>NC_060140.1:784947909-786197909 GCF_021461385.2 Schistocerca piceifrons | reverse complement strand
TGTAGTTAGTTACTACTATTGAAATGGGAGGAATAGTATTTTTTTTAGTGATTACTATTTGCATTCTCAATGAACATCCACTTCCTTATTTACTTAGCTCAAGTGGAACATGTGGCACCTTGATCTTGTATAGTATGAGTATTTGTAGAGAGTTGCCTATTCTTGACTGCTGTTATTGTAATATGACATTTAATTCTGGCTCAGCTATTAGCATGGGCCCAGAAACTATTCGTCCGGTAGAATCTGGTCGAGGCTGAACACTTTAACCCAGAAGTCAATATGAGAAACACTATTAACTATATAACATATGTAACTGCAAACACATTATAGTGTTTGTGTCAATAAGAAGAGTCTTTGCACTGAATTCTTTAAATCTTCTCTTGGCAATTGTACTTTCATGAAACTTTAACTGTCCATTTATGAACACTTCGGAGAGTATTTCAGAACTTATGCTCACTAAATAAATACGTACTTAACAGTTCCACAAAGTTTATTAACTTTTGTTAAAGAATATAATGGCTTTACAGTTCAGTGAAGTAGGATACTCGGACTTAGCGTAGCACTTGGTATAGGACCACATCTAGGTAAACAGATAAGGATAAAATACGGTGGTTCAGCACATAATTTACAGAACGCAAAATTATTATTGAATATGAAACCAATAAGTGGACCATACAGTGTTATGTCACTCATCTGGTAATTTGAGATGAGGGTGATGATAGTGTAGATCCTCATTGCTATTCAAAAAGTCGGCAAAAGTATCAATGACTCTTTCTGTGTGACAAGCTCTGAAAATTTGCATCTTAGCGTCGGATTTTCGTAGTGCAGAGGTAATCATAGTATACCACAAACAATAAGCCGAATTAATTCAGCATTCGAGGCTCTATTTTATAATCTTGCAGTTCTCATCTCTTTCAGTTTACAAGGCATGAAACCTTTGCCTTCTAGCCACTGAATGACTCATGCCTCACACAGGAGCCTTTCAGTTCGACTGCCAGATCGCCTTTTCCATTTCCGCCTAGCAAACTCCGTTTCTGAGTGACCTGCCTCAGCGTTTAACATGATTGCAAAACTACTTTGCCTGTGCATGAACCAGTATTGCTGTTAATGTTTTAACTTTTACAGTCTTTTACAGCACATTACTTTTTAAATTTCACTCATAAATTAATTACATTTACACAAATTACCATAAATAGTGAATAAAATATTTACACGGATGTTACATCAAAGAGCAGGCTTTCACAGAAGTTACATTAGGTAAAGGCAGACACAAAGTCGGATAAAACCATTGTAGGTAATATAGATCACAATTTTACAAGTTGAAAATAGTTAACATAAAAATTAAAATATCGACACTGCTTTTCATTTAAAAACGCTTGCTTATGGCAGCAGAATGAGTGCCTCTTACAGCGCAGAGAATTAAAAAGAAGTAAAGCTTGAGAATGCCAGTTAGTGAGTCATAACAATATAGCGAAATACTTCTCTATTACAACATTATTCAAATAAATGAGCGACAAATTCAAAACCTTGAAGTATTAATAATATGAAGAGAGGAGGTATGTAAAGGTGAAATTCCTTTAGTTGAAGTCTTCGCTGTTCCAGGTCCAAACCACATCAGAAAAACAATACTAAAACAGAGAAAAAATTACATTAGATGTACTAATGAGAAGCAGCTTCAAAAAGGTTTAAGAATCGGTAGTGAGCCGTCTCAATCAAAGACTGTAAGAACAGGGGGGTCAAAACGACTTTTAAGTACGATTAAGAAAAAGGGGCCACAGCTAGTGCGTGAACGAGTGTGCTCGAAACACTGAACTCAAACAAAAGCTACACTATACGTTCAAGAATATATTTACAATCTTCATAAACATCAATCAGATGGCCATATTACATTTAAAAACTGAACCTGGCCACTATTGGGAAAATAAAATTTACACTAAAAGTAATCTCTTAATGTAAACAATAATGAGACAAATGAGTAACAGATTATAAGAAAAGGTACCAATGACTTAGAGCCTGAATCAGTCTACTGACTTCACATCGTCCAGCACATTCAAATGCAGTCCACACAAAACAGTTGAGTGGGTAATTTCCTAGCATGATTGTATATCGAACGCGCGGGCCTCCAACGATATATATCGAACATGCGACTCTAGGTCAACAACACGATTCTGGTGGTGCGAAACATGGTAAATGTTTAGTGCGCTGCCGGGGAACATAGTTTATCGTCTTCGGTTGTGAACAGCAGTGAGTGAAAACATTGCAGAATTGAGTCCCGATAGTCTCACGTGGCGCAATCTAATGTCGTCTCGGTTATGTAGTGTGGAACGTTGTTTCAAAGTTTTTTTGACCTTTCGGGTTGCTTCCTAATGAGGTTAGCATGAATTCTGCAAAAGGTCATGGAGTCAACCCCTCAAAACTTCGCAAGAAAGGTGCGCATGCCGACATTTCCTTGGCACTGTACAGCGTCCAGTGTCACAAAAGAACATTTATAAGAGAGATCACATGGTCTGAAAGTTCCAAGTTACCCATCAAGAAGAGCATAAATTTTGATTCTTGTTGGATAAGAGACAATACACCATAACCCATAGTTTTTGAAATACAACTGTCCATGAACACAGGTGTGCTGCTGCTACAGTTTCAGCCGAGAAATCTGTTACACCATAGTCACGAACGAGTGTTCCAATTGGTGGACAAAACAAGGTTGTCACAAAAGACGAATCGTATGTAGCTACGTACTAGGAAATACCAGAGGGGACTACCGGGAAAAATTAATTGGGTATTTGGCGACATTAAAAAAGCACCCCGAAACTATTTTTAGGTAGTTTATTCGAGGATGCATAAAACTGTAGTTTCTCCCACTAAACACTTTATTTGTCTGGCACAAAAGTGTTAGAGGCGGCTTTAAGTCATTTCACACGTTAAAGGAAGGATGGTTGCAACATGAATTTGTGAATCAGTTTTTAGAATTTGTGTCATCAGACTATCGATCTGTCTACATACAGAAGATCGAACACTTGTGGAAATCTGTCAAATCGTCGATAGAGAGGGGCATCCAGGAGAAAAGCGTTAACTGTTCTTTTTCCAGCACACATATTTCCAAAACTTGAGGTTACGAGGAGAAATTGACGCTCCTGATACTCTCCCGGTATTTCTAACTGACATATCAAGAATATGCCCGAGTTAGGGGTAGGAAGAGTGCTGCCAATGGCTGATACAATACGAGGAATAGTGCGTGAGGAAAACATGGCAGACGATTAAAGTAAGTAAAGTTACTTCATTCATAAGTAATTAACTGTAACTTAACAAACATTCGTCGTTTGTCCTTTCTCTAGTGAGAGCTGTCAACAGTATGCATAATTTCGGCCAGCAGAGTCGTGTGGTGACGTAGATTCGCACGTTCGACGTATATCGTTAAGGGTCAGCGCTTTCGATAGGGAATCTTTCTTGGAAATTACCGGCGTGTGGGTTCAAGAAAACCACCAGACCAGGAAACTTGAACTTACCGAATAATATACACTTTTGGCAGACATTTATTTCATACATATTCCCCAAAATGCAAATGCGGTGTCTAACAACCCTACCACAACAAAGGTCAAAATTTTAATAACGATTGTGGTGTTGCTCACGCTGCTAAATACTCCATTTTCGGGCAACATCAGTCACATTATGTGGCAGGTGTCATTAGAGCACAGTTAATAGTCATTTCATGTAATAATGAAAAAACTAGGCACTCATCTTTTTGTGTTTCCCACGCTGGTCTCGTATTATCATGGCTCAATCGGTGAAAATCTAGGTGATTATGATTCCAAGCTCGGGTGGAAAGAGGCCTAGGTTTTATTCTGCTATATTCTAAAGTTTTGTAGATGCGCTTCTCAAACCATTCTTGGAGATTACACTTTTGCAGGACAATGGTGATGTAAAAAAAGCAATCAGCACTCCGAATTTAAGTCACGCTTCCTTTTAATTGTTTTATTGCAATATCACGTAAACACAAAACTTCACTTCACAATACAAAACATACTTGAAAACATCTCTCTCACAGTCACTGTTGAAGTTCACATTTTATAAGAAGACTACGTTATGCGTCTGTCCAACATGACGTCCAACACTTGACGTTTTCAAGGTCCGACTCTCTGCAACAACTAACGAATAATCGCTTACGCGTCCTTTAATCAGAGTTACAAGTACGTCAGAGATCATAGTGACAAAAGAAAGAATTCAAGGTCCAACTCTCTAAGAACTAAGTAATAACCGCATGACGTCCAACACTTGACCTTTTCAAGGTCCGACTCTCTAACAACTAACTAATAACCGCTTACGCGCCCATAAATCAGAGTTACAAGTACGTCAAAGATCATAGTGACAAAAGAAAGAATACACATAAGAATAATATCATTGCAACATAAACATATCGATGTATCAAAAATGAAATCAAATCCGAATGTTGTCTCAGAAATATGTTAAGTAGTTAACAGTAATACAGTAGAATATTACTGGTATCGAGAGGTTCAGGTGAGGTACCAAAATGGTAGCGTAATTCAAGTACCATTACAGGTGGTTGCATGTCGGCAAAAGAAACCAATAACGGCGCTGTCTGTACATCTCCCTTGGGGCGGGTACGCGTAACCACTGAGCACAAGCACGCCACAGGACCAACCTAGATGCCCACCAAACTAAACCATATGCGCTCGCTCCTCCACTCTTTCCGTGTACCCAAGGACCAAAAGTAAAGGCGAACAAATGCCGTGTTGGAACTCGAGCGCCGCGTTTCTCAGACAAATAAGCGGAACAATTCAAGAACCGGACACAAGACAGCGCAATGCCGAGAAATGCTCGTTGGTTTGCAGCTCCACGGGACTACCATTTGTGGCTGCTCAGGAACTTCCTCCTCCAACAAGACGGAGCTGACCAAGAGCCAAAGCAGCTCCGTGTCAAATCACCGCGGTTGGTCGAGCGCGCACTCTCTAGCGAGACGTCAGGAAGGAGGTTGCTTAGTGATCGTCAAAGATGTAGCATTCTACTATCGATGAGAAATCGATAGTGAACAAGACTCACATTAAATCCGTAGTGGTACAATTTGCAAGTCATATACAAGACACTAATGCGGAGAGTTTGTTGAGTACTGTTCAGTGTTGCTTCGTCTCTCCTGCCATGACGTAATCAAGAATTTTTGTAAAACTGCCTCTCTGCTGTTCAATGTATACATCAAAGAAGCAGTGGTGGAAATACAAGGAATATTAAAGAGTGGTATTAATATTCTGGGTGAAAGGACGTCAGTGATTTACAAATGACACTTATTCTTAGGAAAAGTGAAAAAGTGTTACTAGATGTGTTGAATGGACCGAACAGTCTAATCAGTACAGGGTATGAACTGTGGTAAACCGAAAAAAGACGAAAGTAATGAAAGTAGCAGAGCTGAGAATAGCTAGAAATGTAACACCAAAATTGTTAATCACAAAGTAGACTAAGTTAAGAAATTCTGCTATCTTAGAAGCAAAACAATCGGTGGTGGACAAGGCTAGGAGGATATAAAAAGCTGACTGGCACTGGCTAAGAGGGCATTCCTGGCCAAGAAAAGTATAATATCAACAACAGCCTTAATGTAAGGAATAAATTTCTGAGAATGTTCTTTTGGACCACAACATTGTATAGTAGAGAATGATGGGCCGTGGGTAAAACGAAAAGGAAACGAATCGATGAGTTGTAGACGTGTGCCTACAGCAAAAAGTTGAGAATTAGGTGGCCTAGTAAGGTACGGAATAAGGAAGTCCTCTCAGAAGCAGCGGAAAAAGGAATATATGGAAGACACCGACAAGAACATGGGACAGAATGACAGGACCTTTGTTCAGACATCAGGAAATACATTTCTTGGTGCTAGAGTGAGCTGTAGACAGTAAAATCTGTATGGGAAAACAATGATTGGAATATATATAACACTTAATTGAGGACAGGGTGAAAGTGCTACTGCAAGGACGAAGAAGTTGGCACAGGACAGGAATTCGTGGCGGGTTGCATTAAACCAGTCAGCCTACAGATGACTCAAAGAAAAATAAATCTCCTCACACACTCTTGATCCTGAGCGTCGCTGAAATTATTAAATCTTGAAATTATTACATTTCTGTCATCGGCAACAGGGGCGTAATGTTAAATCCGCAACACACGCCTAGATGTTAGTTACGCTGAAATGTTAATTCTTGTCCTTATATTTTGATCTGAAAATTTTTCAGCACACCTTCTTCTCCATATGAGGTGTAAAGTTCCAGTTCTCTCACAGACTACAGCGTTTCGTAAGAGTGAATGTTATCCTTCCGTTTGTAGTTATTTTAGCACCTTCAATATAAATGTTGCTCTACATATCAATGATAAACTGACTCCTCACACTTCATCCTAATCATTCACATAATTCCAATTTCCCAATGAGAACCACTAAGTGGTGGACAATGGACTGCTAATGAATTCTTCAAATAAATATTACGCAGAACGCGTCGTATTTTCCCAGCCTATCCTTAAATATTTCAAACATTAACATTCAACCTGGCGCAACATATGGCATTATACCAGTCGTTTAGTTCCACAAGTGCGGCACTGGCATCATTATTCATTCTTATTTCCTGACAGCAGCAATGCCCTCCCCTTGCTCCGTGGAGGACTGAGTATTGGGCTGTGCTTTCGCTGTACATGCAGTTCTGGACGAGATACTGCTTGATGCCGCAAATATTCTTGTTACAACAGTTTTGTGAAAGATTAGCGCAAAACAGATCCCCCAGCTGTGACTTCGTTCGGTTGCTCCGCGCTGACTTCCACACATTTACCTATCATTATGCTTTATAAGGGTAGCAAAATTAACGTACTAACGGTCATCATACTCGAACCGTTACACTGTATCTGTAATCCATACGAAGCAGGCACGACAACATACATCCAACGAAGTGAGGAACTCACTACTTGGATCGGAAAATGTCGGTATAGCTCACTCGAAAGTGTAACAGCATTACTCATTGAACTTAAATATTCCTCGAAGCCCTTTTGGATGAATTTAAAGACCCTGTATATGAAGATGACATTATTATGACCTTGTTGCCACCATCATACACCTCGCCAAAGAATCATGACACTGAATGTAGACATGAAATGAAATGAATACGTGCAGTTAATGGCAGAGGAAGCGAATGGAAGCGTTGGATGTAATGAGAGGATTATGTTAAAGTGCGAGGAAACTAAGATAACATTAGGGTCGTTCCCCTGCAGCTGAAAAATATTTCATGAAAGTCATGTTGGAGGCCAATGTGTTAATTTCTGTACTACCAATTTCGGTGTACAAGATCACTGCCAGGTCGTAAGTAATTAGCAACTATCGAACACTATGGTTCGTGTTTAAAACATATAACGTCAAAACTTGCTGCAGAATGTTCATTATTGACATTGTGACGGATGAAACATAAGTATTTTAAGTGATGTTTTGCGGTCTATAAGTGGTATCACTAGGAAGTTATTTAACTATCAACAGTCCCTGTCTCTTTCAATACGATACACAGCTACTTCCACATTTTTCTTCCATATCAAGGCGTGGGTGTTATTCCGTTCTGATACCGAAGGAAATTAACAGAAACGTTGTCTTCATCTCTTCATTGCTCGTCCTGTATACCATTTTCCAGTTTGGTTAAAATGTCACGCTTTCCTAGGAAA
Source organism: Schistocerca piceifrons (assembly GCF_021461385.2). Lineage (NCBI taxonomy): Eukaryota > Metazoa > Arthropoda > Insecta > Orthoptera > Acrididae > Schistocerca > Schistocerca piceifrons. The sequence continues at coordinate 786,190,223 of NC_060140.1, read as the reverse complement.
CACCTTTGATGTGTTCATACGATTATTTTCGCAGTGTGTTATCTCATCTGCCATTCAGTTTTCACGTTTAATTGTTGACTGAGGTCTTCGCACTCTGCCTCCTTATGTAAATCCAGTAAAAGATCTCAGAAACCTCATCCTAGCTGCTTTAATTTTTTATTTCTCTCCTCTTTTGGTACAGTTAGGTTCCGCCCTCATACATATGAGAAATCTTATACAACCATTTTTAGCGTTATATTTCGGTGCATTTTGAACCATATATGAATTCATTTCTTATACTGACGTACCAGTCCCTATAGTTCATCGAATTCTGTATGTTTATCACTATTTTTGTCCTTTTTTCGTGTTTCGATTCCATTGCCATTACTTCCGCTTCATTTACAGATACCCATTCGATTAGTATGTAAAACATTATTTAACTGAATCTCATTTTCGTATAAAACAGTTTCACAATTGGCTACCAAACTTTGTCGTTCACAAACAAAATAGTGTTCATACATTTATTCCTTCCCGCGCTCATCCTCTTTCGATTTTCAGAATTCCGTTATTCTAACACTCTTTTGAAACATATTTCACTGAAAAACCAGACAATTCGGAGTAGGACTGGTGCTCTGAGGTTTCCACACAATCTTTATTATGTAGGCAGGGTGGTTACAAATAGTCTGGAAAGCTTGTAAGGGTTTTGCATGGAAGGCTGTGCTAAGGAATAATATTTGCGACAAGAATTTGATACGTGGCGCCGTGAGCCGTAGTTGTGTCCGGCTCGTCGAAAAGCGCGCCAGGCGGAGTGCTTTCGCTTCGCGTCTAGTGTTTGCGGTGGCGCTTTCGGTTTGGCGTGATGTTTGGATCGCTACCGGCCTGTGCCGGGAGGTCAAGCAAATGTACGGTCGCGTGACGATAGGGGAGTGCGTACTCATCGGTGACCGAGAGAGGTGGTGGCGCGAGCGGGACCCTGCTGTTGGAGGTCCTCAACTGCTCGCCACGTGCTTTGGCCGACCTCTTGGCTGTCAGGAGTTAAGTCTGCCTTACCCGCATGTACGTGGCTGATGAAGCTTAGAAGCCGTGGTACAGGAGATCAGCGCGTGGGACCGTATGTCTTCTTATCGGCCGTTGAAACCACTGGTAGTGATTGGCTCTGACGAGCATTTGGAAGTGCAACGTGTTCCCGGCGCTGTGGTGGAGTGTGAGAAGTTGAGTACTGTTTTTATGTAAGACAGTGAGTATATAAGAAAGGGGTTTTTCAAGTTATAGTGAAGTGTATGAGTTTCTTCACCAGTGGTTTTGTTGGGGTCTTCCGACCACAGTTTTCGTTTGCCTGTCGGCGGGATTGTGGTAATTGCTTCTTGGTCGGGCCGTTTCATTCACACCTCGACTGGGTGATTTAGGGTCGGTGTCGCGTGTCTCTGTGGTTCGGAGTCTGTGCAGGCACCGCCCTTGCTACATCTTCAGGTTTTGGGTAACTCGGGGAGGTGGTGGCTTGTAATGGAGGTTATGGGGCTGATCTGCTGTGACCCTGTACACCATCAATAACTATTCCGCCTATTGTGATTTGGGCCCCTTTACACGTGTCATTCCCTCACCGAGCTAAGGAAATTTCTTTTGGTGAACTGCCTTTAATTTGAAGATTTGTGTACTGGCTTATTCACATTTATCTTGTATAAACTGACAGCTGTAATATAACTTATTTAACTGGCGAGAGAGCCCTATTTTAGCTTTGGTACAAACTATCTACTTATTATTGGGAAATTGTTAACGTCATACATTGCAATATCCTTTAAATAGAGAAAATTTGCCAGCTATTTATTTAAAAGAGTTTTTTAAAGTGTCCCAGCTATCTGTGGAACAATAACAGCTATTGGAAGACGACTTTCACCAGAATCAATGTAGGGCTGGGGCCCATGAATGTACATATTTGGAAACATTCTAAAACGAAAGCATATGTGTTTTTTAACACAAACTTATGTTTTTTTAAATGGGCCTCCTATATTTTTTCTTCAGCAAACCATCGCATGACAAAGCACATACACAATGGCGTTGATTGCATCGCAATATTCCCATTACATCCGTAGATATTCAGACGCGAAGTTGACGCTTGAAACACCCGACATGCGCTGCTAGCACACGTCCTGAGGCTCAGGCGTGAACCCCATGCTGCCCGTAATCGCGATGTGATTGACATGCGTAATCACACATCCATACTTATCAAGAGGTCCGAAACGAATAATACGGTCTGCTGCCATCAACTCTCATAAGCACATAATGGTTTCCCTCTTGCATGTTTTACGTATCTACGTACACAATATGAACCAGTACCGATCGGTGTACGCTCGTCAGGTTGTCTTATTTATCCTGCACACCCAAAATAAGGTTTATCTAATGCGTTATATGACCCATTGTGCCTGTCGCGCAGATCCTGGCTCTACCTAGTCAAGTGTCCAACTTAGTTCCCACTACTGCCACAGTTACCACTTCGCCTTGTTTATTATTTGCGACCCATGCAAACTCCAGTACACCACCCTCCGAGCATCCCATTTTTGTTGTTAGTTTGGCGTGCAGTACACCGCTTGCCAGTGTAGTCGTGCATCAGAGTAATCTAGTGACGGCACGGAGGTAGTACACATTGTGAATAAACGTTGTGTTGTGGAACTTATACTGTACAGTATAATGTACACACATGAAGATATGGTAGAAATGCTGCTGATCTATGGAGAATGTACGTTGACAGGAAATACGTTATGAGATTGCTTATTTGTTGATAGTACTGTTAGCGAAAATTATGATTATTAAGTTAATATGTCTGTTTTCTACTCTATTCTACATACCTGTACTGTACCCTGTTGTAGGTGGACGAAATGCTGTTCAGACAGAACGGGTGTACAGAAGACGATTCCCTGACAAGCCATCGCCTTCACGCCGGATGTTTGGTCGTCTCCCATCTCGTCTACGTGAAACGGGAAGCTTAAATCCAAGACCTCGACATCGTCCCACAACACGCACAGATGAACGTGCTGAAGTTTCTGTGCTCGCTACAATAGCTGTGAATCTTGAAATCAGCACACGTCAAATTGAACGTGAAGTTGGTGTAACAAAATCAAGTGCACAGCGTATTCTTAAACGTCATAAGTTTCATTCCTACGATGTTCATTTACACCAGGATCTTCATGGAAATGACTTACGCAAAAGGGTAACATTTTGTCGGTGGACTCAGCAAAAACTTCTGACTAATCCAATATTTTTTTTTTGCAGGTGTTCTCTTTACCGACGAGGCATCATTCTCCAACAAAGGAATTGTCAATATGAGGAATATGCATTATTGGTCCGCAGACAATCCAAAATGGCTCCGTCAGGTAGAGCATCAACGTCCGTGGAAAGTTAATGTTTTGTGTGGGATTATTGGAGATACCATTATCGGACCTTTCTTTATAAATGGCATCCAAAATGGCAGACAATACTCCAGATTTATACAACACAATCTTCCTGTTCTCTTGGACACCGTACCTCTGAACCGGAGAATGGTCATGTGGTATCAGCATGACGAATGCCCTGCACATAACGCCTTACGAGCACGACGACTTCTGAACCGTAAGTTCCCAGGTAGGTGGATTGGACGAGGTGGCCCAGTTAGGTGGCCTGCCCGATCTCCGGGCCTTACACCGCTGGATTATTTTTTTTGGGGAGCAGTGAAGGATTCTGTTTATCAACATGAACCAACAACACCGGAGGACATGAAACAATGCATTATTGATGCTTGTACAGCCATCAAAGAGGAAACAGTAGCACGAAGTAGGGCGTCCTTCATCGGCAGAGTGACCCTATGTATGCAAGCTAATGGGCATCTCTTTGAGCATGAGATGTGAACGCTATGTTTAGTATGTAGTGCTGGTATCACAGTGGAAGTTTCTACAAAGGGCCATTTTACCCAGTGATGTTAAAAAACATTTATTTGCAACAATTTGTCATTTAACGCATTAGATAAACATAACATTGATAATTATGTGATAATAAAACTAATTGGTTAAACATGTTTACATTCATCTTCTATGTCCTACCTGAACTTCCCAAATCAAAACATTTTTACCTAAACAACGATAAAAGTTTTAGTCCATTTGCTCGTTTCACTAAAACCATCAACATGAATTTTACTAACATGAATTTTACTATTACGAGTGAATGATTAACTGTCACTTGCGCTAGATCTACAGTAAAGTAGAGTTTTAACGTTGAACGGCATTACCTTTTTAGTAACGGATTAACGATAAGCGAAGTTAACTTTGTGACTAACGTTGCGGTACACAGATATGTTACAGAACCGCATCACCCCTAGACTATGGGATAAATACCTGCTTCAATGTACGACGTTAATGCAGGATGGCAGCAGACCGTATTATTCGTTTCGGACCTCTTGATAAGCATGGAAGTGTGATTACGCATGTCAATAACATCGCGATTACGGGCAGCATGGGGTTCACGCCTGAGCCTCAGGACGTGCGCTAGCAGCGCATGTCGGGTGTTTCAAGCGTCAACTTCGCGTCTTAATATCTCGGAATGTAATGGGAATGTTGCGATGCAATCAACGCCATTGTGTATGTGCTTTGTCATGCTACGGATTGCTGAAAAAAAATATAGGAGGTCCATTTAAAAAAACATAAGTTTGTGTTAAAAAACACATATGCTTTTGTTTTAGAATGTTTCCAAATACGTACAATCAAGGGCCCCAGCCCTACATTGATACCGGTGAAAGTCGTTTTCCGATAGCTGTTATTGTTCCAAAGATATTTTGGGTGGACAAGATAGCTGGGACACCCTCTATATATATATATATATATATATATATATATATATATATATATATATATATATATATATATATATATAAGTTAAAATCTTACTATTGGGAAGCTGTTAACGATATACCTGCAATCTCCATATCATAAAGAAAATTTGTCAGCTATTGGAAATTGTTTTCGAAATGTTTTTTTTAAATGCCAGACTGAAAAATTTATTATTGAGAAAGCCTTTTAAAATAAAAAGATAACCTTAGCAGTGTGTGTTATTTGACCAGCACCTCCTGGCCCCAATTTCCACGATAATGTTTTTGGAATAACATGTGTAATTGACGGTTCACACCGTTTCCGATTTATTTAGCACTGAAGTCAGCCGTTCATGTCGTTGCTCTTCCAAGCAGAATCTCATATTATGTTCATGTGATTGATCTTTTGTTTTCATTAATAATTTACATGAAAAAACATCTATTCTAAAATCCTCCAGAGGATAATATCTGAAAATACCTAGCTCTCATATACCAGACGCCCTTTACGTTCCTACAAGCTTTTAGTGTACAACCACATCCAATTTACAGCCCTTCAAGCTCTCAAGAAATATGGAACATAGGCGTACTCCGTAGACCTGTCTTCCGCCTCAGTAGCTGAGTGATCTAAGGAAATGGCTGCCATGCGAAAGAGCCGTGTTCTTTTCCCTCTACTGCCAAGAATTTCTCCATGGTGCGAGGTCTCATACGGGGGCAGTAAGCCCGACGAGGAGCTCATTTTGTGGAACTATGACTTTCGAATAGTTCGTACATAAAGCACAGCGTGACTAGGTCTGCGACTGTTAATAAAAATACGTGAGAGCAGATCTTTGAAGTGACGGTGTAAACAAGTAGCAGCATGCTGCATTCTTTCGGCTCAGCTTTCCTAGAAAAGACAAAACATATCTTGCCATACGCTTATTCTGTTGCTGTGAAAGGGTGTCTGTGCACTTCGTTAACTCCAAGAATGTAACTACACATTTCTCCTCCCGAAGACGACGATTTCAACAATGTAAACGCGTAGTGGGTAAATAAACGAAGGAATTGTTGTGTTGGCTGAAGAGCCATCACAGTGTTACTAGAGGAGGCCGAAATGAACGCGTTTTAGCCCACGCAGGATGGCGTGAGGAGGGAAGGACTATACTGACATGAGGTCTGGAACATGACAAGGAATTAGAATTCAGAAGGCGGACGTAATTCGTTTGATACTTAACTATAATCCATTAATGATGAACGTCGCTCTTGACGGTACATGATTCACAATATTATCTGTTCAGAATAGTAACTGAATATGGCGCCTTGCTAGGTCGTAGCAAATGACGTAGCTGAAGGCTATGCTAAACTATCGTCTCTGCAAATGAGAGCGTATGCAGGCAGTGAACCATCGCTAGCACAGTCGGCTGTACAACTGGGGCGAGTGCTAGGGAGTCTCTATACTACACCTGCGGTGTGGCGGCGCTCAGTCTGCAATCACAGATAGTGGCGACACGCGGGTCTGACGTATACTAACGGACCGCGGCCGATTTAAAGGCTACCACCTAGCAAGTGTGGTGTCTGGCGGTGACACCACAGGAATGATGTAGTAAACTGTTTTATTTATATCTATCCTTGTTTCTGCTTACATCGGCTTGCATTGCCTCCAATTCTCTATACAGGCTAGATTAGAACTACACAAATGTCAGTTACACAAGCAGAACTGAATCGGGTTGTTCTTTCCTTCCGCCAAACGCAAGGATATGCAGGCCCTGTCGGCTTTTGCATTCTCAGCATTATATCGCTATCCGCCACTCTTGCCGCTAGGCACCAAGGGGACCACAAGATACTACACTCCTGGAAATGGAAAAAAGAACACATTGACACCGGTGTGTCAGACCCACCATACTTGCTCCGGACACTGCGACAGGGCTGTACAAGCAATGATCACACGCACGGCACAGCGGACACACCAGGAACCGCGGTGATGGCCGTCGAATGGCGCTAGCTGCGCAGCATTTGTGCACCGCCGCCGTCAGTGTCAGCCAGTTTGCCGTGGCATACGGAGCTCCATCGCAGTCTTTAACACTGGTAGCATGCCGCGACAGCGTGGACGTGAACCGTATGTGCAGTTGACGGACTTTGAGCGAGGGCGTGTAGTGGGCATGCGGGAGGCCGGGTGGACGTACCGCCGAATTGCTCAACACGTGGGGCGTGAGGTCTCCACAGTACATCGATGTTGTCGCCAGTGGTCGGCGGAAGGTGCACGTGCCCGTCGACCTGGGACCGGACCGCAGCGACGCACGGATGCACGCCAAGACCGTAGGATCCTACGCAGTGCCGTAGGGGACCGCACCGCCACTTCCCAGCAAATTAGGGACACTGTTGCTCCTGGGGTATCGGCGAGGACCATTCGCAACCGTCTCCATGAAGTTGGGCTACGGTCCCGCACACCGTTAGGCCGTCTTCCGCTCACGCCCCAACATCGTGCAGCCCGCCTCCAGTGGTGTCGCGACAGGCGTGAATGGAGGGACGAATGGAGACGTGTCGTCTTCAGCGATGAGAGTCGCTTCTGCCTTGGTGCCAATGATCGTCGTATGCGTGTTTGGCGCCGTGCAGGTGAGCGCCACAATCAGGACTGCATACGACCAAGGCACACAGGGCCAACACCCGGCATCATGGTGTGGGGAGCGATCTCCTACACTGGCCGTACACCACTGGTGATCTTCGAGGGGACACTGAATAGTGCGCGGTACATCCAAACCGTCATCGAACCCATCGTTCTACCATTCCTAGACCGGCAAGGGAACTTGCTGTTCCAACAGGACAATGCACGTCCGCATGTATCCCGTGCCACCCAACGTGCTCTAGAAGGTGTAAGTCAACTACCCTGGCCAGCAAGATCTTCGGATCTGTCCCCCATTGAGCATGTTTGGGACTGGATGAAGCGTCGTCTCACGCGGTCTGCACGTCCAGCACGAACGCTGGTCCAACTGAGGCGCCGGGTGGAAATGGCATGGCAAGCCGTTCCACAGGACTACATCCAGCATCTCTACGATCGTCTCCATGGGAGAATAGCAGCCTGCATTGCTGCGAAAGGTGGATATACACTGTACTAGTGCCGACATTGTGCATGCTCTGTTGCCTGTGTCTATGTGCCTGTGGTTCTGTCAGTGTGATCATGTGATGTATCTGACCCCAGGAATGTGTCAATAAAGTTTCCCCTTCCTGGGACAATGAATTCACGGTGTTCTTATTTCAATTTCCAGGAGTGTAGACAACGCTCCTGCAGGGTCCTATTGGCCGCTACTGGAAGTCACCATCACAAGCTGGGTCCGCCCAAATCTGATAAATTGGACAGTCGGTTAGCCCTTAACAATCAAGCCATAGCTTCCATCGGGCTCTTACAAAAGTTCCTGTGACCCGATAGACCAATGGCAAAGTGGCGATATTGGAGTCGTCGTTTTAACGGGACGTCCTCCTCTAGCATTACTTATCCTCAACGGTAGTTGTCGATACCAATATTATTTTGGACAGGTTTTTCGAAAGCTTTCATGTAATTTTATACACAACATGCTACATTTCAAGAAAAAATTTATGAAAAGGAATTACTTTATAAAATATTTTAGTTCCGATGTTATAATCGATAACTACTAGTTATGAAAGTATAGTTAAAATTATATTTCTTAGAAACATTTCAAATCACGGATTATTTACACACTTAAAATATCTGTTACTAATACGCAATCCTGTACTGTTTATTAATCACGCAATCCTGCTCTGTTCATTATTTTTATTTCTGGATTCATTTATGAAATAACAATCGAAATTGATAATTCAACGAGAATAAGTAGGAATTTATTTGTTAAAAAAATTGTAAACCTATTGCAATATGGGTATTTCCGCAGATTGAGAGAGTCGTAAGCTTTCCTCTGATGGGATCGGACGTATTTTTGTATAATAAGTGCCAAAAATGTAATTCCGGCTTCGTTAATTTCAAAAAACAAAATACTGTATGATATACTAAAATATGAGAAAATCATTGGAAAATATATTTACGTAAAAATTTCTGCAACTACAATCTTCCCACTTATTTAGTCAAATCAACCGTGAGAATCTGATTTTAGATATTCAGCTTCAAGAATTAGATCCCTAGACAAGAAGAACTGGAGAAGTCTCAGCATAACAAGTTAAGTTAACTTGAAAGTTTATTGTAATCTTCGCTCCTCTCACACCTTCATAGTAGACCTCGCATATTAATTACTTGAACTGGGTATTGTTTAAAGAGGACAATAGATGAAAGAAGGAAGAAGGAGGGAGATTACATTACGGTGGTGGTTAGACGCTGTTCTCAGTCCATCGAACATGAGACACGCAAAAAGCTGAACTAAACTGTGGAAATCATTGCTGTTGCTGCCCTCTGCGCCACAGGTGGTGTCGAAGTTACAGCAGCGGCCTGGGACCCGTTGCCGTGCAAATCCCCCCTCCACCGCTTCCCTCAGTCTACGTTAAGCTAGGGTGACCAACCTGACACAACATACTTGGCGTCACCCAGTCGGCACGAGACGAATAACGCTAAGAGCAATTTTAAGATTGTTAGTCTCAATAAATTGTCCTTAACTTCGGAATAAACGTGATTTATGCTATCTTGTAGAGAACAGCGCGTTTCAGTTTATCGAAACTACTGTCACTTAAATACCGTACGGTGTCTTCAATGACTTATGTTTTTAAGCGTCATTGTTGTGCCAGCTCCCATTCATTAACAACTACATGATAATCGTATTAGTAAAGCAACGGTGTCGTAACTGCAAGTAACTGCAGAGTTTCCTTTGTTTGAATTACTTTACTATTGGTGTGGTTGACCAGATGTATTTACAATTGGATGATAAACATCTTTCCACGAAGAAAGAGCAATCCACAATGTTAGACAGTCCTTGTATTCGTGTCGGCCTTCTTTCTCACGACTTCTCGCATCTTGCAAGACAGAGGAAACTTCTATGTTTTGATTAACTAATTCGCTAGATACAGCTCAAGTGGCAGTGAGGAAAGAAGCACTATTGCCTTTATGTATGATTAGCGTAATCTGAAAACCGTGCGGAAACGACATATTGTGGCTACCTAACCCCACTCACCTTATAACACTACCAGCTACTACTAATTCAGCAATACCGGTAATGTTACTCCTGTTAAACGATTCTAATTTGACCGTGATCATGCGTATAATGGTTAAGCGTCGTACTGTTTTAGTTTCTGTGAAGATTTTTGTTGAAGCAGTAACAGAACAAACAGGAATCGAACCAAGGCTTTATTATTGCTAAAGTGAGCTGTAATTACGTAAAGAGAACGGTCGTTACCATAATTAGGCAAATTTTTACCAAATACTATTTATAAAATAAGTTAATTATTTGTATTTATTTTACTTCACACTAAAACAATACTTGGGCTTAGTGGACTCGAGACAATAGTACCATTTAACAAGCAATACACTAGAGGTCAGTCACGAGTAACTCAGAAGTGGTATTGCAACAACTGACTCATAGTAGCAATTACTATCTGTATAACAAAGCAGCAAATCAATGATCATTATAAGTAGACGATTAGCTTATGATGGAGCACTACTGACTTGAGTATGGGGTTCTTTTATCAGTTTAGTTATCGGAAAATACTCTCAAAGAAATAGATTTCAGACAATTGTACTATTTGTACCGATTATTATTTGTATGCCCAAGGAACATTCACTCCTTTATACTACTTAGTTCAAACGGGATATGTGTTAACTGGATCTAGTACAGTCTGAATAGTTGCAGTAATTTGCCTTTTATGGATCACAAATATTACAGAACTGTCAAATGCACAACTTTTATGTTGTAGTTGTAAAATTAAATTGAAATCTGGTTCAATCATTAGCATGAGGACCCAGAAACTAACCTTCAGCAGACCCAGATCAGAGCTGAAATTTTTTGTCACGCTACAATATGAGAAACACTATTAACTATATACACAAGAAAATATAAACTCTGTTATTTCCAGACTTTAACACTAATTAATCCTTATGCAGCCCCTTCAAAGTGTAATAGGCAGTATCTGTCAGGAATAATCACCGTTTCTGCTGATGACTGTAATACTGACACTGAGAATTCAGTAAGATCAGTTTTTGGGCTGAATACTTTACATCATTTTTTGGAAATTGCACTCTGGTGAAACAATAACTATTCTTGCATGAAAAATGCATCGAGAACTTTAGAACTTCCGCTCCCAGAAAAATTATGAAATTTACTACTCCACAAAGTTTATTAACCGTATTGAAAGTTTACTAAAATGAAATTTGGCTCGATAAAATAGAATACTAATAAATATCGTAGCAGCTCGGATAGGACACTGTTCAGATGAACGACTAAGGATCAAATACGGTTGCTGAACACAAAGTTTAATGAGCACAAATTCATGATGGAAAAAGAAACCGCATAACTGGTCCGTGCAGTTATATATTACTCAACCGATAATAATTTGAGTTGAAGGCGGTGGTAGTGTCGATCTCCTGTAGCGATTGAGAAAAGTCAGAAAAAGGATCCATGGCTCTTCCCGTGTAACATTCCCTGGAAATTCTCTTCTTAGCGCTGGATTTTCGTAGTACAGAGCTAACCAGATTATATCTTCAATGATAAGCCAAATTACTTCCACATCCAAGACTATATTCCATAATCTTTCTGTCCTTCTTGCCTCGTTCAGTTCACAAGGTGCGACCACATCCCCTGGTATCCACCGACTGACACTTAGCACAAAGAAGCGAAATGTCCCTTTTCTATTCCCGCCAAGCCAGTTTCATTGCAGAGGGACTTCCCTCCATGCTTTACACAATTACAAACCTATATGCTCTATGCAAGAACCAGTGTTACAAGTAAAGTTTTAACATTTCCATTCTTTTGCAGAACATCACTTTTAAAATTACGTCCATAGATTAACTAGAGTTGCATAAATGGTCGTAAATAATGAATAAGTCATTCACATAGATCTTGTATCAAATATTATCGTCATACAGAAGTCACATTAAACACAAGCAGAGAAAAAATTGTATGAGATACGTGTAATTAATATCGATAGTGGTGTTACAGTTTCCACAGCCCTTGCTATACCGGCGGTGTGAGGAAATGGGCTAGCCACAGTTTGCGGACGTGGTAAACTTGAACAGGTCTCAGAGAATTAAAATTGATTAACCACTCACCATTGTAAAGGTCTCAGCAACATTTCTGTTTGCGAGGGATCCATGACGTTTTCGATACGGGGAAATGTGAATGATATCAGCTCTCTAATCAGAAAGAAATGATGAGTAGAAAAAATACTGATATATTAGATTACAATTGAGGAGAAAACAATTTTTAGCCGAGGCAGGTTTCACTGAGGTCATGTAATGACGATATGGAGTACATATATGTACCGTAACTAGGCACATAGATCTACCAACAAGACAGACACCTTATTCAACCGAGAGATCAGATCAAGGTGACCAAAGGGGAAGATATCAATGAATCTTAACACATAGCTGGCGCCGTTGGTTTGCGGACGTAGCACAACTGCCTTTACCGAGCGAAAGAAATGTCCTGTTTACGTGAGCGACATTATGTTCTCTTCCAGATGAACAGCTAAACTGCTGCTAACTGTAACGAGGTGACTTTACCACGGTGACGAAGCAGCAGCTGCGGCTCCGTCTCTAAGCTTGAAATGAATGGACAAAATCGTGGTGAGGATCATACTTCACACTATCAAAAATTGAGCCGTTGCAACGGTGTAGGTCAGTGGTTAAGCCCCTTATTGTCACATAAACTAACCACATATTATTGCCAACAAGGGTTTCCTAGTCTCAGTTCCCACCGTCAGAGAGGAAGTTCTCGCTGTATCCCTACACATCGACGAGAGAGAACAAACTAAGTAGATTGTAAAGGTCTCCGCCATTTTTAATAAATTACTAGCGTCTCTCAAAGCAGCCGAAATCTTCTTCCTCAGTATGTTAGGTGTCAACGTGAGTGAAGTTTAGCATAACAGAATTTTCGATTACCTCCAAATATAATTGGAAGGGAAATAACCTACGAAAGACTAACACTATACGAGTCGGAGCGTCGAATGTCAGTAGTTCGAACTTTGCTGGGAAGCTAGGAAATCTCAAGAGTGAAATGCAATGGCTCTGTCTGAGAATAGCGCTGGTCAGTGAAGTGGAATAGATAGATGATAGGAACTTGTGAACAGAAGAATTTAAGATAATATCAACAGCAGGGACAATAGTTATTTCAGCAGCAGGATTAGTTACGCAGAGAATTAGTGAGAAGTGAGTTATCGTGAACAGTTCAGTAATAGTATTGCTCTCATCAGATTCAACAGAAAACCAACGCAGACAATAATAGTGCGAGTATACATGCCGAAGTCGCAAGCAGAAAGCGAAGAGACTTTGAAAGAATATGAAGGTATTGAACGGGTAATTCCGCATGTAAAGGGGGGTGAAAATTTAATAACCATGGGGATTGGAATGTAGATCTAGAGGAAGGAATTGAATGAACAGCTACGGGAGAATGTGCGTTTGGCTGTAGGAATGAGAGATGAAAAAGACTCAACATCACGACCAATTTCTGTTGGTAACAGCAAATACTCGTACTCAGTCAAGAAACTTGAAGAGGACGACATGCTTGGAAAAGACCTAGGTAGGCGAAAAGATTTCAACTGCGTTATATCAAGGTCTGACAGGGATTCCGAAATCAGATACTGGCTCGTAAGGCCTACCTAAAAGAAGATCCAGAGTCAGATCCCAATTTAGCAATGATGAAGAGTAGGCTGGAGTTTAAAATTATTGTACGAAAAATCAGTGTGAAGGAAGTAGTATTCTGGTGTACCAAGAAATGATGAGACGTGTTTGAAACTCGCTAAAGGTACGGATACTGCGATATGGAATACCAAAATATCCAAATCACTTGAAATGGAGTGTTTGAAACGAGACGTCATAGATGTTGCATAGACAAACATAGGTACTAGGAAGTCAATTGCGAAGAATGCTTGGGTAACAGACGAAATACTTCAACTGATCAACGAGACAAAGGAGTATAAATATTTTCAGAGAGAAACAGGAATACAGCATTACAAATCACCCAGGAATGAAATAAGTACGAAGTGAAGGGAAAAATATGAAGACATGGAAGAAATATTGTCGGATGGATTGATTCAGAATATTTAAGGTCAAAATTACGTTCGGTAAAATTAAAAGCAGTGGCGACAACAGATGTTACTGCAAATTTAAAAATAGGAGAGAGAGCGTGTAAGTGGAAAGAGTACATTTAATAGATGGGAAGAGTACGATGTCGGCGTCTATGGGTGTTGTCTGATGATTTGATAGAAGAAGAAAAATCGACATGGAAGGGGTCGGGGGTCCAGTATATGAGTCATAATTTGAAAGAGCTTTGGAAGACATGATATTAATAAAGTAGAAGGGTTAGTTATCATTGGATCTGAATTTCTAAAATCATCGGAGGAAGTGGCAACTAAATGACTAATCATGTTATCGTGTACAATGTATGATCCTGACGATATGTCATCAGACTTTCAGAAAAATAACAAGAGGAGGAAGAGCAAGTGCGAAATGGTCGGAAATCAGGTTGTGAGACAGGGATGCAGTCTTTCACCCCTACTGTTTAAGTTACAAATCGAAAAGAAATGATGGAAATAAGAGAAAGGGTTCAGGAGAGGGATTAAAAATTCAGGGTGAAAGGATATCAGTTCTGAGATTAGCTGACGACATTGCTATCCTCATTGTGGCTTAAGCACAAACGAACACAAAAAATTAGTACATACTAAAGAAGACAGACCAAAGTAACGAGAAGCAGCAGAAACGACAAACTTATTGCCAAAACTGGTGATCAGGCAGTAGCGGAATTTAACGAATCAGCTACCCTGGAAGCAAAATAGCCCATGACGGACGAAACAAGAAGGATATAAAAAATTACCGCAGGAAAAGAGGGCATTCCTGACAAAGACAGGCCAACTGATATCAGACACTGGACTTAATTTGAGGAAGAAATTTCTGAGAATGTTGGTTTGAAGCCCAGCATTGTAAGATAGTTAATCATGTATCGTAGGAAAATCGGAACGGAAGAGAATCGAAGCTTGAGAGAAGTGGTATTATAGGAGAGTGTTGAAAATTAGGTGAACTGATGAGGTAACGATTAAAGAGGTTCCCTTCAGTATCGGCGAAGAAAAGTACATTAGGAAAACGCAGACAAGGAGGGACAAGGTGATAGGATATGCATTATCAGCGAATGACTTTCATGGTACTAGAACGAACTGTGGAGGGTAGAAACTGCAGGCAGACTATGAGTCAAGCAATTTGTTAGTCACAAAATACAGATTAATGGCACAGTACACAATAAAGATGATCTAGCTGCAAACGGGAATGTGAAATCTCTCACTGCAGTGTAACTGATGTCGAACGAAATAACAATAGGCAATACTACATGAATGCGTTCAACAGATGAATTTTTACGACTATATGCTTTTGATGTAACTGCGAATCACACAAAAGCAACGAAGCGGAAATTATTTCTGGTCGACTAATGAAAATTGTAATAACAAGCGAAGCTGATCGACATACGCCGTGGGAAGTTCCACCAGAAGTATAATTGGGCGCATTGAACAATGGACTGATAGTGCTAAGATAAAAGAGCAGCTTTTATTTAGCTGTGGACGAATGTCGGCTGTGCTGATTAAAACTGAAGATAATTTTGTGGGACACTTGTGTGAGGTGTCGCTACAATTACACAGACGTCTCGATCTAGGGACACAATGAGACCCTATTAAACCGTTTCAACTCTCGTCGTTTACTCTCTTGATAAAATACTGATATTTCATTCTAGTAGTGAATACATTTGACACACATACAGGTTATACTTTGACTTTCTTATTTTTACACATTCTATTCACTCAAACACAACGTTGAGCTCACAGTAAATATTCCGATCCTGTGTAATAATTTCTTTAAGTTATTTGTCCTTCATGTCTGCAGTCCAATTCATTACTGGTCAATATTGTCAAGGTTTCCCCATATACTAACCCAAAATCGTAATTTATAAGACACTTTCTCCTACCTTTAGGTCCATCAAAGTTCAAACTCTGCAAGTGGTATCTCCAAATTTGTCTACTTTATAGAAAAGAGGAGCACATCTGAGCCGTTCATGATAATGAGCTACCAAATTTAACTAAATTTACTTGTAACGACCGTAAGAATTTCGTAAAAGTCCGAGGAATCGTTGTTCTCACTTCGTCCTTTTCCATCTGTTAAATCTCAGAGAGTTAGATGGTATTTTCACACGTTTCCACAGTACATTGTTTGTAGATAATGTAAGGCAAACGTACGTTTTTGTGACGTTCTAGCTCGATCCATTTTTGTTGCAGGTGATCCGACAGATTGCTCACAACTTTAGGACGAATCGCTGCTGTTTGTATCCTCCTGATGAGGAAGGCGTACGAAGAGATGGGAGAGGATTTCATCTGTGCTTTTAGAAATCTTGATAGCACAAGGCTTTCAGTCAATAACGGGATTAGCATATTCAAATTTGCCGGCCTATCTGGTTATGAACATTTGGACAGGCCAGTCATACCGTACCTCAAGGCACAATGGAACGCATACAGGATGCGATAAAACAAAGCGTCTTTGCATCTACCAGGATACTGTGCAGGTAACTAAGAGTTCCACAATCCACAGTGTGGATGCACATTCAAGAAACGTGCACATTATGTCCAGATTATGCATAAAAATGAATGATTCTGCAGCCCGATATGCTGCTGAAACAAGCGCTATATCATTGTGAGTGATACAGGGGCGAGCAAGTGTGTGGAGAGTTACTCCAGTTCACTACTACTAGCCCCACGTCATCATAGCTGGCCTGTGCGTAGAATAATTTTCCAAACTTTGTCACAGCGTTATTCAGCATTTAAATGTTAACATTATGAAGTCTCAGAATGATCAAATGAATATGTTTCCCTAAGCGTATTATTTTATGAAAAAAATAAGTCTCTCACAATAATGCAGCTAGAAAGCTAAAATTTGTTCAGAATGTGCAGACGTATGTCAGAATCAAATGCTACAGATCTCAACTTGTTCAGTGAAATCTTTTTGTCAAAATTGGCGTTTTTAAGAAAAATTCAGGCTCGAAATATTTTACTCAAAAAACATGAAATATGTGATTCCATTAATCTACGTCTATTAGTTTTCAATTTATTCACTATAAACTAAATTGGAAACAAAAATGACTTCATTCGTAATAGATTAAGTATCATTTGTAACTGTTATGGTATATTTGAATTACAGCACTTGATAACATTCATTAAATAATACAGCTGTATTAAGTTTCTAGCCTTTAGTGTACATAACAATAAATACAAGGACTGTTAAAGAAGTAGTTCAGATGTCATTTTCTATTGTCGGTTCCAATCAAAAAATTCTACCCCTCAAAGTCCAAATGCAGTCGAACTAAAACTTTTCAGTAACTGAAGCCAGCTTAACTCCATTCATACAAAAATTGCGAATACTGTAAATTGTTATACAACAGAGACAATAATTAATACGTGCCCTATATAGGGGCCATCTAACTGCCGCTACCTGTGCCTATAGCGGTTGATAGCGTATGTTCCGTTCGGCGGTCCCCTGCGCCCATATACATATACGAGGTTTGGAGCTTAAATAGTGGCAACTATTTATTCACAACCAATATAACAGAGTTACGTGTTTCTACCTGTTCCTGTCCCTCGAAGTAGCCACCAGCCTTGTGTAGAACCCGTGGCCAACGATGAGGAAGGCTTAGTATACCGTTAGCAGATTCTGTTCTGTTGATGGAGCGAATGGAGCGGTCTACTGCCTGTCGAATCTCTGGAACAGTTCTGAAGCGAATTCTACGATGTGATTCCATCATCACTGATATCCAATCAAAGTCACAAGGACTTAAGTCCAGGGAGTATGGTGGATGGTACGGTACTTCCCAGTTCCATCGACCGAACGGAGCTGTCCCGTGTGGCGGAGCGGTTCTAGGCGCTTCAGTTTGGAACCGCGCGACCGCTATGGTCGCAAGTTCGAATCCTGCCTGGGGCATGGAAGTGTGTGCTGTCCTTATGTTAGTTAGCCTTAAGTAGATCTACGTATAAGGGGACTAATGACCTCAGCTGTTAAGTCCCATAGTGCTCAGAGCCAATTGAACCATTTTAGACCGAACAGAGTAACCACAGCTTGCGGTGTATGTGCCAGCACATTGTCGTGGAAAATTATGGGTGGGTTTCGCAGAAAGTGTGGCCGTTTCTATCGCAAAGCTGTTCGCAGGTGATGCTCCAAAAACGAAGAGTAATACTGTGCATTGACGGTCTGCCGTGGAGGAACGTAATGTGTTACGATAACACCATCACAGTCGCACACGAGAATCACCTTAACTTTAGACTGCTCCATTAGCAACATCAACAGAACAGGCTCTGCTGACGGTATACTACGCCTTCCACATCACTGGCAACTGGTTCTACACAACGCTGGTCACTACTTTAAAGGACAGTAACAGGTGCAAACATGTAACTCTTTCGTATCGGTTGTGAATAAATAGTTGCCACTATTTAAGTTCCAACCCTGGTATAAAAACGTCTAGAGACGCAGTGAGAGACACTTTGCATCGAGCTATCAGTCTGTCTGCGTCAGTCGAACGCCGGCGTACGCTATGCCTCGGATGGTGCCAGAGTAAGGCACCTACGAAACGCATTTTCGGTAAAAGTGGGTGAACTCGCGAATAATACTGCACATCTTCCTGGATCGCTTAGATCTCACGTATGTGACTCTTTGTGTGCCACCAGTAACGCTGACAAAACCACTTATGTGGCGACTAACTCTGGTGATTATAAGTCAGGGCGATCGATCATTTTACTTGGAACTTACCGTAGAGGTCGCCTCTGGACTGCTATCAGTACTGTTTATAATACGGACATCACTATTATTATGAGGAATATTATTATGTTTGTGCGTGTGAAATTTTACTGAATATGTTAATCGATCAGAACTCAAAACTTTTATATTCATAGTTCCTGATCCCGTTGAGAAAATAGCAAGTAAGGACGTTTTCTTTGAGTGAGGACAAGAATAATGTTGACTTGTAGAATGGAAATTCTGGTCAGTATGTTCACCATCGCTCTCTGGCTGGCCGCAAAAACAGTTATCAGGCTCGTGTAAAACGGCGACGATATCTTAATGTACCTGCCATCCTGCATTTTGTGTTGTGATTTCTGGACACTCAAAATCCTATGTTCAGTGATGAAGCAACATTCCTTTCCTGCATCCACGTGAAATGCCACAACTGCAGATTCTCTTCACTCGGACAACCACACGCACTGCAACTTTGGTAACAAGACACCCACAATGTGGAACTGTGGTTAGGGTTCAAAAATGGTTCAAATGGCTCTGAGCACTATGGGACTCAACATCTTAGGTCATAAGTCCCCTAGAACTTAGAACTACTTAAACCTAACTAACCTAAGGACATCACACACACCCATGCCCGAGGCAGGATTCGAACCTGCGACCGTAGGAGCCTCGCGGTTCCGGACTGCAGCGCCAGAATGTGGTTAGGGATGACAAGCAGTATCGTCTATGGACAATTTATGTTTCCAAAGGAAACAGTTATTCGAAATACATACTTCCATATGTTGGAAATCGTTCTGGAGCCAAAGGCGATGCGAGATGGGACTACGGACTCATTGTTTTCCACTTTGCCTTAGTTGTGCGTCATTACGTGGACACAGCTTTTCCGGGTGACGGTTTACAAAGACTCTCCAGTCCTGAACTTCCTGGATTTCTTTGTGTTGTGGTTTATGAAGGCTGTAGTGCACGAAGTAATTAACAGCATAGTACAGTTGATACCACGAATCAGAGACGCAGAGCTACTTTGAACAATGTTGCGGTCCATGCAAAGGCGTTAGCAGCCACGTATAAACTTTGAGGGCAATCACATTGAGATGTATCGATTTATGATTATCTTGTGACGGATACGGCACCAGACATATCACTGATAATTCATCTGCTTAGCTGGATGGCAACGTGCTCGCCTCTCATGCAATCAGGCCCGATTTCGATTCCCGGCCAGGTTGGAGATTTTCTCCGCTCAGGGCCGGGGTGTTGTGATGTCCTCATCATCATTTCATTTTCATCATCGCCGCGCAACTCGCTCAAGGTGGCGTCGACTGAAATAAGACTTGCACTCGACGGCCGAACTATCCCAGATTGGGACCCCGGTCAAAGATGCCCTACTGTCATTTCATTTTTTATGTCACTGATGCTTGGGTTTCCACAGAAATCTGTAAAGACTTTGAGTCAATCCTACATTCCGCCAGTAAATCTCATGGGGTTACGGTCATGTATACTCGTCGCAGTTAAGCATATTTTGGCGAGGAAATTCCAGCGATTATAAGGTATGAACTGCAAGTCAGCTTCCCGTTCTGGATTTCCTGTTTCGCTGGCTTTCTCTCTGAATAACTGTCTTCAGCGGTGACTGTTGCTGCTCGCACTAATGTTTACCCACCATTGCTTTGAGAAACGACGGGATCCAAATATCGTTAAACAGTAGGTATCTTTTACCCTTAATGTTGTTACGCTTGTGTATCATAGTAGCTTCGTGAGCTGATATGCGTAATACATGGGTGTATTTGATAGGATTTTCTGTATTAATGGAGACATATTTGGGCACAGTTGATCTTTCAGATCGTCTTAGTCAAAAATTCCTTTCGTGTTCCTTTAGTCTCACCTGAAAAGATCTTTTAGTCTTACCAGTACAGATTCCCGCACATGAACGTGGTTTGTGGCGAGAACTTGATGTTGGTAGTGGATCACACCGTTTGGCAACATGGACAATAATATGATCTAGAGTTGGTTTTGAGGTATCATGGTTTTTCTGATGCCAGGGTCGCTATAATTGGTTGCACGTAACATTACCGAAAGAAGAGACACCTTGTACATGCAATAAAGGGGAGACAACGAACGATCTATTAAGCGCAGGCGCACACCAGGCTCGAATCTTACGATAATTGGTGAAATGTCGCGAGTAATGAGGATACTGGGCAAACAGTGTGTAGATAAGTTGAGAAGTTTGGTCTGACTTGAGGCGTGCGAGGTTAGTCCGATAGTCCGTGCAGCTACAGTGACCACTATGTCCAGATGGCTTAGCGCTCAGATCGTATGCTTAATGAACGAGAGGTCTGGGTTCGAACACCCGCCTGGCAAAAATTCTTAACATATCCCATTCATTTCAATCACTGCCCGCTCGCAGACAAGGTACATAGCTCCTTTGTGTCTTAATCTATGTATGTCAAGGTGCAGCTACAGAGAATCAACAAACGTCAGCCAAGTATTGCCATTAAGCATCCGTAAAGGAATTCAAGAAGAACATGACGGCGGAGCTAGGTTGTGTTTCCCTAAATAACGAAGACTTTGAGTGAAAATATTCGAGCTAAATGGGAAACCCCGCTATTAACTCTTGGCTTTTCACTACGTGGAAATTCTAAGGGTCAGTCGACTTCGAGTTCAAAAATGTTCAAATGTGTGTGAATTCCTAAGGGACCAAACTGCAGAGGTTATCGGTCCCTAGGCTTATACACTACTTAAATTAACTTAAGGCTAAGGACTAAACTCACACCCATGCCCGAGGGATGACGCGAACCTTCAGCGGGAACTGGTTTGTATTCGCATCCCTTTTACTTCGTTCCACGCACTAATCAACCGTGATGCGAGCCATCTTGCTTCCGCAATATGCCTGAAGAATGGGCTGTCAAAACATTGTCTTCGGCAATTTTATACAATTAATCTACATTCGGCTTCTTACAGCCATTGCCCTGTACTACATGCGAGTGCAAGGACTGCTAGAAGAACAGTTTTTCAGCTGTGGTGTCTTATTTTGGCACTAGAATGTGGTAGAAGAGAGTTTTGCAAGTAGAAGTTGGCTTTACGAGCAAACATCTATTTTCCGATCTTGGTATACAGTTTTGTAAACCGTTTCAGTATATTTCCATGAGCCTTTCACTGTACTTCTTCACTAAAGAGTTAGCAATCGCTGAACGCTGACAACACTGAAGCTAAGCACCTTTAACTCTCCCACGCCCCAGTTCGCACACAACCCCCCCCCCCCCCCACACACACACTCACACACGTACAAGCTATCGAAGGCACTCAAAATATGTCACCCTCCACTGAAAGGTAAAGTACTACTGTCGTTACGATGCAGTGATCGTCAAAGAAGCTAAACGTAACTCATAATATTCGTATATCTAAATAATTACCTCTGGCCTAGTCAGGGACCTTGTTTCTGTATTTTGACCCGCTTATAAAATGTATACCGTTCCAATGGCTTGCGAAGTGAGCCCATAGAGTTGAAGAAGTCATAAAAATACGTGATAAACGTTAAATCCAAGGTAAAGTACTACTATCCTTTCGATGTAGTGATCGTCAAAGAAGCTAAACGTAACTCATAATATTCATATATCTAAATAATTACCCTCTGGTCTAGTCAGGGACCTTGTTTCTGTATTGTGACCCGCTTATAAAATGTATACCGTTCCAATGGCTTGCGAAGTGAGCCAATAGAGTTGAAGAAGTCATAAAAATACGTGATAAACGTTAAATCCAGCCTAGTCGTCAAAAATAGGGTGTCTAGGAAACCTGCTCTCTCGAATCGATAGACAACATTAAAATAAATCATATTAATGAGTTTTATTACAGAATGAAAAAGAAATGCCTAACTTTGTGTTACACAGATGTATCGCACGCAAAGGGCCACAGACAAAATAAGATATCTCTTCAGTATAACAATTCTCAAGTCCGTGTTACGTAGACAGTACAAGCAAGTGGTTAGGGTTGACGCCTCGATACAGATTGCTAGTCTTGAAGCCGCAGTAGAACTGGGCTGCACCAGTCGGGCGCAGCGCTTATGTCCTCTGCACATAGGGCCACTGCTGTGGTTTAGTCGTCCTGGAGAGGGATTGGTAACATGCGATTGGCTGACGACTTCTCACAGCCATCGCTTCTCTCTCGTTCCCGACTGGCATGATGGAGCTTGACTTTACACCGTAATATTCCTCCCCTCCAAAGCGACAGACCGTTGTCGTATAGGGAACACGACATCTGCGGGGGAAGCACGAGCGAGGACGCTCTGAAAGGCTGGAAGCTGTGGCTGCGTGGGACTTCAGACTTCCAGTCGTAGCCCGCCTTTATGTCTGCGCTCTGGCGGATACGTCCCCCGGAAAACGCCCAGAGTGGTATGCTTCCACGTCCTGAGGCCAGTACCCAGATATTGTAGGTTTCGGCTGCTGCTGCGTGAGAGGATCCATCTCCATCGGTAGGACGAGAGGAGGCGGAGGAGGCGAAGGCTCCGTCTACACGGGGTCATCTCGCGATGTCGCGGTGACACCTTCTCGCGACTGCTGTGGCAGCGCTGTCATCGGGATCCGTGAATCTGGGGGAAGAGATAGAGAAGGATCACCGTGCAAATGACAGTGGCGAATTTGATTGTGATGTCGACGCTGCAGTCCATCTGGGCCTGAAACGAGATTCGAGATACATGCATAAGCCAAGTCGACGAAGGATCTCACCTCGCGCCCACCGTGTCTGCCTCTAAAAACCCTGAGAAACACAATATCATGCGACACGAAGCGATACTAGTGGTCTTCCTTCGGCGTCTAATGCTGAGGAGCATGGAGCAGGTCGACCAGTGTCCGACTGCTGCGGCCGTGAGTCAATTCGGTCGACGATGGTCCATCTCGTGGATGCGCACGATAGTAGGCGAGAAACAGTTGCAGTGCTAGATCCCTAGTGTGTGCTGTGCGAAGTTTCGCCTTGTGCTGCTTGAAAGATCTGGCGAGAGATTCCGCTCTGCCGCTGGACTGTGGATGGAACGGTGCACTAGTTAGGTTCTGTAAGCCACTGTCTTCACAGAATCTTTAAAATTGATTTCACGTGAACTGAGTGCCGTTGTCTGCCACTATGGCCTCAGGTAAAGCTTCAAGGCAAAACATTGAGAACAACACCTGAATTGTGTCACGTAACGTTGTAGACGTTATTGGCACAGCAAAAGGTAACTTGCTAAACGAGTCAACCATAACCAATCAACGAGTTTTCCGGAAAGGTCCCGCAAAGTCTTTGTGCGTGCAAACGTTGCCATGTGAAGACGACAAAGGCCGAGCAAAGAACTTCTGTGGTGGAGCGGACTGATTCTCTACACACGCGTGACACTGTGACATCATCTGTTCTATTTGGGAGGCCATACCCTGCCAAGTACAGTGTTAACGTGCTAACTACTTCGTGCTAACTAATTCCTACTGTCCTTGGGGAAGTAACTGCAAGCCTTTCTTTTGCCAAGCTATAGGGATCAACACAAGTGACTGTCATTTTGAACAAGAATCGCACCTTTCTGTACAGCGAGACTATGCCGAAAGGCAAAGTATCAGCGCACTACAGAGTTCATTTTCCTGTCCAATGAGTGAGGCCAAGATGTGCGAACGTATGTTAGGCAAAATGTTCAAATCTGAATCAGCTTCCGTGATCTGTGCAATTTTCCTATAGCTCAGCGGAAAATATTTAAGCAATTCTGAATCCTAAGCATCAGTGTGACAACAAGATGCATCAGAAGCGTCAAAGTTTATGTCAAGGCCAATCGGAGCGTGGAAGTGCGTCCGCATTTCCAAGCTGAGCCGTTGGACGGTACACAATCTCGTACTGCTATTGAGACAATAACGAAGCCCATCTTTGCGGTTTGTGGGCCGTTTCTACAGAAACCGACTACATCGGCTCAAACCAGGACTGCAATGGCTTGTGATCCGTTACTAAGTAGAATTCTCTGCCATACAAATAGTGCTGGAATTTGGTGACACCATACACAATAGCCAATGCCCCTTTCTATATTTGTGAATAGTTACACTGAGCTTTGTACAACACTTTCGATGCGAAAGAGATAGGCCTGTCTTTGCCACCAAATCTGTGCGAAACCTTTGCATCTATCAGTAAGAGGAAGCGATAACTTGCAACACAACTGGTTTGCCAGGATAAAAGTAAACCAAGCATCGATCACTGAGCAATGCATCTTTAAGTTGTTGAAAAGCTTCTTGGCACTCATCTGTCCAAACAAAGGGGACGTTCTTGCGACGCAACCGATGCAATGGGGCTGCCATTTGTGCATGATTCGGTATGAACCGAATATATTAGATTATTTTCCCCGAGACTGACTGTAGTTCTGTGACATTACGAGTAACTGGCAGGTCACGTATGGCTAACTCATGTGACTGAAGACGATGTACACCTTGACTGTTTAAGACATGAGCAAGATACTGCGACACAGGTTTAAAAAATCACAATTATCCAGTCTACACTTTAGTCCTGCATCACATAACATACGAAACAAAGCACGCTAAATTTCCAACGTGTTCTTTAGGTGTACGACCTGCTACAACAGTATCCTAATACGTTTAACAGTTAGGTTCTTGAGCAGTCAGCTGTTCCAAATACCGTTGAAAAATGATAGGTGCTGAAGCACTGCCAAAAGGCAAACGCATATATGTATACAAGCCCAAATGTGTGTTCACAACACACACGGTTTGAGATTTTTCATCTTGTGGTATCTGAAGATACGTGTCGCGCAAATCAAGTTTTGAAAAGTAGCGACCAGCGCCCACTGTGTCCATGAGATTCTCTGGTCGTGGTGTAACGTCCCCTTAGAAAAATTAATGAATTACTGTGCTGATAAACCTCTTACATTATTTGATTTTCAAACAGCTGAGCAGAACTGAACGTACTCAGACATTTCGCTCTTTACCTATTCTGATCAACACTAAACTGACACAGAATATTTTTAGCGCAACGCTATCTGACTTTCAATAACCCCTACAAACGAATGGCCCTGACTAACATTAACCTATAACTTTCATGAATCACTTACCTCACAAAAATCTTCGTTAGTCGAACTATTGCAATACAGCGAGCGCCACTACTGCCAGCTAAATAGAAGATTCAAACTACCGAAGGCACTAACTACTGACAGGCATAGGTAGCAAATGAAAGATTTGATAGAGAACAAACAATGTATTTACCTTAATTGTGCTCAAAAGTCATAATATATACAGCAGTTCTTGACATCCATTCTTACAAATATACTGTTTCTGATGGACACACGTCCAGATCATACGCTCTTAAAATTCCGCCATTTGTCAAAAAAATGGTTAAAATGGCTCTGAGCACTATGGGACTTAACATCTGAGGTCATCAGTCCCCTAGAACTTAGAACTACTTAAACCTAACTAACCTAAGGACATCACACACATCCATGCCCGAGGCAGGATTCGAACCTGCGACCGTAGCGGTCGCGCTGTTCCTGACTATAGCGTCTAGAACCGCTCTGCCACACCGGCCGGCCGCCATTTGTCTCCCCACATCCACCACTGCTGGCGGCTCACCTCCAGCTGCGCAACGCTATGCGCTGTTAACATTCAACTGCCCAACACTGCTATAGCGAATATTACAAAAATGCTAACCAGCCACAAACTGCACACAGCACAGCCAGTGGTTTTCATACAGAGCGCTACGTGGCGTTACAAATATAAAAACCTAAACAGCCTACTTACATAGCCCCCATGCTTCCCACAAAAAATTTTACAAATTGTTTTGGGCAGTGGGCAATACACATTTGAAGAAATTTTTCATAATTACAATAACAAAGATATCAAATGCACACCCTTATAGATACACTGTTGGTCAAATGCAAATATTTTCTCACAGTCCATAAACACAGTCCTGATCATTCATCACAGTAAAATTGTGATGTTTTCTTTTTTTTTTCTCAAAGTCTGAGCAGTAAAAGAAAATTCACATGGAAGTAGTGGATTTCCATGCCGTCTTGAAGAAGTAGTGCTGTCCTTCCAAGGGAAAGACAGTGCTGACTCTTGACATGCAGACAGGTAATGGGCCACAACAGAGCAAACCCACAGCAGAGTCAGTCGAAGTTTTGAAGAATATTGGTAGGTAGGTCATCACTGAGCAGACCCATTGCAGTCCTGGTAGAGATTATGGAATTGGTGGGCCACCAGAGGTGCAGACCCACTGCAGTCCTGGTAGAAGTAATGGTATTGGTGGGTCATCAAAGGTGCAGACCCACTGCAGTCCTTGTAGAGAACGCCAGCGACTGTGCAGGTGCACAATCACCATCGAAGAGTCTTGCGGACAATATAGAAAGTCCATAAACCACCACTTGTGCACCCACAAAGTTTTTTGAATTGTCCTTAGAACCAGCAATGCTGTTAACCAGTCCCTTGCTGAATTATCAACACACGTGCGAGCACTAACAGTCCTCTTTTTTTCACATATTGTGCATATACTATGACCAATAGAAATGTGTGCAGTGAAATGAATGCTTACGAGTTTCTTAATTTTATGAACTGGTGTCGATTACAATTTTAAATTTACGACATGAGAATACAATTACAACGGTACAAAATACATCATTAAAGAACATAATAATACAGAGAACATTTGTGGTAATACAGGGTTTACAAAAGAACCGAAATAACATATACAACAGTGTTACAGGAATTATGACATAAGTAAATATATAAAAGGTCAGAATAACTTTCGAAGCATCAACTTCACACGTGAGCATTAAAACAAAACAGAATAACTAATGCCTAAACATCTTTACATAGTAAACAACATATTATAAATGCAAATTTTATTTGAGTATAACAGTATTCCTCATAATAGTGAATGTAGCTGAGTATTAGAAAAATTCTATAAGTCTTGTCAGATAAACACATAAAGACAGGAAGAACACAAATACACAAGGTACACCGACACATAGTAGAATAACACAAAAGGACAGGACAGGGTTTATTTTCAGTGTGTCATTTGGTACTGCAGCCCAACCCAAAACTTCATTTCATAGATATTTCCTCTTACTTCACATTTTTTATACCTTGTCAATGCATTGCTTCCAATTCATCACAACCCATTCTCTTATATAGCCTACCCCCTCTTAAGCTAACTTAAATCTACTGCGCTCAGATGTTAAACTAAGGGACGAGGCAATGCAGCAGCACAAAACAGTTAATGCAAACAGCAATGGCAGAAAAGGCAAACTGGCAAAGCAAGCAGCAATAAATATAAATTAGCAAAGCAATTGCAATATTACTACTAATATAAGGGAATGTGCAGCAAACAAGGAAACTAAATCAGTAGTAAAACTGGCTTAACAAAGTAATACAAAGTGAAATTGAGTAGCACTATGCCTGGCAAACAGCAGCAGCAAATGCCGTAACTTATATCTAAGCATACCAAAGCTCAAGCAGAAAAAAATATTACACTAAAGACAACAATGCAGATAAGGGAAATGTCTATTCACATCTTAATGTCTATGTAATGAAAGTGGTGCAACACAACTTATTCTACAAAAGAAATTACCAAGTACTTGAAAAGAGAATTATGTATGCAATTCCTGTGAAGGGAAATGTCTTTTTGCGCTCCTTCATTTTTTTAAGTAGATCATAAAGTTATTGTTTACTGGATCTGTAGGCACAAAATATCTATACCAATACATTTATTAAATTTTATTTTAACCAATGCTGCAGTGCCACTAGAAACTAGATATTAAACGAAATGAGCAAATATATACAAAGCAATGTGTGAAACGTCATTCACTAGGCAAATGGCGTCTCCAAAGGCAGTATTGAATCTCTCAACTAGCAAAACAATAGCTGTGAAATGTTTCTCATCGTTTCATTAATCATTTCAGAAAATATCAGAAAGTGTCGTATTTGCGATGCTTTCTACAAAGGAATGTCAATTGCGAGGTTAATGGCCTCTTTTTTTATTTTTTCCACGTAATGGCTTTTTCTCCAAGCGACTCGCACAGCTGGCTGCCCATAACGCATAATGTCAAGGTCACTTAGTTTTCTTACCGAAATAATTACGACATCAGTTTGCGCTACAGTGACAGCCTCATATAAAAAATTTCACAGGTCGAGAATTTGCGTTACAAATGTGTGGAAACAAAATCATATAAATATAATAGTGTCCAAAATATTTTCGGTGGCATTGTGATACATTCATGCATATACACACATTTCATAACTCTTAAAGCACGATCCTTTTTCACAAATCAGAGTCCCTAACCACTACTCATTATTCCTTACCTTATTACACATAAACATATTCGTCGACACTTCTTCAATATTTCATCATAATAAATACATAGCATAATCAAATTCCTCATATAGCATCGGCTTATTGATCATAAACATACCTCAGCAGCATAATACACATCGTCGTCGTAATAGTAACATTATAACACCTCAGTCAATTCTCAAAAACGTCTTAGCTTTCTGCAATAATTTCAAAACCCAAAAAAATTCCATGCTCATTTAAATAGTGTCATCTACCTCAAACGTACTTTAAAAATCATGATCCCATACCAAATACATCATTCAAAGCTCTCATAGTATCACACTGGTTCCGAAAAAATATGAACAGTTCACAAAGTACAGACAAAATACAATTTCATAAGTGTGAAGTTATCCAACTGTGTAATTACTAAACATCTGTCACTGATGTAGTAAAATAAATGTTTGTCTCTCTCAGTTAAATGATCAGATAGCTGTGTAAGTTATGTGTTAGAGAAATATGGTACTGATGTGTAAAGTTGTTTAAGCAAATACCATGTTAGCTAGGGTTCCTTGTGCTTGCCAAACCCATGGTACACAAAGAAAGCGTGTACCCCCCTGAGGATTAACCTAAACCTTTCACAAATCACTTACCTCACAAAAATCTTCGTTACTCGAACTACTGCAATACAGCGTGCGCCACTACTGCCAGCTAAATAAAAGATTCTAACTATTGAAGGCACTAACTACTGACAGGCATAGTTAGCAAATGAAAGATTTGATAGAGAACAAACAATGTATTTACCTTAATAGTGTTCAAAAGTCATAATATATATAGCAGTTCGTGACATCCATTCTTACAAATGTACTGTTTCTGATGGACACACGTCCAGATCATCCGCTCTTAAAATTCCGCCATTTGTCTCCCCACATCCTCCACTTCTGGCAGCTCACCTCCAGCTGCGCAACGCTACGCGCTGGTTACATCCAACTGCCCAACACTACAATAGCGAATATTACAAAATGCTAACCAGCCACAGACTGCACGCATCACAGCCAGTGATTTTCATACAGAGCGCTACGTGGCGTTACCAAAAAAAAAAAAAAAAAAAACCTAAGCAGCCTACTTACAGTGGTAATGGATAAGTATCAATCACAGTTTGTGGGTTGACTGTAGATTTAAAGTCAATACAGAGGCGAATGCGACTTGAGGGTTTGTAGAGAAAAATCAATGGACTTGCCCATTGACTGGCTTCTATGGGCGCAATATCTCCGCTATCTCACAATTCTTTAAGTTCAGCAGCTACTTTGTCCCGTAATGGCATGGGAACAGTAATGGCCCGGTAAAATTTCGGCTGAGCATTACGTTTCATAGTAATATGTGCAACACAATTGTTAACTTTGCTTAAACCTTCAGAAAAGCGTTCAGATGTGTGTGAAATCTTATGGGACTTAAGTGCTAAGGTCATCAGTCCCTAAGCTTAAACACTACTTAACCTAAATTATCCTAAGGACAAACACACACACCCATGCCCGAGGGAGGACTCGAACCTCCTCCGGGAACAGCCGTACAGTCCATGACTGCAACGCCCCAGATCGCTCGGCTAATCCCGCGCGACAGAAAAGCGTTCTGGGAATTCTTTTAGCAAGCTAGTCACACGGTTTTTGACATTGAGTACAGTCACTGACAACTCATTGTCCTGAATTTGAAAGCCAAGCAAACTGAACGAATCAAGGCCAAATACATCCTCACAATCGCGTGACTGTAGCACAATGAAAGTCACTGTTCACATACGCGAGCAATACATGGCAGGAAAAGTACGTTTTCTTCGAATGGGAATGACTGGTCCATTATAAGCCATCAGGCGCATGCTAGTTTTAGACAGGCGTGGGGAGCCTATGAGTTCATATATGTTATTTATATGTGTTACGATTCAGAAGTGCAACAGAGGCACCTGCGTCCAAGAGAAATTTCACACGTTTTTCCCTAAGACGAAAGTGCACAGAAACTCTGTTCGACTGGCGTAGCACTGAAGGACTGTTTGCTTACTAGGTTTGCTAGTGCCTGTAGCAGGATCTGAATACACTGCATTGCTTATATTTGTTCCGTTGCAAACATATAGACTGTATTTGACCATTCCTGCCACAAGCGTAACACCGTGCTTATCTGGATGGGAATTTGGCGTTTGTGCCGCGAATAATACCATTGAGGGCATGACTTAATTCTGTTCGCCTGTGTAGAGAACAGCTTACGCAGTGTGGTGTGCACGGGCTGTTGCTACGTAATGGGCCAATTGCGAGCAAGGGACGACTCAACCTGACAAATTGGTGGCTGCTCAATTTAACGGCTGCTACGGCACCTGAAGTATACTGATCGAGAATTTGCACTACTTGCTGAAATGATGGTTCTGACTGTTTCAAAATCTTTTCTCCAAGTTTGACATCAGTTTCATTGTACACGATCGCATCACGCAACATAGCATTTGAATATAAAGCACCACAATTACATTCCAATTTGTGTTTCCTTGTCATACGCTACAAATCTGTTACCCACTCGCCATTAGTTTGTTCTAACCGTTTCTTGCAACAAAAGAATACGTACCTAGCTGCTACCACATTCATTAGATGGTGATAGTAGTTAATTAGCGAATTTACAAGCTGATCATAGGAAAGTTCAGTAGTAGTGACATTACGGAACACTTTCCGAATGAGGCGGAACACTGCACTTTCTACCGTTGGCAAAATATAATGTAGTTTCGCAGTACCTGACACATTGTGAGCGATAATGTTTGCTTCAAACTATTCCAACTACTCAAGTCATTCGCTGGCCGCTATGGCCGAGCGGTTCTAGGGACTTCAGTCTAGAACCCCACTGCTGCTACGGTCGCAGGTTCGAATCCTGCCTCAGGCAAGGAAATGTGTAATATCCTTACGTTAGTTCTACATCTATATACATACTTCGCAATCCACATACGGTTCATGGCGGAGGGTACCTTGTATCACAACTAGCATCTTCTCTCCCTGTTCCACTCCCAAACAGAACGAGGGACAAATGACTGCCTATATGCCTCTGTACGAGCCCTAATCTCTCTTATCTTATCTTTGTGGTCTTTCCGCGTAATGTAAGTTGGCAGCAGTAAAATTGTACTGCAGTCAGCGTAAAATGCTGGTTCTCTAAATTTTTTCAGTAGCGATTCACGAAAATAACGCCTCCTTTCCTCCAGACTCCCACCCGAGTTCCTGGAGCATTTCCGTAACACTCGCGTGATGATCAAACCTATCAACAACAAATCTAGCAGCCCACCTCTGAATTGCTGCTATGTCCTCCATCAATCCGACCAGATAGGGATCCAAAACGCTCTAGCAGTATTCAAGAATAGGTCGTATTAGTGTTTTATAAGCGGTCTCCTTTACAGATGAACCACATCTTCCCTAAAATTCTGCTAATGAACCGAAGACGACTATCCGCCTTCCCCACAACTGCCGTTACATGCTTGTCTCACTTCATATCGCTCTGCAATGTTAGGCCCAAATATTTAATCCACGTGACTGTGTCAAGCGCTACACTACTAATGGAGTATTCAAACATTACGGGATTCTTTTTCCTATTCATCTGCATTAATTTACATTTATCTATATTTAGAGTTAGCTGCCATTCTTTACACCAAGGTTTAAGTAGTTTTACGTCTAGGGGACTGATGACCTCAGATGTTAAGTCCCATAGAGCTTAGAGCCATTTGAACCTTCTTTTTTCTATTTTTTTTAACTCAAATCATTCCTCTTCTTTTTCGTGAAACTGGCGAAAAGGCGTATGGCATTCGAAGCTACAGTTGTTGCCTGTTGCACTGTATTGGTGGCTTGATGGGTGAGTAGCAGCTGTACCGTGTCTAGCAGCGTTGAGATTTGCTGTGTCTGAAACTGAAGCATCTGTGTTAGCTTCGTCGCATGTAATGCTTGCAGCTGTGGCACTTGAGCAGGGGGTGGGAGAGATAGGTTGGTCATTTTGAAACAGACAAATGCGATAAATGGACAATGCAAGCAAGAAAAATAAGCGCACAAGCAAAGTAAATTTCCCACCTGGAAACACTGAATAACAAAAGCACTATAAGACACTGTTCAAACATGTAAACACACCCTTGCAAAGGAAAGACAAGGTAGAATTAAGGCACCTGGAGAATGCAGAGGCGCACGAGAAAACTGTGGCAGCCAGGCTCTGGGTTCTTCTTGCATCTCGTCGCGACAAATGTTGAATCTAGCCTAATCGTCCAATATGGGGTGTCCAGGAAACCTGCCTTTTCGGATCGCTAGACAACCTTCAAACAAATTGTATTAATGAGTTTTTTTACAAAATGAAGAAAAAATACAATACTTAGCTTCGTGTTACACAGATGTGTCGCAAGCAGACGGCGTCAAACAAAATAAGAAATCTCTTCAGTATAACAGTTCCGAAGTAGACAGTAGAAGCAAGTGATTAGAGTTGACGCTTCTATCCAAATTGCTCGTCCTGAAGCTGCTGTAGGGCTGGGCAGCAGCAGTCGCGCGCGGCGCTCATGTCTTCTTCACACAGGGGCCCCTGCTGTCGCGTTGTCGTCCTGAGAGCGATCGGTCAGTGTGCGATTGCCTGTCGTCTTCTCACAGCCGTCTCTTCTCCTCATTCCCGACTGGCATGCCGGCGCTTGACTTTACGCCGTAACAGTGAAGTCCAGTATATGGCTGTAACACAGAACTATGGGTACAATTTACAACTGTTACCATAATTTCCACATACATACATAGGTGAAATCTGTCACATACTGACGACGTAGTGATTTGTACATTGTTACCCTTAAGGTTGTTGGGGGCCATCAAGGGCATTGCAAGATAGGAAACCCGAGAGACAATGCAGAGAGCAGGCAGAAATGGTAGCGTTTAGGTTTCCTGAGCTACATAGTAACTCTAAAGCCCTGCAAATTGCTGATACTCTGGGCAGCTTTCCCAGGGGAGATGTATCACTTCAGGGAATTAACTCTTAATTCCATCCACCATTTAGACATTGTTGTAGGCGTCACTCTAGAAGGTCGCTAATAAAAGGCAAGTCTTAGCAGAGACAGGAAGCTTCATACTTGCTCCTGGGAACTGCAACGACAGTGCGTTTACACAGGTCAGAATGCTACTACAGCTGTCCCCAGTCACAAAATGATTGAGGGCGGAACCAAATGACGTAAAACACTGTTGTTGCTGGCTACAGTAAGAGTTACAGTGTTTTTCTTTGAGCTGAACGCTCTTGCTGCCAGTCTTTGAGATTGTTAACGCGAACTCTAGAAGCATCCCTATCTACTGAATAAGAGAAGGGAGGAAACTAAATGTGGCTAGCCAGAGGCAGATTGGTGTGGAGAGTGACTCGTCACAGCCGGTCGTTGTGGCCGAGCGGTTCTAGGCGCTTCAGTATGGAACCGCGCGACCGCTACGGTCGCATGTTCGAATCCTGCCTCGGGCATGGATGTGTGTGATGTCCTTAGGTTAGTTAGGTTTAAGTAGTTCTAAGTTCTAGGGGACTGATTACCTCCGATGTTAAGTCCCATAGTGCTCAGAGCCATTTGAACCATTTTTGACTCGTCAAATGGGTTGAACCTGGTAAGGCGCCTCTGGGTTGGTGAGTCGACTACAGGCAGGGAGGAGCAATGCGCCGCCACGGTTCTTTAATAACCCATGTTTTTGTACTCAGAGGAATTCACAGTCATATCGTTGGGCGCCGACTCCATGTCGCTAGTGGCCAGCCTCCGTGAGGTCCTACATGTCTGTTTTTCTCTTTGGAGTTATGTTCTCAAGGATGTACTTAAAATGCTGCTGGTGTTAAAAACTTCTGTTAGTGCTTATGCCCGTGGATTCAGACACTGGCTTCTGTTGCGCAAACCATTACCTTCTTTGCTTTTCTAAAATTTAGAATTAATCTTCACTGTAACAGTTAATCCGATCTCTAATAAGTAGTGTTAATCAGACGCCTGACTCCCCACCGGCTAGCATCCTGTCGTGTTCCAGAATCAGCGCTCCTTGTAGTTGACCTGTGACAGTGTTTGGCGCTGATCCGAGCGATCAACCAGCCTTCAATGGGAATTTGTCTTTTGGGACACGACATAGGCAAATACTTTATGGTACCTGGTGTGGGGTACTTTTTTATTTTTGAGATATTCAAAGGCTTCACACATACCCAGCCCACCATCCTAACTGGACTCATGGCTTTCAGATTCATACGAGAAGCAGTATATCCACTCAAATGAGAACTGAGTGGAGCACAAAGAGCAGAAGAAAGATGCAGAGGTCCGCAAATCGATGTCTGATGAGTGAAGACGCCGCCATGGCAGCCCTATCTACACGACTTCACGACAACACAAGGGGCAC
This sequence comes from Schistocerca piceifrons, assembly GCF_021461385.2. Lineage (NCBI taxonomy): Eukaryota > Metazoa > Arthropoda > Insecta > Orthoptera > Acrididae > Schistocerca > Schistocerca piceifrons. Next base: position 786,154,882 of record NC_060140.1, on the reverse strand, counting down.
CGGAACGGCCGAGCGACAAAGAGACGGAAATGCGGGAGGGGACCGGGCGCGGAATCACAGACCAACAGCACGCTGCAACAGCGCCACCCAGCAGCGGGGGACGCGCACCGCCTTCGTGAGTTTTAGCACCAGCGGCGGCCAGCGAGCAGACAGCATTCGTCAGCAGGCAAAGGCTCGGCACAGCATAGCTGAGGGCAACGTGACACCTTGGGCACGTCCTGCTCAGCTCACCTCAGCTCAACTGAGCAGAGCGATCCACTTTCAGCAGCGACGCTGTGTCATCTCGCCTCTGAACAAAGCGTAAGCAGACAAACGTAGCTGTCGTCTTGTCTAGCTGCCGATGGTGGAGTACTGCTGTAATATCTCACATTAGTGTCAGTGAAGCTCTTAAATTCATTCCTCATGCTTTCAACGGCACAAAATCTACATTAAATGAATTTGTAAATAATGTGGACGTAGCTTTGGAAGTAGTACGAGAAGCAGATCATCCACACTATCGTATAAATTCGTAAAACGAGTAATCGGGGCAAGGACGTAACCAAAGGGGGAGGGGGGGAGTACAGGGGATCCGAACACTCCCTTTCCTTTTAACCTAAACGAAATTACACACGTCCTAGTTGCCGTGTAGCGGAATTGGTAAACAGAAGGGATGATGAAAAATTTCCGTTTGAGGGTGTTGCTGCGGCGTACGTGTAACGTAACTACGATGCAGGTGTTTAAGCACCGACATGTGAGCAGGGGATTAGTGTGACAGTCATGCCTTTCCGACGTGCATGGGTTAAATGCGGAAACATGGACTAGGGCGACGTTATTACCAGATGCGTCTAAACAGGACCTACATGCTGGGATTCTTCTTTTGGCTGTGAAATAATCAACAGTGGTAGACATCTAGCAGACAGTGAAGAATTTTATGGGGCAGATTGTCTGCCGAAAACCACAGTCGTGTAATGGAGCGACCAACAAGGCGTGCTTCTGCTTTATGATAACACGCGTCATCTTATCGCAAATGTTGTAACGGAGAAGTTACGCCAACTGAAGTGGGAGACACTCGAGTACCAACCCTATATTTCTGAACCCTCCCTCCGTGATATCACGCCTTCGACCCCTTAAGAAAAGGCCTTGAGGTGCCGAAGATTCCTGTCGGACGACGACGAGCAGGTGTCAGTTACAGACTTCTTCACACAGCACTGCACGCTATCTTAACAAACGGCTATCTTCAACCAAGTGCGTCGGTAGGATAATTGCTTCAATGCTCACGGCAATTTTCCACGAGCGGCATTGCAGTTCTGGACTGCACGGCCTTCGAACGTAAACTCTTTTATCACCCTTTACATTTTGATGTTCAAGAATACGACGAAAAACATGATACTCGCTATCGATAGATTTGAACTATCTATATATCATAGCACTATCGTCTATCACCTATCCTAACTTTATCCAAGACCAACCATTTTATATTGTTGGCCTTATTGGAGTTCAGCTGTTGTTTTGTTAATCAATTCAGTTCTTTTGTTCAAATTCAAATGGCTCTGAGCACTCTAGAAATTAGAACTACTTAAACCTAACTAACCTAAGGACATCACACAACACCCAGTCATCACGAGGCAGAGAAAACCAGTGACCCCGCCGGGAATCGAACCCGGGAACCCGGGCGCGGGAAGCGAGAACGCTACCGCACGACCACGAGCTGCGGACTTGCACTGGAGAGCTGAAGAAATTGGTACGCTTGCCTAACATCATGTAGGTCCCCGCGAGCACGCAGAACTGCCGCTACACGACGAGGCGTGCACTCAGCTAATGTCTGAAGTAGTGCTGGAGGGAATTGAAACCATGAATCTAGCAGGCTGTCCATAAATCAGTAAGATTTCCGAGGGGATGGAGATCTCTTTTGAACAGCAGGTTGCAAGGCATCCCAGATATGCTCAGTCATGTTCATTTCTTGGGAGTCTGGTGACCGGCGGAAGAGTTTAAACTCAGAAGAGTGTTCCTGGAACCAACTCTGTGGCAATTCTGAACGTTTGGGGTGTCGCGTTGTCCTGCTGGAATCCTGAACTCCATAGGAAAGCACAATGGTTGAAGGTGATCAGACAGGACGTGTCCCCTTCGGAGTCGTATCTAGACGCATCAGATGTCCCATAAGACTCAAACTGCACACGCCCTACACCATTACAAAGTCTCCACCAGCTTGAACAGTATGGCAAGGCAGTTATAGATCATGGAATAAATCACGAACTAAGAGTTTCATCTGGTAGGAGGGGAGATGAACATTCCATACGCCAGTTTAATCAGTAGAGACTCCTTTATGAAGCATGGTTTAGTAACTGATAACGCCCAGGGAAAACTGTGGATCACTGGTGGACCTGTTAAACTGTGTACGGAGATAGAAGCGCAATGCGCCGGTACGCAGGGGCAGGGACTTACCAAACGATGAACAGACTTTGAAACTGTAAGTTGTGAATTCAGTGGAGTTCATAGTTCTCTCAGCTGTTCAGAGGGGCCAGTAAAGAACAGCACGCCGAAGAAATGGCGAAGTAAAAATGGTACCGGTAGACAGACGTGTTACCGGTGGGATGCTACAGACCCTAATACAGGCCAAGTGGTTACAATAAAGTTGGGTGCTCGTTAGGAGAGAATTTTGAGGATAAAGGTTGGAAATACTAGCCTAAGAGAAGGCATTGTCAACAAACAAGAGTTGCAATAGATGTGCATTTATCAGAGGCGCTGGTGACAGTATTAAAAATGTTCTTGTTGAATTAGCGTGTTAAATACACGAGAAGAGGCGGATTCTGTGGAGATTCCTCGCAGTGAGGTGGAAGAAATTACACCATTTAGTCCGAAGCACACTGTGTGCAAGGTAGACAGGGTCTCGAGGGTGAAAAAATCGAGGATCAGTTTATTAAAAGAAAACTTACTGTTAGATGTTTAAATGCCGTAGAGCAATATTCCATAAAAGAGGTGTGTTCTGCATAGAATTGATACCCTTCATTTTCCAGGGGCTAAGTTGACACATACATATACGATTCGGCATGAAATAAAGGTGGTTCCCGAAGTAGAAGGACGAGTAATTTTCTCTCGTCTTTACAGAATACCAGAAGTGCAGAAAGAAGCGTTACAGCAGAAGGTAAATCAGACGTAGGATGACGATATAATTGTACCTTCTTCAGCAAGCGCCTATAATATTCCGTTACTCACGATTTCCATCAAGATGAATGGTTCTGGTAAAAGAAAATGGAAGGTGGTAGCAATTGCACAGAACTAAATGACATTGCTGTCAACACTGTGTTCCCACTTCCACGTTTAGATGAAATTTTTGGATGGACTGTGTGAGGAAAAATATTGAAACTTCAGGAAAAATATTGTTCAACGCTTGACTGGGCTAAGGGATACTCTCAGGTTTTACTAGATGAAAAAAGACAGAGGGCTGACAGTTTTTGGTTCACCGTACACCTGTTATATGGGCAAAATAACGCCAATGGGACTCCGTTCTGCACTCTCCACATTCCTAAAACTGATGAATTCGATTCTATAGGGTTTACGTGGTGAAAAGACGTTTCGAATGTTTTTTATTCCAGTCTCTGATCACAATATCAATTCCTTTGACGATGACCGGTTTCAGTCAATAATCACCATCTTCAGATCTGTTCTACACCATGTCCTAATGTGGTAAGGCCGTAATGGCATCGTCGAAGCACATAAATATATTCAGCACAGCATCGTCAGATAGACCTAAAATATAGTGTAAAATAGGCCACAGTGTCCACACAGTCATTTTGCATGTGCACGATGTGGCCTATTTTACACTATATTTTAGGTCTATCTGACGATGCTGTGCTGAGTATATTTATGTGCTTCGACGATGCCATTACGGCCTTATCACATTAGGACATGGTGTAGAACAGATCTGAAGATGGTGATTATTGACTGAAACCGGTCTTCGTCAAAGAAATTGATATTGTTATCAAAGACTGGAAGAAAAAACGTTTGACAGTATTGGATCACTGTTCATATTCGCGACTATGTCGCAGCTAGTGAAAAGACGTTTATTTATTTAGACTCCATCGTAATTTTCCGCTCATCGCTGGAAGAACACAGTGTTCGATTGGGCGAACATTTCGAGAAGATAAGTCAACATCATTTCAAGTTTTTGGTGGATAAACGTGAATTTTTAAGGAAGGAGGTCATATATAAGGGACATGTCTTAACCGAAGGTGAGGTAAAGGTGGACCCAAACTAACTAAATGCAGTGGTGTATTATTCCCAGACGAGTACAACGAAAGCATTAAAAAGATTCCTCAGGTTAGTCAGGTATTATAGACGCTTCCTAAGTGACCTTAGTAAAGTGACAAAACCGCTACATGAGTTTTAAAATAAAGGGTGTTAAGCATGGTGGTGGTGGTTTTCGGGGAAGGAGACCAGACAGCGAGGTCATCGGTCTCATCGGATTAGGGAAGAATGGGGAAGGAAGTCGGCCGTGCCCTTTCAGAGGAACCATCCCGGCATTTGCCTGGAGTGATTTAGGGAAATCACGGAAAACCTAAATCAGGATGGCCGGACGCCGGATTGAACCGTCGTCCTCCCGAATGCGAGTCCAGTGTCTAACCACTGCGCCACCTCGCTCGGTCTGTTAAGCATGAATGGGGCGCCAAGCAAGAAGGGGCGATCGAAGTACTAAAGCAGAACCAATTTAACCATCATATATTAGAGTTCCCAGCTCTTTCCAGAAAGTTTATAATCAACACCGATACGAGCTAGGACGCTACTGGCTCAATTATTACCCTAGGGGAAGTAGGTAAATATCTTCCAGTTGCACATTTGTTGAGAACTTTCAACAGTGTACAGATAATTATAGCACAACTGAGAGAGAGTTGCTGGTCATAATAATCATATTGTGGTGCAGTTCTTGTTGTGTCCGTTCTTGCTACGAAAATGGGATGAGAAGTACCACTTTATGCAAAAAACCTTTTTTTGTTTTGTTTCACCCATACATGTTTCATCACTTTCGTGCTATCGTCAGTGGGTTCAATATTTATTTTTAACTGTAAAATTGTTCTTGCATATTAACATTTGTGTTATTTACAACATTATGTAAAAGTTCCATTTATAGCTTAATTGGCGAAAAGTGGATGTAAGCATTAGTTAACATATCTTACATTGTCCATTTATTATGGTAGCTATTCTGCTACATAAGTACAACTTGTCTTCTGCAAACAGAAAACGTAATTTATTTTTCTTTTTATTATGCATTTACGAACTGAAATGAGTCTGTATCACGTTTTTTTGTGTAACTTTCAGTTTTGAAGTTGTGGGGCTTTCTCCTGTGTTGTTGGTTAAGTAAATAGGCTTACTTCTTAACCTGTGGTCGCTTGGCACTGGTCTTTTTTTCGATTTCTCAAAACATAGGCGGAGTTTTCACTGACATTACGTGTTGTTGTGGCTGTGTGGTGTTCAGTTACTTCGTAGCGTGTTTTGCAGGGTGAGGCGCGAGAGTTTGAATTCTATTTGGCGTCAGTGGTGTATGGTTTTTGTGGGTTTGCGTGTGTGTGTTGAGTACTGGGGCAGATAGAGAGAGAGAGTGGGAGAGATTGTAAACAGAAGTTAAAAAGCTTGGAATCAAGAATGTACCGTTGTATAACAAGCCTTAGAATGGCATCTCAAAAAGATCCACAATTCGCAAGGTCTAATTCGACAATTAACCACATATGAAGCACGAAGGAAACGAGGGATTTTAAATTTTGTGGGTGAAACTAGTAAAACATTGTTTGGGAAATTAGAAGAACAGGGTGCATCCTATTTCGAACACCCCCTTGGGGTACTCGAACTTACCTTTACATCAATATCAAAACAGTTTCAGCTGATTGCCTAGTTTGACCAAAGATTAAGTGTCAGTAGTAAAAACATCTTTGACGAGTCTCAATCACACAGCAGCTAGCCTTGCATGTAACTAGAAAATTATTGTTAAAAACCATGGAGAAGCTCCGTAGGTACAATAATAAATATGCTAATAGTACTGATCAAAAGATACGGAACCTAGCTGTAATGACTGCTGTTAATGAACAGTTAGTCCAGTTGGTATCGATTTACGCTGAGTTACAGAGGGAATATGAAATGCTAATTTCTGGCACATTAAATATTCAGAAAGAAATACTGGAACCTCATATCTTTGACATTGTGTAAATAGTTAGGTACTTACATTAAATTTGGAATGATACTAAGGACAAGAAGTTCCCAGTTGTCTTCACAGAAAAGAGCGGGTTCCAGTTATTATGTATAATTGATGTTAATTCGATTATACCTGGCCGTATACTAGGTTATTTAACAGCAGACGAACTGTTTCATCTGTACAGAGTATTACCCCTACCTTCTGAAGTTGATAAAACTCAAGATTTATGTATGTACATACGGCTAGAAAAAGATTATTTTTTATTTGATGACCCCAAGGGGCGTTATACAAAACCGAGTAACGAAGAACTGTTGTGTAAAGAGAGGGAGCGTTCACAAGTTTGTAAACAAAAGTTTGTTTTAACGTCCAGATACGGTCACGAAACATGTGAAGTAAGGACGTTGCAACCTGTAAGGGAAATTCCCAAAAATAGTAACAAGAAGTTTGTAAGACCAAATGATACTACCGTATTTGTACTCCAATCAGTCAGTGCCAATCGTTATTCGTTGCTACAAGAGAGGAAGTCTTCACAATTTTGTGTAATAAGAACAAGCCAACAGATGTACTGGTCAGAGGGACAGCGAAACTAACATTTTATGGAAAATGTAAAGACCATGGAACACAGGTGTCCGTACAGTGCGATCAAATAAGAAGAATTAATGTGACCTTTGAAGACTTAGTGCCAGCTTTAAATATTGAGATTGATTGCTGTTTTACAAATAAGTAAAAGATCAACATTTCTGAGTTACAGTTAGAACATGAAGTAAAAATTGTAAATGATCTTAATGTAGGAGGCGATAAAATAACAGGAATAGAAGATGAAATAGCTTTCCAAGAGCAGCACAATTTCTCAGAAAAACCTTATTATTCGTTCTGGTCTTACCAAGAAGTTGTGATACCTTTATGTTTATGTTGTTTATGCAGATACTGCAATTTTTTTAGAGATGCCTTTCAGTACATGTGCAAGGGCAGGGGCGATGATTTTTGTGGCAGGGTATGTGTGAGGAGGACCACAGTAAACACATGTTTGGTTCAAATGGTTCAAATGGCTCTGAGCACTATGGGACTCAACTGCTGAGGTCATTAGTCCCCTAGAACTTAGAACTAGTTAAACCTAACTAACCTAAGGACTTCACAAACATCCATGCCGGAGGCAGGATTCGAACCTGCGACCGTAGCGGTCTTGCGGTTCCAGACTGCAGCGCCTTTAACCGCACGGCCACTTCGGCCGGCTGTGAAGGTTTGGAAATGACGCTTTCGTAGTAGACGGCCTCTTCGGTCAAGCAGAGGAGATAGTGAAGAGCGTGATAAAGGCTCCGTTACGTATGAACGCAGTGACGGAAGAGCCACATCACCTATTCCACCAACTCGTAAACATCAAAGATAGTGCAAGACACTACAAAACTCTCTTACAACGTAAGAAACTGTTGTTATGAATGACATAAGTAAAATATAAACCAGAATTTTGTATGGCGGTGTGTTCTGTTTCAGAGTTATTATTGTAACAGTGATATGCAGTGTGCTTATTGATATGTTTATGTATAAATGATGTTAAGAGGAAGAAAAATAAGTATGGATGTGTACATTTAACGTAAAAAAAGATAGAAAAATGTTTTTAATTGGTAAATCCATCCATCGTCTAGACGCTGTTTTAAAGCGTCACAGTAGAAGATTGTCACGAAGAGGCACATATTAGGATAGGCAGCAAGCCTTATACTTGCTCCTGAGAACTGCAATGCCATTGGGCTTACACAGCTCAGAGTGCTATTACAGCAGTCCCACCTCACAAAAGGACCGAGAGCAGGGCCAAGTGTTGTGACACTGTTGTTGTTGGCCATGATAAGAGTGGCAGTGACGCTTAGCTTTAAGCTGAACTGTGTTGCTACTGATTTTGAAATTTGTCAACATGAAGTCCAGAACCACCACTCTCTACCAAGTAGGACAAGGGGAGGAATCTAAATGTGGTTGGCCAGAGGCGCCCAGGAGGTGCAGAGTTACTCGGCAGATGGACTAAAGCTTTTTAAGTACCTGTGGATTGGTAGATCGTCTATAGGAAGGTAGAAATACTGCGTCGCCACGATTCTTTAAAAAACCCTTATTTTTTTACTGAGAAAGAGTTATCTGTCAGATCTGTGGGGCGCCTACCCCGAGTCGCCTGTGGCCAGCCAAGGTAAGCTCTGATATGTCTTTCTAAGTCGGAGTGCTGCTCTCAAGTTTGTACCTAACATGGTGCTGGTGTTCGCTGCTAGTGTTCACTACTTCGGTTAGCGCTCATTCAGGCACTGACTTCTGTTGTGCATCCAACAGTGTTAATCAGACTCCAAAATTCCATGATTCTCCTGCTGCGAGCATCCTGTAGAGCCCCAGACTCCGCGTGTCTTTCAGGTGCCCTGTGACATTGTTTGGCGCTGATCCAAGTCATCAGCCTGCCTTCACAAGGTTAAAAAAATGGCTCTGAGCACTATGGGACTTAACATCTGTGGTCATCAGTCCCCTAGAACTTAGAACTACTTAAACCTAAGTAACCTAAGGACATCACACACATCCATGCCCGAGGCAGGATCGAACCTGCGACGGTAGCGGTCATGTGGTTCAAGAATGAAGCGCCTAGAACCGCACGGCCACAACGGCCGGCCATTCACAAGGAATTTGTCTTTCTGCATTTGCTTCTCACCGCTCAGAAATTGCAGACTGACCTCAAACTCCCTGTCTTCGCTCTACCTGTTGTTTAAGGACAAGGCGAAACTTGTTTTAAATACTCTACTTGATTATTGTCGTCATGTTCAGCAAAATATCTGTAAAATGAATCACTGGGTTGTGGACGCCAGGAGTTTTGTTCCTTCGTAAACACCTGGAAAAATCTACAAAACACAGCAGTGCGTCCAGCTTCTCCGCTACACATGCGCACACGTCAGAAGACGTAGCGCTCGTAAGTGGATTAGTGGATTCGAGTTATTATTAGGCAACCTCAGATGTAGTCATTACTCTGACACTCTGTGTGATACTGCTAATGATATAGTTTCATGAAGAAAACCCATGAAAGACAATTTTACACCAACGCTATAAGTCAGTGAATCATAACTGCCCTGTGGAACATTGTCTTCTTCAACCGATCAAGGGCTCCAGAAACGTAATCCGCATCGGATTGAGCAGTGTCTGAGTAATACCCGCAACTGGAGAGCCGTACAACAGTACCAGTCAATGATGTACGAGTGGGTTTCCCATTCCAAAATCGTATTTGCGTGTCGCGTGTATGTGAGAAGGCAGCTTTACGCCTCGTGTAAAGAGGAACGTCTGCCAGTAATTGTCGGCATTTCCCAGCGGCAGGAAGGAGGCATATTGAGAATGTCTTCCATAGTTCCACAATATTGCTGTTTTCGCCTTGTGAATATGGAATCGATGGGTTCAGGAGTGCCAAACTTAATGCCGTGTCACATCTCAGCGGTCCCACATGACTAGTTCACGACTGGATACGCTCCGTATTGCCACGTCATTTATCTCGGTCAAGACACAGGCTTATTTGCAGCAACGTAGGGATCCACACGGACAGTGTAACGACCCCTGGAACACCAGGGGTTGTCAACATGGCGTCCATTATAGCAGAATTCCTTGACGAGGCGACAGAGAGCTGCGCTGACTGCTTTGCGCCCAACGGTAACACTAAACAAGGGAGTGGCGTCACGTTGTCTGTTCGTACTTGTTCTGTGTACGCCATCACGGTGGACATATACTTGTGTGGAGACTTCACGAAAATGAATGTTGCCAGAATGTACTCTTCATCTGGCGTGGTACGGCACTCCACTGGGAACTCAACACTTCATTAAAAATTATATTGCATTTTTAAAATAAAATCTTAAGGGACCCGCATTGTTACTTTGCAGCAACATGATGGCTCTTGTCTTTTTAATTTGTTTATCGCTGTAAGAAACATAATTTTCCTCTATTTCTTTGTGCTGTCCAAGACACGTCTCAGTTTTCTATAAATGTGTTCGTCTTTGCGTACTTTATTGAACAGGATCTTTGCGGCACTGCCTACACATTAAAATCTCTGCCGTCCCTTCCTGTTACTTCTCTACACCGCTTAATACGTTCATAAGACCCATTAACGATTTGTAGATCTAAAGAGAATGTGCTGTGGCGTTTTGTAAGTCACTATATTCTACACATTTGAAGACAAACACTTCAATGAACATTATTGTAGTTAATATGGCTGACTCACAACCAGGTAGTAAATATAAATATCTGCATTCACTAGCTATCTCACGAAAGAAATATCATAGACATCGTGTCCTACGAGATATTGGGGATGCTGATCCCTGCTACGACTTAGTAACAAGTATAGGAAAGGTTAGTAAGTAAATGAATAAATAAATAACGTCTGATAATTCCTGTCACTTACTCTATTTTATCAAGAATAAAATGCTGTTGGACCTGTGTTGTCTAACAACACAGTAGTCAATCGGATAGCTATGACGAACTGTTGTCAACAAATTTGTGCTCTCAAAGATGCGCTGCTCGAAATTTCTGAGGCTAAAGCTAGTAGCAGGTGATATCGGTCTTCATAATGTCTCGACTAATGATGTAAAATGTAAATGTCGGGTGACTAGGGCCTCCCGTCGGATATACCGTTCGCCGGGTGCAAGTCTTTCGATTTGACGACACTTCGCGGTTTCGCGTCGATGGGGATGAAATGATGATGATTAGGACAACGCAACACCCAGTCCCTGAGCGGAGACAATCTCCGACCCAGGCAGGAATCGAACCCGGGCCCTTAGGATTGAAATCCTGTCACGCTGAACACATTTTTTTATTTTATTTATTTTGTTCGTTGTGTTTGGACGTTGTGGACGTTACATGACATCCGTTCAAGTTCGTTGTTGAACCTTTCACTCAGTTTTTTTTATTACAGAGGCCAACCAGCTCTCTGACCGAACACGGTCCGGGGGCGGACACTAATCATATCAGTTGACATAATTATTGTACAGTATGTAGTGCACACTCATTCAAAGACAACAAAACAATGACAGAATGATTAAAAACATAAATTGTGCACAATAACACATACACAAATTATCACACAGGATAGCAAATAAACTGGCGGAACAAAAAATCGCAACACCAAGAAGAAGCCGTGCTACATAAATGAAAGTTGTTAGGCGTGTTTCTACATCGCGAACATGATGTCTATTCAAATTTCACGCCAGTCGCATAAGAGCGACTTTAGTAGCACCACTATGATGATGCAAATCAGGTTTCCTTTTAATATCTGCTGTAACGGTCGTGAGCGTTAGTTACCTTTGGGACTGGACGTGGTGAGTTGATGTTAGTCAACAATGCCTTTAAGACGACAAAGACTCCTTTATCAACGTCTCACTGAGTTCGCACCAGGTCTTTTAATAGGGCTACGAGAAGCCGGCTGTCCGTTAAGTGATACTGCAGAAGAAGCGGCAGGAATGCAGCTACTGTATGTGATTGCTGACAGCCGTAGTCACGAGAGCACGGTCGCAAGAAGACTGGGCTCCGGACAGTCACCTAGCGCTACCGAGAGGAAGGACCACCGTGTTCGGCGCACTGTTCTGGCTCAAAGTACTACATCTGCTGTAGCAATTTGAGCACCAGTTGGCACCACAGTGACGCAATGAACTGTTACAAATCGGTTACTTCAAGGAGAGATCCGTGTCAGACAGCAAGTAGCGTCCATCCCACTTTTAACACCATAGGTTAGACACCACATACCTTTTGTTGATTCATTTTTGCTTTCTGTTTATTCAGGATTATATCGTTCATATTTTGTAATTATTATTAATTCAATACTGTATAAAGCACTCATAATCTTTTCTCAGTTAAGAACTTTGATGTCTTTTAGATTGTACGAAGTGTAATCTCTGTAATATGTACAATATGAGCAAATGATGTGTTTTGTCTCTCTCATATAATCTCTTTGGTCATCTTTGAAATTGAATAATTTTATTAAAATAATATTTAATAGAAATACCAATATGTGCAAACGATATGCTTTGTTTAAAGTAAGTACTTGCTGCTATGTAAAGACTGACCCTCACTAAGGGCTTTTAGTTATTTTGTATGTAAAAGGTGGTGATGTTCCCCTCGGGAACGGAATCATGCAGCGCGCGCAAAATGTGGTTGGCATGGATAGAAAGGTGGAATTAAGAGTCAGTCGGGGACGAGCTACCAATCTGTCAACTGCTATTGTACAAATTGGGTATCGTGCTGGTGCCGAGAGAGGCTTTTCGTGCCGTTTTCCAATGTGCCAGTGCCTCGGATGGATGGATGCATAGCCTGCCGGAGTGGCCGAGCGGTTCTAGGCGCTTCACTCTGGAACCGCGCGACCGCTACGGGCGCAGGTTCGAATCCTGCCTCGGGCATGGATGTGTGTGATGTCCTTAGGTTAGTTAGGTTTAAGTAGTTCTAAGTTCTACGGGACTGATGACCTCAGACGTTAAGTCCCATAGTGCTCAGAGCCATTTGAACCATTTTTGATGGATGCATAGAGAGCGGGAACTATTCTGGAATTGGTATGTATCATCGCCACCAAGAAATGACAGAATCCAGCATTTGCGCCTGCAAATCCACCCACCAACAAGCACTCACCACCACGTTGCGCAGTCACTGAAAAAGAACCATGGAATTGTAGAAATGTACAGTCAAGGATCAGCTCATGTGGATGATTTACTTGTTTTCAGTTATAAAGTAAACAAAATTACTGTTTATGAAAACCTTCCTTGATTTATCATCTGTCACATTTCCACTTACGATCCTTCTCATGCTAAAGTCATTACCGAGTGTCCCTACTGAAAGAACATTAAAGCCCAGTGTTTCACTAACTAATGCCTTTTGAACAAAGTAAAAAAAAACTTGAAAAAATGGTTCAAATGGCTCTGAGCACTATGGGACTTAACTTCTGAGGTCTTTAGTTCCCTAGAACTTAGAACTACTTAAACCTAACTAACCTAAGGACATCACACACATCCATGCCGAAGGCAGGATTCGAACTTGCGACCGTAGCGGTCGCGCGGTTCCAAACTGCAGCGCCTAGAACATTATTCCAGGAGGTGTTTTCCAACAGGATGATTCTCGCCTACACGTCGCTGTTGTAACCCATCATGGTCCACAGAGTGTCAACATATTAACTTTACCTGCGATCACCAGACCTCTCTCCAGTCGAGCACCTACGGGGTACTATCGGAAGACAACTCCAGCGTCAACCACAAACAGGATTAACCCTACCTGTACTGAGTGACCGACTGCAACAGGCATGGAACTCCATCCCATAAAATGACTTCTGGCACCTGTAAAACACAACGTATGCACGTATGCATGCTTGCATTCAACCTTCTGACGGTTACACCTCTTATTAATGTACCATCGTTTCACATTTGCATTCTTTTACCTGGTGCTTACATTAATCCCTGACCTTGCAATGTTAATTATGTACGTATGTTACCTACACAAATGTATTCCCGAAATTTCTTTACCCTTCGTTAATTAATTTTTGGTGCTGCGATTTTTTGCCGTTAGTGTATGTTAAATAAACTAAGTTTACACATAGCATACAGATCAATGAACGTCATGCAGTCATATTTATCCCATATAATGGGGAAAACTATGCAACCAGCAAGGAGCATCTATACACGAATGGTAAGTCACTGTATCTGTTTCAAATTGCGATTTACCAGATGGAAAGAATTAAAATAGGCATTTTAGCTGAACATCTGTAAAGATTATTGTGACACGTGGACTGTACAGGGTGTTACAAAAAGGTACGGCCAAATTTTCAGGAAACATTCCTCACACGCAAATAAAGAAAAGATGTTATGTGGACACGTGTCCGGAAACGCTTAATTTCCATGTTAGAGCTCATTTTAGTTTCGTCAGTATGTACTAGAACGACTAGGACACCTGCCATGGACGAGGCAATTCTTCGTACAGTTGACGATAACCCTAATGTCAGCGTCAGAGAAATTGCTGCTGTTCAAGGTAACGTTGACCACGTCACTGTAAGGAGAGTGCTACGGGAGAACCAGTTGTTTCCGTACCATTTATAGCGTGTGCAGGAACTATCAGAAGCTGATTAGTCTCCACGGGTACACTTCTGCGAATGGTTAATCCAACAATGTGTCAATCCTCATTTCAGTGCAAATGTTCTTTTTACGGATGAGGCTTCATTCCAACGTGATCAAATTGTGAATTTTCACAATCAACATGTGTGGGCTGACGAGAATCCGCACGCAATTGTGCAATCACGTCATCAACACAGACTTTCTATGAACGTTTGGGCAGGCATTGTTGGTGATGTCTTGATTGGGCCCCATGTTCTTCCACCTACGCTCAATGGAGCACATTATCATGATTTCATGCGGGATACTCTACCTGTGCTGCTAGTACAAGTGCCTTTACATGTACGACACAACATGTGGTTCATGCACGATGGAGCTCCTGCACATTTCAGTCGAAGTGCTCGTACGCTTCTCAACAACAGATTCGGTTACCGATGGATTGGTAGAGGCGGACCAATTCCATGGCCTCCACGCTCTCCTGACCTCAACCATCTTCACTTTCATTTATGGGGGCATTTGAAAGCTCTTGTCTACGCAACCCCGGTACCAGATGTAGAGACTCTTCGTGCTCGTATTGTGGACGGCTGTGATACAATACGCCATTCTCCAGGGCTGCATCAGCGCATGAGGGATTCCATGCGACGGAGGGTGGATGCACGTATCCTCGCTAACGGAGGACATTGTGAACATTTCCTGTAACAAAGTGTTTGAAGTCACACTGGTACGTTCTGTTGCTGTGTGTTTTCATTCCATGATTAATGTGATTTGAAGAGAAGTAATAAAATGAGCTCTAACATGGAAAGTAAGCGTTTCCGGACACATGTCCACATAACATACACTCCTGGAAATGGAAAAAAGAACACATTGACACCGGTGTGTCAGACCCACCATACTTGCTCCGGACCCTGCGGGAGGGCTGTACAAGCAATGATCACACGCACGGCACAGCGGACACACCAGGAACCGCGGTGTTGGCCGTCGAATGGCGCTAGCTGCGCAGCATTTGTGCACCGCCGCCGTCAGTGTCAGCCAGTTTGCCGTGGCATACGGAGCTCCATCGCAGTCTTTAACACTGGTAGCATGCCGCGACAGCGTGGACGTGAACCGTATGTGCAGTTGACGGACTTTGAGCGAGGGCGTATAGTGGGCATGCGGGAGGCCGGCTGGATGTACCGCCGAATTGCTCAACACGTGGGGCGTGAGGTCTCCACAGTACATCGATGTTGTCGCCAGTGGTCGGCGGAAGGTGCACGTGCCCGTCGACCTGGGACCGGACCGCAGCGACGCACGGATGCACGCCAAGACCGTAGGATCCTACGCAGTGCCGTAGGGGACCGCACCGCCACTTCCCAGCAAATTAGGGACACTGTTGCTCCTGGGGTATCGGCGAGGACCATTCGCAACCGTCTCCATGAAGCTGGGTTACGGTCCCGCACACCGTTAGGCCGTCTTCCGCTCACGCCCCAACATCGTGCAGCCCGCCTCCAGTGGTGTCGCGACAGGAGTGAATGGAGGGACGAATGGAGACGTGTCGTCTTCAGCGATGAGAGTCGCTTCTGCCTTGGTGCCAATGATGGTCGTATGCGTGTTTGGCGCCGTGCAGGTGAGCGCCACAATCAGGACTGCATACGACCGAGGCACACAGGGCCAACACCCGGCATCATGGTGTGGGGAGCGATCTCCTATACTGGCCGTACACCACTGGTGATCGTCGAGGGGACACTGAATAGTGCACGGTACATCCAAACCATCATCGAACCCATCGTTCTACCATTCCTAGACCGGCAAGGGAACTTGCTGTTCCAACAGGACAACGCACGTCCGCATGTATCCCGTGCCACCCAACGTGCTCTAGAAGGTGTAAGTCAACTACCCTGGCCAGCAAGATCTCCGGATCTGTCCCCCATTGAGCATGTTTGGGACTGGATGAAGCGTCGTCTCACGCTGCCTGCACGTCCAGCACGAACGCTGGTCCAACTGAGGCGCCAGGTGGAAATGGCATGGCAAGCCGTTCCACAGGACTACATCCAGCATCTCTACGATCGTCTCCATGGGAGAATAGCAGCCTGCATTGCTGCGAAAGGTGGATATACACTGTACTAGTGCCGACTTTGTGCATGCTCTGTTGCCTGTGTCTATGTGCCTGTGGTTCTGTCAGTGTGATCATGTGATGTATCTGACCCCAGGAATGTGTCAATAAAGTTTCCCCTTCCTGGGACAATGAATTCACGGTGTTCTTATTTCAATTTCCAGGAGTGTATTTTGTTTCTTTGTGTGTGAGGAATGTTTCCTGAAAGTTGGCCGTACCTTTTTGTAACACCCTGTAATCAAGCGTGAAGCCTCTGATTTTGGTCGGTGGCTGTGTTTGAGTTGTGAGCACTCCACAATGGGGACTCCGGGCGCGCACCCCTCGCGCCCAGCCTAGGCCGGGATGGGTGTGATGGCCACCAGCTAGTGGCGACTTGCTGCGCCTCTTGAGTGTCCAGCGGTGGCCAGGTTGCCAGGCCACGTGGTACTGTGAATATTCAAACCAGTGGACATGATGCCAATTCCGCTACTAGACACTTTATATATTGTTGTCGCTGGCATACCTATAGCGCAAACCGTAATTGGTACTACGTAGCACGGTACCTCAAATTTAATAGAGGAGCAACACGATTCTGACCATATGCAGATATAAACTGCAATCAGTACATGCAATTTTTTTTGTAACCTGTAGTTCAGCAATTCTTTAGTAACTTCTGTATTATTTTCTGTACAAAATACATTGAGCACTCAGACTGTGCTTCGAGGGAGGTATCCACATGTTTTGTAGCACAATTTATTAAGTCGTGAAATGCATTTTTATTGAATTGTAATTTAAAATCAATACAAAAAATTGATACAAGAGAAATGCACAACCAGCAATGCACTATGCATTGGCGCGCATTGTTACCCACCATATCCAACGTTTAAATCTTGTGATTTATATCTTTTATTACGTGTTTTTGTTAAATGTTTATATGTAGATTCGTCCATACCTTAAAAACTATTGTATAGTGAGTAGTAAAATATGAAGTGGAGTAAAATTTCAATACAAAACTGGTGCCACATCAGAATATGTTCTGGTAACTAGCAAGGGATAGAGTACAGACTGATTTTAAACATTTCAATGAAGGATTATATTATTTAACTTTAAATTGTAGGTGTCTACTGACATAAAAATAAGTGTAAAGTATCAGTTTTGATTAGTATTTTAATGTCAAACAAATGGCGCAATGAGATTTTAAATAGCACTTCCGTATCAGAAGCCGAAAATTAAGTTGCTGAAAGTACAATAGCAATTAAGTGACGTAGAGGGAGGTGAATCGAGGCCATAAAAGCGCCACTGCCATCTTGCAAAAGGACGGCTTGGGTGAGGCTTCTGTGCTGGTCTGAGTGATGTTGCCACCACACACGTTTTGCGAGGTAGAATTTTCTCGAATTGTTTGTTGTGACACTTCGAATTATTTCTCTCAAGTTCACAGTAGACTTATAGTACTTCGGTGTTAGTCAGGACTCTGATTATATTCTGCTAGCAGTTCGGCAGTACTTGTGACTTTTTTTTAGTGTGAAGTGGTTTGTTATTTTGCTTTCGTGCACAGAGTCTACGATTTATTCCAGTTGCCAGTGAGAGGCTTAGAATATTTCTACTACTGACCAACACATGGGTTATAGCATAATTTGTTGGCTATACTCTGATTAGATGTTACTTGGTGGAACAATTAACTTGAGTTAACATTTATCTGGGAACATTTATCTGGGTGTCAATTAATTTATTTTATGTAGTGAGTTCAGTAAGCATTGAGTTCAATAATCACTGTTTTTGGTGCCTGAGTGACTTTCTAATCATGTAATCACGTAGGTGGTTTCACCAGTATATGAATTAAACTTTTAATAGTTAAAACTAAATCATTGTAGTAGAGGCTCGTTATTTAATGTAATTTGCACCTACGTACAATCTCATAGCTAACTGTGCGACTGATTAGTAACATTTGGGACATGTCATACCCATACAGATAACATGAGCGAACTTCATCGTCTTTCTTTGTTTAACATTTTCAGCCACATGAAAGCACAGTATAAATATGATGTAAAACTGTTTAGAATTAATAAACAAAACGGGGAACTACTAACATTACAGGAGAACCTCCACACTCAAAAACGACGTATGAAATAACAATAAAGTAAATAACGGTGAAACCCACATCACAGATCACGTTCGTACAAACTGAAACAAATTAACAAAATCTGTAAGAATTTATAGTTCACACAAATCACCACAATTACACCCCACAAGTAATACTTCCTTGCTTGCTTCTGCCACTATATATATATATATATATATATATATATACGCGCGCCGGAGTAACTTCACCATTCCCATTAGGAACCAACAACACGAAACAGACAAAAAGCTAATCTGCATACCACACAAACAAAAGAGGATAGATAAACATGGCACGAACATATTGTCTTACTGATTAGAGGTGAATTTATTCATTATTTTGTATTAAAAGCGAAGGTAAGGGCAAAAATGACGACTGTAACATATAAAAAAATTTTTTGGTTCTACAGAAAAAACTAACAGGACCTATCTGTAGGAAATTTGATGCAGTAAAATTTTTTTGTGGGAAAGCCATAGTTTTCGAGCTATACAAGAAAAATGCACCTTCCTTCTCTCATATTCAACCCTCACCAGTCAGTGGTTATAGTAAGTTACTCGTGGCACTCCCACCGTATGTAAGTTTGCGTCTGCACAAGTTGTTTCTCACATTCGACTTTTTGGTGGTCTTCGTTGACCGCCGTTATTACAACACTGGCGTAGTCGAGCACTCACAAATTGAAAAACTGACGTTTGTCTAAATTTTATCTTGCAACTCAATGAGTTGTAACGGCATAAGATAAACACGAAGCCACTTCACTTGTAAGTTTGGACGGAATTGTCAACGTAATTACTTACAGCGTAACGTCCAAAAAAGTCGTTTTTATTTCATTACCCTCACGGCCATGTTTAGATCAATAATGTTTACAAAATAGCCGACTATGCTGCTTGCGTACTAACTCATCAATCAGGAGAGACCAAAAACACTTCAAATATCGAAAAAGTTCATATAGTAGAAAACTTTTGTACATTGGCAGGAGGGAGTGCCATGAACAACAAACTAGATATTCTGACTGGTGCGGGATGACTGGGAGTAGAGGTGCGAATGAAGGTCATTTTTGTAAATTTATGTTGAGTAACTCGAAAACTGTGGCCTCCAGCGAAAACGTATCCCATTACAAAAGTTAGCAACATTAAAATGCATACAAAAAGGACGTGTTCATTTTTTCTGTAGGACTAATAGTTTGCGCGTAACGAGTGAGAGAATGTGAAAATCTCGAGCGTGGTTTTTCAAGAAGAGGTATAACATTGCGGGCTGCATAAAACGACATCGGTAGTGGCAGCTGAATCACCCTGTATTACGTTTCGCTCTCTATATTTTATGCACGACTAAGGAATTTCAAATGCCATGGCCTAATTCAAGTGACCTAAATTCCCTTACATCCAATTTATAGCCGTCCGCAAACGTAGGTATTCGTTGAGTCCATATAACCAGCAGAGTTTAGACAGATGAGGTATGTAATCGTTGCGCACCGAGAAGCGAGTCGGGAGCTGTTGGTCAGAGCAGAGAGACCGCATCAGCGGCACCAGAGTACCTGCAAAGCGACTCTACGCCCACGTATAAACAAGAGTCCATTAACGCTGCGGCCGCCGTCCGTAGCGGTGGGAGCCGGCGATTACCCCCTATTAGGCGCAGAGAGGTGGGCAGGAATGCTGGCGAAATGCGATGCATTATAGCACTCTACGCTAGGCTACAGTAAGTCGCTCCCTACTCTGTGCTGGGAGCTGATGTGCAGTATTATAATGACGTCTTGACATAAGTTATCTCGAAGCCACACATAGAAGTTTAGATTTCTTCAACAGCCAATAGTTCACGTTCTTTCAATCAGAAGGACGTCAATTAATGTGTTGGACCAGTGTTTCCTCTTTGTAAACTTTATCTGGTTAGGGATTCCACACTGTGCTGCAACAGTCCAAAAGATGACGGGCAAGCGTAGTGAAGACAGTTTCTTCAGTAGAATGAGATTTTTACTCTGCAGCAGAGTGTGCGCTCATGTGAAACTTCCTGGCGGATTAAAACTGTGTGCTGGACAGAGACTCGAACCCGGGACCTTTGCCTTTCGTGCACAACTACTCTAACATCTGAGCTGCCCAAGTACGACTCACGGTCCGTCATCACAGCTTTTCTTCTGCCAGAACCTCGACTCCTACCTTCCAAACTTCACAGAAGCTCTCCAGCGGACCTTGCAGAACTATCACTTCTGGAAGAAAAGATATTGCGGAGCCATGGCTTAGCCACAGCCTGAGGGACTATTTCAGGAAGTTTCACATCAGCACACACACTGCTGCAGATTGAAAATCTCATTCTGGAAACATCCCCCAGCCTGCGGCTAAGCCCTGTCTCCGGAATATCCTTTCTTCCAGGAGTGCTGGTTCTGCAAGGTTCGCAGGAAAGCTTCTGTGGAGGTTGGAGGGTAAGAGACCAGGTGCTGGCAGAAGTAAAGCTTTGAGGACGGGGCGTGAGTCGTGCTTGGGCAGCTCAGATGGTAGGGCAGTTGCCCGCGAAAGGCAGAGGTCCCGAGTTCGGGTCTCGGTCCAGGACACAGTTTTAATCTGTTGAATATTATAACTGTTCTGCCAATACATCGTAGTCTTTGGTTCGCCTTCCCCAGAGCATTTTCTATGTGTTTTTTTTTTCAATTTAAGTTGTTCGTAATTGTAATTCCTAGCTATTTAGTTTAATTTGCGGCCTTTATGTTTGAATGATTTATCGTATAACCGAACATTAAAGGACACTTTTTAGTGCTCAGGTCGATGGCCTCCCACTTTTCAATATCTAGGGTCAATTACCAATTTTAGCACCACGCAGATATCATATGTAAATGGTTTTGCAGTTGGTTTCGGTCATCTCATGACTTTAATTGATGTTAGACGACACCATCATCTGTAGATAACATCAGGCGGTTGCTCGAATGGTTTCCTAACTCGTTTATAAAGATGAGAAACAGCAGAGGGCCTATAATACTATCTTGGGGAACGCCAAAAATCCCTTTTGATTTAAGAGATGACTTTCCTACAATTACTAAGAACTGTGACATCTCTGACAGGAAATTACGAATTCAGTCGCATGACTGCGACAATATTCCATAAGGACGGAATTTGATTTCCAGCCGCTTGTGAAGTACTGCGTCAAAAATCTTACGGAAATCGAGAAACACCGATTTAATTTTAAACCCCTTGTCGATATCACGTAACTCATAGCGTGAGTAAGGAACCAGTTGTGTACCATAACAACGATGTTTTCTAAAACCGTGTTCGCTATGTGTCAATAGACCGTTCTCTTCGAGGTAACTTACAATGTTCGAACACAAAAATGTTACAAAATCCTGCTGAATACCGACGTTAATGATACGAGCCTATAACTTAGTGGATTACTCATGTTGTCTTTCTTATGTATTGGTGTGATCTGTGCAACTTTCTGATCTTTACGTACGGATATTTCGTCGAACGAGTGGGTGCACATGATAAATAAATTTGAAGTAATTGGATCAGTACACTCCGAAAAGAACCTAATTGGTATAAAATATGGCCCGGACGATTTGTTTTTATTAGATGACTTAAGCTTTTTCACTCCTCCGGGGATACCTACTTCTAAGTTACTCATATTGTTCTTTATTCGAATTCAGAAATATTTACTTCGTCCTCTTTGGTGGAGGAATTTCTAGAGGATGTGTTTAGTAACCTTACTTTAGCATCACTGTCATCGATAGTATTTCCATTGCTATCTCGTAGAGAAGGCATTGACTGTGTCTTGCCACTAGCATATTATACATACGACCAACATTTCTTTGGATTTTATGCCAGGTGTTGAGACAAAGTTTTGTCGTAGAAACTTTTATACATCGCGCATTGAAGTCCGCGCTAAATTTCGAGCTTCTCTAAAGATTTTCCAATCTTGAGGATTTTCTATTAGCTTAAATTTTGCATGTTTTTTTTTAAATTTTTGTAACAGTGTTCTGTCTTGTCTTTCGTACCTGAGACGCTCTAACCTAAAGAACCGCCCAGTCCACGTTACACAGTCCCCGCTACCCATGTAGCCGCCTCCTGTGAATAATAGATTCCAGAGATCTGTAGCAGTATCCGAAACCCAATCATACTACAGTGCCAGTTGACGAATCTGTAGCAACACGGCCACAAAGCCGTCTGAGCCACTGATTGAGACCCTCCACTTGTCTCCATACCACAGGTCCACAATCGGTCCTGTCGACTGTGATGCAAACGGTCAGCTCTCCTTTCATCTCGCAGTGAAGACTAGCAGCCTTAACTAATTCAGACAGCCGAGCGAAACTAGACAGAATCTCTTCCTATCCAAAGCGGCATACATCACTGTTACTGACGAGAGCCATCACCTGCAGTTGATTGCACTCTGTGCTCTTCGTGGCATCAGGAAAGACACTTTTCACGTCTGAAATGACTCCAACCGGTATTTACATGGTGATCACACTGACTTTCTTCTTCTCCTTGCAGCCATGTCCCTAAGGGGTCGCATTACAGATCTAGTGAAGAAGTGGGAATACTCCCGTACGACCATTACACGAGTATAGCGTGAATATCAGGACTCCGGTAAAACATCAAATCTCCGACATCGCTGCGGCCGAAAAACGATCCTGCAAGAACAGGACCAACGACGACTGAAAAGTATCGTTCAAAGTGATGGAAGTGCAATACTTGCGTAAATTGCTACAGCTTTCAATGCTGGGCCATCAACAAGTGCCAGCGTGTGAACCATTCGGCGAAACATCATCGACATGGGCTTACGGAGCAGAGGCCTACTCGTGTACCATTGACGACTGCCGGCAAAGCTTTACGCCTCACCTGGTCCCGTCAATACCGACATTGCACTGTTGATGACAGGAAACATGTTGCCTTGTAGGACAAGACTCGTTTCAAATTGTATCTAGCGGATGGACGTGTACGCGTATGGAGGCAACCTCATGAATCCACAGGCCCAGCATGTCAGCGTGTCGATAAGGGACTGTTCAAGCTGGTGGAGGCCCTGTAATGGTGTGGAGCGTGTGCAGTTGGAGTGATATGGAAATCCTGATACGTCTAGATACGACTCTGACAGGTGACACGTACGCAAGCATCCATTCATGTCCACTGTGCTGTCAGACAGACTTGGGCAATTGCAACAGGGCAATGCGACACACCACACGTCCAGAATTGCTAAAGAGTGACTCCATGAACACTCTTCTGAGTTTAAACACTTCAGCTGGTCACCAAACTCCCCAGTCATGAACATTATTGAGCTTATTCCATTAAATGTCGGACATGCAATCGCGCAAATAAAATTTCTTCCTCTAACATATCGGCAGTGTGTCGTCCGGCCATCTTCAGAGCAAGTAACAAGTCACGCGGCCGAAATATCAGTGGAAGAAATTTTATTTGCGCTGCTACGTTTCCGAAATTTGATGGACTATTGATAATGCGCAGAACTGAGCTTATCTGGGATGCCTTGCAAAGTGCTGTTCAGAAGAGGTCTCCACCCCTTCGTACTCTTACGGATTTATGGACAGCCCTGCAGAATTCATGGTGTCAGTTCCTTCCAGCACTACTTCAGACAATGGTCGAGTCCATGCCACGTCGTGTTCGGCACTTCTGCGTGCTGGCGGGGCCCTACACGATATTAGGCAGGTATATCAGTTTCTTTGGCTGTTCAGTGTATATAAAGCGTAATAGCATAAGAACACTCCTAACTGCAACGCTGGGGAGGATAGCAGAAACAAAGTAATACTTGCTGTTCATATAAAGTACAATAGGATGAATATGTGAACCTGAAAGTGGGTTTACAGAGCGTGAGGAAATGCCCGTTACAAACGTATACGACTTGTATAGGTGAGTGAGTAGTTAACATCATTTTGAATTGGAACCCATTTCCAGAAAAGTACCGTTTCTATGCTACAACCATTTGAAAGTATGCTGGTAATGCAGCCAATTTAACAATCAGTTGATTAGGTGTGACCCAGTACATCAATTGTTCTACAGTTCTACTCACTGACAGACAAATAAATCGCTCGTGCACTCGTTGATGGTTTCACTTCAACGCGATGCACTACAGCCTCTTCCAATGTTGGGGTGAGCCATCTCGCTCGAGCTACACAGTCGCTCCTGTTGACTGTGTAGGTACCCTTTCTCGAAGTCATTGTGTAACATTGGCGAAGAGGATACACGATGAAGTCGGACGTTCTGGAGAAAGTCATTGAGAAAGGCAACGAGCAGCTCTTCCATTACCATGAGCTTCGAAATTCAGATGGATCATGCTGGTATGTTCTCAAACATGTACTCAATCAAGTTGCCCTACCTTTCTGGACATAGGTTTCTGTTACAATTATTACGTACTCACTCCCCTCCGTACGTCCTAGAAAACTGAAGTTTGTAAAGGAAATTTCCGAATACCTTGTACACAGGATGCGAGATTTAGTGCTCATGGCTGTCACTACTGACAGCAACAATGGCACGAACCTGTCCGAGTATTCAAGTGTAACTGAGTTTGCGTGACGCGTACGCATACGACATTTTGTGATGTTTGAACTCTGCACGAGTGGTGATCAACCGTAGTGGCTGTATAGTGATGCTCAAACAGTTTCTGGGATAACACAAACTTCAATGGGTGAGGGGCAACAGACAAACGAGACCGGTTCTAGAGTATTTTTCCATGCACGCGACATACAATTGGGCGCCCTCCCTATTTCCTATTTTTACACCAAGCGATGTATCACTTGGCACTGTCCCCTCTCTCCCTTCCTCTCTCTCATACATTAATTCTTGTTCCTTGACCTCCAGCTATGATCTTTAAAAATTAATCTAAATATAGCGACACCGAAAACTATTTGTTTTCGCTATTAATTCTGATACACCTTGTATATAAATTCTGCTGTAGTGGCGCCTCTGGCGTACCTCTCAGATTAGAACCCCAGATAGCCATTTGTTTCGCTTGAGCCTCAAACTGACACTGCAGTCGAAGGCCCTCTGAATCATAAAGACAGCAAAGTATATATGTAGTCAGACTTTGGAAGATAACCTCAAGGAGATCTCCAACATACCCGAAGGTTATAGGCGAAAGTGTTGAGTACTCAGTAGCACCCAATATATATATATATATATATATATATATATATATATATATATATATATATATATATATATATATATCGGCTCTTCTCATATCCAGTTTAACTGACTGTTAAAACCACTCAAAATAAACAATTTCCGGTGTTCGGTGTTTCATTTTTTATTTACACTAATAAAATGCCGACATCGAAAAAGATTTTGAAAAATTCTAAATCTCCCTCCCTCTCTTAAAATTCAGGATACCTATACCCAAAACATCGAATAAAAAACAAAAAATAAATAGTTTGTACACTGTTCGCTACTTTTCTCGAAAACCAAAAAAGGGTTGAATTCTAGAGAAAAAATTGCTTATATTCTCTAATTAATGGTAGTTTTTTGAAACTCTGTACAAAAGTCATGTTGTATTCGAGGATCATACAACTATTTGGGATCACTAATTGTCAGGACTGAAGGGTGGAAACTAAGATTGGAAAACTCTGTTTTTCGTGTTATGTTGTCCGTGTCCAAGGGCTGAAAACAGATAAAGTCATAGTATGTAGACACAGACAATGAACGGTAAAGTTTTTAATTTGCTACTCTTGGTGTAGTTTACTTCTCTCTTATAATTTCTTAGAAATGACAGACAAATAATAAGCTTCTATCTTGAGGCATTCTTTTTCTTTAATTATATATGACGCTGACAAAAGCTTCAAATGAACACATTAGGTAATAGGAAAGATAGAAAGTTGACCAAGAACAAATACTTGACAATAGTTAAGATTTCAGTAATGAATTAAGCGTTTCACCAATATTTATTTTCCAGTATGTCTAAGAATACTCGTTCTGTAAAGACGATACCAATTCTTCAAAAGTCACAGGACATTCTATTAACGTAAATACTTTTTGGTTATAAATGACAAGCGTGCCATACAACTTCTATTCTGCTGCCAAGAAACAAAAGATTCACTGGTTCTCAATAGTAAAGGTACATTATTGTGTCAACAATGCTGCACCGATTCTTATGTCAAGTGTTTGTTCCTGATGGTTAACATTGCTTTTTAAAAATAGCACCGATCGCTGTTCCCATTTTCTATAAGTATCCAATATTTCAAAACAATAGTCACTTATATAGAACGAATTATACAAAAATCCATTTACAAGCAAGACAAAACAAATGCAGAAAAATACCAGTTCTTCAGAACTAAAAAAAGTGGTAACAATTTAAATCGAACCGTTTTTCCCATCCCTAACGGGACTCCTCTCAAAAGGACAAGTGGTGCCAGCGCTGTGTCCTTTGATGTAGTTAAGTTCCGCTATTCTGATCTACCAAATCCGCAATGATATAACAGTCGACAGATCCCAATCAGCGCTATAACAGAAGTATCGCGAAACGGGAAACTGCAGTCTTCATATCAACGATCCTGCCACTGTGGAATTCCTAGACGATCTGATAGACAGTTCCCCTCTTTTGCGTGGGATAACACGAACTACTCACGAAGAAACAACATTCAAATGTCGTTTCAGAATGAGGAAGTCTCTGCCTAATCTTCCCTTAGATATTGTAGAAGGCGTTATTCCTAAACTGTACAGTCGCCAGGGCCGGTTTGAGGCCTCAGAAACCACAGCCTGGAACGCCAAACTGAGAGGGGAGCCAGAGGTGCCACAACTGTGACAATTCTATGCAGGAGTATCAGATTTAATATCAGCCGTTTGGGGCACAAGGCTGAAAGGGGCTCCAGGTTTGAGTAAATGAAAAATTTGTATACATTGTTTACCACAAATTATTAGCGGCGGGCGAGGGAGAGGGGGGAATGGGTGGAGTGGGGTGGGGAGGGAATGTGCCAAATGAAAAGATACCTATGTGGAAAAATTTTTCTCTAACCGGCCTTGCAATTAATTTTTGGCACATCATGTCCATTTGACATTTGTTGTATGCTACCTTCATGTTGCTGTTTTAATAGCTAGCAGTGTCGCAATGATTAGTTGGGGCAGTTGCTATACTGTTAATTAAAATAGAATTAGCAACGTTAATAGCATGTAGCATTAAGCTGGGATATTTGTACGTATTTCACTTCTTATTGAGGTATCCAAATGAGTGTACTTTGAGTGGTAATTAATGTAAGGATGAAAACAGTATGTGTTTAAATTGTAGGGAACAGACTACAATGAAAGGCATGCGTAAATAAAACTCTGAAGTTTAAAAGTTCTGTGTACTTTCTTTATATATTATTCCTAGGAGAATACCTGTCGTTTCATGAGAATTTTTGTTGTTCCTTCATTCGTCGAGAAATTTAAGTATTTCTTCTGCTGTCTGAGGTTTCCTTACAGCTACCTTCTTCCTACAATATCTCTGCCCTATTTCCGTGTTAGCCCATTCCAGACACGTACATTCCTCTTAAACTGAACCAACTACTGTAGTTGTCATTATCGCAGAGTCTATTGTCTTACATAAGTCACATTCCTTCGTTCTTCAGTACTTCAGCGTCCATTTTCTCTCCAATATCATTCCTCCACAGATTCTCTTAAGATTCTGCCGCTGATCATCATTATTACACAGTGATATCAGACTATGTACCCTCCTGTGTATGCTCCAAAATGCAGTACCGATTTCTTAATCTTTGTCACACTATGATAGAGTTCGCACGCACAGTGTTCTAGCAGACGGCTTTCCGGATGGAGAAGGAGCGCCTGGGCCCCGGCACGAATACGCCCGGCGGACTTGTGTAGGGGTCCTGTGAGCCAGCCAGTCTGTGGATGGTTTTTAGGCGGTTTTCCAACCGCCTCGGCGAATGCGGGATGGTTCCCCTTATTCCACCTCAGCTACACTACGTCGACGATTGCTGCTCAAACAAGTTTTCCACATACACGTTGTGAGACTTTCCCTGTGAGGGTCCACCGGGCATCGAACCGCACAATGACCCTGAAGATTGGTTCTGTGTGTGGCGGCGGAGGGGTGAAGTGGACTGCGGTAGTCGTCGTGGGGTTGTGGACCACTGCGGCTGCGGTGGGTACGGAGCCTCTCCGTCGTTTCTAGGCCCCCAGTTAACATACAATATAATACAATACGATGATGGAGTTCAGCTGATCTCTTCATTTGTGTCCATCTCGTTTTCAAGTATACCTCTTCCCCTACTTTGAACTGTTTAATACTACAACTAGCTAACATTCATTGCAGAACTCATTCTCTCCTTTCACGTTTCTACAACGAGCCCATACACTCCAGTAACTCTGTCTTCCATTCCTTCTCCTACAACAACTTTCCAGTGCCTCCACGACTAACATTTTCACATCCCTTTACACACTGTATTACCCATTCAATGTCCTCATATACCCTAGTTTTTTGTCCATCTCCTGATTTAGCCGTCCTCATGTGTACCTCTAAATAGTAGATCTATTCCTCCTCTCAACCCCTCGACCTTCAATCATCTGCAGAAGGTCATCAAGTGTACATCACGTGCACACGTGACATCATCAATGACCTTGATGCATGGCCATATGATGCCGGTAATGACTTTGATAGCATGACGTAATCGAAAAGGCGGA
The DNA here is from genome assembly GCF_021461385.2 of Schistocerca piceifrons. Taxonomy (NCBI): domain Eukaryota; kingdom Metazoa; phylum Arthropoda; class Insecta; order Orthoptera; family Acrididae; genus Schistocerca; species Schistocerca piceifrons. The sequence continues at coordinate 786,125,868 of NC_060140.1, read as the reverse complement.
TGGGAGCCGGGGGAGGGGATATAGTAATTAAAGCTGGCGGATGGCTGGATATTTAAAATGTAAATCTGATGGTGGTAAACCTAAAAATCGAACACGGTAATGGTGGTTTACTTTAAAAAAATACAAGGTGGCCAGGTGGGATAAATTTTTCTCTCAATTACAGTGCAAGATGGTTCTGCGGAGAAACCAATCACAAACCTGCAATTTTTTGCCGAAACGCAACTTGTTCAAAAATTTCCAACTATTTCCCACAGCACTGTTTATAAAAAAATTCTTAAGCACACTCATACATGCACACTCACCCACATATATAGTAGGTAATTTTTTTCCGCCGTGTACAAACTCCGAGGACTGATCGACGGGAGGATACGGGACAAGAAAGGTCTAATGAACTTACGTCCGTAAATGCAAGGTTTCCACGCTACAGACCATTTAATCAGTCATATGTTTCTACAGAGAATGCGGTGCAATACGAACTTTGCCATACAGCCACAGTTACAGTATGTTTTGAGAATGTTTTCTATGTGCCTCAACACATGCGTGCAAGCACGGTAGCATTTTCCGTCTCAGACATTCACATCGGCCAGGCTGCATCCGAACAGTTTCAAAGACAGCTCCAGTGTCTCCACATCTAATATGGGCTCTGCCCACGCGATACTTTTGAGATGGCCCCTTAACCGGAAATCACACCGGTTAAGATCTGATGAATGAGCACGCAATGGAACTGCACCCCCACCCCCGACCCGTCTGTTCCATCAACCAGGGAAAACACGGTTCAGATGAACCGGGCGTTAAGAGTGAAGTGAGCTGGAGCACCATAATGGGGTAGCCACATAGCCCTTCGGTTCTTCAGTGGCACTTCTTCCATCAGGAGAGGCAGTGTCACCCACAACACCCACAAGAAACCTCCATTCTTCTGGACCGTTAGCTAACGTGGAAGGAACACTGGTCCCAAAAAAGAGTCGCCTATTATCCTGGCCCACACATTCCGGCCTCACCATTGTTGAAGATTCGCTGTCACAATACCATGGGGTTCTGCATACTATACCATAGGTGACTGCTATGAAAGCTGAAGGTATGACTCTGAATAAAGGTGGCCTCATCTGTGAATAGGATGGACTATAGAAATACCGTAATCATGGTTGCCTGGTGAAGAAACCAGTGACAAAACTGCTCCCATTGTAGAAAGTCTTTCGCTAGTAAGACCTGCCATGCATTGCCGTTTGCCTTTCTGTAAGTAAACACCATGTCAGCAAACTCTCAATTCGAATACGTAACTATTGTGTACAACGCTGTATCAAATCGACTACAATGTGAGTTAGCACGAGACGTGAATCGGACCGAATATTACAAATCATTGTGGCAGGAAGGGGCACTAGGGCATAACTTATGAGGAGCGGCACAACCCTCTCGAAGGATGGTACCGTAACTGCAGCTGCATGGTACTCCATGTATTAGACTGCAGTCTCTGTAACACAGTATGATCGAATAAATCGTCTCTAGCATGGGAGCTATGCATTTCTGGGCGTAAGTTCCTTGGACCGTTTTTGTTCCATATCCTTAGATCAATCCTTAGTTTGTATACAGTGGAAAAAGTCACCCTTCATATGTACACATATTGGATATTTCCACAGAGTTCTGATGCCATGTACTAAGCTATGCTTATTTATTAAAAAAATTCCTAACCGCACACACACACACACACACACACACACACACACACACACATTTCATCTCTTTGTAGTGATGTCACATAGAGTACTGCCTACAGCAAAGCTCATCTCTCTCTCTCTCTCTCTCTCTCTCTCTCTCTCTCTCTCTGTCTGTCTGTCTCGCTCTCATTCTCTCTCGCTTTCTCTTTGTAGCATAATACAGAGGGAATGGAAGGGAAATTAAATGAAAAGTACTCTAGATGTAATATTTACATGTTTCATATATTTAACATTCCTACATTCCTTTACGATACAAAAACACATAAGATACAAAAAACAATTGTATTTTGAACCAACAATCGTAGACATGGTTGCCCCGACATTTTGTACACATTTTTTTGCATATTAAGTTATGCTGATAAATTTAAATTTTCGACCTACCGACTGCAAATGAATAAAACAAAATTTTCGTGCCATACTCGTTGCGCCTTTATTCTCTACCAGGCATCTTCAGAGGCGTGGAATTAAAACATATTTTTAGAATTTACATTTTGGAGCAATGCATCTACAGATTACAAACAGTTCTGGTTGTTGGTTTCTCTATGATGTAGCAATATTTTAAATTCTGCTTACAGATTGTGTGGACGATTTTCTACATGTTATGTTTTTGCTCCATTTGTGGTGCTGTTTCTCTTCTTACAATTGCCATTTGGGGTTTTTGTTTTCCACATTTCACAGCGCTAAGAACTGAACACTTGTTTTGATGCAATGTTTTGGTTTGTGTTGCCAACAAACTGAAGACGTCCAATATCGATAGTGAGCTGCAGTTCCGTTTTAGCAATTTTTAGCAGAGCATACTACAGATAGCTAGACGAAGCAATGTAGTGCCGAGTATTCAGTTCATATGTTTTGAGGCAAAGACGGTGATAGCTTTCGTACACATCAGCAAGGAGTAGATCCTAAATTTTTAAATATAATTCGGAACAGCCATCAAGTGATGTACACGTGCATACATTCCATAAATTACAAGCTCTTTAGTACTTAGCGTCTGTTATCCTTTTGCCTGGTACGAGTAATAAAATTTTTGCACTGTTCTGTTGAGTGGGAGATCTTCTACTAAAATACATGCTTTACTCACACACTAATACAGAAAAATTTCCTTCGAATAACTACGTTGAACTTTCGATCATTGGTAAAATATGTCCTCATCATCTTGACTTCATCTGATTTATGGTATGATGCAAACATTTCAGGTGACACATAAAAAAATTTAGCAAATAAATAAATCGGAAATTTATATCGTAGTGCCCCTCTTGATACAATACTACATCAATGTTTATAAAATATTTGTATTTTCCATACTACACAGCGGAAAATAAACACGACCCGGATTTAATTTAACTACATCACGAACTGTCACCATTCGTTCGCAAATTTTCGTGATGAAAGAACCCATCATAAACGCTCAGAATGTGGGAATCAACCAGGGCGTTATAGTGAGGATTGTAGTAGGCACTTCAACCTGAATGTGCCTCCGCTCAGTACCGGCTGGTGCAACGGCAGATGTCGGTCTATATATTCTTTTTCAAATGGTTGCTGGCAAATATGGTAGACCTACATTGAGCGAAATGAATCCTCATGGATTATTTCCATTTTTTATATTGCAATAAAAAGTCGGTCACAGTCTCTCCGATTGCTTGCAGCTGGTTAGTGACCCATTCTATACAGTCACGATTCAAACTGAGAATAGTCCTGGACATAGGCACAGTGCATGAAGTAGCCTGTATTGAAGTGTTTATGCAAATACAGATGATCAGAATGTGAACCGTCATCAGAGCTACAACTGCAAGTAGCAACTGGTTCTAATATGCGATATACATCAGTATAAGTCACTAATGGCAGCTTTAGTTTGTTGCTCAACTTGGTAAGTCTTATAAACTCCGTGCAGTCAACTGATTGCATGTAACTTTTGTCCGGAATTAAAATAACAGGGACAATGTTTACATACTCGAACTGAAAGCTGACGGCACTAATGCTATTACTTGTCAGTTTCGGCAAGTTCTTAATATAATAGAAATAGTATGTATCTGTATTAGCGATTTGTAAGATCAATATATTTACGTTCTTATGAGAATGATCCGCGATATTTAGCAATACAATCAAAATTTCTTTGTCGTCTCTCTTGTCTTTCACAGTCATCCATCGATAATCTAATTTCGGGTGCCGTAGACATTTATAGAGATGTCTTAATTCTGCTTTTTGAAAATATAAACGCGTTCATTGGTCCCTCCACGAAATCTAGGTAACACAACATTATAATATTTGGAAAGCAATCTCCTGTGGATATACTAATGGATTACATAATCACGGTAACCGATTTTCGGCTTACAAATCATCAGCCGTTAGTAATGGCTTGACGATGGCCTTGTAAGCCAAAAGTCGGTTAACCTGAATTAATGAATCCACTATCACATACACAATATAATGCTTTTCATTTATTGAAGTATGAAAATTTTTCAGTTCGGTAGGAAACGGGACGTTGGCAAAGTTGAATTTGTTATCTCAGCACCAATCTATAACTCACATACTGTATAAGCTTATTTAGAAGCTATAAATTTGACAGATTTCATCACTTCAAATGTATGTTGCTCTTACTCCGCAAGTTTATCACTGCATGTTTATTTGGTATCATAATTGGCAGTATTGCCTACAGTCCTTCATAATAACCTTTATTTCTTTCACATCATCATGCATTTGAACCATTACTTTCAGTATCAGGCCAGAATACGTCTCTTGAAAACTTTGTTTACTAGTTTAGCACTGACGTTAGCTGCACACCAGTCACCACTAATTACGAACGATATTAAGCTTGCGTTCTATGTATTGAGATAATTTGATTTTTATTTAACTGTATTGAGCTAGCGGAGCTTGGAGACTATTGATGATTGCTTTGAAGAGACTGGTTAATTAGGCAAACTATGTTCTCCAAAACGTGAAAACAGGCATCCAAGAAATGTCTAGGGTCTTCAAATCTAACCCGAATAGCTATCGCCCTGTACATAACCGGCTTATAAATTCAGACACAATAAGAAAGCGTTCTACATCACTGATTGCTTCTAATTTATTGTGTTTTGGTGCTGATTCATCCACTGTTGTTAGCTTGACAGAAATTAAATTGTATTACTAATCACAAAATTGGCAATTACGATATTCGCTACGTTCAGCCTACCTGAAGGGTAGCAGTGCTTCGACCGAGTGTTTCACAGATTTTCCACCGCTCGATTTGACTAGTAGACAATCGATCTTCTGTATTTTGGCAGGAGACGAGACTCACTGCTCTCTCCAGCTCCCTGCAGATTCTACAACGTTAAATGAGAAAATATGTGGTCGAGGCAAAACAATAAAGTTGCATTCATACATACGGCACGGCCTGAATAAAGAACAGAGACATAATAAATGCCTATAGAAGAAAAGAAAACACTGAATGTAACTTTGTGAATGATCTGCATACCAAGCAACGTTTCAGGAAGAAGGAGTAGATGGATGACGTAATATAAATGTGAGATTTACACTTTTTGAAGAGTTGCCGTATAAGTCGAATTTTACTCACCGTCATGTATTTTGATGATAGCCGCTGCAGCTTTTTCGGAGGGGCTATGTATAGGAAATATGAGATTCTGTATTCAGATTCAGACAGTTTATACTCAATATTATGTCAGTTGTAATTATTTTAAACTTATTTTTCACTCTTCTGTTTTTTATTGAAACTTTCGATTTAGTTTCCTTAACAACTACGTTCTCGAATGAACAACGTTCCTCTTTCGCTATATTTCATGACGAAAGAAAGCAAAGTGCATTCAGCGGTGGAGAAACTTGGTTTTTTGTTAATGAAATTTTCTGCTAGCCCGAAAAGTTTGTGTTGAAATGAAACATCAAGGCCCGTGGTTGCAGTGAAAGACAATTCCATTATTTGCTATCACAGAGCACAAATCCTTTCACCTGATTAAATGCAATAAGATGCTCGGTGGAAGCGCGTTTGCATTGCACGAATTGCACCAGTGAGTTGTGATTCTGAGACAGAGTTAGCGAGCAGTTACATTAGTTCTGTTGCTAGGATTATAGTTTCAGTTTTGTCTTGTTTTAATTATTTATCAACCCCTTTTAACAATTACATTGCGATGTAAGAAAGTTTGTTTTCACTATGAAATATGACACAAAGGTTGCGATTTTTCACTTCTGGGACAGATTTCATACGAGAGGGAAAGCTTAAGGTCAAGGAAAACCGTATCATGGCCTTCTACAAACGTGCATGTTCAACTATAAGGTAGTGAAAAGCTTTCAGTCTCTGTGTAACTACCGAACTCTAAAGTCTTCTTAAACTGCTTACTAATTTTGAGCCTGTGTAGTTTTTAACTCAGCGCTCCGTTCCATAATGATACTGACGGTTTCTTGGTGCCTCAGGATATGCACTAACGACTTTTATCCAGGTTCAGACAAATTTCTTTTTGCCCCATATCGGTTTAGTACATCCTCATGTAATGTTTAGCACTTTTCATGGTAGATCACGGTACATCATTTCGCGGTGTACTACTTTTCGATTCCCTTCAATATTTCCGAACACAACGAAAAAGTCAACTTTTGTACCACAAAGTAGGCAGTGGGAGTAGTTAGAAGCAGATTAATGTCAGTCAATGTACAACTTAATTCTACACATAGTTTAGGATCATGGAGGTTACACAACGCTTTTATTTACAGATATAGAGGTTCAACTAGAAACTGTAGATCCGTTTAGCGATGCTCAGCATCCTCCCCACCCTGTTCCACCTCCCGGGTTATGTTCAGCTGGAGAAGCTTGGGGAGATCTCTTCTGTCGGCACTGACAGAGGCGGTGCTAGCAACTCTATTTCCACCTACTCTTGGCTTCAGCCACCTGTGCCATTGGCGAGCTTTTCCTTGCAGCAAGATAACAGCACCGACTGGGAGCCTGATCGATGTTCCACGTGGGGGTCTGAGTTGGTGGAAATTGCATAAGAACGTGATATACTCTTTCCCCCTCGCTTCTAGAAGTCTTCCGCTAATTTTATCTTCTCAAGTGTGGTACAACTGGTGTCTTGGGTGTTGTTATCTCTCCGCCATGAGGAAGTGTGTGCTAGGGAGCGCAATGACTTCATTTCGAGTGATTGGCCTCGTTTTGAGGTCAGTTTCAGTATTCACAAACACAGTCTGCAGCCCTTCCTCGCCCATGCTGGAGGTACTTCTTGGTTGAACCGACCATTCTGTCGCATCCTTATTCTCGCCAAGCCTCACATTGAGCAATAAGCTTCCACAATATAACCCTTTGTACGAGATATTCCTATGTCCTGTTAGGAGAAAACTGCGGTCCACAGTTGCGCTATCTCTTTGTTGGCTGTGTGGATAGTTTGGGCACTGTCACTGTAAATGGTGTGTGGAATACCGTCTCTGCCAATAAAACTCTGTATTGCGAACAGAAATCGATCTATTCTTGCATTGTAGACTATATCTAGTCAGATCACAGGTGAGCAATACAAGATAACTTTAGGCGGAGATATATCCTACTTTGCTGTTGAAAGGCCTTGCCAGTGATGAAAGATGTGGCAAAATAATGGGCCACTGCAGGATGAGAAACAAATTCTTGAAACATCATGCCATACAAAAATTCATATTCAGTTCAAAGAGTGATCTCTAGGGTAATTCAGTTACCCCTACCGCAGGATTTTATGCAACCCGCAACACTTTCAAATACCATGTGTAACGTTTACATCGCTTGCTATGCCTAAACTATTAGTAACACTGGGAGAATGAGGATGAACTTTTTATAGGAAATTTAATGTAGTTAAATTTTGTGCTGGGATACGTTTTTGATGGAGGCCACAGTTTTTGAGTTATTCAAGAAAAATATACAAAAGTGAAGTTCAAACTCGATTTTCTTGTATAACTGGTAAAATATGGCCTCCAGCACAAAAGTAGCCGAATACAAAATTCAACTACACTAAACTCCTTATGAAAAGTATCTACCCAACTTTTTCGGTAGGACTAATATTTCTCTCGTAGCCAGCTAGACAGTACGAAAATTTCGCATGTGGTTTTTGAAGGCGTTGCGGGTTGCACAAAGCCGAGCGGTAGGGGCTGCTGAATCACTCGGTGTAGCCAAGGCACAGGCGTACAGGTGTCAATAATTTTCGCTTCCGACATTTCTTGAGAAGGTGGTGGGTGGCGGACGAAGAGGAATTTATCTGTTGGCCAGCGGTTGTTTGTAGATCAATAAGAGGCGGCGGCTCTGGACTGCGGATGAAGGATCTCCCCTATTGGCGGCCGAGCGTCCGGCCAGCCGCCATCCGTCACTGTCTGGAGGCCGGCGCTGGCACCGCCTTCCTCTGGCCGCTGCCATCGGCCAACATCCGCTGATGGGCCTCAGTAGCCACCGCGATCACAAATCACAGAGACTGCGGGATTCTTGTATCGATCATTACTTCTGCAGCGAGCCAAGTGCATTTATTTAGAGGAAACTGTGCGTGAAAGGACTTGCGTGTCATGTTGTAAATTCACATGTGGATTCTGCAACTTTTGTAAACAACTGGGACGAGATGTGCTCTATACTGCACAGACTCTACCAAAAAACACCACAAGGATCAGACCAGTGACCTCTCCCACAACAGATTCTCCCCCCCCCCCCCCCACCCCCCCACCCCCACACGGTCAGGAAAACATTATGAAAAGGTTCTCACGGCAGTGAAATAGGGGGAGAGAGGTCGGAGTATATAAAGAACATCTATGAATATATCGTGTTCACAATAGAAGTAGGAAATAACGGTATTTTGCCGTCCGTTAACTTCTCTGACCATCGATAAACAAGTGGATGTCTAAGCCATAGTGTTTACCAGATACTTACCCCCACGGACTGGTATGAGCAAGGTAATAGCTGAGTATCACCTAGTTCAAAACGGTATGTTTGGGGTTCCATGAGCGGTAGCCGTTTCAGACACAGAAAAAGTGTAGCAAGAACTGCCACTTATGGTATCTATTACAGGAAAACGGCAACAAAAATAAAATACCAGGGCAAGCCACTTCACCTAACACAGGTAAGCAGAAGGGCCCAAGGAGGACCCTAAGCATATTGTGCTTTAGGTGTCTATGAAGGGGATGAAGTAGCCGGCTCCCGAAGAAGGATGTAATCAGCTCGGTATGCAGACCGCTAGCCAAAATTCGACGAAATATTAGGCTTTTGAAAGATTATGTAGGTCACAGAGCGCTCAGAATACATAAACAAAATAGTGCCTGTGCGAGTAGTTGCCATGTTGGACAATCTGTGCGGTAGAAAATGATCTCATAAACGAATACCGAATGGCTTTGAAGGAAATATCTATCGTATAGGATTTCTGGGTAGCGTCAAAGTGTCAGCGATAGAGCTAAAAATATCTGATAACACCCTCAAGGAAGACGACGGTGTACTGCTAATCAAAGCTTGGGACGCAGCTGTCAGAAGTTTGAAGCGGGTGCGTAACGAAAACATTAGCTTATATGACTCTGGAAAGTGCACCAGTGACGTGACACGGTAGCACGGCTGTTTAAGGGCAGAAGTAGCAACAACTCCGTAGTCATCATTTGACGATGGACGAGAAGCACTCGATCTAAAGCTCGTGCATATTTAGCATTGAAGACGGACGTTTCTATTAAATACAATGAAGCCCAAAGTACATACCTTTAACCAACTGCACTTAACCACTGAATGCTCCACTACTTATCTTATACCACTACTTTCGTTCTCTATTACTACATACATTAGAAACTGATGATGTACAAATGGTTCTGTGGTTAGGATGACGAACGCAACAGGATAAAAGTAAACGGAACATATCGGAACGAATGTTTTTTTTCACTTATTAGCTTTCGGAAAGAGCCCATAAGGCCATCTGAGCGCTAGTAACGATACAGTTCATTTTCATATTTCATAGTACAAATTAATTTAAGTTGTTTCCTGGTATGACGTTACATGGGTTTAGCAAAGGACAGATTCCTACATAAAGCATATTTTATATCCACAGCGTACTGAAACGATTAAGCAACACGAAGACAGGATACACAGAGGAAGTGCACTGTTCAAATCCTACTGGTAGCGCAAAAAGAAATGATAAATCTCCCTCGGAACACATTTTGGAAATTGCAAATTCAGTGCATATTAATTACCATGTATTTAAACTAGTAATAAAATGTTCTTCCCTACATCCTGTAAGAACTGTCTCAAAAGCTGAGGATAGATAAGTGAATATTTGTGCAGGTCTATAAGTAAAATCTACACAGGACATTAGAACAGTATACGAGAACGAGATATGAGTATTACAGCTGTACGTGTAGATACACCAACTGGCTCAGAGTTAATCCGAGGGAAACCTATCTCGCGTCAGTCGCTCTTCAGTTCTATTACAAGTGCTCAGGGGAACAGCAATCTCTCCCAGGTTGCTAGAGGAACCAATATTATGTCATCCAGTCAGTGGCTTGAACCGCCACTCACGTTAATTTTGTTTTCAGTGAAATCTAGACTCTACTATGGGCTCTGAATAACAATCAATACAGCCAAATGATTTGGTCTGAAACAGCCTAGCTTTGTTTCTTTTCCTTGAATTTAAGTGTTATTTTCATTAATAAACTGGTCATACGGAATTTAATTGTAAGTCTGTGATTTGTGAACTCAGTTTTTGACGAAGATGGGTGCTCTTGTCCCTGGATACAGTATGGATTTTAGGAAGTTTATATTATGAGTATATTGTGATAATGTACCATATGCTATTCTTATACTATGCGCGGACTGGGGGCCTAGACGTAATGAAGCTTGCCTATAAACCGGAAAATCGCGAGACCAAATCCCGGTCGACCTACGCAATGTTTCATTGTGACTTCGATCTAACCTTGAATTCTCAAAGATATGAAGATTTACCAGGAAAGACACTTGGTTAGAATTCCACGTTGAACTGTAGGCCACCGTCTCCAGTAGAATTAATGTGGAAGGCTGGGGTCACGCAAGTCACCGAAGTGGCTTGCAATTGAAAGACCAAGTCGTTGATTCGCGTAGAGCTACTGTTAATATGTAATGCTTGTTAACGATATTTCAACTGACGTTATTGTCTTGCAGCAGCGATCCGCAAGTGTCAACCAATTGAGAAGCTTCTAAAGAACAGAGAACTTCATTTATCATATGAAGACCCAGAAGGTAGTGAATAGTGTAGCTAAGATTGACCATGTGTTTTTGAATTACAATAACTCCTTCGATACAGTTTTGCACGGCCGCTCAGTAAACTAAATATACGAACAGATATGTGATCGGAATGAAAACTAAAAACTGAACTCTGTATGCTTGTGTTGGTGTTGTTTAATTTTGATGGTACTGTACTACTTGTTTCTGCTGATGATACATGCACTAATCTAAAAACTTAACAGCACATGATGGGAAAAAGTCCGGAAAATGGGTAATGTGTAATCAACATAGCGAAAGAAATTTTACAAATTACGTGTCATTGCACAGATTGTGTTGATGAATTTATATATTTAAGACAGCTGATGATAAGGAAAAGATAAAAAGGAAATGAAATTAACAGATAAATGACAAAGGCATAGAGTGCTTTTGGAACACGAAACAAGAATGTCAAAAATTAAGTTTGTACTGTGTGCGCAACGTTTTTGAAATGGCAGTGAGACAAAGGTTTTAATGAAAAATTTATTCGAAAAATTTCTTTGTGCGAACAATATAGAGGTGCATACTGCGAATTACCAGGAGACAGAAGAGGGCAAGCAAATGGAGGTTGACCGGCTGTTATAGGTGCAAACTAAAAGGCGATTGGGGGATAACGCTACAAGCAAGTGATCCCAGTAAACATTGATCCAGAAACCAACAGCATCCCCGGTACAACGGATGAAGACTGAGTACATGAACACATTATAACAGAGCCCCCAAGAGTTCAAACGGCAGGTATACACTTGAGAAAAGCATTAAAACAAGTTGTATATGTTTGACCTGAATAGTTATACCATAGTCAAATCATTCAGTGCAAACATCATATGAAATTGTTGAAATGTTCAAGCAGGAAGGACTGATCATATCGTTGTAATTATCAATCAAGTTTGTAATACAATTAAATCAAGACTGTTTGTACAAGAAACTACATGAATGGCGAAATCCTTATGATAAATCGTTTGCAGGAGCATACAAATGATGATTTTGGAACGAACTGAATTTAGTTAGGAAAATGGAAACTCCAAACGATCCTGCATAGAAAGGCGTCATGCTCGTGGAGAACAACAAACTAGTTACAAAAACGATTTACAGAAGCAGTATACGTTTGTCTAACAACAGTACGGTATTCAGTTTCCAGACACGTGATCAATGAATGAGGAGCTTGTTAAAGATGAACACTTTCTCATCACCTTTGCGTCACAGCTGTTGTACATAAGAGTCACATAGCTTATATTAGTAACGTCATTATAGCAATATTTGTAATTAGGTTGAAAGTGGTAAAGTTGTTCGATAATCAGGTACTTTTTTAAATTGTTATTGTGAAAAGTAAATTTTATAGGAAATTTTTGTTTCCTTTTATGTATGGTCCGTGGAGTACCTATTTCCTTTTTCGTAGGATCCCATTTTGAACACAACTCACATTTTCGTATAATGTAACAAAGTCAGGCGTAGTAACAACAAAAATTAAGCTTGAAAATTATGAGCCGTGATTTATCCGTAGTCATCGACTACATTTCCGCTAATCTTCCGGATAGTATTATCATTCTGCTGAGAAAAGGGCAGAAATCAAATAACAACTAAATTAGAAGAGCGTCCTGAAAAGTAATGCCTCCGAATCTTGTATGTGAAACCTTCTACAACTTTTTAAATAAAACCAACTTCATTAATAGTGTACATCTTTGATCTTCATGTCAGTATATTTATTTGTCAATTCAGTCGCCCTGGCGGTGGACACATTTCTCTCAGCGACAGACTACTTTGACGATACCGCCACTGTAAAATGCTTCGGATTGCTGACAGAGCCACAACCTCTCCTCTGCTTGCACTGCTTCCTCACTATCAGAGTGAAGTTCTCGAAGGTTTTCTTTAAGTTTTGGAAACAGGTGGATATCGGATGGGGCCAAGTCGGGACTGAATGGAGAACGATCGATGGCAGTGAATCTGAGGTGGCGGACTGTTACAGATGTCGCAGGGGGTGGTTTTATCTAAAAGCTTTAGGAATTTTCACATAAAAATTTCAGAGACATTCCTTTTCAGTACTTCCTCGTAAATAAGAACGAAGTTTACATTACAAAATGTAAGACATTACCGAAGACATGGTTGTCCTTTCATTCCTCCCAGCATTCGTGAATCCACGTAACGTAAGTAACTGATGAGAGTTCAACGCACTGACGTAATTTCGACATGGAAAATTCTAAACGAAATTCCATTTTCATTTTTCAGGACTGAAATACCAGTAATTTACCTTTGAGTAAGTAATATCTCCAGATTTTCCCAGGAGTTAACAAGTGTGAAGGAGCAAATGTAAATGTGTGAGAGGCATTGATATTTGAGGCGTGTTTGTGAGAGGAACCGCCCCGGCAGGCTGGCAGTCCTCCGCACCCCGCGCTACGTGCACGTGAAATTATACCCACTGTGCCAGAGACCGCGAACATTTACCTCGTTTCCCCCCAGCACTTCCTTTTCCACAGTACTGTTTTCACATGACCGCCCGTTCGCTTAGAAACTCTGCAGATATTTAACCCGAATTAATGCACTTACTTGACTGCGGGCCACTCGACTCTACACGTGGCGAGAGCTCGTCTTTTTCATTTTTTTCTACTTTTGTGGAATATACGCTCGCAACCTTTAATTAGCAGTCAGGTAATGTGCTGCAGGGAACCCTTTGAGTCTAACTCGCGAGTCTCACACCAGCCTCAGCCAGAGCTTGTTTAAAATTCTCTGAAGGGGTACGGACTGCTGCGTCATTTGCGAAGTTAAATGGCTCCCAAAAACGAAATGACGTGCCCATATGCTGCAAATTTTGATAAATTTTATTGCTTGGTTTTATGTTCAGTAAATAACTAGAGGTGGGAGTTTCAAGGTATTAATATCCTGAGATATTTTAATGAGTTTGTCACACAAGAGCAGTAATTTAATTGAAAAATGTATTTCCTATGACTTAAAGTTAAAATTTAGATTCGTAATGGACATTGCTCATGCTGGTAATTAAACGCAGATGAGAAGGTGGGACAATAGTGGAACGTGCTTTATGGTACACCTTTGAGTGTAATGAAAGTTATATGAATGCCATGAAACAGTTGTGACATATCTAGTAGAACAGCTACATTGTCACACAAGAACAGTAATTTTATTGAAAAATTTATTTCTTATGACTTAGAGTTAAAATATATATTCGTAATGGAAATTGCTCATGCTGGTAATTAAACGCAGATAAGAAGGTGGGACAATAGTGAAACGTGCTTTACGGTACACCTTTGAGTGTGATGAAAGTTATATGAATGCCATGAAACAGTTGTGACGTATCTAGTAGAACAGCTACATTGTCACACAAGAACAGTAATTTTATTGAAAAATTTATTTCTTATGACTTAAAGTTAAAATTTATATTCGTAATGGAAATTGCTCATGCTGGTAATTAAACGCAGATGAGAAGGTGGGACAATAGTGAAACGTGCTTTACGGTACACCTTTGAGTATAATGAAAGTTATATGAATGCCATGAAACAATTGTGACGTATCTACTAGAACAGCTACATTGTCACACAAGAACAGTAATTTTATTGAAAAATTTATTTCTTATGACTTAGAGTTAAAATTTAGATTCGTAATGGACATTGCTCATGCTGGTAATTAAACGCAGATGAGAAGGTGGGACAATAGTGGAACGTGCTATATGGTACACCTTTGAGTGTAATGAAAGTTATATGAATGCCATGAAACAGTTGTGACGTATCTAGTAGAACAGCTACATTGTCACACAAGAACAGTAATTTTATTGAAAAATTTATTTCTTATGACTTAGAGTTAAAATATATATTCGTAATGGAAATTGCTCATGCTGGTAATTAAACGCAGATAAGAAGGTGGGACAATAGTGAAACGTGCTTTACGGTACAGCTTTGAGTGTAATGAAAGTTATATGAATGCCATGAAACAGTTGTGACGTATCTAGTAGAACAGCTACATTGTCACACAAGAACAGTAATTTTATTGAAAAATTTATTTGTTATGACTTAGAGTTAAAATTTATATTCGTAATGGAAATTGCTCACGCTGGTAATTAAACGCAGATGAGAAGGCGGGACAATAGTGAAACGTGCTTTACGGTACACCTTTGAGTATAATGAAAGTTATATGAATGCCATGAAACAGTTGTGACGTATCTACTAGAACAGCTACATTGGTAGCATTGTTACAGCAGAATAACTTACGTACCATCTGTTCCAGTCATCAGAATTCACAACTACTATCAGATTCCCACGATTTCGTGAACGCTGTTCCACTGCTAGTCATTGCGGTAAGGTTATCTTCGTAATATTATCACCTTCTTACATTCAGTTCTTACTCTGTTCGATACACGGCCAGCAGCAATTTTTGTTTATTTAGTCGCTCTTCATAATCTCTCCAAAATATATTTCGTTTTCGGCCATTCTCATTTAGAGCTGCTGTTTAAGGGGAGATGGAATGGAAAATGTAAGCATTTATCTAACAAAATCTTACAGCCATATTTATTAATGTTGAAACGTCCCCTTGGAAAACTTAATGAATTACTGTGGTGGTAAACCCCTTACGTTATTTGATTTTCAAACAGCTGAGCAAAACTGAACGTACTCAGACATTTCTCTCTTTCCTTATTCTGATCATCACTAAACTGACACACAATATTTTTAGCGCAACGTAATCTGACTTTCAATAATCCCTACGAAAGAATGGCCCTGACTAACATTAACCTATACCTTTCATGAATCACTTACCTCACAAAAATCTTCGTTACTCAAGCTACTGCAATAAAGCGAGCGCCACTACTGCCAGCTAAATAAAAGATTCAAACTACTGAAGGCACTAACCACTGATAGGCATAGTTAGCCAATGACAGATTTTGATAGAGAACAAACAATGTATTTACCTTAATATTGTTCAAAAGTCATAATATATATATATATATATATATATATATATATATATATATATATATATATATATCAGTTCATGATATCCAGTCTTACAAATTTACTGTCTCTGTACAGATCATCCGCTCTCAAAACTCCGCCATCTCACTCCCCACATCCACCACTGCTGGCGGCTCACCTCCAACTGCGCAACGCTTCGCGCTGTTAACAGCCAACTGCCCAAGACTACAATGGCGAATATTACTCCAACAATGCAAACCAACCATTGCCTTCACACAGCACAGTCAGTGATTTTCATATAGAGCGCTACATGGCGTTACCAACATAAGAACCTAAACAACCTACTTACAATGTACAAATCAAAAATTTTGTATGTGTAAAGCAAAAGAGCTGTGTTTTAACAGAAAAATATAATAAAATATGTAGGATTAATAATTTGCCACAAATTTGAAAATTTTATTTTTTATTGCCCTTTTTATAATAAGCCATAAATCAAATTCTAATCTTGCAATTAAAGTGAAAATTTTATTATAGTGTATTGAGAATGTTACAAGACCACTGAACTATAGTTATTAATTTATAGTGCAAATTGTATCGTTAACAAAGGTTTTAATTTTACTCATCCAAAATTAACTTTCTTTCTACAAACAGTCATCTAAAACTCAGAAAGTAATTGCAAGATGTCGTATTTTTTAGTTTTAGGGAGACAGCAACACGCTGCGATCAATCCTGAAAATTTCATGGCATTAGCGCATATACTTCTTCAGAAAACGCTTCTAATAACGTAAAAAATGTAAAACAGAGAAAATGAGGTTCAAACGTTTTTTTCTCATACTTCTGCGTGTAATCTGCCTGGCCTGTATTTGCAGGTAAGATACTGATCTGTTAGCTTTCCTGACCCTGTTCTCGTCGATGGTGTAAAATGCATTTGTTGTAAATACACCATTATCAATACCAACTCCCTTCAGCAACTCAATTCTGCCATTATTTCCGTTATTGTAACATGGAACTGCGACATCGACACCTACTTTGAGTACTTCAAGTCCACAGATGTCCTTTTTGAGCATCTAATCTAAATTAAATTATTGCGGCTATCACTTGCATTTTGTGTCTTCCCGTGAAGACGCTTCCTCCATAATTCAAGGTTTGGAAGAAACCTGAATGTGGGCTTAACTGCATTCATAACAGGTTCTGGCAATGAGTGTTTATGTGTATACGTCTCATTTCTCTTGTTGAACTTACACCAATCGTCTTTGGGATGCAGATTGGGCATTGGTGTTTGGTCAGTGGACAGTTTGTGGATAAAAATTGCACACGCAGCACGCCTCATTGCCTCTAAATTATGTGTGTTTTTCCTGATAGCTCTCCCATAAAATAACTGGATAGAATCAATTTCGTTCAGAGTAAGTCTGCCTTTCCGTCCTGGTGTTTTTCCAACCTTTCTCCTCTTTCATCAAGCGACGAAGCCTGCAACCAATCTTCTTTTGGTTGTGGCCAGCACATTCCTACTTTCCTATTGTTTTATTCTACTGATTTTTATCTGTTACAGCTTTGAACGAAGAGGAGTCCCCATCACCAAGGTATGTAGTATATCTAACACCATACAGGTCCCCAGATCTAGAGAACGTCCTCACAACTGCAGCAGCGTCCATTCCCCCACTTGAGCCATTATAATTTTTAGAGCATACTACTGTTCCTATTTCTTGCCTCAGGTTCTTACTGTCTTCATTGTTGGACGTGGTAGTATTTAGACATAATATCTACATCTAAAACATTACCTGAGTCAATACCAATAACAGATGCAACTTCATACAGAGATGTGTGAGCTCTTTTTATCCAGGTTCCACCTACAGACACACATAGGTCAGTAACATCTGTAGGAGATTCGTTGTCGTGAATATCTACACAGGACCTTTTTCTTTTCGGTTTATTTTCACCAGTTCCTCCACTGCTTCCTTCATAGTAACTTTGGGAGTATCACATACAGCATCAGACATTTCTTTATTTATTTTTTGAAACCTTGCACAAGGTGGAGGCATGTTCGGAAAACCACACAACAAATTACCTCCTTCCCTGCCCTGACCAATGCATCTCAGAGCATATGCTAAACTAAAATTTCTTTCATAGATACCAGTGTCAGTTTGTTTGGAGGAGGAAAATGAAAATTCATAGCCACACGAATTACAAATTGATTTAAAATCACAAGCTATTCCTACTCTTCTTTCTTCAACAACAATAATGCACACCGTATTTTTACAGCTAACACATAAACATGAAAACTTCATAGCCTGACAGAGAAGCTCCAAATCATTAAGTCTGAATCCAGTGGAATCCATATCAATATCATTCACGAACCTGTACAATTCCCCTGTCCCAAGTTTCGATGCTGAAGCTGGGAGTTTATGTTCTTTATTTCGAACTTCTTCCTCTCTTCTGTCGGTAAACCGATTTCCATGAAACCTCCGTTTCCTAAACATTTTATCCGCCTCACATTAAGCATGTGTTAGTATTGTCTAAACGTAAACAAACCACATGCAAGAAAATTTTCAGGCAAAGATACAAATGTCAGCCAGAGATATAGATATCAGCCAAAGATATCGAAAGTAAATAGCCTTCACACCGACAAAAATTCCACTGAAGCAAGCAGTCTCCCAAATGTCAGAAAAGGTGGGAGTTGCTGCCAGTGCATAGTTAATTAGCTTAACAATTTAAAGGCATTTATGCATTTCTAGGGCTGCCATCACGATAAAATTCACACACAACATAGCTTAAACTGAGTACATCAAGAAAATAATAATTTTGAAAAATCGATTTTTTGGACCAAAATCCATTACATCTCCCATTACCAGGTTTCAGGCTGCAATTTCCAGGTAATCGTACATACGATAAAACGCAAGAACTTGCTATCTTTGCAGTCGGTCCTAAATATCTTTGATTTCCTACCTTAAGATAAATAGTAGCTCAGCAATGGAAGCAAGTAATTATTTTTAAACTTAGAAACTGAGTCTGATTCTGATCTCTGAAGCATATTACTTTAAATTTGCACTATTCCTCTTAACTCTTGGTTTTTTGTCACTGTTTTGTCAGACCTTTCACGAAGGTAAAAACATTTAATGCAATTATTTGCTATGTCTATCATTACAAATATTTATTTACATGTAACAGATAATTTAGTTAACCGATTTTACAATTATATCTTTAATTTTGATGCATTGAAGACTGGTCAACTACTGTTTATTCAATTCGCGCTGTCTTATAGCCGTGTTCTTTGAAAGTATTTTACGTGAGATGCACCTCATTTTGCAGTATTTAAATACCAATATTTAGATGCCAGCAATAATTGGACTCTCAAGCTCAGCGTCAGACAAGCCATTAAGACACCCTGGATATTAGAATCGCAACAAAATAGCAGCCAACATACCAATCAGTTTCTTGCGTGCAATAAATGATTCAAATGGCTCTGAGCACTATGGGACTCAACAGCTGAGGTCATCAGTCCCCTACAACTTAGAACTACTTAAACCTAACTAACCTAAGGACATCACACATCCATGCCCGAGGCAGGATTCGAACCGGCGACCGTAGCGGTCACGCGGTTCGAAACTGAAGCGCCTAGAACCGCACGGCCACACCGGCCGTCTTTGCGTGCAATATTCAGTAATATCAGTTCAAGATGAAACAGAAATTTTAGTTGTGTAGAATGTACAATAGTGGCTAAACAATGTACATGCACCGTCCCTGAAAAGCCATATACCGAGAAGTGCAAATCCCGTACTAGAAATGTGCCACCTAGGCAGTGTGTCGTAGAAATTGTACCAAAGGACATCAACAGGTATCATTATTTACTCAGCCATCTATTCTTTAAACAAGGCTTACTTTATTCCGATCAAAAACGGCAAAAGTAACACATTTAGAAAGTTCGTGGTTGTAACATCCAATAAACCCAGATGAAAAACTATTCCACTAAGACCACCGCTAACAATTGAAAGTAAAACTATTAATCAAACTTTAATATATCTTTAAGAGCTGCAGGAACACTGAACATGTATTGGCTGAGACAGAGAACCTTAATTATTGATTATATTCTCGGTTGTCACGAAATACACTATCAAATAGCTTCCCATGCCTCATGATGCGTCACGAGCGAAACACGTGGCATTAAAAAGAGCCTTTTAACAGCCGATGATAGCACACTACGATTTTCGGTTTCTGCAACCTTAGAACACCAACTAATGAGAATACATGTAAATCTTTGATAAAAACCATTGAACAACAGGACAATACAAATCACAACTTAACAGGAATGCTAACAAGTGCATGTAAAACTATATAGCGTTCCTTATATTCCATAAATACTGCCAGGACCATCAGAAATGTGAATGGGTAAGACGAATAAACACAGTTAGTGAAAAAGACTGATATTCAGAGTGACGGTACGGTTATCTTTACAAAATACTTAAACATCACATAAACCCACACTCGCTACAAACGCTTCATATTCGAGGGACAGTTGTGGAAATGAAGAACGTAACGACAAAAATTGATTTGTGGCCTCTCCAGAGCTTTTTGAAAATTCCTCAACACAGAGAAACACGAGGAGAGGCCAAGTACAACGGAAATATAGTTAATGAAGCTACAAAAGATGAAATCAAGCAAATCCTCTCCGACGTTTAGTTCAACAGAACAGCACGCGATTATAGATGTCTTGCGGAAACATGCAAACGGTGAGACGGTCCATCTGGTCGCAGTCAAGACATGGATGATGATGATGATGTTTGGTTTGTGGGACGCTCAACTGTGGGGTCATCAGCCCCCGTCCAAAGTCCCAATTTTTACACAGCTGAAGTTTTGTACACAGTCCACTTTAACCACTGTCACGAATGATGATGATGATGATGTTGAAATGATGAGGACAGCACAAACACCCAGTCGCCGGGCAGAGAAAAGGCCCCAACCCGGCCAGGAATCGAACCCGGGACCCGGTGATCTCAAGACGTGGATAATATAAACATTAACAAGAGGTAAGATGTAGTCAAACACCAGTTATGCAGTAATAGAGACAACACATTACTAACAACAGAAGGATGTCCTACCATTTGACGTAACAGATCCTCTCCACGGCCTTGCTAACATATTGACGACTTAGGTCGTTCCTTATATGCCACAATATTAAATATCAACAGCCACAGAAAATGGCACAACAGGAGTAGAATCTGTATTGATTAAGAAACCAGGGCAGAGAGAGAGTTATTATGAACAGTTCAGTGAAAGTGTTCTGATTAGAATCGACAGCAAAAAAGCGTCAACTACAATAG
The DNA here is from genome assembly GCF_021461385.2 of Schistocerca piceifrons. Lineage (NCBI taxonomy): Eukaryota > Metazoa > Arthropoda > Insecta > Orthoptera > Acrididae > Schistocerca > Schistocerca piceifrons. Next base: position 786,104,741 of record NC_060140.1, on the reverse strand, counting down.
CATGGATATACAGGCCGATCTCACAAGCCGGAGATAAGGAGGTAAATAATATGCAGATATTTAACGTGTACTTCTTTATGTGAAGAGAGGTAACAATTTAACATTTAGTGGGCTCGATTATAGAAATGACAGAGGAGAAAGAGTATTTTAATTACGCAGTAATTTCAGTTAGGAATAGCGAATGCGCTGACCAGAAATCAGAGATGCAGGTGCTTAAAACAGAAAAGTACAACTGGATTACATCATGTAGAGGCAACGACTTCCAAATAAGATACTGTATCGAAAGATGTACCCAGGAGCAGATTTACGCTCGAATCACTCTTAGGTTTAGTTAAGGTTGAAGGTTAGGTGAATCGCTTGGAAGGGTCAACGCGGAAAGAAATGGGATACTGAAGTCCTGAGTAACGATGAGATGCGTGTAATGTTCTCGGAAGTAATAGATGATACGATAAAGAATGTCACAGAAGACAATACATTTGAAGAGGAATGGCCATCTCTAAAGAAAAGCAATCAATAAAGATGGAAAGAAATGGTTCAAATGGCTCTGAGCACTATGGGACTTAACACCTACGGTCATCAGTCCCCTAGAACTTAGAACTACTTCAACCTAACTAATCTAAGGACAGCACGCAACACCCAGTCATCACGAGGCAGAGAAAATCCCTGACCCCGCCGGGAATCGAACCCGGGAACCGGGGCGCGGGAAGCGAGGACGCTACCGCACGACCACGAGCTGCGGACGATGGAAAGAAAAATGTAGGTACAAGGATGATAACTACGAGGAAATGTTGCGTAGTGTGAAACATACTTCAACTGATCGACGAAATAAGGAAGTACAAAAATATTCATGGAAATGCACTAAGAAGAGTCGGTTAAGAATGAAATAAATAGCACGAGCACGGAAGCCAAGGCGAAATGAGCGCAGCGGGACTTAAAACATAGGAAAAGAAAAGATATATGGAAGGACTGATTCGGCGTACAGAAAAGTCAAGGTCTTCGGTGAAATTAAGTCAAGGCAAGGGGTGGTGGAATAAAGAATAAGACGGGATAGGTCGAAGTAGTACACTGAGGGCTTTAATGAGGAGGAGGGACAATACTGGGGATCCGGTGTTAAACACAGTTCTAGCAGCCTTGAGATCAAATAAAGTGGAAGCCCAAGATAACAGTCTTTCAGGATTTCTAAAATCATCGGAGGAAGTGGCAAGTCAACCACCATTCGAGTTGATGTGTGTGAGACTGGAGACTTACAACAAGACTTCAGAAAACATCCTACACAATCACGAAGACAGCAAGGGCAGATAAGTGTGAGAACAACCCCACAATCACTATAATTGATCATGTATCCATATTGCTGACAGAATAACATGCAGCCCAATGGAAAGCAATCTTGAGGATCCGTCTGAAGATGGTCACCTGGCCTTCGGGAAAATTACAGCCAACAAAGAGCCAGTTGTCACTTTCAACTTGATAGGGAAGCAAGACTTTAGAAAAATCAAGACAATTTAGTGGTACGTGCCGATCTATAAGAAGCTCTCGACATTACAAAATGGCGCAAATTGTTCGAAATCGTGAGGAAAATAAGCTCACCAGACTAAGAATTATTCGCCCCATTGTGAACGCAGACATGAATCGTTAAATCTTTACAGTTGGCGTACCGATCTAGTTACGTGCTGAATTGCGCTCCCACTTTATGTGTGCATAATAAAGTAGCGATCCGTGAGATATTTATGTTTCAAGCGGACATAGTACGTAACCGTACGTAAATGTAAGGAAGTGAAAGAGTGGTAAAATGGGACGATGCCAATGGCCATACGGTGTGTGAAGTTGGTGGATTTGTTGGTGTTTCGGGGCGAATTCTTCAACGTGTCTACAAACAGTGGTGTAACACATGTGGCCATAATTGCGGTCGGGAAAAGATGCTGGATGAGAGTAACTGGAGACTCGTTTCACGGCTTGTGAAACAAAATCTATTCCAAACCTGACAGGACTGATCTAGGTTGTGAATGAAGGTCCATCTCCACTTGTCAGCGAGAGAACGGAACTGCATGCAATGGGCATTTGGAGTCGCTCATCTCTCAAGAGGCCATTGCTCGCATAGGCACATAAAGCTGGGTAAAAATTTGTCGAACGTGGGCAGTAGCTGAGTGGCAGAACGTAATGTGGTCTGACGAATCACGTTTTCTCTGTTTTCAAATGCCCTAAGTCATCGAGTTCACCAAAGCCAAAGGAAGTATTTCATCATGAATGTCTGCAAGGTCAGCTTCAAGCAAGAGGTGAGCCTCTGATGTTTTGGGGCTGCTTTTCTTATCAGTAATTGGGTTCTGCTCAGAGAAGCGACCACTGGCATCAGTTAACATGTTTATTTAAATATCCTGAAAGATAAGGTGTTGCCTGACCCTCAACATCTGCGTGTGTAGTACGCTGTGGTACTCTGATTTTTCAAGACAGCAGCAGCAAAGTTCATCAGGGTGTAAGAACATGTGGCTCATTTTCTAAACACTCCCAAGCTCATTTCATCATGGTTGGCCAGAAAAATCACCTGACTTTAACCCAACAGAAAATCTGTGATACACATTGCAACAGCGGATAAGACTTATCAGAATTCCCGCAATTTGATGGAACTGTGCAGGAAAATAATCAGCGAGTGGCTTAAGCTGGATGCGACGTACCTGCACAACTTTGTGGACTCGCTTCCTAACAGAATCGAGTTCGTTATCAATCCCACGGTACTAAATGATGCTTGTAATGGTTCCTCTAGATGTGATTAAACTGTAGGGAAAGACGAGTCATATACAATATGAACAAGAAAGAAGAAGACCACGAAAAAAGTGCCGGGAATAAGAAGGGTGCAATGAAGAGATACGCTCTTCTGTCCATAGTGTGCAACCTATACATCGAAGAAGCAATGATGGAATTAAAGTACAATTGTGTTAAAACTCAGGTTGAAAGGATATCAATAATGAGATTCACTACTGGTTAGGTTATAGGACCCTCTGCGTGAAGTGAACAATCCAATTAACGCAGAATATAGATTGAGAGTAACCTGAAGAAAGACTAAAGTAATAAAGAGTAGCAGAAATACGATTAAGGAAGAAGACGAAGCTATGGAATACTATTACCTAGGAACCAAACATCACATATGCAAACAAACAATACCTAAAAACCTGTCTAGTGTTGGCCAAGAGGGCATTCCTGGCCATAAGAAGTTTACTAGTATGAAGTCAATCCTGAATGTGATGCATGAAGCTATGAGAACACTCGTTGGAGCAAAGCACTGTATATCGGTGGATCATGGATGGGTGAAAACCAGAAGAAAAAATAATTGAAGCGTTACAGAAGTTGGGAAATATAATGATCAACAGAATGATTTGAAAATTAGGCGAAATGATAAGGTAATGAATTAGGAGGCTTTCCGAATTTTCGAGAAAACACGGCCAAGAATGAGGGACAAAACAATAGGAAATTGTGTTAAGACTTTAGAGAATAACTTACATAGTGTGATTTGTCTGATGTCCTAGGTGTCCTCGGCGCTATGATTAATGATGGGCTACCGGGTACCTGCCGCGTTTTTTGCTTTCATTTTACGCACAAAATTCCTACGGCTGACTCAGCCGACTGCTTCAGCTGCTAGAAGTTTTTCTGTTACGTGTACTGGCTGCCTGGACTCAGACCATTACACGCAATAGCAAGACTCATGGCAGCTTAAGAACATGGCTTAGTAGGACGTCGAAATAGGGTTCATAAAATACGAACAGCAACTCGGCATAACACTCGAAGCAGCACACCATCAACTTGCAGTAGAAGGAGGTGAAGAGCGTAAAGAGTACTGAAGGAGAACAGACATTGGACAACTTCCAAGAAATACAAGGGGGTGCTGAAAGTAATGCCTCTGAATATTTTATTATGTTCTCAATATCGGTTGAGGTATTACAGTCATATTGCTCGTTCGACTTTCCCGCTTTGCTGACACAAGATGCAAACGCCTGCCGCCAGATAGGTCCCAGTTGTAGTGTGAAATGTGGCGGTGTGTAACGTAATTATGTAATTATGTAATTCGTCCACACATGGTGCACCCCCTCCTTCAGCATGACAATGTCAAACCATTCAGGACCGCTGCGAAACCTGCAAGAATCCGACACCTTGGGTTCTCTGTCATTGACCATCCTCTGTACAGACCCAACTAGGCCCCATCCGATTTTCACTTGTCTCCAGAACTTAAGAGAACACCTTTGAGAACTTCACTTTGATACTGATGAAGCGGTGCAAGCAGAAGTAAGGCTGTAGCTCCACCAACAATGTCGTTATACAGTGACTGGTCTCTCGTTTGGAGAAACGTGTTCGTCGCCGGGATCACTACATTCAGAAATAAATATGTAGACATGGAGTATAAAGATTTTAGATCATCGATAAACTTTGTTTTTTTAAAAATCTTTAAGAGTTTGCATAAAAAAATTTGGACTCATTGCTTTCCAGCACGTAGTCGTAATTGAGAATGCAGGAGTGACACTCTGACATAAATAGGCTGTAAGAAGAGAGGAATACATGGCCGGCCGCTTAAAACTAACTCACAAGTCTTATGACACAAGAAAAGAATAAAAAAAGATCTTAGAGTGATAAATTTTAGGCCATAAAGAGATAAATGCCAAATTTAAAAATTGTGCCTGTCTACAAGAACACTATCTTTCTTATATGTTGTTACATGGTAACCAGAACCAAGACCAAATATGAAAGCACGGTCATCAGTGGAGTACGGTACCTAAGAATGAAAGCACGTTGACCGTTAACACCAACACACAGACAGAACAGAACTGATCTTCTGCGCTGTGAGAGCTACTATTTATGTTAACATCGAAACTAAGATATTTCGAGACCACTGGGAAATGATAAGTACTAATTAACATAGAACTGCGGGTAGTCCGATTCATGCTGGCGACTCACAGCATGTCAGTCTGCGGCGCTAACCGTTGCATCATACTGCATGCAACACAACTCGCGGTCATTGCTCCCTCGCCTGGAGAAACATTGTTCCACTGGTTACGAAGTTCTCATCCGAACAAAGTACAGCACTCTATATGTTGCCAATTATTCTCTGTATGGAAACGCCGGGGGCCTATCGCATTCTGCTCATGTTGCCACATTCTTTTCTTTACACAAACTACGAAGGTAGCTGCTGCCATGGAATCTTAGCAATCGTTGTATGATTCTTCAGTTTGCTGAAACAACAAGCTCCCATCGCTGATCTGCGCATCAAGACTGTAGTGGGGTTTCACACAGTGGCCAAGAAAGTCTCTGGATTTTTATCTTGTTGATGAAGTTGTAAGGCGTCAGACAAATAGCACATATTACACTGAATTCCTGAAACAATTCCGGTCAAATCGATATGTCATACAACATAGTTACGTGAGAATGTACGTATTTTATTGATAGGAAAATTGAATAAACAAGCCTACATTCCGTTAACTTAAACGACTAACACTCACACTAGTAAGTGCACACAATTACACAATGCGACGCTGGAGCCACTGTGCAGGCCGGCAGCAAAAGCCGTCCTTGGCGTTGCTTTTAACGACGACACTTCAAAATGGTTCAAATGGCTCTGAGCACTATGGGACTTAACATCTATGGTCATCAGTCCCCTAGAACTTAGAACTACTTAAACCTAACTAACCTAAGGACATCACACAACACCCAGTCATCACGAGGCAGAGAAAATCCCTGACCCCGCCGGGAATCGAACCCGGGAACCCGGGCGCGGGAAGCGAGAACGCTACCGCACCACCACGAGCTGCGGACAGCGACGACACTTCAGAAAGCCTTTCTGCAGAAACACGGCTGGGGATGGCAGATAAACGTTCGGAGAAATCCAACTGAAAATGTGGTGTCGCCGCCAGACACCACACTTGCTAGGTGGTAGCCTTTAAATCGGCCGTGGTACGTTAGTATACGTCGGACCCGCGTGTCGCCACTATCAGTGATTGCAGACCGAGCGCCGCCACACGGCAGGTCTAGTCTAGAGACTCCCTAGCACTCGCCCCAGTTGGACTTTGCTAGCGATGGTTCACTGTCTACATACGCTCTCATTTGCAGAGACGACAGTTTAGCATAGCCTTCAGCTACGTCATTTGCTACGACCTAGCAAGGCGCCACATTCAGTTACTATGAATGTATTCTGAACAGATAAAATTGTGAAGCACGTACCGTCAAGAGCGACGATCATCATTAATGGATTAAAGTTAAGTATCAAACAAATTACGTCCGCTTTCTGAATTCTAATTCCTTGTCATGTTCCAGACCTCACGTCAGTATAGTCCTTCCCTCCTCACGCCAGCCTGCGTGAGCTAAAGCGCGTGCATTTCAGCCTCCACTAGTAACACGGTGTTGGCTCTTCTGCCAACACAACACAAAACACTGCTGACTCACTTTGACCGCCTGAGTAAAACCCCTCATGGAAAACAGCTGTTTATCTCAGTATTATTTAGCAGAAGTTAAACTTTGTCCTACGAAATAAAACGATGAATACGATAGGCTACACAAACTCTAGTGGGTGGAGTTACAACACGTACAAACGCTCTGAGTGGCCAGAAATAAAATGCGTGACCACCAGCTTAAATATAGGCAAATGCAGGCAGAAAAATCCGGTCTTCTCTTGCAGCAAATCGTCGAGTGTTTGAGCAACGTGACTCGCGCCGGGCTGAGACGATTGCGAGGGTAATTATGTGAGCATTTATTCACAGGTTCGTCTTAACTCTCAAAGAGTTCAACTGCAAGGTCTCCTATTATGGAGAATTACACCGAGCACTGATAGTTAACGCTTGCGAGCGGTTTGAGGCAACGACGTACGCACTATTCCAGCCAGATAGCGTTTACCATACCAATTAACTTACCTGTGGAACAACTAGGAGTCTCAGCTTCACCGAAGACGTAGGAAATGTATCAGACTACTGTTTAACAGTCAATAGAGATTTAGAATAGATTCTCAAGTTCACAGCTCACGCCGATAGCAGCCTCTGCCGCAGCTGACGAAACGTGAACACCTGCGCTCACACTATGCCAGCAAGTGCACTTGTCTCCGTCTCCCACTTTTTTTTTGTACATTCAACCATGACCTGTAGTTAAACATATTCATGACTGTCAGGCGTAACTGAAGCAGAAACGCAAGATATCCGATCTAACTAAAATGATTGGAAATCCACTGCAAAATGCTTTACACTCTGGAGTTGGTGAACTGTTTTAATTGCGCAATTACATTTGCAGTGATATTGACCTACCCTATACAGACCCCATTCAACATTGAAGCTTAATTGATAACTTTGGCCCCAGTTGTATTTAATTTGTCTGTATTTTTATAGACCCCAGGCATGATCATCAACCATCTTACTATTATAGAACCTTAGAACAGTTAGGAATTGCGCTTCACAGTCGTGAACACACAGTATCAATATTTTACCATCCTGTATGTATTACAATTATCTGTCATATGTCATAAAGTGAGAGTAAAATACAAACATTAATAACAAAAATCTAAGATTTTCATTTTCTGCTAACATATAGTTGCGCCTGAATCCATACACTAATTTCTGTTAGCGATAACGTTTCCTTTACAGGGAGCGTAGTGGAACCGACACAGATTACTGTCTGATTACATCACTGTCCGTACTGCTGCACTCTTCTTAACTCTGCAAGGTGAACTGGTGTCTTCCGGCCTTGCAGGCTATAGGTTCAGCACATATTCCTAAAAAAGTCACAGAGCGTCCTTGCGTACCTGTGGCAGGAATCTAAATCAGACCCAGTCTCACACATGTCATATCTCGACATCGGAAGCGACATCGACAAGCGACGAAGAATACGATACGGCCCAAAACGTCTCTTAAATAACTTTTCCAATAGACACGTCTTCTGCACAGGTGTAAATACCTATATTGAGCCTTTCAAACTGTATCTCACTGGCCAACGCTTTGCGTTATTGCGCTCTGTCTTTCTCCATGGTACGTGTGCGAAGGTGCTCTATTGTTTCTTCGGTTGAGACGAGGTGGTGCTTTGCATAGGTGGCCAGGCTACGTACGCGAAGCAGATGTATTGCTTCTGTTGTTCACGTGATGAGATATTTCGAAACATGAACGGTGTATCCACTGTCGTTTCTGTCTTGTGACCGTGGTGCGGAAAGAACGGTATGAAACCTATGGTGATTTACCTCACTGTCTCATATGCCTATGTCGCGATGGTCAGTACTGCACCCAAGTCCCCCTGTTCAACATAAACATATATGGATTGTATCTGCCAACTTCATCTTAAAGCGTTCTGTAAGGCAAGGTGGTGCTGGAAGGCAGACTGTTGTCATCCTGTGGGTAATCTCACAACGTGACATTACCTCTGACACTAGTCTCTAGTGAATAGACGAAGATCACATGGGGTGCCCCATATCACATAGGGTGCCCCATATTAATATGATGTCTTTTACAAAGTCTCTAGCAGTTCCCGGAGCTTCAGCAGTGGGTCACAGCTTTGGTGACACTGTAGCAGGTGACGAAATCAGTGCAATCCACCGATTCCCGATTCTCGATTTTGGGAATGTCCAAACCAGGTTAAACCCATTTATTGGAATGGCTATGGTGCAGACGGATTTGGTCCATGATGCCCTGGAGGTAACTGTGGCACATGTTTCCTTCACTATCACTCCTGTCTGTGGCTTGTATCGTGTGTCATGGATCAGTAGAAACCTGACGTGGCTTGTGTCGTGTGTCATGCATCAGTAGAAAACTGACCAACGATAGCAAAATCTTCACGAATCCCTGATCCCAGATGACTAGATCGAGTGTTGTAAAAAAAGTAGGCTGTGGATGTGGTGGGGTGACGAGAAACCATTTCCACCCCTTCGGATAATGTGGTTGAAGTGGCTCTGAGCACTATGGGACTTAACATCTGAAGTCATCAGTCCCCCAGAACTTAGAACTACTTAAACGTAACTAACCTAAGGACATCACACACATCCATGCCCAAGGCAGGATTCGAACCAGCGACCGTAGCGGTCGCGCGGTTTCAGAGTGAAGCGCCTAGAACCTCTCGGCCACACTGGCCACCCCTTCGGATAATAGCTTCTCTTACACATTGTTCTTGTTGTTGATAAGCTTTCTCACTTGTTTCTTCACTCTTCTGGGTTTCTATAGCTTTCATGAATGGTGGCACCCCTTTTTTCAGCAGCAGAGTCATTTAATGCAGCTGTAATCATTCGGTTGCCTAGAATCCTAGAATTGGTAGGAGATGTATTTGTGTGTATGGATGAATACTAGCCAGCAGTCCTAGGACTGGATGCACCGTTCATGTTTCGAAATATCTCATCACGTGAACCACAGAAGCAATACATCTGCTTCGCGTACGTAGCCTGGCCACCTATGCAAAGCACCACCTCGTCTCGACCGAAGGAACAATAGAGCACCTTCGCACACGTACCATGGAGAAAGACAGAGCGCAATAACGCAAAGCGTTGGCCAGTGAGATACAGTTTGAAGGGTTCAATATAGGTATTTACACCTGTGCAGAAAACGGGTCTATTGGAAAAGTTATTTAAGAGACGTTTTGGGCCGTATCGTATTCTTCGTCGCATTTCGATGTCGCTTCCGATTTCGAGATATGACATGTGTGAGACTGGGTCTGATTTAGATTCCTGCCATAGTCCTAGGACTGCTGGCTAGTATACAGCCATACATCTGGGCCAACCGAAGCGGCCATTGCTGGTCAGCCAAAGTACAGAGGCAGGGAAAATCTAGCCAAAAATACGAATACCTCTGAGCATGTGGACAGTCATTTTCCGCTTCGTCAGAGGACAGACGGTGCACCAGATATTGCTGAGTGTAAGACGGTCAGAAATGCGGCTTCTTTCAGTTCTTAGAAGTGCTATAACAAACCACGGTTAGGTAATAAAGCAAATCTGAACACATTTGCCATCTCTGGAAAATGAGGTGCATCGAGTAAAACAGTAATATGTTCAATAACTTAACAACTACAGAAGTTAATATTTTAGAGTGACTAAATATTTTCACCATGAATCTTAGAATTAACAACTGTTAAACATTTCACACAATTTCAACAAGCAGCATTTCAGGTGATAGCTCTGTGGTATAGCTATCAACTCGGAAAGCTACATATCTGTAACTATTTTAGTTATCGATTTACTATTTTTTATATCTTTTCATTCTGCAAATATTTGTCAGAATATTGTGTGTTCCATAATAGCACAGCAACTTATTGCCATATCACTACCTCATGTCTTGCCGTATTGTGTAGTAATTTAATGAGTATTTGACTATTTTTCCAGTAATTTTATTTATATATTACTGCTGTCGATTGGAGTTTAAGAAGTGGTCAGTTGCATGTGTTAACTGAAACCACTACTGCAAACAATGCCAAAAATATGTTTCTATCAAGCAGACATAAATTATTGTCTAAACAATACTTAACAACATATTGTTGTCGTTCGACATCAGCACACTGGCCCAAAGATGATGGCTTATTTATTTATGGACAAACCTTCTTTAATATTTATTATGAATAACCTAAGTGTGACCGAAAGTTCATACCACTTCCTTGTTTTATACTTTAGTAATATAGTAGGTCAGTGAGAAAAGCGGTCTGGCTGCATCAAATTCATGCCTCTTGACTGTAAGTACGATGCAGCTCTGGTTGAGGTTGGTCTTCAGCCTTTGAGTGTTAGACAATGGCGCAACACGGCTGGAATCAAGTGAAGGCAGGCTCTTTGAAGTGTTGCACTCAAGGGAAGAATATGGACACTTCATGGCGACTTCTTAAAGAAGACAGACCTGCTTGTGGTAACGTATAAGATTTGGTCGTGGTGATGGCGATACATTCTGGGCAGTTAACGGCCGCTAGAATACATTAGCATTTGAAAAGACAAGATGTCGCGAGGTCTAGTAGTGTTCCAGTGCAGAACTTTGACTTTCCCGTTTGCATTACAGAATTGAGAATAAACGGAGTATGAGTTCCTGCTCATTATCTCTGGTGTGTTGATGTATAAAAAATCAAGCTGAATCTGTGAATTATTGCGCGCTGGCTAATATTTCATGTACTATGATCACGAAATGCACTTAGTTTCTCACGCGTCTTGGATGACTATTTAGCTTGGGGATTTGCTCGTAACGTCCTCAACTCAACTTTACTGCTTTTTATAAGATTATCTTTCTGTTTGTATTACAACTGATTATCGTATGACCATTTTATGTTTGTCTGAGATTAACCTTCTTGTATAAATTGGTACGTAGCAATGGAGTGATAGTGCTGGGGTTTACAGGCGTACTTAAAATATCCAACCTCTTATTACAAGCAAATAATTAAACAGAAAATTCATTCAAAAGGTGAATCCCCAATAAACATTACAAGAGAATCGATAAAGCACCTATTATAACAAAATGTTCTGAACGCTAAGAAAATAAAGCTTTTCTCTTTAATAAAATTTTTAAGATCAATGGGCAGGAAAAATTTCGGTTTAAACTTTCATTCCCTCTTTAAACTCTCTTAACTAATGTTAATATAGCAACTAATGAACCAGGGTGACATAAGTGTACTAGGAATCAACCAAAAAACTTTCATATTATGTATTGGGTTCACATTCCTGCATCTAGAACAACAGTTTTGAAGCATCCACAGATAATTATTACATAAAAAACAAGCTCCATCAACTAACATGGCAGACAGAAATCGCACAGATCTCACTAGCAATTAACAAGAAAAGATTTAAATTTACGCACAGAGTTCGCCGTCCTGCATTTGAGACTAAATAATATTAAAATGATTACAGGTAATTCTTAAACAACACACAGGTGCATAACTACATTGAATTGATAGCCCACAAGTTAACACTGGCCAAACACAGTCCTCCTCCCAAAATGTGAACGACAGCTTTTTCAACGACAGGCAAATGAATAACAGGATCCACCGTACTCAGATGAATACCACAAAATGTAATAAATAAGATTCTTGTCAAGGCAAGTACAGCCATTCAAAATCACATGGACTCAGTACAGTAACTACGCTGCACATCATTAATGTACTTCGCTCCAACCAGCAAAGTTACCAAAGTGTCTTAGCAGTCTTAGCAATGAATACGCCATTACGAGCGGTAACGACCATTCGAATCCACATAGACTAACGAGTTGCAAACGGTTACATCGATCATCATTACCTTATTTTTATGTGGCTCTTTGACGTCGCTCAGAGTCAATAATTCGGCAAATGGCGGTATGCAGCAGTTACAGCGGGCTCCTTCACAAAGCTCTTTATGCCCACTCGACCCAACACCGTCTTGGAACCCCGTTTGGCCGACCATGTGCCCCGAACAGTCTAACGCATCACAAAGGAAAAGACTGCAGTCATTCTTAATCTGCTACATCTCTCACAGCGAGAAGTTTACGGCGTCCACCTTCCGATTTATCTGCCCCCACGATGCCAGCAGCACGGGCGAGGCCGATCCCGGAGCGCCCGCTGAATCACTTTGGCTGCCGGAGTCGTCACTCGAGGGGAATTCAAAGTGGCCGCCGCTGGCGACGGAACTGAACCGTCACATAAACACTTTCTTTATTTTGAGTTGTCAGTCCTCTGAATGGTTTGATGCGGCCCTCCACACATGCCTCTCCTGTGCCAATCTCTTTATCTTAGTGTAGCACTTGCAATTTGCTTTCTCGACTTTTTGCTAGACACATACCCATCTCTGTCTTCCTCTACAGTTTTTGCCCTCCACAGCTCCCTCTAGAACCGTGGAAGTCATTAACTGATGTCTTAACAGATGACGTAAAATCCTCTACTTTTTCCTTGTGTTTTCCATGTACTCCTTTCCTCTCCGGTTCTGTGCAGAACCTCCTTATTCCTTACCATATCAGTCCCCCTAAATTCAACATTCGTCTGTAGCACCACATCTAAAATGCTTCGATTCTCTTTTGTGCCCGCTTTTCCAATGTTTAACTTCGATGGAATTACGTGTTCCAAACGTGCATTCTCAGAAACTTCTTCCTCAAATTAAGTCCTATGTTTGGTACGTGTAAACTTTTCTTGGGCAGGTATGCCTTTTTTTCCAGTGATAGTCTGGTTCCGATGTCCTCCTTGCTCCGTCCCTCATTGGTCATTTGGCTGCCTAGGCAGCAGAATCCCTTAACTTCATCTACTTCGTGACCATCAATCCTGATATTCAGTTTCTCACTGTTCTCATTTCCATTACTTCTCATTACCTTCGTCTTTCTTCGATTTACTCTCAACCCATGCAGTGTACACATTAGACTACTCGTTCAACAGATCATGCAATTTTTCTTCACTTCCACTCAGGATGACAATGTCACCAGACTCCTGAAGCTTTCTTCTATTTCCATTAATGCTTCCTCAATGTACAGATTGAACAGTAGGGACGAAAGGCTACACCCTTGTCTTACACCCCTTTCGATACTAGCACTTCCTTCTTGGTCATCCACTCTTGGCTGTCGTACATATTATGTATGACCCGTCTCTCAATATAGCTTACCGCTACTTTTTATATAATATCGAAAACCTTGCACCGTTTTACATTGCCGAACGCATTTTCGAGGTCGACAAATCCTATGAACGTGTCCTGATTTTTCTTTAATCTTACTTCCATTATTAACCGCAACGTCAGAATTGCCTCTCTCGTGCCTTTAGCTTTCCTAATGCCAAACTGATCATCATACAACACAGCCTGAATTTTCTTTTCCGTTCCTCTGCATGCTATTCCCGTAATCTACTTGAATGCATGAGCTGTTAAGCTGATTCTGCGACGATTCTCACACTTGTTAGCTCATGCAGTCTCCGGAATCGTGTGGATGATGTTTTGCTGAAAGTCATATGGTATGTCGACAGACTCATATATTCTACAAACCAACGTGAATGATAGTTTTGTTGCCTCTTCCCCCAACCATTTTAGAAATTCTAATGGAAAGTTATGTATCCCTTCAGTCTTCTTTGACCTTAAGCCCTCCAAATCTCTCTTACATTCGGATTCTAATACTGGATCCCCTATCTCTTCTAAGTCGACTCCTATTTTTTCTTCTATCACATCAGAAAAATCTTTCCCCTCATAGAGGCCTTCAGTTTACTCTTTCCGCCCATTCGATCTTTTTTTCTCTGCATTTAACAGTGGAATTTCCATTCCACTCTTAATGTTACCGCCCTCGCTTTTACATCTACATCTACATCATACTCCACAAGCCACTTAATGGTGTGTGGCGGAGGTTACTTTCGGTACCACTATCTGGTCCCTTCAATCCTGTTCCACTCACGAATAGTGCGTTGGAAGAATGATTGTCGGTAAGCCTTTGTATTGGCTCTAATTTCACGGATTTTCTCGTCGTGGTCAGAATGCGAGATGTATGTGGGGGAAGTAATATGTTGTCTGACTCCTCCAGCGGAGTGCTGTCCCGAAGTTGCGATTGTAAATCTCTCCGTGATCCGCAAAGTCCCTCTTGTAACCTCTGCCAGTGGAGTTTGTTTAACATCTCCGTAACGCTCTCTCGCCAGTTAAACGAACGCGTGACGAAATGCGGCGCTCTTAGTTTGATCGCCTCTATTAGTATTACCTGATAGGGATCCCAGATAGATGAACAATACTCAAGAATCGGGCGAACAAGCGCTTTATAAGCCACTTCATTCGTAGAGGAGCTACATTTCCTTAAGATTCATCCGATGAATCTGAGTCTTGTGTCTCCTTTTCCCACAATATGTTTTTATGGTCATTCAACTTAAGGTCGCTCTGGATAGTTACGTCTAGATATTTTATGGCAGACGCTGTCTCTAGTAGTTTGTCATCTATATTGTAGCTGTACATTAGTGGATTTCATTTCCTACGTATGAGCAATATGTTACATATATTTACGTTCAGGGTCAACTGCCAGATTCTGAACCATTCATCAATTCTCTGCAGGTCGTTCTGCAAATTCTTACTATCTTTTGGCATTGCTACTTTGGTATAAACAACTGCATCATCGGCGAATAGCCTTAAAGAGCATCCGACGCTTTCTACTAGATGATTTATATATATTGTGAACAGCAACGGTCCTATAATACTGCCATTTGGTACTCCGGATATTACCTTTACATCTGTCGATTTAGTTCCGTCAAGAGAGACGAATTGAGTTCTATCTGCAAGAAAGTCTTGAATCCAATAGCAGGTGTGTTCCGATACTCCGTAAGATCTTATTTTTTTCATTAAACGGCAATGCAGGGCGCTGTCAAATGCCATACTGAACACAAGGAACACGGCATCAGCCTGAGCGCCGTTGTCCACTGCGCTGTGGATCTCATGGAGGATCAGAGCGAGCTGAGTTTCGCTGGATCTCTGTTTGCGGAATCCATGTTGATTTTTATGGAGGAAATGTTCATGAGCCGAGCACGGCTAGCGTTTATCCCATTTATTGTTTGTCATTTTCTATTACGGTACTGCCGCCTCGTTTTCTTATTCCAGATACTGGCGTCACTAACTTCCTGCCTTACTTGCCCGTGAGCGGCAGCAGCAGCGCGTATCGATAAGCGCACTGTCGTACCATCTCTGGAGCGACCGATAGTATTTCCGAAATTAGAATTATATATTAATACCATCAGCTGATTACGGGCGTTGATATGTATCAATAGGGACATTCTCACCTTATATGTCCACACACTACATTCGTAGTGTCCCTACCCAACACACTCATCACTCGTGGTAGACATTCTTTCCAAGTCCCGTAAGAGTTCGGGTAATAGGTGTGCATCCACACAGAAGAGGAAGGTCATGGCCGGTATTGCCGGAACTATATACCTATATTGATATGGTGTCTGTCCTTTCGGACATGTCCGAAAGAACAGACACCATATCCATATAAGTAGACAGTATTTCCGGGTCGCGTGTGTCTGACTAGTCAGTTGGACCAGCAGTGCAGTCGGTACGCAGCAGCAGTGAAGTCGGATACGGACCGCAGTTGAGGCGCGGACAGCCAGTGCTCGCCGACAGCTGGAGATACACATGAACTGTCCGACGGAGGGAGATTGGAGCCGGACGACCATTGGTTGGTCGTTCGGTTGGTCGTTTCATCGGCCGACATACATTTGGTTCTTTCGCCGTTTGCGGGCTTGTGCAGTTGGTTGGTTGGCGTGGAGCAGCGAGGAAATCTCCGAGGCGCGTAGTTTGGCAAGTCACGACTGTTCACGTTGTGTCGTTTGGAGTTCGCTGTCGGCTGTTGGGATATTCCCGCGAGCAAGAACGTGGAGTTTAACTGTACTTCGTTATTTAAATTGAAGTGCACCAGCGGATTCTTCTGCGTTGTGGCCGTTAACGTTCTGGTTAGCTGCCCTAGCCGTTGACGTAAATTCAGGCAGTGCATTTTCCTCATCGTGTTGTCGAAGTCCAGCACGGATTGTAGTTTCACATCTCAATGTGTAATTGATTGTGGGCCCCAATACCTTCTAAATTGTTCCATTGAACTCCCTGTTGTGGGCTGGTCGGATGAAGCGGAGGTTATCTTGTCGGTGGGTCCTTTGACTGTCTGTCGGTTGGGTTTTCGTTGGTTCGACAATGGTTGGGTCGACTGGCTGTCTCACCTAATCGAGAGTTAGTGTTTGCATTCCAGGCCGACCCTCGGAACTTCTGAGCGCTCTTGGGTGTACTGCCTTTTCCTGTTTGTTCTTGTTGTTCAAAATGGTTCAAATGGCTCTGAGCATTATGGGACTTAACATCTGAGGTCATCAGTCCCCTAGAACTTAGAACTACTTAAACCTAACTAACCTAAGGACATCACACACATCCATTCCCGAGGCAGGATTCGAACCTGCGACCCCAGCGGTCACGCAGTTCCAAACTCAAGCGCTTGGAACCGCACGGCCACACCGGCCGGCTCTTGTTGTTTGTACCTGTATGGCTTCTACCCCATTTTTGGATTAAGGTTGTCTTGCCCTTAAGGCGTCACATGGTTTGGGCCTTCAGCCTTATTTAAGAACTGTTTTACGTAAAGACTTTGTAATTTTTAAAGTTAGTGTTATTGAGTCTTAAGTGTTGGGCCTTCAACCGAATTTGAATTTAAGTTATTTGCTCTTAAAGTGTCAGATTCTTTGAGCCTTCAGCCTAATTAAGGAACAGTTTTAAGATGAGGCTTTAGAGCCGTGCGTGCCCCGTGTTCCCGCCATCACGTATTTTTCACCCTGTTTTCAACGTACTTCCACGTCACTACGTTAATTTATGTTACCACTGCCACTGAGTTGCTGCGTTGCCTGACCGTGAGCGGCGTTGGCACAGCATATCGATATATCCACTGTCGTAGTATCTTTGGTCGACTGCTATGACTTCCCGGTCGTTGTCTGTCGTAAGCGAGTTTGGGTCGCGATTCCGGGTCTGCCAGTCAGTTAGAACGAGTCTGGAGCGCAGTCCGGACATGCCAGACGGGGAGTTGCAACGCGGCACATGTGAAGTCGGGTTGGAGCTGTGAGGTCTGCGTCGACATGGTTCGCTCGACCATTGCCGCCAAGCATTACTTGTGCCGGGCCACAGTCTTGGTGGATCGTCGATCGGTCGTCCCGACGCGTTTTGGCTCGCCGATAGTTCATGAGTCGGCTGTGTGTGTGTGTGTGGATTGACTCCCGATTTGTCTTCTTGTGTGTGCTTAGTTACTGTTGGGATCGTTCAGGTCTTTGTGCAAATGTTTGTCAGGTTATATGTGTAGTTGGCGTTATTTCCACAGACGACTATTTTAGATGTTGTCGGCATTTTGAGAGGAGTAGGTCGGTTGCTGTGGACCAGGCAAGTTATCTCTGCGCGGTGCAGTCGGCTGGGTCCACTGGCGGTCTCTACGCAGTGTCGGAGCGTGAGTGGAGCTGTCCGATCGCTACGAGCTTCGTGTTTCACCGTCCCAGGACGTTAAAGTTGAGTGGTGTTTTAAGTATTGAAGCCACGTGTATTCATGTTGTATGGTTCGTTTCGGTGGTTCACTGTTGGGGAGGTTTTCCTTTGAGCAACAGCGAGTGTTTGTATTGCTGATATTGAGCCGCCATGCGGTGAAATTAACTATATTGGTTGACTACAATTCAAGTGCACCAGCGGAATTTTCTGCCTTGTGGCCGTTAGTGTTCGGATTACCTGCTCAGATTTTACACAGTTTATCACTGCTTTTGTTGTCTTCTTGAAGTCCCACCCGAAAATAGACACATTACGTTCGGTAGCGTTGGGGGATGAATTGGTTATACTTGCATTGGTCGGGTTCTGAGTTGTCAGTTGACGGCTAAGAAATGTCCGAATCGTTCTTCCACAACTACCACCGCTCAATGTATTGCTTAGGTTGATACTAAAAATCGATACATTTCTTCTTCCTCAACCTGCTCTGTTAACTCGTGACGTATGGGGTCGTCAGTCGTGGCCACTGTTCCCGTTTAGCATGCCCGAGAGTTTGCGTGCCATAAGATTCTGTATTCTTACCACATGGGGTATGAGTCGTTGTGTTCTTCCACAGCTACCATCTACATCTACATCTACATGACTATTCTACAATTCACAATTAATTGCGTGGCAGAGGATTCATCGAACCTCTTTTAAGCTACTTCTCTACCTTTCTACTCTCGAACAGCGCGGGGGAAACACGAACACTTAAGGCTTTAAGTGCAGGATTTAATTCCTCTTATTTTATTCCGATGATTACTTCTCCCTATGTAGCTGGGTGTCAACAAATTTTTTCACACTCCGAGGACAAAGCTGGCGATTCAAATTTCAAGAAATGTTTCCACCGCAGCGAAAAGAGCCTGTGTTTTAATTCCTGCCACCCCAATTCGTGTATCACATCTGTGGCACTCGCTCCCCTAATTCGTGATATAATACAGAACGAGCTGCCCTTCTTTGAACTTTTCGAATGTCGCCCGTCAGTCCTATCTGATGCGGATCCCACACCGCACAGAAATACTCAGGAGTCCGTTTAGTAGACTTGTAACATTTTAAAAGTGTTCTGAAAATAAATAGCAGTATTTGGTTTGCATTACTCACAACATTATGTATGTGATCGTTCCAATTTCATTTATTAGTAACCGTAATTCGTAAGTATTTCGTTGAGATAACAGTCTTTAGACTCGGGTGATCTATAGCGTGAATGAAATTTAGTGGATTATTTTAGTGCTTCGGTCTATGACTTCACGTTTTTCATGATTTAGAGTCCATTGCCACTTTTTGCACCGCACTGATATCTTGTCTAAGTTATTTTGCAATTAATTTTTATCATCTGATAACATCACATAGCTGTAAATGACACCATCATTTTCAAACAATCTAAGAGGACTGTTCAAATACGCACTCAAATCGTTTATTTAGATCAGAAACGACAGATGGCCTTCAACGCTGCCTCGAGGGACGCCAGATATTACTTCTGTTTCACTCGACGACTTTCCATCAGTTACTAAGAACTGTGACCCTTCTAATAGAAAATCACGAATCTAGTCGCACAAGTGAGAAGATAGTCTATAGGTACGTGATCTGATAACAAGTTCCTTATTAACGTACGATGTCAAAAGCCTTCTGGAAGTCCAAAAATTTGGAATCAGTCTGACATCCCCTGTCAACAGCACTCATTACTTCGTGAGAACAAATAGTTGAGTATCAAAATAACGACATTTTCTGAATCCGTGTCCGCCGTTTGTCAATAAGTCGTTTTGTTTGAGATAACTCATAATTTTCGAACACAGTACATGTTTCAAAATCCTACTGTAAATCGACTCTAGTGACATGGGTCCCTCATTTAGCGGATTAATCCTACTTCCTTTACTTGGTATTGGTGTGACTTATGCAACTTTCAAGTCTTTAGGTACGGATCTTTCAACGAGCGATGTGTTGTTTATGATTGCGAAGGATAGAAATGTTGTGTAAGCTCACTCTAGGAGGAATGTCACTGGTATACAGTCTTGACCGGAAGCCTTGACTCTGTCAAGTGTTTCAAGCTGCTTAAATACACCGAAGACATCTGCCTCAAAGTTATTGATGTTGATTGTTGTTCTTGATTCAGATTCTGGGGTGTTTACTTCGTCATTTTTGTGAAGCGCTTTTGGAAAACTGTGCTTAGTAACTCTGCTTTAGTGGCGTTGTCATCGACAGCATCATCGTTGTTATCGCGCAGTAACGGAGACGGCATTGGAGAGGCTGTGGGTTCCGGAGTCGGTCATACTTCTTTCGTCTGACTCATTTCTGCTGCATTTCCTCATTGCGCTGCAATTTCTTGAGGAATTGCCCTATTTATCTAAGATGTTTTACCAGATGAGATTAATACATGTCTTCTGCGACCACTTTCATCAAGTGTGAAATTTTGTCGGCTCCTCACATATTCGGATTCACAACGTAGCACAGGACGAGAAACTTTCTGTATGTCGTTTCCCCAAGGCACTGGTCCCTGGACTTCAACTGTTCTTCCGCTAAGCGATCTTGCTGCTGTCTGTCGCCAAAAGGTTTCTTCTGCTGGACTTGGAATTGGTCACAGACAAAGCGTTTCTCTTCGTTGTCCTTCTAGGCTGTGCTGTGCAATTAAGAGTTCACATTTATGCAACAGATTGTATCGTCCAAAATGGTTGTAGTATTTGGCGATCCGATCGAGGCCTTTCAACTATTTCGTCGGGTCCTAACCAGGGTCTTCAGAAAGCACTGATAAATGCCTGCTGTGCTACTGACCTGTTACTGATTTGGAATCCAAGATTTACTGAAAATATAGACCTTTGGGACAATGTACTGTTTCTAGTTCGGTTCTTGGCCATTTAAGCGAAGGTTTTCACGTTGTCTTCCTGGAGTACAATGATGACTTTTTAAAATTGGAGCCTGCTGTAAACAATATCACATCGTTAACGAGAACGAAATCCAAACCGGAAGCAGGACTGTCAATCAAGTACAACACTTAAAGCACTGAAAGTAGTACTGTTTGCATAGACATAGAATATTCCATATATAAATACGTAACACAGTCTGAGAGTCTTCTATACATGGGAAATACTAAGTAACAAATTAGAATTGGCAAGCGACTAAACGTCGGCCAGCAACATCAGCCGTCAAGCGCTACACTGTGCTGCGTGCACGACACGTCGCGACAAATCCTACTTCTCCTCAAGGCTCAGATAGCTAACGTGGTACCTACTTATGAGACGAAAGCAAGACTCTGAATCTTCTGAAATCCATTGTAACGTAATTTTCTAAAGCCAAAGTTACGTGAAGTTGTGCAGGGTGACAATTATTAAACTATATTACATGAACTGTAAATTAGTTACTAACTACGGCGTGCACACACTTTATTCAACACGTAAACGTCACTACAAATATTCGGATTTAGGTTACGACGTGTTCGATATGCCTGCCATCATTGACGATGTTGCGGCGCAGGCGAATAGCGAGATTCTGCATGACCCCCTGAAGCGTCGGAACATCGATGCTGTCGATGACCACAATGGCAGTTTTCATCCCTGCAATGATTTTCGGGTTATTGCTGTACACCTTGCCCTTAATACAGCCTGACAGAAAGGGGTCGCATATGTTCAGATCCGGAGAACATGGCGGCCAATCGAGGCCAATGCCAGTGGCCTCTGTGTACCCCAAAGCTAGAATGCGGTCGCCGACCTGATCCTCCAGGACATCAAACACCCTCCTGTCTCGGAGGGGTAGAACTGCGTCTTGCATGAACCACATCTTGTGGAAATCAGGGTTACTTTGTATATTGGGGACGAAATCATCTTCCAAAACCTTCACGTACCGTTCGGTAGTTACCGTGCCGTCAAGGAATACCGCACCGATTATTCCGTGACTGGACATTGCACAGCAGAAGGGCACCCATCGAGGGCGAAGAGACTTCTCGTTCGCTAATTACGGTTTCTCAGTCCCCAAATGCACCAATTTTTCTTGTTGACGAACACATCCAAATGAAAGTGCGCTTCGTCGCTAAAGCAAACAATACATCGTTTACTAATTACCGTCATGCCCCGCGGCCAACCGTGCAATTTGAACGTCCTAAGGCAAACCGTTCAGAAGTTGTTCAGTAATTGTCACCCTGTCGTTATCAGATAACTCAAATACTCAGCAGTAGAAGGTCTATATAACTAATGAATATCTGATCATGAATATCACACCATCTTACGCATTTTGCTTTGACTGTTGAACAAGCAGCATATTAACTATCAACGACGAAGTAGATACAGTCAAACATGGCAATTATTAGGGCAGCTGCTGAGTACAGAGCTGTGCTTCACTTGGACAAAACATCAATTCATTTCAATTCCTTCAAGAATGGATACACGCATCATCTGAAGAATCAAGCGTAAGAGTATGCACAAGTCTAACTCAGTGTAGATCTTCAGTATTATCTTCAATGTTGTCTGTAGCAGAATGTTGAAATGGGGGACTAATGGGGTTTCTCAGAAAACTGTAATAAATATTTAAAATACTTTGCTGCAGTGAGACCTATTGCGGAGGGAGACTTTGATGCTGAAGTACTGTTAGCACCGCAGCATCTGCCTGACAAAGGAGATTTAATTTGCACGATAACGTGAGATTAATACCTTCTTCAACTTATTATGCACAGGAAAAATAACGAACGCTTACTGTAGAAAATTAGTGAGAAAATATCCTTTGGCTATTCCTACGAAGTATGTACGAGGGGTGTTCCGTATGTAATTAAACACATTTTTTCCTGAACGCCGCTTGATTTTATTCAGGTACCCAGTACGCCATAAAACCGAACGAGGTGGCACAGTGGTTGTGACACTGGACTCGCATTCGGGAGGACGACGGTTCAATCCCGCGTCCGACCATCCTGATTTAAGTTTTCCGTGATTTCCCTAAAATCGCTCCAGGCAAATGCCGGGATGGTTCCTTTGAAAGGGCACGGCCGACTTCCTTCCCCGTCCTTCCCTAATCCGATGAGACCGATGACCTCGCTGTTTGGTCTCTTCCCCCAAACAAACCAACCAACCCACGCCATATTATTTTCCACACTTTTGGCTACATCACTACATTTTTCGACATAATCTCCGTTTAATGCGACGTCCTTACGCCACCGGGAGTGCCTGCAGGCCCACATCGCGCCACTTTATTGGTCACGTGAGAACACAACACACTTCGGAGTTGATCGTTGCACTATGACAAAAGACACCAAACAGAATAACTCCTTCAGAGTCACAGAAGACCATCGCTTTAGCTTTATTGCCGGAGGGTGCGGTTTGAACATTTTCCTCGTAGAACAGGTGGCATGACGCCACTCCATTGTTTGCCGTTTTGTTGCTGGTTCGAAGTGATGACGTCATTGGACGTAACGGTGTTCACCGAAAACTGCCATGATTACCTGTTAACGCGCAAGCTATTCCGTACTGATGCCCTGTCGTCGCTCTTTATGGACTACTGTTAAAGATGCGAGAAGCCCAACGTGCACACACCTTTGAGTACGCCAACTGGTGGAAGAATGTGTCAGCACTACCAACATAGACGCCCAATTCAGCAGCTGGTGTTTTATAGTGATCCGTCGATCACGTCGAACGAGAGTGTCCGCAAGTCCTAACCTTGCAGGAGTCACACAGAAGTGTGCGGCCGGCTCGTAGAGTATTGGACAGGTTTGCACGATCTTGTTGCAATGACGACAGACGCAGTGCCAACGGCTTACTGTGCTTTTGTTCACTGCCAGGTCTCTGTAGACATTCTGCAAAGGCCTATCAATATTTGCGATGTTCTGGTTTTTCGACAACATAAATTTAGTGGAACGCACCTCTATTACAAACGCCATTTTGAAGGCTACACAATCAACAGTGTTCCAGTGTACGATGCAGAGGTATGCAGCGAAACTGCCACTAAGGTCGCAACCTCATGCTTCCACAGAAAACGCGAAAAATGCCTGACTTCTGTACTTTTGAGAAGTGAGAGAATACACGTGGCAGCTAGCGAGAACAGTCTAAATTTTCAAACAGTGGAGAAATCCTGATACGATATCGAGGTAAATACAACATAAAATAACGATACAATAAAATACGAGGAGCCTAACAGACTGCAGCGAAGTTCATGAAAGGGGGTGTGGAACGTGACTGACAGTAGCCCAGTAAATCACTCAGAACCGAATATTGTAATATCTGCACAGGATTACTATGGATATCTCTGCCGCGAAAAATTTTCAGCACGACGAAATCTTTTTGGGATTCAGTTGATAAGGAATGTTTGGAAATAAGTTTTGTTCAATATAACCGTGATGGCGACCTTCAACTTGGTAAGGCCTTGGACCCGGTGATTGCGTGCATGCAATGTCACCGTTACACATGCGGGCTGCGCGCTTCAGATGGTGAACCGCAGGACGCTAAACTCCGCAGAGAGTAGTCATGCAGCAAAAATCTATGCGCATGTGTTACTGCATCAGTTTTCGGTATGGAGTCAGCATTACAACATATCGACGTTACCCGACTGCAAGCTGTAAACTTGGTACAGTATCAGTTTTATGATTCCTGTCTGAAGCAACATGTTTTTAATTGAATATAATGCTCTTAAGAACGAGAAGCTTGATAAAATGGCAGCGTTAATGAGCATGCCAGTGTCTACAAGGGTGAGACAGAATTTAAAGAAATGTTGGCCTTCCTCCAGACTGCTAACTCTGGGCGTTCCTGGCAGACGTTGCACAGAGTGTCTTTGAAACTATTTGTGGCGCAGGGTCATAGATGTAACTCGACAGCTCAGCGTGGGAGAGGATTAATGGAACTAGAGATTCGGGGTGGAAAATATAGAATTACTCTGTTGACATCACCAAGCGACCGGCTAAGCTGGACTTTCGCACTCCCCACTCCAGAACCTCTTCGTTTGCGCACAGACTTCTTATTACGAGGCAGTTGTTCAGCTTTACGACATGACAAGGTTTATCACATGTATACGTTCAGATGAACAAGACAATCCAGTATAATTTTTGTGGACACCTGGGAGACTGTGAAATTGAAATCACATGTCACTGTCAACAGTAATGGTACAGTCCTTTAACATCTTTTTGTTGTTTCGACCATTTCATTTGATTCAATCAAGAAAGTTACCCTAGATTTTTCTCTTATTTCTAACGTCTGGATCAATACCATTTTTATTCATAGTAAAGAATTCTATGGCATATACTTCCTCCGGTCGTATTACTGTGCAGTATTGTTTCTTGGCCATAATTCATGCTGATTTCTTGTTACAGTCATTTTTGGTTATATGTTATGCCGGCTTCGTTTCCCTCGTTCGTGACACAAAGTATTTAATTTTCTTCTATCTCTGCCAAGCGGTCTAAGGCGCTGCAGTCATGGACTTTGCGACTGGTCACGGTGGAGGTTCGAGTCCTCCCTTGGGCATGGGTGTGTGGTTTTGCCCTTGGAATATTTTAGGTTAAATAGTGTGTAAGCTTAGGGACTGATGACCTTAGCAGTTAGGTCCCATAAGATTTCACACACATTTGAACATTGTTTTTCTATCTCTGACACTAGGTGTTTCCTTGAGATAGTTACTTAGTTTGTTGTTTGTTTGTTCCATTGGTCGATGTCACGGTGCGGTATGATGTGGAACGTGTCAAGTGCACAAGAAATGCACATGAACAGGAGTGCGAAATTTCATCCCCTCGTCTGCTTCTTATTCTGATTTTTAACACTTGTTAGGATATAGTTTTCTTTTTATTCCAGGATAGTTCATTTTTTATCAGTGATATGGGCTGGAGATGGGCACTGGATAAGCTGGTACTTTAGCACCAACATTCGTGTAAGACCTAATAAATGGTTCTTTGAACGTCCAATTAAATAAAATCAACAGAAAGACAGACAATTTAGTTTGGAACTGTCATACATGCGAAATATTTTCACCCAGAAAATGACATGTAGTTGTGTTACAGACATTGTACTACAGACACTCTATTGCGTGATTTTAAAACAGCATTTTAAAGATGCGGCTCGACGAAAACAATGCTCAGCTCTTAAGCTATGCAAGTAGCCAGGGCGAACGGATACAGCTTCCGTAGAGAAAATGTATGTATAGGAAACTGGTAAAACAGAGTAAAAGAAGAAGCCAGTGAAGACAATGAAAGGTTTGTTGCCATCTCAAACAATGTTACATTCTAATACATAATTACTCAAATTTCCAAGAAAGCATTAGGTTACAAACAGAAGGAAAAACAGGCTTCAGGCTACGCCTCAAAATAGGGAGCAACATAAATATTTTTTTTCATTTACGGGGGTCGGCTGCCAGGAATGTCTAATGCTTTCTATTGGACGGAGTGGGAGAAACTTAAATACTACTTTCGTAGAACATACTTATAATCATTTTATAAGTTCATTCGCTACACACTTGGACTGCGAAAACGCATGGCAGGAAATGTTGTTGCTGCTGTTGCGATCTTCAGTGCAAAGACTGGTTTGACAGAGCTCTCCATGTTACTCTATCCTGTGCAACCCCCTTCATCTCCGAATAACTGTCGCAGCCTACTTCCTTTTTAACCCGCTAGCTGTATTCAGCTCTTGGTCTTCCTCTACAATTTTTGTCCCCCACACTTAGCTTCCTTTCACTAAACTGGTGATCATTCAATGTCTCAGAACATGCCTTCCCAATCTATTCCATCTTTTAGTGAAATAGTGAAACAAATTTCTTTTCTTCTCAGTTCTATTCAGTACCTCCTAGCTAGTTCCGTTATTCACCAATCTAATCTTCAGCATTTTCTGTAGCACCACATTTTTAATTTCTGGTCTCTTCTTGTTTGAAAGGTTGATCGCTCTCGTTTCATTACCTTAAAATACTACACTCAGGACAAATACCTTCAGAAAAGACTTCCTGACTATATGCAGTGTTAACAAATTTCACTTCATCAGAAATTCAGATGTTGCCATTGCCAGTGTGCATTTTATTCGTCAATATTTTGGCCATCATCTGCTATTTTCCTGCCCAAATTGTGTCTTGTCTTTCAATCTCATTCCCTCACCCTGACTTAATTCGACAAGATCCCATTACAACTGTTTCGCTTTTGTTGATGTTCATCACGTAACCTCCTTTAAAAACACTGTCCGTACCGTGCAACCGTTCGTGTATCCGATAGGAACACAATGTCATAAGTAAACACACTTTTTATTTTTTCTCCCAGAACGTTAATTCGTAGTCCATTTTTTTCCACTCCTTGCTCAGTGTACAGACTGAATAATATCAGGACCAAGCTAGAACCATGCCTCACTCCCTTCTAAACCACTGCATGCCTTTGATGCCTCGATTTTAACGTCTGCTGTCTGATTTCTGTATAAGCTGTAGATAACCTTTCTCTCCCTGTATTTTGCCACTGTGGACTTCAGAATTTCAAATAACGTATTGAACAACATTGTCAAAAGCTTTTTCCAAGACTGCGGATGCTATAGGTTTCCTTAACATATCTTCTAAGAGACGCCGTATGGTCAATATTGCCACGTGTGTTTCTACAATTCTCAGGAATTGAAACTTATCTTTCAGCAGGTCGGCTTCTTCCAGTTTTTAAGTTCTTCTGTAAAGAATTCGTTATAGCATTTTACAACCTTCTCTTACGAGAACTGAGAGGTCGGTAGTAATCATATCTGTCACCACCTTCTACTTTGGAATTGGAAATATTACTTTCTTCTTGTCTGAGGGTATTTCACGTGAACCATACGAACTACAAAACACCTGCAACAGTTTCGTTCAAAAAATCGTTCAAATGGCTCTAAGCACTATGGGACTTAACATCTGAGGTCATCAGTCCTCTAAACTTAGAACTACTTAAACCTAACTAACCTAAGGACATCACACACATCCATGCCCGAGGCAGGATTCGAACCTGCGATCGTAGCAGCAGCGCGTTTCCGGACTAAAGCGCTTACAACCGTTTCGTCGCTCCTAGCTTTCCTAAGGCTGTCAGTAGGTTTGACGTAATGTCGTCCACAGAATACAGGGGCCTAGGTTCGACTTACGTATTTCAGTGCTCTGTCAGATTCTTCTCGCAGTATAATATCATTTTCATATAAGTCCTCTTCCCTTTCTATAAAATTGCCATCACGGTCATCGCCCTGGTAAAGACTGCATGCTCCCTCCCTTCTTCGCATAGTAGTGTTCTTCCATATGAGCCGCATCCCTTTAATACACACGAGTCTTTGATTTCCCTGTGGGTGGTGTCTATCTTGCTTGTAAATCCTTACATTTGTCCTCCAGCCGTTCCTCTTTAGCCATTTTGTGCCTCCTGGCCGTCTCACTTCTTAGATGTTTGATTTTATGCATTTTTATATTTTTCCTCCAATCACCTAAATTCACTACCTCTCTTCCTGATGGTTTTCTCTCGGGCACCTTTGAATTTGCAGCTCAGCCATCGATTGAAATAGTTCCTCTTCCTGCTTCGCCGTGTTTTGCACGCTGATACTGGATGGCGCTGTCGACTGCCAGAGTTGTAACGAGACGGAAGTGACGGCATGGGCAGCACTCATTGCGGCTAGCGCAATAACCACGGTGTCTAATCGCTTAGCAGAGGTGATGTAGGGTTTTGGTGTGCTGCTGTATTGCCATTCTGTTGAGTCTGTTGGAGGTGGTACTTATGCGGTGGCCCGGGTTTGTAAAAGATTTCATGTATTCTGTGATTTAGTTGACGCTACATGTAATTTCTACGATGTTCTACCATTCGGTCGTTGAGTGGTGTTGTTGGTTCTGAACGTTCGCTTGTGTGTTTGCTGACAATGACAGTGTGGTCGGCGATGTTATTAGGGGTGTTTTACCTACCGAGTTACATCTCAGCAACCATGTACCTCTAGTACAAAAGCATGAACACCGCATGGCACACCGCCGCGACAAGGATTCTGCTTTACGTCTCTACGGTGTATTTGCAGTAAAGACTAACTGCGACGAAAATGTTGGTTTCTGTCGAGTTGGTTGTTTGCTACCGAGTGTTGTTGAACGGCAGTTAACTGTTGGGCGTCGGTACCGAGCGTTTCGGCGATACGAACATCTGCAAGCCAAAAGGGCTCAATACAGTTTACTTCCTGTTTCTGGTCGTTCTACATTGGTTAGGTGGGTACGTCTTGCACCGCTTATTTTTTGTGATCTCGGGTTCATTGTGAGCTAGCGCACCCGGTAGTCTAGAATGATCGTCGTGTTTCTCTTCAAATGGCTGGAGGCTCTGAGGTTTTCAGAAGTAGAAACGTGTTTTGCAGACGAGGAATTTTGGAACTCACTGAGAGGCCTTCGTTTCGTTGACTGAGATAAAGTTGCAGATGCAACACATCTCTACTGTCTTCTGTGGCGGGATTTTAGCGGAATTTTGTCGAGTAGCAGTGTTCCTATTTTCCGTAGATTTAGTAGTGGCGCACGACTGCAGTTCTCTACTTATCTATTGACCGTATTTACTTATCTGGTTACGGTCGTATTGCAATCGCTGCCATTTATGGAGGGGTACTTACAGCGACTTGATAGCCGTAGAGTGAAATATAGCGCTCTGTAAAGTTGTCTGTTAAAGCGACGTGGCCGTTCTGTTATGCATATCGATATATTGTTGGGCTGCAGCATGATGGCGCTTGATCGTGGAAGTTAAATACTTCGTGCTGCATAATATTAAGACCAGTGCCTTCAGAAATAATTTCCATTATTTACAGTCTATTTTTAACAGAGACAGTGGTCATATTTAAAAATATTTTAGCGTGTAGCCCATTTTACTGTCTACATGAGGAGATTACTTTGTAGTTTTGCTATTCAGTTTCCAAGGCGTCAGTGGTTATTTTAAAGGCTAATTTTATGATTTTGATTGACTTGCTTAATGAAAGTTCCATCAGATAAAGTCACTATCTCATACTTCAGTTGGCTGACTTGTTTTCATTACATTTGTATATTTTGGGCTGGGGGTGGGTGCATAGTTCTTATTTTACATTAATGTCGTACTATTTGATTTTTGTAAACGAGAGTATGTGCAAAGCTAAGTTACACTGATAATACTGCACGTACTTAAATGTTGTATCGGTCATCAGCCGTACTCTGAGCTGGCATCAAGACAGTGTACTGACTCACGGTGATAGTTCCAGGTTTCCTCGACCAGACCGTTGGAGTTCCTTCTGAGCCGACCTCTCACAGTCAGCTGGGTGAAGAGGTCATCTGCCCACTGACCAACAAGTGGACGTCACGTGCCAGTCCCCGTTCACGAGACTGGACTTCTGTTTCTGAATCTTTAATAATCTGCCATTATTTGTACATGGTTCCAAATGACCTCGCAATCTTACAACATTTTTGTTGCTAAGAAGTTGTTTATTTCTGCAGGGTCACAGCCTGGTCCAACCTTGATGACGCTTTTAACAACAGCATTGGCATTGTCTTGGTTTTTCTAATAGGACTGCTTGTTTTCGCGTGATATTCACTAATGACAGTGTTATATGAGTATTCATTGCATTCACGATCTGAACATTAGGTTAATTTGAAAGCAATAAAATATTACACATACAACGATGTAAAGTTGACTGGATGTAGTTCCATTTGTCTATTGGAGTAGGCTCCCCTTATGTACATGTTGTCTGCATTTACGTTTTTAAACTCTATATTATTTTGTGAATTGTACTGAAATTATTTTTATTCTGTTTTTTACAGTTCTGAAAATGGTTATTATACACAACTGGAATTATTCGTCATGTTTCATCTAATTTAAATTGCGGTTTAGATAGTAAATGATTTTGGACATTTTTTTTTTTTAATTTTACTAAATTATGTTAAGACAGCTGTCCCGTTCCCTGATAATGTCATACACCACAACGTATGTATCATAAGTCAACTCTACTTATTTGTAGACTTGTTGGTCTTTCTCTGGTCTTGTTTGCTCGTCGGTAGTATTTTTAATACTTTTTGGTTAGTCTCCATTTTGGTGAGTGTGTGATCAAGGTACTGAGTGTTGTTTTGGTTTATTGTTTGAGTGTGGTAGTGCTGTGTGTATCAACCCATTCAATCAGTGGGTTATGTGGTCCACGATTTCTGTTACGTTTCGTTGCCGATAAGCTGACGATTTTTTCTACAGCATCTCATTCTGCTCTGTGAAGTAAGTCACTCATTGCATACGTCATCGGCTACTTCGTGATCTGGGATTTTATTCTAATTACACTATGGTCACTTAGTTTGTAGCTGTCTTAAGCTGTCCAGTCTCCTATTTGTCAGATCCTTATGCTTTACGAAAGAGATGTATTCAGAAAGACTGGAGACTGTCTGTCCTTGTTAATAATGTGTAAATATTGCGTAATTTTACGCGTCGGTCTCGTAAACTGACATACGACGGGGAGGGCGGTGTGCTGACCACATGTCCTCCGTATCCGCATACAGTGACGCCTGTGGGCTGAGGATGACACGCTGGGAGGTCGGTACCGTTGGACCTCCATGGCCTGTTCAGGCGGAGTTGAGCTGAATTTTTCGCGTAGTAAAGGACTTTGTATCTTGCATATTCAGTAACGTTTATAATGTAATGTGAATTTGGTTCTACACTAGCGGAGTACTCTGTGTAGAGGCTAAGCCAAGTTACGAGTATGTGCTCATAAATTCTGCTGTTATCATCTGCTTGATATAATGATGACTGAATGTTATTACAAAGTTTTCATTCGGTATTACTATGATAGCCTGAGGCAACTGTTAATTACCCTGGTCGAAGGCATCCACCATCTCTTGAATACCGTTCTTGGAGTCAAATTACGACTCACCGAGCTCTGCCTCAACTATTGTTAGTTCAGAGCTTACTAGCCTACTACTTCTGGAATTAAGGTGAATTGTTTTAATCATGACTGTTTCTTAAAGACAGAGTAGTGTGCCCGTTGTTTTGGTGTGGTTGAACAGAAATCTTCCATGTGCTTTTACAAGATCTTTATATACACTCCTGGAAATTGAAATAAGAACACCGTGAATTCATTGTCCCAGGAAGGGGAAACTTTATTGACACATTCCTGGGGTCAGATACATCACATGATCACACTGACAGAACCACAGGCACATAGACACAGGCAACAGAGCATGCACAATGTCGGCACTAGTACAGTGTATATCCACCTTTCGCAGCAATGCAGGCTGCTATTCTCCCATGGAGACGATCGTAGAGATGCTGGATGTAGTCCTGTGGAACGGCTTGCCATGCCATTTCCACCTGGCGCCTCAGTTGGACCAGCGTTCGTGCTGGACGTGCAGACCGCGTGAGACGACGCTTCATCCAGTCTCAAACATGCTCAAGGGGGGACAGATCCGGAGATCTCGCTGGCCAGGGTAGTTGACTTACACCTTCTAGAGCACGTTGGGTGGCACGGGATACATGCGGACGTGCATTGTCCTGTTGGAACAGCAAGTTCCCTTGCCGGTCTAGGAATGGTAGAACGATGGGTTCGATGACGGTTTGGATGTACCGTGCACTATTCAGTGTCCCCTCGACGATCACCAGTGGTGTACGGCCAGCGTAGGAGATCGCTCCCCACACCATGATGCCGGGTGTTGGCCCTGTGTGCCTCGGTCGTATGCAGTCCTGATTGTGGCGCTCACCTGCACGGCGCCAAACACGCATACGACCATCATTGGCACCAAGGCAGAAGCGACTCTCATCGCTGAAGACGACACGTCTCCATTCGTCCCTCCATTCTCGCCTGTCGCGACACCACTGGAGGCGGGCTGCACGATGTTGGGGCGTGAGCGGAAGACGGCCTAACGGTGTGCGGGACCGTAGCCCAGCTTCATGGAGACGGTTGCGAATGATCCTCGCCGATACCCCAGGAGCAACAGTGTCCCTAATTTGCTGGGAAGTGGCGGTGCAGTCCCCTACGGCACTGCGTAGGATCCTACGGTCTTGGCGTGCATCCGTGCGTCGCTACGGTCCGGTCCCAGGTCGACGGGCACGTGCACCTTCCGCTGACCACTGGCGACAACATCGATGTACTGTGGAGACCTCACGCCCCACGTGTTGAGCAATTCGGCGGTACGTCCACCCGGCCTCCCGCATGCCCACTATACGCCCTCGCTCAAAGTCCGTCAACTGCACATACGGTTCACGTCCACGCTGTCGCGGCATGCTACCAGTGTTAAAGACTGCGATGGAGCTCCGTATGCCACGGCAAACTGGCTGAAACTGATGGCGGCGGTGCACAAATGCTGCGCAGCTAGCGCCATTCGACGACCAACACCGCGGTTCCTGGTGTGTCCGCTGTGCCGTGCGTGTGATCATTGCTTGTACAGCCCTCTCGCAGTGTCCGGAGCAAGTATGGTGGGTCTGACACACCGGTGTCAATGTGTTCTTTTTTCCATTTCCAGGAGTGTATTTCTTCCAATTTGGGTCCCTCAGAGCCACGTGTACATTTCTTCCTTATTAGGTCACAAAGTTCGCGTCCATCTCTTTGTAGGCTTACTGTTCATAGCAACATACTCGCCCGCTCAGTTTTAGGGTAACGGATTTTGTCAGCCAGTGAGTGTATTAACTGTATCGATAACGTCTGGGCAATCTGGAAGTTGCTTGTTTTCTAGCCTACATAGCAGTTTCTTTTAACCTATCTTGACCTGTAGCGTACCAATTAGAATTGGTTATTGTTTCTTGTTATTCTTTCATGGATGTATCCTGTGTAATTTGATCATACAATGCTGTACTGTTGCCAGCACATTCCAGTTCTGAATTTATCAGTATTTTTTTGTGCGAGTAGTTCCTTCGCTTTGCATCATCTATCTTAAAGAAAGCTCCGAGCGCCTATTTAAACAGGTGTGTATTTTTCTCATTTTGGAACACACTTGGAAAATCGTTGTCTGATGATTTCCTATGCTCTACATTTTCACGTACCAGTTCGAAGTTTAACATCTCCTCCTCAACTTATTATTCGCTATTCAATAGGCTTGTTTCGAGAGAAACTTACTCGACAAATGTAGCCGTCATATCATCTAGATAGTCTGTTGGTTCTAAATATTAGTTTTCGATTGCGGGAGTGTTGATATGACTGTTCGTTTCCTATTGTAAGGTCTATTTGTTAACGCCATGCTCTGGATCTGTGATATGCTCATGCCTCGGTAGACTGGGGTTTATATTTTTGTTTGTTGTTGCTGTCTTGGATGATTGTGCTACTGTTGTGACTTGTATTATTGCTTTGTTGTCGTTCTCTTTTGTAGCATCTACCCTGATCCGACATGGTGTACGGAGCGAGGTGGCGCAGTGGCAAGCACACTGGACTTGCAGTCGGAAGGACGACGGTTCAAACCCGCGTCCGGCCCAACTGATTTAGCTTTTTCGTGATTTCCCTAAATCGTTTCAGGCAAATGCCGGGATGGTTCCTTTGAAAGGGCACGACCGTTTTCCCTTCCCATCCTTCCATAATCCGAGCTAGTGCTACGTCTCTAATGACCTCATTGTCGACGGGACGTTAAAAACACTTATCTTCTCCTCTCGCCGACATTGTGCGTCTTAGCAACAGTTACCCGTGCCGGTAACTGTTCTTCTGACAGGCGCTCACATAACATGTTCAGTATTGAACATTGGGGGTCACCTCCTTTGTTGTAAACACGCCGGCGCAACCTACTTCACTCTCTTTGTTTGGCACTATGCCCTTTCATGCTGTTTCTCCTCACAATTGTCACGCACCAGATCCAACTATGTAGCTGAGCGGTCAGCGAAGATGGCTGTCATGCGGCAAAACGGGGTTCGATTCTGAGAGATGATGGACTATTATTTGAACAGGAGGTTTTCATTCGGTCACAAGCGGCGTTTGAGATACACACACTTCTCGACGTGACTCCGTGCGAGCGGACCCAGGCGTGGTGGCTTGTCTGCTGTGGCGAAAGCTACGTGTACTGAGGTGTGGCGGCCTCGTCGGTACTCGGAAAAAAAGGTTCAAGTGGGTCTGAGCACTATGGGACTTAACATCTTAACATCTGAGGTCATCAGGCTCCTAGACTTAGAACTACTTAAACCTAACTAACCTAAGGACATCACACACATCCATGCCTGAGGCAGGATTCAAACTTGCGACCGTAGCTGTCACGCGGTTCCACACTGAAGCGTCTAGAACCGCACGGCCACACTAGCCGGCTTTTTATCTATGTATAAGAATGTGTGAACTAGGCTGGTGAAACTGCCAAATTCATTAAGTTACGTACATATGGAATATTCGGTGGAAGGGTGGTCCTAAGCTATTTAAAGGCGACGGCCATTTTCGTTTGGGACAGCGTTTGGTATGACCTAATTGCGGCAGGACCGGTCCTGAGCCGGCCGGTGTGGACGAGCGGATCTAGGCGCTTCAGTCTGGAACCGCGGGACCGCTACGGTAGCAGGTTCGAATCCTGCCTCGGGCATGGACGTGCGTGCTGTCCTTCAGTTAGTTAGGTTTAAGTAGTTCTAAGTTCTAGGGGACTGAGGACCTCAGATGTTAAGTCCCATAGTGCTCAGAACCATTTGAACCGGTACTGACTATAAGGGTGTACGTGAGCGGTGCTCGTTTTAAGAGAGTAATTTTTCGAGTCATCGAGTAGCCAGTCAGGATATAGAATATTTTTCTGCTAGCATGTCACCTGAGCTGGAGATTTTCGTGTGAAGACGGTTTGGGACTCTGAAAACTGAGGTTGGACATAGACTGCCTGAGTTGGACTCAGGATGTTTCGGTTGGACTCAGCTTAGGTGAGAACTGGTAGGTGATCTACACTCCTGGAAATTGAAATAAGAACACCGTGAATTCATTGTCCCAGGAAGGGGAAACTTTATTGACACATTCCTGGGGTCAGATACATCACATGATCACACTGACAGAACCACAGGCACATAGACACAGGCAACAGAGCATGCACAATGTCGCCACTAGTACAGTGTATATCCACCTTTCGCAGCAATGCAGGCTGCTATTCTCCCATGGAGACGATCGTAGAGATGCTGGATGTAGTCCTGTGGAACGACTTGCCATGCCATTTCCACCTGGCGCCTCAGTTGGACCAGCGTTCGTGCTGGACGTGCAGACCGCGTGAGACGACGCTTCATCCAGTCCCAAACATGCTCAATGGGGGACAGATCCGGAGATCTTGCTGGCCAGGGTAGTTGACTTACACCTTCTAGAGCACGTTGGGTGGCACGGGATACATGCGGACGTGCATTGTCCTGTTGGAACAGCAAGTTCCCTTGCCGGTCTAGGAATGGTAGAACGATGGGTTCGATGACGGTTTGGATGTACCGTGCACTATTCAGTGTCCCCTCGACGATCACCAGTGGTGTACGGCCAGTGTAGGAGATCGCTCCCCACACCATGATTTGGCCCTGTGTGCCTCGGTCGTATGCAGTCCTGATTGTGGCGCTCACCTGCACGGCGCCAAACACGCATACGACCATCATTGGCACCAAGGCAGAAGCGACTCTCATCGCTGAAGACGACACGTCTCCATTCGTCCCTCCATTCACGCCTGTCGCGACACCACTGGAGGCGGGCTGCACGATGTTGGGGCGTGAGCGGAAGACGGCCTAACGGTGTGCGGGACCGTAGCCCAGCTTCATGGAGACGGTTGCGAATGGTCCTTGCCGATACCCCAGGAGCAACAGTGTCCCTAATTTGCTGGGAAGTGGCGGTGCGGTCCCCTACGGCACTGCGTAGGATCCTACGGTCTTGGCGTGCATCCGTGCGTCGCTGCGGTCCGGTCCCAGGTCGACGGGCACGTGCACCTTCCGCCGACCACTGGCGACAACATCGATGTACTGTGGAGACCTCACGCCCCACGTGTTGAGCAATTCGGCGGTACGTCCACCCGGCCTCCCGCATGCCCACTATACGCCCTCGCTCAAAGTCCGTCAGCTGCACATACGGTTCACGTCCACGCTGTCGCGGCATGCTACCAGTGTTAAAGACTGCGATGGAGCTCCGTATGCCATGGCAAACTGGCTGAAACTGACGGCGGCGGTGCACAAATGCTGCGCAGCTAGCGCCATTCGACGGCCAACACCGCGGTTCCTGGTGTGTCCGCTGTGCCGTGCGTGTGATCATTGCTTGTACAGCCCTCTTGCAGTGTCCGGAGCAAGTATGGTGGGTCTGACACACCGGTGTCAATGTGTTCTTTTTTCCATTTTCAGGAGTGTATTTTCGTTTCGAGCTTGGGTGATGACGTAGTCCGTGTTTCTTCCAGCTTTTTTCATTTATCTGAGTTTTGGTTCAAATGGTTCAAGTGGCTCTGAGCACTGTGGGACTTAACTTCTGAGGTCATCAGTCTCCTAGAACTCAGAACTACTTAAACCTAACTAACCTAAGGACGTAACACACATCCATGCCTGAGGCAGGATTCGAACCTGCGACCGTAGTAGTCGCGCGGTTCCGGACTGATGCACCTAGAACCGCTCGGACACCACGGCCAGCTATCTGATTTTTACATATCGAGTTAAGTAAACACTATATTTGGGGCTCAAATCACTGTCTCAACCAATTAACGTAGTAATTGGCTTCACCAGCTTTCGAATTAAGGAACATTTTGAAGATAATAAACTTTTAGTGAAAATTTAAACATTGTGCTGTGGATAGATATGTTATATTTTTCACGTAGTTTCAAGCTATGGTAATTAAATTTGTCTTGCCTGTTAATAGCATTAGGAGCAAATTTGTCTATTTATTTCTTTTGAAATAACAGCGTACATAATTAGGGTAAATCGCCGAAGGTCATCGGTCTGGATAAAGAGCTCGATTGTCCACAACGACGGGTTTCCCAACAACATTTTCTTGTATATCGCAGACCACAGCTCTTGAAGCAGTTTACCATGTTCAATACAATTTTAACCCTTGTAGCGTCGAAGCCAATGTACACCGACTGCCGTTTGATTAGATTGGCACACACCATTGGGCCTGTTTCAGTGAAAAAGTAGTTGTTGCTCATTCCTTCTGAGTCTGTTTTGAAGCGATACCCGATTTCGTTCTGGACCTTGTTCCAGCAATTTGTCATTTAGGCTGAGATCAAACAGATCAGTTAGAAATCCATCTTCTGATAGGGTGGTCAGGATAGCACATATTGCAAAAGTGGCCTTCTCCTTTTGGGTTTGGCAACCGTACTGCTTTTTGTGCGTTTCTTGGAAATGTGGCATACTTTCTGTTTTGACCATGACCATGCTAGGAGTGGTAATAATTGATCTGATTTTTAGTTTCTCCTGCTTTGGGTTAATGTTTTTCTTGGGCATTTCTGTCATTTCTTTCGTTGTCTGTTCGTTGATTTAACGAACAAAGTGGGGTCCTGTTGTTCGATTTTAAGTTGTATGCTCGTTTCTGCTTTCCGTCCTGCACTTACCACAGCTCCAAAGGTTGGCTTGGGAGGGGAGGAGGGGGGGGCTAGGCTAATTTCGCCGTTGCGCAGCGTTGCGTTATCATGCTTTAGGTCTCATACTTCTTTCTCAACAAAACTGATTTTCCGTTTCGAGTCAGGGTGTATCACAATTGCAAGTTCTTGTCTTAGCCGCTCGTACTCTTGCTTTAATACGACAATGCCTAAGTGCTTCAAACAACCTTACGTTCCCTGTGCTTAAGGTGTGCTACATTTATACTTCTTCTTTTGCTCTGGTATGCTGCGGCCAGGATGGGCAAGCTCTACGGCGGTAGTGATGGGCTGATTGTGATAAGTCGAGATTCCTGTAGATCACCTACATTAGCACGGCTCGAGTGGTGTGGTGGAGGGTGTCACGCGATTACCAATTATGAAAATAGTATCGTTATACCATAACAAACTATACAGTGATGACGTCACTGGGAGGAGGTCGATGTCCTCCGCAATTCAGGCTGGCCTCGGCTGGCAAAAGCATCCTGCTGTCAGCTAGGGCACCCACTATGGACAGTGCATGGCGTCCGCCCACATTAAGTGGTGTCAGCTGGGAGAGGCTACAGCGTGCGGCGTTCACCGCGACGACTGTATTGCTTATGCTGGTCTGGGAGCCGTGTGCTGTTTTATGAACAAAGTGCATCAGGATACGTGGTAACAAACTTTGGTCCCAAGCGTGGAATATGGTTTCTCATAGGGACAACGGGAAATAGCGATTGCTTGTACCCACACAGGGCTATGCACAGTGACAGTGTTTACTTGCCCAGGACAGCGATGACTGGACAGCTCGATGGCCCAGGCTCGAACTTCCGTCCTACAGTGCAGAAGCCCTACAGCAGCTGACAGTCACTCGGCAGGTGGCCCACCGCAGGGAACGTACTACTTGGATTTACACTTATAACAGGCAGCATCCAGCAGTTCGCAAAGACAGAGTTCGGCGTGGCAGCTTGCTGGCTCACATTGGCTCTTAGACAAGCATGGATCTCTTCCTCGTGGCTGGCGGTGACTGACAATACCTGTCCACATCGGGCGCTGATGACAGCACAGTTGAGCGCCCCACAAGCCAAACATCATCATCATCATCATCATCATCATCATCATCATCATCACCTGTGAAATCAAGGTAGTATACAAAGAGCCTGTTCTTGAGAAGATGGTTTTTCTGGCCTCTACGTTCCTGTTGAGTAGCCATGACATCACTGAACACGCTTTTCTGTTATGCCAGAGACTCTACACCGTCGGTAGTCCTATAACGATGTAACATTTCGTCCTGCCTCTGGGTGGTAGCTTCTACAACGTCAGCATGGTGAATGCATCGCTTTCGGCCAGTACACCCTGCAACGACCTGTCTATGATGGCTTTCTGCTGAGACAGTTGCAGGAACATACGGCTTCGCCAGCGAAGACAATAGCGCAACAAGTATTATCTTCCTTATATGCCCTGATTTGTCCCTCGAGATTCGTCAGGTAATATGCGAGCAGAAAAACCTTAGTTCTGATCGCATTTAGCATCCCATATTCACCTTCATTTGGCCTTAGCTCACGGGTAATTTTTAAAAGTGTATTGTATATTAGAATCTCTTTTCGATGACCAGTATTCCTACAGCATCTTCCAAGTTTGATAGTAATGTTCAAAGTGTTTACGTACTAGTGGATCTCGCTCAGGCAACTGTTTTCTGCCGCATCATCCTTCTTGGGCATACACGGTATACTGCCGCCAAAACTGGCTCCGTCGTCTCAGGTATTCGCCAGCCTCCTCAGCAGCGGCTGGCGCCTGTGACGCCCGATAGTTGTTTTGTTTGCTGATACGCGGTCGACAGGGGAAACAACTTGTGGCTCATGAAGGCCTCGTGTTGCCTGCTGATAACCTCAGCTACTGACAACACGATGAAGATAACATTGTTCCGGCGGCTTCTGGGGCGGATTGCTGTTCACTGCCGCTGCTGGGTGTGCTCACGAAACGTCGCAAGGCTACTGCCAAACCCCATGTAAACGACTCACACATGATTCCTACAATAGAAATTGTTAATCCAATACACGAAACTACATATCATAATGAGGGAGTGCCTCTCCACGTACGTGACGAAGCAATGCACTTTAAAACTCATTGATGTCCTATGTGCAGGTGATAAAACATATAGATGTAACCAAAAACGAACGGCATTAACAGACGCTTTACGTGCATCTGAATCCAAACATTTTCAGTAACAACATATTCTCCCAAAAAATGCCCAAAACAGGAGTCATGTCACGCCACGACCACTAATGCGACCATTGTCGGTAAAGGTCACGTGATATTCTCGTGCACTGTGCTGCCTGCATTACGGTGTAGAGTTTGCCGACGGTGCCTGCGGGGCGCCAGTTCGAACCCAGGATCCATCAAAGTTATTTATTATTTATTGGAGGAAGTTTTCGAAATTTCTTATGTTAGTGATGTTCACACTTTCTAGAATAATCAGTGTTTCTATGATGTCGCGTCCCTGCACAGTTTTGTAGTACGATCGAAACGTCAATGACAATCCGAAGGTTGTTTGAGTGTCTATTGTCGGAGAAGAGAGGAAGAAAGCTGTCCGAGGTAGACTGGGTGGTTATTGGTTACAGTGGTAATCTTTTAGGATTAATGGCAGGCTGGGTATTCTGACGAATTCGGTATTCATTTAAGTAATGTCTTTATTCCCTTTGATAACTTATAAAAGAGGTGTCAGTTCATAACCCATTTCGGTACTACTAGTCAGACTCAATTTACTCTTATCAGCAGGCCACTCGCCTAAGCTTACTAGAGACAATTACTATTCCATAAATTGTTCTTGTTAATTACGAAACTACAAATGCTAGCCGTTCCTTCAGACAAGCCAGCCGGAGTGGCCCAGCGGTTCTAGGAGCTAGTCTGGAACCGCGCGACCGCTACTGTCGCAGGTTCGAATCCTGCCTCGGGCATGGATGTGTGTGATGTCCTTAGGTTGGTTAGGTTTAAGTAGTTCTAAGTCTAAGGGACTGATGACCTCAGAAGTTAAGTCGCATAGTGCTCAGAGCCATTTGAACCATTTGAACCTTGAGACAAAGACAGATTGTCTCCGTTCAGAGCCATTCCTCTGAATAGATAATGATTACTTATCTTGCAGTTGCTATGTGTGTCTCCAGATCTGATGACCGACTTCTCGCTGCGAATATTACTTCTGCGCGGCGGACTTGCGTACTGCTGCTTTCGGACTTCTCCATCAGACCACTCCACCAGAATTCTCCATCAGACTGACTTTTCTCATTTTATCTCTGGCTTATATACTGTTTAAGTCGCGGCTGACCCTCGATTTGATTTCTCCTAGAGCTTTCCACTCGACGATCCCACTTATGTAAACTGGAAAGTTTCCGTTGACGTCAGGGCTTGCACCCCTTGGCACAGTCTCAAATAGTTTCATCACGTGTTTAGTCCGTGATCTGATGGGCTACTGGAGGTCCCTACGTTTCACATAACATACGGAAAACTTCGGTTGTCGTCCAAATGCGGTTCAACTAATGTCTTAATGTGTGTGTTTTGATCGTATGCTTCTTCTCTTTCTCCCCTTCACAAATATCCTCCAATAGGGTTTCTCCATGCTTAAACTCGGAGACTTCTAACTTCATGAAGTGACAATTGCTCTCCGCTCGTTTTATGTGACTAGTATTTCTTAATAAAATCATTATTAATTTTTTTTTCCTTGGGACTGGACTATAAATAGTAGCACTCTCCATCCTGGAGTTCGATTCAGTTCTGACTGTACCTTGGTGTTCATAATGTACTTCCTCGCAGAGCGACGTGCTGTACTATACTAATTACCATTTTCTTTGGAAAGTTACGATCTGGCAATGGCTATCGTCGCTATTAAGAGTGACCTATCACCTGCTGACAGTGCCACCATAATACATTCTACAGAGACACAAATAAATTAAAGACATTAGCTGACAGAGGACACTGATTTACATCAATGGAGCAAGATGTTAATCTGTGCTAGCCCAGCTTTGAACCGGCGGATGCGCTGATCACTACGCCATCCGGACACAGTGATCACCATAACTGCACGGACTGCCCTAGCATTACGCCCATTCTCAATTTAAACCACAAACTACTGACGTAGAGCCCCTACTCAACATCCTCATTACTGTAGCGTCTCGCCGATTCCCGTAAAAGCTCGAGCTTGGTGATCATCTACAGTGAAGAAATCAGTGGCAGTCAAATTGAATTACACTTACAAATTGATCTAAACTTTACCCATATGAGCACAGCAGCTTCATAATCAGAAGGCCAGACAAGGCAAATGATTTAAAAGTTGTGAGGTAAAATTGATATAAATGTGAGTACAAGAAAGAGAGGTTTTTGGCCAAACTATAACCTGGCTGGCTTGCATGCGTTTTACCTTAGGTCACCTTTGTAGGCTAATATGAGGCAGTTTCCCGGCTAGAGGGATGGGAAATGTCCTATATCAAATCGCTCGCCTCAATTTCACCTACACCATTGCGGAACGTCGTAAACAGTTGCCGTTTTCACCATGTATATGGACGACCTCGTGGGTAACGCTGTAAAATCCATGAGGGTTTTCATGCATGATACTGTTGTGTACACAAAAATCTGAACGCTATAATTCTGTATTGAAATGCAGGATGACGTGCAGAGGATCGCCGCTTGGTGTATCGATTCGAAATTGACCCTCACCGTTAAACAAATGTAACGTACTGCTCATAAAAAAGCAGAAAGACCCATTTTATATGGTTACACCATTACTGAACGATCACTGCAAACAGTCATATCCATGTAGTATCTGTGC
Organism: Schistocerca piceifrons; assembly: GCF_021461385.2. NCBI lineage: Eukaryota > Metazoa > Arthropoda > Insecta > Orthoptera > Acrididae > Schistocerca > Schistocerca piceifrons. Next base: position 786,061,704 of record NC_060140.1, on the reverse strand, counting down.
GTACGCGTAAGGATGATTTAAAATGGAACTACCACATAAACAAACCACATGTAAGGCCGATGCCAGACTGAGATTCATTGGAAGGATCTTCAGGAAATGTAGTCCTCACTCTAAGGAGGTACATTACAAAACCCTTGTTCGACTAGTACTTCAGTTTCGCTCGTCAGTCTCGGGTCCGTACGAGATAGGATTAATCAGGGGACTGATGACCTCAGATGTTAAGTCCCATAGTGCTCAGAGCCATTTGAAACCATTAATGGAGTAAATGGACAATAACCGAAAACGGCAGCACGTTCCGTCACAGGGTCATTTAGTTAACGCGAAAGCTTCACGGAGGTGCCCAGACAACTCCATTGCAGACGCAGCAAGAGAGACGTTCTGCATCACTTTATGGTCTAGTTTACAATCGCGTACGTTTCTAGACGAGTCGACCAAGGTATTTGTTCCTCCTGTTATGAAGGTAAAACCAGATTCGAGCTCACATGAAGTCTCACCAACAGTGCTGTTCTAACGAACCATGTGTGACTGGAATAGGAAAAGGGGAAAGTTAGCAAAACACAAAGTACTCCCTACAGCACAACATAAGAATTTCTGTACACGACTTTTCAGTATGGCAAGATAAATACGAACTCATTTACAAAAAATTTCATAGTTTTTCTGATATTAGGACATGTATTTGTTTTTCAGTATTAAAGTCTTTAAATGCTTCTTCTACATATTTTGAGCTGGGAATGTAAGATGAATAATTATTGGAGTCATAACTGTTGCTAAATAGATGAAGTAACTTATAAATAATGTATTAACGTATTAAGGATGAATAGTAACAGATGAAAATCATGATAAATGTTTACGCTTGTTCATTTGAGGGCCTTGCTCTAATTTGTGTCATAGTAACTAATGGCTAGTTGTATGTAAAGGTTTTTAACTACGGCTACCAGTCAAAAATTTTTTTGATTAATGTATTATTTATTTATTGTTCCGCATATTTCGAGAGAATACCTCATCATCAAGCTATATGGAAATACAGAAACAGTTACAAAATAAGATGTGACAGATGTTAAACAGTCTTTTCATAAATGCTGTGGTTATCCTGTGGAAGAAGAGGCCATGTCACTTCGTAAGTTAGACTGATGTTTGCACGAAAATGTGTTCCAACAGTCACTCACTTTGTTCTAATGGCGTGGTAGTTTCGTTGTGAGGGGGCTGAGGTGTTTTCATTTCTGTGGCTCTCTTGGCTTTATTGATCACTGTTCAAACTTTCACAAACGTACCGGTAACTTGGAAACATAATCACAAAAACAAATCTGTAGTGCAGTGGATAAGATATCGATCAAAATACAGCTGATATCGATTTGACTATCGATATGTCGATCTGTGTGGTGTCAGATGTTTACTTGTCTTCTGCAGGTCTTGTTACCGTCATGCACATGTAGGTTGACGAAATAAATTACAGATTCAGCACCTGTTACAATATTTTTGTACAAATGATGATAAAAAACCTACTTATTTTACAATCTTCTAAGCTATTGCTGGGGCTAGAGTGAAAACACTATGATGTTATGGACCTTTAACTCAGAGTACTGTAGGGAAATTGGAAAAAAAATGTGAGTTTTTGAAATCTGTCATTTCATTCAGGATCTCGTTGCTCTCCATGTGGCCATGGATGAATATTTTCATTTCTTTCGAGATGTCCATGTTCCAGCTCTTTTCTGAATTATGTACTACTTTGAGATCTTTGTCTAATCTAACTTTGTATTCCGTTTCATTTAAAATAGACAAGGGTCTCAAAGTACTGCATAATTTAGAAAAGTGCTTGAAACTGGACATCTTGGAGGAAATGGAAATATTCATCCACGGCCACATGGGGAATAACGAGATTCTGAATAAAATGACAGAATCCAAAAATCCACATTTCATTTCCAGTTTCACTACAGTGCTCTCTGAATGAAAGATGCATAACATCACAGTCTTTTGACTCTAGTCCCGGCAATAGCCTAGAAATTTGTAAAATAAATAGTTCTTATATCATCATTTGTACAATGTTAGTGTAACAAGTGCTCAATTTGTAGCTTATTTCGTCAACCTACGATAAGAAGACCTGCAGAAGACATGTAAACATCTGACACCACATAGATCGACAGATCGATAGTCAAATCAAAACCCGCTGTATTTTGACCACCATCTTGTCCACTGCACTACAGATCTGTTCCTGCGATCATGTTTACAAGTTACTGTTAGGTTTGAGAAAATTTGTAATGAAGGAAGCCAAGGGAGCCAAGGAAATAGGAACACCTCAGCTCATCACAACGAGACTGCCACGCCATAAGAAGAAATTGAGTGACTGTTATGAAACATTTTCGTGCAAACACCACTCTAAAGTGACATCGCCTCTTACTAGGTTTTCTCTTCTACCACAGGATAACCACAGCATTTACGAAAACACTGTTTAACATAAGTCTGATCTTACTGTGAAATTTCTTTTGTAATGTGATATAGCCTGCTGATGAGGTATTCCATCGAAACACGTCGCACAATAAGTAAATAATACATTGGTTAACAAATTTTGTTACTGGTAGTTAAAAAAACTGTAAATATTTCATGAGACTGTCACGGTCGAGAAAATAGTCAAAATGACTTCAAATTCTAATAGCTAGTCACTGTTCTCGTTTGGTAGCAATTGAATGCCACTAAAGAAGGGAGGGTGCACACACAGGGCTGGAAGAGAGGTTAGGCTCCAGGGCCGTCGGTGCTTGCGTGGAACCAATCCATCTCCTGCTGTCGTCCGCAACCACGGGCCAAGAATGATTGCCCTTAAACAAGAAACCGGCTACCTCTGACTAAAGAAGTGGCCACCAGCTGCAGTTTTTCGTTCTTCGTGCTCCCAGGTCCTCTGCAAACCTCCTGACATTCTACCGCTGAAAGGCTCAGAAGGACCTACCATATACAGAATGAAATCTGAGAGGAAGGTTTCGGTGTCCAAAATATGTTATAGTCTAACACATTTTCGTTTTAGTTTAATACGTCCATTAACAGTAGAAACTACAAAACACAACAGTATTAAGAAAACGATTGGTAGCTATCCTTTTCGTAATTCTGTCATTATTTCGTCCTGGAATTTCCATTGTCAGAAAATGCTAAATTATTAAGAATTTCAGACAGAAAACTGCTGTTACGAATGGAAAATTTCAAAGCACAAACACCGGAGCATTCGGAAAGGTTTGATATGAATGATAAATTACACCAAAATTATTTTAGGGTTGTTGAGTGTTACAATTATACAGTGTTACAATCATCACAAAGCTAATAGTAGGCTAGTCGGATAAAAAATTTAAAGGACTATAAAAATGTCTGAATATAAGTGCATCAATACCCCTAAAGGGAAAAATTACAGTGGCTCAATCATGAGTGAAGTTGTATAAGAAGGTACACCAGCGGAAACTTTTCGATTTTTGCGGCTTCTCTTACACATATTTTTGAATAATTTGAATTTTCTGTAGTTTTACAGCCTCAATGTAGTAATCCGTAGACTAAAACAGTTGCTTCCTTTGACTGCTGCAACCTACTATATGTCAAACTGTTTAGTATCATAACTGTATCATCAACTGTATCATCAACTGTTTTCCGTTTATGATATAATCAATCTTTCTTTCTTCTGTATTTCCAAGACAGTTAATTGTTACGCAGTGTCTGTCTTGTGCGACAATTTTTTCTCTACCTCACCGGATGAAGTTTTTGTAAGATAATGTGGGGAAGATCAGTTTGGATTCCTTAGAAATACTGGAACACGTGAGGCAATACTGACCTTACGACTTATCTTAAAAGAAAGATTCAGGAATGACAAACCTACGTTTCTAGCATTTGTAGACTTAGAGAAAGCTTTTGACAATGTTGACTGGAATACGCTCTTTCAAATTCTAAAGGTGGCAGGGGTAAAATATAGGGAGCGAAAGGCTATCTACAATTTGTACAGAAACCAGATAGCAGTTATAAGAGTCGAGGGACATGGAAGGGAAGCAGTGGTTGGGAAGGGAGTAAGACAGGGTTGTAGCCTCTCCCCGATGTTATTCAATCTGTATATTGAGCAAACAGTAAAGGAAACAAAAGAAAAATTCGGAGTAGGTATTAAAATCCATGGAGAACAAATAAAAACTTTGAGGTTCGCCGATGACAATGTAATTCTGTCAGAGACAGCAAAGGACTTGGAAGAGCAGTTGAATGGAATGGACAGTGTCTTGAGAGGAGTATATAAGATGAACATCAACAAAAGCAAAACGAGGATAATGGTATGTAGTAGAATTAAGTCGGGTGATGCTGAGGGAATCGGATCAGGAAATGAGACACTTACAGTAGTAAAGGAGTTTTGCTATTCTGGGAGCAAAATAACTGATGATGGTCGAAGTAGAGAGGATATAAAATGTAGACTGGCATTGGCAAGGAAAGTGTTTCTGAAGAAGAGAAATTTGTTAACATCGAGTATAGGTTTAAGAGTCAGGAAGTCTTTTCTGAAAGTATTTGTAAGGAGTGTAGCCATGTATGGAAGTGAAACATGGACGATAAATAGTTTGGAGAAGAAGAGAATAGAAGCTTTCGAAATGTGGTGCTCCAGAAGAATGCTGAAGATTAGCTGGGTAGATCACGTAACTAATGAGGAAGTATTGGATAGGATTGGGGAGAAGAGAAGTTTGTGGCACAACTTGCCCAGAAGAAGGGATCGGTTGGTAGGACATGTTCTGAGGCATCAAGGGATCACCAATTTAGTATTGGAGGGCAGCGTGGAGGGTAAAAATCGTAGAGGGAGACCAAGAGATGAATACACTAAGCAGATTCAGAAGGATGTAGGTTGCAGTAGCTACTTGGAGATGAAGAACCTTGCACAAGATAGAGTAGCATGGAGCGCTGCATCAAACCAGTCTCAGGACTGAAGACCACAACAACAACAATGTGCCCTGTTGTGAGGATACAACGTTCAGTGCCATGCAGATGCGAGGGAGCAAGACTAAAACGTAGGTTGACTATAGCATTACTTTTGAATTCCACTGATCCAGAATATTGAATAAAAATTAACGTTCTAGAAGCTACCTTCAACACGGTGAAAATCCAGAATAACATTTCTATATACGACTCTGATTATATATGTGTAAATTAAGACAAAGGTTTGATACCCAGAGGTATCTGTTTCAGTAGACTATTTTCGAGTCGATAATACTTGTTGTGAATGATATTATGTATTATGAAACAGTAATGCAGGCTCTCGTTTCAAGCTGAGTTTGAATTTTTTCAGTGAACGGGTAAGCTACTCGTTTCGGTCTTACCTTACACCCACGCTGTTTCACCGTTTACAGAAACCGTACACTCATTCCGTAACTTCCACGTATCTGAAAAGGTTTGTTTCATTAAAATGTTAAAGTTCGTGTTCAAGATAGGTAGAACGGGCTCTTCGAAGACTGAACTGCGTAGGGCGACCTGCCAGAAGAGATGGTAGTGGGGCAGAGGTGGTCCTAATTGGGAATGTTTGGGAGGGATTTCCAGTTCTAGCATCAGCCTTAAAACCAGAGAAATCTTGGTCTGATTGGAGGCATGCGAGCCACACCAGAGTCGGGCGAAAAACGCATTGTTCTCGCACTTCCAAAATTTAAAATTCACGTATGTGTAACCTGTACCTCAAATTGTAGTGTATTTTAACGCCATAAAATTAACAGTTAAATTGTTTTGTTTCTGTGGTCTTCTTACAACGAAACTACTGTGTTTTCACGCATAATGTTCAGACGGAATTTTAAACGTAATTAATTTTTAAATAATTTAATTCTGGGATCATATGTCCCAGACCAAAAACTGAAGTACCGCTGTACAAGAAAAGCACGTGTGGTCTAGCGTCCGCCCCCGGTAGCTGAGTGGTCAGCGCGATAGAATGTTAATCCTAAAGGCTCGGGTTCGATTCCAGGCTGGGTCGGGGTTTTCTCCACTCAAGGACTGGGTGTTATTTTGTCCTAATCATCATAATGATGCCGGCACGGTAGCTCAGTGTGTTCGGTCTGAGGGCTGCTCACCCTCTGTAATAAAATAAACTGAGTAAAGGAACCAACGATCAACTTGAACGGATGTGTTCTGACGTCCGCCCAGACTAAACGCAACGACCAATACCGAACAAAATGAAAAAAGGAAAAGAAAAAAGAAAAGAAAGCGGTAGCGTCTTTAGTCCATAATCACAACGTTTACAGTCACGAGTGCGAATCCCGCCACTGATTATATTTTCATTAATAATCAGCTTTGGCAGCTGAAGACCTCCGGTATAAGAATTCACCCCTCACTCCGCCAACGGCCTTGTCAATGGGGGCGTAGGAGCGGGCAGAGTTGCAGGACCCTCTCTTGTTCTAAGGGTGGTAAACTGCTCCCAAAGGTGGAAGAATCTTCAACGATCAACAGCATGAGGATGCAGAAGGCAAAGGAAACCACCGCATCAAAGACACGGAATGTGTGTCCACAGGACATGAGACCTGTAATTGAAGAAGTGTCATGATGATCTCTCCATTGGCCAAAAGATTCCGGAATAGTACCACATCCGGATCTCCGGGAGGGGACCGCCAAGGGGGAGGTTACCATGAGAAAGAGATTCAATTATCAACGAAAGTATAACGTTCTACCAATCGGGACGTGGAATGTCAGAAGCATGAAAGTGTTAGAGAAACTGAAAAATCTGAAAAGGGAAATGCAAAAGCTCAATCTGGATATAGTAGGGGTCAGTGAAGTCAAGTGGAAAGACGACAAGGATTTCTGGTCAGTTGAGTATAGGATAATATCAACATCAGCAGAAAATGGCGCAACCGGAGTAGGATTCGTTACGAATAGTGTGTTATTGTGAACAGTACAGTGACATGGTTGTTCTTATCAGAATCGACATCAAACCAACACCGACAACAATAGTTCAGGTATACACGCCGACGTCGCAAGCTGAAGAGTTAGAGAAAGTGTATGTGGATATTGAAAGGAGTAATATAGTATGTAAAAGGCGACGAAAATCTAATAGTCATATGGGACTGGAATGCAGTTTTAGGGGAAGAAGTACAAGTAAAGGTTACTGGAGAACATGGACATGGGACAAGGAATGAGGGAGAAGAAAGACTAATTGATTTCTGTAACCAGATTCACATGAGAAGGAGGTACACTTGTAAAAGGCCAGGTGATACGGAAAGATATCAGTTAGATTACATCATGGTCAGACAGAGATTCCGATATCAGATACTCGATAGTAAGGTGTACCCAGGAGCACATATAGTCTCAGACGATTGTAATAATTTAGTGGTGAAAAGTAGGCTGAAGTTTAAGACATTATTCTGGAACAATCAATACGCAAAGTTGGATACGAATGTGCTAAAGAATGACGAGATACGGTTGAAGTTCTCTAAGGCTATAGATACAGCAATAAGGAATAACTCGGTAGGCAGTACGGTTGAAGAGGAATTAACATCTCTAAAAAGCTCCATCACAGAATTTGGGAAGGAAAACATAAGTACAAAGAAGTAACTGCGAAGACATTATGGGTAACAGCCGAAATACTTCAACTGATCGGTGAAAGGAGGAAGTCAAAATGCTCCGGGAAACACAGGAATACAGAAATACAAGTCGCTGGGGAATGAAATAAATAGTAAATCAAGGAAGCTAAGGCGAAATGGCTGCAGGAAAAATGTGAATACATCGAAAAAGAAATGATTGTCGGAAGGACAGACTCAGCATACAGGAAAGTCAAAACAACCTTCTGTGACATTAAAAGCAAGAGTGATAACATTAAGAGTGCAACGGGAATTCCACTGTTAAATGCAGAGGAGAGAGCGGATAGGTGAAAAGAATACATTGAAAGGCTCTATGAGGGGGAAGAAGATTTGTCTGTATGACAGAAGAAGAATCAGGAGTCGATTTAGAAGCGATGGGAACCCAGTATTCGAATCAGAATTTAAAAGAGCTGTCGGGGACTTGACATCGAATAAGGCAGAAGGGATAGATAAAATTTCGTGAGAATTTCTAAATTCATTGGAGGAACTGGCAACAAAACGACTGTTTACGTTGGTGTGTAAAATGTATGAGTCTGGCGACATACCATCTGACTTTCGGAAAAGCATCATCCACACAATTCCGAAGCCGGCAAAAGTTGACAAGTGCGAGAATTAGCACACATTCAGCTTAACAGCTCATGCATCCAAATTGCTTACAAGTATAATATACGGAAGAATGGAAAAAATAATTGAGGATGCGCTTGATGATGATCTGATTGGCTTTAGGAAGGGTAAAGGCACAAGAGAGGCAATTCCGACGTTGTGGTTAATAATGGAAGCAAGACTAAAGAAACATCAAGACACGTACATATGATTTGTCGACCTGGAAAAAGCGTTCCATAATGTAAAATGGTGCAAGATGATCGAAATTCCGAGAAAATTACGGATAAGCTATAGGGAGAGCCGGGTAATATATAATGTGTTCAACAACCATGAGGAAATAATAAGAGTGGACGACCGAGAACGAATTGTTCGTATGAAAAATGGTGTAAGACAAGGATGTAGCCTTGTTATTCATCTGTACATCGAGGGATCAATGATGGAAATAAAAGAAAGGTTCAGGAGTGGAAATGAAATTCAAGGGGAAAGGATATCAGTGATACGATCCGGTGATGACATTGCTATCTTGAGTGGAAGTGACGCAGAATCACATGATGTGCTGAACGGAATGGACTGTTTAAGGAGTATACAGTATGGATTGAGAGTAAAGCGAAGTAAGACGATGGTAGTGAGAAGTCGTAGAAATGAGAACAGCGAAAAACTGAACATCACTACTGATGGTCACGAAGTAGATGAAGTTACTGAATCCTTCTACCTAGGCAGTAAAATAACCAGTGACGGAGGAGCAAGGAGGACATCAAAAGTAGACTAGCAATGGCAAAAGGGCGCTCCTGGCCAAAAGAAGTCTACTAATATCAAATATCGGCCTTTATTTGAGGAAGAAATTTCTGAGACTGTGCATTTGGAGTACAGATTGTATGGTAGCGAAACATGGACTGTGGGAAAACCAGAACAGAAGAGAATCGAAGCATTTGCGATGTGGTGCTACAGACGAATGTTGAAAATTAAGTGGACTGATAAGGTAAGGAATGAGGAGGTTCTGCGCTGAATCGGAGAGGGAAGGAGCATGTGGAAAACACTGATATGGAGAAGGGACAGGATGATAGGACATCTGTTAAGACACGAGGGAATGACTTCCATGATACTGGGGGGGGGGGGGGGGGGCTGTAGAGGGTAAAAACTGCACAGGAAGACAGACATTGGAATACATCCAGCAAATAATTGAGGACGTAGGTTGCAAGTGTCAGATGAAGAGGTTAGCACAGGACAGAAATTCGTGGCGGGCTGCATCAAACCAGTCATAAGACTGATGAAAAAAAATTATTCTGTGTCTTTATTTATACACAGATTAAAGTTGATGGCTTGCAGCACAAGTACAGTGTAAGCATGTCACTGTCGGTCACTTATTCCATAGAAGTGCTCAAGGGTTGGTAGGACCATTATTTGTTCAGAACCCAATTTCAGCCCCTCGAGAGACAACACTTGGTAACGGGCAAACTTTCACACATTTTCTAGTAAGGGGTAGATTCTGTCCATATGCCATCCTCACCTGGAAGTGGTGCACCTACGTTAGACTGACAAGTCTCTGCGATCGGGTGACTCCCGGGATAAGGAGACCCCCTCTCTCTTACCATTAGCTGACTGAGGTTAGGGCACTCTTTTGCCCTAAAGTTGGGAAACTGGCTGTAAACGTGGAGAACCATGAAGACATTCATCGTCATAAGTGTGTAGATCGCACTGGACAACGAATACGTTAAAGGCTTTATGGTATGTTCAAGTAATCATAAGGGCTACGCTCATGGCGATGAAAAGAGAGAATAAAAGTGGCAGTCTGGAATGTAAAACCTATTAATCAGGAAAGAAAAATACTTAACACAATTCAAGAAATGGATAGGATGGAAACAGAGATACTTGGAGTTAGTGACATACGCTGGCTGAACACAGGAGGTTTTTACATAAATGGATATAGGGTGCTGTACTCAGGAAGAGCACACAGGAAACATGAGCATGAAGTCGGTGTAACACTATCAGCGAAACTATCAAGATATCTCAAAAGTTTCGTATCTGTATCAGCCCATAGAATGTTATTGCAGCTTGGTAGCCCTAGTGATATAAATATAAGTCTATGCACCTTCAGTGGACAAGTAAGATGAAGAGATAGAAGAATTCTAAGATAACATAAATATAAATTTAAAAAAAAATGATGAGATAGAAGTATTTTGTGATAACACAAAATGGAATTTTGAGAAAACTTAACAAATACGAGTTGTTAATTGTGGTGGAAGATTTTAATTGTAAAGTAGGGGAAGTTAGAACGTAAGACATAGTAGAACCATTTGGACAAGGAGAGAGGAATACCAGGGAGGACGATCTTGAAAATTCCGCGGTGTCAAATGACCTGGTGATTGTGAACACGTGGTTTAATCTTCCACCTAGACTGTGTACATGAAAGTTTCCAATGGACAGACGTGGGAAATGTATGGGAAACCTGACTGATTTCATGCTCGTAAATAAACGTTTATGTCTGTAAAAACATACCCAGCATGTAAACTCTTATCATACACCGTTTGTTGGAGTTTTTAAAGTTAGAATATAGGGAGTGAAGAGAAAGGAAAAGCAGATCTACAGTTTGAGTAAAATGAAAGAGCTGATAGTAAAACAGAATATGCAACCGGAACCCAACTTGACAATTAACACAAAAGACAGTGTCAACTTAGAATTGGAAAAACTGCAGAATGATGTACAGCAAATAAAAGAAAAGTACATGAATCAGAGAGAAAGAAGAAGAAGTAATGGGTGACGGATGATATACTGAGTCTAATGGAGGAAAGGTGATTAAATAAGGGAAACCCAACGGAATACAGGAAGATAAACATGGACTTCGGAAGAAAAATTAAGAAGACAGAAGAAAATGAAGAAGTGGAGCAATGGTAGGAAATCGAGTTTTATCAAAGTAAATATGATGGTTTCAAGATAAACAAGAAAGTCATAGAAACAACAGAGAAATACAGGAAGGGCGTCAATGGAAAACTAGTGGATGAAGCAGGGAACTTGATGGTGGAATTAGAAGGCAAGAAAATGACATGAAAAAAGATACATAGAAAACTTATTTCAAGGCATTGGATGTGCCTTTAATCCAAGTACAAATGAAATAAGTGGTATAGATGTACTAGAGTTAGAGATAAATCAGATGAAAGACAGAAAGGCTTTGGGACCAGATAAAGTAGAAGCAGAATTCTTAGAATTGATGGATGAAAATCATGTAAAGTGGTTAACCCAAAATTTCAATCTAATTTATGTATCTGAATACATTCCAATGGGGTGGTTAAAATCATAGTTCATTTGTCTGTCCCAGAAAGCCTAATGCAAAAGGATAGAGAGATTATGGTACGAAAAGCTTAATGAGCTGTATCTTGAACTTGTTTTTGAGGGTGATGCACAGAAGAATATATCCACAACGTGAGGAACAGATAGTCCCTAATGGGTTTGGGTTAGACACAATGATAACTGGAATAAGATTAAACAACATTCGACATGCTGATGACACTATTGTATTTGATGACACGATTCAAGCGTTAAAATTATTAATGGATAGAACTGTAAGAGTCAGCAATCAGTACTGGCATGAAATAACCACCACAAAAACAAGACTCACGGTCGTATGTAAAGAACGTATTATAGGAGTAAACTTAGTCATATGCCAAAGAACTATACGAAGGGTTAACCAATATACATACCTTGGAACCATAATAAATGAAACCTGGAATAACTCGCAAGAAATCAAAATTCGCATCAGGAAAGCAAGAAGCGTGTTTCAGAAATTGAGTGCTGTGTCGACAGTCATAAAATAAAGCCATAACCTAACTCTGAGAGCAAATTTCAGATTTTTGCACTGCTATGTATTCTCTGTCCTCCTATATGGGGTAGAGACAGACTTTAAATGAAAATATGGAGAAGAAGTTGGAGGCCTTTGAATTGTGGCTTTATAGGCGGAATCTCAGAATACCTTGGACCTAGTGTGTGACAAACGTAGACGTTTCGAGGAGGACATACACAAAAATAAAATTAATAAAGGTAGTGAAGTGCCGGAAGTTGCAATATCTGGGGCATGTTGTTGTTGTTGTTGTGGTCTTCAGTCCTGAGACTGGTTTGATGCAGCTCTCCATGCTACTCTATCCCGCGCAAGCTTTTTCATCTCCCAGTGCCTACTGCAACCTACATCCTTCTGAATCTGCTTAGTGTATTCATCTCTTGGTCTCCCCCTACGATTTTTACCCTCCACGCTGCCCTCCAATACTAAATTGGTGATCCCTTGATGCCTCAGAACATGTCCTACCAACCGATCCCTTCTTCTGGTCAAGTTGTGCCACAAACTTCTCTTCTCCCCAATCCCATTCAATACTTCCTCATTAGTTATGTGATCTACCCATCTAATCTTCAGCATTCTTCTGTAGCACCACATTTCGAAAGCTTCTATTCTCTTCTTGTCCAAACTATTTATCGTCCATGTTTCACTTCCATACATGGCTACACTCCATACGAATACTTTAAGAAATGACTTCCTGACACTTAAATCAATACTGGATGTTAACAAATTTCTCATCTTCAGAAACGCTTTCCTTGCCATTGCCAGCCTACATTTTATATCCTCTCTACTTCGACCATCATCAGTTATTTTGCTCCCCAAATAGCAAAACTCCTTTACTACTTTAAGTGCCTCATTTCCTAATCCAATTCCCTCAGCATCACCTGACTTAATTAGACTACATTTCATTATCCTTGTTTTGCTTTTGTTGATGTTCATCTTATATCATCCTTTCAAGACACTGTCCATTCCATTCAACTGCTCTTCCAAGTCCTTTGCTGTCTCTGACAGAATTACAATGTCATCGGCGAACCTCAAAGTTTTTAATTCTTCTCCATGAATTTTAATACCTACTCCGAATTTTTCTTTTGTTTCCTTTACTGCTTGCTCAATATACTGATTGAACAACATCGGGGAGAGGCTACAACCCTGTCTTACTCCCTTCCCAACCACTGCTTCCCTTCCATGTCCCTCGACTCTTATAACTGCCATCTTGTTTCTGTACAAATTGTAAATAGCCTTTCGCTCCCTGAATTGTACCCCTGCCACCTTCAGAATTTGAAAGAGAGTATTCCAGTCAACATTGTCAAAAGCTTTCTCTAAGTCTACAAATGCTAGAAACGTAGGTTTGCCTTTCCTTAATCTTTCTTCTAAGATATGTCGTAAGGTCAGTATTGCCTCACGTGTTCCAGTGTTTCAACGGAATCCAAACTGATCTTCCCCGAGGTTGGCTTCTACCATTCGTCTGTAAAGAATTCGTGTTAGTATTTTGCAGCTGTGACTCATTAAGCTGATAGTTCGGTAATCTTCACATCTGTCAACACCTGCTTTCTTTGGGATTGGAATTATTATATTCTTCTTGAAGTCTGAGGGTATTTCGCCTGTTTCATACATCTTGCTCACCAGATGGTAGAGTTTTGTCAGGACTGGCTCTCCCACGGCCGTCAGTAGTTCCAATGGAATATTGTCTACTCCGGGGGCCTTGTTTCGACTCAGGTCTTTCAGTGCTCTGTCAAACTCTTCACGCAGTATCGTATCTGGGGCATATCATGCGTAATACAAGTAGATATGATTTACGACAAGAAATACATCAAGGGAAAATCAACAGCAAAAGAAATCGACACTCTAGCTGCAAACAGGTGTTGATATACGTCGGTGTGGACATATTGAAAATGTGCGACCCGACCGGGACTCGAACACGGGATCTCCTGCTTACATGACAGACGCTTTATCCAGCTGAGCCACCGAGGGCACAAAACATAGTGCGGCTGCAAGGACTTATCCCTTGCACGCTCCCCGTGAGACCCAAATTTCCAGAATGTCCACACCACTACATTCGTAGTGTGCCTAATAGATATTTACCCATCACACTCATTACTCACCTATTAGGCGCACTATGAATGTAGTGGTGTGGACATCTTGGGAATGTGGGGCTCACGGGGAGCGTGCAAGCGATAAGTCCCTACATGCGCATTATTCTCTGTGCCTTCGGTGGCTCAGATGGATACAGCGTTTGCCATGTAAGCAGAAGATCCTGGGTTCAAGTACCAATCAGGGCACACATTTTCATTGTACCTAATGATGTATATCAACGCCTGTTGGCAGCTAGGATGTCGATTAAATTATCATTTCATTCTAGAGAAGCTCCACGGTCATCAATGGTATCTGTTCTTTCGGGAACAGGAACTACCTTCATAAACTACCAAAGAGGTCCTGGAAGAAAACGAATATATTGGTTTGGCAACCTTAGAGGCTGGTTCAGTATGTCCTCAACAGAAATATTCCGTGTCGCTACCAACATGGAAAGAATAGCCATCATGATCACCAGCATCCGAACCGGATATGCACCGAAATAAAAAGGAATATTTTCTAGCTTCATATTTCCTCATCACCCTTCCCGATTCTACTACTGTTCTGACTCACTTATATTGAAATTGTATGTCTGTAATTCTTTGTTATCCCCAGGCTAGATGGCATTTCGAACTCTGTCTGTTTCTCCTCGGCTCACAACACCGACAGCAAAAGCCAAATTTGCTGTGGGATTTCTTGATGATCTGCAGTATCTCACCCACAGTAGTGATAAACAGTAGTGGTGACAGAGCGCTGGTTTGTTGTTTCCAGTACCGTTTTGACACCGGATCTTAGCCATATCGCACACTGCTAGCACATTGCTCTTACTGAGTTGACCCTCCCTCACTGTACTCTCACGAAAGCTTCCCTTTCGTAAGCATCCCATAATCTTGCACCTTTTGCCGCGTCATATGGCTTCTCGACACCAAGAAGCATTGCGACCAGTTATTTACTTTTCTCACAGTGTTTTACCATCAAAATATGGAGAGTGGAGACAGAATCCGTTGTTCATTCACTCAAAAAAAGGGAGAAAATTGTCCCCCGTTATTCAAAGCCGACATAGAGAACCTGAGGAGGATCAATGGTAAATATTGGAGCTGGCAACGGAATATGAGTGTAAATAAATATATCCGCGTAAATAGGCGAAGACATTCGTTACAGCTCCATTACAGTGTTGGGGATCTACAATTAGAATCACCAACAACCGTAAAATGCCTAGAAACAATCGTCCCAAGCGACGTATAGTAGAACGACTATATAAAACAAAATGAACGGGAAATATCTGTAAGACAAATTCTTGGGTGTTGTTCATTAGTATGGGACGCTACGAGTACTAGGTCGGATTAAGAGAAGAGTTAGAGGAGATCCGAGGAAGAATAGTACATTTCATCCTGATATCATTTAGGAAAGGTACTGTGTATCACGGAGAAGATTACTGCTATAACTTCGACCGTGTACGTTTGACGAAGTATGGGGCAACATACTGCTTCCTCCCACATACGTCTCGTGAAACAATGAAACCTTCCCGTCTCCTCTATACTTATTTTGTTATTGATAACCTTCCCTTTTACAATAACCTATGTAACCTACCCTTAGTATTTCTATCTCTTGCTTAATAATAGCAAATGAAATCTTCCCTTTCAAATTTATTCTCTTTCTCAATCTTCGCATACAAATTAATTGCTGCTTTTTAAAAGTGATTTTCGGATTATTTCGACGAAACATAGAATGTGTCGTCGTCGTGGCCCTCAGTCGTTATCCGCAGTAACTCAAAACTGTTCCTTATCTTTTTTTACTGTTACTGGATCGCCATCTGACTGCTACATCGAACTGCGACATGAATATACTTACTCTGGTATACTATACTCTATTAACTGCTGGTGGGCTGTCATAATAAGTGGCTGTATTTATTACCAAAGCTGACGTTATTCTTTATTATCAAAGCTAACGTTATCCTTTAATTAATTTGACTGAAGTTAGGTAATTCATAGTTGCACTTTTTCTTGACAACAATAAAATTTTGTGAAAGTTTTATGTTGATGGTTTTTGGGATGGATTATAATCAGTAATGCAACATTACTGGCAAATATTAAGTATATTCTGAAAACGCTTCAAATATTTACTCTTGGTAATGAAATGATTTTACAAACGTTCAAATGGGACTTACTTTTTACAATAACCTTACAACTAGCATTACGCAAACATACCTTCAGTAGTATTGAGTTTCGCAAAGAAAATAATTCAACAATATTAGTTCCACTTATGATAATAGTTAGTTGATGTCTCTGAACATCCGTTTATAATCTCTTGTAAATCATAGCTGGTGGCTGGCAGGCACACCGCTCCTCTCAGTCTCTCGCTTCAGACCTGCTACCTACTCGCTTCACTTCTCGCTTAGCACTGACTTCCTACGAACGCTACAAGTGCGGTCTCTCCTGCCAACAATGCTTTCTGGTGCAGACAATCCCTGCTACCATTACAAACTGTATCAATGCGCGGTCTTTCCCGCTCTTTTCTTAAAATGTATCCATACGCGGTCTCTCCCGCCCTTTTTAAAATTATATCAATTTGCGGTCTCTTTTGTCAACAATACTTTGATGCAGACATTCCCTGCTACCACAATTATTTCCAACATGATAAATATTAATTATTCCTATTTAATCCTAATAATAAAATTTAAACATCTTTCATAAATTGTGATTTGACAATAGACAATAGAAATATACACGTCTTACAACCACCACGACGGAAAAAATGAATCCACAAATGAATTTATCGACACAAGACCTTCCCACGCAGGATTCGTGAATGGAGGAGGGAAAAGGGAAAGTAATATTACCCGTACACGATATACCTTCCACCACACACTATAATTTCGCTTGTGGAGTAGAGATGTAGATGTACAACAATTAAATTTTCCCCATTTTCCTTAATTTGCATACATGAAACACTTAACGAGGAGACGATATTTTCCAAAATTTCTATAGGATCCGCCTTGCACCAACAGACTTTCCTAAACCGGCATCGTGAAAGTGGCGCGACTACTCTCCTGGGAGTACTTGGGAGCTGAGGCTAACGCGGGAGGACGCTGGCAGAGCTCTCCAACTTCGCTCTGGTATCTTAGTCTCTTATCTGTCCGCGGAAAGTGGGAAAAATTTGTAAATGAGAAAAATTCGAGCCGGTACTTTATTCATATATCTAAGCTTCTACAATCATTTAAGAAAGTCCTAACAAGTATCTCGTAAGATGGCGCACAGAACAAAATTTGACATTAGTTTTATACGCGAAGGATAACGTAAAGGCATTACATATAAATACACAAACAACACACCATGGATAATGTGAAACTATTAAGAAGACGAGAAAGAAGCTCGTGGTGCATCTATACACACATCAAAAAAAGTTTAGCATCACCTCGATTCCGAGAGTTTCGGAATCTGTACAGATTATTGGAATAGAGATCAATATAAACATAATTTCCACACTTTCTATTGCTCATGAAAGCCACGCTTTGCATATTGTACCACTAGACAGCGAGACCTTCAGAGGTGGTGGTACAGGTTACTGTAAACACGGGTACCTTTAATACCCAGTAGCCCGTCCTCTTGAACTGATGCATGCCTGTATTCGTCGTGGCATACTATCCAAAAGTTCATCAAGGCAATTTGTGTCCGGTTTACCCCACTCCTCAACGGCGACTCGACGTAGATCCCTCAGAGTGGTTGGCTGGTCACGTCGTCCATAAACAGACCTATGCAATCTTTCCCAGGCATATTCGATTGGGTTCAGGTCAGGAGAAGATCCTGGCCACTCTAGTCGAGCGTTGTCATTATCCTGAACAAAGTCATTCACAAGATGTGAACAATGGGGGTGTGAATTGTCGTCCATGTGTTCCGCCAATATGCTGGCAATATGTTTGCACTATCGGTCGGAGGGTGGCATTCACGTATCGTACAGCCGTTACGGCACCTACCATGACCACCAGCGGCGTACGTCTGCCCCACATCATACCACCCCAAAACTGCAGGGAACTTCCACTCTACTGCACTCGCTGGATAGTGTGTCTAAGGCGTTCAGCCTGACCAGGTTGCGTCCAAACACGTCTCCGACAATTATCTGGCTGAAGGCATCGGTGAAGAGAACGCGATGCCAGTCCCGAGCGGTCCATTCCGCATGTTGTTGGGCCCATCTGTATCTCGCTGCATTGTGTCGCAGTTGCAAGAATGGACCTCGCCATAGATATCGGGAGTGAAGTTGCTCATCATTCAGCCTATTGCGCACAGGTTGAGTCGCAACACGACGTCCTGTGGCTGCACGAAAAGCATTATTCAACATGGTGGCGTTGTTGTCAGAGTTCCTCCGAGCCACAATCGGCAGGTAGCGGTCATCCACAGCAGTAATAGCTCTTGCGGCGTCTGAGCGAGGCATGTCATCGACGGTTCATGTCTCTCTGTATCTCCTCCATGTCCGATCAACATAGCTTTGGTTCACTCCGAGACGCCTCGACACTTCCCTTGTTGAGAGCCTTTGCTGGCACAAAATAGCAATGGGGACGCGATTGAATCGTGGTATACGATACAATATCCACAGTCAACGTTTATCTTCAGGAGTTCTAGGAACCGGGGTGATGATAATATTTTTTTTTTTTTAATGTGTGTATATCATCTCCACGAGCGTCTTTCTTGTATTCTTAATAATTTCACTTTACCCTGATATGTTGTTTCTGTATCGACATGTAGCGCCTTTACATTATCCTTCACCTATATATACAGTCATCAGTCATCTCACTGGTTTGATGCGGCCTGCCACGATTTCCTCTCCTGTGCAAACCTCCTCATCTCAGAGTACCAATTGCAGCCTTTAGTACCATGCAAGTCATTCCGTGATGTCTTAACAGATAACATATTATTCTGTCCCTTTTCCTTGTGGGTCTTTTTCACATATTCCTTTCCTCTTCGATTCTCCACACATCCTGCTAACTCCTTATCTTATCAGCCCAAATAATTTTCAACATTCGTCTATAGAATCACAGCTCAATTGCTTCGATTCTCTTGTGTTCCGATTTCCCCACAGTCCATGTTTTCCTATCATACATTGCTGTCCTCCACACATACATTCTCAGAAATTTCTTCCCCAAATTAAGGCCTACGTTTTATACTATTAGACTTCTCTTGGCCAGGAATGGCCTTTCTGCCAGTGCTAGTCTGATTTTGATGTCATCCTTGCTCCGTCCGTCATTTGTTTTCTTTGCTGCATTAGTAGCATAATTCTTTAATTTTATCTTATTTGTGACCATCACTCCTGATATTAAGGTTCTCGCTGATGTCATTTCTGCTACTTCTCATTATAATTGAATTCCTTCCATTTACTTTCAGTGTATAATCTGTACTCATTAGACCGTCCATTCCAATCAACGGATCATGTAATTCTTCTTCACTTTCACTCAGGATAGCAATCTCATCAGTGAATCGTATCATTCATATCCTTTCACCTTTCACCTTGAATTCTAATTCTACTCCTGAAACTGCTTTTATTTCCATCATTGCTTCTTCCATGTATAGATGTAGAGGCAAAAGACATACCTGTCTTAAAACTTTTAATCCGAGAACTTCTTTCTTGGTCACCCACTCTTATTATGCTTCTGGGCTCTTGTAGGTACTGAATATTATCCGTCTCGCCCCGTAGCTTACCCCTACTTTTCTCAAACTTTCGAACATCATCTACCATTTTACACTGTCGAGCGCTTTTTAGAGGTCGACAGGACCTATGAATGTACCTTTATTTCTCTTTACTCTTCCTTCAATTATCAGCCGCAACGTCAGAATAGCCTATCAGGCACCTTTACCTTTCCTAAAGCCAAACTGATCGTCATGTAACACATCCTCCATTTTCCGTTCCGTTCTTCTGTATATTATTCTTCTCAGCATCTTGCATGCATGAGCTGTTACGCTGATTGTGTGATAATTCTCGCACTTGTCAGATTTCACAGTCTTCGAAACTGTGTGCATGGTATTTTTCCAAAAGTCAGATGATATGTTGCCAGACTCATATACTCTACACATCAATGTGAATATCGTTTTGTTGCAACTTCCCCTCAATGGTTTTAGAAATTCAGATGGAATGTTATCTACGCCTTATTTCATCTTAAATCCTCCAAAGCTCTGTTAAATTCTGATTCTAATACTGAATCCCCTATCTCTTCTAAATCGACTCCTGTTCCTTCTTCTACCACATCAGACAATGGACTATTTCCACCTATCCGCTCATTCTTCTGCATTTAACAGAATAATTCCCTTTGCATTCGTAATGTTCTCGCCATTTCTTTTAATTGTGCTGAAGGTTGTTTTGACTTTCCGATATGCTGAGTCAGTTCTTCTGACAACCATTTCTTTTTCGATTTATTCAGATTTTTCATGCAGCCATTTCGTTAGCTACCCTGCAGCTCCTATTTGCTTCATTCCTCAGCGACTTGTATTTCAGCATTCCTGAATTTCCGTGAACATTAATGTACATCCTTCTCTCTTACATCGCTTGATGAAGTATTTCTTCTGTTACTCATGGTTTCTTCTCAGTTACCTTCTTTGTACCTAGGTTTTTTTCTTTTGTGACTGTCCATCCCTCTTCGGCTGTACTGCCTATTGAGCTATTTCTTATTGCTGTGTCTGTTACCTTAGAGAACTTCAAGCGTCTCTCGCCATTCCTTAGTGCTTCCTTATCCTGCTTTATTGCGTATTGATTTCAAATGACTGATCACTTAAATCTTCAGCCTACTCTTCATCTGCTGTAATCTAACAGAACAATTCCATTATCACCCGGCGTTTCCAGGTATACCTCTTCCTCTTGTGATTCTTGAACAAAGTATTCTCTGTTAATAACTGAAATTTATTACAGAACTTAGTCTTTCTCCTCTCACCTTTTCTTCTACCCCTTCCCCTATAACTGCATTCCAGGCCCCCATGACTATAAGTTTTTCATCTCCCTACTGCATTACACTTTCAGTATCCTCATACATTTCCTCTATCTCTTCACATTCAGATTGCTACGTCGGCATGTATACCTGAACTATCGTTGGCAGTGTCAGTTTGCTATCGATTCTGATAACAGCAATCCTATCATTGAACTGTTCACAATAACCCTCTCTCCCTATTCAGAACGAAAGCTACTCTCGTTATACCATTTTCTGCTGCTGTTGATATTACACTTTATGTATCTGATCGGAAATCCTTTTCTTCTTTCCATTTCATTTAACTGATCATTACTAGATCTAGCTTGAGCCTTCGGAATTCCTTTTCAATTTTCTAGCTTTCCTATCACGTTCAGTCTTGTGATCTACCACGCCCCGAGTAATGGAACATTTTCCTTTCGTATTTTATTTAGTTTTGTTCTCATGGTCTCCTCACTCTCGTCAGTCTCCTCCCGGAGATTCGAAATTTTTTGGGAATGGAGATATCTTCATGACAGTTCAATTACAGACCACATGTCCTGTGGATACACGTTATGTGTCTTTAATGCAGTGATTTCCATTGCCTTCTACATCCGCATGTCGTTGATCATTGCTGATTATTCCGCCTTTGGGGCAGTTTTCCACCTCAAGCACAAGAGAGTGCCTCCAACGTATGTCCGCTACTCCGCCCTCTTTGGCAAAGCTGTTGGCAGTACGAGGGTGACTTCTTACGCCAGAAGCCTTTCGGCCACAAAAGCTTACAATTAATCAAAGTTTTAGCGGTAGCGGATTTCGAACCCAGGACCGGTGAGGTTTTAATTACTAATCAAAGACGCTGCCCTAGACCACTGGTTAGAATGAACCAAAACTGGCACACTCGGACTCCACAGCTTGATTCCTTGTGTACTGACATTACGAAAATGTCTTTACCAAAATTTCTTCTTGTGCACTTTTCGGTAGAAAATTAACGTCTGGAAAAAGGAAATTTGCCATACGATTATCATCGGTATGACAAGTGTCTCAGCTCAGTACTGTGCAGCTGTTACTCATTTAGTGAAGTAGGTAAAATTTTGTGTTAGGCACCGAGAGTTCAATTCCAGGTCGAGAAAGGCTCATATTTTATGTTTTGTACTACATGATTTGATACGTCGCATTTAACTGTTGTACAACAGTTGAGATATTCCCTGCAATAACAACGTTAATTCCATTAAGTCGTTTCTCCGTTTCCTGCAAATATTAATCTTTTCTAGAAAATCCTTCTGTTGACAAAATATTATCACTCTTCGACAGACGAAGCGCCCTCTAGAAATATTTGACTGCCTTTCTGCCCCAAGTTGTTGTTCCACAGACTAGTATAGGAAGTAGACAAACAACTTCCACGTCACCTGAACCCGAGTTCCGTGTACGCTGCTCTGAGACATATACATTAGTTTTGGAGTGTCATTGAAGTGGAATATACTATTGATAACAGTATTGTTAAATCCTATAGAAACTGTAAAATAAGGAATCGAAAGTTAGTGTGATAATAAACCCAGAACTAAGAATGAATATGAAAATCACCATATTGGATGTATAAGTTCAGAAAGTGAGGTGGAAGAAACTGATTGATAATGAGGACAGAAATTCTAGGAAATGTTATACTTCACCAAACAGTTGTAAGTAAGTTATTTCTAAGAAATCTGAAGTGAGGAATGTTGCGCAAAAGAGTGCTTCGTACTAATAAACCCAAATGAACCAAAAGTGGCAATATGAAAGATTTTGAGTTACAGGTAGAAAGAAGATGCAAGTTACATTGATTTTAAATTTAACTGAAAGGAAAAAGTATGTAAAATACAAAATGGAATTAAGTCTGGTCGGAACCGTATGTCTTCATGCATTTATCATTTAAAATTCGAAAAGAACAGTATTGTAGTCTATAAATTCCTACTTCAGATAGATTTAAAAGTTACCGAGAACCATTTGAAAACCTTTGTAAAGGCTCTGAGTGCTGGTGCACTTATAGAAGATAATCGAGGGTAACACAGCACAAGCAGGAATAAAATAGCAAGGCAATATCAAAGAAATATTTGGAGAACCCTAACCTTCATTTTGCAAAATTATTCAAATGATTACAAAGTTATTTTCCCCACGAAACTAATAAAGTACTCGAAAAGAAGTATAAAACTTAACGCAAGTTCTGTAGAGAGAGTACATAATATTCAAGTCGAAAACCAATAACTGATATTTCTGATATCTGTGTGTAATGTGAAGATGTATTGAGTGTCAAGGCAAATGATCTTTGTAAAGAAGTATATTAATAACACAAAATGAAGCTTGTCCAGTACAATACAGCGAGGGAAAAATATTTTTTGTGTGTCAAATTTGAAAAGACAGATCAGTACCTTAGCGCTCGACCTCGATTATACGCAGAAATTGGCCTAAACTGAGCATTTCTGTAACATTATACAATAGGCTGCTGTGTATATATGTATGCAATGTTCACTGAGACAATGACCAGATTTTAGTGTTTTCTAGAAAGTTGAGCACAAAAGATTAAATTTCCATTTGTTCCCTTTTATACGATTTAGTAAGTAAAAAATTCAATGATACGAACAACATAAAAACCATTATACTTCTAGGTACTGTATGGGAGCAATCGCAGCTTAAACGATACGTAATTAAACGATCTTTTGCAAGGCCTGCTTCAAAATTTTCTAAAAAATATTCCAGAATCCGCTTGTAATCGCTAACCTTCATTTATTGTGAGATCAATGTACGAGCAGTTTCGCACCATCAGGTTAGTCTACAATAACATACGAGCAATACCAATCAGAGGCTGTTAAGTGTAAAAACTGATCGTACCTAGTATGAAGAAGATAGAAAAGTGCTCACTGTTAAACGAATACGATCCTGGAACGTTCTATTCTGGTCAGAGTTTCCTTTAAATATTCTTTTCGTTTGTTTTTGTACTCATAACGGTTTTGTTTGTTGGTTATTAATTTGCTGTTGCTTAGCTCTGGGTGACATTGTTCACTTCGAACTGCGAAGGAAACAAAAATATCTGCCTACAACCTGAAATTGGCCCAAAATCGTTCTAACAAAGTATAAACTGATTAAATCCTGAACTGCACTATTAATCTCTTTCATTTAAAAAATTGGTTCATGTGCGTTAATGATCCGCCTAATAATGCTCGTCATGAAATACTGATTTTAAACTATCTGACGTATTGTTACTTATATGCAATTCATGTCGGAACTGTCATTAACGATGATAAATTTCAACATTGACATTATGCCCTTACTTTCACAAAAGTTAGACAAATCATTAATAAACATTGAAAAACCTTTACAGTGAAAATTACTCAATCTTTAAGGAAAAATGTGAAGCTCCATGATAAGAATGTCTCATTCTAAAACGATTCTAACTACTAACCACTGCAGTGTAAATAAATGAAATTATTACCTTCATTCCCCTCCATACTATATTCATTCAAAATAACTAATCAAATCCTTATCCACTGTTTCGCAATATTAAAACACAAATCATTCTGCTTAAACAATGACGCAGGTACCTTTACGTCTATATTTCCACGACTTCTCTGCTCGGCGTCTGTCTCACTATTACCCAAACGATAGAACTCCCGCCCTCGTCACTGCCAAACAGCGATGAAAAACAATGTTCCAGCGACAGAGCTACTCTGAGCAAAGACTGCACGCGAATAACAAGCGATTCAAAATTGTCGCTTAGTGTCTGGAACATCCAAAGTATGCACAAATTTCATAAATGCAAACAAGAAGCTCCCAACAGACTTGTTACAAAACCAACAAAATGGTTCAGTTGGCTCTGAGCACTATGGGACTTAACTTCTAAGGTCATCAGTCCCCTAGAACTTAGAACTACTTAAACCTAACTTACCTAAGGACATCACACACATCCATGCCCGAGGCAGGATATGAGCCTGTGATCGTAGCGGGTGCGGTTCCAGACTGTAGCGCCTAGAACTGCTCGGCCACTCCGGCCGGCTACAAAATCAGCTATTTCAGCTGCAATGAGGAAATGATAACATCATACGCCAGTTGTATGTCACAGGGGATAATGATACGGGCAGTGTGCCTACCTGGTACGTGAATGCCAGTAGTGGACTTGTATAGAACGATGATACCCTGGAAGTGGTTTCACAAACGAAATTGACAACAGAGGGGAAATTATATAATAATAACGGGTGTAGCCTCTCGTTGATTGCGTTACGAGCACTCCTAACAGAGTGAGAAAATCTGGTTAATGTGCATAACACGTTAGCTTTTGTACAAATCCCACTAATTCAAACTTAAACCTGGGTAAAATGAAAGTTACAGAAATTGGCTTTCAGTCCCAAGAACAACTATCTTAAACCAACTCAATGGGTACGATTGCAACCCAAATTAGGAAAATAGCTAAAACTAATAATGGAATCATACTACTAACAGTGTACAGTAAATCTAGGTGAAAACCACATGTCAAAATGTGACGAATATGAGATATGCAGTGGTTATTATGGAGGGCTGCACATAAAGTAGGGGACAATCAATCGAAATTAGGGAGAATGGCTCTCTGGTTCAGATACAGCCGACAGTTCAGCATTTGGTTTGTGTGTACCCTTAGGGAGTGCATGCGACGTATTTCTTCGACAACGTTGAATTGCCCTTACTTCTATTACATAAGCTCTTTAAGTTAGTTGCGGGCTCCGTAATTGTATGTCCAGTTGAAAGGCAACGACCCTTCGGGCGTGACTCCTTTTACCACTTGTTTATAACAATAATCTCTGCAGAGGCATTGCAGCCATCTCAGCTATGCACCGAGCCATGTTGTTGCTGTTGTGATCTTCAGTCCTGAGACTGGTTTGATGCAGCTCTCCATGCTACTCTATCCTGTGCAAGATTCTTCATCTCCCAGTACTTAGTGAAACCTACATCCTTCTGAATCTGCTTAGTGTATTCATCTTTTGGTCTCCCTCTATGGCTTTTACCCTCCACGCTGCCCTCCAATGCTAAATTTGTGATCCCCTGATGCCTCACAACATGTCCTACCAACCGGTCCCTTCTAGTCAAGATGTGGCACAAACTCCTCTTCTCCCCAGTTCTATTCAATACCTCCTCAATAGTTATGTCATCTACCCATCTAACCTTCAGCATACTTCTGTATCACATTTCGAAAGCTTCTATTCTCTTCTTGTCCAAACTATTTATCGTCCATGTTTCACTTCCATACATGGCTACACTCCATACAAATATTTTCAGAAACAACAGATGGGGACGTTTGCAAGACAACAACCATCTGCACGAACAGTTCGACGACGTTTGCAGCAGCATAGACCATCAGCTCGGAGACCATGGCTGCGGTTACCCAAGCCATACGGACGAGGAATTATAGATATAATAGGAAATGATACAGTTTGTCTGCCGCTGGTGATGATAGTTGTGGGACTAGATTTTCTTCTGTGTTGGTGACGACGGCAGCTTGGCCACTGGGGGGAAAATTGTTTGCAACTCCTCGAGTATTTGGATTCAAATGGTTCAAATGGCTCTGAGCACTATGGGACTCAACATCTGAGGTCATCAGTCCCCTAGAACTTAGAACTACTTAAACCTAACTAACCTAAGGACATCACACACATCCATGCCCGAGGCAGGATTCGAACCTGCGACCGTAGCGGTCACGCGGTTCCAAACTAAAGCGATTAGAACCGCACGGCCACACCGGCCGGCCGAGTATTTGGGGTCAAGGAGGTAAGAGAGGAGAGTTTTTCGTGGCATTCGGTGGATGTCCACTGTAGCGAATGGCCTGGGCATTCCCGCTGAGGTACGTTGTATGCTCGGAAAATTGGCCGAGAGCCGCCACCATGGACAGTCTTGGTTTTTTCGGTGCACTAGAAGTGGTTCGCTAGACATATCGATACGACGGTACGATGGCTGCGGCCTTTGCAGTTGTGCACCTATGGCCCGTCTCAACATCACCCATTAGGCAGTTCAGTAGTGAGCATATCGGCAGCATGGGCCTATTAGCAATCTTTGTCTGAGGACTTGGTCTTCACTACAGTGAGTCCCTCTAACCTACAGCCCTGTATTTCAACCAACCTCTTTGGTACTGACGTTCAGCTAGCGGTTCTCAGATTTGGTCAGTACTTCACATATAGTCAGAAAACGTCCTTGCTGTTACCTTGAGAGAGTCATAGTTTTACCTTGACCTCCATATCCTTTTAATACACTACTGACCATTAAAACTGCTATACCAAAAATAAATGCAGATGATAAAAGGGTACTAATTGGACAAATGGATTAAACTAGAACTGACATGTGATTACATTTGGGTGCATGGATTCTGAGAAATCAGTACCCAGAGCAACCACGTCTGGCCGTAATAACGGCCTTGATACGCCTGGGCATTGAGTCAAACAGAGCTTGGATGGCGTGTACAGGTACACGATAGCACAGTTCATCAAGAGTAGTAACTGGTGTATTGTGACGAGCCAGATGCTCGGTCACCATTGACCAGACGTTTTCAATTGGTGAGAAATTTGGAGAATGTGCTGGCCAGGGCAGCAGTCGAACATTTTCTGTATCCAGAAAGGCCCGTACAGGAACTGCAACATGTGGTCGTGCATTATCCTGCTGAAGTTTAGGGTTTCGCGGGGATCGAATGAAGGGTAGAGACACGGGTCGTAACACATCTGAAATGTAACGTCCACTGTTCAAAGTGACGTCAATGCGAACAAGAGCTGACCGAAACGTGTAACCAATGGCACCGCATACCATCACGCTGGGTGATACGCCAGTATGGCGATGACGAATACACGCTTCCAATCTGCGTTCACCGCGATGTCGCCAAACACGGATGCGACCATCATGATGCTGTAAACAGAACCTGGATTCATCCGAAAAAATTACGTTTTGCCATTCGTGCACCTAGGTTCGTCGTTGAGCACACCATCGCAGGCGCTCGTGTCTGTGATGCAGTGTGAAGGGTAACCGCATCCATGGTTTCCGAGCTGATAGACCATGCTGCTGCAAACGTCGTCGAACTGTTTCTGCAGATGGTTGTTGTCTTGCAAACGTCTCCATCAGTTGACTCATGGATCGAAACGCGGCTGAACGGCCTGTTACAGCCATGAGGATAAGATGTCTGTTATCTCGACTGCTAGTGGTACGAGGCCGTTGGGATCCAGCACAGCGTTCCATGCTACCATCCTGAACCCACCGATTCCATATTTTTCTAACAGTCATTGGATCTCGGCCAACGCGAGCAGCAATGTCGCGATACGATAAACCGCAATCGCGATAGGCTACAATCCGACCTTTATCAAAGTCGGAAACGTGATGCTACGCATTTCTCCTCCTTACACGAGGCATCATAACGTTTCACCAGGCAACGCCGGTCAACTGCTGTTTGTGTATGAGAAATCGGTTGGAAACTTTCCTCAAGTCAGCACGTTGTAGTTGTCGCCACCGGCGCCAACCTTGTGTGAATGCTCTGATAAGCTAATCATTTGCATATCACATCATATTCATCCTGTAGGTTACATTTCGCGTCTGCAGCACGTCATCTTTGTGGTGTAACAATAATGTCCAGTAGTGTAACTTTGCCCGCCGTCGACATCATCTGCCAACATGTTTTTTGTTTCGTGATTGTCTATGCTAATTATGGGGTTGTACGTATTGCTTCTGTAATAAACGAAGTTTGAAAAGGGCAATATTTAATTTCAGTTCCTATTCATCCTGATCATTTGAATTACAATTTTTTTTGAGCTGGGCATATGTAATTAGGGTAGGAAATCTTACATGTTGTTATGGTAATGTTTGAAACTGATATCACAGTTTCGTGTTCTTGCACTTATCAGCCCTATTTTCAGGTCCAAATAAGTACGTCCCTGAGTGACAACATATTTATCTCCATTGCATCTGATGTAGGCAGAATATGTGCCATTCGGAGACCGTACGGGTTTAAAGGCTTAATGTAATCCAGCAAGACGAGAACTTTTCTATCTGCTTCACCGAATGTACTGTTAGTATTTGCTCTTACCGTCCTCTAATTCGTAATATGTTATTGTATACTAACACGAAAGTGCGGTTCATTATTGCGAAACCACCTGTATCTTGTTCTCGAAATAAATGAGAATTACAAGCTAAAAGCGGAATTTAGGTTTTTAGGGGACTTCACGAAATCATTTTTTAAAAGATCTTTTAACCATTATATTTCTTTCGGATCCGTGATGAGTGCCAAATAAAAATGTGAGCATGTTAAAATTTTGCACCTTGTTTTCAGAATCAACCATCGTAACCATACAACAAATTTCAAGTTAGGGGCACCCATGCATTCTATGCGGCCGTAAATCTGGCCTCCATGGAAAAATTCTAAGACATATTGGTAACACCGAGAGTTTGAGACAATATATGCACATAAAAAATTGTATTGCATCACCCCAGTTCCCGGAATATCTGAAGATAAACTTTGACTGTGGATATTGCAAACAGTCACAGTCCAACTGACTGTTCAGAGATGTCACTAAACCCGCCCAATGATGTAAACAACCATGCATGAGCAGTGCCTATTAGACGGAGGGGGTCCGACAGCCCATCAGTTCCAGTCATTCCACCAAGAAGGAGGTAAACGGCTCGAGTTGTCTGTCGTTCAACGAAGCCTAGACGGACAATACCGCGGTTCGATCGCGTCCGCGTTTTTACTTTGTGCCAGGAACAAGGGAAGTGTCCAGGAGTCTCAGGGTGAACCAAAGCGATGTTGTTCGGACATGGAGGAGATACAGAGAGACAGGAACTGTCGATGACATGCCTCGCTCAGTCCGCCCAAGGGCTATTATTGCATTGGATGACCGCTACGTAAGTATTACTGCTAGGATGAAACCTGACAGCAACGCCACGATGTTGAATAATGCTTTTCATGCAGCCACAGGATATCGTTTTACGACTCAAACTGTGCGCAATAGGCTTAATGATGCGCAAGTTCACTCCCAACGCCGATGGTGAGGTCTATCTTTGAAACCACTACACCACGCAGCGCGAGACAGATGGGACCAACAACATGCCGAATGGACCGTTCGAGATTGGCATCACGTTCTCTTCACCGACGAGCGTCGCATACACCATCAACCGGAAATTCATTGGAGGCGTATTTGGATTGTTCAAATGGCTGTGAGCACTATGGGACTTAACAGCTGAGGTCATCAGTCCCCTAGAACTTAGAACTACTTAAAGCTAACTTAACCTAAGGACATCACACACATCCATGCCCGAGACAGGATTCGAACCTGCGACCGCAGCGATTGCGCGATTCCAGACTGAAGCGCCTAGAACCGCTCGGCCACACCGGTCAGCCGCGTATTTGGAGGCAACCTCTTCAGGCAGAATGCCTGCGACACTTTGTCCAGCGTGTCCAGCAGGGAGGAGGTTCTTTGCCGTTTTGCGGTGGCGTTATGTGGGCCGACATACGACGCTGATGGTCATGGAAGGCACCATACCGGTGTTTACTGCAGTCTGGACCACTACATCTGAAGGTGTCGCTGTATTGTGGTACGATATGCAATGTGTGGTTTTCATGAGCAATAAAAAGGGTGGAAATCGTGTTTATGTTGATCTCTATTCCAATTTTCTGTACAGGTTCCGGAACTCGCGGAACCGAGATGATGCAAAACATTTTTGATGTGTGTATTAAAGTGCTTCAGATCTGGGAGTCGGAATCCAGCATCCTTTGAAATCGTAAGAGTAACGGAAATTATTCATGACAGGGTATGAGCTTTATTAACATATTATGACAATAAACCAACACGAAAGACATCATGTGGATGCCAAAAATTGTTTTTTTATTATGACATAAACAAATTTCCAGCCTCGCCGTCTCATGAAAAAATATTTTTTCGCTATCAGATTAAGAGAATGCACACTGCTATATTTGAAGACTGAAATGGTGTTATCGAAGACGCCACGTCCTGTAATTACAAATGAAAATGAGAAGGATATTGAAACTTCCTGGCAGTTGAGAAACGTGTGGAAGTACAGCGGTGAGGTCGGGCCGTGAACATTGCTTGAGTAGCTCAGTTTGTAGAGCATATTCTCACGAAAGGCAAAGCCCGAAGTTCTCGTCTCGGTCCAGCACACGGTTTTAATCTGCCAGGAAGTTTAACACCAGCACACACTGCGCTACAGAGCCAAAATTTCATTCTGAAGAAGTGTATTTTTGCACTACCCATGTTCCTAAGGGAACAAAATGCTGAAATGATGCAGGTGACTGTAGAAGACCACAGCATATGTGAAAGAAACTGAATACACGGAATGTGAAACAGATAAATGATCACTTTTAGCTGACGTGCTCAGTTCTGTAGAAAACTGACGGCTAGAGGTATAGTCTTCCTCTGCTCGTCGGCAGGGACACTTCTGGTGTTGTACTAAGAGAGATGCATTTTTGCTATCTGCTTATTAAACCACTTTCACGTTCGTATTGCATTAAGTAACGTTGTCGTGCGTAATGTATTGTCTTTGCAGCGGATGAAATTGTAAAACACAATTATGAGAAAATGCCTGACTGTAAAGATCGATGTAGATGCTACTGCCTTATTCTAAGTGATCTGAAGACAGCAATATCCGTACATACCTCATCCGATGACGAATTCGTAGGATGACACGGAAGTCGGTCGACAATCAAGTGGTCTTCAGGGCCTGACTGAGTGTTTCCTTTTCTTGCTTTTAATATACGTACTATATTCAGAAGGAGTGGGTAGTTGACCAGAAGCTGAAAGACTTAATTAGTCTTTTCTGAATGATACCATGAAAACAGTATCAGACCCTGGTAACTACTTCAGATGTAGACTACTTTACTGCTGACGAAATTTGTTAAAGGAATGTAATGTACATGATAATGTACATGGTACCAATTGTTCGAACAGTGGCAGGATTCTGTAACTCATATGGAGATTGCATGTATTTGATAATGTAGTATGAAACAGTATACTTAGACGTTGTCGTCTGCATGGATGCAGGGGAATTATCGACAATAAAAAAAGCAGGGGTACGCCAAGAACGAGAGGAATGGGGTCAACAACACTGAGCGAGGTGGCGCAGTGGCTAGCACACTGGGCTCGACTTTGGGAGGGCGACGGTTCAATCCCGCGTCCGGCCATCCTGATTTAGGTTTTCCATGATTTCCCTAAATCTCTACGGGCAAATGCCGGTATGGTTCCTTTGAAAGGGCACGGTCGACTTCCTCCCCTAATCCGATGAGACCTACTACCTGGCTGTTTGGTGTCCTCCCACCAAAACAACCCAATGGGGTCAACACTTTTTACTTTTGGGGAAGTGCTTCATCTGTTTAAAAAGGAAAAAGTTCTGACAATGCTCAGGAAAACATTCAGGTTTACAGTACGTGGAAGAAAATGGAGTAAATGTTTCATGACAACGTACGTCTTAATAATTTTCTTATTCATTTCAAACTCTTGGAAAACGATTACATTTCATTCAAACATCAAGGAAACACTGTGGTTTGAGAGCGAATGACGTGATAGTTAAATATGTATGATTTACTGACTTATTCGAAATAATAATATAGTAGTAAACTGAAGTTGTTTTCCCATAGCACACTGCACAACGTAAAAAATAAAACGAAATTTTTCCTATTTTACTATTAGCCCACTGTTAAGACTAATCGATCTCAGACTTTACAGCAAAAAGAAAAACCTATTCCTGAAGAAACAAAGTTATTTTGAAAAATAATATATTTCATATAATAACGAACAAAACACATAACATTCCTATTTAAAACTCTATCAGAAACTGGAATTCCTAACACAGGATGGAGAACTACAAGGAAATCATGGAGGGACGAACCCAGAACAGCACCGTCATTTATCATTTGAATGGTTACTTTTATTTAACCACCACATATTAGAATGAATAAATAAATACAATAATGACATATAATAATGAGCGACAGGTTAAAGATAATTAGTTTCTTATTGCAGTAATCGGCTTTAACAAATGATTTTACCTGAACAAACCACAAAACACAGTGCAAGAGTAAACAGGATTTTTTTAAAAGCCTTCTTTCCTCATATAACAGATGCTGCTTAAATGCCAACCGCAAAGATATCTTTAAGACAATTTAAAAAAAGGTCATTGAAAGACTTCAAAGTATTTTTGCTAAAGAAAATAAAAAATTCAGACACGCCCTTAACGCGAAACAGGGCAAACACACTACATACTATTGAAATCAGCATAAAATCTACTGAAAATTTTATCAAGTACCACCAAACGGCCAAATATATTAAAGTTGTTAACACGTGAGGCAAGTTCTATCCTGATTTATTCCCAGTTCCATAACTGTGGATTAATGATTTGGAAATATTCGCGTAAGATAATAATCAAGACGGAACTTTGCTCTTAATGAAGTTTAGAAAACACTGAGCTATCCGAATTTCGTAACATGAGCACTAAAACCGTATTGCAAAGGAGATGTACAAGTGTAAGTATAACTTTAAATAAGGTTCCATATATTAGAACATCAAGTAATATAGCCCCTACTTAACTTAAAATTTATTAGCAGGCAGCTGGAGCTAAGGCAATCGCGGTCACGCCTCAAAGGCAGCCAATAAACGTCAAGGTAGTGTTTAACAGCAACAAGCCCCTGCAGCCATCAGCCGCTGGAAAACCGGTCGTGAAGCTCAGAAGACTAAGTAGGGCTGTTAACGAACACCACTTAGGTGAATCATAGGCCAGACAAACAAATTAAGCAAATGTTAATGACCACCTTTTCGAGAAATGGTCTCTATAAGGTTTCTTAATATGACATCAAATTGAAAAATTTAGGGAACCTTAATAAATGCCCAAATAATAGGATCTGACGATACTTTAGCCAATTCACACGGCAAGGTACCGAGTGGTAACCACACATTTATTTAAGGGCAATGAGAAGGTTACCTCTAAAAGGCGATATTTAATGATTATATCTTACAAGCAGTGTTTTCTTCTGTGATATTTAGACATGGGAATCTACAACACAATCGTAACACACATATTAAATACATAGAATTTCTGATGAAGTAAACAAAACATAAAATAAAAGATTAAATGCAAAATCGTTAAAAAGACTTAAGATCACAATTTAACCTGCAAAATTTTTGCCACGGCTTATTGCCAAAACACTTTCCCAGAATTCAACTGCACAAGAAAGCCGGCGGCCGTATCAGTGGGGAAGCCTAACATTAAAGTTAATCCTTGAATTTAGTCTTGCGCAGCATGTGTAGCCAACACAAAGTGACTACAATGAAACTCAGTGGTACACAGAACTCCCCAATACAGCCAAAATGCAAATGCAGCCAAATATTCGACTGATCGGAAGTATAAACAATGTGAAGCTACAGAGCCTTAGTTCGAATACTTTTGCTGAAACCAATATTTCATTAAGCCACCAAGCGCAGGCAATAGAGGTGGGCGTATCGTAATACTGACGACACACGCACAAATGGCAGATATCTGATAATCCTGGATGCATTTAGTGTGGCTCCCACCACCCAGTCCCACGCCGCATTGAATATTAAAGCCGGAGAAATCAGCGGGCACGGACAGAATGACGCCGTTCTCACTTCAATGACGTAACTCCACCTTCACCAGTTGCAACCAATCCTCCGCTACACACTGTCAGGTGGCTTGCGGAGCATGGATGTAGATGTAGAAATCTTGACATTAACAGAGCTAACGGCCAAATGACACACCATGTCTGACACTCGGCTCATGACGCCCTATGGTCCGCTGTCATTCGCTGCCTCGCTCTTCCTCCCCACCAACGCTGCTGAAGGCCTAACTTAGGGCTCGCTCTGCCAGAGATAATCAGCGACAAGCTACACTCGATCTGCGCTGCCAGTACTAGAGCCACTGAATAATGCCCACAATCAAGGCGCTAAAAAAATGGAAATGGCTCAGAGCACTATGGGACTTAATATCTATGGTCATCAGTCCCCTAGAACTTAGAACTACTTAAACCTAACTAACCTAAGGACATCACACAACACCTAGTCATCACGAGGCAGAGAAAATCCCTGACCCCGCCGGGAATCGAACGCGGGAACCCGGGCGCGGGAAGCGAGAACGCTGCCGCACGACCACGAACTGCGGACTCAAGGCATTCAAAATCGGTTGCTAGTCCCCCTTGGCTCAGTTACAATATTATTCACAATGTGAAACTGATGAATTTTTTCGATTAAATAAACGAATAAAAGAGCTCAAAACGACATCCTATCAAATTATCTTCAGTGCTGTTTGCATGGTTATTAACGATCATTTTTCAGTGGTGTAGTCTTCTTATAGGAATACTTTATTAGACTTGGTCGCAAATATTCACGCATACATAACTGATTCGTCGCTTGGTTAGCGAAAAATAAAGTGATTCTCTTTGTCTACGTTATATTTAAGCCCATAAGAAAAGAGAATAACTTTGCGATCTGGAGGACACAGGAATTTTCACACTCTAATCTCGAAGAGTCTGAAATCAGCTGTCGCAACGTTTGGAACTATGCTTTTCTGTGCCTGTAAAATTTGCAGTTTGCCTTCGTTCAGAAGCTGATGTAAACAATGTTTCCAGACGAGTCCATGAGTTTGGACAGTTTGGTAAGCTACTTTCGGTGGATTTAAAAATTACATGTGTCGTGCTACGTAGTCTTAATTCAAATGGCTCTGAGCATTGTGGGACTTAAAGTCTGAGGTCATCAGTCCCCTTGAACTTAGAACAACTGTAACCTAACTAACCTAAGGACATAACACACACCCAAGCCCGAGGCAGGATTCGAACCTACGACCATAGCGGTCGCGCGGTTCCAGACTGTAGTGCCTTGAACCGCTCGGCCACCCAGCCCGCCGTAGTCTTAATTCCGAACTCC
Organism: Schistocerca piceifrons; assembly: GCF_021461385.2. Taxonomy (NCBI): domain Eukaryota; kingdom Metazoa; phylum Arthropoda; class Insecta; order Orthoptera; family Acrididae; genus Schistocerca; species Schistocerca piceifrons. Next base: position 786,025,827 of record NC_060140.1, on the reverse strand, counting down.
CGGTTGCTGAATGTTAGTAAACAGTGCAATATTGACGAGCGTGTCAAAACTGCTCACCATTTTTCCCTCACCGTCATATGTCTACATCTACATTCACACTCCACAGGCCACCTGACGGTGTGTGGCGGAGGGTACAATGAGTACTTCTATCGGTTCTCCCTTCTATTCAAGTCTCGTATTGTTCGTGGAAAGAAAGATTGTCGGTATGCCTCTGTGTGGGCTCTAATCTCTCTGATTTTATCCTCATGGTCTCTTCGCGAGATATACGTAGGAGGGAGCAATATACTGCTTGCCTCCTCGGTGAAGGTATGTTCTCGAAACTTCAACAAAACCCCGTACCGAGCTACTGAGCGTCTCTCTTGCAGAGTCTTCCACTGGAGTTTACCTATCATCCCCGTAACGCTTTCGCGATTACTAAATGATCCAGTAATGAAGCGCGCTGCTCTCCGTTGGATCTTCTCTATCTCTTCTATGAACCCTATCTGGTACGAATCCCACACCGGTGAGCAGGATTCAAGCAGTGGGCGAACAAGTGTACTGTAACCTACTTCCTTTGTTTTCGGACTGAATTTCCTTAGGATTCTTCCAATGAATCTCAGTCTGGCATATGCTTTACCCGTCAATTTTATATGGTCATTCCATTTTAAATCACTCCTAATGCCTACTCCCAGATAATTAATGAAATTAACTGCTTCCAGTTGCTGAGCTGCTATATTGTAGCTAAATGATAAAGAAACTTTCTTTCTATGTATTCGCAGCACATTACACTTGTGTACATAGAGATTCAATTGCCATTCCCTGCACCACGCGTCAATTCGTTGCTGATCCTCCTGCATTTCAGTACAATTTTCCATTGTTATAACCTCTCCATATACTGCAGCATCCTCCGGAAATAGCCTCAATGAACTTCCGATGTTATCCACAAGGTCATTGTGTATGTTGTGAACAGCAACGGTCCTACGACACTCTCCTAGGGCACACCTGAAATCACTCTTACTTCGGAAGACTTCTCTCCATTGAGAATGACATGCTGCGTTCTGTTATCTAGGAACTCTTCAATCCTATCACACAGTTGGTCTGATAGGCCATATGCTCTTACTTTGTTCATTAAACGACTGTGGGGAACTATATCAGACGCCTTGCGAAAGTCAAGAAACACGGCATATAATTGGGAACCCGTGTCTATGGCCCTCTGAGTCTCGTTGCCTAATAGCGCAAGCTGGGTTTCACACGATCGTATTTTTCGAAACCCATGCTGATTCCTACAGAGTAGATTTCCAGTCTCCAGAAAAGTCATTATACTCGAACATAGTACGTGTTCCAAAATTCTACAACTGATCGACGTTAGAGATATAGGTCTACAGTTCTGCCCATCTGTTCGACGTCCCTTCTTGAAAACGGGGATAACCTGAGCCCTTTTCCAATCTTTTGGAGCGCTACGCTCTTCTAGAGACCTACGGTACACCGCTGCAAGAAGGTCTGTGTCACTTAGACAGCAGGAGGCGTGTTCACTACTCATGTTGGCTACTGATGAGACGATGTGCTCCGTGCGTGAACGCATAGGTCAGGCTATTACCAAATGTTTGATTTTACGTCAAGAACTGCATGGTAAACCGGACTTCGTGGCAGCAAATGTATCTTCCAAATGGGAATATTGCATAAACGTTATAGATGAAAGCTTATTACTTATAGTAGCTTCAGTTGCACCTATGATAATTAACCTTCTTTGTAGCGTGAAACTAACCATTTACACACCCTGTTGACATGTACACTGCAGCGTATCTTTTAAACCGCTTTTTTAAGTTCACACGTCGCTTCAGGCCAGGCAGTGCCTCAAAGGAAACTTATGGAAGTAAGTGAGTTAATTACATTAGCCAGACAAATCCACGCCTTTGCAGTCTGTGTTTTTACGAAACAAACATACATGACTCGTTGTGTTATGAAATCTGCTAGTACTTTACAAAGACATGATAGTGTCTTGATGTACGTATGTCCACGTTAAAAAAAATAGAAATAATATTCAGGCTTATCGCCCAGTTGTCTGCTGCGTAGCCCATTAAAAGAATAATCTTTTAAAGCACTGACGCCATCTTCGGTGCCCTTTACGAGGCCTTACGGAACTAGATGGCCATGATGGAAGCACTCAGCAGCTGGCGTCGGGAAATTTCCGCCCCCGCAGTGGAGCCGAGAGACGAGAGTGTCCGAAACTTGAGCTAACGCTCATTTGTCTGTGTCAGGAGTGAGTACTCGGCCGGCGAGATGGAAATGAACCTGCCACAGAACTTGGTTCGCCAATTCGGTGCTTAACCGCGACATCTACAACACTACTCAAACAGCTGTACGCAAGTTTTTAACTTTGTTTGAAATGTGTTCCGCAGTGGAAGAGCATGTGAGAACAAAGCCAAGAAGGCGAGGAGCAAAGTGGGTGCCAGGTTAATGCCAGAGTAGAAGTTAACACCTAATGGCATCATTTATTTGTTCTAAATATTACAATTTTCGAATCCACCTACAGTTGTTGAAATCAGTGTCTTCCTCTGGTGTAATGAAAGTTATTCCCTAATGTAAAATATATCCTACCGTCCTTTCCTTTCTGCAATTCAGTACTGCGCACATATTCCTTTTCTTACCAAAGCCACCGAGAAAGTCTTGTGTCAAAACATTCAGTACTGCGCACATATTCCTTTTCTTACCAAAGCCACCGAGAAATTCTTGTGTCAAAACAGTCAATTACATATTCAGCACACTAATACATCACACTTCAAACATTTCCTTTGTCCTACTTCTACGTTTTTCCCACAGTTGTACACCCTCAGAGTAAATAGCCAGTTTTTACACCAGACTGAATTGATTCCGGACCAAAGTGCTCCTAGTACACGCCGTTTCAAAAAGATACTTCCGTATTGTGTGTCTTCTACTTGAATGAAGATTGGGGTAAATTTTAACCTATGTATAGGACTACAAACTTTTTATTTTCAAGAGAACTACCCGATTATACGACAGTATTTGTTTAACTTGTACTCAGTGTACTCATTCTCACAGTCCGCTTATATCTGCTGTCCATGCACCTTCCTCAGCTCCTCCAAGTAATAAGGTTAGGGCAAAGACTTTTTCTGGGAGAGGGAATTCAGCCACAAATCCTATATTAATCTTTTTGAGAACTGCTCTAGTAAAATAACGCGCCACCACGCAGTAATTCGATTTGCTGCGGAAGAAAGTAGCGGGCCATAGCTGCGTGGGCGGAGACGGTAGCATGAGAGTAAGTCGGAGGACAAGGAGCGTTCTGGGACCAACAAACTTAATGAACATTTGATTTTAAGTCTGTATCGGCCACTTGTTGCCTGGTATATTCATCGGATTGACATATGATCTTAGCTGCAACAGGCAAGTTTATATTAGTGAAAAAAAATGGTTCTAATAGCTCTGACCACTATGGGACTCAACTGCTGTGATCATCAGTCCCCTAGAACTTAGAACTATTTAAACCTAACTAATCTAAGGACATCACACACACCCATGCCCGAGGCAGGATTCGAACCTGCGACCGTAGCAGCAGCGCGGCTCCGGACTGGAGCGCCTAGAACCGCACGGCCACCGCGGCCGGCTATATGAGTGAAACCATTGCCACTACCGACTGATATATTTAAGAATTAGCCAGGGATTAGAAATGTGCAGTGCTTTTAACATTTATTTTCAAGATTATACGTTGAAATTGTGACTTTAAAGCGCTACGTAGTTTTTTCTGTAAATTTTGATAATATAAAGGGCGGCTGCTAACTTTCAATTTATTAAAGTAGAAAGTAGTAAACAAACTAGGAAGGAATTATTTTGTGAAACTACTAGAATCTTTGGATCTTAGACTTTTACTTAAACAATATGTTAAAAAAAAGTCAGATAAACATGCAGACCTCAAATCGTCGTTTAAGTCAATTTTTCACTGTGTGTATTGAAACATTTCCCTAAAGTTGTAGGGTACTGTGGCTCTGGGTGCATTGTTGATACCAAAGAGATATCTAATTGATATTCAAATTAAATTGATTAATTAATTACCTCTGACCATACCCACCTCCGCCCCGGATAATGTCATTGTTTTCTCTCAGCCTGCACGTGGGTCCCTGCACCCTTCTCCTTCCCCACCCTTCCCCAACCCTCTCCCCTCGCCACCCCTCTGCGTCCCCAACCTTCACTATTGGCGGAAATTTCGAAATTTTCTGGAATTTTGAATTTTGGTGGGATTTTCGAATTTCGGTAGGAATTTCTTGTCCCAGGGTTGTGCTGACATCCCTCTCCACCTTCCACCCAGGATTTGGTGGAAAATTAGAAATGGCAGTCTTCCTTCTGGAACTCGAACCCTGGTCCTCGTGGATGGTTAGCCCAAGTATGCCCCGCAACACAGGGAAACTGCTCATATGCAGGAGAGGAAGGTTCGGTTAATGTACTTTACCTATCACGGATGGGAAACTGAAGTAAAGATCAGTCCAGATCCAGTAATTAGACGTGAAGATACGGCCTAATTATACAACTGTACGCACAGTGCTACACAAAATCACAATACAGCTCAAAAATCGATGACGCCGTGCAACTGGTGTTGACCTGCTGGGACAAAATTTCATAATACGACTTAAAACTTGTGGCAGACGCACACAAACTCTACCCCAGACCTACAAGCTGGCAGGAAAAAGGGCTGAGGTGTTAGGTACTACCCTTATTTTTCCGTTTTTCGGAGGGAAATACATTCTACTGACATCGACTTACTCGTATTGAACAGAGAGAAGTTTAATAAGTGTATTACCTGTAAGCATTCACCAGATAATTGTATTTATTGCTGTTTGACATCAGAGTTCGCTACAGGCACCTGCTCGACAGTCACCGTGCAGCCCAGGAAAACAAAGCCAATAAACACCACAACAACTGATGGAAAAAAATGCATCGATGTTCCAATTATGCTTCGAAATTGCCATAGAAAAATCTTAATGAACAGGTCATAATGCAAAAATATGTACTGGGGAAAATCGTTGCCCCAAATGACTGCAGAGGGGGTGGTAGTTGAATGTGCGCTCTCCTCAATGGGCGCTCACGAACTAATAAATTAGAGGAAGTCTTACTACCACCCTCTCCCTCCCTCCCTCCCTCCCTCTCTCTCCTCACTATAGGTAGGAGTAGAGGACTGTTCCATCTCCCTGCAGGTGGTCCACAAAGAAATCCTTGTGGTGGCATTGATATGATGTCTCCAGTCTGCGGAAATCAGTCATAGATGGACAAAAGGCAAGAAGAGAATGCTTCTTGCAATCAGTTAAATGTGTTTCTCGGAAATGCTGGACCCCATGGAACAACAATGAATTGGAAAACAGGAAGCCCCCTGCCTAAAGGCGACTGCAGACCCCGCCGTATCTATGAGCACAATAAGTCTGCAGCTTGAGTGTCCAGCAAGGCATTGCATGAGCTTGCTGTGGTCGCTGACCGCCTTGATGAGACCGTCCTTTGCCATCACAAAAGCATGTATAGTCGACTAAACATTACGAGATAAATGGATGGCCACTCCAAGGGCAACTTGTTAATCTAAAATATAGTGACATAACACTGCCCCGCACACACCGCCATCCTAGTCTCGTGCACCTACTTTGGAGATCTCACACTCACTGGACTGTCCTCCACACTGCCCCACCGCAGACGATCGGAGTTCTGTCATGGAGAGCAACCATATTTAACGTCAGCATATTTGTTATAATCAAGCATCTTTTAAAAAGGGAAACTCAATCGCAATGATAATAAATGTCTTCTCTCCGCATAAATAGCCAAAATCCATTTTCTTTAGTTTATGAGCAAAATCAGAATAGCTTTGTTTGTCTATATCCATATGTGTGACACATATAGCTCCAATAAATCCAACCCAGTCCTCCCACTGGTGGATCCACCATGCATTATATCCGGAACGTTGGCTAGAGGATGATCATCAATGCATTACATACGGGATAGGATTCGAAGATGCCGGCTGGTGTGGCCGTGCGGTTAAAGGCGCTTCAGTCTGGAACCGCGTGACCGCTACGGTCGCAGGTTCGAATCCTGCCTCGGGCATGGATGTGTGTGATGTCCTTAGGTTAGTTAGGTTTAATTAGTTCTAAGTTCTAGGCGACTGATGACCTCAGAAGTTGAGTCGCATAGCGCACAGAGCCATTTGAACCATTTGTTTGATTCGAAGATGGATCCACCACCAATAGGTCAGGCTGAGGTTTATGGCAGCCATGTATGACACTTGTATGTACATAGATGTGGTGTGCGTATTGTAAGACTTTCGGTACACACACCATCAGATTATTTGACTTGTCGCTCTAACGAAGTAGGCGAGTGTCAGCAATATGTCTCGTGGTCTTATCGTGGCATGTTTATCTTCTGCCGTTAGGTCAGACAATAGAAATGCCACTTGCATGCTTAGAGTAGCAGATTGACAGTGACCAACTTTAAACAGAACTTGATTAATTTTCACACACATTCATTAAAATAATAAGAATCATAAACCTTACTTAACTTGATTCTGGATGCTATTTACAATTGACAATCTGAAATTCCTTTGGTCTTGGTACGTTAATCTTATTCTCACGTATCTCTGATACTTACAATGTGTCTATACATTTCTCTTCATGGCTATGTACAGGAATAGGATAATCTTTTTAGGTGCAGACTGAAACTTGACTATAGACTGGTACAGACAAATGTAGAACTCGTACAGACTGGTGCAGACAAATGCAGGCTGACTCATCGGAGGTCTGTACACCCGTTATAATACCTCGAGCATTCAGGTATCACTGCGCGAGTGTGATCCGTGAGGAGAAAAGGTTCTACGTTAGCAGCAATCTCATTGGCTGCATTACATATTAATACGCGGATCGGCGGAAGCAGAATTTGGTCCGTCTCTTAGGCAGCGCCATCTCATAGTGTTGAGATGGACAAGCGCTGCGCCTGTGCTGTTATGGTTAGCAGGGCGCGCTCTAGTGGGAAAGTTGTGTATGCGCTGACTATGCGGAACTATGTACACAACAATAGACATACAGGAAGAAGAGAAAAATGCGCTGCATCTGTAGAATATTTGGTTGTGAGAGACTAGTTGCAGTCAAGTATAGTGCAACACTATATGGCTGATGTGTTGATCTGTATCGTGAATAAGAACAATACTCATGATAGACTATCTCTCTTCATCTGACCAACATCTTGCACACAAATATCAGAATTGGTATATGCCATCATCGTGGAATGCTCTTCGAAACGAAACACTGAGACATTTGCTACTCTGTTGCTGCGGAAGATAAGATTAACCATAAGGGTCATCATCTTCAGATAGCTGTTCAAATCGATCTACAACGCCGCAAACCCTTCCCCTTTCCACATGCTGTAATGTCTTTCACATTTGTGTCAATGAGCAACATCGCATCTGTGTTTTACTACTACAAAATTCCGTGTTGTGGAAGCTGTGTAGTTTACACCTTGCAACGCTCAGCATTTTGTGAGATCCAAAGGATCTAAATGTGTTAATATTGGTTTAGCAGCTGACACAGACCTCGAAGTCATGGTAGAAAAACAAAGTGTAGGGCAATGTACATAACTGTAGCTATAAACTGCTTGGATGTGTTTCAGTCGAAAAACAATGTATTAAATTACTTACAAAAGAGCCATAAAGGAACTGCCTCTTGTGATTGATAGTCTGTTGGGTATGGTCTTCCTCCAGTACAGTTGACGGATCTGTGCAGGCCTTTGAGCAATGGCCACATACGCTAAAGGAGCGATTCGTTTATACATAATATGCTCGATGACAACATGCAGACGATACTTGTTTTTTCGATATATCGGAACAGAGAGACACGGTAAAATCTTATAGGAGGTTCTATTACAAGGAGCATTATAGGTGGTTAAAGTTGGAATAGAGATTTTTCTCTCAAAACTACACAGATTTTGCTCATAAATTTTATAGAAATCGTCTATATCTATGCTTGTGGAATTATGACTGTTTTTATTATTATCATCACTATTGTGTTGTAGCAACACTACCGTTTAAGATATGGAAAGTTAGTTTTGTGCAATATTCTGAGCACAAGTTAAAGCCAGGTGCGGGCTGGATTGCAGTGAGTTACGCCTACCAACTGTTGCGAAGTAGAATAGAGGCCACAGGGCCATCAAACTACAGAAAGAGAATACGTAGCGGTTTTGCATGTCACAAATCACAGGCAGAAGGGGCCCACTGGGCAGACTAGCATGTTATGAGTATGTGACATGAAGCAGAAAGTATAGGAAAACAGAGGTGCACTGCCGTGTATAAATAGGTGTGGGTTTCTAACGAGATTCTTTCAAGTGTGGCAGCTCTCCTGGATGGCGGGGCATGTTACACCACCAGCTACACGCAGCAGCAGATGGGGCGCACAGCATTCCAGTCCATAGCGGGTCGCTGGTTCGACCCTCTGAGGCTCATGTGGAGTCCGTAGCCAGCCAGCAGCGGGCCACACCACGGCTCGCTATCGTGGGCAGTCGTCCTGACTTCCAACACCCACTGGTGACGTATGGGGCAAGGGTCGCAGAGTCTGCTGTGGATTGCGGGCTCTTGTTGTCGCCACGTCCTAAGCCTCATCGGAGAGGGAACATGGCGCGGAACATCTTGCAGTTGTCAGCGGGCCGATCTTTGGCTGCTCGGAATGGCGCTGAAGCAACACGGATGGGGACAGCTGAGTCAGCGGCAACACATCCTGACGCCATCGAACTCCGTGGCTGCCCAAGGCTGGTTCGACATAGCATTGCATTGCATGGGACATTGGGGTGCTTCCTCAGCATTGTGGGGCATTGTGACTCAGAACACGGTGTACGAGGGCACTGTGGTGGGAAACAATAAATCATTTGGAAAGCTAGGACGAGTCTTAATACGGTGCCTTCAAACTCTCCCCGCTACATATGGTCATCCTGATACATTCGGTGGCAGAAGTTGCCACTACATTTGGTGTCAGAATAGCAGACGTTGTCTGTCCAGTCAATGTTCGAGCCCATTGCCTTCATTACATTCACAAGATGCGGTAAGATTTGACCAGTTTTGTTCTGAGTATTGGACGTTTTCTTGCCTTTGTGTTTTTGAGTATAGCCCATGGCAGGCCATTATAGAAGTAGGCATATTTCTTTTTTGTCAGAATAACATCACTATGGGACTAACTTCTGAGGTCATCATCCCCCTAGAACTTAGAACTACTGAAACCTAACTAACCAACGGACATCACACACATCCATGCCCGAGGCAGGATTCGAACCTGCGACCGTAACGGTCGTGCGGTTTCAGACTGTAGCGCCTAGAACCGCTGAGCCACTCCGGCCATCAGAATAAGTGTTAGTGTATTTGGGGCAGTAAGATTTATTATTTTTTCATGGCATTTAATTACTTTTGTATTGGTTTTATTTTGATGTTTCCAAGTATGATGATACTGAGGTGTAGGGAGTCACGTTATTCTGGTACTTAAATGTTTTGTTTTGGGACTAACTGGGAACGAAAGCAACACAATGGTAGAGTCAAGGACGCGAGATGTCTCGTAACCAGAAGCGGTACGGATTTTGCTAGAAAAAGTAGCACAATTGACAGGAGAAAATACGCAGTTGAGAAATGAATTAACATCTAGAAGTGAGCGGGAAACCGCGTCTCATCAGTCATTGTTGCCTAAGGTGCAGGATATTGATCTAGCTGCTGGGAGTTTGGTTATTCAGTTTTCTGGCAAGGCATCTGAGGATGTGCATTCGTTTGTGGAGAACTTGGAGACTTCAGCTGTGACGAATGGTTGGCCTGATGATTTGTTGTTACATACAGCCAAGATCAGATTAACGGCTGAAGCGGAAACATATGTAAGGTGTTCTAAGGCCTTAAGGAAGGCAGGACAGTTTAAGCAGTTAAAAGGAGGGCTTTTCCAAAGGTACAAAAAACAGAATAGCGCCCGGTACTTTAGAGAGAGGTTAAGTACAATGTCAAAGAGACAGGGGGAGACGATGGAGAAATTTGCGGACAGGATAATGGAAATTAATGAGCTTACTTATGAGGGTTGGGTCAGAGCGATGAAATGAATAGTGTTCTGTTGCAGGAAGCCGAGCAAAGGGCACTTGATGTATTTTTGAGAGGGTTAACGGCACATATGTCACGGAAATTGCTTGAAGGGACTCCAAGAGATTTGTATTCGGCCAATCAGCTTACAATTCAACGTGAGGAAACAGACGTGGCAACAGGGGTACGCGAGAGGCAAACAGTGTTTACAGCTGATGTGAAATGTTTCAAGTGTGGTCGTACGAGACATGTGCAGAGGCAATGTACGCGGTCACGAAAGAATAAAGGAAGGGCTGGAAATCGGCAGCGGGGAGGATAGAGAAGTGGAGATAGGAGAGGTGGACAATCGTTAAAAGGAAAATGGGGCCCAAGACCCCCCTAAAGGAGCTCCCCTATAATTTAAATGCTACAAATACGTATGCAGAGGTGGAATGTTCAATGGTAGGATCCGTAGGAACTAAAAAGTTTAAGATTTTGTTGGGCACAGGGGTGCAAGTGTCAGTGGCTACTAGGAATATAATGGGACGAAGGGAGCTAGACCCACCACGTTACAGGTTGCGTGGAGTGGGAGATAAGCACGTCACGCCTTTGGGGTCGGTGACAGTTGACGTTCGAATAGAGAAAGTCCGATTTAATGCATGAATGGAGGTAGTACCATGGGTAAGCGAGGGCTACGACGTGATCCTAGCAGTAGATTTCTTGCTTCAACATTATGCCAAAAATGACCTTGGACAACGAACTGTGGAACTTGGTGGAATGTTATTTCAGTTAGGGGAAACAGTGGTCAGTGCAGAGCTGTCGCGAGGGACGTTCAACGTAATGAACAAACCCATTGAACCACGTACATTAGCATTAAGGCTTAATTCGCATGAGAGGAGGAAAATGTGTGGAAAACAATGTCAGCAAGGGGACAGAATTACACGGCATGTGTTAATGCACCATTGTACTAGAGGTAAAACCTGTAGGGGAAGAAATGCACTGACGGAAAAAAATAGCAGCTGCAAGAAGGAGTTGTGCGATATAAAGTTGATATGAGTGTTTGCACACCTGAAAGATGATGTCTGTTCAAACTTCTTGCCAATCGCACAAGAGAGGCACTAGTAGCGCCACTATGAGGATGCAAATCAGGTTTGCTTTAAATACACGCTGTACCTATTGTGAGCTTTAGTTACCTTTGAGACTGGACTGTGGTGAGTTCATTTTAGTCAGAAAAACCCTGCAAGGCGACAAAGACGTCTTTGTCTACACCTCAGTGAGTTTCAAAGAGGTCGTGTAATATGGCTACGACAAGCTGTATGTTCCTTCTGCGATATTGCAGGAAGTCTTGGGAGAAATGTAGTGACCGCACATGATTGCTGGCAATTGTGGTCACCTGAATATTCGATCGCAAGAAGACCGGGCTCCGGACGGCCACGTGGCTCTACCGAGAGGAACGACCTTCGTGTTCGGCGTGGGGCTCTGTCCCATCGTACTGCATGCGCAGCAACAATGTGAACAGCAGTTGGCACCACAGTGACTTGCTTAGGAGGCCTGCAACAATCCTGTCTGCATGTTAGGCACACTGGACCTGCACTTGGAGTTATGCTCTGGGGTGTGGTTTCGCATGAGAGCAGGGGCTCTCTCGTGGTTATCCCACGCACCCCGACTGGAAACTTGTGCTGCTGTCTGGTGATTCGACCTAATGTGCTGCAGCATTCAAGAGGGCGTTTTCCAATTGGATAACGCTCGCCCTCATACCGGCGTTGTTACCGAACATCTCTAGAGAGCGCCGACATGTTGCTGGCCTGCTCGATCACCATATCTGTCTCCAACCTAGGACATAGGGGACACATCGGACGACAACTTTAGGTTCATCCACGGCGAGCATATCCGTGTTGGCCGACTAAGTGCAAATCAGTTATGCAACTCCATCCCATTGAAATGTGGTACACGTACAACACTATGCACGTCTGCATGCTTCTGTTCAAAATTCAGGCAGTTACACCAGTTATTAACGTACCAGAATTCCTCACTTTCAATGGATTATCTCGTTCTTACAGGAACCTGTGGTCTTGCAATGTGAGTCACTTAAATATATTACCTGGATAAATATATTCTCGAAATTTCATTACTCTACATTAATTACTTTTTTGTGTCGCAGTTTTTTCCGTCAGTGTTCAAAATGGTTCAAATGACTCTGAGCACTATGGGATTTAACTTCTGAGGTCATCAGTCCCCTAGAACTTAGAACTACTTAAACCTAACTAACCTAAGGATTGGAACCTGGACCGTAGCGGTCGCGCGGTTCCAGACTGTAGCGCCTAGAACCGCACAGCCACTCCCGCCGGCTCCGTCAGTGTATATTGGAATATATCCCATGAATAACTGATGTCGTTGAGCGAAAGTGCTACTACGATATGAGGAGGTTGGCTCAGGAGAGAAATTCTACGCAGGCTGCAATAAACCAGTCAGAAAACTGATAACGAAAAAGAACGACGTGTTTACATAATAGATACTCTGTTCCCCCGCTGCTCCCCACCTACCCAACGCTCAGTCCACACACACACACACACAAACACACACACACACACACACACACACAGACTCAGAGCGCACAACCACTGTGCAGAGAGAATAGCGCCGGACGGGAAGGTATGCGAGCACGCCGCCGCCATAACTGGAAGGAAGCTAGCCTGGGGGGTAATGCTCGCCGGATGTTGCGGGAAGTAATTAGTGCCTGCCCTTCTACCTGTGCAGCCCTGTCAGCCGCCGCTGCACTCGCCGGTTCCCCCGGGAAGCCGACAATGTCACCAGCAACCAGGAGTTTCCGCAGCTTCATCAATCCCGGCTGCGGTGCAGCTCGTATTACGTGTCAGGTCGCACCAAGTCTGCCAGAGGTCAGCCTCATTAGACCTTGTAGCGAGAGTCACCTTCCTCCCTGAACGGTGCTACGTAGCTGGTTTGGAGTTACTGGATCGAAGGCCGCCCTCCCAGGTGAGATACTTTCACTCGATTGGTCATCCTAACAAATTAGTAGTATTGCATAAAGACAATTTATTGTTACCATAAATATCATAAAGCTCTTGACCAATTTACTTCAGATTTTTACACGATATTTCAGCAAAAATTCGGACAGACACTGGGCATACTTATTATTATTATTACTATTTTTATTAGTTCTCAGTCTTCTGACCGGTTAGATGCGGCCCGCCACGTATTTCTCTCCTATGCGCTAACTTCCTCTCAGAGTAGCACTTGGAATATAAATCCTGTTCTAATCTCTGTCTTACTTTACCCTCTACAACTGCCTATAATACCGTGCAAGTATTTCCCTGATGTCTTAACAGATTTAATGTCATCCTCTCCCTCCTTCTCGTCAGTGTTTGCCATATTTTTCTTTCATCTCCCATTCTGAGCAGAAGTCCATTATTCCCTATCTTATCAGTCCACCTAATTTTCAACATTCACCTGTACACCACATCTCAAACGCTTCGATTCTCATTACCTTTTCCAGTTTAACCAAAATCCATCTTTAACAACCATACAGTGCTCTACTCAAATTGTGCATTCTCAGAAATTTCTTCATCAATTTATATGTTTGAAACTAGTAGACCTGTCTTGGTCAGGAATGCCCTTTAAGCTAGAGCTAGTAAGCTTTTTATGTCTTTCCCTCACCTTCCGTCATTGGTTATTTTGCGGCCTAGGTAGCACAATTCGTGGTCACCAACCCTGACGTTACGTTTCTCGCTTTTCTCATTTCTGCATTTTCTCATTACCTTTGTCTTTCTTCGGTTCAAAATGGTTCAAATGGCTCTGAGCACTATGGGACTTAACTTCTGTGGTCATCAGTCCCCTAGAACTTAGAACTACTTAAACCTAACTAACCTAAGGACATCACACACATCCATGCCCGAGGCAGGATTCGAACCTGCGACCGTAGAGGTCACGCGGTTCCAGACTGAAGCGCCTTTAACCGCACGGCCACACCGGCCGGCTCTTTCTTCGGTTTGCTCCTAATCCATATTCTGTACTCATTGCACTGTTCATTCAATTCAGCAGGTCCTGTAATTCTTCTTCACTTCCACTAAGGACAGCAACGTCATCAGCGAATCTTAACAGTGATGTGATTTCACCTTGTATTTTAAATCTACTTTTGAAACTTTCTTTTATTTCCGTCATTGGGACGAAAGACTACATTCGAGTCTTGCAACCATTTTAATCTGAGTAGTTAATACTTGCTCTTCCACTCTTATTGTTCCGTCAGCTTACTGATACTTTTCCCAGTACCTCAAACAACATATACCAATTAAAATTGTCGAACGCTTTCTCCAGGCTGTCAAATCCTAAGAACGTGTCTTGGTTTTTCTTTAATACATGTGGTATATACACTGATGACCCAAAACATTATAAGCACCTTTGTGATTACGTAGGCTTTCCCGGCTTAATAAGTCTTGAAAGTCTCTTCGGGTTTGCTGTCGGATCCTAAAATCAACTGGACTCGATATTTTGGCGATCCAGCTGGTCGCCATCATCAGGAAAATGCTGCTTCTGCTGATGAGTCCCGCTGAGAACTGACTCCAAGTTGCAAATCGACGTCCTATGTAGGCCACCGTTCAGTACACGGCGCATGCGCCACCCATCACGGTTGCTGCCTTCAGAGACAGGAAGGTGGCGCCGCCCTTAGTGGAACACTGCTGGCAACGATATATCGCACTCAGGGCCGCACCGAAGAACGTCCAATTTTGATGCGACACAATACAGGATTCCACGTCTTACTAAGAGGAAACCCATTGTCTCTGTTGATTAAATTATCCGCCAGCCTAATTTCAATCGCCTCTTTATAGACACTGTTCCAAAAACCGGAAGTGTTGGCAACTACCACAGTTTCATCAAATTTCATACTGTGTCCCTCATTTAAGCAGTGTTCTGCTACTGCCGATTTTTCAGGCTGTTGTAGCCGCATATGACGGCGATGTTCCACACACCTGTCATGCGCTGTGCGAATCGAACGGCCAATGTCAGCTTTCCCACATTGACACGGAATTTTCTACACTCTGGGTTTCCTAAGCCCCAAATCATCTCTCACAGAGCTGAGTAGTGCTCTAATCTTAGGAGGTGGACGGAACACACTCTTAATGTTAAAATTCCTTAAAATTCGTCCAATCTTAAACGATAAGCCTCCAGCATAAGGAAGAGATGATCCTAACTCCATAGCCCGCCGAATCTGCGTCTCGGAGTATACATTTTCCTTAAAAACTGCCATCAAATGCACCAGTTCTTGGGTTAAGCAGTCTGCGTCGGAAATGGCATATGCTCTCTGTACTAAAGTCCTAAGGACGTCACTGCGTTGGTGTGGTAGTTGACAACTCTTGGGAGGCAAATACCAATCTGTGTGCGCATCAAAACTGGACGTTCTTCGGTGCTGCCCTGAGTGCGATATATCGTTGCCAGCAGTGTTCCACTAAGGGCGGCGCCACCTGCCTGTCTCTGAAGGCAGGAACCGTGATGGGAGGCGCATGCGCCGTGTACTGAACGGTGGCCTATACAGGACGTCGATTTGCAACCTGGCGTCAGTTCTCAGCGGGACTCATCAGGAGAAGCAGCATTTTCCTGATGATGGCTGGATCGTCGAAATATCGACTCAAGTTGATTTTAAGGATCCGGCAGCAAACCCGGAGAGACTCTCAAGATTATGACCACCTGCTTAGTAGCTTGTTTGTCCGTCTTTGGAACGAAATATGTACTTATTCGGCGTAACAAGGATCTTACATTTTGTTGGGAGGTTTGTGAAGGTATGTATCCTTAGACGTATACGCCCGGGAATTCAATTCGCAAAAATAGTGGGTCACTGATTTCCGTGCGCGATAATGGCGCCTGATAGCGATCAAGATGGGTTCCATACGATTTGCATCAAGCGAATTTGGTTGCTGATACATCAACGTGAATTCACTACCATGCTCATCAAATGACTGTAACACGGTTCTTACTCCGAGAAACGGAGCCTTATGATGGTGAAAGATGAGATCACCGTCGGGGAAGACATCGAGCATGGAGTGATGCGCGCGTGGAGTGTTGACATCCACCTCGATGGCGGCGTTTCTGGAGACGATCATTGACCTAGTGTACTAAAAATTTCATTGACCCCACTAGCCAACATGTTCCCACTGACCTACGATCGAGCCCCGATGGTCGCATACCGACTGCAAATGCAACTGACGATGTCGTTGTGTCAACATGTGAACTCGTGTGGGTGATCCACTTCGGAGCTCCATGTTCAACAATGTACGACGATCACCATCCATTCTACTTTATAGAGCGGACAAGCCTTCCTGACTAACTTGAAGATTCATGGACATTCAACAATTTAACACCTTGTGGTAGTTTCACATTCTTCAACCTGTTTCTGTAGATGCTCATGACAATAGTACGTGAGCATTAGACCTGCTACGCCGTTTTCTAGATATTCGTTCACAGGCTCTGCGTAATAACAATCGGCCCTTTGTCAAAATCACTTATGTCAATGGATTTCCACATTTCCAGCCCGTATCTCAGATAGGGTGATCCACCGTTCGTGTCTGCTCCCGTTACGTACTCTTATTACTACGGCGTGTGCGCGCAACGCCTCTAGGCGGCATCCAACGTCAAGACGGGTAGTGGTCATAACGTTTTGGCTGATCAGTGTTAGTACTTAGATCCCTAAATATTATTAAAATTTAAGTATGTATGCCGGCCGAAGTGGCCGTGCGGTTAAAGGCGCTGCAGTCTGGAACCGCAAGACCGCTACGGTCGCAGGTTCGAATCCTGCCTCGGGCATGGATGTTTGTGATGTCCTTAGGTTAGTTAGGTTTAACTAAAGTTCTAGGGGACTAATGACCTCAGCAGTTGAGTCCCATAGTGCTCAGAGCCATTTGAACCATTATAAGTATGTATGTAAATTATTTAACTATATGAAATAAAAGCGTCATAACTTCAGAACGGTTTGTGCCAGGACGTTCAAACTACACGGTTGGTGGTGGGGAATGATGGGAATTGGGGCAATTGTTAACGACGAAGCCCGCTTTCATTTTGATGGATTCATCAATAAGCAAAACTAGAGCGTTTTGGGGACGAAAATCCGTATTATGCGATCAAGAAGTCTCTTCACACTCAGCGGGTGACTGTGTTGTGTGCAATGTGCAGTGACGGATTAATCGGTTCGGTATTACCTGATGGCACAGTGACTACCGAACGGTACATGAAGGTTTTGTAAGATGAGTTCATCCGCAATATTTAGAGTGACCCTGATTTCGACAAGATATGGTTCATGCAAGACGGAGCTCAACCCCATAGAAGCAGAAGAGCGTTTGATGTCCTCAAAGAGCTGTTTTGGAACCGCTTTCTGGCTCTTGGGTATCCTGAGGCCACTGGCGTGGACCTCGATTGGCCGCCATATTCTCCGGATCTGAAGACATGTGATTGCTTTTTGTGGGGCAATGTTAAAGACAAGGCGTACAGCAATAACCCAGAAACCATTGCTGAACTGAAAACAGCCATTCAGGAGGTCGTTGACAGCATCTATGTTTCGAGACTTCAGCGGGTCATGCTGAATTCCGCTATTCGTCTGCGCCACATCATCGCCAATGATGGCAGGCATGTCGAACATGTCATAACCTAAATCCGAATATCTGTAGTTATGTTCACATGTTGAAAAAAGTGTGTGCACCGCATAATTTTTATCTAATTTACGTTTCTTCCATATAGTTCAACACCTTCTGCCAATCCAATGAACCGATTTTAACCAAAGTGGTACAGATGTCACTTTCTGTCGGGGAAGAATCACTGTGGTGGTAAAAGCCAGCTACCTCTCAAAGGATGGAAGTGGGAGTATAGAGAAACGTAGTTCACGACGCACAAAAAGCCACCCTACATTCATTCAGCAAGTAGTAAATAAGAAGGAGAGCATTTAGTGACTTGCAATGAACCTTACACATAATTACAAATGTTTACATTTCATATTTTCACTGACACTCCACACAAAATGAAAGGAAGATTTTTGTGACTTACTACATTTTCGCTGATACTTCTTTATTACTAACCGTATTCTCTACATATTTTGTAGCCAGTATTGATTTATATCACTTCATGTACATACAAAAATATATCACTGTATCACACATAGTGCAGCCGATGTAACGAAACTGCAGGACGAATTCGCTAGAAATGCAGGTGAAATATGTGTCCAAGCATGTGAAACACGTTAAATATAGGTAAAATATATGCCACATATGCGAACATGAGGAATGACACGTGTACAAAGATCCTCTTAAACTCCTGGATCGATTTCAGTTACACTTTATTGTCATGTTCCTTAATATCTGGAAGGAAATACTGTTGGTGTGTGTACCACAAACTTCATATTGGAGTTTGAATCACATGTGGTGATCGACAGAGAGGTGGAGGGGGGAGTAGAAGATAGACAGAGATGGAGAGGAGGAGACGGTCATGGGTGGGCAGAGGAAGATATGGAGGGAGGATGAAGGAGAAAACAGGCAGAGAAAGGGAAGGAGAAGGACAGGTAGAGGGGTTCAGGACAATGTTTGCAGAGGGGGATGAGGGTGGAGCAGATGGACAGAGAGGGGTGGGGGTGGAACAGATGAAAAGAGGCAAGAGGTGATGAACAAATAGTGGCTACTGAAGGACGTGGACAGAGAACGGGGAGAAAAGGAAGATGAGAGAGGAAGAGGAGCAGATGGAGAGAAATATGGGAATATACACATACCTGTGCAATGTCAGGTACTCAGCTAGCAGCGTTGTGCTTTCATTAGCTGTCAATCCATAACTTGCAGATACATGACGAAAATTATGCTCCAGAGTGTCATCTGACATGATAATCGTTACTATTACCAGTTTACAAATAAACAGTCTTCGACAGACAGAAGTAGTTTTTCTGTTGGCGCATTTATGTGTATATATTCATGACGTAATATCTCACTCTACATAACTTCAAAAACGTGAACTGCGTAACGCAGCTCAGTTTTACAAGCATTAAACACTGTTTTGACGATTCATCGTTTAAACATTATTATTATGTGTCTATGTGCACTTGACGAAACGCGAAAATATAAAAATTCATTACATGACGAATGCAAAAGGGAAACCGGACATAAAAGAACGATCTACGTCTACATCCATATCCCGCAAGCCACCTGACAGTGTGTGGCGTGTGGCGGAGGGTACTTTCAGTACCTCTATCGGTTCTCCCTGCTACTGACAAAAGTACATAATATCTCAGCAGAAATGTCTAGAGGAGAAATGTAAGGACATAGAAGCATACGAAACCAGGAGAAAGGTTGATCCTGCCTATAGGAAAATTACTGTCCCGTACGGAGAAAAGACAAGAGCTGTATGAATATCAAGAGCTCAGATGGCAAACCAGCACTAAGTACAGAAGAGAAATCTGAAAGTTGGAAGGAATATGTAGTAGAGATATACTAAGAAAATGAAGAAGAAATTGCAGATAGGGAAGAGGAATTAGTTGCTTGTGAGATGAGAGATATGATAGTGCGAGAAGGATTTGTCGGTGCAATGAAAGACCTAGGTCAATATAAAATCCCTGGAGTAGTCGTCATTCCTTCAGAATTATTGAGTTCCTTGAGAGACCCAACCGTAACAGGTCTATTCCTCCCAGTGCACAAGACAGTCGCGCGGGGTAGCCGCTCGGTCTTGGGCGCCTGTCACAGGCCGTGCGGCTCTCCCCGTCGGTGGTTCCAGTCCTGCTTCGGGGAAGGGTGTGTGTGTGTTGTCCTTAGCGTAAGTGAGTTTAAGTTAGATTATGTAGTGCGTAAATTTTTTTTGTCCAAGATGCATGAGACAGGGAAAAATAGCCTCAAACTTCAGTAAATTCCTCATAATTCTAATTCCAAAAAAGGCAGGTACTGACGTATTTTTGAGCCATCAGCGCAATGCTCTGGTCGTAAAATACTGAAACGACTTATTTGCAGAAGAGTGAAAAAATGTACTATACCTGTTAAAGCATAACAAGCCCTTTTTGTTACACAGTAAAGATGGGTACATAAGTACTACTTGAGGATTCACCAAAAAACTCACATGGGTCCGTCAAGTCGTAAAGTTATAGACACACCCCAAGAGAAGATTCCAGATAGCATGCAGTCAATCATGTCCTTCGTCATCCGTGTATTTTCATTCGAGAGAGTTGTACAAATGAGATTCAATACGCTACCCGATCACATACGCACAGCATCAGCGAGGTATGTACAAGAACACAGCACAATACGAAATTGAGCTCATGCTGGCAAGGCGATCAGTTTTATTACCTGTATGACATCAAAGGCCAGGACAACGTGATTACGTCTTTGTCCGGATATATTCCATACTGTCGACCTCGCAGTCTGAGAGCACAGACACAGCAAAACCTTTCCGCAACAACGTCGGGGAAGATCAGTTAATCTCTTCATTTCTGAGATAAATAAATTCTCAGGAAATTTTTAGTTTCTGATTTTCCAGCAAACGAATAAACAGGCATGATATAAATGATGAGAAAATATTTTTTTCATGTTCAGGGGGGGTACAAGGCGTATTCGGAAAGCAAGATCCGATTACGCACGAAATGGAAACGACTGTGAAAATCTGATGCAAAGATGTGTTGGACAGTGTGTTTAGTGTGTCTGTCAATCGCTTCTCGTCGCTCTTCTCAGATCAGAGCGCAAGGTGATCACGTAGAAATGCCTAAAACAACAGTGTCCCCCACCAAGATATAGATCTGGTGAGAGATTTCGCCTGAAGCTTTGCAGCCCACATAACATAACTATCATGCATTTCTTTCTTCATGGCAATTTTCATCCGCATTCTGCAGGACGCTCTTGCCGCATTTTCGATGGGAAGTGTTTAATCACCTACCATACTACTCTAAATTGGCTCGCTCCGTTGTTCATCTCTGCTCACAATATAGCCCTCGTGTAAATGAAGGTCCACATACGTGGACCTAAAGTCTGACCTATCGTAAAAGCGTACTAGTCTTTGCTTTCTATTTTATTTCCGCTTTCTTCAATAAAAACATTGATCAGCATCATGTATACTTTATTTCAAACAGTTAATGCGCACAGAAAACCGGATTCAGAATGTTAATATGTTTGAAGTATATGAGTTCTAATACAGATTTTCGTTGTTGCTCTAAAACAGCTTCCTAAGTGAAAGAAAATAATGATCATACAATAATTTCTGGTTGTTGTTGTTGTCGTGGTCTTCAGTCCTGAGACTAGTTTGATGCAGCTCTCCATGTTACTCTATCCTGTGCAAGCTTCTTCATCTCCCAGTACCTACTGCAACCTACATCCTTCTATATCTGTTTGGTGTATTCATCTCTTGGTCCCCCTTTACGATTTTTACCCTCCACGCAGCCCTCCAATACCAAATGGGTGATCCCTTGATGCCTCAGAACATGTCCTACCAACCGATCCCTTTTCCTAGTCAAGTTGTGCCACAAACTTCTCGTCTCCCCAGTCCTATTCAGTACTTCCTCATTAGTTATGTGATCTACCCATCTAATCTTCAGCATTCTTCTGTAGCACCACATTTCGAAAGCTTCTATTCTCTTCTTGTCCAAATTATTTATCGTCCATGTTTCACATCCATACATGGCTACACTCCTTACAAATACTTTCAGAAGCGACTTCCTGACACTTAGATCTATACTCGATGCTAACAAATTTCTCTTCTTCAGGAACGCTTTCCTTGCCATTGCCAGTCTACATTTGATATCCTCTCTACTTCGACCATCATCAGTTATTTTGCTCCCCAAATAGCAAAACTCCTTAACTACTTTAAGTATCTCATTCCCTAATCTAATTCCCTCAGCATCACCTGACTTAATTCGACTACATTCCATTATTCTCGTTTTGGTTTTGTTGATGTTCATCTTATACCCTCCTTTCAAGACGCACTTCATTCCGTTCAGCTGCTCTTCCAAGTCCTTTGCTGTCTCTGACAGAATTACAATGTCGTCGGCGAACCTCAAAGTTTTTATTTCTTCTCCATGGGTTTTAATACCTATTCCGAATTTTTCTTTTGATTACTTCACTGCTTGCTCAATATAGAGATTGAATAACATCGGGGAGAGGCTACAACCCTGTCTCACTCCCTTCCCAACAACTGCTTCCCTTTGATGTCCCTCGACTCTTACAACTGCCACCTGGTTTCTGTACAAATTGTAAATAGCTTTTCGCTCGCTGTATTTTACCCCTGCCACCTTTAGAATTTGGAAGAGAGTATTCCAGTCAACATTGTCAAAAGCTTTCTCTAAGTCTACAAATGCTACAAACGTAGGTTTGCCGTTTCTTAATCTAGCTTCTAACAAGGGAACCTCCCCATTGCACCCCCCTCAGATTTAGTTATAAGTTGGCACAGTGGATAGGCCTTGAAAAATTGAACACAGATCAATCGAGAAAACAGGAAGAAGTTGTGTGGAACTATAAAAAAATAAGCAAAATATACAAACTGAGTTGTCCACGCAAACATAAGTAACATCAAGGATAATCTGAAGTTATGGGCGCCGTGGTTCCGTGGTTAGCGTGAGCAGCTGCGGAACGAGAGGTCCTTGGTTCAAGTCTCCCCTCGAGCGAAAGATTTTTCTTTATTTTCGCAAAGTTATGATCTGTCCATTCGTTCATTGACGTCTCTGTTCACTGCAATTAGTTTAGTGTCTGTGTTTTGCGACCGCACCGCAAAACCGTGCGATTAGTAGATGAAAGGACGTGCCTCTCCAATGGGAACCGAAAACATTTGATCGCAAGGTCATAGGCCAACCGATTCCTCCACAGGACAACACGTCTGCTATATTATATACGACACTGGTGACGGCATGTGCGTCACAATACAGGAATATGTTGTCGACCCACCTAACTTGTACACTTGGCGAATGGGTAAAAAGTTTCTTCTACGTTACCCGATTTTGGTTTTCTTGTGGATGTGATAAATACTCCCAAAACAGTGATCAAAACATAAGAGTTTGTCACATAAACTGCAACAAATGAATCCAAAAGTCTCGTAGTCACACGCTTTTCCCTGTGCACTGTCAAAACATATGTTTTTAACATTTTCAAATTTTTCCGTTTGTAGACCGTCAAATCCTGCATGTGTCCAAGAAATCTGAACTTGTCCTGGAAATTTGGAGAGCGAAGCTGATTATGTGTGCGTGCCTGAACTTTGATAATTGTCTGAAAATAAAAATAAAAGTTTTCGCTCGAAGGAAGACTTGAACCAACGACCTCTCGTTCCACAGCTGCTCACGCTAGCCACGGGACCACGGCGTCCTGAATTCTGTCAAACCTTGATGTTGCCTATCTTACGCATGGACTACTCAGTTTGTATATTTTGCTTATTTTTTTCATAGTTCCACGCAACTTCCTCCTGTTTTCTCGATTGATCTGTGTTCAGGTTTTCAAGGTCTATCCACTGTGGCAACTTATAACTAAATCTTAGGGGGGTGCGATGGGGAGGTTCCCTTATAAGATATGTCGTAGGGTCAGTATTGCCTCACGTGTTCCGATATTTCTACGGCATCCAAACTGATCTTCCCCGAGGTCGGCTTCTACTAGTTTTTCCATTCGTCTGTAAGGAATTCGCGTTAGTATTTTGCAGCCGTGACTTATTAAACTGACAGTTCGGTAATTTTCACATCTGTCAACACCTGCTTTCTTTGGGATTGGAATTACTGTATTCTTCTTGAAGTCTGAGGGTATTTCGCCTGTCTCATACATCTTGCTCACCAGATGGTAGAGTTTTGTCACGGCTGGCTCTCCCAAGGCTGTCAGTAGTTCTAATGGAATGTTGTCTACTCCCGGGGCCTTGTTTCGACTCAGGTCTTTCAGTGCTCTGTCAAATTCTTCACGCAGTATCATATCTCCCATTTCATCTTCATCTACATCCTCTTCCATTTCCATAAAATTGTCCTCAAGTACATCGCCGTTATATAGACCCTCTATATACTCCTTCCACCTTTCTGCTTTCCCTTCTTTGCTTAAAACTGGGTTTCCATCTGAGCTCTTGATATTCATACAAGTGGTTCTCTTTTCTCCAAAGGTCTCTTTAATTTTCCTATAGGCAGTATCTATCTTACCCCTAGTGACATAAGCCTCAACATCCTTTCATTTGTCCTCTAGCCATCCCTGCTTAGCTATTTTGCGCTTCCTGTCGATCTCATTTTTGAGACATTTGTATTCCTTTTTGCCTGCTTCATTTACTGCATTTTTATATTTTCTCCTTTAATCAGTTAAATTCAATATTTCCACTGTTACCCAAGGATTTCTACTAGCCCTCGTCTTTTTACCTACTTGATCCTCTGCTGCCTTCACTACTTCATCCCTCAAAGCTACCCATTCTTCTTCTACTGTATTTCTTTCCGCCATTCTTGTCAATTGTTCCCTTATGCTCTCCCTGAAACTCTGTACAACCTCTGGTTTAGTCAGTTTATCTAGGTCCCATCACCTTAAATTACCACCTTTTTGTAGTTTCTTCTGTTTTAACTAATATTGCTAGTTTCCCAGCATTTAAAGAACTAATTTGTGAAACTGGTTACAGCACTACTCTTTAAATGCCTGGGCTAGCAGAACAGAGCGGATTAGGTTGAGGAAAGGAGCCAATATTCGTTCCTGTTAGTTGCACTCAAAATGCAAACTTTATTTATCTACACACAATATTACAAGGATGCAAAACACACAAAACTTTAATCGACTTCCTTTGATTAACTTCAGATCGGCTGAAGGTCACATTCAAAAACCAAGACACAAGGCTAAAGGAAAATTGAAATACAAAGTTCTTCTGCAGGTTTCACCCAAGAATATTTTCTAAATCTTCAATCTAATCAGCTGAAGGCCTTAGCAATTTAATTTTAATGGAACTAGGCTGGAGGTCGCATAATAAGCAATAAGAGGAGTTTCAATCAAAAGGCAGAAGGCCTTATCTTAAAACATTTCATGCAATATGGCCTGAAGTCCTCATTAAAAAGCACAACAATCTTATGCCTTAAGAGCAAGAGAAGAAGATTAATTTAGGAGATGTTAAAACTTGGCTGAAGGCCGCTCACCAACAAATAATTTAACGGCTTAAGCCCTAGAAGAAGAGTTTCAATTTAAAAGGAGACAAGGCCATATCTTAAAACAATATAAAATAAAGAATAACAATCTCATGCCATAAGGGCAAGACAAGCACATTAATTTAAGAGATATTTACATATGGCTGAAGGCCACATATCAACAAAATATGTTTAATGGCTTAAGGCCTAGAAAGTGTTTCAATCTAAAAGGCAGAAGGCCTTATCTTAAAACCTCTCCAGTAAAATTCGGCTGAAGGCCCCATAAAAAAATTATAACAATCTCCTGCCTTAAGGGCAAGACAAGAGCATTAATTTAAGAGATACTGATACCTGGATGAAAGCCACACATCAACCAAATAAGTAACCAAAGAACTACAATCCAAACAGGGAAATTACAACATAACACACAAGGAACAGCACTCAGAAGTTTCCAAGAATCGTCCCGGGATTGTAACACTAACGCACATTTAGTTGATACAGGCAGCCTGTCCCACGACTTCTTAATCTGGAGGCAACCCAAATGACTGACTGCCGACCGACCAATCAACCAAATCAGTTCCGCTCCACGCAACCAACAAAACGACCACAAGATTTCAATACACGACACACAGAATATTGGCGCCCACAACGACCACTAACACCTCAGCTGTCGAACTACAGGCCTCGCTGGACAGCAACAACATGACGAGGAAAATACACTGCCTAAAATTACGTCAACGACCAGGGCAAGGTGACCGGAACGTCAACGGCCACAAGGCAGAAGATACCGCTGGTGAACTTCCATAACAGGGAATATATTAAATTAAATTTCACAGGAAGATGGCTGGAATCTTAGGTGACTTAAATACACACGTTGTTGGTCGCAGTAATGTCCCAAAAGTGACAACCAGGATCAAACGAAGAAATGTGAGCAGTTAAAGCTCGATAGTAAGTTAAGTGAATACCCAACTTCCATGTACAAGATCTATGGGCGACGAACTTCGTAGCACTCGCAAGCAGCACCTCACATTCCAACTGCGCGTGCACGCCTCCAGCGGCTCCAGCCCAACTCCATACGATGCGGGCTTGCTTGCTGCTCCACGCCAACCGACCGACTGGACTGCTGGTCCGTCCGCGACTGCACTACTAGTGCGTCTCCCACTCTCTAACTATCCGACACACGACGACCCGGAAATACTATCTGTCGCTCCAGAGATGGTACGACAGTGCGCTTATCGATACGCGCTGCTGCTGCAACTCACGGGCAAGTAAGGAAGGAGGTTAGTGACACCAGTAAATGGAATAAGAAAACGAGGCGGCACTACCGTGATAGAAGATGACAAACAATTAATGGGATGGACACGAGCTGTGCACAGCTCAACACTTCTTCGATATTTTCTCATTTTCTACATGATCTACATCTTCCCTGTAAGAGGAATTCATTATACAAGAGCAGTATCTTTTTATAGCTACTGGCACAACGTCTTAACGTTCTTTTTGCTTGCCACTCAGTTTCATGAAGCTCAGCATATCGATGTTTAGTCAAAAAGGAGAGTTCGTCAATCGCTCTGTCAGATAATTCCGCACTGCTGTCATAAAGAAGAGCTTCTAATTGCTCATCAGTTAATATTTCATGTATTGCTACAGGGTGTAGAAATAATGGTTATTTCAGTATTCCATTATCGAAGACCAAGCTGAAATTAGCAATTGTGCATTAACGTGTGTTATTTCATAGCAACGAATTAAATTTATTCAAATCTGAACTGACTTTCATCATCTAGAAAACTTGGTGAAAGTTAGGTAAAAAGCACAGACTCCCATTTAATATAAAGGTATAATAATCATTTAC
Organism: Schistocerca piceifrons; assembly: GCF_021461385.2. Taxonomy (NCBI): domain Eukaryota; kingdom Metazoa; phylum Arthropoda; class Insecta; order Orthoptera; family Acrididae; genus Schistocerca; species Schistocerca piceifrons. The sequence continues at coordinate 785,998,881 of NC_060140.1, read as the reverse complement.
ATACCTTTACGATTTGCAGAAGTGACAATTTTCTGTGCACGACAACAAGTAAACTAAGACACGTAATGTTACTTTAAAAATTCTGTATCCTGGTTTGAAAACTAAGAACTAGAAGGTCCACACTTGCGGGCCATCGATACATTACCAGAAAAACACATCTATTTATAGAGAAAAAAATAATAAAGAAAGTCCATATGTATGAAACGTTTGAAGCATTTGTTGATTTACAGATACTTTTGACATTATTGTGAAAACATTCTTTGAAATTATGAAGGTAACAGGGCAAAATACAGGTCGGGTATGTCATCTACAGCTTTTACTGAAATCACGCTATAGTTGCAAGGGAAACGTTGGTTGTTGAATGTGACATGGTTGTGGTCTATCCTTCATGTTATTCAATTCTGGAGAAAATCTGGACCACGCGAGTCAATACTGGCCCTACGACTTAGCAGTCGGGTAGCAAAAGGCAAACCTGCGTTTGTAGCATTTGTTGATTTACAGATACTTTTGACATTATTGTGAAAACATTCTTTGAAATTATGAAGGTAACAGGGCAAATTACAGGTCGGGTATGTCATCTACAGCTTTTACTGAAATCACGCTATAGTTACAAGGGAAACGTTGGTTGTTGAATGGGACATGGTTGTGGTCTATCCTTCATGTTATTCAATTCTGACATTGAGTAAAAGGAAACCAAGTAGAAATTTGAGAGGGGAATTAAAGTTCAAGCAGAAGAAATAAACAACCTTAGAGGTTTGCTGATGTTACTGAAATTCTGTCGGAGACTGGAAGTTCTTGGTAATGTACTTGAACGGAATGGGCAGCGTATGTATGAAGTTATAAGATAAGTAGAAAGACCATTAAACAAGAAAATTCTTTCAACCTGAATTTTAATCCCACCCCTGAACCTATCTTTTATTTCGAACATTTCTACTGAACACCAGAAAAAAGGCTCTTTGTTGTATGTCGGTATGCGTTAGTGAAATCCGACCTAATACTGATTCACTCTACGCAGTATGCCGCCTCCGACAAAAAGTTTCGAGACTATGTTATGGTAGTGGTTTTAGTACAAAGTACGTACAACGCACAGACCGTCCAAACAATCATGTGAAACTGTCAGAAGAGACCTTATTTGGGAATATGTTCAACTCGCACATCACATTCGCTCCTTCTTCGGTCTTGTGGGGGGGGGGGGGGGGGGGGCATAATAGACTCATTCTGCACTTCGTCGTTTTGTAGTTGGTTCGTATTGATAACACAAAGTTGCGTGACCCATGATGATATTTTCCTTGAAGAGAAATGCCGGCATTTTCCGGTTTAGTCAAGTCCCAGACTGGTTCATACGTCGTTGTTGTTTCGTTCGGAAGTCAAGGTGTGCGGGAAAACTTTGCACACATTTATCTCTTCCTGAAAACTGTTTGGTAAGACCTTGCTCACTTATTTCGGAGAAGTTTAGTTCGTTGCTCCATTGCGATTTCTGCCACAGTTGAAGCTGACATACTAACGTTGTACATAAACTATTTAACACTGCCTGCTCACAAATGTATGGTGGAAAGCACATTGTCGTTTACGGTCGTCTGTTTAAGCTGCTATGTTAGTTACGGCACTGACGTCGCTTACATGCCACGAACAATATTAGTCTTGGAATTTTCTGGAAGGATGGTGTAGACTACCTGTAACTTTTGCCAGATGAAAACTGTGTTTCGGAACGGAATTGCAACTACAAACATTGGTTTTTACCGAATGAACGACCACTCCGAGCTTCAGCCATCCCTTTCTCTTAAAAGCGAAATGTACGGTATTTGCAAACGTTCCCACATATTACAGCAGTGACAGATTAAAACTGAGGGAGCTACTAGCAGAACTGAAACGTGGATCTGGCTGGTAGGGATTGCTAAGTTAATAAGCGCTGTTGTCTCGAGAGGACGCGTTTGTCACCATTTATAAACAATGTGCGTACGGACAGGCAGGTCCGTTGTCGGGCTGCGGTGACAGTGGCACCAACATCAGGACATGTCGCAAGAGCGACGAAGGGTGATGTTTCCAAATCAGTAAGCTGTTACGTGCGCTGTCCCGGTGCAACCTACCTCGATGCTGGAACATACAGGCTTCGGATGATGGTCAGCGGAATTCAAATTGGTTTGTTTTCTTCCGTCGAATTGGTTCAAAAATGGCTCTGAGCACTATGGGACTTAACTGCTGTGGTCATCAGTCCTCTAGAACTTAGAACTACTTAAACGTAACTAACCTAAGGACATCACACACATCCATGCCCGAGGCAGGATTCGAGCCTGCGACCGTAGCGGTCGCGCGGTTCCAGACTGTAGCGCCTAGAACCGCTCAGCCTCTCCGGCCGGCCCCGTCGAATTGGGTGACTTTTCCACATGATATTAAAGTTTCTAAGTTCAGTATTAGAAAGAAGGACTTTGTAGAATCCTGAGGAGGAGGAGGCGAAGGGGGAGGAGAAGGAGGGGGAAGAGTAGGAAGAAAAATATAATAAAATGGATATGTCTTGGAATCTATGGTCTCACGTATCTACGTTATTGAAAACGCAAGTTTCGAATAACTATTTAATAATAAGTAGTTTTCTCTTCCTTTACATTACATTATGTACGCTCTGTTCAGTCCCAAGAAAAAATTTAATAAGCAGTACTAGTCAGATCAAATGAAAGGAGACTGCGCAAAGAGGCACAAGCCCAGGCGCTAAAGGGAGCTTTCTAGTATACGTAAAGTGGTAACATCGAGTGGAAACCTATAAGAGAAATCGAACATTAAAGTGTTTTCGTGTCGAAGGAGCCAGCTGATAGAAATATCCCGAACGGCTTTTATACAAGGCTAGCCTCGACTTAGAACGGTATATAAGCAGGAGATTCTGAGAAAGGATTCAGGGAGAGCAGTAGTGGCCGCTTTGAGAGGCCACCGTGTAGCTACGCCAGGCAGCAGCAGCAGAACGATGCAGAAGTAATATTCGCAGCGAGAAGTCGGTGATCAGATCTGGTGACACGCACATCAACTGCAAGATAAGTAATCATTCTCAATTCTGGGGAATAGCTCTGTCTTTGTCTCAAGGAATAGATAGCATTTCTAGTTTCGTCATTTACGGAATATTAATTGTCTCTTGTAAGCTTAGGCAAGTGGCCTGTTGATAACAATAAACTGAGTCTGACATTTATTAAAGAAGGGGTTAGCAACTGGCACCTCTTTTATAAGTTATCAAACTGATAATAAATGAATTTGTTAAATAAATACTGAACTCTTTAGCATTCCCATCCTGCCATTATTCGTAACAGATTACCAGTGCAACCAATAACCACAGTTCTACCTCGGAGAGTTTTCTTCCTCTCATCTCCGACAACAAAGGTGGACACCCCAACAACCCTCATATTGTCATCAACGATCCTATTGTACTACAAAATTGTGCTGGGACGCGAAAGCTCTGTGGCTGTTTAGCCAATCCAGCCTGATATCTATACTTCACGGAGCGTGCTACCTATAGCAGAGGGTAAATCAGAATGGGAAAATTTTAGGCATAGATTACATCTTTAAAAAATAGCATATCAAGTGACCAAAATGTTATATGTCACTTTCTACACTTAAAGCTACGACAGTGTATCATTTTTGGGTTGTGTAGGTGGGCGTCTGCTGTGTAGAAAATGTTATTACTGTTGCTGGTGTTTTGATTCCAGTAGGGTGGTGATTCTGTTATATGAGATGATTTCGAAATACGTTGTAGGTGTTTTCACTGTTCAGCGTTTTAATATTCAGAGTTTATTACCGTAAAATTTATCTTTGTCTTTCGCTCATGTGCTCTATGACGGTCATTCAGTGTTACCTCGAGTTTTTAATATCACCACGAAACGTCTCACATGTCTAATATAACGTTTCTCTCTTCATCTCATACGAGAGGCGTTTAGTAAGTGATGCAACACATTTTTTCTCTGTCAATTTCTGTTTAAAAAATGCGAAATTTGTTGTGGGACATCATGGAATATTCCCAGTTCAGGCTTTATAGTTGCATGAAGTCACGATAAGTGGCGGCACTGTAAATAGCCTTCAAAATGCCGTCTGTAAAGGAGATGCGTTCCAAGAAGATTGCTTTCATTGAGTTTCTTTTGGTGGAAAACGAGAGCATCACAAATATTCGTAGGCACCTGCTGAATGTCTACGCAGATCTGGCAGTGACCAAAGTACGGTGAGTCACTGGGCGAGGCGTCTGTCATTATCCCAACAAGATCGCGCTGATCTGCCCGATCTCACGTGTGCCGACCGCCTGCGCGTAGCGGTGACTCCTGCAATGTTGGAACGCGCGGATACACTCATCCGAGGTGAAGGACGGTTAATAATGACACTGCCCCTCTCTCTCCCTCTTAACTGAACGTTTCTCTTTGTAGTGCTGACACACTCGTCCGCCAGTTACGGAACTCAAAGATGTCTGCCCGCTGGGGTTCCTCGCCGCCTAACAAAAGACCTTAAAGAGCAACCAAGGACCATCTGTGCGGAAAAGCTTGTGCGCTATGAAGCTGATCGCGACAATTTTTTTTCGAACATCGTCACAGGCGAGTAAACGTCGTGTGGGGTGGGGGGTCGTAAATAAAGATATTATTATTATTTGTTGTATGTTGCCGTTCTCTGCACACGCTCTCTAACTACAATGTTGGCAGCCAGGAAGTGATTAGCAAAAACATGATGCCTGTAATTGGAGTTCACTGTGCCCACTCTCATGGAGAAAAAGTTATTGATTATTGAAGTTCCTTACTCTGAGCATTTAGGATGATGTGTGGGATTCATAGAAAATCCAGATTACTATAACAATTTTCACTATATTCCGAAAACGATAAAGCGTAAAATCCCAGACAAATGATTACCCACATCAGCAACTGTACTATCAGTGCTGTTGAGAGTCTATTGCACGGATCCTATTATCCCTAGATAACGAAACTGTTCAATAATCGTTATCGATGTAAATGTTCAAAGTGAATGCTCGCCAAAATTTTATGTTAATACTCATCAAATGCCACGCTAGTTATGATAGAAGGTCTGTCCTGCAGCGACACGTGAAAATACGAGATACGTAAACTGAGACTAAATCATTCTGTAATTAACTCTTTACCCCAATGCAAACTCATTGTTGAGTGCATATCGAGTTACGTGATACGGAATCCAAGGCTTTTCCTTGCAACTGCACAAATGCGACGCGGCTTCCGACGTGGAGTGTGCGCTGATACGAATCTGGAAGGGAACTGGGGCCTTACTCTAGCTCGCATGCTCTTATTTACATAGCCGTGGTGCGGAAGGCCGAAGGCGCAGCCGACAACATTTGCCTTACTGACTAGCCGCTCGGGCTAGTAAAACACCACTTTAAGTTACTAAATAATTAATTGATTCATTCGCTGAAGGCCAATGAAGCTCTCGATTTAATTGTGCAATTAGCAACAATGGTACGCATCTATAATAAAATTCTAATGTGGCTAGGTTAAACACTTTTGGCGAGAAAATTATTTTAGTTGTACTGCACGCAATAGATGAGCTCTGAACTTGCCCTTTGGAGAGACGCTACAGCTATGGTTTTATAGCTACCTTTTTGAAACTTCTCACATCCTTGTTATTATAGCGTATCTCCATTCTACCTAAATCGTAACATCCTAGCTTTATTTAATCACTTACTTAATCTATCTTACTTACGTAATTTTAGGACACAAAAACAGCATGCTGTTTCCATTACATTACAGTGAAAAAGGAATCTGAACATAAATTTTGAAGTTTATAGGTCCTTCCTGTTGCGCACATGATTTGTACATAAAATGTCCAAATTTCGAAAATCTGTTAAAGTTATCAAACTGAACTTAACACATTATTATTTTAGCATCACTCCTGACATGCTATTAACTTTTCAGATTATTTACTTAATTTTTAAGGTATTACATAACATTCGTGACGTCATAGCCACTTACAGTGGACTAGCCCGGCACACAATGGAAAGCATATGAATTCTATATGCCGCGAGTAGGCTGCTTCCCTACAGTTGGTTCATCATTTTGAACCGGAAACAAAATGGCAATCCATGGAGACGCACCGCGCTACCTCTCCTTCAAAAAATTGTTCCAAGCCACATCGTCGGAAGGTAAAGCTCTGGCGACAGTCTTCTGGGGCTCTCTAATGGGTATTATACTTGATGTCTTCCCCCATGGTGCAACGATCAAATCTCAACTGTATTGTGCTACCCTAAGGAACCTGAACAAACGACTTCAGCGTGTCTGTCGCCACAAAAATACAAACGAACTTCTATTTCACCACGACAGAGCAAGGCCTCACGCAAGCATGGATAGCAGACAGGAGCTCACAGAACTGATAGGAAGGTTATTGACGCAGCAAGACGTCGGCTCTGACGCCGACCCGTAATGTGATATCATGCAGACATGCTGGAATGCCGCGCCTGATTAGCCGAGCGGTCTCAGGCGCTGTAGTCATGGACTGTGCGGCTGATCCTGGCGGAGGTTCGAGTCCTCCCTCGGGCATGGGTGTGTGTGTTTGTGCTTAGGATATTTTAGGTTAAGTAGTGTGTAAGCTTAGGGACTGATGACCTAAGCTGTTAAGTACTATAAGATTTCACACACATTTTTTGAACATGCTGGCATGCAGGCCCTCCCAGTAAAGTGGCGCAAGACCGTCTCATTGAATGGACACTATATTGAATAAATGGGTTCTGTACCTAAAAGAGTGAGGAATCATATGGTGTATTCGAATCTTGAATAAAATTAACCTGCTTCAAAAAAAACTATGTTGCATTGGTTATTGACCGCCCCTCAAATATTCGTCACACTTTCTAGTTATTTAAGTTCAAATGTGTGTGAATTCCTAAGGGACCGAACTGCTTAAGTCATCGGTCCCTAGACTTACATACTACTTAGACTAACTTATGCTAAGAACAACACATACACCCTTGCCCGATGGAGGACTCGAACCTCCGGCAGGAGGGGCAGCACATTCCGTGACACGACGTCTCAAACCGTGCGGCCACAACGCGCCGCAGTTACTTAAGTAATTGCCGTGGAAAGCGGGCACACTACTCGCCACGTTTTTTTTTTCTTTTTTTACCGAGACAGATATGGGTGGTATGTTTGTATGTCTTGAACTGGGAACCTAGAAACGACGGAGAGGCTTCGTCTCCGCCGTAGCCCTCAGTGATACACAACCCCACAACAGGCTACAGCAGTCCACTCACCCCACCGCTGCCCCACACCGAACCCAAACATTGTGCGGTTTGGCCCCCAGTGGACCCCACAGGAACATCTCATTCCGGACGAGTGTCACCCCATTGTTTGCGTGGTAGAGTAATGATGGTGTACGCGTACATGGAGACAGTGTTTGCACAGCAATCGCCGACATAGTGTAGCTGAGGCGGAGTAAGGAGAAGCAGCCCGCATTCGCCGAGGCAGATGGAAAACAGCCTTGAAAACAAACCACAGGCTGGCCGGCACACGGAAGCTCGACTCTAATCCATCGGGCGGATTCGTGCCAGGGACCAGCATGCCTTTCTGCTCGGGAAGCACTGCGTTAGACCGAACGGCTAACTGGACGGGCCAGATATAAGATAGAGGACGGAGATCGAGCTCACTGTGACCAAACTGTCTGCAGACGGCTACAGGGCAATCTCAGACGACGGCGTCTTGCAGCGTTATCAGTGTCACTGTGAATACAACCTCACAGCCACGAGTAAGCCGAGGATGGACACACGTCGCACGCGTAGGAGGGAAAAATCGACATGTGTTCTTCCAACTAGTAACTACAGAACAACCATTAATGGAACAGGAGTTAGAAAACGCACTCTGCGTTTGGCATCCTACTCGACCGGGAACACCCCAGAATCGTGCAAATAGATACGCTGTCGCTGTTTATTACATTAAACTTTATTATTTGGACCCTAGCAACACTGATCGAAACACCCTGCAACATTGGCTATCTCCCTTTATATTCCCTTGCAGAATGTCGCACAGTGTCCCTTGGTTTTGAAATAAACGGTGTTTGAACCTTATTTCCAATATACTTCTTTCGAGGATCCTTCTCAATTAACGTGAGAGAAGTACTGCTAGATACATTTATGCTACTTATCCACCCTATGTAATAAAGCTCAGCGAAATCTAATTTCAGCTCCAGTTTGAGTAGACGCAATGTGATAAGAATCGTGGCTCACACATTCTTATGCAAGTAGGCATTCACTATTTGGAAATGGACCCGAACCCAGCTGAGTTTCGTCAGAATGACCGAACCCTACATAATCAAAATCAACATCTCGGCCGGCCGAAGTGGCCGAGCGGTTATAAGCGCTACAGTCTGGAACCGCGCGACCGCTACGGTCACAGGTTAGAATCCTGCCGAGGGCATGGATGTGTGTGCTGTCCTTAGGTTAGTTAGGTTTAAGTAGTTCTACGTTCTAGGGGACTGATGACCTCTGAAGTTAAGTCCCATAGTGCTCAGAGCAATTTTTTTCGACATCCCGTAGTACAGTACGTCAGCAGTAGGGCGTGTGTGGTCTCTTGCTGTTCGATCGTCCTCGTATCTTTCGTCTTTGCACGGTGCTACTAGTTTGCTTTTGTTTAGTGGTTCAAATGGCTCTGAGCACTATGGGACTTAACATCTGTGGTCATCAGTCCGCTAGAACTTAGAACTACTTAAACCTAACTAATCCATGCCCGAGGCAGGATTCGAACCTGCGACCGTAGCGGTCGCGCGGTTCCGGACTGAGCGCCTAGAACCGCTAGACCACCGCGGCCGGCTTTTCTTTAGTGGCTGTGGAGCAGGGCAGCCGAGTAACTTACATACTAAAACTTTCTGTTGTATTTGGAATAATTTTGAGAGTTCTAGTTAAATTAATGTTTCGTAGAACTTGCTTGGTTGATTGATTTGGAGGAGGCGACCAAACAACTAGGTCATCGCTCTTCGTTGCATTTAGGGTAATTTTGTGGGGATGAGTTAAAGACTGTATCATGTCACTGGACTCAGACTATTTGATTGGGTTTTCGGTGACTGATTTTGTGTGAACTTAACTATGTTTACAGGATTTGAGGTAGGTAGCAGTCAACCGTCATTACTGCTGCAGTTCATACTTATATTCGTGCGCATTTCAGGCAAAAAACCTTAAATTTTACTTTGCGATAAATAAGGGGAAACAGAATTTTCTGACTTTGAATGTCTGCTGTTGGTTTTCATGAATTACTGTGCAATTAACTGAACTTTGTTCGCACGTGTTTCTGCATTCCGTGCTGTATTTGCACTGTGTACATTTACCATTGTTTAGTAGTTTTTTAATTGACTGGAATCCGCCATTTATGTAACGCCACTATTCACAATTGTGTGAACATTATTTAATGAACTTTTATTTTGTTTGAACGATTACCATCAGGTTCGCCACCATCACTAATCCTCTTGTAGAGTCGGGTGTACTGCAGGTGTTCTGCGTCTTCTGAGCACGATTTTGCGATGTCGTAAATCGGCGTATTCAACAGGTGTTTCCTGAGCCGATTTTACAAGATGACAACAGGTCGCCCGAAAAGTCTAAGAAATTATAACACTACTCGTACTCGTATGGGATTTACCAAGCCATTTGACATATTTATAAATTATTCGTTAATCCGTCTACTGACTGGAAAATGTGTTAGTATCAATTGCATGTTTGGGCCTTAAGGCGATGATACACGACCGACTACAAAAACGAGTCAAGTGATGAAATAAAGTTGCGCATTGACGACACCGGTAGAGACCAGTAAAACTGTTGGAGCGCTCCTACAGGATCGCGTAAAAGGCAGGCAAGGCTAGCGTTCAGTTCGGGCAGCAGAGCAGGATGTCAGAGGGCCCGCCGCCGCCCCCTGTTTTTGGTAACTGCGTCCCCAGCGACGGTAATCCGCTTTGATGGCAGCCACAGTCAACAGCGAGGTTCAGGCGCCCACCACGACACCGTGTCGCCCTGCCCTAGGAGGCTGTCCCAGGACGGAGGCCATAAGCCGACCCCTAGCGTGGAAGTCCCTTCTGAAGTTCTCTACAAGCACCTACTGCAACTTCATACAGAGAGAGTGGAAGGGACAAACTGGGTGATATACGCTACTGGCCATTAAAATTGCTACACAAAAAAAAAATGCAGATGATACACGGGTATTCATTAGACAAATATATTATACTAGAACTGACTGGTGATTACATTTTCACGCAATTTCGGGGGCATAGATCCTGAGAAATCAGTACCCAGAACAACCACTTCTGGCCGTAATAACGGCATTGATACGCCTGGGAATTGAGTCAAACAGAGCTTGGATGCCGTGTCCAGGTACAGCTGCCCATGCTGCTTCAACACGATACCACAGTTCATCAAGAGTAGTGACTGAGGTATTGTGACGAGCCAGTTGCTCGGCCACCATTGACCAGACGTTTTCAATTGATGAGAGATCTGGAGAATGTGCTGGCCAGGGGCAGCAGAGGAACATATTCTGTATGCAGAAAGGCCTGTACAGGACCTGCAACATGCGGTCGTGCATTATCCAGCTGAAATGTAGGGTTTCGCAGAGATCGAATGAAGGGTAGAGCCACGGGTCGTAACACATCTGAAATGTAACGTCCACCGTTCAAAGCGCCGACTATGCGAACAAGAGGTGACCAAGACGTGTAACCAGTGGCACCCCTTACCATCACGCCGGGTGATATGCCCGTATGTCGATGACGAATACACGCTTCCAATGTGCATTCACCGCAATGTCGCCAAACACGGATGTGACCATCACGATACTGTAAACAAAACCTGGATTCATTCAAAACAATGACGTTTTGCCATTCGATAACCCAGGTTCGTCGTTGAGTACACCATCGCAGGCGCTCCTGTCTGTGATGCAGCGTCAAGGATAACCGCAGCCATGGTCTCCGAGCTGATAGTCCATGCTGCTGCAAACGTTGCCAAACTGTTCGGGCATCTGTTGATTCAGGGATCTAGACGTGGCTGCACGATCCGTTACAGCCATGCGGATAAGATGCCTGTCATCTCGACTGCTGGTGATACGAGGCCGTTGGAATCCAGCACGGCGTTCCGTATTACCCTCCTGAGCCCGCCGATTCTATATTCTGCTAACAGTCATTGGATCTCGACCAATGCGAGCAGCAATGTGGCGATACGATAAATCGCAATCGCGATAGGCTACAATCCGACCTTTATTAAAGCCGGAAACGTGATGGTACGCATTTCTCCTCCTTACACGAGGCGTCACAACAACGTTTCACCAGGCAACGCCGGTCAACTGCTGTTTGTGTGTGAGAAATCGGTTGGAAACTTTCCTCATGTCAGCACGTTGTTGGTGTCGCCACCGGCGCCAACCTTGTGTAAATGCTCTGAAAAGCTAATCATTTGCATGTCACAGCATCTTCTTCCTGTCGGCTAAATTTCGCCTGCTTAGTACGTCATCTTCGTGGTGTATCAATTTTAATGGCCATTAGTGTACTTGCGTATGATAAACCTCTTTTCTCATAATTATCGTTCTTCAAACCTCCTCTATGTTACCACGGATGACGTCTCACTGATCTCATTTGTACTAAGATTGCAGTACACGTGCCTTTTTACTTCCACCACCCTGAGTGGTTCTCAAAAATGTGCACTAACCTGCAGTCTTTTATAGCTGTTGTCGCGCTGCGCAGAAAATAGCACATTGGTCGTGAATCTGTAATCTTGAGGCTGTAACAAACTCTTTGCGAGGAACTGTTATTTTAGAAACTATTAAATTTCCTATCAATTTGTTTATATGGGATGCCACTCGGCCTTTATTGGCAGGACATGAGAAACTGCTCAATTACATTCATTTATAGAGTCACAACTAACAACGAGGGCGGCAGACAACATGTCTGTCCTACGTGACTGGCGAACCAGATCTGAATTACATACTAGAGATTTCCAACTAAGTCTTAATTAATAACGCGGCAGACAGCATATCTGTCCTCCGCCGGTGCCACATTACTCGGATCTTACAGCCGATCTACATCGCCCGCCATCCAAGTTAGGCGCGATCCGAAGATCACCGAAGTGCTTCGTCTGGCTTTTCGTTTCGCAATTCTTTATTATTCTACTAGTTTTTAATACTTGTGAAATAATGGAATGATAGTACGGTATTGAGAGATGCTTTAAACGTGAAATGCAAGTAACGACGCTATTTAATTTGTCTCATATTAATAATAAAAGACTGTCATTTTTGCGCGCAACTTCCGAATGCGGCAGCCAATCGCGGAGAAGGACCACAATTTAGGCGGTCTTTCTCACGATCCCCGTACCGAGCAAGCCATCTGTCGTGGGTACCTCGCATGACATCACGTCATATTGCCGCAGCTGCCTTCTCAACTGCTCTAGAAAGAGATTCTTGTACCTGAATATGATGGCTGCAAAGCTATAAATATTACACACCACAAAACTTTTTTTTTCATTCAGATCCAACTAGTGTACTAAAGAAATACCCGCTGCAATAGGACAACCTAACGTTTATGTTTAGTCAATGTTCATGCCTATATTAAGAAGATTGTTAACTGTTTCACTGTTATAAACAAGGCTATTTATAATTACCTCTACGGTTTCATTCCATGCCTCCACCAAAAACTAAACAGAAACATAACTGTGATGCAGCAGAAGTCAACAGGTGCGTTCGACGTGCATACATGTGCAATGATAGCGGCGTAGTTTGGAAATCTGCTCATTGGGTTACCTACAACTATGCGGGAACTACTTCGATGCGACAATACGGAACCAATGATTTAACTCCATGTTCTGTCACGCCAGCCACTTTGTGATGTGCGTTGCACCAGCATCGCCGGCCGCGGTGGTCTAGCGGTTCTAGGCGCTCAGTCCGGAACAGCGCGACTGCTACGGTCGTAGGTTCGAATCCAGCCTCGGGCATGGATGTGTGTGATGTCTTTAGGTTAGTTAGGTTTAATTAGTTCTAAGTTCTAGGCGACTGATGACCTCAGAAGTCGCATAGTGCTCAGAGCCATTTGCACCAACATGCCGACGCGTTTTACGAAACTAAACTTGGAGAGAGGTTTTGTCCACCGATACATGTTAGTTTTCTGTGTACCTTGTAGCTTACGCGCAGTCGTCTTCTGAAATCAGGAGGTATGGGAGAGAGGGTGCTGTTGCTAGAGGATGGTGAGCCTAGGAGCACACCGTACCTTCTGGTCTCTACTTCGCTGTAGTGACTGATTTTATAATCAGATGCAGGAAGGCTCACTAGAGAACGCCATAAGTAGTATCCGATGTTTTGTACAATTTTTGTTGTTGTTAGACCTTAGGTACTCTTATGCGCAACATTTGTAAACATTTCGGATTATATACATTTAAGTTCTGTGTAATATGTTAGAGCCGTTTTAAATATATTGTTAATTCTTCAGGTACGTAATTTTGTGTTGAGCTAAACCTGTACGAGTTATATTGTTACAATTGATATATTTATGTGGATATGTTCCACATCTCCCACTAAATAGCTTGGTCGATTTCAACCAAACGTGGCACACATATCGCTTACAGCCAGAACACAATTGGTGTGGAGACAAGAACCGCTTATGTCTCATGGTTCAGGTGACATGACATCATAAAAAATGTGATGCGTGAGAATTTACCTGTTCATGCATGACGTTTCAATTTATTAGTTCTGTGCTACAAATTCTATTCGCAGCGCGTTTTACAGGGAATATTCACTTATGCCGCTGAATGGACTTACGCTGATATATCACTGAACAATGCATAGATCTATAGATACGACGTTATAAACACTGACATGCGTGAAGAAAGGCCGCATCAAGCATGACGTTTCATCACAACTTTATAATAACACAATTCGCTAGAATCCCTGACTAAAGGACATGGGCCCAGACAGGGAGAGAAGCTGGTGCACAATGAGAATGAAATGCACAGAGAAAGGAAATAATTTAGATCTACAGAGATATGGGGGAGGAGGGGATGGACAAAGAGAGAGAGAGTGAGAGAGAAGGTGGAGGGGGATGGAGGGGGAAGAAGGAAAACAAAATTTCAATGCATACCTGGTCAACGCTGGGTATTCAGCTAATGCTGTATATCGTATTTTTTTGACTGTTTATACAACATGTGGACACTTTAGCCAGATTCCGTTGGTAGTGTAACATACTTGAAACAAATATAATTGCAGCTTGAAACAAAAATAATTTTTTCCATAGAAGATATGATGTCTGCGAATTAACGCTGTTTGCTTAATATCTCAATAATTTTTCATGTCATGAAATGAAAATTCGTTAGTTTCCAACAGATTCCATTGCAAAACGTAATTAACTTGCAACTGGTTTTTTGAAAATATTTCTCTTCGAATTGATTTCACTTATTGATTATCGGTGTGTGGTAGAGTTATAATGTAACAGGTAGACTACTAAATACAGTAATGACAGATTTTATTCGTAACAGCGCTCTTAAATTTCCATACAATGTTCGATGCTAAGTACAAGGCCATGTTCCGCATTGAAACATATTTTATGTTTCGAGAAATCTTAAATTTTCTGAGTTAGTTTTGTAATTTTAGGGAAACGACTGCGGCACATGGATTCTGAAAACATATTAAACTTCTCTTGCAGAGTAGCTACAAGCGAAAGTATTGAAAAGTGCCCAGATGTACAACACGCTCCCCAAATTATAAATAACACTGTATTTATAGAAAATTATCTGATTACGCGCTCACTTTCTCGCTCATTTAATGCCAGGAAAAGGTATTTCCTTTTCGTTCCCGTAGCGAGCAACAGGTTGGCTTGATGCAGTTATAAATCACGTGAAAGCCTGTCCAACTCTGTTTAACCATTGCACCTGTAGCTTGAGTGCAGTGCCAGGGAGTGAAACGCCATGAGATTGTCTGATTAATCCGATGTCTAATAAGACGATATATTTTTTGTTGACTTACATAGATCCATGTTAGTACTTCGATTTAGTGTATTGTGAGTTGCTTGTAATCAAAGTAGTGTTTAGCTCATGCTTTGGGACCACTGCAATTTCGTACTGTATATTTATCCTGGGAACAGTCAATAATTCAATTATTTGTGTTGATGTGATTTATGCAGCATCGTAAGTTCGTATGGGATGAAAGTGCTATATATCAGAATTAAAATGCAGTAAGTTGAAGTAATTATAACTGTGATGTCATGGGTATGTATAGTTTATTTAAACTGAAACGTTGCAACTGTTCACGTTATTTATATTTCTGTCCATTTTACGTTATTTCACTTTCATGATTCTCCATGGACACCTAACTACAATGGATATATGTTCAACGAGGGAAGAGTTCAGAGAGCCGAATTACTTGGAAGCCATGGGTTCAATAGAAAAAAACAACCACCCCTTGGAGTCACTTCTTTGGGTATTTCGTAGAATATGGTTTGTTTGGTGAAAGGATGCACAAAGCGCTATTGGCTGTACAGAGCGGGGAGTGGAGCGGGGAGTATGAGCTACGCTGACGAAGTTTGATGAAAATAATATGGCAATTTCACAGGACAACACCAGCGCTCAATATCGGTACGTAACTATATTCAAGCGTTGGTTGTCAGATCATGTGCGATTAGAAATAAAAATAAAATCCAAAATTTCTTTGAAAGAGTACTCTCAATTAGGTACATATAAAATACCAAATCATTGACGTTTTTCACCTTAATGAAGTTCAGAAATGGAACTGCATCTCTTAACATAAATTTAATGCATATTAATAGCTTTATTGCTAGGTTATATATATTTATTATGTTTAAATATATGTTTATGTACTTTTAATACTTATCACTCATGCTGACCTTTTCATCGCAAAATTGTCCACCCCGGTAGCTGAGTGGTCGGCGCGACAGAATGTCAATCCTAAGGGACCGGGTTCGATTCCCGGCTGGGGTGGAGATATTTTTCCGCTCAGAGACTGGGTGTTGTGTTGTACTAATCACCATCATTTCATTCCCATCGACGCGCAAGTCACCGAAGTGGCGTCAAATCAAAAGACTTGCACCCGGTGAACGGTCTACCCGACGGGAGGCCCTAGTCACACGACATTTATTTTTCACAAAATGTATTACACTAATTTTCGCAGAAGTACGGATCTCTGCAACGAACAATAATAACAAAGGAATTTGGTGCCACTTCATGTTGCAGTAAAACCGACAGCTGCAAAATGGATTTTAGTCTGGAACCGCGCGACCACTACGGTCGCAGGTTCGAATCCTGCCTCGGGCAAGGATGTGAATGTGTTGTCTTTAGGTTAGTTAGGTTTAAGTAGTTCTAAGTTCTAGGGGACTGATGACCTCAGATGTTAAGTCCCATAGTGCTCAGACCGAACATCGGTTGCGTGGGTTTTCCAGAGGCCTGAGTGTGCGTGCTCAACTACAGGGTGGCAGTGGCTCAGATCAGGTGGACGAACTAAAAGATGATTCATGTATTCTACATTACAGAACCTAGAAAGATGATAGAGTAAAACCAGGTACGCTAGATAAATTCCGTCAGTGGGACGAGCTCATTGCCAAGGCATTTGTCGGCTAGAAATAGCGTCTGTGATTGTTGATAAAAAGTATTGGATTCCTGGATGAATCTTGTATACAAATCGGCAGCGATGGCGGCCAAAGGCTTCCAACAGAAGAAGTCACCTTCCTTCTGCCGACGCCTTTGTCAAAGACTGTTGAGGTACGGACAAAGTTACTGTGAACAGATATGGTTGTTCCGATCAGAACAGATTGCATACCCACGCTGAAACAATAGTTCAGGTATAAGTGCCGATGTCGCAAGCAGAGGATGAAGAGACAGCGAAAGTATATGAGGATACTGAACGGGAAATTCGGTACGTAATGGTAGATGAAAATCTAATAGACACTGGGGAATGGAAGGCAGTTCTAGGGGAGGGAATAGAGGAGGAGGAGCGGGAGTGGGAGATTGGTGTTTAACTTCCTGTCGACAACGAGGTCATTAGAGACGCAGCACAAGCTCGAATTTGGGGAGGATGCAGAAGGAAATCGGTTGTACCCTTTCAAAGGATCCATCCTCACATTTGACTTAATCGATTTACGGAAACCACGAAAAGTCTGTCAGGATGGCAGGACGCGGGTTTAAACCGTCATCCTCCCGAATGCGAATCCAGTGAGCTAGCCACTGCATCCCCACGCTCAGTCGGAATAGAAGAAAGGGCTACAGGACGATATGAGCTTGCTACTAGGAACGAGGTAGGAGGACCAATAATTGAATTATTTAACAAATGTCGTTTAGAAATAGCTAATACACAGTTCTAGAATTAGAAGAGGAGGTTCACTTGGAAACGGCTGGGAGATACAGTAAGTTTCCAGCTAGATTACATCGTAGTCAGCAGAGATTCCGAAATCAGTCATTCGTCTGTAAGGTTTACCCAGGATCAGACATAGACTCAGATCACAGTTTAGTAATGATGAGGAGTAGGCTGAAGTTTAAGAGACCACTCAGGGTGAATCAAAGCGCAAGGAAGTAGGTTACGGAAGTTAATATGTACTGAAGAGGTACGGTTGAAATTCGTTGAGGCTGTAAATACTGCAATAATGAATGGTTCAGTAAGCAGTACAGATGAATCGAAATAGATGTCTCTGAAACCAGTAATCACAGAAGTTAGAAAGGAAAACATAGCTACAAAGACACCGTGGCCAATAGTTTGGTGTAAAATCATGTGTGCTGAACTGCTGCTGAAATTGCTCGCCACTATTTCATAAAGCTTTTATTGCGTCTTGCCCACTCCACACTCGTCTGGTATAGGGTGCCTAAGGGACGCAGCGTTCTCGGAGTGCTGTCCAACAATTAAAGAAAATTACATTAGTAGTTTTATTTCTATAAAGCAGATTGCCAAAACTTAACTTGGAGATTCACAAAGAGTAGTCGCAGTCGATGAACGACAGGCAAACAGTAATATTCCTGGCTATACACAGGCTTTAACAAGTCCGTCCACTAATGTCCGTATACTGAGCCGATCTGAGCGGCTGAGGCTGGCAGGAGTGGCGCTTTTACACTACTGACCATTAAAATTGCTGCACCAGGAAGAAATGCAGATGATGAACGGGTATTCGTTGGACAAATATATTATACTAGAACTGACATGTGATTCCATTTTCACGCAATTTGGGTGCATGGATTCTGAGAAATCAGTACCCAGAACAACCACCTCTGACCGCAATAACGGCCTTGGTACGCCTGGGCATTGAGTCAAACAAAGCTTAGATTGCGTGTACAGGTACAGCTGCCCATGCAGCTTCAGCACGATACCACAGTTCATCAAGAGTAGTGACTGACGTATTGTGACGAGCCCGTTGCTCGGCCACCATTGCCGAGACGTTTTCATTTGGTGAGAGATCTGGAGAATGAGATGGCCAGGGCAGCAGTCGATACATTTTCTGCATCCAGAAAGGCCCGTACAGGACCTGCAACCTACGGTCGCGCATTATCCTGCTTAAACGTAGGGTTTCGCAGGGATCAAATTAAGGGTAGAGCCACGGGTCGTAACACATCTGAAATGTAACGTCCACTGTTCAAAGAGCTGTCAATGCGAACTAGAGACGACCGAGACGTGTAACCAATGGCACCCCATACCATCATGCCGGGTGATACGCCAGTATGGCGATGACGAATACACGCGTCCAATGTGCGTGCACCGCGATGTCGCCAAACACGGATGCGACCATAATGATGCTATAAACAGAACCAGGAGTCATTCGAAAAAATGAAATTTTCCCATTCGTGCACCCAGATTCGTCGTTGAGTACACCATCGCAGGCGCTCCTGTCTGCGATGCAGCGTCAAGAGTAACTGCAGCCATGGTCTCCGAGCTGATAGTCCATGCTGCTGCAAACGTCGTCCAACTGTTCGTGCAGATGGTTGTTGTCTTGCAAACGTCCCCATCTGTTGACTCGGGGATCGAGACGTGGCTGCACGATCCGTTACAGCCACGCGGATAGGATGCCTGCCATTTCGACTACTATTGATACGAAGCCGCTGGGATCCAGCATGGCAGTCCGTATTACCCTCCTGAACCCACCGATTCCATATCAGCTAACAGTCATTGGATCTCGACCAACACGAGCAGCAATGTCACGATACGACAAACTGCAATCGCGATAAGCTACAATCCGACCTTTATCAAAGTCGGAAACGTGATGGTATCCATTTCTCCTCCTTACACGAGGCATCACAACAACGTTTCACCAGGCAACGCCGGTCAACTACTGTTCGTGTATGAGATATCGGTTGGAAACTTTCCTTACGTCAGCACGTTGTTGGTGTCGCCACCGG
This sequence comes from Schistocerca piceifrons, assembly GCF_021461385.2. NCBI lineage: Eukaryota > Metazoa > Arthropoda > Insecta > Orthoptera > Acrididae > Schistocerca > Schistocerca piceifrons. The sequence goes on along the minus strand of NC_060140.1, from coordinate 785,979,584 downwards.
TGTCAACCTTGTGTGAATGCTCTGAAAAGCTAATAATTTGCATATGACAGCATTTTCTTCCTGTCGCTTAAATTTCGCGTCTGTAGCACGTCATCTTCGTGGTGTAGCAGTTTTAATGGCCAGTAGTGTATTCACTTCGGCTTGAAGGCACTCGTGTCGTGGTGCGGCCCTGTTCCGCGCACCACAAGCCGGCGTCCATTCACTGCTTTCTCTAGTCTTCCGTTCTTCTTCTTCGTTCCGGCGCTTGTGGTTAAGCCAGAACAGTTTTAGTCTTCAGTTACTTATTTTAAAGTTTATTTGTGTAAATATTTGCTGTAAAACTAACATATTAGGGAATTTTCATTCATATCGGTTTTTCTTTCTGTGTTACTGATTCGATGAGTGTGCTTACGTCATTCATCCAAGCCTCAGACCTCAGCAGTGTGTTTACATTCTGCGGCGTGCAGTTGTAGCTGTAGCGGTTCTTAAGTTCTGACAAAGTTCTTTGTGCAGTGTCATACAGTTATTAAATTCAGTAGTTTTCAATGAAGTATCGAGCTGTTGGTAGTGAAATAATGGTTTAATAAACCTTTCCAAACGCTCGCCCTCTGTGTTTCTTAGAGATTTCTGTGTGTTGAAGTCGTTTAGTAAATTTCATGCGGTAGTTTTCAGCTGACGTTTCTTATTGTTTCATATAAAATATTTCAGAAAAATTTTCATTCACTGTTTCAATTTCTTTGAGTGTTCCAGTGGCCGTTTGAATTTTGGGTCTTAGCTAAGAAATTCTGTGAAGTTTTAGTGGCATTGGTATTACTTGTGGTTTAGTAGCATTAATAAAAATTTCTTCTTCTTTAGTGGAGAGAGAATTTCGAGGCCACTGTTGCTAGTGCTATAAATAGTTACACTGTTGTAATTGAACTTAGATAACCTAGACGTCTAGTTTTTCCATTATTTGTAAAAATTTTACCGTGTATGGGAAGTGTGGGATTTGTCATAGTTTTAGTGAGTAGTGGATTACGGTGTGGGATTTGTTCAAAGTATTTTCATTGGGGGGAATACAGTGAGGAAGCCAATGGGCTTCTAGCGAGATCCTCTCCTTAGAATGCAGAATCTGTAGTAGAAATAAGTTGTCAGAGGAGCAGGAGTGTAAGATCTGTGCCTTTCAGGTGCAGCTAGAAGAGGCAATGGAGGAACTAGATAGGTTAAGGAGGTAGAAGTGTGCTAGGTAATGGGAACTGCAGTTGGTAAGAAGGCATCTAGGTGGAGGAGATATTGAGACAGTAGTATTTTGCGTATATGCAATAGATTTGAACAACTGTCAGAGTTGAGTGCAGAGGAGCCTCTTGTAACTTTAGGTGAAGGAAACATGCAGCAGTCCTCAGCAGTTATTAACCGTAAGTCGGCTGCAAATTCTTACAGAAAGAAGAAGCTTCTGCTAATAGGTAGTTCGCACGTAGAGGGGTGGGCCAGCAGTTGCAGGAAGTGTTGGGAGTGAAAGCCAGGTCACCAGCATTGTGAAGCTCAGTGCAGGGTTGGCTCATGTGACTGACAGCCAGGGGAATTTGTAGGTATTATACGAAAGAGGATCAGGTAGTGACTGTGGGTAGACCAGGGAATAGTCTCGACAGCGACAGTGAATATGATACAGGTGGTGACCTGGTAAAGGTAGCTACTGAAAATGGTGGCACCAATGTGCACTTCGTGCAGGTGTTTCGGCCTCATCTAAATGCTGCTGTTAGGCGTGTTAACGTAAGGGTGGAGAAGGCACTGATGACGAATGATATAGCTCACATTGCAATGGTGTCAGTTGGGTCTACCAGTAGGTTGGGTTCCACTAGGCGTGGCCTACATCTGATTAGTTATGGGAAGGGGAGGCTGGGAAAGCTTATAGGTGACAGTGTAGTGGGTGGTGGTGGAATCACTCATCGAAATACTCCCATAGTAGTTGGTGTTCTACCTTTTTAGGTAGAAGTCAGCTGGTAAGTATACCTGCTTAAAGTAAGTCGCTCTACCAAACCTTCAGAGGTGATCAGGGAACCAAGTACAGAAGGAATTAGCGTATTTCAACAAAATAGAAGACGTGTTAGAGGTAAAGTTAGCGAAATGCGTATAGATGTTGACTCTGTCATTGTTGGCATATTTGAGCAACACTTAAAGTAATTTGACAATTCAGAGCCCTACTCTATCAGGGTACAGATTAGTTGGCTGTCTTTCAAGAAGTTCTTTGCGGAATGGGGGAGTGGCCATGTACGTAAAAAGCAATAATCCGTTTCAGTCCATAGACATATCACGGTACTGTTCAGAATGGGTATTTGAATGTTGTGCAGGGGCAGTTGAATTTATTGAAACTAACCTTGTAATTGTTGTTGTTTATAGATCACATAACTTTGACATTAGAGCATTTCTGCTCAAGCTAGATAGGGTACGTGAATCACTTTATAGGAAGTACCAAAAATTAGTTATATGGGGTGACTCCAATTTTAATTTTATGTATGATTGTAAAAGAAAAGGAATGATGGTAGATCTCTTAAACTCATATGATCTGATGCAGACGGTGATTTTTCCAACTATTCCAATTCAATCTTCATTACTAGATAGGCAATCTGTAAGTACAAGGTCATGATGCGCTAATTTTAATACTAAAAGGCTTTTGTACTCAAGGAGATGTTACATTTCATTGCAAACTAGCTAGGAAAGCTAATCCAGCGGCGATAGAGAGTTTTTAAACCTCGTTATGAAGGAAGAGTGGCAGGATGTTTATAGTCCTGATTACATAGATGACAAATATGCTTTTCATAACACATTTCTCACACTCTTTGAGAGTTGCTATCCATTAGAACGTTCCAAACGGGGCTCTAGCAGTAAAAGGCAGCCTGGCTGGCTGACTAGTGGATTAAGGATATCACTTAGAACAAAACGGAATTATCTCAAAATGTTAGAAGTTGTTTCAATTGAGCTACAGTGGCCCATTACGAACAGTATTGTACGGTGCTGAAAAAAGTTATTAGGAAGGAAAAGAGTATGTGGTATGCAAACAGAACAGCTGATTCATAGGACAAAATTAGAAACCAAATAGTCTCTTATGAAGGGAGTGTCTCGTCAGCAGTACAAGATCGATGATATAAAGTCAGTTCGTAGCAAAAATATTTCTGTTACTATTATGTCAGATACGTTTATAGTATTTAAATACAGTATTTACCAATCATTTTCTGAGCATTGGTGGTGAACTAAATAAAAACTTAGTTCCTACAGGGAATCGTAATTATAAATATCTTGGAAAACGCCTTTCCGAGAATGATGTCTCTATGATACTGACAATGGAGAGCTTGAGTCAATAATTAATTCACTGAAGACTAAGGACTCAAATGGATACGATGGAGTGCCTAGAAGAATATTAAAGTGCGGTGCTGCTCATGTTAGGCCTGTACTTAGCCATACTTGTAATTATTTCCTTCAGAATGGTCAGTTTCCTGAACGATTAAAGTTCTCAGTCATAATGCCACCTTATGAAAATGGGAAAAGGGAAAACGTAGATAACTTCAGACCTATTTTATGCCATTAGCGTTTGCTAAAGTTATGGAAAAGGCCGTGTATGGAAGGATACTTGATCATTTTATATCTCATAATTTGCTATCAATTGTAGAGTTCGGCTTTAGAAGTGGTTTAACAACTGTAAATGGTATATTCTCTTTTCTCTGTGAAGTACTGGATGGATTAAACAGAAGGTTTCGAACGCTAATCATATTTTTTTAAATTTAACTAAGAAGTTTGATTTTGTTGATCACAAAAATTGCTCCAGAAGTTGTATCATTATGGAGTAGGGGGAGTAGCTCACAATATATTCACCTCTTACTTTAACAACAGAGAGGAAAAGGTCATTGTTCACAGTGTTGAGAATAGCTGTGATGAGGCGTCTGAGTGACGCACAGTCAAATGTTGGGTGACCCAGGGATCAGCGTTGGGGCCACTCCTGTTCCTTATTTATATGAATGATATGCCCTCCACTATTACAGATAACTCTAAAATATTTCTATTTACTGATGGCACTAGCTTGGTAGTAAAGGATGTTGTGTGCAACATAGGCTCTGTTTCAAATAGTGCAGTTTGCGACATAAGTTCATGGCTTGTAGAAAATAATATAAATTAACGCTAAATCACACTAAGACTTAGATTTTACAGTTTCTAAGACATCATTCAACAAAATTCGAAGTTTTCATTTCACAGAATGGGAATATGATTAGTGAAACTGAACAGTTCAAATTTCAGTTTGTTCAGATAGATAGTAAACTGTCGTGGAAAGACCACGTTTAGAATCTTATTCAAAGACTTAATGCTGCCATTTTTACTATTTCAATGGTATCTGAAGTAAGTAATCGTTCGACACGAAAATTTATCTACTTTGCTTATTTTCATTCGCTTATGTCATATGGTATTATATTTTGGGTAACTCCTACCATTCTCAAAGGATATTTTTGGTTCAGAAATGGGCAGTTCGGGTAATAAGTAGTGTAAATTCGCGAAAATCTTGTCAACCCGTGTTCACTAGTCTGGGTATTCTGACATTGGCCTTTCAACGTATATATTCCTTACCGTCGTTTCTTGATAACAACGTCAGCTTATTCCCAAGAATTAGCAGCTTTCACTCAGTTAGTACTAGGCACAAATCCAATCTGCATTTGGATCGAGCTTACTGCATCAATTTCCAATACGCTATCACGAGAATTAAAAAATCTATGCAGTGATCCAGGCGCTTTCAAATCGAAACTGAAGAGTCTCCTAATGGCTCATTCCTTCTATTCTGTCGAGGAGTTACTTGAAACATTAAGCTGATTTGTATGTTGCACTGTAGACTGCGTTTACTTAAACATGTGGCGTAACTTTTTTTGGGTTCATAAACATTTTATTTTATCTGTTATTACTTTCATGTTGCAATTTCATGTACCGACACGTTCCATGACCTTGGAGATTTTCTCCTCAGTTTGGTCATTGAGAACTACACGTGTAAATAAAACAAAATAAAACAGAAAAAGTGCGTAAATTGATCGACGAAAGAAAGAAGTAAAAATTCTTAGGGAAATTCAGGTATACATAGGTATAAGTCACTTAAGCATGAGATAAATAAGAAAGCCAGTGAAGTGGCTACAAGGTAAGTCAAAGCAACCTTAGGTAAAATTAAGAGCAAGGGCGGTAACATTGAAAGTGCCCTAGAAATGCGACTTTCAAATGCAGAGTAGAGAGCGGATGTGTGAGAAGAGAGTACTGACGGCCAGTATGATGGGAGGAGTTCTCTGTTGATGTGATGGGACAAGACACAGGGGTCAACAGGGAGGAGATAGGGGATTCAGTGTTAGAGTCAAAGTATATAAAAAGCTTTGGAAGACATAAACGATCGAATAAGACGGAGTAGTAGGTAACATTGCATCAGAATTTCTAAAATATTGGGGGAGTGGCACAGAACGACTACTCACGTGCGATTTGGAATGTATGAGAGTAGCGATATAGAATGAGACTTACGAAAAACATCATGCACACGATTCCGAAGATAGCAAGAGCCGATAGATGCGAGAGTTATCACACAGTTACCTTAACAGCACATGCATGTAAGACGCTGACAAGAATTATATACTGATGAACGAAAACTAAAACTGAAGATATGATTTATGGCAATCAGTTTGGCTTTAAGAACACTAAAGGTACCAGTGAGGAAAAATGACGTTGGAGTTGATAATGGAAGCAAGGCTGAAGAAAAATCAAGACATCTACCTTCGATTTGTCGACCTGGAAAAAGCATTAGACACCGTAAAATATAGTGGTATGCGGTAAGGAGAAACGGGTAGTAAACAACATGTACAAAGACCACGAGGGAATAAATGAGACTAGAAGACCAAGGTCTACGTGCACGGATTAAAAAGTGTGTAAGACAGGGATGTAACCTGTCACCCCTGCTGATCAGTCTATACGTCGAAGCAGCAATGAGGGAAGTAAAAGAGATGTTCACGAAAGGGATTAAAATTCAGTGTGAAAGAATATCAATTATAAGATTCCCTGATGACATTACCATTCTCAGTAAAAGCAAAGAAGATTTAAAGCAGCCATTAAATTGCATGAACAGTTGGACGAGTACAGAATATAGATTGACAGTAAAGCGAAGACAAACGAAAGTAAGGAGAAGTGACAGAAGTGAGTACAGTGAGAATCTTAACATCAGAATTGGGACGCATGAAGTAGACGAAGTTAAAGAATTACACAGGAAGCAAAATAACCTATGACAGACGGAGTAAGGAGACATCAAAAGCAAAACTGCCTTTGAAAAATTGATTTCGTGGCCAAGGGAAGTCTATTAGTATCAAACAGGTCTTAATTATTAGTAAGAAATTTCTGAGTATGTACGTCTTGAGCACAGCAGTATGTGAGTGTGATACATGGACTGTTGGGAAGCCGAAAGATAAGAGAATCGAAACATTTGAGATGTGGTGTTACAGAATAATGTTGAGAGTTCTGTGGACTGATATGGTAAGGAATGAGGGGTTCTTTCTCAGAATCGGTGAGGAAGTGAGTGTATAGATGACACTGACTAGAAGAAGGGACAGTATTGTAGGTCATCTGTTAATATATCAGCGAGTAACTTCTGTGGTACTAGAGGGAGGTTTGGAGGGTAAAAACTGTAGAGGAGGACAGAGATTGGAACACATCGAGCAAATAATTGAGAACGTAGACTGAAAGTGCTGTAGTGAGATGAAAAGTTTAGTACAGGTAAGGAATTCAAGGCGGGCTGCATCCAACTAGTCAGAATACTGACGACTCAAAAAATTATAAAATAACAAACGAACCACTCAGTCTGACATTATTAAGTGTGAAATAAAAACTGAAGACATCAATGAACAACACAAGAAGTACTTTTCAATTCATATGTACACTTGTAAGAAATTTCGCGTAAATGTACGAAAAGTTGATATCCCAGTGTTCCAAAACAATACTATGCTCCACAATTACACATTGTATGAAGGTAGCATAGTTTTCACAAACCCGTATCTAATCTTCTTAGTGTATAGTTACGTTTTGCTGTTTGATATCATTCAACTGATTAAGTATGAAAATGTACAAGAGCCCCTTTGTGATGTGAGTCACAGTGAATAAAGTACATAAAGATAAGACATTCAAACTAAAGGGCAGAAGGACGCTTGTTCTTCAGATTGATCATATCTATTTATAGCTGTAATTTCTATTCATACTGTATAATCGGATGTTTGTGTAGTATTGTGCTATATTTTAAGGTACAAAATGAATGCAAACATTTTAGCAATATTCTAATATTTTATATGTATATGAATTAGCTGCAGATTTGAATGGTGGCCATATTTAAGTATGCAATATGGCTTCAGTTGTGTGTGATGTCCCAGAAAGTGCGAGATGTAGGACGTCTGTGGCTTTCTGCTGGTCGGTGGTCATTGCGCTCTGGTCGGTCACTGTTGGTGAGCCTTTTGAATGGGATGTGTAGACCAGAAATTGCGAGAGTTACGTGCACATTCTCTGGACTTAGATTATTTGACTATGATTACGGTCATTGATTTTGGACGATATTATGAGCTTTTTTATGGACTTGGTGCATGCTACCACAGAGACAATTCACAGCAACGAACGTAAAAGATAGTGGAAGACTAGTGTCGAACTGCGATGGTATGCTGTTGAATATTCGTAAATTACTGCGCTACTAAGTTAATTTTGTTTGTCATCTATAATTGATTCTCTGCTCGCAATAGATACATTAATTCGTATTTAGTCGTTTCTCATTCGAATCCACAATTTATATGTAGCAAAATTTACATTCGTGTGAGTAGTCTTCAATAAACGTTTATTTGGTTTAAACCATAGTTCCTACTCTTTTCCTTTGACGCAACACTTTGAGACTCCTTGTACTTTGAAAAAATATCTTGCCTCTTTTGAAGGTCAACAAAATTTTAAACAATGAGGATAACTTGTTTTGTGAAGTGACGATTTCAATTATAAATCATAACTAATAACACAGAAATCAGAATAAAGTAAAAAGTAGTATTGTCAAAATACCGAAAAAACGCCATGTTATTAATCGTTATTCGCAGAACTTTTATTCACTTCCTGCAAAACAACAGTGCTCTGCAGAACACAGTTTTCGAAACCCGGGTTTGACCTATAGCCTATAGGATCTGTCACCAGTATTAATTCATTTGGATTTACTGTGCCTATTTATGCATGGTCCAGTCACATTAATATGACCACCACATATGTTCGACGTCAAAATGAAACAACAGCTCACAATCGACAGGTGGCAGCACTAGCGAGTGTCGGGGGAAAGCGGAAAACAGAAAGGGAGCGATTTATCTGACATACAAAAGGGCGTGATCATTAGCTTTCAGGCCAAGGGTAGAACTATTCCCGAGACCAATAAGTTTGTTGAGTGTTCGGGTGTCACTTTGGTTAAAGTCCACGTCAATATGGTGTTAACCAAAACCCAGCGCCGAGGCATATACGGTGCACCATGGACCACAGATGAATGGGGTGAAAGACGGCTATGGAGATGTGTAAGGTCGAAGAGATGTGCAACGGTTGAGCAACCGACGGCCCACATGAACCAAGCAGCTGGCAACAGTATCTTCTCAAATACTGTTCAGAGAACTTCCCTGCATATGGACCTATTTCATACACCCATGCTGACTGCTATACATTAGCGACGAAGGCTGGAATTCGCACGCCAATACCGCACCAGGACGTCAACCGAATGGTGACAGATGACTTTTTCAAAAGAATCACGTTTTATACTCCATTGAACAGATAATCGTTTGCGTGTACGGCGTGCAGCGTCTGAAAGCAAACACTCGGCAATAATCGTCGGAAGAGTCCAGAATTTGGCCTATTGTGGAGGGCATAATTGATCAACAAAGGTATGCATCTATCTTTGGGGACCATGGCCACCTCAGTACCCAGTTTGTTTTTCCTCTCCACTATGGCATCCACCAGCAGCACAATACAACGAGCCACACAGCTCGCAGTGTACGTCGCTTGTACAAAGAGCACCAGAGTGAGTTAACCATACTCCGCTAGCCACCAAATTGCCCGGATTTAAACTCAGTCGAGAATTTGTGAGACGAGCTCGATTAGGCTGTTCGCACCATGAATCCTCAACCGAAAAACATAGAGAGCTGACCACGCCACGAGACTTGGCACGGCTTCAGATCCCTGTCGGTACCCTACAGAACCTCACTCCACGTATCGCAGCAGTCCTCGCTGCCAAAGGCTTTTTCACAGGTGGTCATATTAGTGTTACTAGACAGAAGATATCTAACTTGCTTAAGAACTTTAAGCGGATTAAGAATCATTTCTGTGATGAATGTATGGGCTTTAGCGCGCTTTTGCATGACCGACCCCTTTGATATCACAACGAGTCAGGCCAACAAATTAAGTCGTGCATTGCCCACATAGATAGCGCCCTATAAAACTGTCAATGCATTCGTAACTTCTTGTACAGTTCCGAAGGATTTCCCTAACACTGTCACTCGTGAGCGAGATTTTGAAAATATGTTATCCCGGTGTCTTATTGACATACAATTTTACTGGCAGAATCAGCGTGAGATTTCACAACAGACTGTAAAAAACCTTTGTCTCTGACGTTAGGGGGCGCGATTCATAGTTTATATCTTTGGTGATTTTTGTATTATGACCATTACGTCGTCTACAGCACATTATCGTGCTTGACGTTTATTTTCAAACGTGAGGGTTTGGATTTAATTATTCATAGCTAGATCTCCGTAAGACAATTACACATCCTATGTGAATATGTTCTTTTGGTGGTGAACTCTACGACTCAGTTATAAGATAAGATTACAACTAACGGTGTCTTGAATGAGACTTTTGTATTACTGCTAACAACGAAATATTCTATCTTCGAATTATTTCAAGATGGCCAACAGACTCCTCATTATTGTCGTTCCTCATTCCTACCAGCTCTCCATGTGGACAATACCATTCTGCCTTGAGCATACCTCGCATAAGTAATATTAGTTTGATTAGTTTCTCCATATTTGCATGATACTAATTCCGCAAATATTGTTCAATTAGCGAAAAGCTGCTCCATTTGCTAAATTACAACTCAATTAATTAAAAAAGGTCGCTTTCGGCCTTCATATGAGGCCATTATTAACTGTATTCAAACCTACCAAATTCTGATGTACAGGGTTATTACAAATGTTTGAAGCGACTTCACAGCTCTACAATAACTTTATTATTTGAGATATTTTCACAATGCTTTGCACAGACATACAAAAACTCAAAAAGTTCTTTTAGGCATTCACAAATGTTCGATATGTGCCCCTCTAGTGACATCAAGCCGATAATCAAGTTCCTCCCACACTCGGCGCAGCATGTCCCCATCAATGAGTTCGAAAGCATCGTTGATGCGAGCTCGCAGTTCTGGCACGTTTCTTGGTAGAGGAGGTTTAAACACTGAATCTTTCACATAACCCCACAGAAAGAAATCGCATGGGGTTAAGTCGGGAGAGCGTGGAGGCCATGACATGAATTGCTGATCATGATCTCCACCACGACCGATCGATCGGTTTTCCAATCTCCTGTTTAAGAAATGCCGAACATCATGAGGGAAGTGCGGTGGAGCACCATCCTGTTGAAAGATGAAGTCAGCGCTGTCGGTCTCCAGTTGTGGCATGAGCCAATTTTCCAGCATGTCCAGATACACGTGTCCTGTATAACGTTTTTTTCGCAGAAGAAAAAGGGGCCGTAAACTTTAAACCGTGAGATTGCACAAAACACGTTAACTTTTGGTGAATTGCGAATTTGCTGCACGAATGCGTGAGAATTCTCTACCGCCCAGATTCGCACATTGTGTCTGTTCACTTCACCATTAAGAAAAAATGTTGCTTCATTACTGAAAACAAGTTTCGCACCGAACGCATCCTCTTCCGTGAGCTGTTGCAACCGCGCCGAAAATTCAAAGCGTTTGACTTTGTCATCGGGTGTCAGGACTTGTAGCAATTGTAAACGGTACGGCTTCTGCTTTAGCCTTTTCCATAAGATTTTCCAAACCGTCGGCTGTGGTACGTTTAGCTCCCTGCTTGCTTTATTCGTCGACTTCCGCGGGCTACGCGTGAAACTTGCCCGCAAGCGTTCAACCGTTTCTTCGCTCACTGCAGGCCGACCCGTTGGTTTCCCCGTACAGGAGCATCCAGAAGCTTTAAACTGCGCATACCATCGCCGAATGGAGTTAGCAGTTGGTAGATCTTTGTTGAACTTCGTCCTGAAGTGTCGTTGCACAGTTATGACTGACTGATGTGAGTGCATTTCAAGCACGACATACGCTTTCTCGGCTCCTGTCGCCATTTGTCTCACTGCGCTCTCGAGCGCTCTGGCGGCAGAAACCAGAAGTGCGGCATCAGCTGAACAAAACTTCATGAGTTTTTCTACGTATCCGTAGTGTGTCGTGACCATATGTCAATGAATGGAGCTACAGTTAATTTATGAAATCGCTTCAATCATTTGTAATAGCCCTGTATAATGTGATCGGTGTATTAATTTTTTTTAGCTAAATCTTGTCAGTGGTTTCAATGTATTGATCTATACTGTTTCTATAATTACGACTCACCCAGTTCTGTAATGACGTCATTGAGCACAAAACGTCTTAAATCAACTTCACATGTGCTGTTTTTATCATTTGACGTTGCGCCTCTTCAGCATAACGTAAGTTGCGTATTGTCTTTGCTCTTGCACATAAACATTGTTTATCATCACCTTATTCTTTTTTTTTTTTGTTTTTTGTCATCTGTCTTGTGACTGGTTTGATAGGGCCCGCCGCGTATTCGTCTCCTGTGCCAACGTCAATTGAAACCTAAGTCCTCAATTATTTGCTAGGTGTATTCTAAACTCTGTGTTCCTCTACGGGTTTTATCCTCTACAGGTCCCTCTTGTAACATGAATGCTATTCTCTGGTTCCTTAAAAGGTCCTATCATCCTGTTCCTTCTGATTTTCAGTGTTTCCCATTTATTCCGTTTCTCTCTCATTCTGCGCAGAACCTCCTCATTCCTTACCTTATCAATCCACCTAATTCCCAACATTCGTCTGTAGCACTACATGTCTAATGCTTCAATTCTGTTCTGTTCCAGTTTCCCTACGATCCATGTTCCGCTACAATACAATTGTGAGCTCCAAACGTATGTGTTCAGAAACTTCTTTCTCAATTTAAGGCCTCCGTTTGATAGTAGCAAACTTCTATTGGCCAGGAATACTCTTTACGCCATTGTTAGTCTGCTTTTGTTGTCCACCTAGCTGCGTCCGTCCTTGGTTACTTTGCTACCCAGGTAGCAGACTTCCTTGATCTAGTTTGTGACCATCAAACCTGATGTAAGTTAATCGCTGTTCTCATTCCTGTAACTCCTCATTAATTTTGTCTTTCTTCGATTTACCCTCGATCCTGTACTCATTAGACTGCTCTTTTTGTTCAGCATATCGTGCTTATTCACTTTCACTGAGGATTGCAATGTCATCAGCGGATATTATCGCTGATATCTTTCCACATTAAATTTCACTTCCAATCTTGAATATTTTCTTTTAATTCTGTCATTGCTTCTTCGATGTGCAGATTGGATGGTGATGATGATGTAGTCCCATGCTTCTTTACAGAGCGTAGGGGAACGACGCGGGAGACCCGCGCCGCCTTACTAGGCAAAGTCCTAGTGGAGGTGGTTTGCCATTGCCTTCCTCCGACCGTAATGGGGATGAATGATGATGATGAAGAAGACAGCACAACAACACCCATTCATCTCCAGGCAGGAAAAATCCCTGACCTCTCCGGGAATCGAACCCGGGACCCCGTGCTCGGGAAGCGAGAACGCTACCGCGAGACGGTAGTGGCGAAATTCTACATACCTGTCTTACATCCTTTTTAATCCGATCACTTCGTTCTTGGTCTCACTGTTCCTTCTTGGTTCTTGTACATGTTGTATATTACCTGCCTCTCTCTATACCTTATTCCACTTTCCTCAGAATATTGAACTTCTTGTACCATCTTTTCCAGGTCGAGAAATCGTGTGAACGTGTCTTGATTTTTCTTTAGTCTTGCTTCCATTATCAACCTCAACGTCAGAAGTACCGTTCTGGTGCCTTTACGTTTCCTAAAACCAAACTGATCGTCATTTAATATTGCCACAGTTTTCTTTTCCATCCTATATTATGTAAAAGTCTATATATCCCTCATGTTATATATTAATATTTGGTTCGGAAACCACCCATGAATAATTTTGGCGCGCTATCTGTGGTGTCAGTTCATTATGGATTAAGTGCCTCAAACTAGCAATAATTATCAATTAAATCCAATTGAGGCTACGTTCTGTCCACTACGTGATTTTTACTCATTAGTAAACATTAACAGTTCGTAATTCTTAGGTGGAACAAGAAAGCAAAATTAGTGATTAGCACTCATTGCAGTATAATCCACCTAAGCAAATTAGAAAAGATTTTACGTTTCCGAGGTTTTACTCTTCATTTACTAAAATACAGTAGGCTACTGTTATGTTTCAGGTATGCCATTTTAATGTAAGCAAGCTCTACTGGAAAACATATTTGGTTCTATTACTTCCTATGGAGATGATGAGGTTGGCACAGGAGACGAGTTTAAATTCGTGGTGAGCCGCAAAAAATCGAAGAGCCGATAACATAAAAAATGCTATGATTGCCATCAGAAAATTACAGAGACTCTGAACAAATATAGTATCTGTCCAAACCACCCATAGCGAAATCGTTCCATTCTTCGAGAAACTTGCATTGAGTCAGTAAACGACACAGTTTGTATTTTTTCTGTGTCAGTTGCACAATGAATTTATTAACTCGTTATCTACATTTGACGAGTCTCGTATCGGATGTTACGCTATTTTCAAGCGATCCTGTAATATTAATTATCGTACAATTTTTTCTATAAATTTTAAAAACTTTACATTCGATGGTTTGAGGCTGTATTTTTAATTATTTACTTTACGTTTTAGGTTTTGGAAATTAGCTGGATTGCTTTGTTGTGATTATTCCTCAGCTATTATACTTCTGATGATTGACCAAAGTTTACGTATTCTGTTCACTTTTTACTTCTAAGCAAAACCCAGTTAAGTATATATGTTTACAGCGACTTTACTTTTACAGAGATTCAATGGTAAGAGCTAAATCACAAAAATGTTTTACTATATCCTTTTATGTATCTTGCGAAGATATTACTTCAGTCGAAGGTTCTGCTGTTTTTAATTTATTTCCTTGTTTTTAGTTGCTCTGAAATTCATTCTTCTCATTTAGGATGGGAATACAGTTTGCTGAAAGTTGTTTGTGCCTTATTTCCGTTTTCTCATTCATTGTTTCGTTCGGATACACGTTTGGGCAGATATAAATCTCAGTTCATTCTGGAATATTCATTGTAGTTCTTTTGCGTAAAAGATGTACAGTTTACAGTGCATTTTGTGCTGCTTAGCTTTGTATTCACGGTTGGGTAAATGCTTATAATATGTAGACTATTTAGTTTCACTATTTCGAGTGTGTTCTTAGAACATAATTATGAAGTTTCTACCTCTCTGTCCAATGTGAAATTGGTTAAAATCATCTCTTGAGTTTTCATGCATACCCTCATTCGAGGAAATTGCGTTTTTGGTTTTTCCTTACTGTATACTTCTTTCTAAAGTATTGTTGGTACGAATCGCCATTTGAATTTCGCCTTTTTAAATAGATTAATGGATTATCCTTAATTTCGGACAGTAAGTTGTATTGTTACGTAATCAGATTTTGGTGTGATTTTTTTGTTCTCTTATCATCGTTATTTCTGCATTAATGTTTTGTGTTTTTGGTTATGTGCGTTGATAATATATTCTGACTACTGTTGCATGGAAAACTGAGGCCTGTAGTTGGTAAAACAAATACTTTTATAAAAGATTCGAAACATTTTTTAGAAATTTTACGCACACTGAAGATATATGCAGGTGACATTCTTGTTAGCTTCGATGTGACATCGTTATTTACTAACGTCCCAGTATCAGATACTATGGAGATCATAAGGTAGAATGTTGCTCCAGGTATTTGTGACTTAATTGAATTATGCCTTCGTTCAAGCTATTTTAAATACAATGGTGAATACTATGAACAGGCTGACGGCCTTGTTGTGGGCTCACCCATTTCGTCAGTTGCAGCTGACTTTTTGTGGAACATTTTGAGCATCAAGCGTTAAGTAGTGCTCCTTTCAAGCCTTCTTGTGGGCTCCGCTTTGAGGACGATACATTTGATATATGACCACATGGCGAAGAAGAACTTCATGCGTTCCACAACTTCTTAAACGGAGTTCACCCCAAAATCAAAATTACCTTGGAGGCTGAGAGTGAGGTCGGTCTCCCGTTCCTAGGTGTGTTGGTATACAGAACATCTGATAACACTCTAGGTCACAGAGTGTACAGAAAGCCGACTAACTCAAACAGGTATTTAGATGCCACTTCGCACCACCACCCAGCCCAGAAGCAAGCAGTACTCAACACTCTGTCTTCACGTACCTTCCGTATCAATGATGCCAACTTGGAATCAGAGTTGAATTTTTAAAGAGGGCATTGAAGGCAAATGGGTATGATAGTTATTCAATCGAGAATGCTTTTAGGGGGAATATTTATACAGCTAATAAGAATGACGAGGAACCGGCTTCTCACTCCGTCAGGTTACCGTTCGTTTCCGGGGTCACTGACCGCAACAGCAGAGTTTTAAAGAAAAATGGTATTCAGACATCTTTCTTTAGTCAAAACAAAATAAAAGATTTTTTCCGACGGAAAACGGATGCACCTGATGGTCTCCACAGTGCAGGTGTCTATCAAGTGACATGTGGCTGCGGCAAAGTGTATATACGCGAAACGGGAAGAACTGTTAAAAAACGCATTAAAGAACACGAACGGCACATGTGACTAAAACAAAGTTCAAAATCGGCAGTAGCGGAACATCATGAGAACTGTGGCTCTGACATCGATTTTAATAACGTACGTGTACTGGCTAAGGAAAAATTTGTAGAAGAAAGTGCATGACGGCTTAATTAAATACAAGATTGAAAATGATTTTTTAGTAGCTGTCTGTCCGATTACGCTGTGTCTCGTAATCGGTTGGCCCTGACTAGTATTATTACGCAATCTGACTGCAACAAACAATGAAGAAAATTTTCGTAAACACAGTTAATTAATTAAGTCCCCAGCAACTATAAAACCTACAAAATCCAAGCACAAATGTAACTGTTCTGTATGTGGGAGTGTGACTCAACGTCCACATCTGGCACGGTTCTTCTCAAACAAGACAAGAATTCTTAAATACCAATTATACTGACGTGACAAAAGAAATTTAGAAAAACTATAATTACGCAAGAAAACCAGAATTCACTCTAATACAAGAACACAAGCCAGATGCTTTGTTGACTGAACCTGTAGTGACGCATTATTTCAGACACACAATTAATAAAAGAACATTGTAGTTTTTACCTTCATATATATTGACGAAATGCACTCATTACAATAACATCTGCTATCTCTCCCATCAAATAACTGCATAAAACATGGAACAAACACTCTTTACTACAACATCTCGCTCCAACTTCACGACAACCACGAGCTCTGCCCACGTACACACTGCTACGAGCTCTCGACAAACACTGACCGCTATGAACTCTCGACAACCACTGTGGAGGCGGCTTAATAGTACTCTTTGGCGCAATCTCTGGCGCAGTGGCACAGTGTAGCCACCTTTCATATGCCCCTCCTCCACAGGCCAGAATTTGATGGTATTTTTGCCAGCATTGGTGGTGAAAATACCACCAAATTCGTCCAGAAAAATACAGACAAAAATAAAAGATAATATTAATACCTAAATATCACATAATTAGTTAAAAATTTTGGCTTTGCACTGACCTTTCACTAACCTAATATATGAAATACAGTAAGCAATACAACTTCTTTTCATGCATGTGGCTTTACATAATAGTTTACACAATATACAAAAAATCAGTTTATACAAATGTTCACATAAAATGCTTTCAATGATTAGTTTATACAAAAAAGAACACCAACAGGTAACATCTTTTCAGTAAAAGCAGTTCATCAGTTGCACCCAGCAATGTTGAGCAGGTGCAGACACCAACAAGTGACATAATTTCAGTAAAAACAGTTCATCAGTTGCACCCAGCAATGTTGAGCAGGTGCAGACAGCAACAAGTGACTTCATTTCAGTAGAAGCAGTTCCATCTGTGGCACCCAGTAAAGTTCAAGAGGTACACACAGCAACAGGTCACATTAGTTCAGTAGAAGCAATCCATCAGTTGCACCCAGCAATGTTAAGCAGGTGCAGACACCAACAGGTGACTTCATTTCAGTAGAAACAGTTCCATCTGTTGCACCCAGCAATGTTGAGCAGGTGCAGACACCAACAAGTGACATCATTTCAGTAGAAGCAGTCCATCAGTTGCACCCAGCAATGTTGAGCAGGTGCAGACACCAACAAGTGACATCATTTCAGTAGGAGTAGTCCATCAGTTGCACCCAGCAATGTTGAGAGCAGGTGCAGACAACAACAAGTGACATAATTGCAGTAGAAACAGTTCATCAGTTGCACCCAGCAATGTTGAGCAGGTGCAGACACCAACAAGTGACATCATTTCAGTAGAAACAGTCCATCAGTTGCACCCAGCAACGTTGAGTAGGTGCAGACACCAACAAGTGACACCATTTCAGTAGAAGCAGTCCAATAGTGGCATCAGCAATGTTGATCAGGTGCACACAGCAACAGGGGACATCTTTTCAGTAGAAGCAGTCCATCAGTGGCACCCAGCAATGTTGAGTAGGTGCAGACAGCAACAAGTGACTTCATTTCAGTAAAAACAGTTCATCAGTTGCACCCAGCAATGTTGAGCAGGTGCAAACAGCAACAAGTGACATTATTTCAGTAGAAACAGTTCATCAGTTGCACCCAGCAATGTTGAGTGCAGGTGCAGACACCAAAAAGTCACATTTCTCAGCAGAAGCAGTTCCACAAAATTCACTAACACTGATCACACTGTTCATCAGAGTTTATGAGCAGAAATTAAACATGTCCTAGTGGCACCAATCATGAAGAAAAGGTACAAGTAACAGTCCATAATTTTTTTTACAATCACTGATCACACAGTTCATCAGCAGAAATTAGACACGACCAAATGTCACACATCATGTTGAAAAGTGCAGGTAACAGTTGAGAATATTTATCTTCACTAATCAGACAGTTCAGGCATGAACAATAGTTTGAATGCACATACAAATGCTTTTACAGTAACATACAAATCATAACAAACACACAAATGATGTCAGATAATTGTCCCATTAACTATTACAAATACTCAAATACCAGTAAACCTATAATATTTATGGGTGTCAGTGCAAGCCACTACAAATAAATAAAATAATATTTAGGAGATAGGTAGGTAGGATTAGTAAAGGAAAACACACAAAACACACTCACTCATCTCTCATCCACATTAAATACTACTGTGTAACTGAATAGTGTTAATTGTGTAAATGAAATTCTGTCTAAATCTGATGTTCATCATGTGTATCAAGTAGTACTGGCAGCAATGTATAACAGTCAATAATAGTTAAGTCAACGTCATAGTCATCATGTCAAGACCAATGTTTGCCAAGCCAGATCAAAATGTACTGTTGTTGAACAACTGTCAGTGAGCCAAGATATGCAATTACTTCCTCTCTCCAAAAAAAAGTATATACTGCTTAGTTATTTAACAAAGTGTGTGTATAGACTATCTTCCTTCTATTTTAGTGTTCTAGTCTGCTCTCTTCATCCTCCTTGTTCCATAAGACCAACAAAAAAATATGCTCCTCACTTACTTTACCTCTTATCCACCAAAACTCCAATAATCAACAGCTTCACACAATCTCAATAATACCTCAATAATACCTCTTCAATACGTCTTATCATCAATATCATTTACCTTACCTCTTGTCCACAAAAACTCCAATAATCATCAACTTCATTTAATCTCTATACCTCAATAATACGTCGATAAATATAAACCTCAGCACCAATATCATTACACTTCCATAACAACTCTTTCCTCTAGTCAGTCTCCTCGAACAAGTACAGATAAAATCCTAATGCAACTTCAATTCAGCATCCCATACAATCCGAAGACACAGTGTCCACACACAACCTCTGTGTAATCCATCTGACCCAAATTTTCTACCCATTATAAATTATAAGATACATTTTGGTTCCTTGTCCATCATTAAATAAAAGAAATGCATACCTGACCTCTAACAGACTTAGTTCGAATATCTCTCAGTAATTAAGTACTATTACGGAGTGCGAATAATCATAATGTTTCACAGTGTGTACACCACTTCAAGAATCATAGCAGAAGCAAACATGTGGAGTATTTTTTGTGTCAAGTGTCACTTCCTATTTCAATTGCTCACGAAAATGCAGTGTAATACTGTCAATGGTCTAAATCTAGTTTCGGTCTGTCATGTCGTTAGCTTCCTTTCTATTAGCATACATTTATACAACTTTCATAAAACCTCAGCTCATGTGACTTCTATGACTTTCTTGTACTAATGTCGTTCGTCGAATTATAGCAGTTCATTTTCTTATCCTAAAATATAAGGCACTGAGCGTAAGCAAAACATGCAATAGCGAGTAAATGTACCAGTAGAGAACAGAATGTCAACAAGTGGATGCAGCACAATTCCTACAACGAGGCTCTGCCAAGCGAATAATCTATAATTAATACAGTAGTGTGACCTAAACTCTATGTTTATACACAGTATATCAGCATTTCTATACACCAAATTAAAGAGTAGTTATGGCAACAAAACAGAAATGTATAAATATGCAATACATACGCATAGCAGCAAACATATATCTTACGTAATAAACAGGTCATTAGCATCATATCAGCATAAGCAAATAAATGTTCATAAGTCATCTTAATAAGTAAACATGAAGGCGCAAGCAGATAAATCACAAAGTATAACCTACATACCTAAACACATCAGCACAATAAATCAGGTTACAATTATAATTTAAATAAATAAACACAGCAGGCACATAATTAAAAAATATGACATCAGTGAAAAAGCATAGCAGCCAAGCGATGCATAATATACACAAGTTACAACCCAGTTCATTAATCATTGTCAAAATCAGTTAACGTACGCAAGCACGTCGCTTCACACGTAAATTCATAGAACATGAAATTAGCACAAAGTATGAATCACGTAATCGCGAGCAGCTAATTACGTCTAAAGTACGTACCTAAGTGGAAATATGTTACCTGAAAAATGAACTCAATGAACAGTTACCTTTTTTAGTTTATTAGTTTCTTCTTCGAAATTACATTCTTCCTGAAAATTTCTCGATAGCAAGTCGTCTTAACGTCGGACACGCACAGAATTTACCTGAAGGTCTTAAATACTTTATACACCGTATCCTGCAAAATACTGAATGTTAATAACACAATTCAACAAGTCCTTATAGCTTTATACTGAATTTAATCGGAGAAATTAAACTGTGTATTTGTTTACGGCTGTCAGTGCATTCGCACTGAGCGCTCGATCAGCTGTAGGCGCGTGACGTAGGAAGCAATTGTTCGCGGTCAACGACTGCCTTGTGCGGCGCGCAGACTTGACTGTTGCTTTGAGTATGTGCCGCCGCCAAAACACAGCGCGGTATCCTTGTACTCTCCGCATGTTTACATGTAGCTGTTAGTTTCTCACAAGTATGTCATTCCACAAAAATTTTAACGTTTGATATGTGATGTATTCCCTTAGAGCGTCGTGATTTAAGAGTTTCTACTTCGACAGTGTTATCATGAATAATTTTACGAATTCTATATGGACCGTTATAAAGCAGAAAAAATTTGCGACACAAGCCTTTTCCTTTATGAGACAAACGGTGGGACTTAATTAATACCTTTTGACCAACTGAAAAAATTTTTAAACGACCAGGACGTTTCGCTGATTTCTCTCTTCTAGCAGCCGCAGATGCAATATTTCGTAGAGCCAGGTTGACAACTTCAGAATGCCGCAGTTTCCGTGAAGGCGGAAAAGGAACGATTTCAGATATGCGATTTGTCGGTGCTTTGTTTTTTAATATCATTAGAGGCGGTAAAGAAGTTGAATCATTAGGGAGTTCATTCAGAATGTTTTGAAAAATATGAAGGTACTGATCCCAAGTTCTGTGATTCTGATGACAATAAAGACGGCACAATTTATTGATTTCCTTCATCCATCTCTCTGAAGCATTAGATTGAGGGTGAAAAAGTGAAATGAAGATTGGTTTAATTTTACGACGCTGTAGAGTACGAAGCCAAATTTTAGAACGAAACTGTGATCCATTATCTGATATAACCTTATCAACATGACCAACTTCTTTAAGAAAATGTTTGATAAAAGCGTTGGATACTGAACGAGCTGTTGCTTTGCGTAAAGGTGTAAAACACACATATTTTGACGTCAACTCCACTGCTACGAAAATGTACGCAAAACCATTAGTAGAACGAACCACTTGACCAAACAAATCGACTGTAGCCATCTCCTTTAATTTCGCTGGAATGACAGGAAACAACGGTGCTCTGTGAGAAATCGTTGGAGGCTTAGCCATTTGACATAATTTGCATTTGGCAAGAACAGATCGAATACGTTTTTCCATATTACTGAAGTAACAATTTTCTCGTAATTTGTGAAAGCATTTTCTGGGACCAAAGTGTGCATAACTGAGATGCGTATACCAAATCAATTTATTGACCCACTCATCAGGAATACAAACTAACCAAACGGAGTTGTCGACCGATTTTCGTTTAAAAAGAATGTCATTGCGAACTGAATAGCATCTAGTTTCTCTGGATCAGGAAGAATACCTTCTGTAGCAATAATGTGACCGAGAAATTTCACCTGTGAGCGACCAAATTCAGATTTTTCTAAGTTTACTGTAATGCCAACTCTTGCAAAGACACGTAACAATGAATCCAAAATTTTGTTGTGCACACT
Organism: Schistocerca piceifrons; assembly: GCF_021461385.2. Classification (NCBI taxonomy): domain Eukaryota; kingdom Metazoa; phylum Arthropoda; class Insecta; order Orthoptera; family Acrididae; genus Schistocerca; species Schistocerca piceifrons. Next base: position 785,957,540 of record NC_060140.1, on the reverse strand, counting down.
CCAAGAATGTTTAGCAATAACAATGTCGTCAACATAAGAAGTAATGTTGTCACGAAGATAAACAGGTAAAATTTCGTTTAAACTACAATGAATGCTGCAATAGGTACAGTAAGTCCAATCGGTAATTTCCAAAGTCACTTTTGGGTAAAACAGTCATATCCGGTTATTGTTCACTTACTCACTAGATAGATTGATAGTCGAAGAGTTGGTTTGACAGATGCAAAGAATAGTAAAAGAGTAGGCAGCGGTCCAGAAAACTAAAAGAGAAATAACACCACTACAGCTCGGGGCCCTATGCTCGCTACGGCACATATTCACTTAGAGTAGCGAATCCCCTGAGGACATTAATAGCTGCACATAATTTCCAGTTTGTGACTTTGTGGCACATCTGGCGGAAGTGTGTACGCAAATTGACCTGACCATGCACATGGATGTATGTCATTCTTAGAGTTGCGGAAGATCTTAAATTTCCGGACAGTCAAAAAGTGTTTATAGTCAAAGTTTTCGCCTCGTGGCGACAAAGACCTACCGCGTCTGTCCCAGTCCGAATGTCGATTATTGTAAAGTTCGCGCGCCTGGCGCTCTCTTGTTGCATCCCGTAAATGAAACAAATTATTTTCTTCAAACCCCTCTGCTACCTGTGATTCTAAATTCCTTCTACTGTCCTTTCCTACTATTTCGCCTTCAATTTGTCTGACTTGCTTCCGGAATGCCTCAAATTCCTTTTTCACGCGTTCATTAAATTTTCCCTGATTTTCAACATGCTTATTTATGTTCTGGTATTCTTCGGTTTCTGCAAATGGCAATGGAGCTGTATCATCCGAATCTCTGTCCCCATGTAAACTAAGATTTGTCAGTTTATCTGAAATTTCCTCAACTCTTTCCAATAAGTCACCTAATTGTTCTTTCTCTTTGTTTACGTCTTCCGTAAGTGTCGCGACTCGGGTTTCAGTATTGACACATTTGGTAGCTAGCTGTTCATATTGTTGTGTTAGGTTATATATTCTGTCATTTGGTACGGATTCCTCGATTCTTTCAAATATTTCTTTCTTATCGTTTGCACGTTGTAAATTTAACTCTGAAAATTTTTGTACTATCACGCGATTTCTTTCCTCCTGTTCTCTATCCTGTTCCCTTTGTCTGATTTCTACTGCAAATAATCTATTATTGTGAGAATTCAGAATCGGTTGTACTTCTTCCCTGATTTCTTTCTTTAATTCATCTTTCATATTTTTGAAACATGTCCCTATTCGTGAATCTATCCGTGTTTCCAAAGTTCCCATCTCTGTTTTAAATTCAGATCCTAACCGTGTTTCCATTGTTCCCATCCGTGTTTCCATTGTTCCCATATCAGTTTTAATTTCAGATCGCAAAGTTCCCATCTGTGTTTCCATTGTTTCCATTCGTGTTACCATTGTTCCCATTTGTGATCCCAGATTTAATATTGCACCCATCAACTGCTCCATGTTAACTTGTTCTAAATTCTTTTCGCCCCTAACATCTCCCGCAAAACTAACTTCCTTCGTCACAGCTGTAAGGCTATCTGTGTTCGATACTATTTCAGAATCTTCTGTCGTTAATCTCAGATTCTGTAAATTTTCTGATTGAGAAAAATTTTGAAATGGTTCCGGACTATTTTCCCGACTTATCACATTGTTTTCCACCTCATTATCCATCATACTGTTTTCCTCTGTTGGCGAGTTTGCCATGTCAACAATTTCGTTATTCTCACTATTCATCATTTTTGCCTTTTTCATTGATCGTGTAATCATTTACAAAATATACGAAAGATTCGTCACTGTACGAAAATTACACACGGTGACTCTTTATCTCAACAATACCATTCACATGCAATGACTCCCTCAAACACGATTGATCGGACAATTGAAATAATTGCACTAATTTGTCAAACGCGTATACAAGGCAATAAAAATTAAATTTTGAAAAATACCATTAGAAGAATGCCAATTACCAAATCTACACATGCAATATAACCTACAATTACTAAACTACAAATTGCTACAACAATACTACAGTCTACAATTTTCACAATCAGAAGAATCCAAGGGACGATCCTGGCAGGGTCGCCACGTGCATGAGGGCTTAATTAAATACAAGATTGAAAATGATTTTTTAGTAGCTGTCTGTCCGATCACGCTGTGTCTCGTAATCGGTTGGCCCTGACTAGTATTATTACGCAATCTGACTGCAACAAACAATGAAGAAAATTTTCGTAAACACAGTTAATTAATTAAGTCCCCAGCAACTATAAAACCTACAAAATCCAAGCACAAATGTAACTGTTCTGTATGCGGGAGTGTGACTCAACGTCCACATCTGGCACGGTTCTTCTCAAACAAGACAAGAATTCTTAAATACCAATTATACTGACGTGACAAAAGAAATTTAGAAAAACTATAATTACGCAAGAAAACCAGAATTCACTCTAATACAAGAACACAAGCCAGATGCTTTGTTGACTGAACCTGTAGTGACGCATTATTTCAGACACACAATTAATAAAAGAACATTGTAGTTTTTACCTTCATATATATTGACGAAATGCACTCATTACAATAACATATGCTATCTCTCCCATCAAATAACTGCATAAAACATGGAACAAACACTCTTTACTACAACATCTCGCTCCAACTTCACGACAACCACGAGCTCTGCCCACGCACACACTGCTACGAGCTCTCGACAAACACTGACCGCTATGAACTCTCGACAACCACTGTGGAGGCGGCTTAATAGTACTCTTTGGCGCAATCTCTGGCGCAGTGGCACAGTGTAGCCACCTTTCAAAAGGTCCGAGAAGCGGTTGAAATTTCTAGGAATGTATCGAATTTCAATGGAAAGGACTTCTATAGGCTTCCGGCATCGTGGCTCCCCGCCATCAAGGAAGTAAATACGCGGCCGCCGTGTGTGAGCGGCATAAACAACGCGCTGCAAGTCACCTCGGCGGAAAATAAAATTGTGGGTAAACATTCCCCCTCTCTTGCTCTATCCCTTTCGAATCTAGCCAGTGATGACGACCAACCAGTAACGGCAGCAGGACTTTCAACCAATAACCCTTCTCCAGCGTAAGTGTGGAATTGTGCCTTCCTATCTAATGACGATGGGCCGCCAGTGGTATCCAAAGGAGATTTGCTAACAACGCCCCTTCTTCTGCATCAGAGCGGGAATGTTAGCCTACGACTATGGCCCACCAATTGCAGCCATATCAATTTTAACCAATACTATCATTTCTCCAGCATGAACGCGTGGAAACTCCCCCTTTATAAGAGGACGCGACACTCGTCTCTGACAGTGTTCTAGCACATTGCCGTGCAAACTAATGAATGAGTTGCGCAGAAAGTGACGCCGCTTCTATCGCATAGCTGGTCGCAGGTCATGCTCCAAGAACGAACAGTAATACAATGCCTTGAAGGTCTGCCGTGGAGGAACGTAACGCATTACGATAACACCATCACATTCGTACACGAGAATCACCATAACTTCATCATACTGGGACTCTGGAGCACCACCTGCCACCAGCTTTGCGACAGAAGCGGCGACACTTAGTGTGCGACCCACCCATCATTATGTACGACAATCCGCGCTCGCTTACAGCGCAAGCTGTGGCTGCTCTGGTCGGTCGAAGGGACTGGGAAGTACTGTACTATCCATCATACTCCCCGGAATTAAGTCCTTGTGACTTTGATTTGATTCCGAAGATGAAGGAACCACTCGTGGCGTTCGCTTCAGAACTGTTCCAGAGATTCGACTGGCGGTAGACAGCTCCATTCGCACCATCAACAGAATAGGCTCTGCTAACGGTATACTGTGCTTTCCACATCGCTGGCAACGGGTTCTACACAACGCTGGTGACTACTTTGAAGGACAGTAACAGGTGCAAACATGTAACTCTTTTGTTTGGGTTGCCACTATTTAAGTTCCAACCCTCGTACTAAGACAACAGTTGTCGTTTGCAAATTTGTCTCGCTATTATATTGCCTTTCATCTCTGGTTTTTACCCGATCAATAATATTCTAATTAATCAGCTTTTTGTCGTAAATACAGCCGGAACAATTGTACTAAGGCACAGGTTCACGTTAAACAAAAGAGGGACATTGTGCTTAAATTTAGCTGTTAATTCCAGCCGGTGTGGCCGTGACGTTCTAGGCGCTACAGTCTGGAACCGCGCAACCGCTACGGTCGCAGGTTCGAATCCCGCCTCGGGCATGGATGTGTGTGATGCCCTTAGGTTAGTTAGGTTTAAGTAATTCTAAGTTCTTGGGAACTGATGCCCTCAGATGTTAAGTCCCATAGTGCTCAGAGCCATTTGACCAAATAGCTGTTAACCGGTTCAATTCTTTACTTGTAATTGCATTCCTCAGTCATTAGTTATAATCTGAACAACCTGTTGTACTAAGCTGTTCGTTTCTGTGTTTGAAATACTGGGTCATTATTGGTGTATCTTAGCTGGATCGCCGGCCGCGGTGGTCTCGCGGTTCTAGGCGCGCAGTCCGGAACCGTGCGACTGCTACGGTCGCAGGTTCGAATCCTACCTCGGGCATGGATGTGTGTGATGTCTTTAGGTTAGTTAGGTTCAAGTAGTTCTGAGTTCTAGGGGACTGATGACCACAGCTGTTAAGTCCCATAGTGCTCAGAGCCATTTGAACCATTTAGCTGGATTTTGTGGTGCCGCGCGGGATTAGCCGAGCATTCTACGCCGCTGTAGTCATGGACTGTGCGGCTGGTCCCGGCGGAGGTTCGAGTCCTCCCTCGGGCATGGGTGTATGTGTTTGTCTTTAGGATAATTTAGGTTAAGTAGTGTGTAAGCGTAGGTACTGATGACCTTAGCAGGTAAGTCCCATAAGATTTCACATACAGTTGAACATTTTGATCTTGTGGTTCGGCCGAGTAAGTTCTCCTGTAAATAATTGTTCACAAGTAGTGTTTTAAGACGTTCCTTCAGAGCCGTCTTAATAACTGACAATCTATTTAACTTTCAAAACTGTAACAGCCAACTGTCACCAGAAATGTCAGCAGGTACGGGACGAGATCTAGTCGAACCTTGGCTGCCGATTGAAATTAAGAGGTTGGTTGCTTAGAAGTAAGCCTTACCATTGTCGTATTGTTTTCTAAACTGTCTAACCTTAGAGCACAGGTGCGCATCTTAACACCGAACTTTTCGACATACAGCTTTCAAATTAAAAGTGAAGTCATCTGTTTTGAGTAATTGCATCACTCTTATCATCTATGGTTTTTATATAGCTTTCACGTGTTGCAGATGCCCATTTAATAAAACAGACTGTGTCCAGCGTGGTAGTAAACTCCGCTGTTTCACCCGATAACTGCTGGACCTGCAGGACGCCCGTCTTGTAAATTTTGTCACATTGTTTGCTGTTTTGTAATACAGCACTTCAGATTTCTTTTGAAAAGATTAAAAGTTTATTTAGCTTAAAGTTTAAGGACAAAAGAATTTTGCCGGCCGCGGTGGTCTTGCGGTTCTAGGCGCTGCAGTCCGGAACCGCGGGACTGCTACGGTCGCAGGTTCGAATCCTACCTCGGGCATGGATGTGTGTGATGTCCTTAGGTTAGTCAGGTTTAAGTGGTGCTAAGTTCTAGGGGACTGATGACCTAAGATGTTAAGTCCCATAGTCCTCAGAGCCATTTGAACTATTTGACAAAAGAATTTTGCAACTTGTTCATTATGTTAAAGAAAATTTTATCGTTAGATGCTTCGATTACCTGTGAAACACAGATTATATATTGTAAAAAAGAGATTGTGTGAGAAGAAAGTTATATTGGTGGGTCCTCCCTTCCACGTTTTCCTTAATTCCAGTAATTAACACGTATTATGGGGTACTGAACAACCACATGAAGTTGTACTCTAGAAAATTTGATGTGTTTTGTGCATTTTCACAGGAAAAGGTGTATGGTGCATTTTTCTTTGCCCCCTTCCTCTTTTATACACTACAGTGATAAGAAACAATACTAAACACTAACAACTCTAATGCACTGCAGTGGTCGCTTACTTGTCACAGTCCACAGCTCGTGGTCTCACGGTAGCGTTCTAGTTTCCGGAGCACGCGGTCACGGGTTCGATTCCCGGCGGGTGGAGGGATTTCTACCTGCCTTGAGGTGACTGGGTGTTTGTGTTGTCCTCATCATTTCATCATCATTCATGAAAGTGTCGAGACTGGACGGAGCAAAGTTTGCGAATTTGTACAGGCGCTGATAACTGCGCAGTTGAGCTCCCCACAAACCAGACATCATCATCAACATCTTCATCTACTTGTCACAGGGAATAGCAACCCTACATAGCAGCCGATGTTGTGGACACGTACCAGGTTACACAGACAAAAAATCACCCCTTGTAGGTCCTTCACTTCTTTTTTCAGGCAGTGGAAATGATCACAAGTGGGTCATGTCTTCGATACGAGGCACACCGTCACAAATCACAACCCTCCCTCACTTAACAGAAAATCTTGGCCCCACCTAAAATATTTTTACGAATGCGTTTAATTCAATTTTGGACATCTAACAACCATTGAATTATAGTAAGAAGTAGTATAATTTATTTACAATGTTTGACGTGTACTCTCATGTTATCAGCAGTTTATACAAACAATGCAGTGGTGCCTTTCATACAAGTCCCTGTCGTAGCTTGGCACGGAACTACAGACAAGCAGCGACATTCGCAGCAACAAATTACCAGCCACTTGAGGATGAGTAGTGCCCACCGGAGAGCTGTCTTTGGAACCTGAGCTTGAGACAGATATAGATTTCGCCCCAAGGCCTTCGCTCCCTCGCGCACTTCCATTCAGCAGTGATAAACGACGCCTATCAGGCAACATGCCCACGGCCGTTCTTTACTGCTTAGGCCTTGATCGATCTGGAGTGTCGTTTATGGGTAGATAAACACGATACTTCACTACGTGAATGGCAACATTTTATGAGAGTGACTCTAGGTGGCCATCACCATATATTACATCCAATGGAGAAGATAATATTCTAATTTTATGTATAGTGGATGATACATGAGTCTTGAGAACTGCCGAAAATAAAAAGGTGAATGAGCAAGTTTCGATAGCAGCTTTTTAAATACTACGTATTTTCACCGTTAGCGGAATCCAACAGGGAACCTTATCGCAGGATGGAATGTATGTGCGTTGTTGGAACATGACTAAGATATTTATATTCGCTTTGAGCTCTTTGAAATGTTCGCTGGCAGCGGTTTCATAATATAAATACACTCACGTGAAAAATTCATGGGACAGCGATATGTACACATCTCAACATTAAAACTGCTACACCGCGAAGATGACCTGCTACAGAATAGAAACTTAACCGACAGGAAGAGGATGCTATGATATGCTTTCCAGTGCATTCACACAAGGTTGGCGCCGGTGGCGACACCTACAACATGCTGACATCAGGAAAGTTTCCAACCGATTTCTCATACACAAACAGCAGTTGACGAGCCTTGCCTGTTGAGTTGTGATGCCTCGTGTAAGGAGGATAAATGCGTACCATCGCGTTTCCGACTTTGATAAAGGTCGGATAGTAGCCTATCACGACAGCGGTTTATCGTATCGCGGCATTGCTGCTAGCGTTGGTCGAGATCCAATGACCGCTAGCAGAATATGGAATCGGTGGGTTCAGGAGGGTGATACGGAACGCCGTGCTGGATTCCAACGGCCTCGTATCAATAGTAGTCGAGATGACAGGCATCTTATCCGCATGGCTGTAACGGATCGTGCAGCCACGTCTCGATCCCTGAGTGAACAGATGGGGACGTTTGCAAGACAACAACCATCGGCACGAACAGTTCGACGCCGTTTGCAGCAGCATGGACTATCAGCTCGGAGACCATGGCTGCGGTTACCCATGACGCTGCATCACACAGAGGAGCGCCTGCGATGGTGTACTCAACGATGAACCTGGGTGCACGAATGGCAAAACGTCATTTTTTCAGGTGGATCCAGGTTCTGTTTACAGCATCATGGTGGTCGCATCCGTGTTTGGTGACATCGCGGTGAACGCACATAGGAAGCGTGTATTGGTCATCGCCATCCTGACGTATCACCCGGCGTGATGGTATGGGGTGCCATTGGTCACACGTCTTGGTCACCTCTTGTTCGCATTGACTGCACTTTGAACAGTGGACGTTACATTTCAGATGTGTTACCACCCGTGGCTCTATCCATCATTCGATCCCTGCGAAACCCTACATTTCAGCAAGATAATGCACGACCGCATGTTGCAGGTCCTGTACGGGCCTTTCTGGATATAGAAAATGTTCGACTGCTGCCCTAGCCAGCACATTCTCCAGATCTCTCACCAACTGAAAACGTCTGGTCAATGGTGGCCGAGCAACTGGCTCGTCACAATACGCCAGTCACTACCCTTGATGAACTGTGGTATCGTGTTGAAGCTGCATGGGCAGCTGTACATGTACACGCCAGCCAAGCTATATTTGACTCCATGCACAGGCGTCTCAAGGCCGTTATTACGGCCAGATGTTGTTGTTCTGGGTAATGATTTCTCAGGATCAATGCACTCAAACTGTGTGAAAATGTAATCACATGTCATTTCTAGTATAATATATTTGTCGAATGAATACCCGTTTCTCATCTGCATTTCTTCTTGGTGCAGCAGTTTTAATGGCCAGTAGTGTATATACACAGATGGAGATACTATCACATACACATCGTATAAAAGGGCAGTAGATTGCTGGAGCGCTCATTTGGACGTAGGTAATTCATCTGGAAAGAATGCGTCGTGCTTATGGCAGCACAACGGGAATTAACAGACTCTGAACGCGGAATGATCGTTGGACCTAGAAACATTGGACATTCCATTTCGGAAATTGTTAGGAAAGTCAATATTCTGAGATCCACAGTGTCACGAGAGTGACGAGAATATCACATTTCAGGCATTACCTCTCACCACGGACAGCAAAGTGGTCGATGGCCTTCACGTAATGAGCGACACCGGCGGCTTCACCTAGCGTTGTCAGTGCTAATAGACAAGCAACACTGCGTGAAATAATCGGGGAAATCCATGTGGTACCTACGATGAACGTACCCATTAGAAGAACGTGAAGAAATATATTGGGGTATGGCAACAGACGATCGACAGGAGTGCCCTTGCTGACAGCAGGACATCGCGTGCTGCGGTCTCCTGGGGTCGTGACCATATCGATTGGACCCTAGACGACTAGAAAAGTTTCGATTGGTCAGGTAAGTCCCGATTTCAGTTGCTAAGAGCTGATCGTAGGGTTCGAGTGTGGCGCAGACTCCACGAAACCATGGACACAGGTTGTCGATAAGGAAGTATACAAGCTGGTGGTGATTAGACAACGGCGTGCTCTGAGTTTACGTGGAAAGCACTGGATCTACTAGCCAAATGAAACGGTTCTTCTTGTTCCCAAACATGATGGAATTTTTATGGATGGCATTGCGCCAAGTCTCCGGGCAATAACTCTTCGCGACTGGATTGCGGAACATTCTGGACACTTCGAGCGAATGATTTGGCCAACCAGATCGCCCGAAATGAGTTCCATCCAATATTTAAGGGACATAAACGAGAGGTCAGTTCGTGAACAAAATCTGCACCGGCACCACTTTCGCAATTACGGAATGCTATAGAGTCAACAAGTTTCAATATTTCTGGTGAGCACTTCCAAGAGCTTGTTGACTTCATGCTACATCGAGTTGCCACGCTGCGCCGTGCAAAAGAATGTCCGACATGATATTAGGTGGAATCCCACGACTTTTTTCACCTCAATGTAGTTCAGTATGCATGGCGCTGACACCATCTGTTCGTGTGAATGTGGACAACTTACTTATTACAATGCTCAATTGGCCACAGAAATTAAAACACCATGAAGACAGTATGCAGCAATGACTTAGTTGTATTGAAGTGTTCTACATGCATGGATATACAAAAGATTAGCATTTCAGTACAACGACACAAAAAGGTAGGCGCATTTACATTTAAAGAAAAAGAAAAGGAATGCGCAGTATGTTTTTAACACACAAATTTCATTGGAATATTGGACGTTGCGATAACAAACTGTTTTGCCTCGTATAAAAGCAGAAACGTCTACTGTCAAGGTACAAAATTGGGTAGCTGAATCACCGTGGCCTGTTGAGGCCGTGATTTATCGTCAAACGATGTTGTTGCTCGCGTCGGTTGAAATTTCGCCTCTCCATGCGAATGTGGAACCGAGGGGTTAAGAAGCCCAATATTCGACGCTGCACGCGAATAACTATAGAGAAAACGGATCGTAGCCAGCCTGTGTGTCCGAGATGCTGAAGCGCGCAATGGTTACGGTCGCAGGTTCGAATCCTGCCTCGGGCATGGATGTGTGTGATGTCCTTAGATTAGTTATGTTCAAGTAGGTCTAAGTTCTAGGGGAATGATGACCTCCGTTGTTCAGTCCCATAGTGCTCAGAGCCATTTGAACAATTTTTTTTAGAACGGATCGTACAGTCACGATACATTCGTGACGTGTTGAGCACCACGGACTGCCATAAAGCGACAATCGTTGTGGGTATCTCTTGACGCACCAGCAGAGACTGATACCACGACAGCGGTGCGCCCAACGACGACACAGGTTTGCTATTGCCACAGGTGCACATCAGGTGCATAGCGTATCGGAGACACTGTAGTTTGACTCACTCAGACACTACCAGAGGCGCTGTAGCAGCCGGAACCTGCTTCTTGTCAGTAGGATCGTGGCCGCGTGTCAGTCTCGTATAGTACACCGCATCAGCGAACACTTTTCACCCTAGCTGCTTTACGTATACTGACCCTGCTTTGGACTTGGACTTTCTGAATATCGCTACTGGAATTCTTCCTGTGATCCGATCACGACGGACTTGGCTTTGCTTACGCACTGTATACTTGTCTCAGGCGCGAATGATTTCGTGGTGACGAGTTCATCCCCAACATGTTTAAGGCAACGTGTTCGCATCCATATCCTGTGTTACAGATCCAACTTTTGTGAAACTTTGGCCGCAATGCTGTCTCTTCAAAAGAAACAGCAGCATCGGTTTGTGGCTGGAGAGGAACGGCACCAACAACAACAATAACTAAACCAGCATCGGAAGGCTGTTCCCTCACTACGTCCCCACTGCCGTTCACTGCCTTCGACGAGTCTGAGGAGTCTACCTGCGCGGTTCTGAGTACTATAGTTTTGCTTATGTTATTTCTGGTAGTCAGCAAAGTGCTTTTCTTCTGACTTTTAGTAGTCATTTACATGAAGAGGTGCACAAATTGCAACAACCCTCGCACGCTAGTGAATTATCCTGCAATGATCTCTGCACTCCGTTAAGAGAATACTAAGACCAGCAGAGGCCCTTGTTCCTACTATGCTTCAGTTCAATGAATTTCGTGGACATTCGTACGCAGCCTGACCTGCCGATCTGCAGGGTCTCGCACGCAAGAGCTGTGCCGTTTATTATAAGAAAAAGTTGTTTGGAGATGTGATAGTGTGCCTTGCTCCTGACAGGGAGGTCACAGCTGAAGCTTTGACTAAATTCGATCTTACTGTTTGTGAAGTGCTTGAAACTTCTACAACTCCGGACGTTGCTTCTGCAGCTCAGCATGGTTTTACAAATTAAACTTAAGTTTCAGTTAGTCGCTGTTGCAAGCGACGTTCAGCTGTTCGTTCCGGCTCATTGCCCACTAATTCTGCCTCGAATTGAAGGGCATCCAAATCACCGTCGTCTCTCGAGAGACTTCGGCACGAAAAGTATTCTGTTCCCTCCTCAACTTCGGTTGTGGCTTAAAGTTTAGTGGGCGGTTCAGAAAAGCCCTCAGTCCTCCAGAAGAAACGGTCACTTTCCTGTCGTGTGTCAAAAATTAGCTTGCAGGCAGCGTGCTCAGCTGCTACATGTGGACAACGCTGCCGCCCTCTCCATTCTGTAGAGCTCGTTGTTTTCCTGCTGCCGTGGACTTTCACTTTGGACTCGACGCTGCCCTGCAAGTCCGTGGAATTCCATGTGGACAACGGTGACACGCTCTCTTTAGTCATCACATATAGCCGGCTTAGTTCGCCTTCGCAGCAACGGGTTCGCCGCCAGTTCCCGTCTTACTGCCCTCAGGGCCTTTCATGCGCTCCCCTACTGCTGCTAACAGTTTCGGTTTAGACACCCTAACAGTTTTGGATTCACAATAGAGGACCAAGCGTATGTAGGGTCAACCCCAATGCCTTACTTCCATCTTGACGCACTGTGCTTGACGCATAGGAAGATTTTTTACTCAGTGTTCAGGTGTGCACGGGTATCAGCTCACATTTCTCTGAAGCCTTCTGCAGTGCCAGAATTTTGATGAGATCGCCTACTTCCATTCGCTGCTCATTAGGCTGCAGAGACGAAATACTCATGTTTCCACGGCCAATACGTTGTATTCATCGTTTCACCAGTCAATGGGTCGACGAATATATTAGTCACATAAAACCGAACAGGTAGTTACATTTGTGGTGATTTTAAGTCTGTTATTAATTCACAGTGTAACATTCTTCTTTATCCCGTGCTTCGCTCGGAGTGTTGTTAGGTTAAATGGATCTGTGACTGTTATTCGAAGATAGATTTAAGGGATGCATATCTCCAGCTGCCAAACGATGACAATTCCCGTCAGTTAGCAGTTCTGAATACGCCACTTGGCTTATTCAGATTCAGTCGCTTACTAGATGCGATTCCGAATGTGCCCTCCAGTTTCCAAAGTACTTGGCACAACTGATTCCTAATATTTCGCTATGTGTTAATTTTCGGGACTGATTCTCACGGAACATTACTACTCTCTTTTTAATCAAATCATGTGGTATTTCTGATTTTTCTCTGATGTTGTTTTTATACTCGTTAAAATACCTCTTTCCATCACTACCAGGTTTTTTGTTTGATCATTATGATCGGTAGAATCCTCAGTCGCCTTATTTGTCCCAGTGGCTCTTTAAGTCGCTCCAGGAAAATGGTTTATGTGGTCGGTTGGAAAAGTGCTGTTCCCTAGCCCTCAGAGTCTAACACCTGGGGTAAATTCCTAGTCACAGGGGTATCACACCAGGGATATCACACCCATACACGACCGCGTCGAGGTGATTATCAAACTGCCTGTTCCCCTAACATTAAACATGTGCAGTCGTTTCTGGATAAAATCACGTACTGCAACAGGTTCATTACTCAAGTGATGCAGATCGTGCACCTTCGCAGTCAGCTGCCCATAAAGGGCGTCAAACGCGTGTGGTTGGCCACCTATCAACAGGGATTTCTGCGCCTTAAGAACAGTCTCTGACGCCACAGACGCTACAGACTCATCACTGTAGGAGTGTAGGGCATTACGGCGGTTTTACAAGATGTCAGATGATAGCCAACAATGTCTATGACTCAACTGGGCATGGCGTCGGTATGTGATACCATATTGGTTCACCAGGTGTAATGGCTGACAAGGTGTTGTACGCAGTCTTTTTGTAACCCATAGTCAAATGTTTTCACTGGGTGAAAAATCAGGAGGGAGCATTGTCCAGTGGAACAGCGTAACATGCCACCTATCATGGTGGGTAAGAATAACAAAGATAATTTCACAGAATTTCAGAAGGCTGGGCACAGTTCTTGGTCGACATATATGATAATTGCAATGGTTATGACTCAGATTGCTTGCTAAGTAAACTAGAGGTCATAGTGTTGTATACCAATGAAATTCCTTACTATAGTACTACGTGCCAAATCAGTTTAATGATGACTAATGCAGACTCGCAAAGTTCGTTCTCCTTGGCGTCTCCATACACTGATGAGCCAAAACATTATGACCGTTACTCACCATGAGGTTGAAGGCCTCCTGGTGGTGTTGTGGACACGTGACACAGTAAGGAAAGAATGTAAGCAGAAGAGAGAAAATCTGATGGTCATTATAGCGACGATATGGGCTCCAAATGCGGAAATCCACTACTGAAAGCGGTTTTGACAAAGGGCACGTTTGGCCCCGTAGCTGGAAACGAGAATCCCTGAAAAGGTGAAGGTAGTGGCAAATTATCATCGTGAGCACCTAGGGAAAGTAATTATAGGATGGTGAAATAACGAATAGACCAAATAGTATTGGACGACAATGTCTCATCACAAAACTGCGAGGTCGAAAGACCCCCACTGAGTAGTACAGGACAGGTACCGATCAGTACAATGTTGGTGCAGGCACAAGTGTTTCGGAGCACATAATTTAAAGGGCGTTGTTGAACAATGAGCTATATATCACATGAGACCTAAGTGCTGCCGTGTTGACCCAACGACATAGTGGGCATACTGTCACTGAGTTTTAACATGTCGAATGAATCGCATTTCTTGTTATACCAAGTCAATGGTTGGGACCTTACTCACTGTCATCCAGGTGAAACATACATGCAGGCTGGTGAGGACAGAATTATACTATGGGATAAACTGAGTTTGTCTTCCATCGGATCTGTGATGGTAATCGAAAGCTTCATGTCTACAGTGAACTTTGTGAACATTATTGCAGGAGACCTGCATCGTTTCATGCCTGAGTCCCCCCCCCCCCCCCCCCCACTAGTGTGATGACCTCTTCAGCAAGATAAATGTGAATGTTGCAAGGTCAGAATCGTTCTACATTGGTTCGAGGAGCATTATAGTGAATTTAAATCGATGTCTTGGTCAGCAAATGTGTCTGATCTGTAACCAGTGAAACACCTATCAGAAGCCAGCTGCGTTCCCATAAAACACCATCATGTACAGGAATTGTTTGACCTGTGTGTAGACATTTGGTGTCTCATACTTCTGGAATGGAGAAAAAATTAAAACTTTAAGGTTTGCTGATGACATTGTAATTCAGTCGGAGACAGCAAAGGACTTGGAAGAGCAGTTGAACGGAATGGACAGTGTCATCAAAGGAGGATATAAGATGAACACCAACAAAAGCAAAACGAAGTTAATGGAATGTAGTCAAATTAAATCAGGTGATGCTGAGGGAATTAAATTAGGAAATGAGACACTTAAAGTAGTTAAGGAGTTTTCCTATTTGGGGAGCAAAATAACTGATGATGGTCGAAGTAGAGAGGATATAAAATGTAGACTGGCATTGGCAAGGAAAGCGTTTCTGAAGAAGAGAAATTTGTTAACATCGAGCATAGATTTAAGCGTCAGGAAGTCGTTTCTGAAAGTTTTTGTATGGAGTGTGGCCTTGTATGGAAGTGAAACATGGACGATAAATAGTTTGGACAAGAAGAGAATAGAAGCTTTCGAAATGTGGTGCTACAGAGAAGAATGCTGAAGATTAGATGGGTGGAACACATAACGAATGAGGAGGTACTGAATAAGATTGGGGAGAAGAGGAGTTTGTGGCACAACTTGACTAGAAGAAGGGATCGGTTGGTAGGACATGTCCTGAGGCATCAACGGATCACCAATTTAGTATTGGAGGGCAGCATGGAGGGTAAAAATCGTAGAGGGAGACCAAGAGATGAATACACTAAACAGATTCAGAAGAATGTAGGCTGCAGTAGGTACTGGGAGATGAAGAAGCTTGCACAGGATAGAGTAGTATGGAGAGCTGCATTAAACCAGTCTCAGGACTGAAGACAACAACAACAACAACTTCTGTAATCCTACCAAGGAATTGCAGAATACATGCCAAGCTGAATCTCTGTTGTACTGCGTTTAAAAAGAGGAACAACATACTATGAAATATGTGCGATTAATGTTTGGGCTCATTTATGTACAACCATTTAGATGCTGTACAGAGAGCAAGAACTCATCTGAAAAGACGACTTGGTGCCATGGTTCAAATGGCTCTGAGCACTATGGGACTTAACATCTGAGGGCATCAGTCCCCTAGAACTTAGAACTACTTAAACCTAACTAATCTAAGGACATCACACACATCCACGCCTGAGGCAGGATTCGAACCTCCGACCGTAGCGGTTGCGCGGCTCCAGACTGAAGCGTCTAGAACCGCTCAGCCACTCCGGCCTGCACTAGGTGCCACACATATTAAAGTACTCATGTTTCAAATGAATATGCAGTCTATAACCAAAGCCGACATTGTCATGAGCCAAACACAGAAAGAATGAAAATAATGAGATCAATAATATACAAGAGCACAGTGGGGTGGTATGTACATATACTGCTCTGTTGTGGTGTTGGACATTATGGATCTCATTATTGGCATTCATTCTGCAACTAGGGAGATAATTGTTTGTCCACGTGGTATGCTATACTATAGTGGCCACCCACTTCGATCTAAGCTACCATCAGCTAAGACCATATGAGCTGGTTGTTGCACATGCGGCAGTGCCTGGCCGATTCTAACCGTAGTGTCTCTGTACTACTATGCATCATTTTCACCAGTACGGATATTAAATCTCTTCCTCATGAAAATCACCATGTCAATGCCTGTTGCGGCAGGCACTTGAGAGTAAAGAGGTAGCACTTCTTGCCAACAGATCTAAGATGAATGTTTTTTGCTTGGCCTCAGCAGGAGCCCTAGCTGAGGTTCTGCAAGTGTTTTACAGGCGACAGTGTGCCTCCTGTAACTGTGCCACTAGGTTGAGGGTAAGTTGGGATGGAAATAGTGGGTCCATCGCCATCATTTCCCAATTTGTGACCCCTGGCTACTTGAGAGTGGTGGTGGAGTTCATACTACAGCAGAACCAGCTGGATGTAATCCTAGGGGCTGGTATTTTGGTAAACACAGAGTCAAAGGCAGGGCTCTCATTGTAGCTACCTCATGTCCAGAGCTGGTGGCAGTGGGTCAGGTGAGGGTGCCTAGCCTCACCATCAACCAGTCGATAGTCCCTGTGGCACACAACAACCACTTTGGTCCGCCCCAGACAGCAGACTATTCTGTGAGCCCACACAAATGCGCCCTAAACATAGATGGGCTCTGTGAGGAAGTTTAACAAGGTGTGATATCTGCAAGTGTGCAGGATCTAGGCTGTACTGACTCCACTGACAGAGGTGGAACAGTATATCATGAGGAAGCCTTGAAAGACATCCTCAGTTAACTTTTGTCACCCCTTCCGCATTTATGTCTTGAATATATGCAAGTTCATGGTGGTCAGATGATCGATGCTGTTGCGCCCACCGAAGACCCTGGACCAAGGTGACTTAAGTTGAGACCCATTGTAGAAATATGAGGGTGCAAGGTTCTCCCTCAATGGCATGGATGGTAGCAGGGGTGGTGGTGGATGGCGCGTACGCCATAAACGGAAAGGTGGAAAGGGCATCCACCAATAGCAGCCACGTAATGCTCTAAAATGGCCTGTCAAAATTAACATTGGCCTCTCCTAAAGTTACCCAAGGCGAGGCCATGGTCGCAAACACTGAGATAGGAGGCCCACTTGAGTGAGCAGGCATGCCAGGAGCAGCAAGTGCTTTGGATGTCGGCTGCAATGCCAGGCATCATTGAGCGGGTAGAACCGTGCAAGAGAATTCTAAAATTTGGGGTGATCTGGCTGGATACTTGTTCTGGCCACCCTTTCTGGATACTCCAGTCTACAATGCCAACGACTTCAACTCATTTTTTAATTTTCTTAATCAAATAGTTTGTGGTCTAGTGTGTGCTCAAGAAAAACAAGTACTGGGGTAACGACAAAGAAGAGAATATTAGGTGGTACACGTAAGCTATGCATTATGGCTGAAGCGATATAATGGTCAAAATTATGTTTGATGTAGGTCAGATAAATAATGTGTTGCAAATGAGGAACGCGTGAACTCCTTTATCCAGTAGTGACTGCTAATGACAGTTGGCCAATATTGAACTTGATGGCTTTAGAATTCTTGTAAGAGCTGCCATGTATGAGGGAATCAGCTGATATTAATGCTGTTAATGTCAGTTAGAAAGAGAATAATCGTAATTTTGCATTTTACAACAGTGTTCATGGACGTTAAGGCTTTAATTTCAGTATCTAGAGCCACTTCTCATAAGTAAGTAACAAGGTCAGCTGGTTAAAGTATGACTGTAGACTGGTACCAAGAGAGAAAACTGGAAATTTAGCTTGTTCTAATATTATTTGGGGGAGGGGGGGGGGTGGCACCAAAACGACTATTCATGTTGGCGTCTACAATGTATGAGTCTGGCGACATATTATCTTTTTCCCGGAAAAATATCATCCACGCAATTCCGAAGATTATAAGAGCTGACATGTACTAGAGTTATTGCAAAATCAGCTTAGCAGCTCAATTATCCAATTTGCTGACAAGAGTGACATACAGAAGAACGGAGAAGAATGTTGAGGAGGTGTTCGATGATGATCAGTCTTGATTTTAGGAACGGTAAAAGCACCAGAGACGAAATTATGACGTAGTAGTTGATAATGGAAGCAAGACGAAAGAAAAGTCAAGACACATTCATGTTATTTTCCGGCCTGGAGAAAGCGGTCGACAATGTCAAATGTTACAATATATTCGAAATTCTGAGAAAAAATAGGGTAAGATACAAGGAGAGACGAGTGATACTAATATGTACAACAGCAAAGAGGGAATAATAAGTGCGGACGACCCGTAAGATAGGGATGTAGTCTTTCGCCCCTAGTGTTCAATTTTTACATCGAAGAAGCTGTGATAGAAAAAAAAGAAAGGTTCACGAGTGGATTCAAAATTCAAGGTAAAGGATATCATGATACAATTCACTGATAACATTGCTATCCTGAGTGTAAGTGAAGAAGAATTACGTGATCTGCTGAACGGAATGGACAGTCTAATGAGTACAGAATATGGATTGAGAGTAAATCAAAGACGAAAGTATTGAGAAGCGGCAGAAATCAGAAAAGCGAGAAACTTAACATCAGGATTGATGGTCACGAAGTAGATGAGGTTAAGGAATTCTGATACCTAGGCAGCAAAATAACCAGTGACAGACGGAGTAAAGAGGACTTCCATAATAGTAGACTAGCACTGACAAAAAAGGAATTCCACGCCAAGAAGTCTGCTAGTATCAAACGCAGGCCTTAATGTGAGGAAGAAATTTCTGAGTATGTATGTTTGGAGTACAGCAATGCACGGTAGTGAAACATGGAACAGAATAATTGAAGCATTTGAGATGTGGTGCTACAGACGAATGTTGAAAATTAGGTGGACTGATAAGGTAAGTAATGAGGAGGCTCTGCACAGAATCGGCGAGGAAAGGAATATGTGGAAAACACTGACGAGGACGAGGGACAGGATGAAAGGATTCGGGTAAGACATCAGGAAATGACTTCCGTGTACTGGAAGGAGCTGTAGAGGAAAAAACTGTAGAGGAAAACAGAGATTTTAATAAATCCAGCAAATAACTGAGGTCGTAGTCTGCAAGTGCTTCTCTGAGATTAAGAGGTTGGCACAGGAGAGTAATTCCTGGCGGGCCGCATCAAACCAGTCAGAAGAAGATGACTCAAAAAAATCACTTTAAACCAAGTTATGACGAAATAGGCCGTCTTGGCTGCAAAACAGGCTTTATTATTTTACATTTGGTCATTAACGTGTATCGCTTTATTTAAGCCATCCTCAGATTGGCCTAGAAAGAAAAATTGAAACTTTTCTTAAAACTGGCATGACTGATCAATGAATACATTCAACTTTCGACAACCAACGAAAATATTAAAACCAGTTTACTGGCATAACAGGTATTAAACACACAGGAAGTGTCATAGCAAGAGCGCATCGTTCCAAAATTTTAAGAACATTGCGTTGCACCCTTTAAAATACAAATAAAGGCAATATAATAGCCGAAAATATTCAGGAGCCAGTAAGTGGCATTGTCTATCAAAGACACCAATGCAAACAATAGAAAAAATTTCAAACAACTTACTGATACCAAGTAGTGTTGAATACACGGGAATTGAAGTTCAAAATACATAAATTACCTTAAGTAGCTGCTCTTGTCGAGCTATAAAAACAGCGTTCAAGGCGAGTAAACTGCATTAGATGCAGAGCAGTTTACTCTCCTTAAAGGCCAGTTTGATAGCTCTACAAGGGCAACTACCTAATGAGGTAGAAACATGACTTTACAAGTCCTGCCAGTATTGCCAATGTACATATCTTGACACACATTGCATTCGAGCAACTTAACACCTGAATTTAGAGACTTAGACATGCTCGGCTGCTCATTGTGCATGTATTTCTCCTGAATACTGGTACCTACAGACAGAAGATCGTAGGAGAAGTTACCTAAGTAGGGCAATCGCATATGATTACTTGTACTTTCGAAATGAGACAAGCTGGTCGAGATGTAAACACTCCTTCTAGACAATATGGCTTCAAAAAGGGGTTTTACGATGGAAGCACTCCAGCAATTCGTAAGAGGAACATATTTTAGGTTTTCATGTTCTGCACTGATGACTGCGTCGCGAAGTGGGAAGTTCACAATCCGGGCAATCATTGACTTAAAAAAGGGAAACTTATATTGCCGTAGCTTCTTATTTTCTTTGTGGGCAAATCTGAAGATGTGTTAAACAAGGTGAAAGGTGCTATTGGCAAAATATGAATTAATAACGGCTGTCTCCCACCCAAGACTGTTTATGTCATAAGAAGGTTTATCAATGGTTGCTGTATCATTCCAGCATGAACTAAATAAGTTCAACTGTAATGCATGATATAATCGATTTAGCATTTATTTGAAATTTAAATCTAATTGCTTAAAATACGTTTCTCAGTATGGATTTTTCAGTCAGTTGAAGTTGGTTCTGCATCAATTTCTTTCTGCCATTCGTCATTGTTCATCTTTTGTTAAACTTAAAATTTTCCTAGTTTCTAGAGGTATCAGTAAATATTTTATTCAGTACTTTAAGCACAGTGTCTTAGGTCAGATAGAGGTATTTCTGAGACGTTTATCGGGTACTGAATTTACTATCAGTAGAATTTTCTCTCTACTATATCTTTGCGCGTTTTAACCTAGCAATAAGTTTTATCGTATTGCGCCTGACCTCAGAGCCATGACCTGTATGATTTAAGAGCACTGCGTGCAAAGTCTCGAACCGAGGGTGGTGTTCTGGGCTCATTGGCTATTGTTCTCCTTGTCTACTTTTTGTCGACGAGAGGCACGCGGGTTCGATGTTCCCATCTTCCGGCCTATTGGATGAGACTCACTCGGGATACTGCATCCGACCAGATCTCAGTATGAACAGTCTACAGTCTAAAACAAGGGTAATCAAGCTTTTTCATCTAATGCCTACTTCTGTACCTCTGTTAGCAATAAAAATATTTAAACGCTCACGCATCAGTGGCGATTTGCAAAGCAGGAAGGTAACTTTAGTTCATGAAATCTATAAAGCAGGGTTGCAACAAGCTAAAGCATGTTATAATAATTACTTACAAAACACTTGAGGTCGAAACTTTATGAAATTCAAATTAACATGTTTTTAAAGCCGCTACAGCCTGCCGTCTGTAACGTTCCATGGAAGCTGGAATCCCAGTAGTGCTCGGTAGGGACCAGATTGACTACGAGGGTCGGGTTAGCGGCAGACGTACGGCTGCTGCAGTGATAAAACGCTAGCAGGAGTCTATATCGTTCACTACGAGCAGAGCAGGGGAGGAAATTTAATCTTGTAAGAAACAATTCAAAACTGAACGACTGCGGAGTGACTTGCGTGTTTCCATGGATGGACCTTTGCTAATATTTGCTCTTTCAGACTGTGGATGTGTTTTACAGTGTAATGGTTGTAGTTGCCCTGACAGTATGTTTAAAAAAATGTGCAAAATTATGTCTGATTTTGCGGGAATTACGGGCACAAGGTATTATAACCCGGGGTTTTGTCATCGACTATTGTCATCGACTATTGTCATCGCACTTTAAAAATTAGTCTATACGTACGTACATGTATCCATACGTGGAACTATTCTGATTTTTATTTTTGTGTCGAAATCAATTACAATAAGTGCCGGTTTTATGGTACCGAATCTAAAGTTAATCCCTTTTGTGGCTACAGTTTTAAAAATTTTACTCTAACAGTTCTTTTACTTAATATTATCAATTTTTATGGATTTATAAAATTGTTGTCAGAATTACTAAGGTATTTCTTGTATATACGGTTAAGCTCTATTATTGTGTATGTCTCGTCTGTTTCCATGTTTAAGAAGAGTATTTCAAATATATTAGTTGCCATGCGTAATGCATGAGAAATTTGTAAAACTACGTAATCATATCAGGCGATGTGCTCGTTAAGATTGTTGACGGCAGAGAGTTTCTGCTTATTGTAAATAGTATACATTAATGCACGTTCTATGAATTCTTCTAGCGTCAGCGAAGCACGCAATTCTAACTCTTAAGCACGTGTATTAAGGCTGTCGATCATAAACATGTGTAATGTCGTTCCTTGTAAAGGAATTTCCTTTTGGCGAGACACGCATAGATTTATCGTACGTCAGCTACGAGTATACCTGTAGAGCTAAGCCATCATTTTGCGGGGTGCCAACTCCTTCTCTGTGGCATAAAAAACCAGACTTTTACTACATTTACTCAATTTATAACATAGGAGGCAATCAAAGTCTTGGTGTCAATACCACTTCTCTCAGATTTCTCCATTGAACCTATATGTCGATTTTCTATTCCATCATCATTGCTTTCACTTACCTTATCTCTTCTGTGATCTTTCCCTGTTCATTCTTCCCCTGCACTAAACTTAATCCCGTATTTAAATCAGCAAGTGGTGTTGCATCACCGCTGTATCAGAAAAAAAATGTTTCCATTGAGAGAAGTGTTGTACAGGTTGTAAAACACCTACGTATATAAAATCATACAGTGGTTAGAGCGGGTAAAAGGAAATGCTTTGTTAGGTGATAAAAATGTCACAGGTGCACAGTTTCCTCGCAAGCAGTCCATAACAGTTTTGACGCTACTGGTGTTCAGAGTCTATGCTCAAACTTCTGTGTGCTGAATATTGCTTTATACGAGGGTGATTTGGAAAGTTCCCGGAACGGAACAGAAAAAAAGTACTTAATAACTGAAACTTTTTCTGTTTTTCAATCTAGATTAATGCACTTGGTACAACGATGTTCCGGAGCGTTGACCATATCTCGAAAATGAGCTTCCTCCAGACCTGCAAATTAGTTGTCAACTCCGGCTATCAATTCTTCGTTCAAAGTGGATCTTCGTCCAAGAAGAAAAATTTTCAGTTCTTGGAAGAGATAGAAGTCTGACGGAGCCATATCAGGCGAGTAAGGCGTGTGTGGCTACAATTCATAGCTTAGTTCGTGTAATTTTTCCATGGCGACGGCACATGAGTGCGGGCGTTCGTCAAGCGTCGCGGCACCCACCATGCAGATAATTTTTTCATTTCTAATTCTCCCGTTAAACTGTGTTACACCCTTTCAGATGACATCAGGGAAGCGTGAGCAATTTCACGCACTTTCAATCAGCGATCCTCCATGACCATTACGTGCACTTTTGCAATGGTTTCTGGAGTAGTGACACATCGTGGCCGACCACTGCGCGGATTATCATCTAAGCTCTCCCGACCAAATTTAAATTCATTTGTCCACTTGGCAACAGTGGAATATGAAGGAGCAGAGTTCCTCAGTGTATTCAGGAAATCGGCAGGAATGTCCTTTGGTTTCATGCCTTTCTTTACGAAGCATTTAACCTCTGCTCGAATTCTCGATTTTTTTCCATGTCTGCAAATCACTACACTTGAACGACAGAGCCACGTCACCGCCACAGCTCTCATTTAAGAGCACTGACGTGGCAAGTGTTTACATGCAACAGTCCAATGAATACCACGTGAACAAGTCATTGAGCTAGCGCTTACCTCTCGTGGTGATTCAAAGAATTTTTCAAACCACCCTCTTACATCTTCGTTGCCTCCTATGGATTCCTTTTTTAGGGGAAGATGAAGCGTTTGATGTGTGTGACACCAACAGACACTCCAGTAGATCCGGTTGCTTATTTGGCTAAAGCTGCAGCCGCCATTCGTGAAATACCTGACTGTTTTGAGCATGTTACACAACCATTAACACCCAGATGACAGCTGTGAATTAGCGTAAACTAACGACATTTTCAACAACAACCCTTCCAGTACCAATGCTTTCTGCCTCAAACCACCATTACATTAATATTTTTGTGAATCAGCATTGCCTCTCGCATGAACCCACCTATGCTATTGCAAGACAGAGACATCTACTGGCACACTGAGTTGCTCCAGGCGATGTAGCGCATCGTAACAGTCATTTGCAGAGTTTAAAATAGCACACTACGCTAATATTGCGTTACTTGATTGTAGGAGATCATGATGTGGTTTTTGTCGTAGTGATAGTACTGAGGAGATCATTCACAGGGTAAATAAGTTACAGTAACATAAATTTGACTTGGTACTACTGTTTTTATGAGCGGTTTCCAAATGAATCCATTAGGGCAGTTGCACTTTTCATAAAAAATTATTAAATTTCATGCCTATTTTGTTTGTTATTTAGGGCTGTAGTTCATTATATGCATTGATAGTTCTTGGGAGTTTCGATACATGTGGAATTTTGTCTAGGAAAACTGAGAAATTGTTCTCAAATATGTCTCATGAACTGGTGGGTGCTTGAAAACTGTATTTCCTAGTGAATTACAATTGAAACCACCTCCTTACAACAACTGTGTACTTTTCGCCAGTTTATTCTTGTATTTGGTGCTTACTATTACTGCTAAATAAAATTAAAATAGAAAAAATACTATTATTAATACTTAATTATTTTACGTGGTGCGAGACTGTAAGTATTTTGTTCAGTAACGTCAATTATCTGTATGGAGCACAACATTGTTTTACGTATAACTATGATTTGTGGATAAATGGTTCAAATGGCTCTGAACACCATGGGACTGAACTTCTGAGGTCATCAGGCCCCTAGAACTTAGAACTACTGAAACCTAACGAACCTAAGGACATTACACACATCCATGCCCGAGGCAGATTTCGAACCAGCGACCGTGGTGGTCGCGCGGTTCCAGACTGAAGCGCCTAGAGCCGCTCGGCCACTCCGGCCAGCGATTTCTGGATTTTTTGGGACTCGATAGAGTAAAAATACTTCTCCTATCTGAATACTATTAAACACTTTCTCATGATATTTTCTTTATGAAAGTTATTATCTTTTGTGCCTAACAGGTCCACTTGAAGACAAAGTTACAGTAATCTCGGCTTGCGGAATTCCTTTCAGATTAAGAAATAAGTTTCTTAGTCCAACCTAAAGTGAATACAATACACTTGAATATACCACTATGGACTACACACATGATTTGCAGCCAGCCTATTTCGAAGAAATGCGTAATTTCCCATTATTCTTCTATTATGTCGAATCCCGCAGACTGTGCCTATGTGAGCCTTTGATTACACCACCAAAAATGTTACTCCATTACATTAATATTATATTACTGATTCTGTTTGCTTGTGTAGAGAGTAATTGTTATATTTTTTCTTGTTACATTTCCCCACGTTAAGAGGTAGTGGTCAGACTTGGCATTGGACTGATATTTTGGAAAGTTGTAGCTCCTTGTTACTACTACAGTTATCAATTTCCCTTTCGTGGTACGTAATTGTGAACCGATTATGTGTGCCCGTTTGGTGGGTAGTTTTTGTGAACACTATAAGTGCTTGAGAAAGAAAAAGACTCCATCCTGCTTTATTAGCGAGCTGCAGATCTTTTGTTTAGTGATAGTTTGGATTGTACAATAGTAGTGTACACTTTTTGTCACGTTGTATCACATTTTTAATATAGTCTCCTTTTTCGTAACATTTTATTGAACTATGGCTCATGAATAGATGATGTGAGGCAAATAGCGCTGTTTGTGTCTGATGAGATTCGTTCATTTTATTACATCTCATTGTGGGCAGGATGTGGACTGCTATTAAGCGGATGATTCGCGTGAGCGCTGTGGGTGCGCTTAGAGGAGGGTTCTTGTTCTGCTTCATTAACGAGCTGGAGATTATTTTTAATGCTCAATTGTGTTGTACAATGTTTCTGCTTTTATAAAATAATTTATTTTTAATAAATCCTTCCTCGTCATATTGTACTATTACGTAGGGACAAGCATCTAAGCTTTGGTGTTTATTTGCATTATATACCTTAAGAAATAATTTGCATAATTAAATAAAAGGAATATTTCTTTTGAAGTTGTGTGAACTGACGGCTAGGCGCGATATCTAGCGTTCCAGAATGCAGGCACGTCACTCATCGCTGCACGCAGTGTAACTTGTTTTCTCAACGTGTCGACTTACGTTACAATGGGTGTTCACGGTAGTCCAATTTTGTATGGATAATTATTATGACTCTACCATCTATGTTTGTAATGACACGATATGTGCAGCATACTACATGGACACACGTATGGAATTTTCCAACTTTCTTCAAATGATTTCTGTTTCTGTGTGTGTATTTTAAACTCCACACTTAAGCACTTCCAGCAACTATATTCACCTTATTCCATCCATCATCTCCAACCGCCCGTCCTATGCCATTGTGAACAACAGCAATTTATGTACTTTCCACCCCACTGCAGGAATGCCCCAATGTTTTTTTTCTTTCCCCTGCCCTTTACCTCTTACAACTGCCTATATGCCCAAACCACCTCCTCTCATCCACCTCTTTCAGTATCCTGATGACACTGCTATCCTCCATCCTACGCTCTAGAAATCCCAACTATACCTCCAAATCCACCACAGTCAGATTACCTCCTTAAGATCAACCTCTCCAAAACCCAGATAATAATTGTAGGACACACCAGCCGCACTTCCCGTCTCCATGACTTCTGCCTCACCATTTACGACCGCCCCATCCCGATACTTAACACGCTAAAACACTTTGGAATAACTTTCAACCAGCAAATAATGCTGAACCCTCCGCACTAACCATCCAACCGAAAGCCCTGAATAGACTAAAACTACTAACGGGACGAACATAGGGACAGCAACGCTCCACTGTGCTTCACATGTACAAATCTCCGATCTGCATCATCCTTTACATAGATATCCGTCCCTCCTACTCTAAGTCCCTCCAGATCCCCGAGAGGCCATGCTCTGCGCCTCGGTTTCCGCATCTGCTTACCTTCCCCCAAAAGGACCCTGTGCCAATTCATAAAATACCCACCTTTCCTCAGTTAAATTAAACACTTACGAATAACTTACATCGTCGGTAAACTCAACTCCAAGAACCCTATGGTGTCCCCTCTCCTTCCCAATCCCAGTGTGCTGCAGTGCCAGCCAACTCGGAATCCACCCTACCCTATCCATCTCCCCAACGGCACCCCCATTCTCCTCTCCTCATACCATACCTCCTCCTTTTCCATTTCCTTGTGCCCCCCATCCTCAGTCTATAGATCAAAATACCGTTTACCTGTCTCCCCTTGTCCCCCGCACAGCCGCCCCTCTCCCTTCATCACCTCTTACCAGTCCTCCTTACCAGCACTCTCCTATCTCCATCCTTCTTCTTTTCATCTACAATCTGCTGTCATAGGGAAGGTGCCGTTGCAGTTTTTGTGAAAATGAATGTACCCACCTTTTTAATGATCATTGTATCTTCTGTCATGTTCAGTGTTTTTGAAATAATTATTTCAAGTGTTTAGTGTTCTTCAAGTGTTTCTCAAGTGTTATTAACTGTGCTATGTGCCCTTATTTTTATCACTGTTTTAAACAGTTCATGAAGCGTTGTATTTGTGGTGCGTGATTGGATTTATAAAATAAAGACGATGACACGCTGGAAAGTAAGCCCTCCGAATATCCTATGTGAAAGTTCTTAAGGTATTTTTTTAAAATTAAACAAACGTCATTAACATATTCTCTCTTTATTTTTCATGTCTACACAATTGTAGGCCTCTAATGGTAGGGCAGCCCCTACTTTAGCGTGTAACTGTGTCGATGCGTGAAGAATTGGTTACTGTAATCAAATTTCGAATTCGCAGAGTTTGTCCACACATGGAGCACCCTCCCCTTCAACACGATAATGACAGACCAGACAACCATTGCAAAATATGCAATAATCCGACTCCTTTGGTTCACTGTCATCGATCACCTTCCATTCATCCCCGACTTCACCCCATCCGATTTTCATCTACTTCCAAAACTTAAAGAACAACTTCTAGGATTGATAGTGATGATGCGGTGCAATCAGAGATGATATTGTCGCTCCGTTAACTTATTCAAACGTGATATAATGACGTTATCAACAAACTGCTGTGTCGTTGGGAGAAATGTGTCCCTCGGTGACTATGTTGAGAAATAAATATGCAGACATAAAGAATGAAGATGTTCATTTTATTTCAAAAGTCTTAAGAGTTTTCACATAGAAAATCTGAAGGCTTTACTTTTCAGGATGCCCTTGTAAATATTTCCTTTATCACTGGAATATTCTATCGTGGCTATTTCGCAAACTTGTGAATTTTGT
This sequence comes from Schistocerca piceifrons, assembly GCF_021461385.2. Classification (NCBI taxonomy): domain Eukaryota; kingdom Metazoa; phylum Arthropoda; class Insecta; order Orthoptera; family Acrididae; genus Schistocerca; species Schistocerca piceifrons. The sequence continues at coordinate 785,929,206 of NC_060140.1, read as the reverse complement.
TTTCTTAAGCAGACGTCGCCATGATACTTTCAAAAATCTAGTCACTCAATATCTACCCGGAAACGTTTTTTTCGTGGCACTTAAAGTTTTCTATCTAGGTTTCTCAGGATCGATGTTGTCAGAACCCACTCCATGGATAAGACCATTTTCTGCTAGTTATGTCACATTTGTACACCGAATACGATCTATAATTCGGCTACATTTAGAGATGACTAATGTCAAGTGATGAATCTGAAGAAGTATCCTGCCGCCTTTCTTGTTTGTGTATAGGAATAGCGCTGTTTTCCGGTTGCAGGTACAGTTGTTTTGTGAAGGGACCTTTGGTATATTAGGGGATAGAGTAATCCCGAAAGAATCAGTGAGAATGACGTTAGCAGAAAATAGATAGTGGTTGGAATAACTGTTTACTCATACGGGCGTTAGTATTTAAAGGGGCACACTCCGATGCATTAAAGGTTCCCCAAAAGTAATATATATTCGTGCCTAGAGGAGTTAAGGTTGGAAGTGTTATCAAATCCTTACATAGGTACATACAATTCATTAAATAAATTCCAAAAGTGTGTCACACGAAATAATAGTCACTATCAAAAAAGGCCCCTGGTAAAGTCAAAGAAGTTTCCTACGTAAACGGCTAGCAGACCTGACACGTGACAGAAGGAAACAGCGCTTGCGAGTGGCGGAAAGTTCTCTATCAATCATGGCTGACAGGATCAGGAGCGGAGGACAGGCTGGCATCATCCGTCACGTGACATACACGAAATGTCGTCAGGTCGTTTCGCTTGCGTGACTTATGGCTTCCTCCTCCATATGACAAAGCGATCGCTTACACATTTTTCCTCCTCTGTTATCGTGGCAACTAACTGATACGGTGCCGTGTAGCAGTGATGTCTCTTAAATAGGCAAGGTAAGGATTGACAGGATTAGTGTTTATACAATTCCTGATTCATTAAAAGAAAACGAAAAGATGCACAAAACATGGCCCATTGACACTAAAGATGGGCAGACAGCGGCCCCTGCTTTTGTCCGTTACACTGATGAGAAAATCACAAATGCAGGATAAACTCGCAATCCAGAGACAAACTTACGTACGTTGTTCAAGGACACATTGCAAGTAGTTTTGTATGACTGACCTGTGGTCATTCATGAGTTATGCGAACTACTTCTACTACTACTACTAATCCTCAGCATTCTTTTTCGAAGCATCTATTCGCATATTCGATGAACTTCTCTTATGCTCCACGTTTCACTTCCGTGCAAGGCAATATGCCTTCAGAAAAGATCTCCTAATACTTGAATTAATGTTAGACGTCAAAATATTCCTATTATTTTCAGAAATGCCATTCTTACAATTGACAATCTGAATTTTGCGAATTTATCCTCTCTAATTCCGCCTTCTCGACGACTAGTTCCTTTCAAGCCCTTCAACTCTTGTAACTGCAGTCTGATTTCTGTACAGGTTGCAGAAAATCTTTTTGCCGCTGTGTTTTATTTCGGTCACCTACATAGTTTCAAAGAATGTATTCCAATAAAGATTACCGAAAACTTTCTGTATGTTTAAAAATACTACAAACGTAGGTTCGCCTTTCTTCGATCTACCTTCTAAGATAAGTCGTAGAATCAGTATTGCCTCGCGTGTTGAGATATTTAACAGGAATTTAAAATTCTTGTCCTTGGAGTCTTTCGTACTAGTATGCTTCAATAAAATCTTCTCGGCTTACAAGCTGCGTCACTTTGAATAAAACATTCGAGCTTTCTGTAGCTGTCTTCGCCATCGTCAACAGGAAATAAATAATAGAAGCAGTAATTTTTACTTCTGATGACGATGGCCGAGAATGCTATCGAAATCTCGAGTGTTTTATTCAAAGTGACTTGACTCTTAAACCGAGAAGCTTTTATTGAAACAGACATTCTGTTTAATCTGGTTATCTGCCCGGGCAGACGTGTGTGTTAATGCTACCGCTTGCGGGGCGGGAAGATATGCTGGCTCCTGGTCAGATGTGCCCGGTAGGTTAACGAAGAGGGGTTGGTGTGCCGATTAGTCTGGATGTGTTTTTTAGATGGTTCCCCACATCACACTACGTGATGGATCCCTTGTTCCGGCTCATATTACACATTACGCAAACATTTAGAACAGCTTGTTACACTTGCACGCAGAATTTATACGTAGGTAAATTGGATGCATCTGGGGCTGAATTGGAGACAAGACTTTAGCTGCTTGGTTTTCAACACTTACTCAGCATGCGATGTGACAGAAAAAAGAGAAGCTAAATCTTGTTCGTGTGTTATTGAGTCCGCATAATATTGTTCAATAAACTTCTAGCATGTAATCGCCACATCCATCTGTACGAATAACAAGTTGTAAATGTGAATGTCACTGTTTATAGGGTCTCTAAATGCGCGGTTGGACTTTTAAGTGTTAGCTACGCTACTGGATCAACCAACGCGCCTGTTGTATTAACCCTAAAAAATCCCGTCACAAAGTCAAAATTAATGCAGTCAGGAATTTGCAGTGTACAACACTTACATCGTTTTAAGTTTTAACAGGCAGAGTTTATTCAATCACTGTAACATAGATAGCACTTTAATAATAAACTTTAATACAGATTAATCCGAGAACGCCCACTTCCAGGGGCGTCGTGAAACATAATCCACAGGCTCCGTTAAGGCCAATTATCAACGCTATTAATGCCCCAGATTACTTATTGGGTAAGGAATTGCAAAGTTTCCTCAGTAAGCATTATTTTTTCCATGATGATCAAGCCATCAAGAACCGACCGTAGTTAATTACACATCTCAAACATGTAACTGTAACCAGTGATACAAATCTAGCAAGTCTCGGTAGCGTAGGCATGTACACCAATATCCCCATTAAAGAGGTGATCCTATTATTGAGTCCAACTTAACAGATGTTCTCTCGTCTAGATTCAGAAAACATTAATGAATTCCTTCATTTACTCAGAATTGTTTTGAACATAATTACTTAATCTTAAAAGACACCTTATATGGACAAACTGACAGGTTAGCCATGGGATGCCCCATTGCCAGTATAATAGCTAATTAGCTAATGTATACAAGAATCACATTGAACATCAATTTGTTTCAACCCACCCACACCACCTTCAAACTGTACTATGTTACAAAACATAAGTCAATGACATCATACTTCCATATAACGGGACCGACGCCCAGCTGCAAATTTTCAACATGACCTTAACAAAATGGACCCCAGATTCAGTGTCACAGAATAGCACTCTGGTTTTACACTCCCATTTTTAGATCTGGAAATTTCGTGTCAGGACAGTAATGGTCACTTTAGCATATTTAGGAAACCAACTACGACTAGTTCTATTATTCATTGCTCTTCACCCTAAACAGCAAAAAATGGCAGCTCTTCATGCTATGATTTACCGTGCGGCCAGAGTCCCTCTCTCAAAAGAAAATTACCAGCGCGAGTTGGATACCATTAAATTCGTAGTACATGCTAATGGCTACCAGTCAAATCTTATTGATATTCTTCATCAGTAAATTCAATCGAAAGGAGCTTCCAACGATCTGTACGGGATTACTGTATCATTCACTAATAATGATAACTCTGAAAAAAAATTGCCGGATCCCATACGAAGGTGTTATATCTGACAGGATTGGTAAATGGCTTATACCCGCCTTCTGCAGCCCGCGTAACTTCGGGAACCTACAGAAGCACCACGAAACCAGACAAGACCTTCGCAACGCAAAATCGGGCGTTCATCATATCCAGTGTAGTGAGTGACCTTCCGCATACATAGGCCAAACTGGCCGCACTTTAACGTACGGTTTAGAGAGCATGAGGATCTTATAAATTCCAAATCCATTCTCACTAAACACGTGAAGGATCATAACCATTCCATTTCAAATATAAACAGAAATTGCAGCATTCCACAGATTCAGCGTAAGGGCCCGGTTTTAATCATCTTAGAAGAAACAGAAATCATCCGCAGAATTGGCCATGATCCGTCTGGCATTTTGAACCAGCAAACTGCGCTTAGGCACGCAGTCCTGCTGAATAACTTTTATTTTTGATGCAGCGTCCAGCCTCATTCCGCCTGCGGGTTCGGGGGTAAGAATAGGCCCGCGGATTTCCTGCCTGTCGTAAGAGGCGACTAAAAGGAGTTTCAACCGTTTCAGCCTTTCATGTGTTGGTCCCCATTAGGGTTGGACCTCCATTCTTCCAAATTCAACAGAAGTACGAGCGTTTTGGGGAAGGACACCTTATGTGGTGCACCATACGTCCTCTGTGCCCTAAGCCCTTGGCACTCTTCATCGTCTTGGCGCCGTAACTGCTCCCATCATCCCTCATTTTGGGCATACACGCATGACGAGTTGCGTCAATTACATCCTTAGTGCCTCACCATCTGCAAATACGATAGTTATGGACTTCCCATGGCACCCAACATCCAGCATGGTAGCCAGCCCGTTGTGGTGGGGTCGTGATGTACCCTCTACGTTGTGGCCCCCTGACAACACAGGGATCATACTGTCGATGCCTGAGCTGCCACCTCCCCATGTAAGCCAAGGAGTAGGTGCCTGCCTCTCTGGGGCATCAGGACTCCTGGCAACGGCCATCCTTCCAGATGACCTTTGCTGCTGGTGGGTAGCGCCCGTGGGGAGAGCCCCTAGTCGGGGTGGGTGGCATTGGGGCGGATGATCCGCACTGAATTGGATGAAGTCTCAATCCGGTGGTCGAAAGACCGCCAGCGTCTCTAAGCGCGGTAAAGTAGACTTTAACGCTGTGACATACAACCCCAAATCGTTCCCTTCCCTAGCTACGCCCTGGGAGGGACGTAGGGCTGCGGACAGACAGGAGCCGTATTCACCGTGATACCTTGTGTGCAGTAAAACTGATGGGGATTCATTTTTGGTGATTAAGCCCCTCTTCTTTGTGTCCAATCTTGAAGGTAAGTTTGGGGAAGTGGCGTCTCTTTCGAAAATGCGGATTAGGGCCATTCTGATACAAGCAGCTTCATCTGCACAGTCACGGGCATTACTCACCTGTGAGAAGCTCGGTGACATACCCGTTAACGTCACTCCCCATAAGTCCCTAAATTTGGTCCAGGGGATTATCTTTCATAAAGATCTTCTACTACAGTCTGATGAGCTATGGGAGAACCTGGCATGATGAGGTGTACACTTTGTACCCAAGGATAGTAGGATCGCTATTAGTGCTTTCATCCTGGCCTTTGAGGGCGACTGATTGCCCGAGAAAGTCAGGGTCATGATCTACCACTGCCATGTGAAGCCCTATGTCCCGCCCCCTATGCGATGCTTCTAGTGCGGGCAGTTTGGACACATGTCCTCCAGATGCACTGCCAGCCCCACGTGTGGTGATTGTGGACGACCTTCGCATCCCAATGCTCCATGTGCTCCGCCTCCCACCAGTGTTAACCGTGGGGAGCATCATTCTCCCTGCTCGACAGACTGTGCAGTCTACCAACGAGAGCGGAAGATACAAGAAATTAAGACCCTGGACCGTTTAACTTCCCAAGAGGCAAGGAAGAAGCTAAAATGGCTCAACCCCACACCTATGTTGAGGAGTTATGCTGCTGTAACACTGTAGCCACCAGTTCCTGCAAAGACTCCTATCTGAGTTGGCCCACAGAACAGTCAAGTTACGTCTGCCCCACCGCTGGTAGGGGCCACTCTATCTTCCACTACTCCCAAAACACGCAGTTTAGAAACAGTGCGCCCCGAACAACCGAACAACCAGGGACATCAGTCCCCTCCTCTCAGCCGGAGAAGCGACAGCCCACTCGGCTACTCAGCTGGAGAAGCAACAGCCTCCTCCGGCCTCACTTCTTCAGAAGGAGTCCCTTGGGGGAGTCCCTTCAAAGGACTTCCCCAGTCTCTCACAAGACACTAGCCAGTGGCTGAAGAAGCCACCAGCTGCTGGTCGAAGGGCTTCACGCTCTTCCACTGTTCCTGATAATACGCCAGGAAAGCCCTCCCTGCATGTGAACTCTCCTCTAAAAGACAAGTGAGAGAAGAGGAAGCTCTCTAAGAAGCATAAGGACCCAGTGGTTCCCACGACACCGCTTCCTGTCAGTTCAGCCTCTGAGGATAAGGTCGAGCTCTTTGCGTGCCCTGATGACCTGGATCTCGCCGTCTCCTCTGAAACGATGGACGTTGTGACGTCAGTCACTCAGTCGGTGGCACCACGTAACCCTGCAAAATAATTTGCCTTTTCAGTGCCTTCATGCCCCTACAGGACACGCTTTATACAATCCTCCAGTGGAATTGTGGCCGTTATTTTAGCCATCTACCTGAGCTACGTCAGTTTTTAAGCATGACACATGCTTTATGCATTGTCCTCCAGTAAACCTGGTTCCTGGCAATGCAGACCCCTGTCCTTCATGGATACAGGGGTTATTACAGCAACTGTAGCACACACAATAGTGTGTCAGGTGGAGCCTGCGTGTATGTCCTTACCTCTGTATATAGTGCTCCTGTGCCCCTTCAAACATCATTGGAAGCTGTGGCTGTCCGAGTAAGAACATTACCGTCTGCAGTGTCTATCTCCCTCCGTGTGATACAGTCTCCCTGACCGAATTGGTAGCACTTGTCACCACACTCCCCTCGCCTTTTCCTCTCCTGGGGTTTTTGACACCCACAGTCCCCTGTGGGGTGGAACGAAGATTACTGCCTGAGGCAGAGATGTCGAGAATCTCATCTCCCAGCTCGACCTCTGCCTCTTTGACACTGACGCCGCCACACATTTCAGTGTGGCGCATGGCACGTTCTCGGCCATAGATCTGTCGTCGTGCAGACCAGGGCTCGTACCATCGGTCCACTGGAGAGTCCATGCTGACTTTAGTGACCGTTTTCCCATCTTTCTTTCACTACCCCAGCGTCGCTCCTCTCAACGCTTGCCCAGATGGGTATTCAGCAAGGCAAACTGGGAAGTGTTCTCCTCTGCTGCCACTGTTGAACCTCTCCCCCACGGTACCATCGATGTAGCGGTTGAGACACTGACTGCAGCGATTGTTTCCGCTGCGGAACGTACCATTCCTCGTTCGTTAGGGTGTGCCCGGCGAAAGTCAGTGCCTTGGTGGTCGCCGGAGGTCGCTGAAGCCATTAAAAAGCGTCGGCGGGCTCTTCAGCGACATAAGCGGCACCCGTCTTTGGAGAACCAAATTTTATTCAAACGTACCCTTGCTCAGGTCCGGAGGTTCATCAAACGGCGGATACAGGAGTGCTGGGAGAGATACGTTTCCACCATTGGTTCCCGTACTTCACCCTCCCAGGTGTGGATGAAGATTCGGCGCATCTTTGGATTGCAGCACTCTACAGGTGTCCCAGGGCTTTCCATCAACGGGGCGCTATGCACCGATGCCGATGCAATTGCCGAGCATTTCGCTCAGCGCTATGTTCGGGCCTTTGCGTCGGCGAATTACCCGCCTGCGTTTCGAGCGCTAAATCGCTGGGAGGAAGGCAAACGACTTTCATTTGCTTCTCGCCACCCTGAGGCGTATAACGCCCCATTTAGTTCGTGGGAACTCCAAAGCGCCCTGGCACAGTGCCCCGATACAGCCTCTGGGGCAGATTGCATCCACAATCAGATGCTCAAACACCTGTCCCCGGACTGTCAGCGATGTATTCATGCCATCTTCAACCGCATATGGGGCGATGGTGTCTTTCCGTCGCAGTGGCGAGAAAGTACCATCATTCCGGTGCTGAAACTAGGTAAGGACCCGCTTAATGTGGATAGCTATCGGCCCATCAGCTTAACAAACACTCTGTGCAAGCTACTGGAACTTATGGCGAGTCGACGGCTGTGTTGGCTGCTCGAGTCTTGGGGTCTTCTGGCTCTGTGCCAGAGCGGCTTCCGTCAGGGCCGTTCCACCGCCGATACTTTGGTCTTCCTTGAGTCTGGAATCCGCAACGCTTTTTCCAGCCGCCAACACGTCGTCTCCATCTTTTTCGACCTCTCCAGAGCATATGATACGACGTTGCGGCACCATATTCTCGCCACGTTGCACGGGTGGGGTCTCTGGGGTTCTCTCCCCATGTTTATTAAGATTTTTTATCTGTTCGGACATTCCGCGTTTTACTTGGCACATCCCATAGTTCACTTCATTTCCAGGAAAACGGCGTACGCAGGGCTCTGTTTTGAGTGTGCCACTTTTCCTTGTGGCCATTAATGGCCTTGCAACAGCAGTGGGATCATCTGTCTCACCGACGTTATACACTGACGATTTATGCATCTTTTTCAGCTCCTCCACAATTAGTGTTGCAGAACGTAGGTTGCAGGGAACCATACGCAAGGCGCAGGCGTGGGCCCTCGCCAATAGGTTTCACTTTTCTCCTGCGAAGACTTGTGTTATGCACTTTTGTCGGCGTCGAACTGTCCATCCCCACCCTGAGCTCTATCTTCAGGATGCCATGATCATGGTTGTTGACACTTACCATTTTCTGGGATTGCTGTTCGATGCCCAGCTTACTTGGCTTCCACATATTTGTCAGCTGAAGCGTCAGTGCTGGCAGCATCTGAATGCCCTCCGCTGCCTCAGCAACACAACTTGGGGTGCAGATCGTAATACGCTGCTGCAGCTCTACGAAGCCCTCGTGCTGTCCCAACTGGATTATATGAGTGTGGCGTATGGCTCAGCGTCGCCCTCAGCATTGCAACTGCTGGATCCCGTTCACCACCGTGGGGTTCCACAGGCGACAGGAGCATTCCGCATCAGCCCGGTTAATAGCCTACTTGCTGAGGCTGGGGTTCCTCCACTTTGCGTCCGGCGTCAAAAACTCTTAGCCGACTACGCTCCCCACGTCCGTTGTTCGCCCCGCACCCTAACTACCGTCTCCTTTTCGCTAATGTGGCAGTCCATATCCCACACCGGCGGCCGCGATCAGGCCATACAATTGGGATCCGTGTTTGGTCACTACTTAGTGAACTCCAGTCCTTGCCACTTCCATCTGCTTTTCAGGTCCACCCACATACACCACCTTGGTGTATTCGTCGGCCGCAGCTTCGGCTGGAGCTCTACCGATGGCAAAAAGATTCAGTTCCTCCTGCAGTCTTGCGCCGCGAATTTCATGCACTCCTAGACGCATCCCGTGTCTCGGAGGTTATCTATGCCGATGGCTCGATGGTCGATGGCCGTGTGGGGTACACTTATGCTCGTGCGGACTATGTAGACCAGCGCTCGTTGCCGGAACGCTGCAGTGTTTACACCACGGAGCTAACAGCCATTTTTCGTGCCCTTGAGCGTATTCGTACCAGCACTGGACAGTCCTTCGTCATTTGCAGTGACTCTCTCAGTACTCTACAGGCACTTGACCAGTGCTACCCACGCCCTCCCATTGTTGTTGCCATCCAGGAGTCCGTTCACGCTCTTGAACAGCGTGGACGTTCATTGGTGTTCATATGGACCCTGGGACACGTTGGGATAGCGGGAAACGAAATCGCCGACAAGTTAGCCAAAGAAGCTACCCGAAAACTGACGTTGGAGATCGGCCTCCCGGCAACTGATCTCCGATCGGTTCAAATAGTTCAAATGGCTCTGAGCACTATGGGACTTAACATCTCAGGTCATCAGTCCCCTAGAACTTAGAACTACTTAAACCTAACTAACGTAAGGACATCACACACATCCACGCCCGAGGCAGGATTCGAACCTGCGACCGTAGCGGTCGTGCGGTTCCAGACTGTAGCGCCTTTAACCGCTCGGCCACTCCGGCCGGTAATCTCCGATCGGTGGTGCGCCGTCGGGTCTTTGGGATGTGGGGAGACGAATGGCGCACTCTGTCTGCACCCAACAAGCTGCGGCGAGTGAAGGACCCCACGACTGTTTGGGGTTCCTCCATGCGGGCCTCTCGGAGGGATTCTGGTTTTCTCTGTGGGCTCCACATTGGTCACTTTTGGCTGACACATGGTCGTCTGCTGCGGCGAGAGGACCACCCTCATTGTCGCTGTGGTGAAAACATGGCGGTGGCCAATATGTTGTTGGAATGTCCTATTTTAACTTCCCTCAGGCGAACTTTTAATCTCCAGGGTGATTTATCATCTCTTTTAGGTGACAATGTCTCTATGGCTGATCAGGTTTTAAGTTTTATTCGCGCAATTTAATTTAATTGCATCATCCTCTTTTGTGCTGTATCTTTTAATTAGTTTTGTGTTGTAATTAGGCTCCACCCTAATCTTTTAGGCTGGAGGTTTTAACGTGTTGCAGAGAGGCTGGCTCATCCTTTTATCTTCGTGATCAGCCAGCCACGATCCTGTGCTGTACAGTTTTAATTCTTTCTGCCTTTCTTCTCTATGTTGTTTTTGTTGCTGTGCTCTGTTTTACATGTTTACTTACCATTGACCTTGGGGCTTTTCTTCCCCCGGAATTTTTCTTTTAGTGTTTAGAATGACTGGTGGGTGGTTTCAATGTGCTCTGTGTGTTTATGAAACAAGGGACCGATGACCTTTGCAGTTTGGCCCCTTTCATCTTTAAACCAACCAACCATCCAGCCTCATTTATTTCTCTTTCATGTCCATAATTACTGTACACCATACATGTATGCTTCTTAATTCGGTCAGTGATTTTTGCCATTACTTTTGTGGCCTTCAAATGGCTTAATGAAGGTACGGCATATGCCTGTTTCCTATAGTGAGATCCGCAAGGTCTACCCAGTTCATTTTACATAGCTGTAAAATTGTCCTCTCTTAGTATAGTCTTGCATGTTTTTCATTTTAGCATATGACTATGGCGCATTATAGTACTGTGGCATTATCTGTGTCCACACTAATTAAAAAATTACCTGTATTTCATGATGTAAAGTGCGTCTCAGGCCTTATCCCATGTAAGCCTTGATTAGTTGTAGACTGTTGGTTAGCAGGTTTTAAATTGACCCAACTTTTAATGTGTCATTTTAGTGCTATTGCTGCTAGCTATCACTAGGCATATTACCTTCTGACAGTCAGGCAGCAGTAGCCGATCGAGACAGACGCAGCAACAGGGAAGTAAACGCTTTTGTGTCATTTACGGGTTCCTAACCAGGAGCGAATTTTATTATATCATCTGTGAGCTTTATTAGTTTACTTTCTTGAGTTTCTGCGTGTAAATTTAACATCTTATAACCACAGTTCGCGCGTTTCCGTTTGCGTCAGAAAAAAAACCGATTTTGTGACATATTAAAAGATCATAATCACGGGTAAATTATTTAGTTTCACTTGAGTGCTTCGGTAGTTAGGTTTTTGAATATCTGCGTATTACTAGACACAGTTCGTGCGTTTTCGTTAGGGTCTATAGTAGAGTCGAGCAGCAGGAAAAACGTAGATACAGAAACAAATGGTATAACAATTGCAAATTGTCGTAGCTGTGTTGGGAAAGTGCCAGAGCTCCAGACGCTAATAGAAAGCACTGATGCTCAAATCGTTATAGGCACTGAAAGCTGGCTAAAGCCGGAGGCTCAAATGGCTCTGAGCACTATGGGACTTAACTTCTATGGTCATCAGGCCCCTAGAACTTAGAACTACTTAAACCTAACTAACCTAAGGACATCACACACATCCATGCCCGAGGCAGGATTCGAACCTGCGACCGTAGCAGTCGCGCGGTTCCAGACTGTAGCGCCTTTAACCGCTTGGCCACTCTGGCCGGATAAATCCGGATATAAGCTCAGCTGAAATTTTTGCGAAGAACCTAACGGTGTCCGAAAAGATAGGCTAAACACGGTTGGCGGTGGCATGTTTGTTGCTGTCAGAAATAGCTTATCTTGTTACCAAACTGCAGTAGATACTTCCTGTGAGTTAGTATGGGCAGAGGTCATTGTTGGCAACCGGAATAAAATAATAATTGGATCCTCTTACCGACTTCCCAGTTCAGATGATGCAGTTGCTGAAAGGTTCAAAGAAAACTTTAGTTCGATTTCAATCACGTAGCCGAGTCATACGATAATAGTTGGTGGTGACTTTAATTTACCCTCGATATATTGGCGAAAATACATGTTTAATTCTGAAGGTACGCAAAAAACATCATCCAAAATTGTGCTGAACGCATTCTCTGAAAATTAGTTCGAGCAGTTAGTCCATGAGTCCACGCTAATAGTAAACAGTTGTGAAAACACACTTGACCTCCTAGCAACAAATAATCCTGAGTTAATAACGAGCATCAAAACCGATATAGGGATTAGTGAACACAGGATTGTCATAGCGAGATTCAATATTGTAATCCCCAAATCATTGAAAAATAAGCGAAAAATATACGTATTCAAAAAAGCAGATAAAAATTCATTGACGTCTTCCTGAGAGACATTCTCCACTCATTCCAAATTAATAATATAAATATTGACCAGATATGGCTTCATTTCAGAGAAATAGTATCGGCAGCAATTAAGAGATTTATACCAAATAAAGTAACAAACGACGGAGCTGATACTCCTTGGTACACAAAACGAGTTAGAATACTGTTGTAGAAACAACGAAACAAACATGCCAAATTTAAACAGATGCAAAATCCCCAAGATTGACGATCCTTTACAGAAGCTCGATATTTAGCTCAGAGTTCAATGTGAGAAGCCCATAACAGTTATCACAACCAAACTTTTCTCGAAATCTGGCAGAAAATTCAAAGAGATTCTGGTCGTATGTGAAGTATGTTAGCGGTAAGAATCAATCAATGCCTTCTCTGCGCAATAACAATGGAGATACTATCGAAGACAGTGCTGCCAAAGCAGAGTTACTGCACAGTATTCCTAAATGCCTTCACAAAAGAAGACGAAGTAAATATTCCAGGATTCGAATCAAGAACAGCTGACAACATGAGTGACGTAGAAGTAAGTATCCTCGGAGCAGTGAAGCAACTCAAATCACTTAATAAAAGCAAGTCTTCTGGTCCAGACTGTATATCAGTTAGATTCCTTTCCGAGTATGCTGATGCATTAGCTCCATACTTAACAACCATATACAACCGTTCGCTCGACGAAACATCCGTACCGAAAGACTGGGAAGTTGCACAGGTCACACCAATAATCAAGAAAGGTAGTAGGAGTAAACCACTAAATGACAGACCCATATCGTTAACGTCGATATGCAGCAGGATTTTAGAACATATATTGTTTTCGAACATTATGAATTACCTCGAAGGAAATGGTCTATTAACGACAGTCAACATAGGTTTGTGAATTGTGAAGGTATTTCGATGAACCCTCTGTTAGGCACTTAAGTGTGATTTGCAGAGTATCCATGTAGATGTAGATGTAGTATGAACTGTAAGGTTTCGGTACTTTCCCTGTTGTTCAGTAACGAGAGTATGTGAATAGGAGTGGAACATGTGTAGGTTCTTTGAATTAATTACTGTAGAGAGTTTTTTTTTTCTTTATTGTCAATTTGCACCTCGTACAAGGTGGGCTGGCAGTGGAAAATTTTACTCCGCTCTTCAGCCACAAGCAGTACAATAAAAGAGAAAACCAATGAAGACAGAAAAGTAACATAATGGTGGATAAAAAACAGTTGATACAATAATTAAAAAACATGAAGCCGTTCACACTCGACGAAAAACAAGAAAACTGTCGGCACTGCGCACAAACACTGATGATTTAGACGACATACGTGAACGAAGGAGCGTGGACGGCGAAAAACACTGAATCATAAACACGACGGCACACACACGAAAAACAGATGGCTATGATCTCCGGTGGGCGAATGTCCACTTAACGTGTGTGAGTCCGTGGACCTGCCAAGAGGGGAAGAAGGTGGGGGGGGGGGGAGGGAAAGGGAAGAGCAGAGATGCCAATGGCAGAGGAGATGGGGGAGGAATGAAGGTATGGGCGGTAGGGGAAGACCGAGGGAGGAGGGGCGAGGAAGGGAGGAGGGAGGGAAGGGAGAGAGAAGGGAGAGAGTGTGCCCTGAGGAGAAAACACAGGAAGTGGGAGGGGAGGATCAAAGTTGATAGCACGGGTAGATGGAGGGGAGGAGGGCATCAACAGGGAGGGGGAGCTGGCGGAAGCGACTTCGGGAGAGGGTAAGGAGAATGGAGAGATGTAGAGCAGGTGGGACGTGAAAATACAGGTGTGGTGGCGGATGAGGGTGGGAGAGGAGGAGAGGATGTGAGAGACAAGCAGGTGAGGGGGATCTAGTTTACGGGAGGTGTAGAGGATCCAAATCCATTCGAGGAAAAGGAGGAGGTGGGGGAATGGGATAAGGTCGTACAGGACCCACATGGGGGAGGGAGATGGATGTGATAGGCGAGGTGAAGAGCATGGCGTTCGAGGGTTTGAAGGGATTTGTTAAAGGTAGGAGGGGCAGAGATCCAGGCAGTGTGGGTGTAGCAGAGGATAGGGTGGATAAGTGATTTATAGGTGTAGAGGATGGTGGAGGGGTCCAGACCCAAGGCCAGAAAGGAGCTTGAGGAGACAGAGTCGGGAGCGTGCCTTGGCTTGGATTGTCCAGAGATGGGGGGTCCAGGAGAGGCGACGGTCAAGGTTGACGCCAAGCTACTAAAGGGTGGGGGTGAGGGTCATAGGATGGCCATAGATGGTGACATAGAAGTCGAGGAGGCGGAAGGAAGGGGTGGTTTTGCCTACAATGATCGCCTGGGTTTATGAAGGATTGACCTTAAGCAACCACTGGTTGCATCAAGAGGTGAACCAGTCGAGATGCGATTGGAGAAGGTGTTGGGAGCGCTGCAGGGTGGGGGCGAGGGCAAGGAAGGCAGTGTCATTGGCGTACTGGAAAAGGTGGATGGGGGGCGAAGGCGGTGGCATATCCGCCGTATACAAAAGGTACAGAAGAGGGGACAGGATGGAACCTTGGGGAACGCCGGTGGGAATGAAACGACCCAATCAGATGGATGTAGTTACTAGGAAGGGCGAAGGTTTGGGGCTTGAAGAGGAGACTAGAATGCCTCACATGGTCAGAGGCGCATTCGAGGTCGAGAGAGAGGAGGATAGCGGAGCGACAGCAATTGAGCTGTTCAGAGAGGAGATGAGTGAGGTGAAGGAGAAGGTCATCGGAAGAGAAGGATGACCGAAAGCAACACTGGGTAACGGGAAGGAGGCGGTGCCGCCAGAGATGCTGGTGGATGTGTTGGGTAAGGATGAATTCGAGGACCTTGCTGAAGACCGAGGTAAGGCTGATGGGAAGGTAGGAGGAGACAGCGGACAGCGGTTTGTCGGGTTTAAGGTTTTCCACAGGTCCGGGTAGTAGCCAGTGGCCAGGACTACATTATAGAGCCTGGCCAGGGTGGAGGGGAAGGAGGCAGGAGCTCCACGAAGGTGGTGCTAGGTGACACGATCGTGACTGGGAGCAGTGCTACGTTTCGTGCGGAGTGTAGCGATGATATCCTAAGTAATGATGGTGGCATTGAGTTCGGTGCGTGCAATGTTGTCCAAGTACTGGAAACCAGGAGCGAGGGGTGGGACAGAGGTGTCAGTCCGGTCGCGGACATCCAGGAAGAGGGAGTAATCGGACTGGGGATCATCTGGGATGGTAAAAACATCGGAGAGGTAGGAGGAAAAGTGATTGGCCTTACTAAGGTTGTCAGGGAAGGGTTGATCATCATGAAGGAGAGGGTAGAGGGGGGGTTTAGATCCGGTAAAGTGGTGGAAGGCTGACCAGTACTTGGACGAATTGTTAGGAAGTGCAGCATTAAGATGGGTGCATGTCTGTCGCCAGTCTCGGAGTTTCTAAGCCATGAGCAAGTTTCTGATGTGTCGTTGTAGTTGCCGGTGGCATCGTAGGGTGTCCAGGTTATGCTTCTGAAGGAAGGCACGGTAGAAACGGCGGGATTCATGGAGCAGGAGGACAGCCTCTGGGGGTAAAGTAGGAAGGTGGTGGTGGATGGCGACGAAAGGGACATCGGCCTCCACGGCCTCAGACATGGTCTGCTGGAGAAAGGAGGTGACATGGGTAACATCATCAGGAATGTGGTAGGTGAGGAGGTGGCTATTGACCTGGGTAGAGAGCGTATCCTGGTAGGCATACCAGTCGGCATGGGAATAATCATGGACGTATTTTGGCGGAGGGTCATTACAAGGGTAAGTACGGGGGCGACGACCGTCTGAATCAGTGAGGAGGACAGGGAGATGGTCATTACCAATTGGGACCAGGACATCCACCTCTATGCGGCCAAGGAGGTTACAGGATGAGAGGATGACATTGGGAGTGGCGTTGGATTCAGGGCAGGTGTGCGGGAGAATGGGGACGAGGTCGAATTGGAGGGAGGAGAGGAGCCGATGCCACCACCATAACTGGGTGGCAGAACGACTATGGATGTTGAGGTTGGTGGCGATCATGTAGGAGGAGAAGGTACAGTCAATGTGAGAGAGGAAGTCAAAAGGAATAGGGGCGTTGAGGTGGACAAAGATGGTGGCACAGGTGATGGTTAAAATAGCTCTGAGCACTATGGGACTTAACATCTATGGTCATCAGTCCCCTAGAACTTAGAACTACTTAAACCTAATTAACATATGGACATCGAACAACACCAAGTCATCACAAGGCAGAGAAAATCCCTGACCCCGCAGAGAATCGAACCCGGGTGCGGGAAGCGAGAATGGTACCGCTCGACCACAAGCTGCGGATGGCGCAGGTGATAGTAAGGCCAGGGAAGAAGAGACTAAGGATCATGTGTTCTGCGTGGTCGGTAATGAGAGCTTGGAGCCAAACAAGTATCTGGCAGTGGTGACCAATGGCTACTCCGCCACGCGCTATCGAGAGGGGATTATCGGAGCAGTGAAGGAGGTAGGGTGAGGTGTGTACAGTGTGTTGGGGCTGAAGAAAGGTTTCATTGAGGAGGAAGGCATCCACATGGTGGGTTGTGTGGGTGTGCAGGAAGAGGTTCTTGTTGGTGGGAAGGCTAACGTATGTTATAGAACAAGATACGGTGCTTTCGCGCCATGACAGGGATTTAGATGATGGTGTCGAGACGGGAGAAGGTGAAATGGGCCTGATTATCGGAGTAGGTGGCATACATGTTGAGGTGGAAGATGGATTGGGCAGCAAGGGATATCTGCTGGAGAGTGTGGGGGTGCTGGAAGGGGTGGACATTTTGGAGGAGGATGGTTAGGAACCTGATTATGTCTTCAGCAGTGGGGAGGAGTGCGAAGGGAAATGCCAGGAGGGAAGGGGGCGTCCAGAGGGTGGACAGGGATCGTGTGTTCAGGCATGGTGGGGGGGGGGGGTCACGCCTCACATTTCTGGGAGTAAGTGGGATGTAGGAGGTTAGAGGTGTTGCAGGAGGGAGGGGACTGTAAGTTGGGGCACTGCCAGAGGAATTGCACCTGTTTACAGTGCGGGCAGACAGACGCCTCGCAGGACTCAGATGTAGGATGTGCATTAAAGTGCAGACACCTCTGGCAGCGGAGGGATTGAGGAGGGGAACGGGAGGGGTCGACCTTGTAACGTAGGTGGAAGGGGAGGGCACTCTGCTTCAAGAGACGGTCGATGGAGGTGGCATGTTCTGAGAACACCTGCATATGCTGGGTGGGGCTGACAGGTCTGAAGATGTAGCGGACTGCCCATGTTTCTAAGGAGGGGTGCACCTTCAGCTCCACCAACACCTCCTCCTCCGTGATCATCAGACTACGCTATCACGGCGGTGTGGGTAGGCGGGTGATGTGGGGGTTGGGGTTGGCGGGAGGAGGATAGGGATGGTGCAGGGGTGAGGGTGGAATTGGGGCCAAATCAGGTAACGGGGATGCAGGAGAGAATTTCTGTGTGAAGGGTGAGCTGAGGGAGGAGATGAGGGCTCCGGTAAAGTGTTGGCGGAGGAGGAGTGTGAGGTTCAGGGCCTCAAGGAGGGAGGGATCAGGAGGTATATGTAGGAGGAGTGGGAGGAGGAGGAGGAGGAGGAGGAGGAGGAGGAGATAGAAGGGACAGGCAGGGAGACATACATGGCATCCTGGGGGGAAGGAGGACAAAGCTGGGCTTTTTTGGAAGCAGAGGAGGCAGGTGTGCCACTGGGGCATTTGACAGCGATAGAAGGGTGCGAGGAGGCGTGGGACAGGAGCAACTGGGAGGTGGCTGGAAGTGGCAGGTCCCAGTGTGGATGCTGGAGCTGGCACCGGAGACGGGGATGGCGATGGTGAAGGTAATGGCGATGATGAAGATGACGATGATGGTGAAGGCAAGAGTGAGAACGGGGTGTGGACCGTGGTCCTCCGGGCCATCACCCTAGCAGGGGATGCAGAGACAGAGCGAGAGAGGATAGGGAAGGGATCAGAGGAGGAGGCACAGGAGGAAGGAGCCAGTGACAGGGCGAAAAAGAGCTAAAGAGCAGGAAGAGCGAGAAATGGAAGGGTGGAATTAGGAGCGGAGGTGATTGGGCATACTATGTAATTTTGGTGGTGGCGGCAGAGGGAGAGCTGTATACTATAGCGGTAGTGGTGGTAGTAGTAGTGGTAGTGGTGGTGGGAGTAGAATTAACGACAAGGAGGAAAGAAACAGGACAGGACAAAAAGTACAGAAGACAGCAAGGGACTCACAAAGACGGATGAAGAAAGACATAGACAGATGAAGACCAACAAAAAACCGACTTGCAGGAACGCTGGCTGGTCAGCAGAAACGCTGGCAGGAACCATGGCTGGCAAGCAGAAACCCTGGCTGGCCTGCTAGAACGCTGGCAGGAATGCTGGCTGGCCGGCAGGAACGCTGGCTGGCTATCATGAACACTGGCAGGAATGCTGGCTGGCCGGCTGGAACACTGGCTATCTGGCAGGAACGCTGGCAGTAATACGGGCAGGACCGCCGGCTGGCTAGCAGGTACGCTGCCAGGAACGCTGGTGGGCCAGCGGGAATGCTGGCTGGCTGGCAGGAACGCTGCAGGAACGATGGCTGACTGGCAGGAATAATGCCAGGAATGCTGGCAGGAACGCTGGCAGGAACACTGGCTGTCCGGCAGCAACGCTGGGAGGAACGCAGGAAAGAAAGCTGGCTGGCTGGCAGGAATGCTTGCAGGAATGCTGGCTGGCCAGTAGGTACGCTGGCCGGCTGGCAGGAATGCTGGGAGGAATACTGGCAGGCATGTTGGCTGGCTGGCAGGAACGATAACTCGCTATCAGCAATGCTGGCAGAACACTGGCTGGCCAGCAGTAACGCTGGGAGGAAGCTGGCAGTCTGGCAGGAACGCTGGCAGACACCCTGGCTGGCCAGCAGGAACGCTGGCTGGCCAGCAGGAACACTGGCTGGCTGGCAGGAACGCTGGCAGGAACGCTGGCTGGCCGGCAGGAACGCTGGCTGGCTGGCATATACGCTGGCAAGAACACTGGAAGGATTGCTGGCAGGAATATTGGTTGGCTGGCAGGAACGCTGGCAGGAGCGCTGACTGGCTGGGAGGAACGCTGTCTGGCCGGCAGGAACGCTGGCTGGCCAGCAGGAACGCAGGCTGCCAGCAGGAGCGCTGGCAGGAACACTGGCTGGCAAGCAGAAACCCTGGCTGGCCTGCTAGAACGCTGGCAGGAATGCTGGCTGGCCGGCAGGAACGCTGGCTGGCTATTAGGAGCTCTAGCAGAAATTCTGGCAGAAATGCTGGCAGGAAAGCTGGCTGGATGGCTGGGACACTGGCTGGCTGGCAGGATCGCTGGCTGGAATGCTGTCAGGATCACTGGCTGGCTGGCAGGAACGTTGGCTAGAATACTGTTTGGCTGGCAGGATCGCTGGCTGGAATACTGGCTGGCTGGCAGGAGTGCTGGCTGGCTGGCAGGAACGCTGGCTGGCCAGCAGGAATGCTGGGACGAAAACTGGCCGCAATGCTTTCTGGCTGGAAGCAACCCTGGCAGGAACGCTGGGTGGCCGGCAGGAATCCTGCCTGGCTGGCAGGAATGCTAGCAGGAAAGCTAGCCGCAATGCTATCTGGCTGGCAGGAATGCCGGCAGGAACCCTGGCAGGAACGCTGGGTGGCTAGCAGGAATGCTGCCTCTCTGGCAGGAATGCTGCCAGGAACATTGTCAGGAATGCTGGCTGGCCGGCAGGAATGCTGGCCGGCTGACACGAACGCTGGCAGGAACACTGGCAATAACGCTTGCAGGAACGCTGGCTGGCTACAGGGAACATTGGCAGGAACGCTGGCTGGAAAGCTGGCAGGAACGCTGGAAGACTAGCAGGAATGCAGGCTGCTTGACAAGAATGCTGGCTGGCTGACAGGAACGGTGGCAGGAACGCTGGCTGACCAGCAGGAATGCTGACTAGCTGGCAGGAACGCTGACAGGAGCGCTGGCTCTCCGGCAGGATTGCTGGCTCTCTATCAGGAACGCTGGCTGGCCTTCAGGAACGCTGGCAGGGACGCTGGCAGGAACGGAGGCTGACCGGCAGGAATGCTGGCTGGCTATGAGGAACGATGGCAGGAACGCTGGCAGGTACGCTGGTTGTCCATCTGCAACACTAGCTGGCTGGCAGGAACGCTGGCAGAAACGCTGGCAAGAATACTGGCAGGACCGCTGGCTGGCAGGCAGGTACGCCGCAGGAACGCTAGCAGGAATACTGGCTGGTTGGCAGGAACGTTGGCAGGAGCACTGTTGGCTAGCCAGAAAGCTGGCACTAACGCTGGCTGGCCGGCAGGAATGCTGGGAGAAACGTTGGCTGCAATGCTATCTGGCTGTCAGGAATTCTAGCAGCAACGCTGGCAGGAAAGCTGGGTGGCCGGCAATAATGCTGCCTGGCTGGCAGGATTGTTTACAGGACTGCTGGAACAACGCTATCTCGCTGGCAGGACTGCCGGCAATAACCCTGTCACGAATGCTGTCTTTCCGGCAGGAATGCTGGCTGGCTTTCAGGAATGCTGGCAGGAACGCTGGCAGGAACACTGTCTGGCTGGCAGAAACGCTGGCAGGAATGCTGACAGGAATACTAGCAAGACCAGTGTCTGGCTAGCAGGTACGCTAGCAGGAACGCTGGCAGGAAGAATACTGGTTCGCTGGCAGGATCTTTGGCAGGAGCGCTGGCTGGCTAGCAGGAACGCTGGCAGGAATGCTGGCTGGCCGGCAGGAATACTGGGAGGAACGCTGGCAGCAATGCTATCTGGCAGGCAGGAATGTCGGCAGGAACCTGGCAGGAACGCTGGGTGGCTGGCATGAATGCTGCCACCCTGGCAGAATGCTGGCAGAAATCCTGGCAGGAAAGCTGGCTGGACGGCTGGACCACTGGCTGGCTGGCAGGAACGCTGGCAGGAACGCTGGCAGGATCGCTGGCTGGCTGGCAGGAACACTGGCTAGAATACTGGTTGGCTGTCAGGATCGCTGGCAGGAACGCTGGCAGGAACGCTGGCAGGATCGCTGGCTGGCTGGCAGGAACACTGGCTAGAATACTGGTTGGCTGTCAGGATCGCTGGCAGCAATACTGGCTGGCTGGCTGCAGTGCTGGCTGGCTGGCAGGAAGGCTGGCTGGCCAGCAGGAATGCTGGGAGGACACTGGCAGCAATGCTATCTGGCTGGAGGCAACCCTGGCAGGAACGCTGGGTGGCTGGCAGGAATGCTGCCTGGCTGGCAGGAATGCTGGCAGGAACGCTGGCAGCAACGCTATCTACCTGGCAAGATTGCCGGCAGGAACCCTGGCAGGAACGCTGTGTGGCCAGCACTAATGCTGCCTCGCTGGCAGGAATGCTGGCAGGAACATTGTCAGGAATGCTGGCTGGTCGACAGGAGTGTTGGCCGGCTGGCAGGAACGCTGGCAAGAACACTGGCAGGAACGCTGGCAGGAACGCTTGTAGGAATGCTGGCTGGCTATAGTGAACACTGGCAGGAACGCTGGCGGGAAAGCTGGCAGGAACGCTGGCTGGCTGGCAGGAATGCTGGCTGCTTGACCGGAATGCTTGCTGGCTGGCAGGAACGCTGGCAGGAACGCTGGCAGGAATACTGGCTGGCTGGCAGGAACGTTGACAGGAACGCTGGGTGGCCGGCAGGAATGCTGCCACAATTGCAAGAATGTTACCTCACTGGCAGGAACACTGCCAGGAATACTGGCTGGCTGGGAGGAGCGCTGCAGGAACACTGGCCTCCTGAGAGGTACACTGGCTGGCTGGCAGGAACACTGGCAGGAATGCTGTGAGGAATGCTGGCAGGAACTTTGGGTTGCTGGCCAGAACTCTGGCAGGAATGGTGGCTGGCAAGCAGGAACGCTGGTTGGCCAACAGGAACACTGGCTGGCTATCAGGAATGCTGGCAAGAACACTGTATGGCCGGCAGGAACGCTGACAGGAACGCTGGCTGACCAGCAGAAATGCTGGCTCGCTGAGAGGAACGCTGGCAGGAATGCTGGCAGGAACGCTCGCTCACTGGCAGGAAGGCTGGGAGGAATGCTTGCTGGCTGTGTGGAACGCTGACTGTCCGGCATGAACGCTGGCTGGCTATCAAGAACGCTAGCAGGAACGCTGGCTGGCAGGCAGGAATGCTGGCTTGATATCAGGAACGCTGGCAGGAACGCTGGCTGGCCGGCAGGAACGCTGACTAGCTAGCAGGAACGCCGACAGGAGCGCTGGCTCTCTGGCAGGATCGCTGGCTCGCTATCAGGAACGCTGGCTGGCCATCAGGAACGCTGGCAGGGACGCTGGCAGGAACGGCTGCTGACTGGCAGGAATGCTGGCTGGTTATGAGGAACGCTGGCAGGAACGCTGGCACGTAAGCTGGTTGACGGCAGGGACGCTGGCTGGCTGGCTGGATCGCTGGCAGGAACGCTGGCTAGCCGGCAGAAACGCTGGCTGGCCTGCAGGATTGCTGGCAGGAATGCTGGCTGGCCGGCAGGAACGCTGGACGCCTATCAGGAACCCTGGCAGGAACGCTGGCAGGTATGCTGGTTGGCCATCTGCATCAGTGGCTGGCTGGCAGGAACACTGGCAAGAAAACTGGCAGGACCGCTGGCCAGCAGGCAGGTATGCCACAGCAACGCTGGCAGGAATACTGGCTGGTTGGCAGGAACGTTGGCAGGAGCGCTGTCTGGCTAGCAGGAAAGCTGGCACTAATGCTGGCTGGCCGGCAGGAATGCTGGGAAGAATGTTGGCTGCAATGCTATCTGGCTGGCAGGAAGTCAAGCTGCAACGCTGGCAGTAAAGCTGGGTGGTCGGCAGGAATGCTGCCTGGCTGGCTGGAGTGCTAGCAGGACCTCTGGAACTACGCTATCTCGCTGGCAGGACTGCCAGCACGAACCATGGCATGAATGCTGTCTGTCCGGCAGGAACGCTGGCTGGCTTTCAGGAATGCTGGCAGGAACGCTGGCAGGAACACTGTCTGGCTGGCAGGAACACTGACAGGAATGCTCGCAGGAATACCAGCAAGACCGCTGTCTGGCTAGCAGGTACGCTGGCAGGAACGCTGGCAGGAAGAATACTGGTTGGCTGGCAGGATCTTTGGCAGGAGCGCTGGCTGGCTAGCAGGAACGCTGGCTGGAACGCTGGCTGGCCGGCAGGAACCTGGCAGGAGTGCTGGGTGGCCGGCAGGAATGCTTCCACGCTGGCAGCAATTCTGACAGGAATGCTGGCAGGAACACTACTAGGAATGCTGGCTGAGTGGTAGGAAAACTGGATGCCTTGCAGGAACGCTGGCAGGAATGCTGACAGGAACGCTGGCAGTAATGGTTGCAGGAACGCTGGCTGGCTCTCGGGAACACTGGCAGAAACGCTGGCAGGAATGCTGGCTGGCCGGCTGGACCACTGGCTCGCTGGTAGGAATGCAGGCAGGTACACTGGCTGGAATAATGGCAGGACCGCTGGCTGGCTGGCAGGTACGCTGGCAGGAACGCTGCCTGGCCAGCAGGAACGCCGGCTGGCTGGCAGGAACGCTTCCAGGAATGCTGACTGGCCAGCACGAACGCTGGCTGGTTAGCAGGAACACTGGCTGGCTGGCAGGAACGCTGGCAGGAACGCTGGCTGGCTGGCATCAACGCTGGCAGGAACACTGGCAGGAACGCTGGCTGTCCGGCAGGAATGTGGACTGGCTGGCAGGGTCCCTGGCAGGAATACTGGCTGGCTGGCAGGAACGCTGGCAAGAGTGCTGCCTGGCTAGCAGTAACACCGGTAGGAACACTGGCTGACCGCCAGGAACGCTGGCTGGCTGGCAGGAACGCTGGCATGAATAGTGGCTGACTGGCTGGATCGCTGGCAGCAATACTGGCTGCCTGGCAAGAGCGCTGGCTGGCTGACAGGAACGCTGGCAGGAACGCTGGCTGGCCGGGAGGAATGCTGGGAGGAACACTGGCAGTAATGCTATCTGGCTGCAGCAACCCTGGCAGGAACGTTGGGTGGCAGGCAGGAATGCTGCCCTGCTGGCAGTAATGCAAGCAGGAACACTGGCAGCAACGCTGTCTGGCTGGCAGAAATGCTGGCAGCAACCCTGGCAGGAACGTTGGGTGGCCGGCAGGAATGCTGCCTTGCTGGCTGGAATGCTGGCAGGAACACTGTCAGGAATGCTGGCTGGCTGGCAGGAATGCTGGCTGGCTGGCAGGAATGCTGGCTGGAACACTGGCAGGAATGCTGGCAGGAACGCTTGCAGGAACACTGGCTGGCTATAGGGAATGCTGGCATAACGGTGGCAGGAAATCTGGCAGGAACGCTGGCTGGCTGGCAGGAATGCTGGCTGCCTGGCAGGAACGCTGGCTGGCTGACAGGAACGGTGACAGGAACGCTGGCTGGCCACCAAGAACGCTATGTGGGTGGGAGGAACGCTAGCAGGAACGCTGGCTGGCTGGCAGGAACGCTGGCTTGCTATGAGTAACGCTCGCAGGAACGCTGGCAGAAACTCTGGCTGGCCGACAGGAACGCTGACTGGCTGGCAGGAATGCTGACAGGAACGCTGGATGTCTGGAAGGAACACTGACTGGCTATCAGGAACGTTGGCTGGCTATCATGAATGCTGGCAGGAATGCTGGCAGGAACGCTGGCAGGAACGCTGGCAGGAACGCTGGCTGACCGCCAGGAACGCTGGCTGGCTATGAGGAACACTGGCAGAATCGTTGGCGGGTATGCTGGCTGGCGCCAGGAACGCTGGCTGGCTGGAACGCTGGCTGGATCGCTGGCTGGTCAGCAGAAACGCTGGCTGGCCTGCAGGAAAGCTGGCTGGCCGGCAGGGACGCAGGCTGGCTATCAGGAACACTGGCAGGAACGCTGGCAGGAATGCTGGCTGGCTGTCTGGAACACTGGCTGGCTGGCAGGAACGCTGGCAGAATCGCTGGCAGGAACGCTGGCTGACTGGCAGGAACACTGGCTGTCTATGAGGAACACTGGCAGGAACGCTGCCAGGTATGCTGGCTGGCGCCGGGAACGCTGACTGGCTTGCTGGAACGCTGGCTAAAACGCTGGCTGGCCAGCAGAAACGCTGTCTGGCCTGCAGGAACACTGGCAGGGAAGCTGGCTGGCCGGCAGGAACGCTGGCTGGCTATCAGGAACACTGGCAGGAATGCTGGCAGGTACGCTGGCAGGAACGCTGGCAGGAACGCTGGCAGGAATACTGGCTGGCTGGCAGGAACGTTGGCAGGAACACTGGGTCGCCGGCAGGAATGCTGCCTCAATGGCAAGAATGCTGCCACACTGGCAGGAACACTGCCAGGAATACTGGCTGGTTGGGAGAAGCGCTGGCAGGAATACTGGCCTCCTGAGAGGTACACTGGTTGGCTGGCAGGAACACTGGCAGGAATGCTGTGAGGAATGCTGGCAGGAACTTTGGGTTGCTGGCCATAACGCTGGCAGGAATGGTGGCTGGCAAGCAGGAACGCTGGTTGGCCAACAGGAACACTGGTTGGCTATGAGGAATGCTGGCAGGAACACTGTATGGCCGGCAGGAACGCTGGCAGGAACACTGGCCGACCAGCAGAAATGCTGGCTCGCTGGCAGGAATGCTGGCAGGAACGCTCGCACACTGGCAGGACGGCTGGGAGGAATGCTTGCTGGCTGTGTGGAACGCTGGCTGTCCGGCAGGAACGCTGGCTGGCTATCAGGATCGCTGGCAGGAACGCTGGCTGGCCGGCAGGAACGCTGACTGGCTGACAGGAACGCTGACAGGTACGGTGGCTTTCCGGCAGGAACGCTGGCAGGAATGCTGGCAAGGATGCTGGCTGACCGGCAGGAACGCTGGCTGGCTATGAGGTATGCTGGCAGAAATGCTGGTAGGAATGCAGGCTGGCGGCAGGAACGCTGCCTGGCTGGCAGGAACGCTGGCTGGCCAGCAGGAACTCTGGCTTTCCTGCAGGAACGCTGACATGAACGCCAGCTGGCCAGCAGAAAAGCTGGGTGGCTATCAGGAATGCTGGCAGTTACGGTGGCAGGAATGCTGGCTGGCCAGCGGAAATGCTGGCTGGCTGGGAGGAACGCTGGCAGGAACACTGGCTGGCCGGCAGGAATGATGGCTCGCTGGCAGGAGTACTGGCTGGCTGGCAGGAACGTTGGCAGGAGCGCTGGCTGGCTAGCAGGAACGCTGGCAGGAATGCTGGCTGGCCGGTAGGAACGCTATCTGGCTGGCAGGAACGCTGGCAGGAACGCTGGCTGGCCTGCAGGAATGCTTGCTGGAATGCTGTCTGGCCGGCAGGAATCCTGGTTAGCTGTCAGGAACGCTGGCTGGAACGCTGGCTGGCCGGCAGGAATGCTGGCTGGCTGGCAGGAACTCTGGCAGGAACGCTGGCTGCTGGAAGGAACGCTGGATGTCCGGCAGGAATGCCGCAGCTGTTGCTGCCGCGGTCTGGAAACTGCTGCTGCTGGCTGGAACGCTGCTGGCTGGCTGGCTGGCCCTGCAAAAACCCTAACACTTCGATCACAGGCGAATGTCACTATCGAATTGTGGTACTCATTGCTGGCGAGTTGTTCCACGTTG
This sequence comes from Schistocerca piceifrons, assembly GCF_021461385.2. NCBI lineage: Eukaryota > Metazoa > Arthropoda > Insecta > Orthoptera > Acrididae > Schistocerca > Schistocerca piceifrons. The sequence continues at coordinate 785,902,458 of NC_060140.1, read as the reverse complement.
CTACTACTACATCCACACCAAATTTAAAACTTATTTGCCACTTATGTAAAAGGAAAGCTTCATTGCGCTTTACGGTTTATATACTAATTTAAATCATTTCTTCCACTCAGTTTTACCACTGTTCTGTACCGACCCGTTCAACATGCTCCTTTACTACGCATAATGCATATCTATTTTTTAAGTAATTGTTTGGCTTTTCTTCATTTTAAGTGTAAATCACCAATTCAAATCGTGAGCGGCCGAGCTAAGGGCGACGCATTCTTCTCTCCGTCAATAGATGGCAGCACTTTTGCCACTCTAGTTTACCAATTTGCTTCATCGTTCGCATCCGCTACTACCTGTTGTACGCTCATAGGTAGCCCACGGCACTTAGTACACGTCCACAGCGGCGCTATGCGGCCACAGTACAGCGTAAGTGTCCTGTTATTATTTGTATATTTCCCCACCCAGGCAGTCGTCCGTAGTAGTGTCTGGTGTATTTTACAACTTAAGCGATATTTTCCACAACAAAGTAAAGTATAAACAGAATATCAAAATGTTAAATATTTATTTCGGGAAAAAGTAGAGTTCGAAATCGTGTTATTCGTTGACTGGTTGGCCATGAAAAGCCCGGACTAACGCGGGAGAACAGGGAGAACAATGTTTTTTCCATTGGCCTTAAAGAAAACTTACGAAGTATTCTTCGCACGTGTTTTCTTTTGGAGATATAGAATGCGTACAGTAGTCTAAGTAGGCGGATCCCGGCCTTTCAATGGTACGGTCGCGTGCAGTATGAGATCCGAAGGAAGTTATAATTTGCCGATTTTAGTTGTGATACTTGCTTAAAAAGTGTTTTAAAGTGAAGGCATATTTATTGCGGTGTGTTTTTTTAGAAAGTACGGATTTTTAAGTAAATTTGTGTTTGAGAAAAGAGAGTAATTCCGCGTGGCATATTGAGCAGATCGCTGACAAAAAACTTGAGTGCATTAAACACCAATAAACTTAATAGTATGGCAAGCATTTTTATTTAAGAAAAATCCATGTTTAGTAGCTGTTCAGATTTCGGGAAATGTGTTACCATAAACTTGCTGACACGAATGAAGGAGTTTGTGCATGACTGTTCAGTTTATCGCGGGTTTGGCAATGAACGTGTACATCTCAAGGTTCAGAATATACCGAAGTTTTGCCAATATTTCCACCTTTCATTCAAAATTAATACCTTTTCGTCTCGCGGTTCTGGGCGCGCAGTCCGGAAACGCGCGACTGATACGGTCGCAGGTTCGAATCCTGCCTCGGACATGGATGTGTGTGATGTCCTTAGGTTAGCTGGGTTTAAGTAGTTCTATGTTTAGGGGACTGATTACCTCAGATGTTAAGTCCCACTGTGCTTGGAGCCATTTGAACCATTTGAACATATTTTTCAACATAATTTCCATTCAATGCGACGGCCTTACACCACCGTACTGGAAGGGCCTTGTGCCTACATGGTAACACTGTGCTGGTCGACTCTTCAATAAACTCAGCATAATGCACGTACTATTTCCCGAAGAGTGACCCCTCCGCTGGACGAAAGAGGTGGCTGTCAGAAACTGTGAGGTCCGGGCTGTAGGGCCTTCTTTAGGCAGCGAGAAACCCAGCGGAAACACAAATTGACAATCCCAATTGATGAGCACGTGTGGCAACACTGCCAGCATAAATGTACGGTTATGGAGTCTGATCGTCATCCGTTGATCACCTGTTATGAGAGGGTCCGCACATTCCACCATTGCACGAGTGTGACCTGTGTTAGCGCGACCTTGTTTCGGTGATGGCAGACGCCTCGCTCATCGATTCACCGTGCTTTCGTTGACTGCCCGGTATCCGTACACATTCTGCAAACATCTGTGAAGATTTGCGATGCTCTGGTTCCGCTAAAACGCTGGCAACGCACCTCTGTTACAGACGCGAGTTTGAGCGCTACGCATTGAAAGACCCTCGTGCCATAAAGAATAAAAAAATTGCTACAGCTTCGTTCAACTTCATTTTTTGTTTCGTATAGATTTAAGGTATAGTTAATGAAAAGCACCGCACGTTTCAGTGGGTCCCCACATATATCTCAGTGGCGTTCGTCATTGGCCACCGCTAGCGTCTGCCGCTTGCAGGTGGGATCGCCAATTCCGCGATCCGCCGTGTCGCAGGGGAAAACATTTCCCGCTGCCGCTGTCGGTGATGTAGTGTGCCGCGTTACGGCACTCTAGTCCAACTGCGTGTGCGCTTCCTCCCAGTTCTGACTCATCAGAGTACAGGCACGCTCGATACACTTTATCCAAAGGCAATGACAGACAAACGGACCATTTACCTACTTCCAAATGGGCAAATGTACGACCCTGAGGCTTTCCCGTATCTGTCGTAAGGGTGGCCCGCACACTGTCCTAAGCCCAGTAGGTAACTTAGCGCAAAAAGTCATTCAGCAATCGAAATCCTAAGAGTGAAATGTTTGTGCATTAAGTATAGCAAAAGTTACTAAGTCGTAAGTAATTATGATAAATCCCTTAGCATCTATAAACACAGACCTACAAGAAACAAATTCTTTGTAATTTGATTGATTTTGGCTACATTTGGGGCGCCCGCGCGGTTAGCTGTGCGCTCTAACGCACGGATTTCTAGGCGGGATGGAGCGCCTGGTCCCCGGCACCAATCCGCCCGGCGGACTTGTGTCGAGGTCCGGTGAGCCGGCCAAACTGTGGATGGTTTTTAGGCGGTTTTCCATCTGCCTCGGCGAATGCGGGTTGGTTTCCCTTATTCTGCCTCAGCTATATACGTCGACAATAGCTGCGCAAACAAGTTCTCCACGTAAGCGTACACCACCTTTCCTCTACCACGCAAACATAGGGGCTACACTCGTCTGGTGTGAGACGTTCCCTGGGAGGGGGGGGGGGGTTTCCACAAGGGCCGAACCGCACAATAACCCTGAAAGAGTGGTTCGGTGTGGGGCGGCGGAGGTGTGAAGTGGACTGCATTAGTCGTCTTGAGGCTGCGGACAACTGCGGCTGCGGCGGGAGCGGAGCCTCTCCGTCGTTTCTAGGCCTCCAGTTAACATAGAGTACATTTGGGGCCCTCACTAAATATTGAATCAGTCTTAAACATCTTCTGTACTATTTTAAAATCAGTGTTCCTGTAGAAGTGGATTTTATACGATAGATACTATTCCAACTGTATCTTGTGCGCTTGTAAATCGTTTTCCACCAGATGGAATCCTAAGTGACTTTCAACGCTAGGGCTGAGTTTGTAAGATCCCGCCGTATGTGGTAGAGCGCAGGTGGCCTTGCCTGGTATTTGTCTTTCGTTGTTATAAAGTTAACCAAAAGGTACTGTGCTGTATACTGCTTTATTTTTGTTGATGAGTAAAAATAAAATGAATTCGATTAGAAGAAAATGTGTAAATTATTCTGACTTACTTTTGTACACAAAAGGAGAATGAATACACACTGAACGAAAACAGAAAAATTTTTAATGAGTATGTAAAGAGAATCTATGTGGGATACACTGGTATCAGGTTTGGTGATTAGTATAAGACTTGGGCACTGCATCCGGTCTGTAAAACTTTTACAGAACGTTCGCCACAGTGGACTACATGGAAAAGAATTTTCGGCGTGCTGATGGTTTGGAAAGAACCCGAAAACCACTTCAGCGACTGTTCTCTCATAGTAGTAAATACTACCGGAACCAATCTAAACAACCATCAAAACTGTACTTGCCCTGATTTAGTCTTTGGAAGGCACCTGATCCCTCACTTCGATAAATTCCGATCCCTACATTTCACCAGCTACCAGGGCTCTGTGGGCCCTAGTGCCGTCCCTCTGATACTGGCGAGCATGACAGTGACTATTGGGGAATGTCATCAATTCCTAAACTTTTCAACTGGGGCCAGTTAAATGAGCTCAAAAGAAGCGCCATATTTACTAGCTTTCCAAATAAATGATAAAACTGTACTTGGAAGCAGTACCAAAATCCTCTTTACCGTGCAACAGTAGGGCCCAAAGCGCGTGCTACACTTTGTTCCTCAAAACCAAGTTAGCATCTGTGACGACATTAGTGGGTTCCAGGACAAAATGTTTCTTCTCGAATTTGTGCGAATTGGATAGCAAAGTGGCAACACCATATGGCTTTGCTTTTTGTACTTCAGGGATAGCGGAGGCAAAACACGCTATGGGTTACAGAAAAGTGGCCTACGAGGGAAGATATGGACGTCGGACAAAAAAAGTCGTTAACGACACTGTAGTTGAACGATTGAATGTCACCTGTCCTCTACTTCATTCGAAGCTTGGAATTATTTAGCGTTTGAAAGGTCTCTTAATAATAATGAATGCGACTCTGCACATATACCGAAAAACAGCGTCTTCAGTGAGTACGGAAACAATAAAGCAGGAATATTTGATAGCCTAATAAATAAATGTGTTTAATGAGGCTTAGTGAAAAGCTGGAAACTATGATGAACCGGTAAACTAGATGCTCCAGTTTAAAATCTGTTGAGCTTAACAGGAATATTAAGGTGCATTTAGGGGACACCAGTGAGAAACGATGACGTTAAAACTATTGAGGACCGTCGCCAAGGAACATTGGACACGTTTATGATGGGAGACTACTGCTGGAGTTTAAATTGCGGCACTTCCAAAACACATTCATGACTGTTATGGGAACGCTGGTTTCGTCGATGACTTTCTCCTTTGTTTTTATATTTAATAATATTTGTATGATATAATAGTAAATATTCCGTGTAATTTTTTAAATTCAATTCATGGACATAATTTGAAGTGGTGTAACGTATTATAATAACCACGATTTTATTCTGATTTTATGCTGAGATTACGGAAACTTACAACATCCCTTTATTTTCAGCTATTGTTCTACCAGTTTTCTGATATGTAACATCTGATTAATGTTTTGACTATACACAATATTTTACCAGTCTGTCGAAATTCTGGCTTCATTAAAGTTAGTCAAGTATATATAGATATTTTTACGCAAAGCGGAATTAGTCTACGAAAACTGATGTTCCTAAAATGTTATAACAAAATAAAAAATATAACATCAATCTCAATAATGTTTTGCAAAATCAGTTCACCTCCACATGTGAGAGATTACACTTTTTAGTCCACTAAACTCTACTACGTTAAATTTTGCGACATGGAATAATATCTGTATACTTAAAAATATTTTCATTCGTTTTCTCACTTTGATAAATAGCTTTTATTTCATAATAGTTCCATAGTATTTATGTGTTCGAAAAATTCAAACATTCACGCATTAAATATTAAACCGGAAGTTTATGCACCGAAAGTTTGATTCATTGAAGGTTCTGGAAGCTTCTGTTCTGGAAGCTTCTAGGATACTGTGTCATTGATACGTACTGTAATTCTGGCGCCAAATGCGTCTGTATTACTTCGACATAGCTGAAGTCCAGTCCCTGAGACTCTTTTCTCTGAAACGCGAGAACCATGCATAACGTTTTTATATGAATGCTGTAATTTTTACTTGCTGTGAAAATGTTTGTGATTTTATGTCTAGCGAATTGGGGAAAGCGAAAATAAGAACTGGATATGTAAATTCCAAAAACCAATACTTCAGTCATCTCCCAAACAAAACCCAGAACCCATTTTTACTCTCATGGACATTGTCAGTCAACATGAGTCCTACACGTTGACACTAACTGCAAGGTAAATAACGCTTTATTCGTTACAGAGTTTGGCACTTAGTAATATGTATTGAAATGTAATTGACATATCACTAAAATGCGAGAACATGTGATCATGCTCAAGAATGAACAGTGAGTGAGGGGGGACTTTATAGTACGTTTCACTGAAGTGTTTACATTTGCGGTTGGGTAAAACCTAATTCTATATCCGAATTAATGACACAGAATTCGTCAGCTACAATTATCTCGGTACTATAATAACAGTTGGACTTTGTAAGGTAGGTTGTACATTTGATCATGTTTCTATTAATTCATTATTTATTTAAACATATATTTGATTAAGAACACAATGAACATAATAATGGCCTCATAGATAGAACGTTGATATAGCGTCACATAAACAGATGATAACAGTATACTTCCAGTAAAGTTTTCTTATATGCAGTTCCAGAGCACAGTGAATCCCTCAATCAACTAATCCTGGCATTTAAGCGTAATATGAATTTCCAAAGCGAATTACCTTTTCATAAACAATCAGGTAACTGCAGAACTAACATTCAATTTTACGTTAAGCAAACTATATAGTTCCCTGGCATTAATGAAGTATTTCAGTAATAAATACCAATAGCAGTGGAAATAATTCGAAATCCTGCTCTGCTCAGAACCTGATACTCGGACACGTTAGTTGCAGTGGGCTGCCAAATTCAAACCAATACACGTATTTACTAAATTCTCACAGAAGTTGAAGTTTCGAGCAGCCACTCACTGTCCTTATCCCATCACTTGATTACCAAAAATCAGTTGTAACCGGAAGACATGCGCGACTTACTGGCTCGCCATATCGGAACAAAATTACTCTCAGTGCGCCTTGTGCGGCCCTGCATGAATTCACGAATCCGCCAAGATACAGCAAAATAAACAAATTTGTCCATAATTAAAATTATAAGTAACTTACAGATAATAAATAATTGTTGGGTAGAATGTCCCTCTTCGTCGGTCCTTTTCGGACTACGAAATACCACCTTAAAAATAGGACAACGTGCTTCCTCCGTTAAGAGTTATGTGTGAAGGAGTCGTCATTCTAACACACCTGAACAAGTAACTGTAAACGAAATACGATATAACTTAGACTAATATTAGAATGAGAAAGTCTCCTATCATAGTACAAAAAGAGTGAATACATCTTGGGTGGGGTTAGGGATGTAAACGAGGGAACTAGTTTTTCGAATTGTCAGCAACAAAAAAAACATTTAAATCAAAACATCTTCACATATTCGTGCCTTTTCGCTTGCCAGTATTAGTACCCATGGCATGTAATGTCATGCACCGTGTCAAGTAAAGAAGCATCATACATCATGTATAATATGACATAAGCCGTAATGTCATCCAACGTGGCATTTGTCGCGAGCAGTATGACGTATCCATCCCCAGAAATTTTATCTCCCTCCCAGAAAACTATTTTAGCTATAACAGGTATGCTCTTCAGCCATATGACATGATGTATTGTTTACTATGACTACCGAATCTTCTGGATTTTTGGCGTGCGATCAGTTGTGCCAACTCCTTGGAACTAAGAGAGCGCACTGCTTTGGGTTAGTAGAGGAACTAGGGTTAACGCATAAAAAACCGCGAATATGTCAAGATGTTTTGATTTAAATGTCATTGAAGCTGCCAGATAAGAGAAGATCCCTTCTTTTACATCCCTAACTCTGCCCAGGACATGTTGACCTTTCTTTGTTCTCGATAGGAACATTTTTCGTTCTGGTTCGCAACTTTAGCTCTACCCCAATTTTCACGATAGATTGCCATAACTTGGCAACCAATGTACATTTTTGTTGACTCGGTTAACGAATGATCTGATACAGCTTTTTTCATTCTCTTCCAAACCATGTTGCTTGTATCGTGGTTACTTGTAAACCTCTCACAAAACAACAGGACGACCATCAATTACCCAAGTATATGTGTAACTCCTTTCAAAATTTTAATCGATTCACACATGTCTCAAACACAGAAGTTGTGCGCGTAAAAAAACTCAAAATATTTGTTTTTACGCAAAATATGAATAAAGATAGATTTTTTGAAAATGAGACATTAATTCATTAAATTGAATTTTTAACCGTTTCCGCGCATTTAGTTCGCGCAAGAACGAATTTTACGTGCTACGTTTAGCTCGACTTTGAACCATCGTATCTTGACGTGGATAAAGATTATTGGATAAATAAAACTTCCTTTTGACTTTGTCACTCTATATAGCACCTTGCAAATTCTTAAACGACTCTCACAAGTCTTTAAGACACTCTTCCTCTTCATCTCCACTTATATGGATGAGATGTCGTTAGCAGAAAGAAAGAGTTAGCCACCTCTCAAATGGTATCAGCTGCCTTGTATCGCTTTGAATAAATATGACATTAGTTAGATTTCCTCTGTTTCATTGGTAAACTAGAGATAGCATTCCCTCCTTTCTGCAAATCAACGAATACCAATGAACAGCTCGAATATACACAGGTACCGCCCCTCTAGTTGTGATGTGACAGAGCCTATACTAAAGACTAAAAATAACATTTCACATCAGAGCACCTCGTAACACTTAGTTAACATTTCGTAGCAAAATTTGTTCACATCGCACCATCCAGCCCGCAGATGGCACCTAGGTTCCCGCCTGTGTTCTCTCACACGCTGCTAGGCACGTGCTGCCTCTGCGACTTCGTTTTTGTCAAGTTGCAACAGTACAGTGAGCTTTCAAGGGATTGAATTCTTTGAATGCCTTACAAGTTAAATTCTTCCCACAACACATATTTAACGACGAAGGCTGGTGAGTAGATCTGCCTAAATGTGGTTTTTAGGGGGTTTGCCACATCCCTGTAGGTGAATACCAGGCTGGCACCCAAGTTCTGCCTCAGATACACGCTATACAAACATTTGGAGAACCTACTCACACTTACACATAGGGTTAACTGTACATGTAGTCAGATGGGGTACACAGATTGTGCCCTTGGGGCGGAATAAGAGGATGTAAAGTTTCTTGAAACACTTGCCCAACAGCAGCAGAGCACTTACTGTGACTGTATTTGTCTGGATCTCACTACATATTTGAATACAAAAAAGCTACCCCATTAAATTGTCAATATGTATAGTAGCTTCTTTGGGTTTACAAAGACATAATGAACAGTGACAATAGTCCCAACGCCATGACTTCTGAAACTACAGTTCTATGGATACACGTTACATATATACATACATAAACATCTACATGGGAAATTATTCCAATAGGTGAGTGTTTTAGTGGTTTCTTTTCAATGATTCTAGAGATAATTAAAGTTAATACTAAATTACATATCTACACAAGACTTATAAATGTTAAGCTGTATCAAGATCAAACGGAATAATGTATATACTTAAGGGATTCAACTAAGAACGTTGTTATTACATTTCAATGGAGCTAAGCAACAAACATCTTTCAGAAGTTTTAATGTTAGAAGTTTATCAGTCGAAGGATTATTTTGGAATGATACAGGATTTGTCAGCTTAACGATGTAGAAAACAACCAAAGTTACCAAATTCTGTTTTTATGTAATTTACGACTAGTTTCAGGTAACAGAAACGACGGGAAGTTAAAATTACAGTTTAGCCAATAAACTGTTACCAAAATTGTGTGCATATAACAGTATACCGAACGTATCGTACCAGAATACTTGTACCAACCGCACAAAATGGTGTATTCCGTAACAGCATACAAACCATGATAAGATTGGACACTTGTACATACGCTTACATCGAAGTGAAATTTTTTAATGAACATTGACAGGACAGTCTAGTTCCTATGCTCCAACAAGGAAACGTATATTCTGGTAAGATGTATTCAGTATCCTGCTATATGCACTCAATTTTTGTAACAGTTTATTGAATTAATCGTAACTCTAACTCTCCACCTCACAGGATGATTTGAAAGTCGTTTCAGTTAAGCTGCAACTAGTTACAAATTAAATAAACAAAGAAATTTTGGACCTTTGGCAGCTTTCTACATCAAACTGCGTAACACAGTGTTCACCCAGTATGCTGGAAATCCTTTAATACATGTGTGTTTAAAATATTAATGAAATAAATTGTTAACTTATGAAAACACGATACTTGGATCTGTAGTAGATTAGGAAACGGCAACCTTGCACACTTTCTTCTATATTCGATTATTTATCTTGGAAGAACGGTGGCAATATTATGAAATTCTTGTATGTTTTTATGATAATAAAATCCGGGCGAGTCACTCTACCGATCTCCAGTGACATCTTTTCTTTATTTAATAAACTGGACCTACTCGTCAAAGTGTACTTCTGGATTCCTACAGAGAAATTGCAGGGGTAAACAGTGTAATTTTCAGGAACTGACTTGAGGCAGAATATTTCTCCAACGGCCATTCTTGGGCGTCATTCCCTCGTGTAAACTCACCACGCAGAAAGATTGTCCCCGTGTCCTGTAAAACGATAAAATGTTTAGAAAGAAGTACTGTGAAAAGTCTAACTCAGGAAACGTAACTTTTGTGTAAGTAAATAACATCTGTTCATCGCCGTCGATGATAACATGGCCACTCTAACCTGACTTAAGCAGCTTAACCTAGGCGAAGGAATGAGAAACCACACGAATGCTATACTTACTTCAATTTACTTTTTACCACCGTCCGCACTTCGTCGCTACCTGCTCGTCAAGGGTCATCTCTACTGAACAGAGAGTAAGTGTGACTACCAGAAAATACGTTCCGTCAGACGAACATTTTACAATTTTCGTACTTGCACTCGGTAAATGTGATTAGACACAATTCCATTACTCTTCACTATTGATTCATATTACTCGACTCACTATAACTCCTCCAGTTTTCAAATAAGTGAGATGTAAAAAGAGTCCGATATACCGGGTAATTTATGAATCCTACAGCTGTAGTTGAAATCTGTACAAAGAAGTCGCCAGTTAAGAATACAATAAACGAAGTACTTCATGAACATAGATGTGCCAAATATATCACTGATGAAGCTCCGGCTAATTTTAGATTTGACCGAGTTGACAATTTGTTTACCCAAGACTTCATCACTAAAATCAGACATCGTAACTTTCAAGTGGCCGCAAAGCTTTTTATCTGGGTATACTGGTAGGTCGAGGAATGTCAGAGATACTGTATGAGATAATATGACTGTTGAACTTCATTATACACCACTGTATCTTTCTCATTACATTACAAAAGCTGATTGAACCAACTTTATGACTCAGAAGATGGTCGTGACACCCACTTGTCTTCAGGGCATTTTAGAAGAAGACAAACTCAAATGTTATTTCGTTTCTTTCTCCGTTTTAACGACGAAAAAACCAGTGGGACTTACATATGCTGGTACATCATATTTCAATAGATTTATGTTAAAAATAATAATAATTTCGTGTGGCTCAGTGGCCTGACCCAAGTCTTTCAATTGGAAATTATTTCTGCAACTTATTCAACTGGGGAAAAGTTCCCTACAGTTTGACGTGGAGTCATAACTATGTGTCGTTTCTGATGAAGCTTCACATCATAGAGAGATGAATCCTAGTTTGAAGGCAGACTCGAAAAATCCATGGCCTAACGTTAGGGTCGATTCCACGACCTTTCTTTTTCGAGGTACGCACTTTACCGCTAAACCACAAGGCCCAACATTATAGGAATAATAATAACAATGATAATAATAATGTCGACTGAAAAAAGCAGCATACCGGACGTTCGACGATCTCAGTTAACGTTGAGATAAATTTTGCTTATTTTTTTGTGTGTTTCGTCTGGCTATATAAATGAAGTATTAGGCAGTGTGAGTCTTCCTTTTTAGTAATTGGCTCTGGAATCATCTGATTTTGTATTCGAGTATTACCTTTTAGTTCGAAGATTGTGGCAGTAATTTTCGGTTTTGTGATCTTGGGAGTGCTTTTGTGAGCGATGGTGTCAGTGCAGGCAGATATACCTAGGTTCCATTGAAATATTGTTTAAAGTGAAAGGTATCCAGTACAAACTGTGTCGAGCACATTAAATAAAAAAGGAAATGTACTAAATAAATCTGGGGCATACAGTCGTTTCCCAAACTTAATCCTGGCTCTGATGGAGTCTACAAACATGGAGATGACACTAATGACCGAAACGGCTGTGTAGTGTCCTAGTGTGAAATGACTGCTACGGAGGGAGGTAGAAGTCGTTCTTCGAGTCGTCAGGATGGCCTTCAGCTCTCTCACCTGGTCGTTGGAGTTAGATGGCTTGGCGGAGGCTGCAGGAGGCAGAGGAGTAAGAGGGCTGCAGCATCGTAAACCCCTTATTATTCCAACAACTACAAGTGTGCGCCCTTGGTTATAGATACAGCATGGCGATGACCCACAGCGGCCAGATCCTTGGGCATTGTTAGGTGTAGATCTCTGGCTCACGCATAGCGATGTGCTGTGGTGCGTGGTCTGGGCAGCATCAAGGTGGATCTGCGGTGCTGACTCGCTGGGAGCCGAAAGAGCAGCTTAATGTCAGCTGAGACTTGCGCAGCATTTTCTTAGGTCGTAAGAATAGGAATTAGCAGGGGACCATGTGAAATCTACATGCTTCAGTTGAAGAAAGTAAATACCGACACCCGTAATTTTATTAATTATTTTATTTGACTACCAGTTTCGATGCCTGGATCTCACCATCTTCAGGTCCTTACACACTTAGCTACGTAAGTCATCTAAACGTCTGAGCTAATTTGGGGATCATCTGCTTGCCTTAGATCTCTACACCTTCTCTGTAGATTAGGCCTATCCACGCCTCTAACGACAAGTGTCAGAAATGGAGAGTCCACGTCTACGAAGAATGTTTTGAAATATACAGAAATCAGTTGAAATTAGTGATCCCTATAATAGCACAGACATTTAGACAAATTACCTAGCTACGTGTGTAGGGGTCTGAAGATATGAAATTCGTAGTCAAACAAAATAATACATGTAGTGCTATCAGTATTTATTTTGTTCGAGTCTTTGACCGGCTGCAGTCCCTTTTTATTTACACAAGACGAAACTACAGAAACCACATACTTCAGACGGCTGGCGATGCAGGATCTGCTGCAGGGCGAAGTGGCATGGCCGGCGTTCAGTCCATTGCTTGGCAAATGCGGCATCCGAGTACGAACCCAGCACCTTCATCTAAATGGCGACGATTGTTACTGGCGAGCACCCCTAGGGCTCAGAAGATAAACTGGCAGATGAACCCACTTTGGAAGCATCCTGTCAGGATGAAGGCAGAGTGGTTGTGACAATCGGCGGAGGCTGACATAAAGGCAATTGATTGCTGGCCACTTGCTGCTTCGTCACATGTCAAGACGGGCCAGACAGACAGTATTCATTCGCATGAAAGCGTGTTAATTATGGTAGCGAAACTGCAGAAGTAACGTAGGCCCCGTGCCGAAAAATTGCTGCTTACGGTAATCGCCTGAACAGTGACCCGCAGGAAAATGGCGACACCTGCTGAATATTAAATTCCAACTGTAGATCAGAAAACTGTCACAAAATATCCGTATTACGGCGTCTAGCCTAAGTCTCTAATCTTGTGTCGTACAGCAGTATCAACTGCGTTTTCAACGTTAGGTTCTCGTAAAGCCACATCTTTCCGTTATGACGAAAAGATATCCCACACTTTTATTTCCATAGGTTGTGATTAATGCAGTTGTTCCTTTTTTTTATTTTTTATTTTTGGTACGACAGGATGGATGTTTTTATCATCATACAACTGTCATATAAATTTAGTAAGTTAGTATGTTTAGCCTAAGTTATACTGTGTTCAGTCACTGCTTTCAACTTTATCCCCCAAACATAATGTCCTAAAGATGTGTTCAAAAGAAAATGTACGAAACAGCGCCGTGGGTATAACTGAAGTCTTTAGTGAATAGTAGACACCAGAGGCCTTAGCTCAACTGTCAGACTGTTTCACGAGAAGAAGGATTCCCCGCCTTTCGAATTCCTGTGGCTGTGACAAGTTCAGTCCTCCACTCCGATCTTCAGATCGTCCTCCGAGTTGAAGCACTTACCTCTGCGATGCTGTTTTACCAAACCAAACACATGGAAGTCGTAGGACGACAAGTCCGGTCTGTAGGGCGGATGCTCAAGTTGCTCCTACTTCAACTTTGGCATTACACTTTGTGCCACGCTAGAGACCTGTGGATGCGCTTTATCATGGATCAGAAACACTTCCACCGTGTGCAATCGAAGCGGTGAGCTATTGATGGTCTTGCTTAGGAAACGGCGTGTCTCACTGTACATGTCACTGTTAACGGTGCTCGAAGAATTCAATCAGGTTCAGAGCTCGTACGTCGCATAAGACAGTAAGCCTCACCTTATCTGTTGAGTGCACAACTCTGAATTTTATTGGGGAGGGGGGGGGGGGGGGGGGGAAGTGACGATGCATGCTTCCATTGCCAGATGTCCCACTATGTTATTCCTAAATGGCATATACAAATTTCAACTGTTTCAGTTGTTACGACGTTCGTACCTTTTCATTTGAATACTCTTGTTGGAAAAAAAGCCCTAATGATAGCGCACTCTAAAATGGCCTACTGCCAGAATTGTAAGACAATTCGCAAATAAACTAAAAATTCGCAGTTTCAGGCTGGATAGAGTCATTCAAAAAATTTGTGGCAACAGCGGACCAGATTTAATGAAAAGAAAGTAGACATAAAGGAATACACGCATGCAGAACACAGTAGTCCTGTATCATGAAGAATTCTTTGACTGCAGAGAATAATAACAGTGGTTGTGTGGCGAAATGACGAAAGGTGACTAATTGTTACCCGTGGTCTAGGGGTAACGTCTTTGATCCGTAATCAAAACGTCTTCGGTCCCGGGTTCGATCCCGGCCACTGTCTAAATTTCGATAAATAATCAGGATTGGCGGCCGAAGACTTCCGGCATAAGAAGTCAGCCTCATTCTGCCAATGGCCTTGTCAAAGAGGGCGGAGGAGCGGATAGAAGTTCAGGGCACTTTCTTGTCCTAGAGGTGGCAAATTGCCCCTAAAGGCGGAAAATTCAGCAATGATCAACGACATGAGGATGCAGAAGGCAATGGAAACCACTGCATTAAAGACACGTAACGTGTATCCACAGGACATGTGGCCTGTAATTGAAGATTGGCAAAAGATTCCGGAATAGTCCCCCATTCGGATCTCCGGGAGGGGACCGCCAAGGGGGAGGTTACCATGAGAAAAAGATTGAATAATCAACGAACGGATAACGTTCTACGAGTCGGGGCGTGGAATGTCAGAAGCTTGAACGTGGTAGGGAAACTAGAAAATCTGAAAAGGGAAATGCAAAGGCTCAATCTAGATATAGTAGGGATCAGTGAAGTGAAGTGGAAGGAAGACAAGGATTTCTGGTGAGATGAGTATCGGGTAATATCAACAGCAGCAGAAAATGGTACAACAGGTGTAGGATTCGTTATGAATAGGAAGGTAGGACAGAGGGTGTGTTACTGTTAACAGTTCAGTAACCGGGTTGTTCTAATCAGAATCGACAGCAGACCAACACCGACAACGATAGTTCAAGTATACATGCCGACGTCGCAAGCTGAAGATGAACAGATAGAGAAAGTGTATGAGGTTATTGGAAGGGTAATGCAGTATGTAAAGGGGGACGAAAACCTAATAGTCATCGGCGACTGGAATGCAGTTGTAGGGGAAGGAGTAGAAGAAACGGTTAAAGAAGAATATGGGCTTGGGACAAGAAATAAAAGAGGAGAAAGACTAATTGAGTTCTGTAACAAGTTTCAGCTAGTAATAGCGAATACCCCGTTCAAGAATCACAAGAGGAGGAGGTATACTTCGAAAAGGGAGGGAGATACCGGAAGATTTCAATTAGATTACATCATGGTCAGACAGAGATTCCGAAATCAGATACTGGATTGTGAGGCGTACCCAGGAGCAGATATAGACTCAGATCACAATATAGTAGTGATGAAGAGTAGGCTGAAGTTCAAGACATTAGTCAGGAAGAATCAATACGCAAAGAAGTGGGATACGGAAGTACTAAGGAATGACGAGATACGTTTGAAGTTCTCTAACGCTATAGATACAGCAATAAGGAATAGCGCAGTAGGCAGTACAGTTGAAGAGGAATGGACATCTCTAAAAAGGGCCATCACAGAAGTTGCGAAGGAAAACATAGGTACAAAGAAGGTAGCTGCGAAGAAACCATGGGTAACAGAAGAAATACTTCAGTTGATTGATGAAAGGAGGAAGTACAAACATGTTCCGGGAAAATCAGGAATACAGAAATACAAGTCGCTGAGGAATGAAATAAATAGGAAGTGCAGGGAAGATAAGACGAAATGGCTGCAGGAAAAATGTGAAGACATCGAAAAAGATATGATTGTTGGAAGGACAGACTCAGCATACAGGAAAGTCAAAACAACCTTTGGTGACATAATAGCAACGGTGGTAACATTAAGAGTGTAACGGGAGTTCCACTGTTAAATGCAGAGGAGAGAGCAGATAGGTGGAAAGAACACATTGAAAGCCTCTATGAGGGTGAAGATTTGTCTGATGTGATAGAAGAAGAAACAGGAGTCGATTTAGAAAAGATAGGGGATCCAGTATTAGAATCGGAATTTAAAAGAGCTTTGGAGGACTTACGGTCAAATAAGGCAGAAGGGATAGATAATATTCCATCTGAATTTCTAAAATCATTGGTGGAAGTGGCAACAAAACGACTATTCACATTGGTGTGTAGAACATATGAGTCTGGCGATATACCATCCGACTTTCGGAAAAGCATCATCCACACAATTCCGAAGACGGCAAGAGCTGACAAGTGCGAGAATTATCGCACAATCAGCTTAACAGCTCATGCATCGAAGCTGCTTACAAGAATAATATACAGAAGAATGGAAAAGAAAATTGAGAATGCGCTAGGTGACGATCAGTTTGGCATTAGGAAAAGTAAAGGGACGAGAGAGGCAATTCTGACGTTACGGCTAATAATGGAAGCAAGGCTAAAGAAAAATCAAGACACTTTCATAGGATTTGTCGACCTGGAAAAAGCGTTCGATAATATAAAATGGTGCAAGCTGTTCGAGATTCTGAAAAAAATAGGGGTAAGCTATAGGGAGAGACGGGTCATATACAATATGTACAACAACCAAGAGGGAATAATAAGAGGGGACGATTAAGAACGAAGTGCTCGTATTAAGAAGGGCGTAAGACAAGAGTGTAGCCTTTCGCCCCTACTCTTCAATCTGTACATCGAGGAAGCAATGGTGGAAATAAAAGAGTGGAATTAAAATACAAGGTGAAAGACATCAATGATACGATTCGTTGATGACATTGCTATCCTGAGTGAAAGTGAAGAAGAATTAGCAGGCCGAAGTGGCCGTGCGGTTAAAGACGCTGCAGTCTGGAACCGCAGGACCGCTACGGTCGCAGGTTCGAATCCTGCCTCGGGCATGGATGTTTGTGATGTCCTTAGGTTGGTTAGGTTTAACTAGTTCTAAGTTCTAGGGGACTAATGACCTCAGCAGTTGAGTCCCATAGTGCTCAGAGCCATTTTTTTTTAAAGAAGAATTAAATGATCTGCTGAACGGAATGAACAGTCTAATGAGTACACAGTATGGTTTGAGAGTAAATCGGAGAAAGACGAAGGTAATGAGAAGTAGTAGAAATGAGAACAGCGAGAAACTTAACATCAGGATTGATGGTCACGAAGTCAATGAAGTTAAGGAATTCTGCTACCTAGGCAGTAAAATAACCAATGACGGACGGAGCAAAGAGCACATCAAAAGCAGACTCGCTATGGCAAAAAGGCATTTCTGGTCAAGAGAAGTCTACTAATATCAAATACCGGCCTTAATTTGAGGAAGAAATTTCTGAGGATGTACGTCTGGAGTACAGCATTGTATGGTAGTGAAACATGGACTTTGGGAAAATCGGAACAGAAGAGAATCGAAGCATTTGAGATGTGGTGCTATAGACGAATGTTGAAAATTAGGTGGACTGGTAAGGTAAGGAATGAAGAGGTTCTACGCAGAATCGGAGAGGAAAGGAATATGTGGAAAACACTGATAAGGAGAAGGGACAGGATGATAGGACATCTGCTAATACTTGAGGGAATGACTTCTATGGTACTAGAGGGAGCTGTAGAGGGCTAAAACTGTAGAGGAAGACAGAGGTTGGAATACGTCAAGCAAATAATTGAGGACGTAGGTTGCAAGTGCTACTCTGAGATGAAGAGGTTAGCACAGGAAAGGAATTCGAGGCGGGCCGCATCAATCCAGTCAGTAGACTGATGACAAAAAAAAAAAAAGAATCCATACGTTGCTCATTTTTTCTTCACGCTGTTTTCCCTTAAAAACAGTTATTAACAACCGTTACTCTCACTCAGGCTCTTCTCACGCTTCAGTAAATAAGCATTTTGTTTGTATTTATGATGGTGCGTAAGTTGACCAGTTTTATGTAGCTGATCTTTCCAAATCTAAATTTAGCTTCGTATCGTAAGTGGGGCGACGTTTCTCGTAAGTGATGAAATAGTTGTAATTTCAATAAGTATTGGGTGATAGGAGTTGTGTCTATAGATTAAGACTTCATGTAATATTAGTTTAACAAAAGGTAACACCGCTTCTTAATCATCGTATCTCTTTTGCAGCGATTTTTTTACTTGTGGGATCTATTGCATTGGGATTCGTACTCGAATAAATGCACTCCGATGTATCAAATAAAATGCTTGAAGGACGTCAACTCTATTTCCCTAAGTTTTTCTAAATCTGCATCCGGAACGTACTGCTACTGCTACTGAAAAGAAAATATCTGCAGTACTGTTAATGAGATCTTTGCCAATATTCTTTTTATTTTCGCTTGTTGTTCAACTAAATTTGCTACCCAAGAGAAGCGAATACCTGGACTGAAATCGCTCTTCAATTAGAAAAAAACTACGTGAATAATCTGACATGAATACTTTTCGCCTCAGAGAGTGTTCTAGTCGTTGCACTACGTACCCAGCACCATCATAGGGACTTACTTAGTGCTTATTCTTGCGGTTTCTCCATAGTTTCTCTCATAACGATTCCGCCGATAGCATGCAACTGATTGGCAATTTAACTCCCCTACTTCATTTCTGGAAAAATGACAGCTACTGCTTAAAGCAGTTAGTTTATTAGAACAGTTTTGGTTCCTTAATTAGTTACTGTTCGCCGCTCCCTATGTCTAGAGATTGTATATCGTAAAGTGACTTCTAAACGCGGCTGCAAAAAGTGGATTTCCTGTTACCCTAATGTATATCGGTTTTTGTGCAGCGCGTAAATATTTAAAGAACCACCAAAAGCTACTGATCAAATAAACCTTTCTTCCCTTCTTGTTTTGATCGGATATCATAAAATATTTACATCAGCCTTTATGATACCTTCACATTAACAAAGATGCTATTCGGGCTTATGTAAATAATTTTATGATGCTTTTTGATCCACTGAACGATAGTATATTTATTTAATCAGCAGTTCTTGGTGGTTCATGAATATATCTTTTCTCAGTGGGTACAGATTTACCTCAACGACCGTCAGAGAACGAATACACAGTGGTCTCGATCCCTGAAACGCTCTCCACCAACCATTACGATACGAAAGTAAATATGACAACAGTACACCTAGTATTCAACGAAGCAATGGGTGTAGCAAAAGCTGGCTACTACACATGATATTTGTTACGGCGTAAAGTCAAGCGCCAGCCCGCCATTCGGGAATGAGAGCGGAGAAGGCTGTGGAGAAGACATCAGCCAATTGCACGCTGACTGACCCCTCTTCAGAACAAGATCGCGACAGCAGCGGCCTCTATGCGAAGAGAATATAAGCGCCACGCCCGACTGGCAAGACAAGCAACTAGAATGGAAGCGGCAACTGTATTACTTCACTTATATTAGGAATTTTTGTACTCAACAGATTTCTTCTTTTGTCTGTCACCCTTTGCTCGCGACAGATCTGTTTAACACAATGTATTCTATTTTTTTCTTTTCGCAATAAAACTCAATAATACGATTTGTTTGAGTGTTGTCAAGCGATCCGAGATAGCACGTTTCCCAGACACCCCACTTTTGACGACTATGCAGGGTTCAACAATATACTCCCTATCTTTTGTAAAAACATACGCTGACTTCGTACCTCTTCCATTGATTCTAGGGTCTTATTATTTATGGCCGAGCGGTTAAAGGCGCTACAGTCCGGAACCGCACGACCGCTACGGTCGCAGGTTCGAATCCTGCCTCGGGCATGGATGTGTGTGATGTCCTTAGTTAGGTTTAAGTAGTTCTATGTTCTAGGGGACTTATGACCACAGCAGTTGCGTCCCATAGTGCTCAGAGCCATTTGAACCATCTAATTATTGTGTTTTTGCCTGTTTTCAATTTCGTGAAGTGATACCGATGCCCAGAGGAAATTCCATGTCAACCTGTGTTTTATTTTTATTTTCTACTCTGATCAGCAAATTCCAACTCTGTACTGGTACTCTGTATTACATGAGAATGTAAGTGTGGCTGAGCTCTCATCCTGTGCGAAGTCACAAGAGACTGGACTAAAGCATGGGTGACTCACATATAGAAGAGAATTTAAGAAGAGACCTGCAATATCGCAATATGCCTGCCACCAATTTTCTGCAGAATCCTCGAACCTATTCTAAGCTGAAATATAATAAATTTCTTGAGATCAAGAAGTTTGAGTCCACAAACCAGCACGGCTTCAGAAAGCATCCCTCGTGCGATGCTTTACCTCAATAAAGCGAAACGCGAATGGTGAAAAAAAGACTCAGTCTTTTGTAATTGCAACGACAGAATGGAAACACCCTCAGGAATTGTAAAACAACTACGGACAATGTGGCCACACAAATGAAGAATTAAACTACTGACAAAATCTACAGCACTAGCATTTTAAGCTGACTGCAGCACGAATTTTCTGCCGCCAACACACATATCACGTAACGACCACGAAGATACGAGAAATCAGGACTCATATTGAGGCATATAGACAATGGTTTTTCCACCGATCTTTTTGTGAGTGTAACAGGAAACCAAAAGACAATTAGTGGTACAAGATCGTCTTCGCCACGCATAGTATGATGGCTTGCGCAGTATTTATATACATGTACAGTGTTAAGACGGATTTCTGCACTGCCTTGCTGTGGAAAGACAGGGATATTTTCTTTGCTTTCGTGGCAACATAGCGGAATTTAACGCTAAAATAGTCATGGGTGACTGGAATTCGAGAATAGGAAAAGGGGGGGAAGGAAACATAGTCGGTGAATATGGATTGGGGGTAAGAAATGAAAGAGGACGCCGTCTGGTAGAATTTTGCACAGAGCATAACTTAATCATAGCTAACACTTGGTTCAAGAATCATAAAAGAAGGTTGTATACATGGAAGAATCCTAGAGATACTAAAAGGTATCAGATAGATTATGTAATGGGAAGACAGAGATTTAGGAACCAGGGTTTATATTGTAAGACATTTCCAGAGGCAGATGTGAACTCTGATCACAATCTATTAGGTATGAATTGTAGATTAGAACTGAAGAAATTGCGAAAAGGTGGGAATTTAAGGAGATGGGACCTGGATTAACTGACTAAACCAAAGGTTGTACAGAGTTTCAGGGAGAGCATAAGGGAACAATTGATAGGAACGGGGGAACGAAATACAGTAGAAGAAGAGTGGGTAGCTTTGAGGGATGAAGTAGTGAAGGCAGCAGAGGATCAAGTAGGTAAAAAGACGAGGACTAGTAGAAAAACTTGGGTAACGGAAGAAATATTGAATTTAATTGATGAAAGGAGAAAATATAAAAATGCAGTAAATGAAGCAGTCAAAAAGGAATACAAACGTCTCAAAAATGAGGACAGGAAGTGCAAAATGGCTAAGTAGGCATAGCTAGAGGACAAATGTAAGGATATAGAGGCTTATTTCACTAGGGGTAAGATATATACTGCCTACAGGAAAATCAAAGGGACCTTTGGAGAAAAGAGAGCCACTTGTATGAATATCAAGAGCTCAGATGGAAATCCAGTTCGAAGCAAAGAAGGGAAAGCAGAAAGATGGAAGGAGTATTTAGAGGGTCAATACAAGGGCGATGTACTTGAGGATAATATTATGGAAATTGAAGAGGATATAGATGAAGATGAAATGGGAGATACGATACAGCGTGAAGAGTTTGACAGAGCACTGAAAGACCTAAGTCGAAACAAGGCCCGGGAGTAGACAACATTCCATTAGAACTACTGACGGCCTTGGGAGAGCCAGTCCTGAGAAAACTCTACCATCTGGTGAGCAAGATGTACGAGACAGGCGAAATACCCTCGGACTGAAAGAACAATATAATAATTCCAATCACAAAGAAAGCAGGTGTTGGCAGATGTGAAAATTACCGAACCATCAATTTAATAAGTCACAGCTGCAAAATACTAACGCGAATTATTTACGGACGAATGGAAAAATTGGTAGAAGCCGACCTCGGGGAAGATCAGTTTGGATCCCGTAGAAATTTTGGAACACGTGAGGCAATACTGACCTTACGACTTGTCTTAGAAGAAAGATTAAGGAAAGGCAAACCTACGTTTCTAGCATTTGTAGACTTAGAGAAAGCTTTTGACAACGTTGATTGGCAGGGGTGAAATAGAGGGAGCGGAAGGCTACTTACAATTTGTACAGAAACGAGATGGCAGTTATAAGGGTCGAGGGGCATGAAAGGGAAGCAGTGGTTGGGAAGGGAGTGAGACAGAGTTGTAGCCTCTCACCGATGTTATTCAATCTGTATATTGAGCAAGCAGTAAAGGAAACAAAAGAAATATTCGGAGTCGGTATTAATATCCAGGGAGAAGAAATAAAAACCTTGATGTTCGCCGATGACATTGTAATTCTGTCAGAGACAGCAAAGGACTTGGAAGAGCAGTTGAACGGATTGCACAGTGTCTTGAAAGGAGTGAATAAGATGAACATCAACAAAAGCAAAACGAGGATAATGGAATGTAGTCGAATTAAGTCGGGTAATGCTGAGGGAATTAGATTAGGAAATGAGACACTTAAAGTAGTAAAAGAATTTAGCTATCTGGGGAGTAAAATAACTGATGATGGTCGAAGTAGAGAGGATATAAAATGTAGACTGGCAATGGCAAGGAAAGCGTCTCTGAATAAGAGAAATTTGTTAACGTCGAGTATAGTTTTAAGTGTCAGGAAATCGTTTATGAAAGTCTTTGTATGGAGAGTAGCCATGTATGGAAGCTTTCGAAATGTGGTGCTACAGAAGAATGTTGAAGATTAGGTGGGTAGATCACGTAACTGATGAGGAGGTATTGAATAGGATTGGGGAGAAGAGAAGTTTGTGGCACAACTTGACTAGAAGAGGGGATCGGTTGGTAGGAGATGTCCTGAGGCATCAAGGGATCACAAATTTAGCATTGGAGGGCAGCGAGGAGGGTAAAAATCGTAGAGGGAGACCAAGAGATGAATACACTAAGCAGATTCAGAAGAATGTAGGTTGCAGTAGGTACTGGGAGATGAAGAAGCTTGCACAAGATAGATTAGCATGGAGAGCTGCATCAAACCAGTCTCAGGACTGCAGACCACAACAACAACAACAACACTAAAAACTGTAGGCATGCCCAACACCACATTTCTGTGTAGCCTAGGTGGCTCGCAGGTCACGCACCGATGGAGAAACAAATCTTCCCGCCAAATTTTAAAAGAGATGTTTCATGTTGTTGTTGTTGTGGTCTTCAGTCCTGAGACTGGTTTGATGCAGCTCTCCATGCTACTCTATCCTGTGCAAGCTTCTTCATCTCCCAGTACCTACTGCAACCTACATCCTTCTGAATCTGCTTAGTGTATTCATCTCTTGGTCTCCCCGTATGATTTTTACCCTCCACGCTGCCCTCCAATACTAAATTGGTGATCCCTTGATGCCTCAGAACATGTCCTACCAACCGATCCCTTCTTCTGGTCAAGTTGTGCCACAAACTTCTCTTCTCCCCAATCCTATTCAATACTTCCTCATTAGTTATGTGATCTACCCATCTAATCTTCAGCATTCTTCTGTAGCACCACATTTCAAAAGCTTCTATTCTCTTCTTGGCCAAACTATTTACCGTCCATGTTTCACTTCCATACATGGCTACACTCCATACAAATACTTTCAGAAATAACTTCCTGACACTTAAATCTATACTCGATGTTAACAAATTTCTCTTCTTCAGAAACGCTTTCCTTGCCATTGCCAGTCTACATTTTATATCCTCTCTACTTCGTCCATCATCAGTTATTTTGCTCCCCAAATAGCAAAACTCCTTTACTACTTTAAGTGTCTCATTTCCTAATCTAATACCCTCAGCATCACCCGACTTAACTCGACTACATTCCATTATCCTCGTTTTGCTTTTGTTGATGTTCATCTTATATCCTCCCTTCAAGACACCACCCATTCCGTTCAACTGCTCTTCCAAGTCCTTTGCTGTCTCTGCCGGAATTACAATGTCATCGGCGAACCTCAAAGTTTTTATTTCTTCTCCATGGATTTTAATACCTACTCCAAATTTTTCTTTTGTTTCCTTTACTGCTTGCTCAATATAGAGATTGAATAACATCGGGGAGAGGCTACAACCCTGTCTTACTCCCTTCCCAACCACTGCTTCCCTTTCATGTCCCTCGACTCTTATAACTGCCATCTGGTTTCTGTACAAGTTGTAAATAGCCTTTCGCTCCCTGTATTTTACCCCTGCCACCTTTAGAATTTGAAAGAGAGTATTCCAGTCAACATTGTCAAAAGCTTTCTCTAAGTCTACAAATGCTAGAAACGTAGGTTTGCCTTTCCTTAATCTGTCTTCTAAGATAAGTCGTAAGGTCAGTATTGCCTCACGTGTTCCAGTATTTCTACGGAATCCAAACTGATCTTCCCCGAGGTCGGCTTCTACTAGTTTTTCCATTCGTCTGTAAAGAATTCGTGTTAGTACTTTGCAGCTGTGTCTTATTAAACTGAGTGTTCGGTAATTTTCACATCTGTCAACACCTGCTTTCTTTGGGATTGGAATTATTATATTCTTCTTGAAGTCTGAGGGTATTTCGCCTGTTTCATACATCTTGCTCACCAGATGGTAGAGTTTTGTCAGGACTGGCTCTCCCAAGGCCGTCAGTAGTTCCAATGGAATGTTGTCTACTCCGGGGGCCTTGTTTCGACTCAGGTCCTTCAGTGCTCTGTCAAACTCTTCACGCAGTATCGTATCTCCCATTTCATCTTCATCTACATCCTCTTCCATTTCCATTATATTGTCCTCAAGTGCATCGCCCTTGTATAGACCCTCTATATACTTCTTCCACCTTTCTGCTTTCCCTTCTTTGCTTAGAACTGGGTTTCCATCTGAGCTCTTGATGTTCATACATGTGGTTCTCTTTTCTCCAAAGGTCTCTTTAATTTTCCTGTAGGCAGTATCTATCTTACCCCTAGTGAGATAAGCCTCTACATCCTTACATTTGTCCTCTAGCCATCCCTGCTTAGCCATTTTGCACTTCCTGTCGATCTCATTTTTGAGACGTTTGTATTCCTTTTTGCCTGCTTCATTTACTGCATTTTTATATTTTCTCCTTTCATGAATTAAATTCAATATTTCTTCTGTTACCCAAGGATTTCTACTAACCCTCTTCTTTTTACCTACTTGATCGTCTGCTGCCCTCACTACTTCATCCCTCAGAGCTACCCATTCTTCTTCTACTGTATTTCTTTCCCCCATTCCTATCAATTGTTCCCTTATGCTCTCCCTGAAACTCTGTACAACCTCTGGTTCTTTCAGTTTATCAAGGTCCCATCTCCTTAAATTCCCACCTTTTTGCAGTTTCTTCAGTTTTAATCTACGGGTCATAAGCAATAGATTGTGGTCAGAGTCCACATCTGCCCCTGGAAACGTCTTACAATTTAAAACCTGGTTCCTAAATCTCTGTCTTACCATTATATAATCTGTCTGATACCTTTTAGTATCTCCAGGGTTCTTCCATGTATACAACCTACTACCATGATTCTTAAACCAAGTGTTAGCTATGATTAAGTTGTGCTCTGTGCAAAATTCTATCAGGCGGCTTCCTCTTTCATTTCTTAGCCCCAATCCATATTCACCTACTACGTTTCCTTCTCTTCCTTTTCCTACACTCGAATTCCAGTCACCCATGACTATTAAATTTTCGTCTCCCTTCACTATCTGAATAATTTCTTTTATTTCATCATACATTTTTTCAATTTCTTCGTCATCTGCAGAGCTAGTCGGCATATAAACTTGTACTACTGTAGTAGGTGTGGGCTTCGTATCTATCTTGGCCACAATAATGTGTTCACTATGCTGTTTGTAGTAGCTTACCCGCATTCCTATTTTCCTATTCATTATTAAACCTACTCCTGCATTACCCCTATTGGACTTTGTGTTTATAACCCTGTAGTCACCTGACCAGAAGTCTTGTTCCTCCTGCCACCGAACTTCACTAATTCCCACTATATCTAACTTTAACCTATCCATTTCCCTTTTTAAATTTTCTAACCTACCTGCCCGATTAAGGGATCTGACATTCCACGCTCCGATCCATAGAACGCCAGTTTTCTTTCTCCTGATAACGACATCCTCTTGAGTAGTCCCCGCCCGGAGATCCGAATGGAGGACTATTTTACCTCCGGAATATTTTAACCAAGAGGACGCCATCATCATTTAATCATACAGTAAAGCTGCATGCCCTCGGGAAAAATTACGGCCGTAGTTTCCCCTTGCTTTCAGCCGTTCGCAGTACCAGCACAGCAAAGCCGTTTTGGTTATTGTTACAAGGCCAGATCAGTCAATCATCCAGACTGTTGCCCTTGCAACTACTGAAAAGGCTGCTGCCCCTCTTCAGGAACCACACGTTTGCCTGGCCTCTCAACAGATACCCCTCCGTTGTGGTTGTACCCACGGTGCGGCTATCTGTATCGCTGAGACACGCAAGCCTCCCCACCAACGGCAAGGTCCATGGTTCATGGGGGGGGGGGGGAGATGTTTCATATGTTCGTCATTAGTGCCTGGACGGGCTTCTAGAATCTCCTGGTGGCTCTCTCTCGAAGGCAGGACGCATATAATATTCATTCCTAGACGCTTTCTGGTTTGTCTGTTCGTCGCGCAGAAAAGAGTGGCAAAGGACTGGTCGGTGCGGACTCTGAGAAAAAGCGTACAAGATGTAGGCAGATAGCTTTTGGGGCGCGCGGAAGACTGTCGTGATAGTTTTCGGGGTTCTGAAAGGAGTGTCTGATGTTTATGTGGTAGTATGTACGTCAGTTAGATTGCGTTGGAAAGTTATACAGATTGTGAAGAGTAATTTCGTTGCTGGCTATGGTCAGACAAAAGCTGATGGTAGCTACGAGTAAATTCAGTGATGAGGTTCTCAGATAAAACTTGTGCGCTGCACCAATCACATTCTTACTATATTGCAGTGCCTGTGCTATTCCAAATTACGATGCATGTCCGTAGGATCAGCCAGTACGGCGAATATAGCCGTTACGAAATACTCGTAAATGAAATGTATTCGCAATTGCAAATATGGACTACCATCAGCTGTATAGTGGAATGACATCAGTGAAAACTTGCGATCGGCCGAGACTGGAACCGGGTTTGCCGCTTATCACTAGCGGTCGCCTTACACCTTGGGTATCCGCACACGATTAACGGCCACACCCAACCGTCATACGTCGTCAACCATGTGTCCACAACCTGTGCTCGTATATCCGTTATGTTAATTCCCGTACAGGGGAGACATTTTACTTGGAATTAGGTCGCTCAGTGTCGGTGGATAAGTACGATATTGAGGTGCCTGTCTAATTCAGAATGCATGCATGCAAGAAGGAACTTTACATCCTAACTCGGATTAACTGACTGCTTCATCAGTATTTCTTCCTTCCTGTTTAGGAGAATAGTTAAATTATGAAACCATTTAGAATCGTTGTTTCGGGTAATTTATTTGTCCGGTTTGCTCTTTCAGAAAGATTTGGTCCCGAAATTGCCCATCCTGTTATTAACTACCTAAGGTTTAATTAGCAGAGTTCTAGGTTGCCTCTCTCGGTTAGTCCAGAACATGCTATGTGTTCGCTTTCGTTTCCAAAAGGTTCCTTTAACAGAGCATGTCTAACGCTTGCGCGATTAACATCCTCTCAATATAGTATCTCATCTTACAAAATACCCGACACGCTGATATTTCTCCCATTTCGTTTAGTTTAGATGAAGTAAGCTTCCATTCTTTTGTTGTGAAATACTATGCCATTTGGTCAAAAGAATATTAATAAATATTGTAGTTTGCAATACTTCTTTAGCCGTGCGGAGTGGCCGCGCGGTTTCAGGCGTCATGTCACGGACTGCGCGGCCCCTCCCGACGGAGGTTCGAGTCCTCCCTTCGGGCATGAGTGTGTGTGTTGTTCATATCATAAGTTAGTTTATGTTGGTTTAAGTAGTGTATAAGTCGAGGTATCGATGACCTAAGCAGTTTGGTCTCTTAGAAGTTCACACACATTTAAACATTTCGAATACTTCTTTATACTCATAATTGCCAGTTTCATTGTCTCACGTAGGTCTAGTCGGTATGACAAATCACAAAGGTATCAGTTGCATGCAACGATCTAATAGTCGTCATTCTAAGGCTAAGGCGTGTTGGTGCTACCATGTGTATGATTAGATTAAGACCTTTCTCTTAAACTGAGAGCTTAAATCGTTCATTTTTCAGTGGACAGAACACGGAGCGACCATTGTACTTATGGTTAACAACCGATTCAAAATATGACAAACTGTTCAGGCAGGTCTGGTGAGGGAAGACACTGATATACTCATATATATCAGCGACAAGCTTTGCCAATTATAATCGCCAGATATAATAATAATAATAATGAGCGTTTGGCATGGGGCATTCGGGAGGACGACGGTTCAATCCCGCGTCCGGCCATCCTGATTTAGGTTTTCCGTGATTTCCCTAAATCGCTCCAGGCAAATGCCGGGATGGTCCCTTTGAAAGAGCACGGCCGACCTCCTACCCCGTCCTTCCCTAATCCGATGAGACCGATGACCTCGCTGTTTGGTCTCTTCTCCCTATGCCCGTATGGCATTGGTGGCCGGGAACCCCTCGCGGGGCGGTTCGGCCGCCGCTCCACAAGTTCTTTAACGCCACTACGGCGACTTGCGAGTGAATGAGGATGAAATGATGATGAAAGACACACAACACCCAGTCATCTCGAGGCAGAGAAAATCCCTGACCCCGCCGGGAATCGAACCCGGGACCCCGTGCGCGGTAAGCGAGAACGCTACCGCAAGACCACGAGCCGCGAACATCGTCAGATATCTTCAATGATTTATACTATCGTTAATCGTAGTTTTGTATCTTACATGATGTTTGACGTTTACTGGAATACTGTTGATTCACTTTTCGTGACTCACACTGACAACTATCCTTCTCATAATATCTTAACACTGATATTGTATTGACATAGGATTCTGCACGCAAAGACCCACAGCTCAAGCGTTATCATCACCTTTTCCCATATCGCTGTGTCTTTGTAATGAGTCAAAGCCTTGTTAAAGTGAACCAAATCAAACGCCTGTACACTACATCCGTTTTGTGAGAGTTACTTTATTGACACACGCATTGTCCTGTTACTATTTAACACGTTTCCTTTGTATTGGGACAGAGTAATTTCACTTGCAGCTGATCCCGGTGTCCCTTCCCTCTGTCGCTCTTCTGTTTACAAAACGCTAATTCGAAGCTCGGTGTCGCGTTGCGTTTTACGGGGCGACAGTAAGCTCACTCCTAATTAATCAAAGAGCTGACGCATAATTAAATGTATTTCCGTGACAAACAGGAACGTGACTGAAACAGTTAGCGGTACCACAGTCGTCACTGTTGAAACACAATTGATTAATAAATGCTCCATTCAAAGAGAGAAACTCTGTAACCTTAAGCTTCAACGACATTTTCAGTGCTAAATGTTGTTAGCACCTACTATGTACAGTAGCTGGGTACAGAAACACCAAAAGTGGTTGTGAATAGACAGCCCAGAGTTCCAGTTCATTGTTTCGTTTGACGTTACACGTTTTCTAGAAAATCAATGGCTTTACTTGACCCACTCTGTAAGATACTGTTATTTACCATGCCGAATAAAAATTCCTTTTCCGGTGCAATTACGGTTAAGTGAGTTCAGAATATATGTTGCACTGAAATTGTTTATGTACTTGAAGACAGGCATTAAATTAACTACATGATGTCTACATCTCATAAAGTTGTCCACTATTAAAGTCCAATGCAAATAAATAGTCAATTTTTGTTAGACAGCTTTCGTCCTCGAATTTGACACTAGTGATGTTGTTGTAGTGCATTAATTATTCCTGAAATATTTGTGCATCAACTTGTTCCCGGCCTTGCTTTGTTCCTCAGATACTTGCGAAATTTGTTGATCGCCACATGGATGGGCTACAGTGTTGATGACCCCTACTTCCGATATGCCAAATTCGTTTCTAGAGCCTTAGAATTCGGCATAAACCTCCTTATGTTGTTCCCAGTTAGTAAGGCAACTTTCGAGGAGAATTTCAATCTGAACGGGGAGATGTCTCCAGATGTAAGATTAAATGGCTCTGAGCACTATGGGACTTAACTTCTAAGGTCATCAGTCGCCTAGAACCTAGAACTACTTAAACCTAACGAACCTAAGGACATCACACACATCCATGCCCGAGGCAGGATTCGAACCCTCGACCGTAGCGGTCACGCGGTTCCAGACTGCAGCGCCTAGAACCGCACGATGTAAGATTAACTTCGGGCGTGCCCCATGATAGTGTTATAACACCATTACTTTTCACAATATATACACTGTCGGAAAAATTAGTACGCCCATCTAGAGGTTTCCAGTTCACTCAATTTACTGTTGAAACAGTACATATACAGTACATGAGATAATTACAAAATGATTCAAATGGCTCTGAGCACTATGGGACTTAACATCTGAGGTCATCAGTCCCCTATAACTTAGAACTACTTAAACCTGACTAACCTAAGGACATCACACACACACCCATGCCCAAGGCAGAATTCGAACCGGCGACCGTAGGGGTCGCGCGGTTCCAAACTGAAGCGCCTAGAAATAATTACACTTACAGATCAGCAGCATAAGCGGTTGCAAGGCACCAGGTGGTGGTGGTGGTGGTTAGTGTTTAACGTCCCGTCGACAACGAGGTCATGAGAGACGGAGCGCAGGCTCGGGTTAGGGAAGGATTGGAAAGGAAATCGGCTGTGCCCTTTCAAAGGAACCATCCCGGCATTTGCCTGAAACGATTTAGGGAAATCACGGAAAACCTAAATCAGGATGGCTGGAGACGGGATTGAACCGTCGTCCTCCCGAATGCGAGTCCAGCAAGGCACCAGGTATTGACACTAGCTGAAACACCGATTCAGTGCGTGATGTAGCTTTCACAGGCGACAATGCAGGCGCTGTCTCTGGAATCCAGTTGATCGTGCAGATGACGAATGCTGTCCTGGAATAAGTTAAGCCACGCCTCCTCCTCCTCCTGTTCACGTAGTTCTGTAAGAGTTGTTGGTTCACGAGTCGCTCGAGTCACTTCTCGTCCCATCATATGTCATACGTGTTCGACTAGAGACAAGTCGCTGCGCGGATGGGAGGCACATTGAGTTTCACGGGTAATGTGTGGGCGAGCATTGTCTTGTTGGAACAGCACATCAAATTCTGTAGTAAGAACGGCAAAAGTACGCGTTTAACAACACTCTGCATCCCCTCTAGAAATATCAAAGGTGAGAGATGGTTGTAACTTTTTGCACCCCAGACAGTGAAACCTGGGGTGTGGCCAGTTTTTCTTGAAAGAAAGCACTTTAGAGAGAGCGCTCGCCAGGTGCGAGGCATAGACACAAACGACCACTACTTGCTTGCAGGCAGAGTGTACTTTCATCACTGATCCTCTGACAGCACCGGTCAAGCAGTGCAGATCGATGTTGTGGCGCGAGTGGAACACGCGCTGGAGTTTGCGTGCGCATAGTCTCATTGCTAATAACTCGTTCGCAACAGTTTGTGTTGGCACGTCATGCGCGACAAGCCCTCTTATTTCTACTGTGGTAGCTGTACGATCTGCTACTGCTACCCTAGCAATACGACGATAATAGCGCACCGTTGTGCTGCGTGGGCATCCAGAACCTCATCTGCGGGTGTGGGAATGTTTATGTGACTTCTGATACCAGCGTTGTTGCACAACTGACGTAACACGTCCAACTTGTGTGACAATTCTCCGAAAGGACCACCCACTACTCGGAAGGCAATTATTTGACCCCCTTACAACTAGTTCATTTGGCTGTGGGAAGCACGAGTGCGTTTCCTTGGCATGCTTACCTGCCTGCTTCACAGGTCTGTATCACACTTAGCCTTCTGGCTGTGAGCACTCTCTATTAAAGGGTAGACACAGATGGCGATCTGGTAGCTGTATCACTTCGCAGTCTGTTGGCAGACGACGTTGAAACCATTATCAGTACCTCTGCTGTCAACCAGGTGTACTAATTTTTTTCCTTGCAGTGTATGACGACCCAGTAGGTACAGTCGTGAGTTCCTTGAGGCTTTTCTCTGCAGATGCTGTTGTGTATAAAAAAGTCGCGAGGCTGGAAAATTGTACCGAAATGCAAGAAGACTAAGATGGTCGACGTTAGATTCAGAGAGACTGAGATTCATTGGAAGAATCATCAGGAGACGCACTCCATAAACAAAGGAAGTAGCCTACAGAACGTTCGTTCGACCAATTCTTGAATGTTAGGACATCAGCCCTGCACTGGACTGCATAGGGAAGCTCCAAAGGAGCTCAGCAAGTTTTCATTATAGGTTCATTTTGTAAGTGAATGATAGACGATGCAAGAGAGGCGTTCTGCATCGCGTTATGGTCTACTGTTAAAGTTCCAAGAGGATACATTTATTTCTCCTACTTATATCTCCTGGAAGACCACGAAGATAGAAATAGAGAGATGTGAGCCCATGCGAAGGCTAACCAGCAATTGGTCTTACTGCTTACCGTACAGGCTGGGACAGGAAAAATGGGAAGGGACATTGGTACTCAAAGTAACGTCCGCCACACACTTTAAGGTGGCTTGCTGAGTATAAATGTGGATGAACTGATAAAGATCAAGAAACTGTAGTGAAGGATATAGGTGGAATGGAGTTCGGGCTGAGGCTGGTGCAGACTTGGGGCTCACTTTAACAATTAATCTATTAAACACAACATCCCTCTGATAGCAGAGCAGTAGTACAGTTTTAGTAAACTAACACATTCCGCTGCAGCGCGCAAAGATCCTCAAGCAGAGCTCGAAACAATCAATACAAAACGCATGAAGTAAACAGAATTAAAATACAGAAGTAGGCAACAACAAAGCAGGGCCCAAAGCTACTAGCAGTAGCAGTAACGGAGACAACTTCTGGAGTTAAATACAAGATGCCAAATCAACTCTTAGGTTTAGCAAGGATCAGTTATGTAACACGTAGCTTCATAATGGCCTACTGCTACTGCCATAACCAGGTAGCTACCACACGAAGCTAACCCCATAACGCTCCACCAAACTACCTATGCATGTATCTTGATAAATTCATCTTATACATTAACACATACAATTCATCATTCCCATAGAACTACTAACCAAATTGACTTTTATAAAACAAATTGTTAACAACTGAGTTACGCTAACGATGTAGTTAACTCAAAATCCTGTTGTGCCTATTTAAGTCGACCAGCATTTAACAAATAAAATTCCACTCTCTCCCAGCACACGCATCCAAACACCTTGAATGCCATCAATAAACCCCCACAACATGTCAAATGGCAACCATGGCCCTTCGTGAAGGATGTTGTTTGATAACGAATACATCCAATGCACGGCTCGTATACAATACAGTGCATGGCATCAACCATAAAATCGCCTGGCCGAAACTGTCAGCTACTAAAGCAAGCAGAAACTCTTTGAAACATTCTGGCAGATTAAAACTGTGTGCCGGACCGAGACTCGAACTCGGGACCCTTGCCTATCGCGGGCAAGTGCTCTACCTCCGCTGTAGAGTGAAAATTTCATTCTAGAAACACCCCCCAGGCTGTGGCTTAGCCATGTCTCCGCAATATCCTTTCTTTCGGGAGTGCTAGTTCTGCAAGGTTCGCAGGAGAGCTTCTGTAAAGTTTGGAAGGTAGGAGACGAGGTACTGGCAGAACTAAAGCTGTGAGGACGGGGCGTGAGTCGTGCTTGGGTAGCTCAGTCGGTAGAGCAATTGCCCGCGAAAGGCAAAGGTCCCGAGTTTGAGTCTCGGTCCGGCACACAGTTTTATTCTGCCACGAAGGTTCATACCAGCGCACACTCCGCTGTAGAGTGAAAATTTCATTCCAGAAACCCTTTCCTCCGACTCCAATGGAATCGCTGTCTGTCCGGCAGGAAAGAGATACCAAACGGTTCAGCTGGCTGTTGTGTGCACACGGCGGCCGGACCCCATGCTGAATGTAGTGACGCGCTCCTGATTGCACCATAGCGCACCAGGTTCTCGAGGCCCTCGCTCTCGGCTCTGCCCAGAAGTCGCTCGTTCGTCCCCATGCAGCAACTCTTCATCAACCCTTCAGTCCCTATCTGCCTTTACGGAAACTCGGCCACCTTGCCAGTCCAGCCCCTGACGACACACCGCAGGCTCGTTCACCGCTGCCACTGCGGAGACATCTTGAAGATGTTGCTGGTTTCACTTGTTGCAACTGACTGAACATAGCCGTCACTGCTTGTGGCCCGTGGGGCCACAGCTGCGCTCGGAACAGGTAGTTCCTGAGCCAACTGCCTTCTCGCGGTTCCAGCGCGAAACACAACAGAAATGATCAGACGCGGGAAAACGACAGTGCTGCTCGACGCGGCATAAGGCATGAAATATACGTCCACTGTACTGTCCATTATGTGCGGCCACTAGGGACTTGAAAACCGCGGATAATCGAATTCCACGGATGACCCGCAATTAAGGTACACCGTAATGTGTTAGAATTGCTCAAAAACAAAAATTAATTATAATGCCAGAATTAAAACCACTTAACTAATGTTTACAATAAAGCAGCTTACAGCGTTGAAACCAGTTGCCTCGAATAAAAAATGTTTTATGCGATCTTAGATTTAGAATGGTTTTTAATTTTGTAGTATTGCTGTATTGTATCCAAGTTACACAACACAACATTGATCTGAAATTTGTAATAAATTTGAGCCTAATCAAATGGCTCTGAGTACTATGGGACTTAATTCTAAGGTCATCAGTCCCCTAGAACTTAGAACTACTTAAACCTAACTAACCTAAGGACACCACACACATCCATGCCCTAGGCAGGATTCGAACCTGCGACCGTAGTGCTCGCGCGGTGCCAGACTGTAGCGCCTAGAAACGCTCGGCCACCCCGGCCGGCTGAGCCTAATCTTTGAAAATATTTGTACAAAGAAAAACTTACAGCGTTTATTAATATTACAACTTACTTAATAAAAACGGTCATGATCGCATTTAAGCAGTTAATTATTATTCTCTAGATGATCGTTTTCAATGTTCTAAGAGATGTCATCAGTTCTCTGTTCCTTGATGACAGTGGGAATCGCTGGCGTGGAGCAGGTCCATCTGTGCCAGTGTGGAGAACGCTCCACGCCAGCGATTCCTAATGTCATCAAGGAATGGAGCTCTGATGATGATCTGTTACATGATCGAAACTGCTGATCTAAGGAATAAAAATTAAAAACTTAAATGTGATCATGACAGTGTTTATTAAATAATTTAGAAACTGAGTTCAATTCTAAAGACTTGGCTATCTAAGTAGCTAAAATATAGAGTACTTCGTTACGTCGTATGATTCTTCCCCGTAGTACCACACTCCTTTCGTCATTTTCGTCGGATTTTTCTTCCTCAAATAATAAGGCAATACATACATCTGAGGTGTTCTCACGATTTGAAAAGTCTGAATCTCTATCCGAGGAATTGCCTTTTGATCTATTTCCTTCCTTTTTGGGCACTGATGCAGTGAAATCTGAAAATGGTTTCTAATGGCTCCAAGCACTATGGGACTTAGATATCTAAGGTCATCAATCCCCTAGACTTAGAACTACTTTAACCTAACTAAAATAAGGACATCACAGACAGCCATGCCCGAGGCAGGATTCGAACCTGCCACCGTAGCTGGAGCACGGCTCCGGACTGAAGCGCCTAGAACCGCTCGGCCACAGCGGCCGGCACTGAAAACTAACTTACGTTGTTTTGTTTCTATAGCACTCTCTTCTCTCTTTCCTTAATACGTAGTTTCTTCTCAGCAGCAAGCTTTACTTTTACCAACTGTTCTTCTTGAATACGTCCTGTATTGATTGGCGGCTTAAGAAGCACAGATATCAATGCTTTTCCAGAAATTTTCCTCTAAATCTTTGTTTTACACTTCAGATGATTTAACGTCTCACAGTGTGCGCCGAACATATCTTTCTCGAAATTATCATTGAAGAATGGTTGTCACATTGTTGGTGTTGTGGTTTCGCAGGGATTTACCCCAGATCACCTGCAGAGATTTTCCCCATTTCGCCACTTTCTGACAAATGCACCATTGTCGATTTTTGGGACGATAACGGATATTTCCATGAGAGAGTGAAGCTTAAATTCATTACTGATAACGCCTGATTCCTTGATACTTGTTTTCAAACCACACATTATACTCCGTTCAAGGTAAACATCAGAACGGTTACAAGTCAGTAGTAAAAAACAGACTTATCCTAATTTCTCATCTCTGCAGCTACCTGCCGGGACCAACTTTCATGCAACAATAACTTACAATAAGGCAAACCAGCTCACTGGTGTTTATCACCTGAACCAGTGGCCGTTAATTCAAAAACTCGGCGCGGATATTTACAACATGCGGTGCTTTACCACGATCTACCCTACATCCCCTACTTTTGATTCACCTGCAACGTTTGTTATTGTCCTACTCTTATTGTATATCTGAGCCTGTGTCCAGTTGCCAATCTCCTCTTGATATGATATTTCAAATCACATCCATCAATGTAGCAGTCAGTATATGACTTTAAGGTATTTAGAAGCTGAGTCACTATGATCTGTGGAACATCAGTATTTTATCCCAATTGAAATGCTCATGTATAATCTCATCAATTTTGATGTTTGGGCAACATGGTTGAGGAGTGACAGTGATTAATACATATAAATTTAACTAAGTATTAAGAAAACAGTATTAATCGCCTTTTTTTATTTAATTAGTGCCGACCGGTTTCAGCCCATGGCAGGGGCCACCTTCATGGCGAACATATGGTAAACGTGACGCCACCAGCACTCGAGCATATTATGTTCGCCCTCAAGATGGCACCTGCAATGGGCTGGCGCTGATATGAAACTTCCTGGCAGATTAAAACTGTGTGCCCGACCGAGACTCGAACTCGGGACCTTTGCCGTTCGCGGGCAAGTGCTCTACCAACTAATTTTTTTTAATATAAGAACATTTATTAAAAAAACAATGTTACACATTCCAAATACATACTTATTTATACATACATGAAGTTATTTAAACAAAACGGTTTGATAATTTCAGTTACGCTGACGTTAAGGAAAGACAACGGAGGATTGTGTTACTGACTAAATTACCAGAAAGAATTAAATTAAACACCAAGAAAAAAAAATTTTAAGACATTCAAACTTCAACCTGAAGAAGTAAAATCTGCACTTTGAATTATGAGCTGCAATCTTTACAGAAGCATAATTAGTTCTTTATGATATCAGCAAGTTGGTGGGATAATTTTAAATATAATGCAGTTGAATAATCATATTAGACAATTTCTGAAATACTTGAGAATGGCGGAAAGGAGCTATATAATAAAATTGACTAGCCCTCCAACTACACTTTCTGGACATTAATTGAATCTTTATATCCAACTGAGCTACCGAAGCACGACTCACGCCCGGTACTCACACCTTTACTTCCGCCAGTACCTCGTCTCCTACCTTCCAAACTTTACAGAAGCTCTCCCACCAAACTTGCAGAACTAGCACTCCTGAAAGAAAGGATATTGCGGAGACATGTCTTAGCCACAGCCTGGGGGATGTTTCCAGAATAAGATTTTCTCTCTGCAGCGGAGTGTGCGCTGATATGAAACTTCCTGGCAGATTAAAACTGTGTGCCCGACGGAGACTCGAACTCGGGACCTTTGCCTTTCGCGGGCAAGTGCTCTACCAAACTAGCTACCGAAGCACGACTCACGCCCGGTACTCACAGCTTTACTTCTGCCAGTACCTCGTCTCCTACCTTCCAAACTTTACAAGAGCTCTCCTGCAAGACTTGCAGAATTAGCATTCCTGAAAGAAAGGATATTGCGGAGACAAGGCTTAGCCACAGCCTGGGGGATGTTTCCAGAATGAGATTTTCAAGGCAAAGGTCCCGAGTTCGAGTCTCGGTCGGCCGCACAGTTTTAATCTGCCAGGAAGTTTCAAATCAGCGCACACTCCGCTGCAAAGTGAAAATCTCATTCTGGAAACATCCCAAAGGCTGTGGCTAAGCCATGTCTCCGCTATATCCCTTCTTTCAGGAGTGCTAATTCTGCAAGTTTCGCAGGAGAGCTTCTGTAAAGTTTGGAAGGTAGGAGACGAGGTACTGGCAGATGTAAAGCTGTGAGTACCGGCCGTGAGTCGTGCTTCGGTAGCTAATTTGGTAGAGCACTTGCACGCGAAAGGCAAAGGTCCCGAGTTCGAGTCTCGGTCGGGCACACAGATTTAATCTACCAGGAAGTTTCATATCAGCACACACTCCGCTGCAGAGTGAAAATCTCATTCTGGAAACATCCCCCAGGCTGTGGCTAAGCCATGTCTCCGCAATATCCTTTCTATCAGGAGTGCTAATTCTTCAAGTTTCGCAGGAGAGCTTCTGTAAAGTTTGGAAGGTAAGAGACGAGTTACTGGCAGAAGTAAAGCTGTAAGTACCGGCCGTGAGTCGTGCTTCGGTAGCTCAGTTGGTAGAGCACTTGCCCGCGAAAGGCAAAGGTCCCGAGTTCGCGTCTCGGTCGGGCACACAGTTTTAATCTGGCAGGAAGTTTTAATTTTGTTATGACTTAAAATAAAGGACTATGGTGTCAGGGGACTGCAATGAGTCACCTGCAGGCAGTTAAAAGTTTCTTCCATTTTTCACAGCGACTACATTCCGACGACGCGTATATGTTCAAGAAGTAATCGACGAAAGTATTTTCGAGTCACACATCCCTTCAAATAGAAACAAGATCGTGAAGAGAAAAATACCAGTTTATAATATTTGTCTCATGCTGAAGTATTAAATGTGAATAGTTTTGAAAAGAATGATTGTTATTGCATAAA
The DNA here is from genome assembly GCF_021461385.2 of Schistocerca piceifrons. Taxonomy (NCBI): domain Eukaryota; kingdom Metazoa; phylum Arthropoda; class Insecta; order Orthoptera; family Acrididae; genus Schistocerca; species Schistocerca piceifrons. Next base: position 785,863,422 of record NC_060140.1, on the reverse strand, counting down.
TAACGAAATTAAAAATAAAGCTGTACAATTAAACAGTTTACTAATATAACACAAATGAAAAATATTATTAAAGCACTATACAAATGTAACAAATAATGCATGGATATATCATTGATGAATCTGACATATGATTTGGTATACAACACGGAATTTCCAGGGGAGAGAAGCGACGAAGATTCAAATTGTGAGCACTAAGGAATGAAATCGAAATAAATTCACTGAATGCGAATAATTTGGTGTCAGTTCTTTTAGGTACATATGTTGTACCCGTAGGTAACATATGAAAAGACTTGCAGTACCGGAACTTAAGCCCGATTTCTGTCTTACTGTGAGGGGTCACCTTACCATTAGGCTGTCCGTGTGTAGCTCCTGGACCGACCCAAATTTCCGAATGTCACAGTGTCTACATATTTATGCCGTAGTCTCCCATTTTCATTCCTAAATGCTCACTGCTTAATTCTGCGTTCCCACATTAGTGAGAATATGACTATGGGGGAAGCGAGACCTGACCTATATGTTAAATAATTCTGGGCAAAGATATCGACCGAAAAGATATAAGCTGAAACAAACTGACGTCGTCCACAGAAGTCCATGATGTACAGAAGAGGAAAATAGAACACAAATGAAGAAAAATACACAATCATATGATTGTCTAGACAAGTAGTGTAAAATAAAGTTCAATAATTAGTGGTCAACGTGTACAATATTTAGGATGACGCTTGCAAATAAATTCAGAACGAGTAAAAATATCGGGGTGGTGTTGTCGCTAAGTTTCAGCAGAAGAGATGACTATTTTTCTGACGTACGAAACTAAATTTTAAATCTTATACCTGCCAAAAACGACAAGGCCTGTTTTCTGTTTCAGATGGATCTATACGGTATATATTGAGCACTGTAAACATGCTTCGAAGAGGACTTCAACCTGAGCAAACTGCATTCACATAAAAGCATTTAAAGTCACTGTCCATGCCCACGGATTACAGGAACCTGTAACGTCTGGCCAAATTTACCGAACGTAGCTCAAGTGTGGTTCATCTGTTTATCTGAGAGATTATGCCCGTTTATCTCTGTTTTAGCCATCACACAACTTGCTTGTGAAACACTCAAGAGTTTCAAAATACATATGAGAGTCGAAAAACAGTGTATGATTCTCTTTTTAGATGAATGAAGCCAAGCAGGTAAGAGCAGCGGTGCGAAGTATACAAGGCCAACTCATCATGTCACATCCCTACCATCTCTCTTAGGAAAAATTATAAAAAAAATTCAATGAACTGTAAATGTGAAGAATAAAATAGTTCAACGAAAAGCACTGAAATTAGCAATGATAGAGCGCTACCTACGTGTCAATGCGAGGTAGTCTGTATGTAAGCCAAGGGAGTATTCCGCAAATACTACACTGCAGTACATTTCATCCTTTCCCATTTCATTCCACCAATAACTCCATAGGAATTGCATTCAAAATCGATTGCAGTTCTCGAATCGCCTCTTTGAAAGCAGCGTGGTAATTCGATATTTCTACTCAAGAAAGATAAAATATTCTAAACAATATAATTTTTATTTATTCTGTTACGCAAGACATAAATTCGTCATTTTGGTTGGCAGAATAGTTTAGTTTATACGTCATTTTTAAAAGCTAGTAGAGAATTTATATTAAGTGAATAAAGTGACATACCAAACGATTATAAAGTCTTATGTTTTAGAATGTTACTGCCCTACAGAAATTTATCACATGTTGATAAATGTTCGAAGGTTAATGCATCATTAAATACAAGCTATACACTCAGTAATGAACTTGGGAAAGCTCTAAAAGGAGATAATCAAAGAGTCCAGTGTTGTTACTGAATTTCGTCGAAAATTAGGTGTTCGGGTAACAGTTTATGGGGAATTTTCGGAAAATAATAGTGGACAGTTGCGAGGACATCAGGTTGCTAACGTATTCTGCTTTCAATTAGGTGAATCATTAAACCCCTTAGCTGCTCTAGGAAAGATGAAACTGTACGGGTTTGACTAGTCTAGTGACTAAGAAACAGTGGATACCTGCTTTTCAGTGATAATCTGGTGATTCATTCATGCCGAACTAGACAGCTATTTTGCAGAAGGAAAAATATCGTAGGAGCTAATGAAATGCAAGCAGAGTCGCAGAATTGGCGTATTCAGATCTTTTTATGTTCTTGCAACAGCGTATTTAATGCTCTGCTTGGATGTGCGCAATTTTTGATAACGCCACTACTTTTATTGGTAATGCCAACGAAAATCGTATCCACCTGTTAATTTCGTAAAGCGCAGTTTCTTCAGCAGTGGCCCTTTATCGCCACGCCATTCCGAGCACTGAAATATTGTTCCGGCAACGTAGGCAAAGCCGCAAGTACGGTCAGAAACAAAAACGCTGTAGGAAAAGTCCTCACTAAGGTCAGTGGATAGCGAGTGTGAACATCTACCAGTTTCATCGTCGACATTCTTCCGCTAAGGGCTTTTACACCTTGCAAACACAGCTGCATGTTCGAAGTTTAATGCAGAATACGCAAAACCCGTGTTTCAAGGGAAGTAACCTTCAGATGCTCTCAGATCAATTTAGAGCCAGCCGCGATGAAACTTACATACACATCGTAATGGTTTTCTGGGGATCACAGAGACTGTCGTCGTTCACTGTCTCACCGTCGTGATGAAAACGTTTGTGAGGCAAAGATGACTAATTGAGTCAACGCTTGCTGTGTGACTGTGCACCACCGAAATCTGTGAAACTGTCCTTTTCGCGGAAAATGTAATATATGACTGAATTTAATTACTGTCCGTGGTACCGTCTTTTCATTATGTCCTGTTCTGCGCCCCCCCTCCCCTCCCCCCCCCCATCGACCCCTTCCATAGAAACACATACACACAGATACACAGACATACACACACACACGCGCGCTCACACACATTCGAAATGGCTCATACTAACTACATAGTTCAACAGTCTTCTGATGAACGGGGTTATCGGCAGAGTTGCTGAAAGGTAATGATGCATCCTACCTATGTAATAAATGTTTAGTTATTTCACTCATGGCAGAGATTAGGAAAAGTGTTTTTTCAAGAAGGCTTGTGTTGGTCTCTGCATTCAAAGAATAATTGCTGTTAGTGTGGGACCTGGATTTCGTGAATCTGCTTAACACCCTCAGAGCATGTCCGATAGCATTAAGAACAGTAGAACCCCTCTAATCCGACCTTAGGTAGTCCGTCACTCCGGTTAGTCTGACCATGCTGAGGCTCACGAGCCTGTGCCGACTTCTCACTGACTGGACGCCTGTCGGGCCATTGTTGAGGTGTCTATCACTGTGCATATTGTTATACTGTACGTTATTGTGCAGTTTTATCCTTTGTTGGGATTAAAAAACGTCGTTGTTTGCTTTATTCCGTGTTCTCTACGGTACTTATTACTGTAGATTCATTGTGTATACAGTTGTCTGATTTTCAACATGTCTGGATTCAAACGTAAACACGTAACTCTTTCAATAAATGAAAGTTAGCAGTGCTACAAAGACTGGACGAAGGAGAATCGCTCCAAAAATGTTGCAAAGGAATTGAATATAGGTGTTACGACGATGAAGGATTGGAAGAAGAATCGGAAAGACATTCAATCCTATACAGTTACAATTGGTGGTGAAAACACTCTGAAGAATTGCAAAACATTAAAAAACCTAAATTGAACTGCTTGATAACGCTTTGTGGATGTGGTTTTGTCAAGAAAGAAGGAAAGGAACTCCAATATCCCGGCCAATTCTCAAAGAAATAGCGAAAGTTTTGCACAAAGAACTGGAAGCCGAAAGTAAATTTGCTGCCAGTGAAGACTCGATTGATCGTTGGAAAACTCGTCATGGTGTCCGACTTGATTCTATTTCCGGTGAAAAACTATCTGCCGATGCCGCAGCTGCTAAGGAGTTTTCTGTTAAGTTTCAAGAAATTGTAGAAGAAAATGAACTGTTACCATGCCAAGTGTGTAACATCGACGAGACAGGGCTGAACTTTAAAATGTTGCCAACAAAAACGCTCGCAGCTTCAAATGAATCCGTGGTACGAACGAAGTTTATAAAAGATAGAATAACAGTCATTCCTTGTAGGAAGCTCTCCTTGTTCGTCATTGGCAAATCTAAGAAGCCAACGGCTTTCAAAAATATAAACTTATCTCCTTGCCGGTTTATTACCGCAATCAAAAATCTGCTTGGATGGACTGCAACCTTTTTAAATCCTGGTTTTTCGACGAGTTTGTGCAATCGGTCGAAAAAAGACTTGAAGCAAAAAATTCTGCCTGTTTGTGCTCTACTACTGTTGGATAACGCACCATCACATACATCTGAGGAAGATTTGGTGAAAGGGGACATAAAAGCTCTGTTTCTGCCTCCTGATGTGACCTCACTCATCCAACCAATGTTTAAAAAGGCGATATCGCAGAAATTATATCAGTTCAATCTTGGAAAAATCTGAAGGAGGTCATAACCTGTTTGAGGCAATGAAATCCCTTATCATCAAAGATGCTATCAACACAATCGCTGCTGCATGGGATGAACTGAAACCTGACACACAGCGGAAATCGTGGCGTAAGCGTTAGCCACAAGTTACGGCGGAAAATGAGCATACCGAAGATGAGCAAAACAACGATGCACTTGAATTCGTTAAAGATCTACAAACTCTGGAGCCGAACGTCCCTTCCAATGAAGTTGAAGAGTGGATCAACGAATGTGACAAAGGCTGTGACACTTTTGAAGAGCTCAGTGACAACCAGATTGTTCCCGCTGTTGGCCAGGAAACTGTGAATGGGAGGAATCAGGCGGCGAAGACGAACCCCCCATCCGGATTTCACACAACGATGCAAAAATCGCTTTTGACATCGCCCTTCAATACATCGAGCAGAATCCAACTTCAACTCCAATGGACGTTTTGTGGATGAAAAATGGAGGGACACTGCAGCTAAATCTAGAATAACATGTGCTAAACAAAGATGTATCACTGACTTCTTTCCAAGTAATTTGTTTTCATTTTTACTGTAAAAACAATGCATACAGTTTAGTCATTTCTTAGTTTATACATACAGTAGTTTATTTCTTTGTAAAAAATTTCTTTTTTATATACAGTGCTATAAATATTTTTTAGTTTACAGTATAGATCGTTTATACGTTGTACAGTACACTACTGTAATTTGTTTGTCGTTTTTCCTTTTAAAACCAATACATATTATAGTGTGTATAGACGTTTTTTAGTTAATATATTGTTTAACACTGCCTAAAAAACATCTTTTTATATTACTGTAGACGTCTGTTATTTCTTAAATCGTTTAATTTTTTGTACTAAATGTCTTTTTATATTTTTTGCAATAAATATTAGATTTTTCGGATAATCCGACCTTTTTCTCGTTCCGACCATGGTCCCGGTCCCGAAGGTGACGGATTAGAGGGGTTCTACTGTACCACAAAATTCACATGCGTTTAACTGCGTGTACTTTGGGTGCAATGGTACCTTAGAGAGCGTCCACCTAAAAAACTAGCCGAAATAAGTTAAGAAATATGCATATTTAGGGCGAAAATCATTACACTGTTCCCCACAAAGTGTTTCAGTTATAGGCTGAGATTAAACCTGATGTTACGTAAAGGCAAAAGACATATAGTGAATTACTTGTTCTGACCATTAAAGTCTCTATTTACTCCATCATCTGTTAATTGGAAAAGAGGTATAAAAGTCGTTTTTAAATTTTAGTTGAGAAGTTAGGTACCGCCTGAGCTCGCTGTCAAGTAAACATAATACAATAACGTCTTAAGTTTACGGCTCTGATATTCACACCCTAACAGGGTAACCCCAACCTATATTATGGTGCATAAATTTTCCTCTTGCGAGAGTAGTCCGGAAAAAACTCCTATCTCGTCAACATAAATAATTTCCACGTGGATGATTAATTCAGGGAGCTGGCATCGATCGTAAATCTCTTCGCTCGACGTAGCCGCCATGTTGGCATCCGGTGGCTGGCTCTCAAGTTCTTGCCCCCTCACACCGCTGGCGCCTGCTGTGCATATTTTATAGCGCAGGAAATTGTATTCCGCTCCAGATTCGTGGAAACGGCTAAGTATATTCGCCTACCATCGCTTAGTAGCTCTTTATGTTTGATGGAAAAAATCATTCAACAATACAGGACATTGCATTTTTGAATTCGATTGTTTCCAGGAGTGACACAAATACCGAACTGACTTATTCGGGACACTAAGAGGGATAACGTAGTAGCATCAGAGATTTTTCATTCATGTGTACCGAAACCGCTACCTGACACTTGTGGAATTTCTGTAGCACTTCCATGAACCATCGCTGTTATGTTCTAAAATAGAAAAACCAATTTAGTGTTCCACTTTGGTTCTCTTTCGATTTTGTTATTTCTAACGTGGTGATGAAGCGGTTAACCTCAACGTACGCAGCCCATAAGCTTGATGAAACAGAGTAACAGTTGTCATGTATGTAAAATCCCGTGGACTGAATAAAGGATCGCAAACTGACTGGCTCTTCGTCAGGTATCAAGAAACGTTAAAAATGTATGGTAGCGCAAGTGGTGCGAAACCAGTCGATACAGGTTGCACACGCTGTGTGATGGGATGATCTCTTGGTTTAATAGCAAGAAATTTCCTCTACAGTCTAGATCGCTAAATATCATTTATTTCACGATGACCGAGTGCTACAGCAGCTTGTTCTCATAGCCTGATCTTTGGAAATTTGAAGTGCATGCATAACAGTCACATTCCACTCATTCAGCAAACACATTTGACGTATGGAAATTTTCATATTCTTATTACCGAAAAACCAATGTGTTTACGTAAGCGTCTACTGAAACCGATCATTGTGAAATAAATAATTTGTAGCGATTATGGCTGCAGGAGAAATTTATTTCCATTAAAAGTACTCAACGTCGCTGCTCGGCCCACAAGACATAAGCTGTTGTGGCTTGTGACCTTCTCGGAATTACTCAGGCCTGTAAAAAAATTAAAATACGTTGTAAGTACTTAATGATTTATATGAGTGCTGCAAAATTGAGGAATTGATCGCTAAATGAAATGCCACTGGTTGAAAAATATGTAATGATTACAATTTTCAACTTTACACACGGCATTGTGGAAGAAATTGTGCTACTAAATCAGCGTGCATTAATTATAAGAATTCTGTACAATAATTCTATGGTGTTCCGATGTCAACTATTGCGATTTAGCACTCTGTTAAGATTGACTTCGGCTGCTGAACAAATTGAGTTTGCTAACTTAGCATAGCCGAAAACAAATGAATAAGTAGACACGGTACAGAGATTGTGTAATAATAGGAGTAAGTTCAGGAGGGTGTTCCTCAGATCCTGAGAGAAATATAAATATAGTCTTTATACAAGTGATCACCCTGTTAAAGTTTACACTGTTATGTATTTCTTCATCTACCCATCTTTTTCATGAGTTCTAGAATGTTGCCAGAACTATTCAAATTAAAAACATTTTGTAATTTATGTCGATGGGCCCTTAGTAAGGGACTAGTTTCATTCACAATGTTTGCTGATAATGCAACTGTCATACATTAGCGTTTAAAACGCCACAAACAAAGTACGACAAACAAATGAAGATACTGTGGAAGACTCTTAACTAAAGAAGGGTAGTATAATTGGAACACCTGTGGCATTCAGAAATAATTGACTCTAGAATGAGCAGACACAGAACAGAGTATTCAAACCATCATGTTGCAAGATATGTACGGATGTAATACTTGACATAAAACATTGGCAGAAGGCCAAAGCACCAAACCAGTCGAACAAAAATATATTCGAACGAATATTTGATACAAACAATGAATGAGATATTAACAGAGAAATTGTATGAAATGGTAAATGCGACAATTTATGGAGCAGTATTGATGAAAATTATAAGTTCAGGTGAATATCTGGATATGAAAGAAGTATGAAATTCACTGAGAGAAACTGAAATACTGAAATAATTACACCACGGAGCACCACTTCGGTATTTATCAGATTTTATGGAGGTGTTTATCACATAACGTCTGGTAAATGTTCATAATTTCATTCTATTTGGAAATGATGTCCATCAACAATAAAAGCTGTGATGCCCGTGTCTACGAATGCACCATTGTGTCGTTGTAGCGTAGAAGCATACAGCTTCCAAATGTTGTCTGGAGGAACGTCTTCCCATAGTCAAGCATTGGTACGTCAGTACAGAACTTCGTTGGCTGGATGCTAGTAACAATACTGGTACGTCTTCCCACTACATCCTAGATGTGCTTCATGCAAATTGGCGTCCATGCACGCTAGTCAAGAACATGTATGTTTCTCAAGGAATTTTTAGTGTGAACGTAAGTGTTGGGTCTGGCAGTATACCGGTGGAATATGTCACTTGGTTGTCTTGTAAAGTGGAGTATGACTATACACTTTACCAGTCTTTCCACGTACTGGCAATCGTTTGGCTGTGCTTCAACAACATCAAATCAGTTCCGTTTGTACTTCGGATGGTTTCCTAGAATGCTTTTTATTGCACTCCTAGATTACTTATCTTTCCATAAAAACTGATCGCTTTCGGTTCACCTGAACCATTCGCAGATCTTAATGTATCGGTTTCAAACCAACCTGACAGACTTCGTAGTAAAATCTTCATGTTACGTCACAATATCCTGCGTCCTAAGTTGGACGGTTTCATCTTGTAACCAATGCAATAAGATCTGAGACTGAGTCATATGAACCGAAAACAGACACTTCAAAAAATTAAAGCAGTCTAAATGGACAGTAAAACGTATGTTTTAGAAATGATAGCGAATCTTCTCCTAAGGGTTTATATCAGTTTTGGCAAAGTTCCACACACAATGATACCAGGAGATGGAGTCGTATTAGTCTCGAGAATCACTGTTTCCTGTGACTTTTCACCTGATAGTCTGCGGCCACGTTGATGTCAGGCAACTACAGACCGATGGAAGACTCGTCAGTGAACACGACAGAAGGTCACTCAATGTCCCAGTTGATTCTGGGTCTACATCATGTAAGTCTATGTTGTGTTTGGGACAGTATCAGCGGGGAAAAAAAAAAACAAGAGAAACTCGAGATGTCAGTTAATCCTTCAGTCTCCCATTCCATACAGTTTATGATGACATTCAGCTGTTGGTCGTCACAGATAATAGAACATCGCAGTGACGTTTTAAAGGTCTCAGGTCTTCTGAAATGTCCCAGCCCCACATACCCTTCCACACTGTTGAGATGAGTCCATGTCATCAGCCCTCGTGTTGCAGTTACTACAGTAGACCAAACTGTGTGTGATTCCTCGTTATAATACTCCCATATACTGTGATTCGATCTCTCTCAACGTCTGAAAGATGGCGAGGGCCTACACGTGCATGTCCTTTAACAGTTCTGTGTTACGATCTCAGCCTCAGAAGATTCATATTGCACTCACATCACCTACAGGATAGGCTTTTTGAGCACTGAAAGTAAGCTCTAGAAGGATGAAATATTGATAGACTTACTGTAACTGAGTCCATCAATTCCTCGTGTTACAGAATCGTCTAAAATATTTTTTGGTACACTGAGGTTACGAAAGTCATTAGCTACCTCCTAATATGATGTCGATCCTCTTTTCTCCCGGATAGTGCAACAACGCGACGTGGCATCGACTCAGCAAATCGTTGGAAGTCCCATGAAGAAATATTGAGCCCTGCTGCCTTTACAGCCATCCATATTTGCGAAAGTGCCGCCGGTGCAGGATTTTGTACATGGACTGACTTCTCAATTACGTCTGACAAATGATAGATCGATTAGTGTCAGACGATCTGAGTGGCCAAATCATTCGCTCGAATTGTCCAGAATGTTCGTCAAGCAAATCGCAAACAATTGTGGCTCGCTGACATGGCGCGTTGTTGTTTCCGAACATGAAGTCCATGAATGGCTGCAAATGGACTCCAAGTAGCTGAACATAATCATTTCCTGTCCGAACGTAGCCATTCTTGCAATGATCGGTTGGGTTTGACTAGAGGAGCCAGTCCATTCCATGTAAACAAAGTTCACATCAATAATGAGCCACAGTGGCTTATTGACATCTTGGATCTACGGTTTCTTGGGGTCTACGCCACACTCGAATCTTACCATCAGCTTTTACTAACTGAAATCGTGACTCATTTGACCAGGCCATGTTTTCCCGGTAGTCTAGCGTCCAACCGTGAGGATCACGAGTCCAGGAGAGATGCTGCAGGCGATGTCCTGCTGACAGCAATGGCACCCCCATCGGTCTTCTGCTGTCATTCCCGCAATGTGTTGTTGACCTAATGGATACGTCCATCGTACTTACGACGTTAATTTCTACGATTGTCTCAAGAGGTGTTGCTTATCTCTTAGCATGACAGCCCTACGCAAACACCTTCGCTCTCCGTCGTTAAGTGAAGGTCGGTGGCTACTGCGTTGTCCGTGGTGCCTGAAATTTGGTATCCTTGGCACACTCCTGTCACTGTGGATCTTCGAATATTGAATTTCCTAAGGATTTCCGAAATCTAATGCCCCATGCGTCTAGATACAATGACCATTCCGCCTTCAATGTCTGTTAATTCCCGTCGTATCACAAGAAATTCCTGTGTACACATGGCAACTCCGCCAATGCACTGCCATTTTGTGCCTTATGTACGCGATTCGATTGCAATCTGTATATGGGCATATTGCTACCCATGGCGTTTGTCACTTCAGTGCATTGCTTTTTAACTACGAAGCCAGCTGCTTTTATTATTGTAATTCTATGATATTTAATGTACTACAGAATAATGTTCTAATTTGCTGCAAAGGAAATGCATCGACGCCTACGGAGCTGTGAGAAAACGAGTCGATGTATCGTTCTGTTTTTGTCCCCCCTTCCGACTTCCGAAAAAACGCTAGCCTCACGTTCGCTTCGCTAAGCGTTGACATCTAATCCATGTAACTGTAGCTATCTTGACGCTTAATCTATAGAACAGTTGCTAAACAATATTTAATTACTGAACCGACCATGTGTGATCTCACATAATAATGTAATTTTTGGCAGCTATTTTTCTCTTGGACCTCCCTCCTGAGAACAACAAGGATAACGGAACCTGATTGTAATATTTCGGCACACAACAATGGATGTTGCGCTGATTAACAACTTCACTGCCTACTCCGTAGTTTTATCCTCACTACAGTAGCGACGGTATTGTAGACTGGTATAATCATACTGTACGACAGTCCGTCTGAAAAAGATATTTCCATGAAGATTTGTGATCACCAGCTCTGGAGGAGCAGTTGAACTTTATTCTTTCAGAAGTTATTTGACTATTAATGTAATGAATTTGCATTATTACAATTCATTTATAGTGTTCTACTTGGACTCAAGATATACGCAAGCTGTGAGATTTTGAAGTCGCTCAGTGGCTACAATTCTAAAACTTTGAAGTTACGTATGAACGAAAATTGAAAAACTTACGGTTAAGTGAAAGTAATCTTAAAATCTGACGCATTAATTGAATTAGCGGTGCGACAAAATAATTTTGTATTCATACAAATAATTTTAAAGTGAGTCTGACATATACTTGCGACCATCTTTCATTACCTTGATTCTGAAAATAATTTGTACGGTCTACCTACAGCTTAGAGTTACTCAAAATTATTTAAACAAAACTTTGAAGGAATTTAGGTTTCAGTTCGTGACTTTAGAATAATGACATTAACAAATAATTTTAAGTAACTTAACCTATTGAGTAATAAAATATGACTTTTTTACTTTATTTTCGTTATACTTTCGCCTACTTACATTTAATATGAAGTTTGGCCTTGTTTATATTAGTTATTATGGTGCTGTAGTTTAAGACTGAAGAATGATAGTTCTCTAAAGTCTCCAATAAGAAGGAATTAATTTATTACCACCACGCTGCTTGCAGTAGTCATTTCCCTTGAAATGACGTCGGCTCCAGATTCCATCTTAGACTAGTGTAGGATATGCTTGCTTTCCAAAACCGCAATCTCTTTACGAAACAAATACTAGTGCCACGCCAAATTTAACTCAATTATGCACAGTTTTAGCTCTCATAAAATTGTGACATTGCCAGACATGACACAGCTACGAACACACACGACCCTGCTATACTTTCGTTTCGATCCGCCCTTTCCCGTGCCACTTTGCGCCGTCGTCACTCGCATAATTCTGGGTTGAAAACTCCAAGTGATTCCCAAATGTCTTGTAAGCTTTGTCGAAAGCAATATAAACTAGAAGTTAACTATGAATATTACAGTTATTTTAATTCTAGAAGAAACTCATTACTACGCTTTTGTTTTCTTTAAACAACAGCCATGACTCCACTTACGTCCAACACGTTGTCAAAGACATTTATCCCAATTAGAAAATATCGACACATTTGACATAATTTAAATAGATCGATAGTTGCAACATCCCACGCACGTGAGAATGACAGAGTATCGAGTTTGGTAGCATTATCTCAAAGCGTTCATTGTGCAACACATTCCATCTTCACCAGTTTTTTTTCCGACGCCCGTATAGGGAACAGTCGTGCAGTATCTTACGACTTAAGCTTCTTAACTGCATTGTGTAAGTGAAGTGGTTAATCCGAATCCTAATACACTATTCTCTTACCTCAAGGCATGTTCTATTATTAGCACAGGGTAATGATTTCAATTTTTTGTAGTGCCTAGTTACATCTACAGTGCAGGTACGTATTTCATTATTGTCATCATGGTAGCGACAACAGCAACCGTTACGAAACTGTCTCGAATAAAAAACAGCCCACAGTTGCACTAAATTATTTTTAAACCTTGACCATGGTTTCTGCTGTAATAATATAGTCTCCTTCAGAAGTCATACACACTAAGAAATGAAAAATGTCTTAGCCCAGTGGCCGATTCAAGACCAATAAAATAACTTCAACAGACATCTAACATAAGTAAAATTACTTATGGCACCGTGTCCTCCGCCATTACATCTGCTATATGTAATTATACTACGAATGGGGAGCTAAATTATTGGTACGGATATTACTAGACCCAGGCCAATAAACCAAGAAAACACACATTCTTGCAGGAAGTCCACTACTTGTTCTTGAATGCAGGCGCATATGTGAGGGGGTTAGGATGTACCTTATCAGCAATACAGCTACTCTCTCTGGTGGTGTTCAGACGGTCCAGGTCAACTGGACCTTGAGAAGTATACCTGCCCACATTATCCCACCAATACAACAGCCAGCCACTGTTACATCCGAATGCCCCCACCCACCTCCAATTTTGGACGTTGCGTGATTCGCCCATCGGGCCAAATGGAAAACCACAATGGAGTCCCTTTCAAACATTTTTAGGTTACGAGAACGCCGTCTCACATGAGTACGTGACATCTCCGTGACCATGATAGTGATCAGTCAACATCTGGCACTGTTCACACACTTCATTTCTTCTACCAATCCTGGTAACAACACTAATACACTTTGTTGGCAGGAATAACTGACTCCGCGAATTACAGCTCTAATTAGTTACACACCGCTTGTGTCGTGTCCGTGTACGATATTACATTGATATCCGAACATGTATTCAGGGTGCTTGACTTCTTTTTGTCAAGCGGTGTGTGTTGCGACGGATTTTTTACGTGAGTGCCTCCGATACACCAATTGCGACGGATTATACGTTGCTGCTGCAATGCAATTTCTTTCATAATTTTTGTTCACCTACCTCTTCGCACGTAAAACTCCTGACTGCAGCTACTTACGAGATCACAGAAAAGCAGTGTTGAGGAAACTGTAACCTCGTAGCTACACGCCGGAGGCCGCTATAAGTAAAATTTGATGAAAATTTTCTATGCACTTCGAAGAAATGATTCGGAAAAGGGATGTCACTCGTACTTTAAACATGAAGTTAAAATTTATACCTTCAATAGATCTTTATTGCCGTTAAGCAAGATCATCAGCCCACATTTACGAAAATTACTAAAGTTTCTGCTCACAGTTATCATCATACCTAAAACAGCCAGAACTTTTACCTTCCCAAATTCCGAAACTAATTACTTGTAACACAGTCAATGATCGGCAAATTACTTCTGCACACGATATTCAGTGGTTGTCTTTAATTAAAGTTTATGCTCGCCATAAAATACTCAGTAAGAATATACTCAGTACCGCCACGCTATATAATTCAAAGTTCACTCGCAATTTTCGTCGGATCGAATTATCACAACACTCTAAAGTTTTCATAAACAGTTTCTGGTCACTACCAGGTACCATTAACACTGGACCATAACGCGGAAGTCATCCCAAGACTTCATCTTACACATAATGCGAAAAGTCACATTCAGCATAACCGAATCCAATCAAAGCTAGCTCGCGACTCCTTTCTCACTCTCCCACACTCAGAACTATATCTCCTCGCTAGGCGGCCAACCATCTCGCTTCTCATTGGCTGTCAGCACTTCCGACCAATGAGAACTCACTTCTAGGGCGAGGCTCGCGCCAAAATCTAGTAAGCACCAACCACTTCTCTGTGCTCATTGACGTCACCAAATTAAGTAACACAAAACTCTCTAATTAAATAAACAAAACAAAATGAACTCTAAGCTTTACTCTATATCTGGAAATTTATTATGTAGTCGTGAATGTTCTGGCTGTCTTATAGATAAGCATACATAATTGGACATCCGACATTCACTATTGGGGGAACCACTAGTGGATTCGTTCCCACGTTATAGAGTTGGAACAATTGCCATTTCCTGTAGAAAATTACATGAATGATTTTTAATAGTGCCGAACATCCGACACACTCTCACGCATGCATTCTCATTCACAAGCACCCTAACACAGAATACACATATTTACTTAGAATTCTTGAAATTATTGTTATAGAACAGTCACCGAGATTTTCTGAAGCTAAAAACTTTCTAAATTTATATATGAACACTGAAATTCTTATCAGATCATCGTACATAGTCACTGAATTGTGAACTATTACATCACTGTATTTATTTTAATTCTTGACTGTCGGAAAATTACCTTTTTTGATGGAATTTTACTAACTTCCAAAATACAACTATTTTTGATCTAAGACTTTGACATATTGTTTGTTTTCACATCAGAAGGATGTACATCAAATATGACGTTCCTCAGGTTATTCCTTTATTAGTTATTAATATTTTTAGTTTCGTATAATGTAAGTGGCCTGCCAGCGCTACTCCACTGCTTTCACACGCGCAGCTGCAACAGATGGTCGTGACGTCAGTCTGCAGGACACAACTCGTCCGTTACTGACCGTATAATACTCTACCGGCTTACATTGCAGCCCACATACATTCTGAAGTAAAGCTTTTAATAGACAAATGGGCGATCGCGCACTAGTTGTGACGCCACACACCTCCTGAGGAACTAAAATTTTTAGTTTCTTAAAAAATTTTTGTTTCTTAATATTTTTCTATTATTTGTCATTTCTGGTTCTGTATATATTTCATTCATCAATATCTAGGGCTGATGACCTACAATCAGTTAACTCTAGACATATATCTTAAATCACCAATACTAAAATAAAAAAGTTACAATCTTGATTTTTTTTACAAGTTTCTGAAAAAGAAACAAACCTACAATACACTCTTTTTACATCACACGCACACTAACAACATAATCGCTTTGGTGAGCGTCACCTCTGAACACTTACACTTTTCGCTTCTGCTGGCACTCATTGTCCGACTCGGTCCTGCTTTGGAGGTCCATACTAGTCTTGTGCTACTACAACCTTACGCCAGCGCACCTGAAAAATTCAACTGACCTCAGTTTTCATCCATAAATGTTACGTCTTAACCTAACACAATAACCCTCTCAAAATTATTTTAATCATAGTTTTCATGACTCTTACTGAATAACTCTACATTTCCAAGTCATCATGCAAAATTTTCTTTCCAAAATTTCCATTTACAAATACCCTTTTTTTAAGTTAAAAGTTAACTAATTTTCCTACAAGTAGTACCAAAGTGCCACATTTACAATTCAATTTTATTCAATTTTTTTTTCATCACAGTGAATCAAACAAGTTACTGTTACATATAAATATAAACAAATTGTTTCTAACAAGTAGTACACAAATGGCTCTCCAAATGCGGTACACCACGTAACCTTACTAAACACAAAATTATTCATATATATACAACTTTTTTCCAGGCAATCTCCTGCAGTCCTATACAAGAAAAACAACATCTAAGAACAAATATAAACACTACACATTCCTTAAAACTACTAATCTTAAAATTGTTCTATTGACTTCTGGGGCACTTGAATGGTTCAGATTCATATATGGGTTCCTCTTGACTAAAGTCAACTTAGGGTTTCTCAAGCCAGCCTTTTGCTGCTATGTTTCAATCATCTCTAACTCAGATTTCACAAAATTCAACATCAGGTGTCTCTAGTCACATTCAGTATTTGTTACATAGTCATGTCCATACTACACTCACTCAGGTTAGTATGGTTAATAACGTCTCAATTTATTCTGGGTTACGTCAGGTTCCTTCTCACTTCACTCATTTGTACATCCACCTGTTTTTAAGCTTTGATCCCGTTTTCGTTTAATTCCATTAACTCACTCTGCCTCTCCTTCTTCTGCCAGTACCTCGTCTCCTACTTTCCAAACTTCACATAATCTCTCCTGCGAACCTTGCAGAACTAGCACTTCTGGAAGAAAGGATATTGCGGAGACATGGCTTAGCCACGACCTGGGCGACGTTTCCAGAATGAAATTTTCGCTCTACAGCGGAGTGTGCGCTGATATGAAATTTCCGTGGCAGATTAAAACTATGTGACGGACCACGACTCGAACTCGGGACCATTGCCTTTCGCAGGCATGTGCTCTACCATCTGGGCTGCCCAAGCACGACTCACGCCCCGTTCTCGCAGACTTATTTCTTCCAGAACTGATAGTTCTACAAGTTTCGCAGGAGAGCTTCTGTGAAGTTTGGAAAGTAGGAGACGAGGTACTGGTGGAAGCAAAGCTGTGAGGATGGTGCGTGAGGCTGCTTGGGTGGCTCAGATGGTAGAGCACTTGCCGGTGAAAGGCAAAGGTCCCGAGTTCGAGTCTCGGTCCGGTACACAGTTTTAATCTGCCAGGAAGTTTCATACCAGCGCACAGTCCGCTGCAGAGTGAAAATCTCATTCTATATTATTGTTAATCAATACGAATACGTCAGGATAGTAACCGCTTCAATTTAAATAAGCCGGCCGGAGTGGCCATGCGGTTCTAGGCACTACAGTCTGGAACCGCGTGACCGCTACGGTCGCAGGTTCGAATCCTGCCTCGGGCATGGATGTGTGTGATGTCCTTAGGTTAGTTGGGTTTAAGTAGTTCTAAGTTCTAGGGGACTGATGACCTTCGAAGTTAAGTCCCATAGTGATCAGAGCCATTTGAACAAATTTCTAATTGTGTATGTAGTGGATGATTAGTAGCTACCAAAATGTCAGAATAAGGATATCTATGACTACGAAATATTCCCAGGCATGTTTTGAGATAAGGGCAACAAGAATATTCTGTGACAGCGATTTTCTGAAACTGACTGGTCACAATTCCTCAAGTACAATATATTACATTTCAACCATTAGTTTTATTCTGTTCTAGGCAGTAACTGACATTTCATTCATTTTTTCAATTTATTCACATCTACTAACTACTTTTTATAGTGCAAAAATCAATATACGGCACTTGCATTCAGAGATAAACGTCTATTGCGGTGCATGATACTTGCTTTCCGCAAAGCCTTGGCAGGTATCCTCGACTTGAAAATGGCACCTGTATCTTTTGTGAAAGACGCCTACGACCGTTTGCATGAGCAAATATCGCTACAAAATTTCTGATTATTGGTTAAATTTAAGGCGAAAGAGTGAATAACTTAACTGGATTGGTAACGGAAATAATACGTTGTTGTGAGACAAAAATTTTTTATATAACAACAACATTTTATTTAATAAAATCTTGAAAATAATTCCTTGATGACTCACTTTACTTAATGGTACGGTTATATGAAATGCTGGCCAGTCATTAGTGACACCAAAACGAAAAATAGCAATTTTATGCAACCTGACTATATGTCCTAACTGAGATGACTATAGGAGCCACCACGCAGAGCGTCTATACTCACCAGAGTCTCAGCAGGTAATGCCTAACCATCTCCACTCGTCCGGGGTCCCCACACGATGGCCGGAAGGGCCCAGAGAGTCTGCACAGCGCCTGCTTGCCAATCTAATGGGGTCTGCTAACAAGGGGGAACTTCTGTTTCTCTGGTCCACTGCAGTCGCACTCTACTTGATACAATGGGTGTCTAAACCGCATCTGCACATTCTCAGAACCCACAGCAGACAGCCAATTCATACGTCAGCAGATGATCCGCATTCACATTTGCAGACTATACTAAGAGTGATAATATAACCTAATTCCGGATTAAAATTCCCTGAGTGTCGGAAGGGCACCCAGGTGTGTTTTGAGCATGTGACTCTTGTAACAAACCATGTAGCAGCTCATATGGAGCCGTTACATAACCTTACCCTTCTGAGAAAAGAATGAGCTGTAAGCTTCCTTGTTTTGGAAGGGAGTTTTGAAACGTATTTTTAATGATAGTGGGATGTGCTGTGCCATGTAGGTATATGGTTGACCACTTATTTGAAGTACACAAAATTCTAATCATCTAATATATACAGCATAATTTGTGGAAATTATTAACTATTAACAAATTATTCTCCTTCAGTGAATATCGACACAACCCTAACGCAGTAACATAGAGGCCCATGCTCTTCTGAAACATCATTGCGCAAAATATATAAGATATGACTTAGCATTTAATCTGAACGAAAGTCATTTCATCTATTCCCTAGGCCAAGCATCCGTTTTTAATGTTACGTGAGTGCAATCCTGAAATTGTTACCAAAGACATGATCATTTTCTACGTTTTAAACATTCTAAATCTCAAAAATCTTTCACATGCCCATGTACAAATACATACTTCTCATAAAACATGCATACAAGTCGATAATCAACTTTTGGGCACTAAAATTATTAGTATCTTTTCATAAGTGTGTCCTCCTTTGAAATAATCTACAAGACAGAGGAAAATATATAAAATCTTTAAATTTAAAATGTTACGCAAATTACACGAGAAACTTAGCCAAGTTCAGTTAATACACCACTCCCCAGCTTATATTGGCATTTCATAAATATTTTCAGTTCTTTTACAAATTGGAAACAAATATGACAGAACCTTGTGATATTATCATAAAAAGTCGTTCAAATGCTTTTAAGTTTCATTACTGAACTTCGCATTAATGTGGTAAAGTGCTTTCTGTAACATTGGTCCATATTTCCTTTAGTTACAAAACACAAGATCAGTTTTAAAGTAGAATTTCCTATTCGCTACAACAATCATAGATTTTAAGAAATGAGTCTCTATCATTAACTCACGAACATTTTCGAAAAATTTCATAAAGATAATATGAGTATAAAATCCGGTCTGATGTAAGAAAAACACACGCTCTAACTTTGTTAAATGCGTGGCACTTTCGAGCACTTTTATACACTTCAAAAATTGGTTCAGATGGCTCTGAGCACTATGGGACATAACGTCTGAGGTCATCAGTCCCCTAGAACTTAGAACTACTTTAACCTAACTAACCTAAGGACATCACACACATCCATGCCCGAGGCACGATTCGAAACTGCGACCGCAGCGGTCGCGCGGTTCCAGACTGAAGCGCCTAGAACCGCACGGCCGCACCGGCCGGCTTTTACATTTCACTATTGGGTTTGGGGCATTTGGAGGACATCCGTGTTGGGCTACTTGGTGGGTGGAGGGAGGAAGCTTATTGTGGAGGTAAGGACTGTAGACTGTCCCTGTGTCAAGCAGATCAACTCCTTGCCTCTGGTCTCTCCCTCACGATTTGGCTGCAGCTCAACAGGACCTTTGCTGCCCCGTGTTTACGGCCGCAACAGGACACGGCTGCGTGTGTTTACGCGTCAGGTGAGCGTCGACCTCCCGGGTAGCTTCATTCCCCTTTCTTCCTTCTGCAGTCCCGCCATGCCCGACTCTGGTGGTGAGTCCGACACGTCTCTTGATTCGGTACTGCAGACATTGTGGGTGTGGTGGTGTTGCTAACACGTCACCACTGGTGCCACGCCCCTTGCGTGCACCCGTCCCTCTTCTCACATCCATCCTGCGGCATCTCAACGCCTGAGTAGTCAAACTCTCCTCTCGCGGTCGCTGCAGTCTTTAATTTTGTATTTGGCAACGGCTGCCAAACTGGCAGCGCGTCGCGTTACGGGTCGTCCGTACGGACTGCCCGTGACAGTTTGACGTTTGTGCGAACGTCCCCCAGCGTTGGGGGGCGTGTCGCCTGTCAGTGTGGGCGCTCGCCAGGTGTGGGTCACTACCTGTCGCCACGCCCCTCTGCTGCTCGACTGCCTGGAGTGGCCGCCGCTTGCGCCGGGAGGCGGGGAGGGCCCACGTTACATTTCTCCTGCGACCGCAGGCAGCGTCCGTCAATCGGGGAATTCAAGACGCGTCCCGCTCGCCCCATCGTCAACCGCTAACCTCCTTCGCCTGTACCCTCCACTTTCCCCAGCTGCAAGCTGCTTCTTGAATCTGTGCTCAGGGGGACACTATTCTTAATACACCCTTCGTAATAATTTTCTAACTTTTATCTCTTCTCAATGATTCTTCATATTATGCCTTATGGACACGTAATACATAGAACATGAACAATTTCTACGATGCATATCAAATGATTACAGGGTACAACAATGCTACATTAACAAATACAAACACACAACTACCATTACCCCAAAGTATCCTCTTCAATGTCTACCATGCATTCTACAAGCTTAATTTATACGGTAATTTACTCCTCAGGCTTCCTTACTTTTGTTTTTCCATTCCGTGCCCCTGGCACTGTTGAAGACGTATTTTCTGGAAAATAAATTCTCCCCACAAAATATATTATCTTTTCTTCTACAATAAAATCTTCCTGGTACATCTTGTTGGTGCCATTTTCACTCTAGCATAGACGACTTACATTGCCTTGTCGGCATTGTAAGGTATAATACTAGGGACACAAAATCTGTTAGCGGTATTTAATATACAAAGTGACGCTATTGACCTATATTACGTAAGTTGTACATTGATACACTGTTCGCTATTCTATTAGGGGCTTCACGTTGGATACGTGATGCAGCCCTCTCGATTTCTTTGTCCGTAGGGTCTGTACTTCGATAGAGTTGGAGTGAGGGATACAGCACACTCGGTATGGTCCACTGTAAGGGCTAAGGAAATTTTTGCAGTTCCTTTTCCCCTTGCTTCATAGCTTGTGTGATCAAACCCACACCTTTTTTCCAGTAGAGAAGTCGATTTTTCGTACTTTCTTTTGGTATTTCTTCTACCTTACTGCGGCAGCGGGCTTTATGTTCTACAAAGCTATGTCTATGATCTCCTTGTGTCCGAGTGTTCTTTCCTTTGGCCGTGATACCAGTTCTTTGATTCTGTTCGGAGGCTCCATATTTTTCAGTACTAATACCGGTGGCAACATCGTTGTCGCATTCGGCATCTCGTTCAGAATTTTTTGGATTGCCTTTATATGCACGTCCCACGAATTGTGCTTGCGGTAACAGTATAGCCTACACAGTCGCCCTAACTCTTTCATGACGCGTTCTGCGGGGTTAGACGATGAGTGGAACAACGAGATAAAGTTCGCCTTCATTTTTCTCCGCTTTAACATCTGCAGCCAATGTTGAGACCGGAATTGCGGCCCGTTGTCCGAGACTACACGTTTGACCGGCCCGGCCTCCCGCACGAAATCGTTTACAAATGCCACCGCCACCGTTTTCCCCGTTGCTGTCCTCAGCGGAGTGAAGCAGACTAATTTTGATGTTAGTTCCACAGTTACGAGAAAGTACGCGTAGCGAGACTTCGTCCCAGTTACTGGCCCGAACAAGTCCACCGCAGCGACTTCTCGCAACCTGTTTGGAATTATCGGGTACATCGGAGCGGCGAAAGATGTGGTGGGTCCTTTGACACGGCTTACACACTCTGATCACCCACTGTATTCTTTTTAGCATATTATTGAAATAGCACGCCTCGCGTAGCTTCTGAAAGCTCTTCCTTGCCCCGAAGTGTCAATAGCTTAGGTCGGTGTACCACACTAGTTTATTGATAATTTCCTCAGGTATTACAACTAGCCATCGCGGTTCTTCTACGCTCCGTTTCCGGAAAATAATCCCGTTTTCTACTCTGTGATATTGCCGGATTGCAGCTTGATTTCTGTCCCTCCACTTTTCCTGGGATCCTTGTCTTGTTCGCGGCCGACATTCTTTAGTGACATTTTCACAAATGTCGAATTAAGTCGGGTGATGCTGCGGTTATTAGATTAGGAAATGAGACACTTAAAGTAGTAAAGGAGTTTTGCTATTTGGGGAGCAAAATAACTGTGATGATCGAAGTAGAGAGGATATAAAATGTAGACTGGCAATGGGAAGGAAAGCGTTTCTGAAGAAGAAAAATATGTTAACATCGAGTATATATTTAAATGTCAGGAAGTCGTTTCTGAAAGTATTTGTATGGAGTGTAGGCATGTATGGAAGTGAAACATGGACGATAAATAGTTTAGACAAGAAGAGAATAGAAGCTTTCGAAATGTGGTGCTACAGAAGACTGCTGAAGATTAGATGGGTAGATCACGTAACTAATGAGGAGGTGTTGAATAGAATTGGGGAGAAGAGGAGTTTGTGGCACTTGACTAGAAGAAGGGATCGGTTGGTAGGACGTGCTCTGAAGCATCAAGGGATCACCAAGCCTACGTAGTCAGATCACCAATTTAGTACTGGAGGGCAGCATGGAGGGTAAAAACCGTACAGGGAGACAAAGAGATGAATACACTAAGCAGATTCAGAAGGTTGTAGACTGCAGTACGTACTGTGAGATGAAGAGGCTTGCATAGGATAGAGTAGCATGGAGATCTGCATCAAACCAGTCTCAGGACTGAAGACCACAACAACAACAACAACACAGAAAAGTATGGAAATTTTCCGGGTATTAACGATCAAAAGTCCAATATTTTGTATCTGCGTCCGTATTGTTGAAGCCAATCACGTGGGTGTATCCCTTTCATCGAGTTGCGGAAGACTTCGAATTTTTGCACAGAGTAGTCAAAACCTTCCGCTTCCCTCCTGTACGAACCTACGCATGGGTTTCCCGATATCCCTATGCTCACTAGTTTCTTCGTAGTCCTCCTCATGCCCGTAATCACATCCCTCGTTACTGTCTTGTGCGCATTTGCGCACGTGGTTTCCCTTTTCGGTTCCGCATGCGAGAAGATTCTCCACATGAGACACGTTTTCTCATACCTCGTTTGTGGCATTGCGTTGTCGCCTGTTGACCTCGCATTGGCCTGCCCGAAATCTCCTTAATAATTTGATTTCTTCGTTGTCTGTTGCATTCAGCAACTGAGCGTTCTCGCTTCTCTCCGATTTTGTAATATCTGCAACCTTTTCAGCGAGTTTTTCTAATTCTTCTTTCACCTTCTCTATTTCCTCCCTATTTTGCACTTTTACCGCTCCTACTTTTCCCTCAAGTTCCACGATTGCCCTAGTGTTTGCATCTACCTTTTCTTGAGTTGCTTCTACGGCTTTTATCCATTTTATCACTTTTCTCTTTCTGTTAATGTTTGGAGTCCGTTTTCTAATTATTCTCCACGTTTTCTCATTACGACATGAACTCTTTTCTGTTTTTTTTTTTTCGACAGCGCTTAATCTACTACCTACTACTTCAAATTTTTCGCTGACCTCGTTTACAACGTCCTTTCGAACCTCCTCAAGTAGCGCCTTATTCTCCTCAAATCTTGCATTTACTCCGGTCATGTTGCCCTCGAGTTTTGAGTTTAATTCCGTATCTACTTCACGCATAAGGTCCTCGAGTTTTGAGTTTAATTTTGTATTGTTTTCTTCCTGTTTCGCCATACTTTCCTTCATCACCCTAACCAACTCAGCCACACAAATGTTATTCGGGTTTGTGTTAGCCGACGTACCTTGTCTACTCGTTATTGTCTCGGTTTCGTCCGCGCTTGCGCTTGGGTCCGAAGTCCCGCTATGGGTCGTGGAGATAGTCTGCACACATTCTAACAAGCAAGTTCAGCATTGCCGCAGCGCAACTGAAATTGGGGGTAATCCCGTTGCTTGTCTTACCTGCAACTATCTCCTCTCTCTCCGCGGCTACCTGACCTATAGTCCTCGCACCGCTCCTCGAGCGACTACGTGTTTCCATTATGGATCCTGGAATCATACTTTCGCACGAAGCACGTAGTTAATAGACCTTCGCTCATGGTAAAACAAATTACCTACCTTGACTACGCGAATCACGACGAATTATTTTTCGTAGTCGAGCGCAAGCTATAATTGCACGCAACCTAGCACAGTCGTCACAAGTAGCCTAACACATTTATTGTCACACGCAATACAATTTAAAATTACCCAAAATACATAAATATAACACACGAAGAAAATTTCCCCCAAACTCATTAAAAAAATAAATAAATCGGGAAGCAACGCGGTAAATGCCACGCAGTATTTGCAACTCTGATTATTCACAAAATGGACTTGTCACACCTGTGGAAATTTGATTATGTATTAGTACATGGTAGCAATCTCATAGCAACGCAAAAGAGTTCCTAATTTGAACTACATCCTAAAGGGTCGGCATTATGCATGATACTGGCTTTCCGCAAAGCCTTGGCAGGCATCCTCACCTTCGAAATGGCACCTCTAAATTTTGTGAATGACGTCTACGACCGATTGCATGAGCAAATATCACCACAAAATATCTGATTATTGGTTAAATTTAAGGTGAAAGTTTGAATAACTTAACTGGAATGGTAACGGAAATAATACGTTGTTGTGAGGCAAAAACAATTTATATAGCAACAACATTTTATTTAATAAAATCATGAAAATAACACCCTGTTGACTCACTTTACTTAATAGTTCGGTTATATGAAATGCTGGCCCGTCATCAGTGACACCAAAAATAAAAATAGCAATTTTATGCAACCTGACTATATCTCCTAACTAAGATGACTCTAGGAGCCACCACGCAGAGCGTCTATACTCACCACAGTCTCAGCAGGTAAAGCCTAACCATCTCCCCTCGTCCGCGGTCCACAGACGGTGGCCGGAAGGGCTCAGAGAGTGTGCACAGCTGCAATTTGCCAACCTAACGGGGTCTGCTAACGCGTAGGGAGCCTCTGTCTCTCTGGTCCAGTGCACTCGCATTCTACTTAATACAATGGTTGGCGAAACTGCATCTCCACATCCAGAGAACCCACAGCAGACAGCCCACGCATACGTTAGCAGATGACCCGCATTCATATTTGCAGACTATACTAAGAGTGATAGTGTAACCTAATTCCGGATTAAAATTCCCTGAGTGTCGGAAGGACATCCAGGTGTGTTTTGAGCATGTGACTCTTGTAACAAGCCATGTAGCGGCTCACATGGAGCCATCACAACAGAATCCCTATTCTTCAGGTAAAACTCTAGGATGGTAGCGAAGGTCACAAGACTACAAAACGCATCCACCATTATCTGGCCCACGCATTTGATGTCATGCTCGTTTCCGTCGCATTGTTAGAGGAGCAATTGATATGGAATGAATAAATAAAATAAATAACTGCAAGTAATCGATAAATACAATCGTACATGACCCCACCGTCCGCGTAGTTTACAATCTCCCAGTGAGGTCGTGGTTGAGCGATGTTAATTTTTCAGCAAGTAAACAAGCTCCCCTATGTTGCTTCCTTTTTGGGTGGGTGTATCCCAGAATATGTAACGATGCTCACACGAGTTGAGGTATGCAGTTTTCGCAGCATTTTCCCACGAGTGGAGAAACAGTCTTGGGTACCCCTTGTTGCCTTTTCAGAGAGTGTTTGTTACAGATACAGGGCTTGGGGGACTGATCTTTTAGAAATACAATGCCCTACTGTGCCTCAGTGGCGAGTGGCGCCAGACACTCTAGTGAGAAGCGCCTTCCTATTTATCAGTCCGGAGACCAGAGAGTTACTAACCTTGGAGTTGTTTGCGTAACACAGAAATGCAGCTACCCACCGCTCCAGCAGCGATTACTAACGAAGCGTCCCCTGCTCTATGGAGACACTGACTTGGTCACGCTCTGTATAAGCTGGAGTGCAGGACCAGCCCTTACTCCGGGCAAGTTGTTCTGCCCAAGCTATTTCTCAAAGCGTCTTTCTGGTGCCATCCAGTGGTCGACCACGCCCAGCTACGCAATGGATGTGTAATGGAGCGGCAGTATGGTCGAATTCCTGTGTTCCATAATTACATTGGCGAAAAAAAATTGTACACCCTTTTAGAAGTTTCCGGTTCACTCAGTATTTATTGTTGCAACAGTGCGTATGCAGTACATGATATATTACATTTACAGATTCTGGTATGCCGAAACACTCATATTAGTACATGATGTAACCTAAACGGGCTGCAAAGCAGGCGCTGATTCTGGCTTCCAGTCGATCGTACAGATGGTGAATATTGTCCTGGGACACATTACACCACGCCTTCACGACCTGTTCACGTATTTCTGTAAGAGTTATAGGTTGTCGAGTGGCACGAGTCGCTTCTCGTCCCATCATATCCCACACTGCTCGATTGGAGACAAGTTCGCCAGGGAAGTTGCAGCACGTCTTGCAGAGCACGTTGAATTTCACAGGCAACGTGTGGGCGAGCATTGTCCTGTTGGAAAAACACGTTACCTTGCTGTTGCAAGAACGGAAAAAGAGCGGGTGTAACAACACTCTGCATGTACCGAGAACTGGGTAGCGTCCTCTCTAAAAAAACAAAGGTTAAAAAGAGTTTTAGTTTAGCACACCACATACTATAAGACCTGTCTTGGAGGAATACACTCTATGCAACATCTCTCCCCAGGTCTACGTCGTTCCCGGGAACTACCGTCACCTGTGTAGAGGCAGAACCTGCTTGCATCGCTGCCAGTCCATCCTTTACGACGGTACTGGGCACTACTCACTGCTGATTGAATGGTTAGCTCGAGCCCCAAGGTGCCATGCCACGAAAATATATATATTTGTTAAACTCGACATTCAGCTTAATTGAGTGGACTAGAGCTGTGGCTCGGCTACGTTTAGTAGTTTATGTCTATTTTTCCACGAAAGTCTTTAGTATACTGACTCAACACTTAAAATGCAGTCTGAGCGGCTTCTACGTAGTGGTGGCTACTAATAACTGATACTACAACACTTCACTGTAAAATTATGTCGCGATCACGGCACTAGAGAGTCTGTTCACAGTTCACAAAATACACAGTTGTCTGCTGTCCTATAACACTATATTGAGCTCACGTTGATCATTTCCGAACGACGCTGCTTACAAACCTGTCCCCGAAGGTGGCAACCAACCCACTGTTCCCCCAGATGGGCGGCATGTCCAGCTCTTAGCGTCGCTCAAACTCAACTGTACCAAAGACGGCCGCCGTATGAACCCCCGGAAAGACTGCCTAACTCAAAATAATGTTAGCAAAAAAGTTACGAACGTTCTAAAACTAAACACAAAAATACATGTGATACATTGAAAAGTTGGAGGGCAGCGTGGAGGATAAAAATCATAGAAGGAGACCAAGAGATGAATACACTAAGCAGATTCAGAAGGATGTAGGCTGCAGTACGTACTGGGAGATAAAGAAGCTTGCACAGGATAGAGTAGCATGGAGAGCTGCA
Source organism: Schistocerca piceifrons (assembly GCF_021461385.2). Taxonomy (NCBI): domain Eukaryota; kingdom Metazoa; phylum Arthropoda; class Insecta; order Orthoptera; family Acrididae; genus Schistocerca; species Schistocerca piceifrons. Next base: position 785,835,651 of record NC_060140.1, on the reverse strand, counting down.
TCAAACCAGTCTCAGGACTGAAGACCACAACAACAACAACACCGAAAAATATGGAAGTTTTCCGAGTATTAACGATCAAAAGTCCAATATTTTGTATCTGCGTCCGTTTTTTCACATATAATGATATCGTGGCGTGATTCTGCTTTTCCCGGATTTTTGATGCTAAACTTAAAGAAACAAATAAAAATACATACTTAATTACTCAACTACCTGTTTAAACTTTAGAATGCTGCCGCTAGTCTCACCGCTTCAAATTTATTTAGTACCAAAAGCAAGGTTTCTCTCAGTTGAATCCCATATTGCGACCTCTCATTCGAAAACGGTACAAGTTCTGCTAAATCCGTAAATACTAAGGACATCACACGCATTCATGCCCAAGGGAGGATTCTAACCTGCGACCGTAGCGGCCGCGCAGTTCCAGACTGTAGAGCCTAGAACCGCTCGGCCACTCCTGCCGGCGTGCCTCTGACCTCCATCAGTGCTGCAGCTCAGACCTCAGGCGCCATTTCTCAGCTAACCCAATCCTACCAGGAACAAACAAAATTCATCCGATCAATTTCCTCTCAGTAAAGTGTCTGGGTATCAAGAACTGGTCGTACGTAAACCCACCTCCTCTGTTATCCAGACTTGACAAATACAGCACTGCAATTTGAAGAAAATATACGTATATAATACCCAATGACATAACATAATCCACAAATAAGCCTATATTCCCCCAAAACTAAGTAATCCTAAATATATAAACAAATATAAAAACATATATCCCCCTCCCCTCAAATCTAAACATTTCTGCAATGAATACAAGAACGTATTATACGTATACCATTCTGTTCCATATTCTCATCAGTCAATCCCAAGATCAACTATCTACACCCCCACATACCAAAAATAGTTGGTGTGTCACCAAATCACATCTACATTCATGAAAAACTGAACCAATATTCATATATTATATACAATAAGAAAAATTCCACTCCACGTCCCTCTCTCACATTCACATCCTTTCATCTACATTTAAGTCCTGTGCAGTGACTACAACTGTTGCAGCCTGTATCACTTCTCATTATAAGAGAATTAGCTGTGTCAACCAGTCAACTTCAAGTACCACTATACTTTTACTAAGATAAACATGAGAACCACTAAGCCATCAAAAAAATTCTTAAAAGTAAACCCATGTATAAATAGTACACAGCAAGCAGTCCCTTGCAAAATAAATAAATAAATAAAGAGAGAGAGAGAGAGAGAGAGAGAACGAAAGGAGGAAACTAACCTAGCTAACACACACACGATAAATTATCCACAATACATGAGCACCATTTAGTAAACACCTATTCTTACTATAAAAAAGGATTCAATCCCATTACAGTGGCTGTTTGTACAGTCCCAGCTCAGTTACATTCCTGTACCAATGGTTTGTGTGACATAGAATACTCCTACCTGTAACCATTTGAGTGAGGGCAGCTTACCACAACAAATGGGCCTTGGTACAATTCAGAATGCTTCTTGATCTCACCATCCTGCCAGGTGGTAAACTTAGGTCCCTATATGGTTCACACCTCTCTGCTCCATTAATTTCACTCGTGCCTTAGAGGTGAATTGGGACCCACTGTCAAATAGCACGGCTTTTGGCTTACCAGTTTCCTTGCAGTAGGACTCCAGTTTTGTAATCATAGTCCCACTAGTGACCTTTTTCATCCCATACATCCTTACGTGTTGAAGAATACATCAACTGCCATCAGAATGTACCTTTGCCGTCCCCTACTAGTTGGTAATGGGCTGAACCCATCAGTTGCTTGGACCTCTTTAGGTTTTAGGGCAAAATGTTTTGCATCTCTCCTTGACTGTTAATGGTGCTGTGTTTTACTCGCTGTCATCTGACATAAGCACCTAGTTGCTTTCAAATCCTACAGTCCAAAGTTATTGAACACCATATACTCTTGTAGTACCCCTATACATTTTTGTGCCCCATAGTGCCCATGGCTCAGACGTACATAATTAATTAGTGAATGGACATATTCCTCAGGTCAGCACAGTCGCCACTCCTCTTTGCTTTCGCTCTTTCTGTGGAACAACACCCCTTTAAGTGTCTTGTAAAAACTCTCCAACTTCTCATGCACTTTGTACATAGTCAGACCTTAACTAGCTTCAAAATTGGATCTGCACTCTGTATGCACCTCATGTCTTTGCATGTGCTCATAATCTGTTTTTCCCCATCCACACCACTCATATACATCAGCTTCAATTCTGCACTCTCTTCCGCCTCATCACTGCTCTCCTCATTCCCAATTGATAAGCGTGAGAGAGCATCGGCGACTACATTTTCAGTGCCCATAACATACTCTGTCTGGTACTGAAATCTTTGCAAGAACATTTCCCACCTAGTGAGCCTCTTATTCAACAGCCTACAATCCTGCAAATAACTAAGGGCCTTAAGTTCCGTCATTAAAATTGTCTCATGCCCTTCGAAGTCTACCTGGAACTTCATGAACCCCCACACCACTGCCCACAATTCCTCTTCAGATATACCATAGGCCCAATCATGCTTAGCGAGCATCCTACTTGCAAACAATATACCACAGTGCTCCATCTTTCCTTCAACGTACTTCTTTTGAAACAGAGTAGCACCTATCCCATAGTCTGAGCTGTCAGTGGCAAGGTAAAATGGGAGTGACATATCTCGGTCATAGACTACTGTCACTTAAACTGTCCTTGATTTTATTAAAGTCCCTATCACAGTCAGCTGTCCATACCCATGGTGCATTTTCTTTAACAATCCTGATGGGTTCGGTGCATTAAGGCTTGAATCATCTACAAACTTTCGCCAGAACCCTACCATTCCGAGGTATGATTTCAATTGCTTGCGATTTCTTGGTTTGGTACTATCCGCTATTGCCTCTTTCTTTTCTTCATTGGGTACAGAACACTCTCATGACAATACTTCTCCTAAAAATTTTATTTCTGCCTTCACAAACACACTTTTTGAATTTCAGAGTCATAGCCCCATTTCTCAAAGCTCTAAACACATCTTGCAACAAATCATAGTGCTCTCTCCAAGTTGATGTTGCATTCAGGATATCGTCTACGTAAATTGTCAGATTTCTCATGAGCTCACTTCCCAGCACATAACTGAGAGCTCTCGTGAATACAGCTACAGATATGCATAGTCCAAAAGAGACTGCTTTGTATTGATAGACCCTGCCTTCAAACTGGAAGGCAGTATACATTCTGCTTTCCACTGTTAAAGGCACCTGCCAAAACCCAGCCATATAATCGATAGCTGTTAATAGTTTTACGTTTTTGAACCCCAAAAAGATTCATCCATGTTCTCACAGTGGCCAGTTTCCTTACAATTATTTGGTTAAACCTCCTAAAATTTAGAACCAAGCACACCGCTTCAAGCACACCGATTTGTCCTTCTTCTTAACAACCACTATTGTGTTGCAATGTTCACTTCTGCACTGTTCCACGATTCCCCATTCTAACATACATTGTACTTCTCCTATAGCTGCCTCCCGCTCTGGCAGTGTTGTAGGATATGGCCTGACTTTAATGGATTCATGTGGATTTACCATAAGTGAATACTCAAAATCAGTTACCTTCCCTGGTTTTTGAGAAAACACATCTTGTTTTTACTCAATCATTGATATAATTCTGAATTCTCATCCTCATAAATCCCCGTTATACCTTTTACTTCACTCCTTATCTTTTTCTCAACCTCCATCTCATTCATTAAGCACTGTGCTACGTGGAAACTAGCCACCAATTTTGCATCATTGAGTGCATTTTTGAATTTAACCCTTTTTCTTCCCTCAACAGTATTCAGTTTCACCATCTGGTCCTTACAATCTACATATGCCTCATATTTTCTCAGTAAATCAATCCCCAACTCCATATTCTTACTTAAATTTGGGACCACAAAAAATGAGTGACTAAATCGCTTCCAATGTTTAGATCTGGAACTACCTCCTTTCTCAATGGTTTACTGAAAGTTTGTGTAGCATTCTTTTTTTACCCCTGTTACCCTGTTCTTAATATGATCATAAAAGCTCTTAGTCATCCCAGACACAGAATTTCCAGTATCCAGAAGAACAGTTTCACACATCTGTGCCACACCAACAGTTATTATTGGCTACACCTTTTCAATAAAATCATGCTCCAATTCTGTTTCAGTCAACAAGTCCTCCTCTATCTCATGTATGCAATCTTTAGTCATGGTGCACACCTCCTTTTCACTAAATGATTCAGTATCCTTATCCCTTGAAAATATTCAATCAAAGGCCTATTTCCAGAGTTTCCTGCACTCAATCCCCTTAGCTTCACTATATTTTTCTTTCTCCCAGATCTCCAGTATGAACTGCTGGTGCACCTTTGCAAACTTAACCTAGTCGTCAGCATCATAATCAGACCCATCTTTCCCCATCCATTCAGTTTTTAGCTCCTAATGCATGGCTTTCTATTGTTCATCATTACACACTATGAGATTTTTGATTTCATCAACATCCTCACCTTCCTCGCTAATTCTATCATTATTCACAGTATTATTATCACCTTTGCCATCTTCTCCCATCATAAACACATGTCCTTCATCAAATGATTTAACATCTTTATCCCAATTATCTATGTCCTTGTAAGCATATTTGAACACCTCACTTTCCCTACATAATTCTCTGATTTGCCTGGCATAATCATGCTTGCTAATCTCCCAATCATAAGGTGTCCACTTCTGAAACCATTTCGCCCTGGCTATCCAATCATCCGAATCAAAATCACTCTCTGCCTTATTCTTCCATGCTTCCTTGAAAAAATGTGTCTGCCCAACTTCATCATTCATACCATTAGCAACAGACATAAACATACTTGAATCAACAGTTTCAATCACAATATCAACACCTGCAGCTCCATTCTGCACATTCAAGGCTTCACCCACTACTACTGCTCATTCATCGGTTACAGGGACTATAGATTGTTCACTGGTACATTCCCTATCATTACTGGAGTGAGCGCCTCCACATATATTAACAACACATTCTTCAGCCTTGTGCTGCATATCGACACCATTACCCATGACAACATCCGATACAAGATATACTCCCTGCTCACTATTTGATATATTCACACTGCTGGAGCACATATTTTCCTGTACATATCCATCTAAAACAATATTTAAGCCCCACATAATTTATACCTCTTACCACTGGTGAACGTTACATTTTATACAAGACATTGTTATTTTTGCTGTTATTCACATATACACTCTCAACCTCTCAACATCACAGCACACATTTTTCCCACAGGTTGCACACCTGATAGATGCTCATTACTTAATATAATTTCCAAGCCAATACTATTTGAATCATTATCCTGCATTTTGATCCCTTCTGTTCAACAAACTCTCAAAATTTATTTCTCTGTCCTGATTCCTTCATTTCCTCTTATGTTTACTTATAAAGGCCCTCATCTTATCATGCTGATTAAACTAGCCTCCAAACTTCTCATCATTACCCATAATTGCCTCCATTCCACAAATCCTTTCTTGCCTCACTGATTGTTATCATGATCAACAAACCCCCTCTTAGTTTGCCTATAATTCTTACTCCATGCTTTCTCTTCCCTGGCTCCACTGCTTTTGATTTCATTAAAATATCTCCCTTTATTTGGCCTAAAACTATTAAAAGATCGACCATTTTTCTCCTGCAAATCCTTTTCCATCTCAAGGTCCTATTTCCTGTATGGTTTATGGTCCCAAGTTGGACCCTGTTTACAACAAATCTCAGTTTAAAAAATTTTTTCCCCATGCTCCCTTTGCATTAATATCTCCTTTCTCAGCTCTCTGAGACGGGTATTACGATTAATCAAGGAAAACCCCCAGTTGGGAAACAGGGCCAAAATTAGTTGGTTACTGTCAAGTTGCAATTTACAATTTTTTTATTGATTACTTCAACCATTAAAAGTCATTTCTTTACCACTTCACCAGGAGCAGATCCAAAAGGCTAGCAAGAATGAGTGCCTTTTCAAAACAATTTACTTTATAGTTAATGGCCAAGCCATTTTACTTAAAACCGGCTTTGATAAAACATTTGACAACAAATTAAAATTTTCCAAGTAATGAAATTAAGATCCTTACCTTGCCGTTAATAGCCAAGCCATTTTACTTAAAACAGACTTTCATAAAGCATTTAATAACAAATTAAAACTTTCCAAGTAGTGAAACAAAAACACCAATTGCATACAATTTCACTACCGAACATGTAGGGAGCCACTTCTTTTAAATTTTGCCACAGCAAGATATTAAATGACAAGGACTCGCTAACAGGGAGGCAGAACTAGCATTTTCAAAGAATGCCAAGTAGATTAAAACAATCACAGGAAAGATACAGTCATTCACCTTTTACAATAAATAACAATTTTAAAGCCACATAATTTTAAGAAACCGCCAATGAAAGGCAAACTTAAACTTTTTAAACAGTGGCCGAAAACAATCAGAGTAAAATACAACCATTTAACATTTTACAATAACTAACAACTTTAATATCATGTCCTGTCACCAAAATTTCCTGGGATAGAAATAATTAACCGACCGGGTGTAAGGGCGGCCACAATTGTCTCCCGAAGGATGCTCAGGCTAGAAGCGGACTAACAGACCCACAACGCCTCACATTCAGCAATCACATCGACCTCACGCGAAGCCAGTGGAGGAGGAGGAATCAAATCAGGAACCATAATCCCTGCCCAAAAATACACTTCCTCCCAGGCAGTACTAATAATAAGTCAAAAGATCACTGTCTATAATTACACCGGCGACAGGGACAGGAAACTCGAACGCAGGAGGCCACAAGGCAGGAAAAATGTAATCTAAAACTATAACCCCTGCCCAAAAATACACTTCTTACCGGGCAGTACTAACAAGAAACGGAAAATATCATTGTCCATAAATACACCGTCGACAGGGGCAGGAAACCCGAACGCAGGCCACAAGGCAGAAAAGACGCTGTTTGCACAAACCAAAATTCTTCAATTAACATGTAAACCTTTAACCAACTTAACTTGCAGTTTATCAGACAAACAGCAGGTGAACTCCGATGGAAAGGATCCTCACACCCGACCGTGTCCACGTCGCCAGCGTACCCAACTGGGCACAGTCACGTAGCCACGCGCTCTGTCACCGGAGCCCTCGTCTTCTCTGCACCCACGGCGGCGAAATACCACTCCTCAGGTTAGGCGAGTTACTAGTCCATCATTGCAGCCTCCAGACGGAAAATTTAAAGACATCCGTTGCCGCTCCCACCAAGTAGTGACTTGGAACCGCAGCCGTGGCCCCCGGGTGTTCACAACAAGAACTTACAGCCTTGTCCCGTCAATTCGTCCCACACGTTTCGCACCGCCAGGGTAGACCATGCGGATTCTCGGAACAACAGCCAACTCTCGACCGCCACGCCACGCCACGGTCTCATCGTACGACATTCTCTAATTCCCGATTTTAAAAACCGACCGTCCGACGCGTCACCGCTAGGCAACCAACCAGCCATCCCCCCAAAGATCTTATTCCCTTACACAAGGCTACCAGGAAGCAACGACTCGAAGATCGATAAGACCGGACACGCCGCCAGAGGGAAATCTCAACAGAATCGTACGCAGCATAACTATAAATATGAAAGAATCAATTAACGATTGAATGGAAGGACTCAGAACAATCTTAACAGCCTGATATATGTTGAGAGCCGACACACGGCTCACTCTCTGTTCCTGCATTGGCCTTTGATCACTCCTGTTTACACTTTTCCATGCACCCCTCTGGTACTTGACATCATCATTAAATCTTTCCCTGTTGTCTCTCCAAGGTTCATTTGGAATTCTGCCTCTGTTTCCCCCTCAGTTACCATACTGATTTTCTTCTCTGCTTGAATTATGGTGGTTATTACCCCATCTCACATTATTTCTTCTCTCTCCTTTATTTCTCCTTTATTCCCTGAATTATTACTCCCGAGTGTGGCTTATAGCACATTGCCTGGTCCACACTCTCAATAAAATCCAAGAAATTTTCTATAGAATCTGTTGGACAATGGATCAGATCCCACCGTATATTTTCAGGTAATCTTCCATTTAGAGTAGGAATCTCAGTCAAAATTCCCAATGGCCTATCCAAAAGTACCATCTTTCTTAATTCCTCCTGACAAAATGCTCTCATTGTTTGCCTACCTACTGACCCATTCGAGAAATCATTCTGTAATCTGCATTGTTTTGCTAAGCTCCAATACCTATTTAGAAATATCTATTCAAATATACTACATGATTTAAGCTGTTCACTACATTGATTTGTCCATGTCTGAGTAGAACCGTCCACCAATCTTTTCACCAGTTTAATTTTGCTGTTGTCACTCATACCATCAATAAAACACAACCAATCTTTTTACCAGTTTAATTTTCCTGTTGTCACTTGTACCCTCATAAAACAATCCTTGCGTGCTGCCAGAAAATCTACAGCATGGTACTTACTTTCCCCTGAAAAAGTCTTACCGCTGGGTATTTCTACCATAGGCCCTACCATGCTTCCATTAGCCCCACATAATTCTATATTATTTAATCTCCTATTAACATTGTCCATTTCTACACTACTCTTTACAGAAAAAGCAGCCACATTCTCAGTTTCCTTTCTTGGGTCGCTAGGTGTCCCTGCCAGTTGACCTAATAATATAGTTCTGTCTTCTGGTAAACCTTCCGGGATGTAAGGTCGCGGTCCATGAAACTCTTCAGCTTCTAACGTTTCGTCCAGAGCTGCGCTGGGCATCTTCAGAGGGGTGTTTCTCCTCCGGTGAGTCTTGCGTCGCCTTGCAGAGCCACCAGCCACACAGTAAAGTCAAACTCTGTGGTGTTTTGGATAAACTTTCTATAGATGTTACCTGTGGTGAGAGCTCATGCTTTCGCAAACCCAGAGATGCATTTCTTTGAAATCTCTGACACCAAGGGGTAATTTTTCTCGTTAACCTCTGTGTGCGTGGTATGGCCTGCAAGTTAACTAAGACTATGGGGAACAGACTAGTGCGGGGGGGGGGGGGGGGGGGGTGCGGTAGGTGTTTCAAAGGAAGATTGGATTTAACTTCTGGTCGTCAACGAGGTCATTATAGACGTAGTACAAGCTTCAATTGGGTCAAGGATGCGGAAGGAAACCGACCGTGCACTTTCAAAGGAACCATCCCGGCATTTGCATTGCACGATTTAGCGAAATCACGCAAAACCTACAACTGGATGGCCGACGCTGGTTTGAACCGTCGTCCTCCCGAATACGAGCCCAGTGTGCTAACCACTGTGCCAACTCGCTCGGTAGGTGAGGTCTGCTTCTTAACACTGCAGCTGTATTCCTGCATATTGTCCCCAAGCACTGCCACTCCATCGTCTGGTATGTGCCTGGTGGCTGCCCGGCCATTCTCAAGAAGCACTGTTCTCCCGTCCTCCCCTGGCCGTGAGTTCACTGCCAGCCTTGAAAGAACACCACCTTCTATGTCCCAAGCGATGAACCCCCGTGCAGCCCTCCGTCTCTCTCCAGCACTCGCCCTCTCTTAACGGTTTCCCATCTGCCTCTCCACATCATTACTACAGGATGCAGGAAATCCAACCAGAAACAAAAGCACAGGGATTTTGTGCACTCATTCCAGTCAGTCACATCCGTCATTAAACTTCCAAAAGAATGTGCTAATTCTTCCCGTCGCCTGTTGCACGAACGAGCTGTGGCTAATCAGAATGGATAGCCACATCTTACGGGTACCTGTATTCTCGCTGGTTTCATGCTTTTTACTATAAAATACAACATTCAACTCTAAATTTATCCGTACTTATCATTGTCATTCTTACATGTGTTTTAAAGTTGATTTTAAATTAGTGGAAAAGACAAACTCTTCAAGAGTTTCAGGAAAACATATCTGATAGAACGACATGCCACACCTATTTTGCTTAACTATAAACTTGATATTATGTTGTATGGCACAAGAGCCCAAATAAAATTGGATCAACTCTGACATGTTTTAGACACAGTGATAGGAATAAACTTTTATACAGGGAAATGATCTGCATTGAGTAGAAAAAAAAAAGGTTCAAATGGCTCTGAGCACTATGGGACTCAACTGCTGAGGTCATAAGTCCCCTAGAACTTAGAACTACTTCAACCTAACTAACCTAAGGACATCACACACACCCATGCCCGGCCATTCAGTAGCAAATCGCAGTACAAATAATACAAATTACAATGCAAACCACATGAGTCAGGCATGTTGTATAGAAGAAAGTATTACAACAGAATTGCTAAGCCAAAGAACGTTTAAAAATCTCCCATTATTCCGAAATAATAACGAGAATTATTTCTGTTTCTTTCCGCAGGACTAATTCGGTGGCTGCCCGTTGTGGCCGAGTGGTTCTAGGCGTTTCAATCTGGAACCGCGCGACCGCTACGGTCGCAGGTTCGAATCCTGCCTCGGGCTTGGATGTGTGTGATATCCTAAGGTTAGTTAGGTTTAAGTAGTTCTTAAGTCTGCCGGCCCTAGTGGCCGAGCGGTTCTAGGCGCTACAGTCTGGAACCGCGCGACCGCTACGGTCGCAGGTTCGAATCCTGCCTCAGTCACGGATATGTGTGATGTCCTGAGGTTAGTTAGGTTTAAGTAGTTCTAAGTTCTAGGGGGCTGATGACCACAGCAGTTAAGTCCCATATTGCTCAGAGCCATTTGAACTAATTCTGTGGTCTAATATTAATGCGTTAAGCAATGTTTGCTACCCCCGTAGATGGCTTCAAAACTGTTACGTTGTAACTTAGGATATACAACTACTCTTGACGTCACGGCTGGTCCCAAAGTAGTGAAACTCATGACATTGATGGCCAATAAAGAGCCTCAGACTAAAGATCGCACCCTAACGTTTCGCGTTAATGCTATCTCCTGAAACTGCAGACCGAAAATGCTGTTTCAGTCGTCTACTGGTTACGATGAAAGGAGACTGCATCGCCTGCTGTATACCGTGCAGCATTTAATCAGCTGCACCTCCCGGTTGATCATAAACTGCGAGCGTACGAGACGGCAGCGCCGCGCGGGGGTCGCGGCGGCGCCAGTAATTACCGCAGTAACGAGCGCGTCTGCTGGCGACTTGCGTGGTAGCAAAAAGCGCCGCTCATTACCGCCGCGAGCTGCGTGTCATCGTGGTAACAAGGTGGTCTCCATTAAAAACAACGGCGCCCAGACACGGTACGTAAAAAAGTTTTAATGAAGCGGTTTCCATGTTTTTGGGACCGCATTCATGTGCGAAATAGGCAACCGTATGCATGTCTCTCGTTAAGAGTGTTTCAGGGAAAAAATGTCAACTCTGGAGCCATCAGTCAGTTATCCTCGTGTCGGTTGTTTACCGTGCGCTTCGGTTTCAAGGAAGCTCACGTAATGATATCCTTATGAACAGTATCCTTACATGTTGGTGGCGGTAGAACAACTGAAATGGCTCTCGGGAAACAACTGTGGAGTGAAACGAAGTTTAACAAGATCTAATGTTGCAAAGAACATCCGAATTTGTCATCTTATCAGGATTGCTCTTAGTCTATGTCACGCGATGTGCGTAGAATGTGTTTTTGTTTAGGGTAGCTCACTGCACGTTAATGTCATTCGTGAAGGAGCTCATCTAACTTGTAAAAAGTACTGAACATCTGCTGAAAGGCTTATTGAAGCAGAGACTCTCAGGAGGATAAAAATATTGGTCCTGGGTAGCTTGGGTGTCTCAAACATCATTTTTATAAAGGTAAAAAAAAAAAAAAATTTAAGATCGTTTGCCTTCTCACTGCCTATGTCAAGAATTAGCTTCAAAAGGAAAAATCTGGTTTCATAAGACTATATCTTGTATATATAGGAAAACAGAAAATTAGGCTTCGTTTTAACATACGTATATTGTAAAACTGCTTTCAGAATAAGTATTCGACTTTACACTGTAATACTTTTCAAATGTGTGCACATACTTCATGGAATACTTTTTTATTAAACTTAATACAAAACGGCTAACATGGCCACAAAGTGGGTGGAATTGCAAAAAAACGGTTTTTCTTAAATACCATAGCTCCCATCGAGCAAATTAAAGGAAAAAGTTATAGGGCTTTAAAAGATCCGTTTCTAGGTACAGTATATTGGAAACAACGTTATAAATCCGTTCTCTATAACTCGTTGATATTAGCGTTCCCATACTTGCAATAGACCAAAAAAGTACTGGTTAGAAAAATTGAAAATATCAATTATTTCTTAAAAAAAAGCTCTCTAGATAATTGGCTATATCGTTTCAACGGCTTTTCAAAGAGTTGTAGTACCATGCTGTTAAGTAACTTATACAATTTTATTAATTCATCATCATCATCATCATCATCATCATCATTAGTATTCAGCCGAAAGGCAAGTTTTCACATGGTAGTTCTCCAGGCTGTCCGGTCTTCTGCCATCCTTTTCAGGTCTGCATAATTTCCTCTTCCCTTTTCTCGTCAATCACCTTGTATGTCCTTCTTCCCCTCAGTCTTCTCCCAAAAACCAATCCTTCCTAAGCATTTGCTAGCAAGCAATCGCTTCTGAATGAATGTCCCAACCAGTTCTTTCTCCTTTCTCTTATGAGCTTCAGGAGACATCTTCTCTCACCAACTATTTTCAATACTCTTTCATTACTCACTCTTTGCATCCAGCTTATTCTCACCATTCTCCTCCACATCCACATCTCAGATTCTTCTAACATTTTTTCATCCTCTTGCCTCAGCGTAAATGTTTCTGCCCCATAGAGTGCCACACTCCAGAAAAAACATTTGCCAAGCCTTTTCTTTAGACATTTATCTAATTTGCCACATAAGACTCCTCTTTCTGCTGAATGCCTCCTTCGCTATGGCGATACGAGTTTTCACCTCCTGGTGACATCTCAAGTCTTCAGTTATTGTGCTTCCAAGATACGTAACTGCACTTACTTGTCTTATGGTAGAGTGTAATATTGGACAGTCTGCGACTTGTACTGATGACCATACTCTTTGCTTTTGCTGCGTTTATTTGCATCCTATATTCCACACAAGCTTCATTCACATCTATCAGCATGTTATTCACTGTCCGCTCACTTTCTGCCACTAATACCATGTCATCAGCAAATCTTATACATTCTATTCTCTTTCCACCAATACATATTCCTTTTTTCCCATCTAAGCCTTTCACAATAATCTCTTCAAGGCATGCGTTAAACACCATAGGGGAAAGGCAACATTAATTTATTAATTGTAAGGATTAAAAACTGACATAGAAAAACTTGCGTTTTGTTGGGCGTGTTTGTTTACTAAGTACCTTAACTTTTATTTATGATAACGTCTTTTAAAGAAGAAATTGCTGACATTTCTTGAAGAATTAAAAAAACTTCTACAACCTGCAGCCAAGTTATTATTTTATAATTACTATTGTTCCGGCGTAACGAAATGCGCCAGCAAGACTACGAAGAACGGAAGAGGAGAGAGGGCTGTAGACGACGTCAGCCAATAGTAGTACCCTGAGTAGAACAACACCAAGACAGGAGCGGCTTCTATACGAAGAGAACATAAGCGCCGCGCCGCCTAGCCACGGTCGGAGTGGACGACGAGCCGCCATACAAACGCTGCATCAGTGACTTGTGAACTGTTTTGTTTTGCTTGCATTGAACTTGTGTATACCGAAGTAGATTGATTATTTGCATGTCGCAACCTTTTGAATACTCAAAGTTAAGTATTGTCAGTTATACTTACTGTAATAAACTCCATTAATACGATTTGCTTGATTTGTTCACTAACGATAAGCGAAAACAGCTTGCTAGGCACCCTGTATTAGACGACTAGGCAGGATTCAACTATTACTATTAGAATTTAATTTTCACTCTGCAGCGGAGAGTGCGCTGGTATGAAACTTCATGCAGAATAAAACTGTATGTCAGACCGAGACTCGAAATCTGGACCTTTGCCTTTCGCAGGCAAGTGCTGTATCAACTAATCAACCCACGCATGACTGAGGATCCATCCTCACAGCTATACTTGTGACTGGCCCCATCTCCTACCTCACAAACTTCACAGATGTTCTGCTGCGAAACTCGCGGAACTAGCAATACTGGAAGAGAGGATATAGCGGAGAGGCTAGGTACGACACGACAGTTTTAATCAGATAGGTACTTTATTTTTTTTTCAGTCTCGTGGACGCAATCAACATCTTACAGTGATGCGCGAGATGGAGATTAATACTGACTACTTGTACTCCGAACATGGACGCTTCATTTTATTACTCAGTTACTGATACTGCTGCAGTGGATGGTTGTGGATGGAGGATTGGGCGGTGAGGGGGAGGGAGAGGGGAAGGGGGTGGGAGGAGGGGAGTGAGGGGATCAACCCTGCAAACGGCCCGCGCTTGCGACGAACTTCTCAACGACAATGTTGTTGAGTCGCAAAGCTAAACGTTGAAGATTTTCTTGATACTTTCAGCATACTTCACAAAAATGTGGAACACGAAGAACAAGGAAATGAATCAAACGATTACTCCCAAGAAAGAAAACAAGAATTTGGCCCGATAAATAATTTTATCAGTTTAGGTAATATGTATAACATAGAATTCATTATAGGTTTTTATACAAATTTTATGGGCAGTTGTGTTATTAAGCATTTGTGAAAATAAATAAAATTTATTAAACTTATCTTGAAATGCTGCATATTTTTTATTTTGTAACAAAAATAATTAAGTACTGAAGTAATAAAGGAAGTGTTAAGGAAACTAGAAAACCGTACAACGTAAGTATCATTAATTAAGTGAAACGCTAAGGGTATTACATAAAAAATAATACAGTGATAATATGAAATCACTAAAATGACAATTAATGTACACAGCTTTTTTCCATGTTTGCTATGGATCTGATTTGATGAAAAGAGCGCCATTAATAATTTAATTTCCTATATGCTCTTTTTTTTTCTCAGGTAATAATTTTTGTAAATTTAACATTATGCCGTCACAGAATGCTTGGACTCTCATACGTGCTCGGATACATATGGAACAAGTTTTTTGTTGAGTTTTAACAGTTTTTCCATATTTCTCGAAACATAAGACAGCAGTCAATAATAAAATAGCAATCCGTAGTTCTCTTTAAGCCCTACTCATGAGTAACAATTTTCGGTCGGAGCTATAGTTTTTAATTATTTGAAAAAACTTATTTCCTGTAAATTCGCCGACTTTTTGCTCATGTTCGTCATATGCATCTGAGTTTCGTGAAAAAGAAACTGTATTTAAAATTTAATTTCGTATACGCTCATACTTTCTGTTTTCAGAGAGTAATTTTTGCAATCAGTTCTCCATAATTCTCGTGGTATTACTACATCCACTGCTATTGCCGTGCGAAGACACATTTCACCATATATACAGTGCATCGACTAAAAATAAGTCGCACACTTTAGCAATGTGAAATCAGTGCTCCCCTTGTGACCAACCTATTGTTGAGGCAATTAATGGTTGAGAAATACTCCACATCCAGAGGTCTAATCGTTGAGAAATACTCCACATCCAGAGGTTGAACAGTAATATGGAAAAAGCGTAAGGTGTGCATGTTTGAATATAAATGCAGATACTAGCAAACTTGCAGTTTGTGCTGTTATATTCGACCATGAACGGTGCATGTGCAATGCCCTCGGTACGCTGTAAGCTCCAGGCATAGTCAGAGCTTAGTTGTGAGTGGATTATGTCGGAGTCAAGTGAAACCGACCGTGGGCAGATAGTTGGGTACTTCCTTAACTAAGGTAGTCGAAGTGTTTGGTGTTTCAAGAGTCAAAGTATTGATTATTTATGCTGCACGCAGACAGAGCGATAAAACATTATAGACTAAGTCACAACACGTATGGAGGTGTATTTTGAATGGTCGTGACAGACAGTCGGTGAAGAGGATTGTTACGAGAGGACGCCAGCTGCCACTGCATGTCGCATTCACAAATCCTGTCAGCACCAAAACAACACAGGGGATCCCCAGAAGCAGGGTATTCCAGCGCATGCTGGAAGCCTAAAAACCCTGGACAATGGGGCAACTGAAGAAAGTCATATGGCCGGACAAGTCTTGTTTCACACCTCTTCCAACTTTTGTCCAATTTTTCCCAAGGGTAAAACGTGGGGAGGAGGGATTCGGCGATGATTTGAGCAGTCATACCGTACTGAAAAGGTCACATGGTTACTCTGCAAGGTCAATTTAATGCCAAGAAATACGTGACCATATGGCTGATCAGATCCACCCCATGCTGCAATGTTTGCTCCCTAGTGGTGATGCTGTGTTCCCAGTCGACTGTACACCTGTCCACGCCGCTCGTATTGTCCAGGGACGGTTTTATGAGCACGAATTGTTGCATCTTTCCTGGCCACCGAAGTCACCTGATCTCAATGTTATTCATCCTCAGCCTCTATGGTCCAGTTTGATGAGAAGGTCGCCTGATCGCTTTCCATCTCCATCGTCTTAGTTGAACTTAACCACTATTTTACAGGAAAAACGGTATAAGACTCGCTCGAAAACCTTGCAGGACCTATACCTATCCATTCCGACTAGAAGCTGATACGAATGGCAACTGTTTAATGCACTATATTAGTCATGACAATGTGTAGTGTTTCTGGTGATTCCACATTTTTGCCACCACCTGCAGGCGTCAGTGCGGTGGTGGTCCACCAAGTTGATAAATGAAATTTTAAGCATATGCTCACAGTTGTGCAATGAATAAGCGCGTGGGGATGCTAGCAGCACCAGGGACTGGCGATCACGTGTTTTAGTAAGTTAGTACTAGTGCCAGGTTAACATTTAGTTTAAATTAGTAGATCGAAACGTAACCCAATTTTCTGCCTTCTTTCATGTCGAAGATATGTTGTTAAATCTAGCTAAAACTTTTAAAATACCTTATGCAGGGTGGTCCATTGATCGTGACCGGACCAAATATCTCACGAAATAAGCTTCAAACGAAAAAACTACAGAGAACTTCTAAACTTGTCTAGCTTGAAGGAGGAAACCAGATGGCGCTATGGCTGGCCCGCTAGATGGCACTGCCACGGGTCAAACGGATATCGACTGCGTTTTTTAAAATAGCAACCTCCATTTTTTATTACATATTCGTGTAGTACGCAAAGATATATGACTGTTTTAGTTTGACCACTTTTTTCGATTTGTGATAGATGACGTTGTAATAGTCACAAACGTATAAGTACGTGGTGTCACGTAACATTTTGCCAGTGCGGACGGTATTTGCTTCATGATACATTACCCGTATTAAAATGGACCGTTTACCAAATGCGGAAAAGGTCGTTATCGTGTTTATGTATGCCTATTGTGATTCAAATGCCCAACGGGCGTGTGCTATGTATGCTGCTCGGTATCGTGGACGACATCATCCAAGTGTCCGGACCGTTCGCCGGATGGTTACGTTATTTAAGGAAACAGGAAGTGTTCAGCCACGTGTGAAACGTCAACCACGACCTGCAACAAATGATAATGCCCAAGTAGGTGTTTTAGCTGCTGTCGCGGCTAATCCGCACATCAGTAGCAGAAAAATTGCGCGAGAATCGGGAATCTCAAAAACGTCGGTGTTGAGAATGCTACATCAATATCGATTGCACCCGTACCATATTTCTATGCACCAGGAATTGCATGGCGACGACTTTGAACGTCGTGTACAGCTGTGCCACTGGGCACAAGAGAAATTACGGGGCGACGACAGATTTTTTGCACGCGCTCTATTTAGCGACGAAGCGTCATTCACCAACAGCGGTAACGTAAACCGACATAATATGTACTATTGGGCAACGGAAAATCCACAATGGTTGCGACAAGTGGAACATCAGCGACCTTGGCGGGTTAATGTATGGTGCGGCATTATGGGAGGAAAGATAATTGGCCCCCATTTTATCGATGGCTAATATCCTACGTAATGTTCTACCCATGTTACTACAAGATGTTTCACTGCATGACGGAATGGCGATATACTTCCAACATGATGGATGTCCGTCACATAGCTCGCTTGCTGTTGAAGTGGTATTGAAAAGCAATTTTCATGAGAGGTGGATTGGTCGTCGAATCACCATACCATGAAGAAAAAAATGGTTCAAATGGCTCTGAGCACTATGGGACTTAACTTCTAAGGTCATCAGCCCCATAGAACTTAGAGCTACTTAAACCTAACCTAAGGACAGCACACACATCCATGTCCGAGGCAGGATTCGAACCTGCGACCGTAACGGTCGCGCGGTTCCAGACTGCAGCGCCTACAACCGCTTGGCCACCCCGGTCGGTATGGATGAAGAACCGAATGGTCAACAGCAGTGTGCTTCCGAGCTTCGGGATTTGACAGCACTGTATGAAAATAGCCCTCTGCTAAGTAAAATTATTTTATGTAGCACAAACCATGAAATAATTGGTCCTAAAGAAATGAGATAGTTGTGGATCTTTATACAAGTCATCTCACTGTGCACCTGTCTGCCTATTATAACTCCAGCAGGTGGAGAGTGATCCCCTACTCACTAGCCTCTGCTGCTGTGTGAGGTTGTAACCCATCATTGCTTGCGTTTACTCTGCTTCTTCAGGTGAACTATCCAAAAGCTGTCTGGTAAATATCTTCAGATTCTCCACCGTACCGAATAACAGCTTTGTGTGTGTGTGTGTGTGTGTGTGTGTGTGTGTGTGTGTGTGTGTGTATGGATAGGTGAGTGGGTGGGTGTTCTTGTATCCTGCGGACAGATGAGATTCTTGCTGTAGAGATGGCAGAAGAATTACACAGAGCACTTGCCCCATTGAGGAGTAACACACTGCATGTCTGCCTAAAGTATTGCCGTCCTTAAAATCTCAACTGCTGTAATCTCAGCTCATTTATTTATAAAAAAAAGAGACTGAAAGAACATGAACACTCATTTGCAACGCGTATTCTCCAGTAGTGATTTATATGCTTGCTACAACGAGTATTGCACTGCTAGGTCTCACCTCACATCGTGTAGAGGGTGTTAGTCTTACACTTTTAAAACGAATACTGTGACATTCTAAATACTGAATATGGCACTGAAATCAATGAAATTTCCAGTTCAGTAAGTGTAAACTCACCGTCCAGGTATGGTTCTTATGTTTGCTATGACGAATATTGTACTGACAGAGCTCACTTCACATCTTGTAAATGATGTGTCCTTACACTTTTAAAATGTATACAGTGACAGCAAGAGCACAAATAGCGTAAATGGTGCTAAAATCAATAGAATCTCCAGCTAAATAAGTGAAGACTAACTCTCATTCTATGAACTTACGCTTGCTACAAAGAATATTGAACCGACAACATTGATCTTACGTTGAATACACTACAAAATAAGTACATACCACCATCCAGCAGCCCTTCAACATACAGTCAGCTAGGAAGCTGCACATACTATAGTGAGTAGAAAACTTCGCCTGTGACCTAATGCTGATAGGACCAAAATACAACATGATAAAACAATACTGAGCAAACGTTCTGGGATAGACTGACGAGTTTTTCTTGTGAGTGGTACCAGTGTGTCATAGGAGGAGAGCTCAGTAGCAACGACTATGTTACGCTAAAAGTGCATGACCGCCTTGGTTCACCCCCAAAACATGTAGTTGTAAGCGAGTCCATACGACTGATAAAGCCTGAGAGAACAGCAGAAAAAAGAAAATGGTTAAATGTGCTATAAATAACCTGCCACACCATCTTCCTCTGCTTACAATGCATCATCACCTACCTCATTACGACCCATCTCAAATGATTACTCTATCTACTTCCTGTCGTATCAGTTTAGACGCAGACGGTTCTCTTTTCTGCGAAGGCATCCAAGGCGGTAGTCAGCTAACATGTATTCCTATCACTTCAGTCTACATACTGCAGAATGTTGAACAAACAACGCAGCAACTGTTGTGCAAAGTATTTGTTACCTGACACCGCATGGTTGTGATTGATAGAGAGTACAGAGAAGCAAACTGTAAATACTATTTTCTAGAATTTAAAACACTTAAATAGCTTTGCTTAGGGTAGAACACACAATCATTTCAGTAGTTGTATGTTGCAGCCCCCGGGTAGGTTACACACTGCTCTTTAGCTGGGCAGGTTGTTTATCACACTTTTAACCATTTGCTTCTTATTTCTGTTGTTCTCTCGATCTGTCTCGGTTGTATAGCCTGCATTCAACTCGTGTACAACTGCATGTTTTGCGTGAGACAGAGTGCTATCCACGTGGCAGTCATTAACTGCAGACCTCTACAAACACAGCCAGCAGAAGACCTCCAATGTATGTGTGGCTAAATCATGTCCACCAACCCAACGGAAAACCTAGTTCGGCACACTACCCCAGATCAGCGAAGATGCATATGAAGTTCATAATTTACGGACCATTTCTTTACAGAAATCGAGCCTTCAGTTTATAACTGCAAAATCATTTAGAGAAAAGACAACAAAACGACTATTCGCGTTGGTTTGTAGAATGTCTATGAGTCTGGGGACATATCATCTGACTTGCGGAAAAATAGGATCTTCACAATTCTGAAGACTGCAAGAGCTGACAAGTGCGAGAATTATCTTTCAGTCAGCTTAACGGCTCATGCATCCATGTTGCTGACAAGAATATTATACAGAGGAATTGGAAACAAAACTGAGGACTGGCTAGACGATCATCAGTTTGGCTTTAGAAAAGGTAAAGGCACCAGAGAGGCAATTCTGACGTTGCTATTGATAACAGAAGCAAGACAAAGGAAAAACCAAGCCACATTCATAGGATTTTTCGATCTGGAAAAAGCGTTTGACGATGTTCAGTGGTGCAAGATGTTCAAAATTCTGAGAAAAATTGGGGTAAGTTATAAGGAGAGACGGATTATATACAGTAGATACAGGAGTCGAGAGGGAGTAATAAGAGTGGACGATCAAGAACGAAGCGCTCGGATGGAAAATGTGTGTGTGAAACCTTACGATACTTAACTGCTAAGGTCATCAGTCACTAAGCTTACACACTACTTAACCTAAATAATCCTAAGGACAAACACACACACCCATGCCCGAGGGAGGACTCGAACCTCCGCTGGGACCAGCCGCACAGTCCATGACTGCAGCGCCTTAGACCGCTCGGTCGGATGGAAATGAGTGAAAGACAGTGATGTAGTCTTCCGTCACCACTGTTTAATCTGTGCATCGAAAAAGGAGTGATGTAAATAAAAGAAAGGCGAAAGCCTATCAATAATAGGATTCACTGATGTTGTTGCTATCCTGAGTGAAAGTGAAGAAGTGCTGAATCGAATGAACAGTCTAATTAGTACATAATATGGATCGAGAATAAATCGAAGAAAGACGAAGGTAATTAGAAGTAGCAGAAATGATAACAGCGAGAAACTTAACACTAGGATTCGTGGTAACGTTGTAGATGACGTTACGAAATTCTACTACCTATGCAGCAAAATAACCAATCACGAACGGAGCAAGGAGGACATCAAAAGCATATTAGCACTGGAAAGCTGGCCGGTGTGGCCGAGTGATTCTAGGCGCTTCAGTCCGGAACCACGCGACTGCTACGATCGCAGGTTAAAATCCCGCCTCGGACATGGATATGTGTGATGTCCTCAGGTTAGTTAGGTTTAAGTAGTTCTAAGTTCTAGGGGACTGATGACCTCAGATGTAAAGTCCCATAGTGCTCAGAGCCATTTGAACATTTTTGATCACTGGAAGTGGCCAAGAGAAGTATAGTAGAATCAAACAAAGGCCTCAGCCCGAGGAGCAATTTTCTGAGAATGTTCGGTTGGAGCACAGCATTGTATGGTAGTGAACCATGGGCTCTATGGAAACTGGAACAGAAGAGAATCGAAGCATTTGCGATGTAGTGCTGCAGACGAAAGTAGAAAATTAGGTGGACTGACAATGTGGGGAATGAGGAGGATCAGTGAAGAATCGGAGACTAAAGAAATATGTGTAAAACACTGACAAAGAGAAGGAACAGAATGATGGGACATCTGTTAAGATATCAGGTAATGAATTCTATGGTACTAGAGGGAGCTGCAGAGGCCAAAAACTGTAGAGGAAGATAGAGATTGGAATACATCCAGCACATAATTGAAAACGTAAGTTGTAAGTCTTACTCTGAGGTGCAGAGTTTGACACAGGAGAGGAATTCGAGGTGGGTCGCATCAATATAGTCAGAAGACTCAAGAAAAAACACAAATTAAGAACTATGCTGCATTGTCAATAACTGGTAGCACCACAAGATAGACGGCATGTGATATTTAGTTGACGTGACGTATCGCGAAGAGAAATGGATTGCAACTTTAGTAATAGGATAAAATGAGCTGAAGTTTTCGAAAACCTGTTAAAATTGCGATGACTGGTGGAAAATACGTAAAATTGAGGAACATACGACAAAAACGGTAATTATAGTCCTCCGACTTCAGCAGTTTGCTCAACTGTATCGTAGGCTGAGTTTGTGGTTTTACTCAGTTGGATGTTACAAAATAACAAGGTGGAACCGCATGCGAATTGTAACTGTGGAGTGTGAAAGCAAGTGTGTGGTTTTTTTTCGGATACGGGAATATATAGCGTGATAGCCATGGCCTTGTAGTGATATTTGTGCATCTGAAATGTAATGCCCTCATGCATGACAATTTATTTACAAGATTTCCATATACACTAATTTATTGTGAGCGCTTGCAAGATAGTTGGGTCTACAGGCTATGGGAGGCTGCTGGAAGCCACCGGTGGCGGTGGGACTGGTCAGAGCCTGCTTATTGAAGAGCAACCACCCACAGTGACCTCAACGGCCACTGGTTATGGAGACCGCCCCTTTGTCGAGTGCAGTCCCTTAGAGCTGCCTCTTCACGCCACGAGACGTAGCTGAGGGCTGCATCATGCTGTTTCCCATCCTTCTCCCAGAGAGTTGTCACTACCATAGTAGTTGCTCGCTAGTAAGAAGATTATGTCTGCCTCCCCTTAAGAGGAGAAGAAGAAAAACACGTCTATCTACCCCGGAATGTTTATTCAATATTTATTATATTGTCGTTTGGTCCTGCCAACATCATGTTATTGGTAAAGTCTTCTAATTATCAATTTTATGCATTCTGCTAGCATAACGTATGCTTAACGATTGTTGGATGGTGTTAGTACCTATTTAGTAGTATACTCAACGCAAGATTCAATGTTCTCGATTCAGTATTCATTGCAGCAAGCATACGTTCATTCCACAAGAGTCAATTTATACTAATTTACCTGGAGATTTCATTGATTTTAGCACTAAATCCGCTATTTGCTTTGTTTCCTTTGCCGTACTTCTTTTTAAAAGCATAAGGCTTTACACAATGTGAGGTGAGGTCTGTCAGTACAATATTCGTCGCAGCAAGCGTGAGAATCACCGTTGGAGAGTGAATTTGCAATTATTTAGTTGGATATTTCATTGATTTTAATACTATGTACACTATCTGCACTGTCACAGTATTCATTTTAAAAGCGTGAGTTTAAGTGACCTGTCAGTGCAACATTCGCTGTAGCAAGCGTAACAACCACACCTAAAGAATACACGACGGTAATACTTCATGCAGTGAATGATTGTTGATTTTTGTTGAGTCTCTTTTTTTACGTAAATGAGCTGACATTTTAGCGAGTGAACTGTTAAGAACGGCTACACTTTAGGCAGACATCCAGTTTGTTACTCCATAAGAGGCAAGTGACCTGTGGATAATTCCTCTGCCGTCGGTACAGCAGGTGCCTGCGGTGGTACCTAATGGTTACTGCTGAGTGTAGTTCTTCTTCCAGACAGTTGCCTGTATGAGGATACCAGCTACGTCTTTAAGTGTAGTTACTTGTACTCGAGGTATTGGAGCTACGCACAGCTCTGTTTAAGAAGTATAGCTCGAAGTTGTCATAGAGTCGAGGTGTGCACATCTTCTTTCATGCCCCATAGCTGGCTAAAATTGTGAGTTGATAAAATACACAGAAATACAAAATAATAGTAAATGAATAACTGAATAACAAAGGTTCTATTCTGACGCCTGTAATTGATGTAAACTATAGGGAATTATGTTAAATAGTGAAACTTTCTGGCACATTAAAACTGTGTCACGAATCCTGCTTGGGTAACTCAGAGGGTAGACACTTGCCGATGAATGGAAAAGCTTCCGAGTTCGACTCTCGGCCCAACACATGTTTTAATGTACCACGATGTTTCATATCAGCACACACTCTGCACAGAGTGAAAATTTCATTATCTTAAGTAATGTTCATTCAAGAACTGACATCTCAAAGTAACGGGAAGTGATCCTACGACATTCAGTTAAAATGCAGACACAAAATATCCCATCAACTGAAATAAAGTTACGTTGAGAGGGTTCAGAGAATGGTAGCCAAATCATCAGCTAAATAGTAATCGAAGATACGGGAAAATTAAGTCAATTTCGTAATCACAGTACATGCACTATTCACCATCTCAAAACAGTTCAGAGTTCAACATGATGATGCACAAATTAACACAAACGATGCACAGAATAGTAACTCGTACACTGTCTGTTCTCATTTCTG
Organism: Schistocerca piceifrons; assembly: GCF_021461385.2. Lineage (NCBI taxonomy): Eukaryota > Metazoa > Arthropoda > Insecta > Orthoptera > Acrididae > Schistocerca > Schistocerca piceifrons. Next base: position 785,811,113 of record NC_060140.1, on the reverse strand, counting down.
TAACTCAAGTGGGAATAGAGACCTCTCGAAATATGAAGCTTCTTGAAAAGTTAAAGTATGGTAGCGGCCATTCAACGCCCGCAATCAATCATTTAGAATCGCTCCTGTTACTTTAGAGAAGTATTCCTTCTTCCAGAACTAGCGTAAAAGTGCCCAGAGCTCTTCGCTCAGAAAAGTATCGCTCTCCACTTGACTCCCGTGGTCTTCTGCTACTAGCTGAAGACCATCCCCACCAAAAATATATCGTCCTTAAACCACACAGACAAAATCTGAAGCGCGCTCACATTAAATGACAACGAATTATTGTTAAATATTATTTAAACAATAATTTATACCTTCTTGACAGAAGCATTCTTTGGTTCTCTTTTCAGCTGCGGTGCCTGTTAATAGTGACTGACAACTTTTAAAATAGAATAGTTTTCTAATTGCAATTATAAGAAACTTTTAAATAACGTTCGTGGAAAAATATCAAACTGCCCATTAAATAAATTCACAAGTATGAAAAAATATGAGGTATTCATGTTGTATTCATTTGCTGTATAAACGTGGAGATTACAATATTCATACAATCAGTTACATAATAAAAACTATTTAATCGACGCATTAAATCAATAAATAAAATACATACAAATACATACCTTTCAGGTATGATACCTGTAGTACAATTGTATCATATGAAATATCGTTCGTTGAAATCCCATGAAATGAATAAAAGTTATTAATTCAGAGCTTCACTGTGAAAATGTTCATTCACTGTGAAATATTATCCTGTATAGGTTTGAGGATATTGAAATATTGTCGTGTCATTGGATGTGCCTCATTTTTCTGAGATCGCAGATGTATTCAGATTCGCTTTAATATGTAACTGCGATTTACTATCGAAGTTCAGAGAGTAACTTAGACAACTTTAAGATTGTCTCACACTCCGCCATTTTCTGGAGCATTGTCTGCCCTCCTAAGCGACTGTCGTCAAAACTCCCAGGGATGTACCCACATTCATGTCCTTTGCTGGTAGTCCTTGTCCCTGGACTTACTCATATCGGTCACCCAGCTTGAAGGCGGAACTGCCGTGGTGCACACTGAGACTTTGGTCAGCTAGCATTAAGCTGTAGAGCAAACTCCTCTCGCCTCGTACCAATTAGGGGATGTATTATTTCAATGTTTTTGCTGTATGAAACTGATTTTGACCTGCTGCTGTTGACCTTACAGTTATTCATCCATGACAAATAGTTAGGTAATTAGCTGTTATCCCAGGCTTGGTGTTGTCATTCTGAGAAATAGCTTGCAAGGAGCGTTGTGTTCTATGAGTCTTTTTTTTTTTTTGTCTGCTACTGATTTCTGCAGATCGGAAGCAGTATATTACTGTCAGGAGATGGATCTGTTTCTGTACCATCAGCGACAGGTTAGAATAGGCCTGGAAAACCGGCATCTCTATATATGAGGGGAGGAATGGAAGGGAGGAGGGGTGGTAGGAGGGGAGGTAAGACTGATTCTGAGCTGCTTAGTCTGTATCCACACATCAAATTGAATACGTGTGCAGCTGCTGCCACTGTCTTCTGGAGACGTCTTTCGCGCTCGGTTATGGCAGCAATTGAGCTACTACAAAGATTTTGCTCAGTTTCCAGAGCTCTTGTCGCATTATGATCCATTGTTCATGAGTGGTCGTTTATGCAAAACAATCGGCTCTGAGCACTATGTGACTTATCTTCTGAGGTCATCAGTCGCCTAGAATTTAGAATTAATTAAACCTAACTAACCTAGGGACATCACACACATCCATGCCCGAGGCAGGATTCGAACCTGCGACCGTAGCGGTCGCTCGGCTCCAGACTGTAGCGCCTAGAACCGCACGGCCGCTCCGGCCAGCTTATGCAAAACAATTTCGATGTGTAACTAGATCAGTGAAGCAGTTTTCGTCAGTTTTGGTAGCATTTACTGACCTTCACATACTTCAGTGATAGTTTGTTGCCCTCTGACTTCTTACCATGTATGTGTATGTGTGCATCTGTGTGTGTATGTGTGTTTGTGTGTGTACAAGTTTGTCAACAACTGTGCACTTGTAGGTCTGTAGGAGACTACGCTTCCTACACTTCAGTGGTAGTTTGTTGTCCCATCCCTTCTGACCATGCATCTACGTACAAGTTCCTCAGCAGCTGTACACCTGTAGATCAGTAGAGGCTTTCCTCCTGGTAGTGGCTGTAGGACAGTTTTGCAACATTTTCGTGTGGCGCTGTGGACTAGGGCCTACAGTGAGGGGAATGTATGTACATGCACGTGTTCTGAAAGAGAAACAAAACCTGTTTCAATAAATAAATAAAGTACCTTACATCATTTCTCTCCAGCTACTAGGGCCTAAAGTGAGGAGAATGTATGTACATGCACATGTTCTGAAAGAGAAACAAAACCTGTTTCAATAAATAAATAAAGTACCTTACATCCTTTCTCTCCACCTACTCAGCATGAACTGTATCTTTGTCCCACGACTTCACAGTTGCGATTGGGAGGGGAAGGAATATGAGCCTTGTCTCCCACAAACTGATTAAATTAAGAATAGGAAAAAAGTGACTTATGTGAATAAACTATAAACTGTTATGTCCTCAGCAATGTAATTGACATGGAATTTCGAGTTTTGAGATCTTTCCACATCAACTGCCCAGCACAGACTGAGCATTTCCCACCAACTCTCCGATGGGGGAGAGGTGGTTGGGTGGTGAGGGTAGAGGGGGGGGGGGAATGGCAGAAAGGGTGGGAGTGCTGGGGATTTCCCCAGAGTGCAGAGTGCGGCTTGGGATGTCCCAGAGGGCTGGGGGAGGGGCAGTGGTTGTTTAATTAATCAATTTAATTAAGTAGCCAATTAATTTATATCATTTTGATATAAAATTGTGCCAGAATCCCCCTCATTCTCCTACTAAAAGTTCCTGCATTCTAGTTGCAGACAAGAATAGTATACACAAAAGCGGAGAAGATATTTGAGGATATTTAGATTACGTTCAGCAAGGTTACAGGAAAGATGAACTCTACATGGAAAGTGGTGTTCAGATTTGCGTTACAAGTAGGACTTAAGGAAAATCAAGACCCCCTTCATAGCACATGTCGACTTAGGAATAGCGTGTGGCACATCAAATGGTGCAATGTGTTCGAAGGTCTCAGAAATAAAATATGTATAAGACCAACTTATAAGATCTGAGACGAAAAATGGGGTAATGCTGGGATACAGTATTGCTCCTTTAATCGTCGACCACCTACTTCGAAGAAGCAGTTTCTGGGGTGGAAATAAAATTTATGGTTCAAAGAAAAATATGAAAACAACCAGTGTTCACAATACAGTCATTAATGATAAAGTGAAATGATAACACGACTTGTTTAATGGAATTATCAGGCTAGTGGCATCAGGAACGGATTAAAAATAAATCAAAGAACGTAATCAGCAGTGTCAGAAATAGGACCATCTACCAAATTAGCACGAAAACCATTTAGCACAGGAAGTTAAGAAGTTATATTTTTTGGTAGCAATGTATTGCATGACGGGCGAAGAAAGTGGAACACACCAAGCAGACTAGCTCAGGTCCTCGTAAACGAAGCTCGGTAGTGTGAAACATAGAACATAATTTGAGGAAGAAATCATGACAATTTGTCTGGAACACAGCATAATATGGAAGCGAATTTTAGGCTATGTCATATATTAAGTGAATCGAAGCCTTTGACATATGACTTTACAGAAATTTGATAAAAATTAAGACCATTCATGAGATAAAACATGCGAACGTTCTCTGCAGAAACGTCGAGGAAAGGGGACTGTGGAAATCAGTGATGAGAAGGAAAAGGGTGAGTAAACATAATTCATAACGTCAGAGAATAGCTTCGTGGTATTCGGAAAAGCTGTATTGGATAAAAACGTATTGTGGAGGGCAGTGACTGGAATGTATCCAACAAATAAACGCAGACGTTGAATGTGTGTTTTACTCTGAAAAGGAGAGCGCACCAGTCTAGTCAGTAACAATTTTGTCCAGATTTGTGGTGGGCTTGACCAGAAACGAAAGTGTCAGAAATAGGGGTTTCAGATGGTCAAGCGTTTAGGAAAAAGACCATAGTAGTAGCAGGTCAGCCAAGCCATGAGTCATTCATTAATGTAGGAAATTAATTTCCTGTATGAGTCCGCGAACATTGCGAATCGAACGTTGTGAATATTTTGTGAGTAAAATCGTACAGAACGCTCATCAAACTTTATTTATCTATTATCTCGTTTGGCCGCTGGCATCATATATCTGCAAGTGAGATGAAAGGATCATAAAGAGAAAGAGTCATTTTTTATACGACCAAACACTAACAAATGGTTACCAATTAAAAAGTTAGGAAATATTTTTAAAGGCACACTCGCTGAAATGCTTAGAATGCTTTGTGTCAGTACTAATAACTATGCCTAATCGGGTCGTTTGAGTCAAAGTTTGAAGAGTCAAAGAAACTAGTACACCTGCCTAATATCCGGCCGCTGTGGCCGAGCGGTTCTAGGCGCTTCAGTCCGGAACCGCGCTGCTGCTACGATCGCAGGTTCTAATCCTGCCTCGGGCATGGATGTGTGTGATGCCCTTACCTTAGTTAGGTTTAAGTAGTTCTAAGTCTAGGGGACTGATGACCTCAGATGTAAAGTCCCACAGTGGTTAGAGCCATTTTTTGAACCTGCCTAGTATCACGTAAGGGCCCCGCGACCACGCAGAAACGCCACAACACGACGTGGCATGGACTCGACTAATGTCTGAAGCAGTGCTGCAGAAAACTGACACCATAAATCCTACAGGGCTGTCCATAAATCAGTAAAAGTAAGAGGGGTGGAGATCTTTTCTGAACAGCTCGTTGCTAGACATCCAAAATATGCTCAATAATGTTAATGTCTGGAGAGTTTGGTGCCCAGCGGAAGTGTGGGTGTTCATGGAGCCACCCTGTAGCAATTCTGGACGTGTAGGGTGTCGCATTGTCCTATTGGAGTTGCCCAAGTCCGTCGGAATGTATGATTGGACATGAATGGATGCAGCCGATCAGACAGAATGCTTACGTACGTGTCACCTATTAAAGTCATGTTTAAACGTATCAGTGGTCCCATATCACACACCTGCACGCGCCCCATGCCATTACAGAGCCTCCACCAGCTTCAACAGTCCCCTGCTGACGTGCACGGTCCATGGGTTCACGATGTTGTCCTCAAATCCGTACATGTCCATCCACTCTATACAATTTGGAACGAGACTCGTCCGACCTGGCAACATGTTTCCAATCATCAACAGTCTAACGTCGGTGTAGACGGGCCCAGGCGAGGCGTGAAACTTTGTGTCGTGGAGTCATCAAGGGTACACGAGTGGGCCTTCGAGTCCGAAAGCCCATATCGATGATGTTCCGTTGCAGTGTTCGCACGCTGACACTTGCTGATGGCCCAGCATTGAAGTCCGCAGCAATTTACGGAAGGGTTACACTTCAGTCACGTTGAACGATTCTCTTCGGTCGTCGTTGGTCCCGCTCTTGCAGGATCATTTTCCGGCAACTGCAATGTCGGAGACTTTATGTTTTACCGGATTCCTGACATTCACGGTACACCCGTGATACTGTCGTACGGGAAAGCCCCCATTTCATCGCTACCTCGGAGATGTGTCCCGTTGCTCTCGCACCGACTGTAGCACTTCGTTCAAACTCAGTTAAATGTTGATAACCTGCCATTGTAGCAGCAATAACTGAACTAACAACTGCGCCAGACCTTTGCTGTCTTATACAGGCGTTGCCGATCACAGGACCCTATTCTACCTGTTTACATATATCTGTATATGAATATACAAGCCTACACCAGTTTCTTTGGCGCTTCAGTGTGTTTTACAGGGGTGTAAGGTTGCGCCGAAAAGATACTCTAGTTTTGGGGACGCTGCGTTTAAATTTTATTTATTTCATCATACGTTGCCTTTCATAGTTATAAAAAAGATAGGTCATCTTTAAAGCATAGACATTCAAAGTAAAGTTGTATTCTTTTATGTGTACTAAGCTTTTTGGTGAGTGCACCATTTTTTTGCCTTTTAATTTATTCTCTGTTGTTACCCTGTTGAAGTATAACTAACGCCTGTTTCACTATATGCACCTGTCAGGTTATTTGCATTTATCTGGTGATGACAGTAGCACAAACGTCGTAATTACGAGATTTTAATAAACGATCTGGAAGATTATATTCACAAAATGAACAATTTATGTTGTCATAGTTTTTAGATTTCACTGGGATCAGCGGGATGAGCGTAGACTGGTAATCGGAGTGTTGTGGGGTCAGGTCCCAGTCCAGAAAGTAATTTGTCTTTCTTTTAGTTTCAATTGTTACCTTACTGATGTGCAACGTATGAAAAGGAGTGGTAAAAGAAAATTTGGGGTCGCAAATTATTTCCAAGAAAGGATTCTACCAACAGCGCCCACTCCGTAATTAAAGTAAAGAAGAGGACTGTATCTAAAACTTATAGGATTTCGTACTCCATTAGTTTAATTCTGATCTTAGAGCAGCTGTCGGAAGAATAGGTTCCCCTGTTTTTACGATAACATCACCCTAGCACGTGTCAGTCTCCATCTGTAAAATAATAAATGATTTTAATTTTGTATAATCTGTTCACGTGAACGGGCTAGAACCTGGAAATTTGTTTACAAACCCTAATTTTCCTTTGCCTTTCTTTTTAATGTATTTAATGAATAAATAAATACAATGTACTGCGTATTTTTTGATCTATTTTCAGCATAACTAACGTATAAATGAAAATAAACAAAAAACAATTGAACTGTTTCCAATGAAGGACTGTACTCTTCGACACTCGCAGTACCTTTCTGAAGTTTTTGAGCAGTGCCAACTGCTGCCTAGAAAGTACTCTCACATAAATGGCTCAAGCTTCATCACACCCGCGTCGAAAATATAGTTTTTCTTTTCTTTTTTTTTTCCTAAAGCTGTACAGGCCAAAGGTAGCTAAAATGCTCCAGTAACCATGGGTCCGCAAATCAACCGTTGTCGAGATACAACGTATTTTATATATTGATTCATCAGTGTCTAGGAACACATGGCACCTCTGAACCTTAAATTAGCTGTTCGAAATATTGTCCATGAGCCTGAATACAACATTTAACCCGTATCTGAAATGAGTTGCGAACCTCTCAGGCAGTCCTGCGAAATTCAGTAAATGCTGGAAGGCTGCTTCAGAGCGCAAGCGTAATTCCTCAAGAGAGTTGACCTAGGTAGCATAGACCAGGCTTCTGACATGACCCCACAAACAGAAATCCAAGGGAGTTAAATCCAGAGACCATGGAGTCCATGGCACGGGCCCTCCTCTACCTATCCAATGATGACCAAACGTCCGAGAGAGAAGCCTCCGCACTAGTAAATGAAAATGTGTTAGAGCACCGTCATACATGAACGACATGTTTAGGTATTGATTCAGTTGGACATCATCATGCACATCTGTAAGTATAGTCTTAAGAAACTCGCAAGTATTGATGTTCCGTTAATTTCTGTGGTAGGAATTGTGGTCCAACTACCAACACTCCGAGCAGTCCTCCCCAAAAGTTCAACGAATAATGCTGCTGATGTGATACGTGTGTGGCATTAGGTCAGTTAGTTAGTTGGTGGCGTGTTCCATTCATCAATCGCACGGTACGGTAGCCGTTATAATGTGGAGCGCGTCAAGAGCATAAGAAATGCACATATGAAACATGATTGTATATATTACAATACAGAGTTAAAGATTTATATTACTATTATTTACCCCATTCCCTTAAATGACACAAAATGCATTACTATATTTATAGATTTATTTATTCCTATTCAAGAATTCATCTGTGTTATAGAAGGGGTTGTCAAGGAGATATGATTTCAGTTTATTTTTGAAGCTATTACTGCTGTATGTCAGACATTTTATTTCATGTGGTAAAATGTCAAAAAATTTTACAGGACCATATTTTACCCCTTTCTGTGCCAAAGATAGGTTGAGTAAAGGACAGTGTCTTTCTTTTTTCTGGTATTATAGTCATGAATGTCACTGTTGTTTTTACACTGGTCCATGTTGTTGAGAACAAATTTCACTAGTGAGTAAATGTACTGTGAGGCGGTTGCAAGAATTCCCAATCTTTTAAAAATATGCCTACAAGATGTGCGACTATGAACTCCACACATTATTCTAACCACTTTCTTTTGAGCAGTGAATACTTTTTGTCTAAATTTTGAGTTATCCCAAAATATTATTCCATATGACATCAGAAATTATGCAAAGTATGTTACCATACTAATTTCTATATCATCAGAATTGGCAATCACTCTGATTGCAAAAGTTGCTGAACCTAGTCGCTTCAGAAGATCCAAAATATGAATTTTCCAACATCTACATCTACACCCAAAAACTTAGTATGCTCTACCCTGTCTGCTGACTTCTGTTAATGTGTCATTTTTATTGAAGGAACTGTACTTTTGCCGCAGAAAAATGGATGTATTGTGTTTTTTCAAAGTTTAGAGCAAGTCCATTTGTAGGAAACCAATTAATGACTTTTCCAAAGACCTTATCTGTATTATTTCAAATGTTTCCTTTTCTGGATTAATAATGATGCTTGTATCATCGTCAATCAGTGTCAGTTCAGATTCCTGTATCAGATAGGAAGGGAGGTGTTCACATATATCAAGAACAGAAGGGGACCCATGACTGAACCCTGTGGAACACCTAATGTAATTTCACCCCAGTTAGATGAAGTGGCAAACTTTTTAAATCACTTGACCGATATAAGGAAACTTTTTGCTTCCTGTTCTGTAGGTATGACTTAAACCACTCATATGCTATTCCATTTATACCATAGAATTGTACTTTCTGTTACATATTGTCATGGTTCACACAATCAGATACTTTGCACAAGTCACAAAATATTCCTATTGGTTGACATTTTACTATTTAAAGACTCTATTATGTGGGCAGTGGAACTCTATATTGCTGTCTCAGTAGAACAGCAGTTTTGAAATCTGAACTGTGATTTACTAAGTATCCCACTACTGTTGAGATGGCTAACCACTCTTGAGTACATTACTTTGTACAAGATTTTTGAAAATGCTGTAAGCAAGGATACTGGCCGATTATTATTGACATCTGCGGTGTCCCCCTTTTTTGCAGGGAGGCCTGACAGTGGCATATTTTAACCTGTCTGGGAAAATACCTTAGGTTAGTGATGCATTACATATGTGACGCAGAACATCGGCTGTAATTGCTCCACATTGTTTTAATATCTCACTAGAGATGTCATCCATTCCTACAGAACAAAGGACGGACTTCGGCCCAAATCTGACAGTTATAGTAGTTAAAAATACCTTCACTTGCCTCATCCGTGAACAGAATACTGCTTACAATCAGAGGATTCAGGGTACACTACTGTTGCACCCATTGGCAGAACTTCTCCTAGGAGGGATGTCTGCATTCTTGAGGGCTTGCACTCTGTGGAGGTAATATGGATGGAGTATTTTCAGATGTTCAATGCGTAACACCCTTTCCTCAGCATCCGGTGCTTTGGATCTCGGTCGTCCCTCTAGTACGTGGTGAGAGAAACTCCCGGTAAGGCACTGATGCAGCCGGCTAAATGTACGCCTGTTGCGCTGCTTGCGGAGAGGAAAAGCTTCTTCATACAGTCGTGCACCCTCAATGGCACTGCCATTCGCTTTGCCATGCGTGAAGTGCTTGTCAGGGTACGCTTTATTGGTGTAGTCTCTGTCCATAGTGCCGTAGTGGCATAGTGCACGGAGGGGGAAAACGCAGTATTTGCGCATGAGTAAACAAGCAGGTAGTCGATCCTAAGGCTTAAGATACCAACGTAAATACTGCGGTATCCACAGCATTTACAGTTGGTTCCCAATTCGAATTAATGCAATACCTCGGAACGGTTGATTTATTGGAGCTTTTAGATACTTTTGGCCTGTACTTTTCATGTGTGAATTTTTCACCATCACGTCTGAAACACCCTGTATAATAGGATGAATCGTTCTTCACGCTTTCCCCAGTTCCGAGAAATTGTCAATGTTTACCATGTGGGTGGTTAGACCGTTCAAGCAACTTTTTTACAATATTCCTTACGAAATATTTGATATCGCATGAATGAAGTGTACCGAACAGTAATTATTGTATATAGAGATACTTAGAATGCCCATTCAATATAAAAGAAAAATAGAAATGGAATATTGCACGGCTATTGAACTGTGGTAGTTCGTAAATATTAAATGTAACGATTACGGGGACTATGCAGTAACAAACACGGGCCTATTTAGAGTGACGGGAAAAAATCACAACACCAAGGAATAAGCAATATAGAGTAATGAAATTTCCGGAATAAATTTGTCTAGGTAACATATTTTAGTGATTAATATTGCAAAGTCACAGATTAATGGAAGCGCGACATTGCAAATAGGAAAATGGTTCAAATGGTTCAAATGGTTCAAATCGCTCTGAGCACTATGGGACCTAACATCTTAGGTCATCAGTCCCCTAGAACTTAGAACTACTTAAACCTAACTACCCTAAGGACATCACACACATCCATGCCCGAGACAGGATTCGAACCTGCGACCGTAGCAGTCCCGCGGTTCCAGACTGTAGCGCCTAGAACCGCATGACCACCGCGGCCGGCTGCAAATAGGAGATGCCGGTACATTAATAACCGGAGAATGTTGAATTCAAGTATGCAAACGCGCACGAATTGTGTGGTACGGGTGACGGATGTCAGTTTGTGGGATGGAGTTTAATGCCTGGCGCATTTGGTTGGTCAGTACAGGAACAGTTAATGCTGTTTGTGGATGATGTTGGGTATGTGCTCGATTGGAGACATTGGTTATCGAGAAAGTCAAGGCAACATACCGACACTTCTTAGAGCGTGTTTACAACAGTGGTATGTGGATTATCGTTATCCTGCTCGAAAAAACCCCAAGACTGAATTTCATGAATGGCAACACAACAGATCGAATCTCCAGACTGATGTACAGTTTTGTAGTCAGGATGCGTGAGATAGCTACGAGAGTGTCCTGCTGTCATAGGAAATCGCACCACCCTTCCCTCCAATGAGCCGTCGCTTGACACCACTGATGTCTTAAATGGCGGTGGTTTTGGGTCAGCGCAATGCACGCTACAAGGCATCTGGTTCGAAACTTCCCTTGAAGTAACCGATTGGTGATAGTTCGTTGTGTCTCTGCGGTGCCAGCTGCTGCTCCAATTGCTGCTGCAGATGCAGTACGATGCACCTAAGCCGTAGTCCAAAAACGGTGGTCTACCCTCTCGATAGTGCCAGGTGGCCGTACGGAGTCCGGTCTTCTTGTGACCATACACTCTCGAGACCACCGTTGCCATGTATTATGTACAGTGGCTGCATTCCCGGCAAGTATTTCTACAGTATCACAGAAGGAACGTCCAAATTATCGAAGCCCTGTTACACGACCGCCTTCAAACTCAGTTAGGTAATAATAATGGCGTCATCGTCGCCTGAAAGGCATTCATGAGTAAGATCAACTCAACTCAAAGGTAACTAAAACTCACGACCGTGAAAGCTTGTATTTAAAGTAAACTCGATCGGTACCCTCACAGTGGCGTTACGAGCGCCTCTCTTACGTGATTGGCGCGAAATCTGAATCGTTGTTGAAACAAATCTACTAAGTTTCGTTTATGTCGCACAACACCTTCTTGGTTTTGCGACTTTTTTTCCGTCAGCGTTTTGCTTTTTGCTTAATATAGGCACTTGTAAAAGTGGTGTTTATTTTTTAATCTTAAGAAAGTACTTTAAGGAATGCAGCGTTTTTATTGTACAGAGGTGGAAAAGTATAGTTTCATGTTACAGTGAAGCCAATTTTCATTAATAGTTTCATTACTCATTTAACCAGTATTTATTCTGTGTGCTTCGTGATAAGATTGATGCTTGTGGAGTTGTGGTAAAAACTTAATAGTTTGAAGGTTATGTTACTTGTGCAGGATTCCTCACAATGACCACTGCTACAGAAATCTCTTTATCAATCGTCCTACCGTACCTATATAAGAATTGTGGTAAAGAATTATAATTTTTTTGTATGTTTATGATAATGACGTATAAATACGTCAAAAATATTCATCTACTCTTTGACAATTGCGAAAATATCTTAGCAATCGAGATATTTTGAGACTAACTGCTGCAGTATAGTTTTCAACTGGGGGAAGAAACGCAACTGAATGCAACTGGTTTCATGATTATAACTATTTGAAATTAACGTATATTTACAATATAAAATTGAGTGCTAGATCCTCTCTCTGGCAGTTTGTTGCCCATCTTTTTCTTCCGTTCGGGGCTGCTGGAAATCTAAACGTGTGAAAATCCTTTTTGCAGTAGTTAGAGCAATTCACAGCTGAGCGGGCACCCATATTTACAACGAATACTTCAACACATCGAATCAGAAATCTCCATCACATCATAACTCGTATGTAAACAAGTATGAATATCCTATACCTTCGGGAAAACATGGTGGAGAGTCTTATCGCGATCCCCTTGAAACATGAAGTGCTTGGCCCATGACAGGGTATTTCTGCGTGTCGCATCAAACGAGACAGAAGCACAATGATAAAGCAATAGTGGACTACGGAACACTGTGCCAACCACTGCCCTAAAACATTTGTTTTAGAGAGTATTCACCGGCAAGCGTCTTTCCTCTCAGTGAATCGGGCACGAATGTCTTGTAGAAGCCTGTATACTCGTAATAGCTTGCATTTGTACACGTTTCGTATCTGTGGTTCTACTTCATAAAGTGGTTAGTTTCGATGGGATAAAATCTGTAAAAATTTTCTTATAATCGTATTTAAATACGTATTTTTAAGCACAATATATCGCTTCGATACGTGGAATGTTTCAGTTAAAGAGAAATGGAGTGGAATAAATGTTCCATATATTCAAAAAGTACATTTTACGATTTCATTTCCCTTAAAATATCTCTAATTAAATATCCAAAATAAAAACATCAGCTTACACTTCCATCACTAATCATTAATAACCTTTCTGTAGCTGGATATTCTGATACATTTTTTTGTGTGTTACAGAAAGCCGTATTCCTAGTTGCCATTTTTAAACTGTGAGTTGTATCTGAATCGTGGGCTGCCGCCCGGGCCCACAGGGAAAAAAAACTCAGAGAGAACTCTGCGTTGAACTAAATCATCAAATGGAGTGCGGTGCGCTCGAACGAAAAATAAATTTTTCCGCGTGGTTGCAAGTAATGCAAACAGGTACAAAGGAAAAGCCAACACACTGCGTCACTCCGCTGCGTTCAGCTTTACGTCTCGCCTTTGATGCTACGGACGTTTGGGCTTCGACTGATGAAATTCGTTTCCAGGTAGCCAAGTATGGATTAGTCGTAACAAACAGAAAGTCGTGGACTCGCACTCACAAACATGTGGTAGTTACTGCATGACCCTACCAATCATCGTCAAACAGCAACTATAGCTCTAAATAACGTGGGAACTTATAATGTTTTATAAAGAATCCTACGTCTTTTAACATAGCTTTGCAGATGTTATAGTTTCCGAACTGTGAGGTCTTTCATTATTAGTAGTGCGTATCACTTTATCTGCCGAGGTATCGGAATTTCTGTGTCTTATTAACTGCTTGCACGTATTTCAAAACACCCCACAAAGCTGCATATAGGTAAAGAAACAACGCAAGAAGATGTTATGAGTGAATATTCTGTGTGATTAAACTGAAGGAACAATCTTTCGCAGTTTTAAATCCACTGCTACATAAACTTTATGCAATACGGCTGATTCAGTTCCACACCGGAGCACACAGCTACAGCATTAGCACATTTTCTCGATATTTTCACGGTATGCTTCACTGCAAGTGTTAACTGACGTTATTTCGCTGCACTTATATTTTCAAGATTTACTGCACAGCGAAAGATACGCAATCAGTTGTGAATATAGTGTTTGGTTTACCTTCTCTTTATAGTAAAATGTTTCAATTGATAACATTGTAATAAAATGAGCATTAATTAACGAACTCGTTTTGATCTGTTTGGCTGTTAAAAAAATTGTATGGTTCATAATTTAAAAAACAACCGTACTTGTGGCTGATACTATGGCCACGTTTCTCGGTATCTATTTTCAACAAGACAGCGTTTACGAAATATTGTTGTGTGTTCGTTAAATTCGTTGTCGAGTGTTTATGAAGTTATAGGACCCCATAAGTGACAGCTTCCATACAGTCGAAAACTGGGCATCTGTCATACCCAAATGCCCCACAAATTCGAATACTTCAAATCAGGCCAGCCGGTGGTATCAAACGGAGATCCGCAATAACGCCACTTCCATATTATCACGTAGTTATAACGATATCTCACACGTGCACTCGGCACTTCCACGGTCTCCACAGCCATCACTTAACATATGACACTGTTGAGCAGGCCCGCTAACAACAATAAACACGATCAACATTTGCACAGAATTGAAACTTTCATTTGCATACACGACGATGGTTCTACGCATACGAGCTTACATTTACATACAGTCATATTTTCTGGTGCTTCATTTTCGTCCATTCACTATAACTGAGTAGTTATTGCTATTCTAAAGAGATCAAGCCAGTGAGAAGAGTGATGACACCAAGACCCCGTCCCCACAATCACGTCATATGTTCACCATGCACTTTTATTCCTGAACCAAAATTTTTTCTCAGTTTCATCACTTCTAAAAGCGATGTTCAGGTTGAGTGACAGTGGTGATAACCTGAAATCTCGCTCTACATCATTATTAACAGGAACTTGCGTTTTTTCACCGTGAATTTCTGTAACTCTCTCTTTCCGGTTTTTTTATGCTGCACTTGCCGTTCTGTCTCTGGGCATTAGCTCTGTTCTTCTAAGCATTGTTATTGTTTTCTTTATTTTTATTTCATTCCGAGACCAGTTTTGGCAGGGGATGGTCTGTCAGCGATTGCAATTTTCCGCTCTTCAGCCACATGAGAGGACAATTTTGAAAACATAATATGGAAACGAGACATGGTGGTCCACAAAAACAAACATTTTGTACAATAAAAAAGCAGATTTTCAGTAGTATAAGTTAAAATGCAAAAGGTTGATTTGGCGATTAATTATAATATAGGCACAGATGACAGGAAAAGAAATCTCGCACACGAATATATAAAACAGGTAGATTGTTGTATAAGGTAAAATGGAAAGGGCGATGTGTTGACTAAAGTAGATACGTAGATGGGTGAAGAGGGGAGTGAAGATAAATGAAGAGGGTAGTGGATGTAGACTCCAATGGTTAAGAGAACGTAGTATTTAAAGGTAGTGCCTAGGAGTGGGGTTGTGTGGGTGCATGTTTGGAGGAAGGATGGGGAAGAGAGCGAGAGGGATGCACTTCCGAACAAATACTTAGGAAGTGGGTGGAACGGGTTGGACGGAAGGGAGTCCAGACAAGGTGAGGTTGATAGGTATATACTAGACCTGATATGGTGGGTAAGAGAAAGCAATTAAACGTTGGGACAGGATGTGCAGGCTGTGTAGACGTAATGTTGGAGGAATTTAGTGGAAGAAGCGAGGCGGAATACCAGATCAGTGAGCGGGGGAGTTATTGGGGGGTGGGTAGTGTCAAGTTTATTGGTAAAGTAGGAATTTCAGAGGTGTTCAAGATGAAATAGTAGGCTCGAGAATTTTATAAGTTGGCAGAGGATGCAGATGGGGAAGCGTAAGGGTATCCGAAAGGCTAGGAAGGCATTCGAGGACCTCTAGGGAGTAATAAAAGGAGGGAGTTTCGGAGGTCCATGCCACACTGGCGAAGCAGAGGATGTGTAGGATCACGGCTTCATAGGTGTGGACTATTGTGGAACGGTGAAAGGCCTATGTTCAATCGGTTAATAGTTCAAGTAATTTTAGTCTGTTTCCTTTTGAATTATTAGTGGATGAGGCTTCCATGTTAGTTGACGATCAAGAGTTAGACCGATGTCCAAGGCATTTTGAAGTGTAAATTAACTGGATAGGATGGATGTAGCTAGAACTCTTAGGGGCATAAGCAGCGGGTTTTCCTAGGGTTGACTTTGAGGAGCTACTAGTTCCACCAGAAGAAGAAATGATTGAGATGGAGCTGGAGGGATTGTTGAGATTTCTCAAGGGTAGGATAGAGAGCGAGGAATGCGGTGTCATCGACATACTGGAGGAACCGGCTTTGGCATGTCGGCAATGTAAAGGACATCCAGGTAAGGCCAGATGACAGAACCTTGGGGCACATATGCAGTGGGATGGAAGATACAGGAGTTGATGGTGACAAAAGATGGGTGGTTAGAGAAGAAGGATGCGATGAAGTGCACATAATTTATGGGAATTGCACAGATCTTGAGGCTGAAGAGGATGTCAGAATAACACTGAGACGTGGTACTTAGGGAAAGGCAGGATTCTGTGTGGACAGGGCAGTACTCAGTTACCGTTGGTTGCTCAGTTTTTTTTTAAATCACGTACACTTTATGTGAAGACAATTGTAAATAAGGTTAACAATAAGGAACAATTATCAAATTTGACTGTTAAGACACACAGCCTAATAAAAAATTTCTTAAACAAGTTTCACTCATGGCTGAAGGCCTCATTGATCAGAAATTTAACTTCTTTGTCGGCTGAAGGCAACAATAGTAATGACTCATAAAAAACAATTTGACGGCTGAAGGCCTGGACAGCAAATTCTTAAGAACGAATTAAACTTCTCCAAGAGAACCTAAAATAGTATATAAAAGGACAATCATCAAATTTTCACTATTAAGAGACAATATCTAATTAAAAATTCTTAAGCCAAATTGCATTCACGTCTGGAGGAGTTATTGACAAGAAATTCAAATTATTTGTCGGCTGAAGGCCCTAATAGTAATAACTCAAAAAACAATTTGACGACTGAAGGCCTAGAAAGCAAATTCTTAAGAACAAGTTAACTTAACCAAAAGATACTTAAAAATATGAAAGACAATCATCAATTTTTTACTATTAAGAGACAATATTTAATTAAATATTCTTAAGACAAATTGCATTCACGGCTGAAGGGCTGAAGGCCTTATTGAAAATCATCACAATCTGACGAAATCAAGAGAGAGGTGGGCCTCAGACAGGATCGACTTGGGAAAGCCTCTCAACTCCGTAAATGATGAGACAGGCAGCCAAGAGTTGTATTCACTTAACCAGATATCAACTCAAACTAGTGACAGTTTAAACGCAGGCCGACACTCTTGCAAAACCTACCTAACGTCTGATAACCAACACAACAATGGAACAACCCAGGCAAGGTAAAAACGGCGGACAGCACTGCGTCTTCAGAATCCAGAAGTAGAAGGAGCCACTACGTCCAGAGTTGTCCAAACGAAACAAATATCCAAACCACAATCAAGGAGGCTGTCAAACCACATGCCTTACAGGACAGCAGCAGCAAGGCGAGGAAAGGTACACTGCCGCAAAAATACCGTAACCTCCAGAGCAGGTAACTGGGGCGTTAGCGGCGGCCACTAGGCAGAAAAATATAGCTGGTTGAACGTCATCAACAAACACAAGGAATTCAATGATTAATAGTAATAAAGTGGGGGATGACTAATTAATTTCGCCAACTCCAAACACTCCACTCATCTCATCATCTTAGTGACACTGAGAGCAGCAATTAGTGAAGAAACGGTGTGATCTCAAAATAGTGGAGGTTTCATTACTGGGCTAATGTTCTCTCAACTCAAATGTCCTGGGTCGGGTAGAGAACCAGGTTGTCGCCCTCGCAACTACAGCCCCTTCATCCGGTAGTGCCAGCGTGCGACCAGCGGTCCCGGCATGTCCTTGCACTGCTGGACCTCACTGCTGCTCCCTCCCAACCTAACTACTCGACACACTCCGACCCGGAAAACACTTGATGCCTTCCAAAGATTGTAATAGGGAACTTGATATCGATAACCGCTGCTGCTGCCGCTCGTGGACAGACAACGCTAGCAAACGTAGTGGCGCCAGTAAACACGAGAAGAAAACTAGACGCGACTATCCCTATCACACGATGCCAACCTAACAATGGCACCATCGCGAGCCGCAACGTGGCTCAGTCTTATGCAGTAATACACATTTTAGTGTTCAAGGATCAAAAAAATGACAGATTTGAGGATGTTGATTCGGTAGTATAGGAGATGAGTAAGATACAGGAGTTGGTTATTGGAGGAAAAATTGGGACAGAAGCCACAATGATGGACTGGAATGCGTAGATGTAGTTGTACGTGGTTACGGATACGTCCGGGCAGGTGGACTCAAAGGCCTTGCTAAACACGGACGTCAGACTGATGGAACGATAGGATGAAGCAGTAGTGGCAGGTTAGTTAGGTATGAGGAGGAGTAGAGTTGGAGATGTTTTCCACTGCTCATGATACAAACAAGTGTGCAGAATTACATTGCAAAGGGTGGCTAGAATTTCCATGAAGGAGTGAGGGCATTCTTTCAGACGTCTAGAGGTTATGCAGTCGGGACTGGGCAGCCGTGTTGCGATTGTGATGGAGTGTCTGTTTAATGTCTTATGTTGTTATTGGTGTATTGAGTTCAATCTGTGGGATGTCGTCGAGGTAGTGGAAGCTGGGAGAGGAAGGTGGGAGGGAGGTACTGGTACGCTCATGGACTGCCAGGAATACCGATTAATGGAAACAGGGTCGTCTGGGATGGTGAAGGTGTCACAAAGGTGGGACACGAATAGGTTGGCATTGCTTAGGTTGTCGGGTAGAGGGAGATTATCGCGCAGGAAGAGGCAGGAAGGAGCAAGGTAGTTGCAAGTAAGGCGGTGAATTGCCTTCCTCTAACTGAAAGAGTTTATGGGGAGGGTAGCGTTTTATGGGCAGGGTAGCGTTGGGGTTTGTGCTGGTTTGACGCCAAACGCGGTGTTTCTTTGCATTCAGCAGATATCGGATGTATCGCCGTAATTTTGTCGGTCGTAGATCTGTAGGAAAGATCGGTAAAGGCGACAGGTCTCATGGAGGGAATGTGGGACGGTATGGGAGATGAATTACAGCGTTTCAAAAGTTGTGTTGTAAGAATGTGGAAGCGTGCTGGATGTCACTGCAGTGTTGGAAAGATAAGGGATGGTTCCCAAGTTGGATAGCAATGAATTTCCTGTAGGCACCCCGATATGTACGAGAGTAGTCCTGGACATGTTTGGGACAGAGAGGAGGAATGAGTTCACGGACAGGGAGTTTTTCAACTGTCCGCATGTGCAACGAAGGCAACTGAAAGCCGATACTGATAATCGGGTGATGAGACATATCCAGCAGTGGAATTCATCTCTTTATATTTCTTATAACTAGTTTTATTTCATAGACAATGTTATAAATTTAGTTATAAACATCCATAAGTTGTATTAGTAACTTTAGCAACACTTTACCACACAAAATTCCGTTAAATCTCTGTAATCTGCTGATTAAGCAGAAGCCTTTGATTAACATCGAAATAGTATTGTATTTGACTTTTATTTCAGTATGTTTAAGGTAATTTTTGTTTTTATATGCTTTTATCAGTTCCAATCATTTTCAGCTTGGTTGAATCAATATATTAGAACAGGGTGAAAATTAATAAAACCACGTTTATGACTGGAAATGATGGAAGAAAGATCCTCTGAACATATGAACAAGTGTCCGGAAACGTATCGTTGACGTGGTAGATAGCTCTGACGTACGAAATTTCCTCCGGCCACACGGCGTGTGCTCCTAGTACGTTGCAGCCTGTGTTGTTGACGCAGCATACTGTAATCAGCAGAATGTTCCTGAATTCATGTCGGGAACAAGCCGAGATGGTGTTTGTATACGGCCTGTCAGATGGAAACGGTCCAGAGGCACAACCCGGGCCTTCAAATCTGGCATGCGAACATTCCGCCACCTCCCTGCACGTTCGTTTGTCTGAAGGGACCCATGATGACACTAACGCTCAAAAAGGGCATGAAATGTTGTATTATGTGGTTGGTGACTGTGAGGGTACTTGTTTCTGTGTAACAGTGCTGCCTCTGGATCGTTTCCATCAGCTTGGTCGTACACAAACACCATCTCGTCTTGTTCCCGACATGAAAACCGGAACATTCTGTTGTTTACAGTATGCTGCGTTAACTACACAGACTGCAACACAGAAGGAACACACACCGTGTGGTCGGAGGAACATTCACTCGTCAGAACCATCTACCGTGTCAACGACGCATTTCTGGATACATGTTCATGGCATCTTTCTCCCTCCATTTCCAGTCAGAAATGCGTCCAGCAGTTTGTCGGTTTTATTAATGTTCACTCAGCATTTTGTATGTCTGAGGGAAAAAACACAACTGATGATCCACTGCAGTATTAAACATCACGAAACTTATTCATAAATCTGTGTTGGACTGGAACTCGAACCCCGATTTCTCGCTTATCACAAGCGGTCGCTCTAACCACCTCGACTACTTGTGCACGCTACCCGGACCGATCAGGCCTCCATATGCAACACTATCCACTATCGACAAACAGAAAACAGGTATACATGCCTAGTCGGGCTAGAAGTGGCGATGACATTGCCTCTCCCTATTGCGGAAATCACACAATATCCGAGCATCAGCGTATTTGGAAGTATGGGATGTGGAGGTTGGATCAGTACGGGAAGCGTGTACGGACAGCTGAAGTAATAAAGGCATTTTCTCGCGATAGTAGGGAAATACACCTTCGAGTCTTAGTCAGGCATAAATTTTCGTTTATCAGTAACAGATTGTATACCTACGCTTAGTGCAGCTGACTTCAGATTAATTCACAACCTGCAAATAAGTTCCACGAGAGTAGGTTGAAACGTCCCCTTAGAAAAATTAATGAATTACTGTGCTGATAAATCTCTTACATTATTTCATTTTCAGACAGCTGAGCAAAACTGAGCGTACTCAGACATTTCGCTCTCTACCTATTCTGATCAACACTAAACTGACACAATATTTTTTTAGCGCAACGCAATCTGACTTTCAATAATCCCTACAAAAGAATGGCCCTGACTAACATTAACCTATACCTTTCACAAATCACTTACCTCACAAAAATCTTCGTTACTCGAACTACTCAATACAGCGAGCGCCACTACTGCCAGTTAAATAAAAGATTCAAACTACTGAAGGCACTAACTACTAATAGGCATAGTTAGCAAATGAAAGAGTTTTATAGAGAACAAACAATATATTCGCCTTAATAGTGTTCAAAAGTCATAATATATATAGCAGTTCATGACATCCATTCTTACTAATGTACTGTTTCTGATGGACACACGTCCAGATCATCCGCTCTCAAAAATCCGCCATCTCACTTCCCCACATCCACCACTGCTGGCGTCTCACCTCCAACTGCGTAACCCTACGCGCTGTTAACAGCCAACAGCCGAACACTACAATAGCGAATATTACAACAATGTCACCCAGCCACAGACTGCACACAGCACAGACAGTGATTTTCAAACAGAGCGATACGTGGCGTTACCAATATAGAAACCTAAGCAGCCTACTTACAAGGTTACAAACACAAAATGCTTTTAAGGGGTACCTACGATTTCTGAGGGTCTCTCAACGTCATGATGTAGTGACCTATCAGTATAAACAGATATCAATAAAACCGTACACGATATTTATTACGATTTATGAGACATGTCGTAATACATGTGTATTGATGGTTTGACGTCGTGGAAATGACATTACAACCCTCTATAATAACATACCTCAACCAAATGTGACAGTTGTACTTTCGTACTTCCGTGGGTGTTGTTATTGTAGGGTTCTTTGCAAACGCTTTAGCATATGGATGTCAGTAAATGTCTAATACGGTGCTTGCTTTTTTGTGAAAGTGACAATTCTCTCTCACTGAGGCAACAAGATATTTCAGCGCATCGGACTCCAGTTACCGTTTACGCGCAGATAAACAAAACATTTATATTATTCAGAGCATCTCTTCATTAGCTATAAAGTTAAAAGACACCTAAATCAACATAATCAACCTGTGGACCTAGCAATCCTGGATAACCAAAGACATCAAGAGAAGAATATTCTCATAAGTTATTAACTTGGGGATAGCTGTTAGGGGGAGCACGAATTCCATATTAACAGTAAGTAGATCTCAATCTCCTTAGACTGTATTTTAACACCTCTCCTGAACGTTACGTTTATATCCGTTACTGCTACTTCAGCATAATGGTGGACCAGTAGGGATGAAAACTTTTTCCCTGTCATAGAGCCTTGTAAATGTAGGCACTTCTGACATTACAAGAAATCAATTCGTGCAGCGGGAAGCAGGGCTGGGTGTTTTTGCAGCTCGCGGATTGTAGCTGTAGTTCATATTTATATTCCTCTGTATTCAGGACAATGAACATTAATTTATACGTCGTGACTGATAGAGGAAAACTCGAATTTCGGACCATCAATATTTGTAATTTACACTACTGGACATTAAAATTGCTACACCTAGAAGAAATGCAGATGATAAACGGGTATTCATTGGACAAATATACTAGAACAGACATGTGATTACATTTTCACGCAATTTGGGTGCATAGATCCTGAGAAATCAGTACCCAGAACAACCACCACCGGCCGTAATAACGGCCTTGATACGCCTGGGCATTGAGTCAAACAGAGCTTGGATAGCGTGTACAGATACAGCTGCCCTTGCTGCTTCAACACGATACCACAGTTCATCAGGAGTAGTGACTGGCGTATTGTGACGAGCCAGTTGCTCGGCCACCATTGACCAGACGTTTGCAATTGGTGAGAGATCTGGAGAATGTGCTGGCCAGGGCGGCAGTAGAACATTTTCTGTATCCAGAAAGGCCCTTACAGGACCTGCAACATGCGGTCGTGCATTATGCTGCTGAAATGTAGGGTTTCACAGGTAACGAATGAAGGGTAGAGCCACGGGTCGTAACACATCTGAAATGTAATCTCCACTGTTCAAAGTGCCGTCAATGCGAACAAGAGGTGACCGAGACGTGTAACCAATGGCAACCCAACCATCACGCCGGGTGATACGCCAGTATGATGATGACGAATACACTCTTCCAATGTGCGTTCACCGTGATGTCTCCAAACACGGATGATGCACGCCGGGTGATACGCCAGTATGATGATGACGAATACACACTTCCAATGCGCGTTCACCGTGATGTCTCCAAACACGGATGATGCACGCCGGGTGATACGCCAGTATGATGATGACGAATACACGCTTCCAATGTGCGTTCACCGCGATGTCTCCAAACACGGATGCGGCCCACATGATGCTGTAAACAGAACCTGGATTCATCCGAAAAAATGACCCAGGTTCGTCGTTGAGTACACCATCGCAGGCGATCCTGTCTGTGATGCTGCGTCAAGGGTAACCGCAGCCATGGTCTCCGAGCTGATAGTTCATGCTGCTGCAAACGTCGTCGAACTGTTCGTTCAGATGGTTGTTGTCTTGCAAACGTCCCCATCTGTCGACTCAGGGATCGAGTCGTGGCTGCACGAACCGTTACAGCCATGCGGATAAGATGCCTGTCATCTCAACTGCTAGTGATACGAGGCCGTTGGGATGCAGCACGGCGTTCCGTATTACCCTCCTGAACCCACCGATTCCATATTCTGCTAACAGTCATTGGATCTCGACCACCGCGAGCAGCAATGTCGCGATACCATAAACCACAATCGCGATAGGCTACACTCAGACCTTTATGAAAGTCGGAAACGTGATGGTACGCATCTCTCCTCCTTACACGAAACATCACAACAACGTTTCACCAGGCAACGCCGGTCAACTGCAGTTTGTGTATGAGAAATCGGTTGGACACTTTCCTCATGTCAGCACGTTGTAGGCGTCACCAACGGCGCCAACCTTGTGTGAATGCTCTGAAAAGCTAATGACTTGCATATCACAGCATCTTCTTACTGTCGGTTAAATTTCGCGTCTGTAGCACGTCATCTTCGCGGTGTAGCAATTTTAATGGCGAGTAGTGTATTTCCGTGAGTTATTGTGCAATCAATTGGAGTGAGGTCGTAGAGTTACGTGTTTTCGATCCCTGCTGAAACTAATTACTTTAATAATTTTTTAATTTCATTTAGCACTTACGTGTGAACATTGTTTAATATACATTTATTTGGTCTGAAATATGACCCTCTGCTTTAGTCAATATCATTATTCGTACGGAATCTAACAAATGCTTTTTCTTTATGAAAGACAGACTTGTCTATTTACTTTAAAATGTTAAGGATTAATTTTGTATTAAATATATGGCCTCTAAAGCGGCGGTACACTATCTGATAACAACGAGTGAAGCCAGAGAGTCAGGTTGCGAATTGGCCACACCGTTAGCGGCGTATGGTTCAAATGGCTCTGAGAACTATGGGACTTAACATCTGAGGTCATGAGTCCCCTAGAACTTATAACTACTTAAACCTATCACAAACATCCATGCCCGAGGCAGGATTCGAACCTGCTACCGTAGCGGTCGTGCTGTTCCCGACTGTAGCGCCTAGAACCTCTCGGCCACACCGGCCGGCCGATAGCGGCGTACGAAACCGTCTGTACGCTGATACGCTTCTAACTTTGCCTTCCATTTATTAAATTCCATCTCGCTTATACGTAATTTCTTGTTCAAACTATAGCATTCAAACCGATGCGTCGATTCTGTCATAGCTCCGACAATGTAATCCACATTCTGTACACTTGCGACGTTTTACAGTGCAATATTTTGCGACAGAACCTCTGACAATACGTTACACTGAGTAGAGCCGAAGGAGTACAGCATCGCCTGTAAGACTGGAGAGACGCAGAACCCCATCGGTCTCCCCACGGGCATCGACCGCGTCCCGCCAGAGAAGGCGACCACTGGCGTGACGGAGCGCCGTCTGCTCTGGGTCGCTACGGCCCGCCGGCAGCTAATCGATCAATTAAATAATTAGAATGTGGGGGCCGCTCGCCTCGTGATGGATTGGAGGGCTTATCGGGGCGGAGTGGCCAGATAAGGCCACCGCGAACGCTGCCGCTGCGGCAGAGCCGGGCCTCCCCATCCGTCTGCGAGACGGCTCACCCGCCGGGACAAACCACTCTAGTAGTCTGTCTCGCGGGAAGCTAAATCCGATCCGTCTGGCTGCTTAGCTGTACATACCACTAGCGGGAACTTTCACCATATTAACTCAGTGCTAACCCAAAAAATTTGTGAATGACAACCTTACATTGACGGTCGATACATTATTCCGGATCAAAATAAGATTCAACTTGTAAATCAGACACAATTTTACGATTAACCGGAATATTAGGACATGTAGCATGTATGCTACATCAGGACCCATATATTTTTCTATCCCTTGTATTGACACGTTCTCTGGGATTCCTTCGACGGGTGTATTTATAAACTCACACGTAAAATACATAACAACAGGTTATAAGTCAGCTGTCAAAATTGTGCTCCGTGAAACAATACTAAGCAAATGAAAATGTTGTTGTTGTGGTGGTCTTCAGTCCTGAGACTGGTTTAATGCAGCTCTCCATGCTACTCTATCTTGTGCAAGCTTCTTCATCTCCCAGTACCTACTGCAACCTACATCCTTCTGAATCTGCTTGGTGTATTCATTTCTTGGTCTCCCCCTACGCCGGCCGCGGTGGCCGTGCGGTTATAGGCGCTGCAGTCCCGAACCGCGGGACTGCTACGGTCGCAGATTCGAATCCTTCCTCGGACATGGATGTGTGTGATGTCCTTAGGTTAGTTAGGTTTAAGTAGTTCTGAGTTCTAGGGGACTGATGAACTAAGATGTTGAGTCCCATAGTGCTCAGAGCCATTTGTCTCCCCCTACGATTTTTACCCTCCACGCTGCCCTCTAATGCTAAATTTGTGATGCCTTGATGCCTCAGAACATGTCCTACCAACCAGTCTCTTCTTCTTGTCAAGTTGTGCCACAAACTCCTCTTCCCCCAATTCTATTCAATTCCTCCTCATTAGTTATGTGATCTACTTATCTAATCTTCAGCATTCTTCTGTAGCACCACATTTCGAAAGCTTCTATTCTCTTCTTGTCCGAACTAATTATCGTCCATGTTTCACTTCCATACATGGCTACACTCCACACAAATACTTTCAGAAACGACTTCCTGAAACTTAGATCTATACTCAATGTTAACACATTTCTCTTCTTCAGAAACGCTTCCCTTGCCATTGCCAGTCTACATTTTATATCCTCTCTATTTCGACTATCATAAGTTATTTTGCTCCCAAAATAGCAAAACTCCTTTACTACTTTAAGTGTCTCAATTCCCTCAGCAATATCCGACTTAATTCGGCTACATTCCCTTATCCTCGTTTTGCATTTGTTGATGTTCATCTCATATCGCCCCTTGAAGACACTATCCATTCCGTTCAACTGCTCTTCCAAGCCCTTTGCTGTCTGTGACAGAATTACAATGTCATCGGTGAACCTCAAAGCTTTTATTTCTTTTCCGTGGATTTTAATTGCTACTCCCAATTTTTCTTTTGTTTCCTTCACTGCTTGCTCAATATACAGATTGAATTACATCGGGGAGAGGCTACAACCCTGTCTCACTCCCTTCCCAACCACTGCTTCCCTTTCATGTCCCTCGACTCTTATAACTGCCATCTGGTTCCTGTACAAATTGTAAATAGCCTTTCGCTCCCTTTATTTTACCCCTGCCACCTTCATAATTTGGAAGAGAGTATTCCAGTCAACATTGTCAAAATCTTTCTCTAAGTCTACAAATGCTAGAAACGTAGGTTTGCCTTTTCTTAATCTAGCTTCTAAGATAAGTTCTACGGAATCCAAATCGATCTTCCCCGAGGTCGGCTTCTACCAGTTTTTCCATTCGTCTGTAAAGAATTCGTGTTAGTATTTTGCAGCCGTGACTTATTAAACTGATAGTTCGGTAATTTTCACATCTGTCAACACCTGCTTTCTTTGGGATTGGAATTACTATATTCTTCTTGAAGTCTGAGGCTATTTCGCCTGTCTCATACATCTTGCTCACCAGATGGTACAGTTTTGTCAGGACTGGCTCTCCCAAGGCTGTCAGTAGTTCTAATGGAATATTGTCTACTCCCGGGGCCTTGTTTCGACTCAGGTCTTTCAGTGCTCTGTCAAACTGTTCACACCGTATCATATCTCCCATTTCATCTTCATCTACATCCTCTTCCATTTCCATAATATTGTCCGCAAGTACATCGCCTTTGTATAGACCCTCTATATACTCCTTCCACCTTTCTGCTTTCCCTTCTTTGGGTAGAACTGGGTTTCCATCTGAGCTCTTGATATTCATACAAGTGGTTCTCTTTTCTCCAAAGGTCTCTTTAATTTTCCTGTAGGCAGTATCTATCTTACCCCAGTGACAACAGCCTCTAGATCCTTTCATTTGTCCTCTAGCCACGTCTGCTTAGCCATTTTGCACTTCCTGTCGATCTCATTTTTGAGATGTTTTGATGCGTTTGTATTCCTTTTTGCCTGCTTCATTGACTGCATTTTTATATTTTCTCCTTTGATCAATTAAATTCAATATTTCTTCTGTTACCCAAGGATTTCTACTAGCCCTCGTCTTTTTACCTACTTGATCCTCTGCTGCCTTCACTACTTCATCCCTCAAAGCTACCCATTCTTCTTCTACTGTATTTGTTTCCCCCATTCGTGTCAATTATACCCTTATCCTCTCCCTGAAACTCTGTACCACCTCTGGTTCTTTCAGTTTATCCAGGTCCCATCTCCTTAAATGCCCACCTTTTTGCAATTTCTTCAGTTTTAATCTACAGTTCATAACTAATAGATTGTGGTCAGAGTCCACATCTGCCCCTGGAAATGTCTTACAATTTAAAACCTGCTTCCTAAATCTCTATCGTACCATTATATAATCTATCTGAAACCTGTCAGTATCTCCAGGCTTCTTCTCTGTATAGAACCTTCTTTTATTATTCTTGAACCAAGTGTTAGGTATGATTAAGTTCTGCTTTGTGCAAAATTCTACCAGGCGGCTTCCTCTTTCATATCTTACCCCCAATCCATAGTCACCTACTACGTTTCCTTCCCTACCTTTTTCAACTACCGAATTCCAGTCACCCATGACTATACAATTTTCGTCTCCCTTCACTATCTGAATAATTTCTTGTATTTCATCATACATTTCTCTAATTGCTTCGTCATTGGCAGAGCTAGTTGGCATATAAACTTGTACTACTGTAGTAGGCGTTGGCTTCGTGTCTACCTTGGCCACAATAATGCGTTCATTATGCTGTTTGTAGTAGCTTACCCGCACTCCTATAATTAATACTGGAATACATTTAGAGTTCAATGAACCTATAATAGTAGGTCAAAGAAGATTCCATGCTATTCTAAACAAACATATCCGTGGCCCCATTGGGCTAGTAGTATGTTCTGTCTGGCACCACTGGGTCAGGTGTAGCATCGACTATCCCTCTTGCGGCCCCATTGCCAGTATCTATGAGGAAGAGTTGGTATCTGTGGGTTGTGTCCTTAGAAGGTCTTTGTTAGCGCGAGAGGGAGGCAGGAAGTTTGGAGTTTGGCGGTAGCGTCGCGACAAGAGGTGGTCACGAGGTCCGAGCGGCCGAAGCTACGAACTGCCCAAGAAGGGCCTGCGCAGAGCGAAGATACCGGGGTACTTCACCGGGGTCAGCGTCGACTACAAGCAGCAGGCCGACATCCCATCGCTTGCTTCGCAATATTGTGTCGGTCGACCGCTCGTGGCCTGGCTGCCCTCTTCTACCTGGCTTTCATCGGCACCACTCAGTGATTGCTGCGACGCACAGTGGATCAATGAAACTGCTTGCTGATAAAAGAGAGTAACATTCTGTAATCCACGTGGTGATTTGTTTCATTTTCTACCTGCCATCCTTATTATTTTCTGGTTTGTGCCCGACCGTCGGAGTTTCACTTGGTCGGCTCTTTGGTCGTAAAAATTGATAGTAGTATTGTTCTAAGACACTAGTTGTCTTTTTAAAATTTGTCCCGCTATTATATTGCCTTTCCTTTCTGGTTTGAACCCGATCGTTAATGTTCTAATTAATCAGCTCTTGGTCGTAAATACAGCTGGAACAATTTCAGTAAGGCACAAGTACTTAGATTTAGCTGTTAACCGGTTCAATTTTGTGGTCGTAATTGCATTTCTCAGTCATTAGTTTTAATTTTAACTACATGTTGCACAATACTGTTCGTTTCTGTATTTGAAATACCAGCTCATTATCAGTGTATTTTAGCTGGATCTAATGATTGTGCCGAGTGAGTTCTCTTGTAATAAGTGTTCACAAGTAATGTTTTAAGACGTTCCTTTAGATCGGTCTTAATAACTTATAATCCGTTTGACTTTGAAAATATTAAGAGCCAACTGTCACCAGGGCTTTAGCCAAAATAAAATTGTCAGCAGGGACGAGTTGTGATCCAGTCGCACTTTGGTCTCGAAGCTGGTCGTAGGTTGTATCCCAAAAATGAACAGCACAGAGACAGAAGTGATGACACTTCCTGCAGGACCTGACCATCATTTTGCAGGACACTGCTCAAGCACGTACAGTGCAAGCTGTTACTGATTTCTTTGACTGATGGGGCTGCTAAGTGCTATATCACCTCTGCATCCCGCTGACTTAAGCCCTCGTAAATTCAACTCGATTTCGAAAGTGAAGGAAACACTTCACGGCATTCGCTTCAGAACTGCTACAAATTCGTCGGGCAATAGATATCACCGTTCGAACTGTCAACGCAACTGGCACTGCTAAGAGTATCCTACGATTCCACATCGCCGGCAACGGGTTATACGTAATTCTGGTGACTACTTTGAAGCTCAGTAAAACTTTGAAACGCGTATCTATTTTGTACGAGCTGTAAATGAATAGTTGGCACTATTAAAGTTCCAACCCTCGTAATTCCAGCCCCGTACTACTGGGCAATGAAGGCGCTAGATCTAGAGCGAGTTTGCATCGTCGTTACAGGATATGCAGCATGCAGTGCCATCTGTGAGACGACCTAGTCAACAAATAAAACTAACTGAGGCTGCATTTACATGCTGCGCTGACAGATGGCCTTGCTTCAGTACCTGGACCCAGCTCGTAACAGTATTTTGCAAAAACCGGAACAAAATGGGACCTTGTAGGGATGTTGGGACAAGAAGGTCCGGAACGGTGACGGTCCCCGTTATATGATCGAGAAACAATACATGAACATCTTCGTTCTCAAAAAATCGGCGGTTACTGTGAGTCAGTTCAGTTGACTGCCTAGACACTGTAATCTGTGGTCGATTTTGGTGTCTACGGTCTTATTTCTCGATCAGCACCGCCAAGATCTGTCCGGCCCTGGTCAAATGACTGACACCATTTCACTGTGACTGGACGCGGCAGTGTATTTGGCCCCCACAATAATCGTACCGTCCCGCTTACATCTACTCTGAAGCACATACTGAGGCGTAGCGCCTTCGCATCGCTCCTGTCACTTGTTTGGACGATATCGTTATAGGCATGAGTCATCGACAGATGTCACCAGCTGACATGGACCTGAGCTACAGAGCTGCACGTAGTTGTACTAGTAGGCGCAGAGGTCAGCAGTTGACAGACAGTGCCAGCACTCGTAGTCAAAACAAATATTGTCAAGTTATGTTTGATTTATATTTAATGTATTTGCATAATTATAATTGCTTTGTAAGTGTAGTAATTAGCAGCGTGAGTGTTGTATGAGTGAAGAAGAACAGAAGTAAATGAAAATAGTTTTGTTTATTCACGAAGTACCAGTTAAACTATAAGGGGATTTACTATAATTACATGTGCAGTCAGTTTATGGTACTAATAAATCGTGAGTAGAACACAAATTAATCGGTAATTTCAGAAGGAGTAATTTTATATTTGATACTTTTATAAATTTATTTTTTAAGCAATTGCCATAGAAAGAAATGTTTTACTATGATTTGTCATTGAAGTAAAGCGCAGGTTAGCACGGGATAATACTGCAACCTGATTTGCTGTTTGTGATATCAGCTAATCAGAAAAATGCAGGCTCGTGCCAGTCTATGCTGGGAACAAAGAAAGCCTTTGGTGTGATCTAAGGGAGTCGGGGCTGAGGGTTCGAACTAGTAACATCTCATTGACAGCATCTCCGACGAAAGTACTGTAAAATCGCGGAACAATGCTAATTACGAGTTCGTGAAGTAGTACAAAATGTATTTAAGTCAGCGGTGTAGTGGAAGTCGGGAGGAATTTCGGACGAAATATCAAAATTGTTGCTTTTGACTGTTAGCTAAAACAGCGTGGCGTGTTGTGCGATCTAAGACTGAAACAGGTATTACGTGTAGAGCAGAGCGCACAACATCTGAGCGAGCGTTCTCATAACTAAACGATCCGGTGAACTCTACTAACTTCGGTAACGGGTGTAAATTTCATAAGCTGGCTACGTGTGTGATTGTGGTGTGCGTGTGAACTTTACATTGTGTTGCCACTTAGTACGGACTTGGCAGTATTAACTGTGGTCTTCATAGTCAAAATACACCGCAAAATTTACATTGCCAAGTTAAAACTTTTATTTCAGTAGCTAGCCACATCCCGTTTACCGGACAATTCTATGTATGTTGCGACCTGCAGTAGACAGTAGTGGTCTAGTATTTTCTACTACAGCTTTTAGCTAGACAAATGAAAATCGCTGGACACTGGCAGGGCGGTAAAAAAGTAACGTGCCGCGCCGCAGTACGTTTCCAGTTGCTGCGCCATGTCGCTCCCACGCTGCGAGGCACCTGTCACTCGTGCGCAGCAGCACCGTCTCTGGAGGGCACCCACAACTTGTGCTCTCTTCCGACAAAGTACCACTCTTATTGCGCGACAATCTTAGCTTGGGTGCACATACGTAAGTTACGTTTCGAAGTCCCTGCCTATATGGTCCATTCTAATATTTATTGAAAAAAAATTTCCTGTTTTATGTGACATAAAAATATACCGGGTGATCAAAAAGTCAGTATTAATTTGAAAACTTAATAAACCAAGGAATAATGTAGCTAGACAGGTAAAAATTGACACACATGCTTGGAATGAAATGGATTTTTATTAGAACAAAAAAAAAGTTCACAAAATGTCCGACAGATGGCACGGGACAGCAAAACGTCAGTGACTGCGCATGACAATCGTGTATAAATGGAGCTGTAATGGGAGAGAGAATCCGATGCGCCAGCAGTTGCAGCATGTTGACATTACCCGAAAAGGCGCTTTTAGTGAAGTTGTAGTATCAGAATGGGGAATGTGCTAGTTCAGCGTTACGATCCTATCGCCATAGGAAGGGGATTCGAACGGGTAAACGTCCGTTGACAAAAGCAGCTGTGGCGAGAATGATTTCGAAGTTCGAAGCCACGGGCTTTTTAGACGACCCCGTAGTGGCCGACCGAGCACAAGGCGTAATACTGCTGAGACAGTTCAGGAGGAAATGGAGACTGTAGCGGGTTCGTCTATGCACCGGGAAGTCAGTGCTCGTGCAGTCGCACGTCGCACCAGCATTCCATACACTACTGTTTGGTTGGCACTGAGGCGTACCCTCCGATGCTATCCGTACAAAATCCATCGACATCATGAACTGTTACTGGCGATTTAGTGAAGCGGAGGGCATTTGCGGTGTGGACGTTTCAAATGAAGGCGGAAGATGACGATTGGTTCAGTAACGTGTTGTGGACCGACGAATCTCATTTCACGCTCCGAGGGTCTGTCAACGCCCACAACTGCAGAATTTGGGCTACCGAAAATCCTAGAACTGTCGTCGAAACTCCGTTGCACGACGAGAAAGTCACGGTATGGGTTGGATTATCACATCTACCGTTATCGGGCCTCTTTTCTTCGAGGAAATGCGTGATTCTGGTTTTGTAACTGCTACCGTGACGGGTTAGAGGTACGCCGATATGTTACAGAATCGCATCATCCCCAGCCTGGCTGATAAACACCTGCTGGACCGTACGGTGTTTACGCAGGATGGCGCTCCACCTCATATTGCTAGACGCGTGAAAGATCTCTTGCGCGTGTCGTTAGGTGAAGATCGTGTGCTCAGCCGCCACTTTCGTCATTCTTGACCTCCCAGGTCCCCAAACCTCAGTCCGTGCGATTATTGGCTTTGGGGTTACCTGAAGTCGCAAGTGTATCGTGATCGACCGACATCTCTAGGGATGCTTAAAGACAACATCCGACGCCAATGTCTCACCATATCTCCGGACATGCTTTACAGTGCTGTTCACAACATTATTCATCGACTACAGCTATTTTTGAGGATTGATGGTGGACATATCTAGCATTTCCTGTAAAGAACTTCATCTTTGCTTTGTCCTACTTTGTTATGCTAATTATTGCTTTTCTGATCAGACGAAGCGCCATCTGTCGGACATTTTTTAACATTTGTATTTTTTTGGTTCTAATAAAACCCCTTGTAATTCCAAGCATGTGTGTCAATTTGTACCTCTCCATCTACATTATTCCGTGATTTATTCAGTTTTCAAATTTATACTGACTTTTTGATCACCCGGTAAGTTGATTTAGTTGCACTACATAAACATGAAACCCTTACATCGAGGAAAGCTACATCTGAAACGAGTATTCTGGGTTTTCTTCATCAGCTCGTGTAGACGCATGTCATGCAGCTGGTGATGGCATATGCTTTGCAGTTCCGGGCCTTTTCCTCAGTGGGAATACATCATCTTTGTCATCACATTACTGCTCTTCTCCTTCACATTCTTCCTCTCGTTTTCTCTCTTGTTAATATGAAACTACGGGCGTTGTCGAATGCACGTCTAGAGCTACATCGGAAGAGATGACTCGCCGTATTATTGTGAGGAAGTAAACAGTCGCTTGTTCGATAACGTACAGTACATCAGCAATCTACAGCATATCCTAGAGACATTCTAGTTCAAAATGACTAAAGAGTAGCAACAATTACTATTATTTCTCAAAGCTTGCGAACACGGCGATAAACAGTTTTCTTCAACGAGACACTGAGCCCTATTGGCAACTTTCAGAAATGGAAAGAAGTTCTGCATGGAGAGCAAGTGGCGCAAAATATATGCTACAATCACGAAATGGAAATTTAATTAATTTCCGGAGCTAGAAAAATAAAAAGAAATTTGGTGCTCCTTATATGCTACGTGAGGACTGAGGAGCTTAAATAATTCTATTTTATAGCGGAAAACACTGTTGTCCAGAGAACAGCATAAGACATTGATTAGTTTAGCACCATACCTGTGACTACGTCAAACGCTAATAGTTTTCTTAACGGAACGTCATCAGAAGATCTAAGTAAGGAAATGTGTGAACTCACCTGCATAAGCTACGGGGCGAACGATTACTTACAATAATTTTTCGTACCCACTGTTCGCTGGTAGAGCGACAACTACCGTCCGTCACAAAAGTATAGCAGTTTTGGGAATTGTAAGGAATCCGTGATCCAACATAGATCTTAGTATCCGACACCCAGGTCGATAGCGCACAGGAATCGATTGTCGAGTGCTGCCGGAGGCAGTGAGACGAGTGTCGGGTGAGCGTAGGTACTGGAGAGACGGGCAAGAATGGTGGTCGAGTGAGTCGTAAACGGTAAATTCACCGGAGTATGACGAGTGAGCGCGTCCCCCCCTGATCGCCGTGGCGTTGACCCTCACTAATACCGATTCGCGAGTGATATGGAACAGAAAGTGACAAGTGCCGAATTACGTGTTTCGCGTCAACCGCATCGGCCAGCAACAACCATGGATTGCAGTGAGGATTATTGTGAATGTTAACCGTCATCATTGCGTTTGACGAAATACTTGAAATCAGCAACCAATAAAAAGATATAACTGTGATTAGATGTGTAAGGCGAAGGTAGCAACTGCCTCAGAATTTGTGTGTTACTAGAAAATATATATCAGTTTGTACATCGTAACCTTGATGGTCTTAAATAATAGACAAACTTTCAATCATTAATTATTCCGTCTCAGAACAGCCGCACTCGGTTGAAATACCCCCGTAACCACAGCAGAAGAACCGATAGGCTTTCATCCAATAAGCACACGGCCATTTAATCGTAAATATTAACTGTTTGGCGGCTTCGGTAAATTACACAAAACCCAATAAGGAATTTAAACGGGGGTGTTTCATAGTCTAGATACCTTCTGTTACGAAAACATTTCCTTCAAGCGTTAATTGTATAGAGGGTACTTTCTTCAACTCTAGGTCAAGAGAAATTGAACGAATAATTGTTTAACGCTCCTCTCCTTTTGAACTCTATGAGGTAAATGTTAATGTACTTTTGCTTCTATAAGCAGGTTCCATCACCGCTGATCAAAAGGATTAACGTGTACCATGGAGTACAAACACTTTGCATACAGGTACTCCAGTTTCCCTAATCCCCTAGTAAAGTAATCAGGTAATTGTTAAATGGTCATTTACACTGCTGTCATCCCTGTATCACCTACAATCACTTAAGGACTACTGGTACACGCAGGAATCACAAACAGCTCAACGACGCCTCCCTTCTCTGTTCATCCAGATTCTCGTTTCCACAGGATGATTCCGTGATGATGTTACAAGGTTTCAAGGATGGTGGAGAAGGATAAATGTATCCATTTGAGGTAAGGGAGTCTGATCCGGAAATGACCGAGTCGAAAGTTTTATGCGAAAATCTTTGTGATAGCTCTGACAGTGGTATCCATGTAACAGTACTGTTGTTGCTACGATTGTAGGGCATGGACCAAAAGAAGGAAAAAATATACAGTAAACGCGCAATCCAAAATGCATTCGTTAAGAGCTACGACCACTTGTTCATATTCTCTAGTGTGAATCACATATCTTCTACTCAACTAGTCCATCTCAAACTGGGGCTTCTGTTACGTTACCAGTGACGTCATTATTACCATTTTAAAATCTTCATTTTCTTTCCCTTACTTTAACCTATCTTGCAGAAATGTTTTGTGAGGATTTTAAAATACAAATACACTGTAGTAATTTCGAGAGACTATCTAATGACTGAAATTCAACATTTCAAGGAAAATATTTATGCCAAGCTTACGAACGACCACATAATCTTGGTCGAACTACATTTTAATAAGTAGCTAAAGTCAGTAATATTCTGACGTACACTGGTAATTTTAAACCTTTAGTGTTGCGAATTATGACACCGACTTAGTTCTGTGGAAGTATAATCATATAACGGAAAATAAGCTAGGTCCAAATGTGTGTGAAATCTTATGGGACTTAACTGCTAAGATCATCGGTCCCCAAGCCTACACACCACTTAACGTAAATTATCCTAAGGATAAAAACACACACCCATGCCCGAGGGAGGACTCGAACCTCGGCCGGGATCAGCTGCACAGTCCATGACTGCAGCGCCCCAGACCGCTCGGCTAATCCCGCGCGGCGGAAAATACGCTAGGCTTCACCGTGACCGTTATACATGTTAGCTGTAAATACAAGTTGCTGCAAACCATTTTCTTTCATTACATCATACCTTACACTACGTTTTACAGTTTTAGTATGTATTTCTCTTCAGTGACTCCCATCGTCAAACAATACCCCAGGACACCAAAAAGTTTCAAATACAACAAATCCATGCCTTTTAACTGGCGTGAATTCACCATATGACGTAGGCATAAATTTCGAAATGCGTAGTGGAAAGTTTAATAGAGTAAACGTGGCTTTGCTGCGATAACTAGGTATTCTTCTTTACTCAAAAGCACTGGATGTGCCACGGAAGAGTAGGTAAACGACTTATCTTGATCACAAAGTAACAATACAACAGGAAAGCGAACCTCTGTTTAAACTGTGCTTTTTGTATCAATAAATGGCTCTGTTGCCAGCAAAAACTAAAATGTTTCTCTCAGAGTAATGTTGATTTTTTGGATAGCGTTTAGAAGCTGCGTTTATATGCGGGCAGACTAATACTCGGAGAAATGCAATTTTGTTTGACGTGGTTTATTTACAGAGACAAGAGTGAAATAAACTTCTTAATGTCCTCCATCGAATTTTAAGTAATCAAACTTACCAACCACCGGCAATGCCTCTACTTCGACAGCTGCCAACCATTCCATACCATGAGATCGCTTCCATACAGCCTAACCACCAGTGACTGTCACATCTGTAGTTACGAACAGTCCCGCTAGAAATAGAACAACGGGGTCTCACTGAGGCCTTCGCAGACCGTAATTACCCTACCAAACTTGTACAGAAACTGATCTCCCAAGTCTTATCGCTCCAATCACCCACCAAATCCCAGCTTTGGTGGAACTAAACTAGATTCTTCGCCAGTGTTTCGACTACCTCTCTTCGTGCCCTGATATTAGGAATGTCCTAGCCCCTATCCTTCCCATCCCTCCCACAGTGACATTCCGCCGCCTACCGAAGTTACACAACATCCTTGTCCTTCCCTACACAGCCCTTTCTCCAAACAGCTTGCCATATGGTTCATCTACCTGGAATAGACCAAAGTGCTAGACCTGACCCATACATCCTCCCACCACCACCTACTCCCGTCTGGTCACAAGCATCACCTACCCCATCAAAGACAGGGCTACCTGTGTAACCAGTCATGTTATCTACAAGCTAAGCAGCAACCACTGTGTTGTATTCTACATGTGTGTGTGACAGCCAACAAGCTGCCTGTTCACATGAATTGTGGCCAAGGAACGGCTGGAGCATCCAGTTCTTCAGCACACTACTCGACATAACATTCTTCATTTCAATGACTGCTTTACAGCCTGCGCCATGTGGTTCCTTCCTACCAACACTCACCCTGCTATACATCCTACATTCCTGTTATCCTCATGGCCTCAACCCTCTTTAGTCATTGTCCTTTATCTACCTACCCCTTTCCTGTTCCCATTCCAGCACTACACAGTTACACAGTCCCCTTTTCCACCAAAGCACCCAGTCTTTTTATTTCTCTCTCCTTTTCCAATCCCCCCCCCCCCCCCCCCCCCGAACCCGTCCTCGGTCAAACCTCCTGACTGCACCTAGGTGCCCTATCCTCTCTCCACCTAGACATTGTATATGCCCATATTCCCACAACAGCACTTTACCTTCCACCACCCCTACCCTGCTATCCCTACGCATCTCAGTCTCCTCCTTACCCCTGGCACCCACATTACTTCTCCCATCATGAACAGTTGCTCACGGTCTGGCCTCGGCAGCTAGAGGCAGTAGTCAAGTGTGTGAGACTTGCATTTTCATGTGTGTGTCTGTGTGTGTGTCGGGGGGGGGGGGGGGAGGAATTAGGGGGAGGTGGGTGAGTGGGTGTTTTCTAAGTCAGAAGAAGGCTTTTCAACTGAAAGCTTACTTATTTAGCGCCCTTTTTTTGTGCCTGTCTGTGACTCAACATGTTCACTATGTGAGCTCATAATATTGTCATTATTCCATCATGGATGTTCCACTGTTTAATTTTAAGTAAATATGACTACTGTTTAATTATATGTCACCATATGGATGCCACATGACAGCTTTGAAATGATAAAATTCTTTTTTGAGGGAGAGTACTATTACACTTTAGAATATTAAATGCGGTCGGGTCGATAAAAAAAGAAAGTATTTCCGGAAAAGAGGAATTTGTTAACATCGATTATAAACGCAAATGTTAATAAATCTTTTCTGAAGGTATATGAGTGGAGA
The DNA here is from genome assembly GCF_021461385.2 of Schistocerca piceifrons. Lineage (NCBI taxonomy): Eukaryota > Metazoa > Arthropoda > Insecta > Orthoptera > Acrididae > Schistocerca > Schistocerca piceifrons. The sequence continues at coordinate 785,772,505 of NC_060140.1, read as the reverse complement.
GTAGCATTGTGTGGAAGTGAAACATGTACAAAAAGTAATGCAGACAGAAATAGAATAGAAACTTTAAAACATGGTGTTGTAGGAGAATGCTGAAGATGAAATGGATAGACAGCGTAATTAATAAGGATATACTGCCCAGAATTGGAGAAACAAAGAACTTTGTGGCATAACTTGACTAAAAGAAGGGGTCGATTAATAGAGTGGATTCTGAGACATCAAGGGAGGATGTGTGAGGGGGTAAAATCTAGAGGGAGGCCACGAGATGAATTCAATAAATAGGGTCAAAGGGATGTAGGCTGCAGCACTTACTTGGAAATGAAGAGAGTGACAGAAAATAGACTATCTAGGAAAGATGGATCAAAACCTTTTTCGGACTGAAAACGACAGCATCTACATCTAAATATACGTGATTACTCTACTATTCACAATAAAATGCCTGGCAGAGGATTCAATGAAACACCTGCAAGCTGTTTCTCTACCGTTCCACACTCCAACTGCACGCGGGAAAAACGAGCACTAAGATTTATCTGTGCGAGCACTGATTTCTCTTATTTTATCGTGATGATTATTTCTCTCTATGTAGGTGGGTGCCAAAAGAATGTTTTCGCAATCGAAGGAGGAAACTGGTAATTGAAATTTCATCGAAATATCCCGTCGCAACGAAACACGCCTTTGTTTTAATGATTGCCACTCCAATTCACGTATCATATCTGAGACACTGTCTCCCCTACTTCGCGGTAATACAAAACGATCTGCCCTCTTTTGTACTTTTTCGATGTCATCCGTCAGTCCCATCTGATGCGGATCCCACACAGCACAGCAATACTCTAGAATAGGGTAGACAAGCGTGGTGTATACAGTGTGAGTTCCAAACCCCTACTGCTAATCGGCGTTAGCGATATAAGCCTGTAATTCAGCGGATTAAACCTAATACCCTTTTTTGGTTTTGGTGTGACTTGAGCAATTTTCCAGTCTTTAGGTACGGATCTTAATGTGAGCGAGTCGTTGTATATAATCGCTAAACATGGAGCTATTTTGTCAGCATACTCTTGAGAGGAACCTGACTGGTATACAATCTGGACCGGAGGCCTTGCCTTTATTAAGTGATTTAAGCTGCTTTGTTACACCGAGGACATCTACTTCTATGTTTCTCATCTTGGCAGTTGTTCTTGATTGGAATTCAGGAATATTATCTTTGTCTTCTTTGGTGAAGAAATTTCGGAAAACTGTTTTTAATAACTTTGCTTTCGTGGCACTGTCATCACAGACTTCACTGTTGTTATCGCGCAGTGAAGGTATTGATTGCGTCTTGCCACTGGTGTACTTTATGTATAACCAGAATCTCTTTGGGTTTCCTGCCTGATTTTGAGACAATGTCTTTGTGGAAATTATTAAAAGCATCTCGCATTGAAGTACGAGCTATATTTCGAACTTCCGTAAAACTTTGCCAATCTTGGGGATTTGGCATTATTTTTAATTTGGCATAATCTTTTCGTTGCTTGTGCAACAATGATCTAACCCGTTTTGTGTACCATGGGGGATGAGTACCATCACTTATTAATTTATGTGGTATGTATCTCTCAATGGCTGTCGATACTATCTCTTTGAAAACATTCCACAACTTTTCTACACTTACATGATCAGATCGGATGGCTTAAGAGCATTTTTATCAGCTTTTTGGAATAGATATACTTTGAGTTTCTTTTTGATGGTTGTAGTTGTTCCAGTATCCAGCCCATCAGCAACTGCCTTGTGGTCGCTAATCCCCATTTTCGTCACAATAGGCACTATTTGTCCGCGATTATTTGTTGCTAAAAGGTCAAGTATGCTTTCGCAACCATTTACGCTTCGAGTGGGCTCATCAACTAATTGTACAAGATAATTTTCTGAGTAAACATTCAGCACAATTTCGGGTGACGTTTTATGCCTGCCGCCGGCTTCAAACGTATAATTTTTCCAGCATATCGAGGGTAGATTGAACTCACCACCGACTATACTTGTATGAGCAGAATACATATTTGAAATGAGAGTCAAGTTTTCTTAGAACTGTTCAGCAACTATATGTTCTGAGTCGGGGGATCGGTAAAACGATCCAGTTAATAGTTTAGTCCGATTGTCAGGTATAACCTCTACCCATACCATTTCACACGAACTATCTAATTCAATTTCGCTACAAAGCAAACTAGCTCTGACAGCAATAAATACTCCACCACCAACTGTATTTAATCTATCCTTTCTGAATACTGTTAGATGGTTTGAAAAAATTTCGGCTGAACTTATTTCCGTCTTAGCCAGCCCTCTGTACCTACAACTATTTGAGATTCAGTACTTTCTATTAGGGATTAGAGCTCTGGTTCTTTCCAAACACAGCTACGACAATTTACAATTACAATACCAATCATTTCTATATTTACCTTACTGTGTTTTATTTGCCCAATTTTAGATGGACGCCCCTTCTGTGGCTCCCTGAGACCCTCTAACCTAAAAAACCGCCCAGTCCCTTCCACACAGTCCCCGCTACCCGTGTGGCCGCCTCATGTGTGTAGTGGACTCCTGACCTATTAAGCGGAACCCGGAAACCCAACACCCGATGGCGCAAGTCAAGGAATCTGCAGCCCACACGGTCACAGAACCGCCTGAGCCTCTGATTCAGACACGTCTACTCGGCTCTGCACCATAGGACCACAGTCGGTTCTATCGACGATGCTGCAGATGGTGAGCTCCGCCTTAATCTCGGAAGCAAGACTGGCAGTCTTTACCATTTCTGCTAGCCGCCCGTAACCAGACAGAATCCACTCCGATCCAAAGAGACACACGTCATTGGTACCGACATGAGCCACCACCTGCAGCTGGCTGCACCCTGTACATTTCATGGCATCTGGAAGCACCCTTTCTACATCCGGAATGACTCCCCCAGGAATGCACACGGTGTGCACACTGGTTTCCTTCCCCTCCTGGGCAGCCATGTTCCTAAGGGGCTCCATTATGCGCCTGACGTTGGAGCTCCCAACTTCCAGCATACCCACACTCTGTGAATGTCCAGACCTTGCGGGCTGAGAAGCTTCCTCCGGTCAGGGTGGACAATTGCATCTGCCTCAGAGACATAGTCAGCCACAGATAACGCCCGAAACCAGTTCGTCAAACCAACAGGAGAGGCCCTACGATCGGCCTCTCAGAAAGTTTTTCGCTGCCTGCCAGACTTTGAAATGATCTCCCACTCGACCACGGGTGAGGGGTCAATCTCAGTACAGGCAGCACCTGGGGCGGCCACAGCAGTGGACCGATCGGAGGACACATGAGACGTGCTCGACGTCCCTCGCATCCCCGCGTTCGATCCCCCACAGTGACGCCCCTTGGCAGCAGCCTCAAGCTGTGTGACGGAAGCCAACGCAGCCTGGAGCTGTGAGTGAAGGATCGCCTACTCAGCTCGCATCTGTACTCAACAATCACAGTTCTTATCCATTACTGCAGTCGCTCCTGTTTTAAGCTCGTAAAAATATGCAATGAAAGAACTGTGTACTCGCCTTATTAGCAGTGGGAAATGGAAGAGCTTTTTCACTGGCGGTCAAACTGACACTAAGCTGTTCTAATCAAACAAACAAAAGCCTGTACGATACGAGGCTCATAACAACGGTCGATAGCAACGGCGGAACTGTACACTACACTGTTATTCAAATAAAAGGTTGAGCCTAGTAAGCACACGAACACGCAAGAAATTACAAAAATAAACTAGTAACTACACAGATAACTGAAAATAGTCTCTCCTGTTTGAAGCGCTGTAAAATTTGTAACAAGAGAAAGGTGTGCTTGCCTTATTAGTAGCAGGAACTAGCGGTGCGCTCTCGCTGACGGCCTAACCGACACAGGAGTGACATCATCTCATTTTTTGATCAGTGCTGTTGAGAGCAAACTGAGCTCGATATGTCTTTTGACTGTCGCAATTATCAGCTTCCACTGGCCCGCCGAAGAGACAAATCACCCCCACCCCCTACAGATTCAGTTGCGGTAACAAAATCGATTGCGCAACGGAATAATGGCACGAAAGAAAGTGGTCCCCACAAACGACTCTTTTACAAAAAGCAGGAAAGAATTACTAAAGGTCGAGTAGCCAGGATTCAATTGTATAGGAACTATTACAGTGAAAATATACATTGTCTTTAGTGGGACTCATGAACATCTTTCATTTCTGTAAGGCTGAATACTATCACGCGCGTTCTTTTCCATGCCCTTGGATCAGTCAGAGAGCAATAACGTAGATATCTTTTGAACTAATTGATTTTACGAGTATGGTTTCAGAGGTCTAATGGGATTGTGAGAAATCAGACCTTAATGGTCAGATTTATGATATTCCGTTGTGTAACTACCACTTTGAATTAAGTACAATCTCTAGTTTACTTCGATTTCGTATTTTTGTTCGAAAAACACACATATGGAACCTTAGAACTCAGTTGGCTGCTGTGACAAGACTGCTGTGAGCTGCTGAAGTACTAGAATATAATTTAAAAAACAATTAAATGTTTCTTACACACAGGAAGAATTCGTTTGTAATCTATCAGTGATGTATTACTCTCGTAATATTTATATTCGGTTTCATAAATAAGAAAAATAAATTAATTATCTGTAGATGCGTTCCCGACAGAGGTTCGAGTCCTCCCCCGGGCATGGGTGTGTGTTTGTCCGTAGGATAATTTAGGTTAAGTAGTGTGTAAGCTTAGGGACTGATGACCTTAGCTGTTAAGTCCACTAATTTCACACACATTTGAACATTTTTGTAAATGTTTCTTTTTCGTATGACGTGGCATTCTATTACATTATTACCCGAAGAAAGGGATAGAAGCGTACGATAACTGCAGCAGGTTTCTGGAGGAGGTACCTTATGATGTGAATATGACTTCTGTTCTACAGGCTTTCAGTTGACTGGATTAATGACTGCTCCTATGTAAGCTATAAATTTCTTAATTTGACAGACATTTTGAGGTATGTCTGCTGGAGGAAGTAATAATCTCTGTGAAACTTTTGGAATGTAAGCTTTCATTGATATGTAACTGACCTTCAGATACTATCGAGGGCTAGGGTTTGATTAGCATTTTGGTTAAACTCTCATGATCACTAGACGAATTTGTGATAGAAAACAGAGCAATGCAGTTCATAATTTTCACCTTTTCAGTTATATCTGATGATTGGTGTGAAGATTATCTTCTCAAAAGCTTTCATGTTGGTAGATACTTATCTTCAGAAGACAAATTTCATTCGCCGAATGAAGTCCTTTTTTCACTGTTGCGTAATACTGAAAAAACAGTATGTGCCTGCAGTAAAGGTTACTTTCAGCATGAAGTGGTAGCATTACTTTTATAGCGACCTGCAGATTCCTAGAAAACAATGCCTTGAAATAAAATGAGTAACATGTACGCGAAAACTGGTGGAGTTTAGGGAGGGGGAAAGAATAGCTACGTGTAGAATCCGGATAATGTTAAAAATTCCAACTCGGCTTTTTTCGGTTTAGCTGAAAAACTGAATGCCATCAAAAGAATATCGCAGAGCAAAGTGGCAGGAGTATTAAATTCCAAACAACGTTCGGAACATTTATCCCGAAAGACATCTAATGGTTCGTTTTGTAGGTTGATATCCTCATTTAGCCACTTCCCACTACCATGACAAAAGCTGAAACTCGAACAGTGGAATGCTATAAGCGTACATTCCAACACTTACGTCTCACAAGAATCTTCTCGTCATTTTCACGCCGTAGCACTGACGTTGAACGGATACTGTTTACACCTCCGCTTATGACAGATCAAATTCTTTCTCTCTTGTTACGTATCTGAATGTGTGTAGCTGATACAGACGTATGCTGTGTAACAGCAATCATTACCACGAATCTTATTTATTTCCTGATATCACGAAAAATATTAAAGTATATAGAGAAAGAGAACGTAAGGTAGTGATATTTATTAAAAACCTGAAGTCGTAGAATTTCATCTTTGTAGCCGTATTTCGATGTCTAACTACGCCAACATCTAGTGAAGTACAGGGAAGCTGTCCTTTTTAGTTCAACTGTTTCCAGAGAACGTAAAAATTGCTATGTCTGTTTCAGTGTAACAAGATTTAGTGAAGTTGTTCATATCGTCAAGTAATATATATTGAGTAACATTGTTTACCTCCTCCAACAAATACATTTTAAGCTGTAGTGCACTTTTTAGTGCGACAAATCTATCATATTACGTTGGCTGCCTTGTCGAAACAAGCAGAAAAACATAGATAGCGGAGTCACATCGTTTGCAGTCTCCAAGCTTGTAACTGACAGAATTGTTAAAAAGCATTCAAAAGCCAAAATCGCACAAAATATTTTTTATTCAAGGCAAACCGTTTCAACAGTCTTAGCTGTCATCTTTAGGTCTTATACAAAAAAAGGAGAGAGAGAGAGAAATGTATATGACCTAAAGATGACAGCAAAGACTAACCGGTTGTCCTAAATAAAAAAAAATATTTGGTCCAATATTCGATTTTGAAAGGTTTTTAACATTCAAACAGATCTCTCTTCGGTACTCTCATAATTAGAAAATTCAGCTTAGAGAATGCAATGGGTCTGCTAAAGAGACTGTTTGCACTACCACTGTCAGCCGTCTTTTGGAGTAATGCTGTGCAGTGCGGGACTCGCAACAAATAGTAACGACGGAGGACACCAAAAAAGCTCAACGGTGGTAAGCGTGTTTTCTATTATCGCTAACTAATGGAGCGAGAGCGACGGATATAATACGTGAATTCAGATGAATTCGTTGCAGCCGGATGTTCTCACGAAATTTCCGCTAACTGTTTTGTCCTCAGAGATAGATAAAATTTTGTTGCTGCCCAACTACATGGGGATCATCACAAAAAATAAACTAAGAGACATCAGGGCTCGCACGGGAAGATTTTTGTGCGGGACTTCCGGAGCGCTTCGAGAATGGAACGATAAAGAAATAGTTTGAATGTGGTTCGATGAACTCTCTGCAGGCACGTAAATGTCAGTTGTTGAGAAATCTTGTAGATTTAGATCTAGATATCGCGACCCCACCAAAATGCATCTGTTCTTTTCTCACACCAGTTGGGGATTTCAAAATGCGAAGTCAGCGAATTTAGTCTTGCCATTGCCTGCCTGCCTTGTGACACCTGACAACAATCTAGATGTCGAAAACAATTTGCTTGGCTTCATTAGAACTTTGCAGTTACGCCAATAATGCTCTAAGTAATTTTTTGGAAAACTGCTTTCGAACGTGGTGAAAAAATTAAAGCTTTCAGATACTAAAGTACTACAGAAATACTACGAAATACTACAACTTTATGTAAATACTGAATAAATACGCACGCATGGTAGAGAGAGGGCTAACGCGATCGTTTGTGTGTGTGTGTGTGTGTGTGTGTGTGTGTGTGTGTTTGTGTGTTTGTATGTGTGTGTGTGTGATGGGGGTTGGTTGGGGGGGGGAGGACGAATGTGTATGCGTGGTGCGTGCCTGCTTTCAGCACGCACTATTACTGATTTCTTTTGTGAGAGAGATGAGCAGTGTAAGGAATACTGCTCCAATTTACTTTGTTTAGTTATTGAAACTACGTACTCACTGGGATGCCTCATTGAAATATTACTCTGTGATTCGCTTGGTAGGTGGGGAGAGACCTGGGGTATAAAGCACAGTTTGGCAAGTTACGCCGATTTTATTCCATTTATTTGTTTGTTGACACTACATCCTGATTGCACTACCACATTTTGCTGCGATTGGCTGGCGAGAGAGAGGGGAATGTGAGAGGGGGCGTGGCTTTTTGATAGATAATGATTTCATTGATAATGGTGCAGAGATTACTCCCATCTTGAATTGTGATGACACCTAGAAAGAAGGGTATGGGTCTCCAGATGTGAGAAAATATTAATTACATAGATTTACGTTCTGGACGTAATAATTAATCTGTTATTTCAACCGCATTATAAGGCACTTAGAAACGAACAGATGGATACTGTTAGGAAAAGATTCATAGATAATATGAGTACGGTCTTCGAGTGTATTATAAAAAATGAAACATGTCATGCACATGTCGCACGTGTACTCCCTGTGCTTTCGTAAATACCTGTACGGCATCAAGAAACTCGTCGTCTCACAATGAAGGTAAACTGTGTCAGTGCTTAACGTCAATTGAACGTGCCAGAGGACCGCATCACGAGTATGTGATAGAGTAAACAGATGGATAAATATCGAAAAGAGAATGTTCGGAACTTTCCCCAGTTTGTGGCATGTACTAAATCTGCTATAAATTATCAGAGTATCACAGCATTTTGTGAAGAGAATGGATGTCGAAAATGTAGGTGTAAGAGCATATCTATTATACAATATTTTAGTGCTACAGTAAGGGATTTTCAAGCATCGCATCAAACTTCCTTCAGTAACGTCTTCCATTAACATTTGATTGTTTCACTGGTTCTCGTAGTAACTCACAACATGCATGTCTCCGTCACTTGGCGAGCCTCGATCTGGTTGTGAGTGGTTATCGCATTTGAAGCCAATGTGTCGCAGACACAAGTCAAAACTAATGAGGCAAACTGACTGCAAATATTTATTTTCATGTATTTCTGTAACATATTTTCCGCTCCAAAAACAATCCAGACCATTTCTAGTGCATCGTTATGTATTTCACTTTGCATATAGTTGACACCTTCAACTACTCCAAAACCAAACTGTAAAAGACTCGTTGAGTGACTTAATAGTTAAGAATGTATTATTTATTTTCTAAGTCCTGATTATATATTTAGAAATGTATTTATTTTCTAAGTGTTGGTTCAAAAAACAACCGTCACATGGTTGTTAGTCCAAAATTCATGAATAAAGTTGGCCATGTGAGATCAAACGTTGTCATGGTAGAGTTCCCATTCGTTCGTGGCCACTTCTGTGGACATTTTATCGTTATGTCTCCCTCAAACTTCTTAGAATATGGTGGTAGAATCCATTTTTATTCGTTTGACTAGGAGTTAAAATTATGGGGAATCCAGAATTGTTTATTAGTTAAGTCCAATCTGGTTCTTATTATCTCATTATTGTGATGAATTATTATTATTGTTATTATTATCAAGCCAGTTAACTTTCAGTTATAATGTAGTTGTAAGAGCGTGGGGATGATATGTCCTTTTGTGTTTGTGAATAGTATGGCTGGCGCCTTTATAAAAAAAAAGTATAAGTTCAACAAACTGTTCCAGTACTTGTAGTTCTGCTAAGGGGAACGTTAAATCTAGCCTCTTCGTCATTTTCTTTGTCTCCCTGCTCGTCGTCAAATATGGGGTGTCTTGGAATCCTGCTTACTCGAATCGCTAGACAACATGCTAACAAATCGTATTAATGAGTTTTGTTACAAAATGAAAAGAGACCATACTTAAATTTGACTATAACACAGAAGTGTCGCAAGCAAAGGGCGACGTATAAAATAAACAATCTTCTTCAGTATATACAATCTCAAGTCAGCGCTACATAGAGATTACACGCTTCTTTCTAAGGCGCTAGTCGTAAAACCTCTCGGGCGAGGTCCTTACGTCATCTTCGCCTAGGGGCCGCTGCTGTCGCGTTGTCGTCCTGGAGACGGGTCGGTCAACGTGCGATTGGCTGAGGTTCTCCCAGCCATCTCTTCTCTATTGTTCCCGAATGACGAGCCGGCGCTTGACTTTACGCCTTAACAAGGAACATAGAGGAACGAAGGAGAAAGCGTCCGTCAATAGTCAACGATAAGCTGCAAAAATAGTAGGAGTGACATTTGATTTGCCAGACTGAGGAAGATGGAAATTAGGGAGCATGTTGTGATACGGATTTAGGTAGCTGCCATGGGTGACTGGACATAATCAGCGCACTAACTACTCTCCCCGACCCTCTCCCCTCGAATACTTTCCGAAGACATCAGATGGGACCGATCTGTGGCACTGAATTCCTGCCGATGAGAACGCTAGCTTAAGTTGACCTACCTCACCAGCAGACATTATTCCACCACTCGTTGAGACCTGTAATGTAGGAAGGATTAATTGTACATTGCATGACACTAGCCACATACAAGCAAGAGGTAGAAAAAGTCGATCACAGTATTAAGAGTAGTGACTGAAGGAAAGTGGATTGGTAATGAGTATTAGGGGAAGATAAGAAATAACTAATTAAGGAATAACGAGGGATTACATTATTAAATTGTTCTGTCAGGCCAGAATACTGGGGAAGAGAGGAACAGTAGTTACTCTATGGAAGGAAAGAAGTACTGGAAGCCACAACAGCTTGATAGTCACTTGGATAGTTTTCGCTTCCAGTTCCACCATCGACTCTCAGAAACTCTGGAAAAGATAATTTATGAAAGAAGAGTGGAAGGTGAAGTGCATGTCTTTCCAGTGCACAAATGCACTTGAAAATTACATTAAATTCTCGAAACGCGTTGTGTTAAGCCTACAAAAATGAGTAACTGGTTCTGTTTTTTCATTATTTAAATCGTGAATAAGACTGTTGCAGGCTTTCTTGAATCATGTAATATGATAAATGAAATTAAGGCATCAATCAGTAAAAACAATTTCACAAATTAATATGATGTTCAAACGTCATACAATAAATCATGTGTGGATAAGAATCCACCATCAAGATTGAAATTTCTCTTTATTGGTTACCGGTTGTGGCTCACTGTGAACTTGATGTAGGGTTTTTATTCACACATGGTTTGAATCAACAAATCGCGTACCTCGCCCTTCTAACATAGAGTACATGGTTTTCCCTAATTCGTGTAATATTCCTCAAAGTAATAAGTATCTTATATTATTCAGTTCCTAAAGTAACCTACGTTCTTTTTCAGGGTGAAAGCTACCCCTTACTACATTTCATCGAAATCATTTCAGAGGGGGTCCGCCTCCATGTCTGCCTGGTCAGCGCGACGGAATGCGATGCTAAGGGGCCCGGGTTTGATTCCCGGCTGGGTGGGAGATATTCTCCTCCCAGGGACTGGGTGCTGTGTTGTCTTCATCATCATCATCTCATCCCCATCGACGGGCAAGTCGCCGAAGTGGCGTCGACTAAAAAGACTTGCACCAGGCGACCGATCTACCCGACGGGAGGCCATAGCCACACGACATTTCATTTCAGTTCAGAAGGTTAGTAATAATAAATTTAAACGTCATGCTTGATACAGCAGCTTTTCACAAATCTCAGTGTTTATGACGTCATACACCCAGAAATATGAGTCATGCGATGATATAACTTTGCAGGTACATTCTGTTGTGTATGTGAACATTTTCTGCAAAATGTGTCGGAGATGCAGGTAGTAGTAAAAAAGTGATAGATTAAAACATCAGGCAGTTTTACTGCATGAACAGCGAAAATGTAGTAAGCCATTAACTTCCAGTTTTTCATCATTTTGTGGGGTTATTTGCGAGAAAAAGCTTCGTAAATATCGGAAGTTATGTTTCTGCTGCAGGTCAGTAAGTGCTATCGTTCTCAAATACTGGATGAATAAATTGTGGGTATTCACGCGTCTTGGCTACTCTTCTTTTTCACCCCACTCCCCAACAGTATCGCACGTAGGTCATTCTTACACCCACAGGTATTTTTCCAGGACAGTAACAAATCGTCCGCAGCTCGTGGTCCTGCGGCAACGTTCTCGATTCCCGCGCCCGGGTTCCCGGGTTCGATTCCCGGCCTGGTGACGACTGGGTGTTGTGTGATGTCCTTAGGTTAGTTAGGTTTAAGTAGTTCTAAGTTCTAGGGGACTGATGGTCATTGATGTTAAGTCCCATAGTGCTCAGAGCCATTTTTTAAGTAACACACCTGTGTACTAAGTTTGGTTGAAATCGATCCAGAGCTTTTGGCGGGGGAGGGAGGGGAGGGGGAACGTAAAACATACATATGTACATACGTGCACACATACATGCAGTTATTAACAATATTTTTATGGGTATGCTTTTTCGTGAATCATATCATATAAAACCTCAGCGCTGGCCTAAACGTTGCTTAAGTTACCGGCGAATACCCCATGAAAACTGGTTTAGCGGTTTTGGAGATTAGCGTTTCCAAAAAGAAACGGCGACGTACGACAACTTTATGGATTAATTTTTAGTACAGATGTAGATGAGTTGGCCTCTGTCATCCTCGGAGCAGCATTGTGCGGTGTCAGTCAGATCTTTAGGATTCTTCGTGGTCGAATGCTCGTCGTTATTTCGACGTCTTTATTACGGTATTACGACGCTTGCACAGCGAACAGCCGCTGCCGCGATTTCAATGCTGACGTCATGAACATTGTTGTACTGCCCGTATTGTTGCGTTCGTATCCTCAGGACTAACTGTCATGCACCACTCTCTAGCGCTGAATGAGTTATAAATGGTTTCTTATAATTTTACTATGTATTTTTCTTGTCCTACGCCATGAAGGCTGCGTGCAATGTAATCCAAACCTGTCTCTTGCTTTCGTTTCAATCGTGCAACAAGACAACCTCGCATTTCTTCTCTTTTACAACAAAAATATACTTTGATTTATTTACCGTGATCTGTTTACATCGATTTATTTGATTTATTTAGGTAACTCATGTCTGTAATAAGTTACGTGTAACTGTGAGTTTGTGTTGCATACTGCACGTTCTTGAAATCAGTGGACCACCTACACTATGTCTAGTGACCCAGTACGTATTATGTACTAACCTATGTGCGGCTTGCTTAATAGATAAATAAAAGAGATCCTCTGTCGCATTTGTTAACGAGATAAACCACGAAATTAAATTTTGTGCTAGAAGTTGTTATCCACAATGATAACGTCTTTGCAGCTGATATTCGCAGTCTTCTACCTTCGCAGTTTACTTACGTAGTCTCACTGCTACTGATTTCCGAACATTTGGTGGCCTTGTTGTTGTTGTTGGTGGGGGTGATGTTCTGGTCTTCGGTCCAAAGACTGGTTTGATGCAGCTCTCCATACTACTCTATCTAGTGCAAGCCTCTTCACCTCCGAGTAACTACTGCAAACTACATACTTCTGAATCTGCTTAATGTATTCATCTTCTTCTCTTGGTCTCCCTCTAGGATTTTTCCCCCCCCCCCCTCCCCCCCCCCCCCCCCCCCGCATCCCACCAGTACTAAACAGGTGATCCTTTGATGCCTCATGCCTCACAATGTGTGCTAACAACCGATCCCTTCTTTTTTTGTTACGTGATCTACCCATCTAACCTTCAGCATTCTTCTGTAGCACCACATTTCAAAGGCTTATTTTGTCTTATTGTCTAAACTGTTTATAGTCCATGTTTCACTTCCACACACGCCTACACTCCATACAAATTCTTTCAGATAGTACTTCCTGACACTTAAATCTATACTCGATGTAAACAAATTTCTCTTCTTCAGAAACACTTTTCTTGGCATTGCCAGTGTACGTTTTATATCATTCCGGCTTGGACCATCATCAGTTATTTTGTTTCGTAATAGAAAAACTCATCTACGTTTTTAAGAGTCAGATTTCCTAACCTAATTCCTTCAGCATCATCTGATTTGGTTCAACTACATTCCATTATACTCGTTTTGGTTTGCTTGATGTTCATCTTATATCCCACTTTCAAGACTGTGCATTCTGTTCAAATGCTCTTTGAAGTCCTTTGCTGTTTCTGACAGAATTACAGTGTCGTCGGCAAACCTCAGAGTTTTTATTTCTCCTCCCTGGACTTTAATTCCTACTCCAAATTTCCTTTTATTTCCTTTACTGCTTCCTCAATATACATCGGGGATGGGCTACAACCGCGTCTCACTCCCTTTTCAACCACTGCTTCCCTTTCGTGCCCCTTGACTCTTATAAATGCCATCTGGTTTCTGTACAAATCGTAAATAACATTTCCCTGCATTCTGCCCTGGCCACCTTCACAATTTGAGTATTCCAGATCCAACACTGTCAAAAGATTTCTCCAAGATTAAAAATGCTAAAACATAGGTTTGCCTTCCCTTAACTTATCTTCTATGAGATAGGTTCATTATTGTCTCTGGTGTTACTCCATTTCTCCAGAAGCCAAACTGATCTTCCCCGAGGTCGGCATCTACCAGTTCTTCCTTTCTTCTGTCTAATGGATTAGCGTATTTGGCAACAGTGACTTATTAAACTGATAGCTGGGTAATGTTCACGCATGCCAGCCACTGCTTTCTTTGGAATTGCTATTATTATATTCTTCTTGACTCCTGAGGATCTCATAGATCTAGCTCACCAAATGGAAGAGTTTTGTGATATCTGGCTCTCCCAAGGCTGTCAGTAGCTCTACCGGAATGTTGTCTACTCCTGGGAGCTTGTTTCAATTTAAGTCTCTCAGTGATTTATAAAATTCTTCACGCAGTATTATAACTACCTTCTCATTCCCTTTTATGTGCTTCTTTTATTGCATTTCGAAATTTTCTCCTTTCATCGATTATATTCAATATCTCTTGTGTTATCCAAGGATTTCTACTAACTCTCGGCTATTTACGTGCTTGGTCCTCTGCTCTATCCACTATTTTATCTCTCAAAGCTACTCATTCTTCTTCTAGTGTACTTCTTTCTCCTGTTCTTGTCAATCGTTCCTTCATACACCATTTGAAACTCTCTACAACCTCTGGTTCTTCCAGTTTATTCAGGTCCCATACTTTGACATTTCTGCCATTTTGCAGTTACTTCAGTTTTTATCTGCAGATCATAACCAATAGATTAAGGTCAGACTCTACACCTGCTCCTGGAAATGTCTTGCAATTTAAAACATGGTTCAGAAATCTCTGTCTTACCATTATATACTCAGTCTGAAACTTTCCGGTTTCTCCAGATCTCTTCCACGTATACAACCATCTTTCATAATTCTTAAACCAAGCATTTGGCGGCCGAAGACTTCCGGCACAGGATATCACACTCATTCTGCAAGCGGCCTTGTCAAAGAGGGCGGAGCAGCGGAGAGAGATTCAGGGCACTCTCTTGTACTTTGGGTGAGAAATTGCCCCTACAGGCATAAGAATCAGCATTGATCAACGACGTGAGGATGCAGAAGGCAATGGCAACCACTGCATTAAAGACAGATAACGTGTGATTGAAAAAGGGTCGTGATGATCGCTCCATTGGCAAAGAATTCCCCCATAGACCCCCGTTCCGATCTCCGGGAGAGGACTGCCAATGGGAGGTTACCATGACAAAAAGATTGAATAATCAACGAAAGAATAGCATTCTACGAGTCGGGGCGTGGAATGCCGAAGGTGGTAAGCAAGCCAGAAAATTTGAAGACGGAAATGCAAATGCTCAGTCTAGATAGAGTAGGGGCCAGTCAATTTAAATAGGAAGAAGTATTTCTGATCAGCTGAGTATAGGGAAATACCAACTGCAGCAGAAAATGGTATAATAGCTGTAAGATTCGTTATGGATAGGAAGATAGGGCAGAGAGTGCGTTACAGTGAACAGTTCAGTGATAGGATTGTTATTGTCAGAATCGACAGCAAACCAACACTGACAACGATTGTTCAGGTGTGCATGCCGACGTCGCAAGCTGAAGACGAAGAGATAAAGACAGTAAATGAGGATATTGAAACGGTAATACAGTATCTGAAGGGAGATGAAGATCTAATAACTGGAAGGCAGTTGTAGGGGAAGGGGTGGAAGAAAAGGTTGAAGGAGAATTATGGGACAAGGAATGAGAGAGGAGAAAGACTGATTAAGTTATATAATAACTGTCAGTCAGTAATATCGAAATCTCTGTTCAAGAATCACAAGAAGAGGTGGTATACTTGGGAAAGGCCAGGTGATACGGGAATATTTCAGTCAGATTTTACATCATGGTCAGACAGAGATTCCGAATTCAGATACTGGATTGTAAGGCGTACCCAGGAGTAGATATAGATTCAGATCACAATATTGTAGTGATGAAGAGTAGGCTGAAGGTTAAGACAGTAGTTGGGAAGAATGTGGGATACGGAAGTACTATGGAATGACGAGATACCGCTGAAGGTCTCTAAGGCTGTAGGTACAGCAGGAAGGAATAGCTCAGAAGACAGTATAGCTGGAGAGGAATGATCATCTCTAAAAAGGACAATCACAGAGGTTGGAAAGAAAAATATAGGCACAAAGAAGTTAACTGCGAAGAAACCATGGATAACTCAAGAAATACTTCAATTAATCGATGGAAGAAGGAAATACAAAAATGTCCAGGAAAATTCAGGAATACAGAAATACAAGTCGCTGAGGAAGGAAATAAACTGGAAGTACAGGAAAGTTAAGACAAAAGAGATTGAAAAATTTGAAAAAATCGAAAAAGAAATCAATATTGGAAGGACCTACTCAGCATATAGGAAAGTCAAAACAACCTTAAGTGACACAAAAAAAAGAAATGGTGCTAACATCAACAGTGCAACGTGTATTACACTGTTAAATGCAGGGGAGAGAGCGGATAGATGGAACGAGTAAATTGAGGCCTCTATGTAGGGGAAGATTTGTCAGTTGTGACAGAAGGAGAAACAGGAGTCGATTTAGAAGAGATAGGGTATGCAGTATTAGAACCAGAATTTAAAAGAGCTTTGGATGAGTTAAGATCCAATAGGGCAGAAGAGATGGATAACTTTCCATCAGAATTTTTAAACGCTTTGGGAGGAGTGGCAACAAAACGACTATTCACGTTGGTGTGTAAAATGTAGATTCTGGCGACATACCATCTGATTTTCGGGAAAATGTCATCCATACAATTCCGAAGACTGCCAGAGCTGTCAAGTGCGATAATTATCGCACAATCAGATTAGCAACTCATGCATCCAAGTTACTACCAAAAATAGTATACATAAGTATGGGAAAGAAAATTTATGATGTGTTGGATGACGATCAGTTTGGCTTTATGAAAGGTAAAGGCACCAGAGAGGCAATACTGACGTAGCATTTGGTAATGGAAGCAAGACTACAGAATAATCAAGACACGTTAATAGGATCCGTCGACCTGGAAGAAGCATAAAATGGTGCCAGATGTTCGAAATAACAAGAGTGGACGACCAGAAACGAAGTGCTCGGATTAAAATGAGTGTAAGACAGAGATGTAGTCTTTTCCCCCTGCTGTTCAATCTGTACATCGAAGAAGTAATGATAGAAACAAAAGAAAAATTCAGGAGTGGAATTAAAATTCAACATGAAAGGATATCAATGATACGATCCGCTGATGACATTGGTCTCCTGAGTGAAAGTTAAGAAGAACTACGTGATATGCTGAATGGAGTGAACAATCTAATGAGTACACACTGTGGACAGAGTAAGTCGAAGAAAGACGAAAGTAATGAGAAGTAGCAGAAATGAGAAGAGCGAGAAGCTTAGTATCAGGATTGATGGTGACGAAGTAGGTGAAGTTCAGGAATTCTGCTACCTGCGCAGGAAAATAACCAACGACAGACGGAGAAAGGAGGACATCAAAATCAGACTAGCCCTGGTAAAAATGACATTCCTGGCCAAGAGAAGTCTATTAGTATCCAATATAGGCCTTAATTTTGCGAAGAAATTTCACATACACCTTGTATGGTAGTAAAACATGGACTGTGGGAAAACTGGAATAGAAGAGAATCGAAGAGTTAGAGACGTGGTGCTACAGGCGAATGTTGAAAACTAGGTGGACTGATAAGGTAAGGAGTGAGGAGTTTCAGCGCAGAATCGGAGAGGAAGGGAATATGTGGAGGAGAAGGGACAGGAAGACAGGACTTCTGTCAAAACATCGGTGAACGACATCCACGGCACTAGAGGGAGCTGTAGAAGGCAAAACTGTGGTGGAAGACAGAAACTGGAATACATACAGCAAGTAAGTGAGGTCGTAGGTTGCCAGTGCTACTCTGAGTCGAATAGGTTATCACAGGAGAGGAATTCGTGGCGGGCGTACCAAACCAGTCAGAAGACTGATGTCACAGAAAAAAAATCTACCAGGAGACTTCCTCTTTCATTCCTTTTGCCTAGTCGATGTTCACCTACTACTCCTCTTCGTTTTCCTCTTATCCAATTCCAGTCGCCCATGGCAATTAAATTTTCGTCTCCCTTATCTATACGAAAAATTTCTTTTTTCTTATCACACATTTTCTCTATCTCCTTCTCATCTGTGGAGCTATTTGGCGTGTAGCCTTTTACTACTGTTGTGGGTGTAGGCTTCCTTCGCATCCCGTCTTGGCTACAATAACGCGTTCAGTATGCTGTTCATAGTAGCTTATCCGCGTCCCATTTTTTTCATTATTAAACCTACTCCTGCATTACCCCCCATTTGATTTTGTATTTATCAACCTACGTTCATCTGACCAGTAGTCCTGTTCCTCCTGGCACCGAGAATCACTAATTCCCGTTATATCTAACCCTAACATGTTCATTTCCCTTTTTAAATTTCCTTCTGCCATATTAAGCGATCTGACATTCCACGCTACGATAACGCCAGTTTCGTATCTTCTGATAACTACGTCCTCCTGAGTAGTCCCCGTCAATAGATCCGAATAGGGGAGTATTTTGCCTCCGAAATATTCTACTCAAGAGGACGCCATCACCATTTAAATATACAGTAGACCTACATGACCTCGGAAAAAGTTACGACTGTAGTTTCCCCCTGCTTTCACCTATTTGCAGTACCACTAGAGCAAGGCCATTTTCGTTGATGTTACAAGGCCATATCAGTCAATCATGCACACTGTTGCCCCTGAAATTAATGAAAAAACTGTTGCCCCTCATCAGGAACCACAGTTCCGTTTGGTCTCCCAACAAATACCCCGCTGTATGGTTGCACCTACGGTACGGCTATCTCTATCACTGACGCGCGCAAGACTCCCCACCAACGGTAAGGTCCATGGTTCATTGTGAGGAGGGGGGGGGGGGGGGTTCGGGGAGGCCTACGAATATACTCTAACAAGATGCGGTGCTACCCTTACATTACATACGTAGCCTTCGTGCGACATAATCTTATATATACAACTTTTTCGGACATTGGATTTTCTTCTGTACCAACAAATGACAGCAATTGCGGTCACTGAAGATAAATACGGCTCACTGGAAGATAAACACAACAGAACATAGTAAACGAGCATTTTTAGAGGTGTGTTGCGACTGTTTCATGAATTTTGTTTGTTTTCTACCTTGAATTTTTATCTTCTTAGTATTTTTTTAATGGATTGTCAACATTAGACTATCCACTATTATCATCGTGATGAAACTATATTTCTTTTTAAGTAGTCGACTCTGGAACACTTTGATACGCACGCCCACACCGTCCAACTGTTGTTACTACGTAAATCAAATGTGTTTCGCACTATCAATGTAATTATTTTGTTACTTGCATATGTGATAATTAGCAAGATTGTCATCTGCAGCGTAGATTGCTATCCAAATGACACAGCGGAAGCTCACCTTTTAACTTTTGCATATTTTTCAAATTTTTTTAAATTTTAGTGATCTTGTAGCTATGTCTGCAGATATAGATAAATTAGAAAACCGTGCCATACTGCAATTCATTGCATATCAGTTTGTAGAAATTGCACGAAGTTGCAGAGCAGCTTCTACATAGGCGCACTTGTGCAAGTGAAATAATAAGAGTAACTTTTAGAAATGAAGTGATTGTTTTCAGAGACTTTACTGCTCCCAAATAGATATGATTTTTATGTATATATACTGAAGCGGGGAGTCAAAAATGCGTAACAAGGCCGGGAATCAAACCCGGGTCTTCTTCCTAGTCAGCAAGGGATCTGGGTTCGATTCCCTGCCTTGGCACAAGTTTTCAATCACCACTTAAGTTTATATATATAAGAATAATTTTTAGCTTCTACTTTAATAACTGTTTCACAGCGATTTAGAAGAAGGTGTTTACGAATCCTTTATCGACACATAATAGGAATTGTGCTATTTTTAAAATAATTAATAATGGTATGTAAGAAGTACATGAATACACTAGCGAGAATGTCGGTGCCAGCTGTCAGTTTTCCGGCCAGTAACTGCCGCAACTTGGCAGATTAGTGGTGTCCTGCTTGGAATGAGGTACACAGTCGTGTATGGTATGGGATAGTAACTGTTCTGCATATTGTGATTTTCACCGTGACTTGCTGACGCCTCATTCATTTAGTCCCTCACATACCTAACAAAGCAACGCTTCAGGAATGTGTCTTATATGGCTGTTATAGAAGACAGGTAATAACCCTTTATCGACGTTTGTTATAACACTACTTTGTTGTAACAATGCAGCCGCTATTACGCTTAATTTTGTTTCCGTATAATTTCACAGTGTATTAAGGCGTTCATTGACTTGGAGATGATAACCATGCTTAAAGAAACCGGTTATTAACAATAAATGTTGTTTACTAGCGATCTTGTCTAAATGTTCACCCTTTCTCAAGTAATAATCTCAGGTTCCACAAATTTAAAATTTATCACTATGCTAAGCTGCGAATACAAGAAGCTGGCCTAATATAAAGAATCATTTGTTTTAAGGAGATAATGTCACTTCGGAACCACCAGTATATAAAGTTTTCAATCCCCTATCATTTCATGTGACGTATTTGTAAGCAACTTAGCATTTCTCCTAGACACAGTCCCTCATCTAGAAACCTCTGTGAACTTTTAACGCCTAAAACACATTACAGTTCTAAATAATACGCGAATAAGGGCATAAAGTTTGTATTTTTTCATTTCGAAACGACTCATAAAAGCAGTAGTACCAAATTAAGTTTACGTTACGAGGACTTTACTTACTTTTACTGCCAATGACCTCCTCAACGATCACTAAAAGAAAAAAAAAAAGAATTAAAGAAGAAGATAACAAACAAACGTCACATTCTCCTACAATCAAGCAGCACAATGTCCGTGCCAAATGTTTCTTTTAACACCGTAAATGGTTGCTACAATGGCAATACTTAAAAGAAGTATCTCAGTAGACTTCTGTGTCGCTTTCATGCCGAAGGCCACGTTGTTCCACAATAGAATTAATAAAATTGGACAAAGGGTTAAACTGGAGATACAGATAAGAAAAAAGCAAACCCCGCGAAGACAACGATATAGTCTGCCAACCGCGCTGTCATCCTGTCATTTATCATCAGATTGTCGAATGTGGTAAGGAGCAGGTAGGGGCGGCACACGGCACACCTCGCTGTGGTCGGCGTTCCGACCTTGGAACCGCTACCTCCCAATTACGTAGCTTCTCAATTGGCATCACGAGGCTGAGTGCAACCAGGTCTAGTTCTCCCATCAAGAAAAAATCCCTAGCAGAAACGAGAACTGCACCAGGTCCCTAGCATGAGAGTCTGTCGAGTTGACCAGTCGGCTAAGGAGGCATATACAAATTAGACAATTGGTCCTCCTACCCACCTACCCAAGAAAGAGCGTTTAGTACTCCATACGAGCTAAACTCCTAAGAAGGTTCCATAGGCTACTGATCCATCAAGTTAGGAACATTTGCAGTATCGGTGAGGTTTCAAAATCGGTAGTGGCACAGCAGGGTTAAGGGGTGATTGTGATGCCCACTTGAAGACACTCCGTTGGCGACGACCGATTTCCTTGTCACCCGGCTGGTTCTCTGTGGAAGACTGCATGGTCTGAACTGTCACAGGTCCTTTTTCTTACTTTTTAATTCTGTCACTCCTCAGAGCGGGCTGCTCGATCGATGACCAACAGGAACGTCAGAAACTTGTCATCCGAACACCAGGCGAGTTGGAAGTGGGACAGAGAGAGTCCCAATTATGAGTATTGCGGAGGAGACTAGAAGTCCCATCATTCGCCTAACAGCCGAGGTACACCTCTCTAAATCCTTGGTGATAACTGGTGGATGGAAACTAGTTTTTGAATTCAGGTACAATATGTCCTAGACTGGAAAACATAAAAACCTAGTGCATGAACAGGTATATATGTTACGGTGTATACAGAGTAAAGTCGATGACGTGTGCTCTGTGCCTAAGTGTTGAGGTTTCGGCGCCAGAGCTCCATTCTGTAGCCTGTTACAGCGTCCTCTTGTTGTTGACTTCACGGCAGTTTAGCAAGATCAGTGATAACGTTTACGGTGTTGTCATGCGTAGATAGCACATATAACACATTTCGTAATTCGTTATTAGCAATTGTAACTGCATTTTATTAGCTGGAAGTCAAACGACAACATTGTGCGGAAACTATAACGTAGCAGTTTTAAATGGGGGATTTCTGAACTATGGTTGTGTGAGATACCGGCAGAGGTAAGGACTGAACTAGCTCCTTTATGACACAGTAAACAAGAGCAAACATCTGCAATGTAGCCCATTGTTGCATGATTCGTGTAGTCCGCTTTTGGTTTGATTTTTGTGTTGTTTGTTACTTTATTTTCTACTTCCGACATGGGTGAAGAGTCAACTCTGGTCCGTAATACGGTTCGAGTACAACTCTCATGACGGCAGATGGGCTCGCCGTCCGCAAGCCTGAGTGTCAGTTCTCCTTTCGCAAAAGCACAAATCCCAACCCTGGCAGAGGAAGGCGGGGTTGTTCGCCACACCACCCCTCTCTTCTCCGGCCGTCTAAGTTCTCGTGTATTTACGCTTGAGTTCAACTACCTCGTTAAACGTTCCACAACGTATTATATTTATATTCTAATACGAGGTACCCGTTACACCTTTAGTCTACGTGTATCTATACACTACGTGCAGACTCGTCGGCGTTTAACATTTGTATCAAAAATCTCTATTTACATCAAATTTTCACGCGATACCTAATAAAGGCTCGGATGGACACAGGTTACATAATTTTAATATATCTGGTACATAACTATATATTTAGCATATAAAGGGGAAGCGTTGTTAGCAAAAGTATCGAAAACTTCTTAAATGATTTACTTCATATTTTTGCATGATACTGTGATAAACGTTCGGACGCACGCAATCTATACACTTATTTAGTATTTGCGGTATATAAATGTGTCCGATACATGAGTATATATTGTTGTACAGATATTCGAATGAGTCTTTGTTTAAGGCTGATACCAAAAATCTCAAAAAGTTAGAGACCGATTTACTTTAGGCTTGACACGGACTCTAACAAACATTGGGGTGAACAAATGCCACTTACTTTCTAATATATTCGTTATGTGAACCTATATAGTTTATGCTTCGTAAAGGGGAAGCGCTTTTAGTAAAAATCTCTACTGATTTACAACGTTCTTCCCGCGGCACTGCCAATTACGGACACAAATAATTACATACTTATTTGTAATACATGGTCAACACTACGCTAGACGATAAAAGTTGTCGGATTTTTCTTTCAATATAGTTCAAACACATTTAACTTAACCAAGGCTATAAATTTATTAGCAATAATGTACAGTTCTTTTATTACAACCGACTGCGAGAACGCGAACGTTAGCAGTAATGTACAGTTTTTTTATTACAACCGACTGCGAGAATGTAAACGTGCAATGGGCGGTTTCGTTTTATTCCGTAGTCAGCTTTAAATGCAATCGGAGGGCATTTAAACGATTGCACAAATTGTTTCTTCCATATATATTCTTCGCCCTTATACATATATTAAAACAAATGTATCCGTAACTATGTGCTGTTATGTTTTCTTCCTCGCAGTCAGCTTTAGCAGGAAACAGGGAAGATGTATCATTGGCTTATCGGCTTTCGATTGGAGTTCTACAACGGAATCACAATCGTCCGAATCTTTATAATCCTACCCGTCTACATACCAAAACTATGCAAAATACTGTCATTGAAGCTAGTATCCTCACACATTTAGCAACAGGAGAGATCTCTTACATTTCGTATCTTAATCACCCCTAATGATTTACCCATAATTTTACGCGACTTCATTTCCCATCAAGGTGTCGTTGGCAGTAATAATAAACAAGGCTCAAGGACACAGAGAGGGTGGGGAATAAATGGACAGAGGGGTGAGGGGAGGAAATGGACAAAGAGAGCAGAGAGGAGGAGAGGTTGGTGATGAGCATCGGTCAAAGGATGGAGTACTCGCTTCGGCGGTGTATACACCAAAATTGGAACGATACAGAGACGATTAGCATGGCACTCGTGCAAGGATGACAGAGAAGAGAAGGTGAAGGAGCTCATGAACAGAGAGAGGGCAGGAAGAGGAGGTTGACGAACAGGGGCGGACGAGGAGATGGACAGAGAGCGGGGAGAGAGGAGATTAGGACGCTTATCAAATTCACACAAGTAATTAACAATTGCGAAGCATTGTCGACTTCGATAGTGTTAGTTATAAATACCACATACTAATCCAATTAATTTATAAGAATGGATTGGGATTAAAATGACCCATCTCACTAAATGGGCAACAAGCGTTTGGAGTCCTTGTCAAATGAGCATCGTAGCAGGCATAGTTCGAGTACAGATGTAGGTCATAACAGATCAGTACATTTCGTACAAAAGCGTGGAGGAGATGATCAGGGAACTTCAATGGGAATCTTGTAAAAGAAAGGCGCCATTGTTATCAGGAAATAAGCATAAGCAATGCTACATAATTATACCTCCAACGTATATTTAGGTTAGGAACACAATAATAAGATAGTGGGTTTAGCGTTCGTACTGAAACATATAGACAGTCATATTTTCTTCGCGTCATATTTTCTTCGCCCAGTACGGGACTGAAATACGGTAAAGATACCTTCGACCTCACTTTGTGTTGTTGGTTGCGTTGATTTACAGCCGAAATCTAGGTGCCTTGACGGGGAGTTCAGTACCAAAAGCAGTGCCCCAATTCGCTAGACACCTACAATGTGGAACACAAACCACATTTAAAAGCTGTGCCTGTGGTCCTATCATAAACAGCCCAGAACAGTAGAAATTCTTTCTAAATATCACATATCGTCATACGTAGGACCAGCGTGGCAGATATATTCACCTCATAATTTATGTACGTACGTCTCTTCCTGAATCCTGTGTGTGTTGTGGAGTTCGGCGACACTAGCATAAAACTGAAGACAGCGCAAATGCATTACGCGTAGCTGAAAGCGGCGCCCGCCTGGGACGAATCCGCGCCCGCAGAGCCATAAAGCGACCACCGCGGCCTCGCCCCGCAGCGGACGGATGTTGAGCTGGGTCAGCAGGTGCGGCCGCTGTGCACAGCCAATAAAAAGCGGTCTGCCGGCGCACTGAGCTGGCAAATGGCTGGGCAGGTGCGCGGCCGTGTCCGGCAGCCACTGTGCGTTCAGCACCGCCTCGCTGCCTGCAATAATTCCTCTAATATCGGCTGGCTGCGTATGCCAGACTAACTGACGCGTAAAGAAAAACTTCAGGGTAAATGAAACAGTTCGGTTTGAAAACTGATGAAAACATGAGAGCAATGTAATTTTCGCCTAATATAAAATTATTGTCATCCGAGAAACGTCCAGAACGTTTCATTGAACTGGGCATCAGGTTTCCCTGACGGCTGATCCTTTCACACCAGAAACACCATCTTGGTCCTTTTCAGAACCACAGTTGACCATCATTTCGATGAATATAGAATATATATTTATTGATGTGTATGGCTACTGTAAATTTGTATGTTTCTGGTTCGAGAATAAAAAAAAATATTGATAAGTCAGTAATTTCAAGAGACATTCTTATCCACAGTGAGAGCCGATCGTACTGGTATCGTCTTCTTGAAATTTTCTCCCTTGTTTCTATAAATTTAGAACCAAAACTGAGCCGTTTCAGCTACTAGCAGTTACTGATTCCTTCTATATCATATTTCGCTTGCACTTTGTAGTTCTTGTACACCGACGTGACAGAACTCTTGGAACTGCTGTACACGCATATGCAGACGGTTGTATTAGCGCATACCTAAGGTATAAAAGAGCAGTACATAAGCACAGCTGCTATTTGTACTAAGACGATTCTTGTAAAACGGTTTCTGACATGATTATGACCGAAGGACAAAAATTAACAGTCTTTGAACCCGCCATGGACCTTCGAGCTGAAAGGTGGGATATTCAATTTTTTTTAAAAAATACAGGAAATTCAATATTTCGAGATACACTGTGTCAAGAGTATGGCGAGAATGCCAAATTTCAGGCGTTACCTCTCAACAGGGACAAAGAAATGACCAACGGTCTTCACTTTGTAAGTAGGCTGTTTAGGTTTTTATGTTGGCAACGCTACGTAGCGCTCTGTATGAAAATCACTGACTGTGCTGTGTGCATTCTGTGGCTGCTTTGCATTGTTGGAATATTTGATATTGTAGTGTTGGGCAGTTGGATGTGAACAGCGCGTAGCGTTGCGCAGTTGGAGGTGAGCCGCCAGCAGTGGTGGATGTGGGGGGAGAGATGGCAGAGTTATGAGAGCGGACGATCTGGACGTGTGTCCGTCAGAAAAAGGAAATTTGTAAGACTGGATGTCATGAACTGATATATTATGACTTTTGAACACTATTAAGGTAAATACATTGTTTGTTCTCTATCAAAATCTTTCATTTGCTAACTATGCCTATCAGTAGTAGGTGCCGTCAGTAGTTACAATCTTTTATTTAGCAGGCAGTATTGGCGCTCGCTCTATTGCAGTAGTTCGAGTAACAAAGATTTTTGTGAAGTAAGTGATTCATGAAAGGTATAGGGCCACACTTTTGTGGGGATTATTGAAAGTCAGATTGCGTTGGGCTAAAATATTGCTTGTCAGTTCAGTGTTGATCAGAATAAGTAAAGAGAGAAATGTCTGAGTACCTTCAGTTTTGCTCAGCTGTTTGAAAATCAAATAACGTAAGAGGTTTACCAGCACAGTCATTTATAATTTTCCATAGGGGACGTTTCAGCTTAACGAGCGGGCGCAGTGGCGTTTGCGTTGAGTTGTCAGTCGTAACAGACAAACAACACTGCATGAACTTACCACAGAAATTGGTGTGAGACGTACGATGAACGTATCCGTTGTGAGAGTGCGGAGAAATTTTGCGTGAATTTGCTAGGGCAGCAGACAACTGACTCGACTGCCATGGCTAGCAGCACGCCATTGCCTGCAGCCACTCTGCTGGGATCGTGACCATATCGGTTGGACCCCATACGACTGGAAGACCGAAGCCTGGTCAGATTAGTCCCGATTTCATTTGGTAAGAGCTGATGGTATTGTTCGAGTGTGACGTAGACCCCAGAAGTCATAGACCACAGCTATCAACAAGGCACTGTGCAAGCTGGTGGTGGCTCCAAAATGGTGTGGGATGTATTTACATGGAATGGACTGGGTCCTCTGGTCCAATTGAACCGACCGCTGACAGGAAGTGGTTACGTTAGACTGCCCAGAGACCGTTTTCAGCCATTCGTTCGACTTTGTGTTCCCAGACGACGATGGAATTTTTAAGGATAACAATGTGTTTTGTCAGTGGGCCACAGTTGTTCGTGATTTGTTTCAAGAACATTCTGGACAGTTCGCACGAATGATCGTGCCTCCCAGATCGGCCGACATAAAATCCTACATCGGCAACACTTTCGCAATTCAGAATGGCTGTAGACACAGCATGGCTCAGTATCTTTGCAGAAGACTTCCAACAACTTGCTGAGTCCATGCCACGTCCATTTTCTGCAATACACCGGGAAAAGGACGTATTTCATAACTCTGGTCACCTCACTGTATACTGAATAATTTACAAATGTGCTTGCATAATTGTCGGTACCTGTCGCACATTACACATCTGTGCACTTCGTGTCATAGAAACGGATTCACAGGTGACTCGCCAGAGACAGCATTACCATTCGGCGAGCGAATTTAACTAGTCACTGCCTTCGTGGTTGCGAGTTCCTATCTTCAGAGTCGACACATTTCCCGTTTCATCTGCTTCGGTTTCCGGACGCCTAGCTCCCAGCATTTACCCTGCAGCCAAGGATCTGCGTACAAAGAAAACTGTGAGCACCTTTTTTAGCATGCGACAAAGGTACTGGCTGTGATTCGTAATAACCCATATTCTTTGAACGAGGCCTTCTTACACAAATTTAATTTTTAGTTCCCGCGTACTACGCTATCTTTGACTAGTGTTATATTCGTCAAGGAGGAAGTGACCATGGAATAAAATTAGGAAACCAACGAAAGGAAAACACCCTACGAATTGGGCAGTAGAAAGTCAGAAGTTGGGAGAGGTAAGGACGACACAAAAATGAGAAGAGAAATGCTGAGGCTCTATGAATAGTTGCGGCCATGAAGCGAAAAGGAAAAGAGACACGGTTTTGAGGTCAGATGAATATAAGGTAATATCAACAGCAGCAGAAAATGGTATAGAGGGAGTTGGATTCGTCATGAGTAGGAAGGTAGGGAAGAGAGAGATGGTTCAAATACCTCTGAGCACTATGGGACTTAACATATGAGGTCGCCAGTCCCCTAAAGAGAGAGAGTTATTGTGAATAGTTCAGTGAAAGAGTCGTTCTCATCAGAATCGACAGAAAACCAACGCCGACAATAGTTCAGGTTTACACGCCGATTTAGAGAAGATGAAGAGATAAGAGGAAACACGTGAGAATATGGAACGGGTAACTCAGCATTTAAAGGGAGTAGAAAAATCCAATGGTCATGGGGAATGTTTTTGTAGGGGAAGGAGCAGAAGAAAGGGTAGCGGGAGAACATGGGCTTGGAAGCACAAATGAGTTCTGCAATAAAATTAATCTGTCAATAGTGAGTACTCTGTTCAAGAACCATAGGAGCAGAAGGTATAGCTGGTAGACACGGAGGTAGGAGCAAATTCCAGCTGGCTTAAATCACGGTCAGAAAGAGATTATGAAATTATTTGTTAGATTGTAAGGCGTACCCAAGGGGAGATATAGACTGTATTCACAAGTTAGTAAAGATGAAGAACAGATTGAAGTTTACGAGAATCGTGCAGATATGTAAGTGAGGAATGAAGTGGAATACTGAATTTCTGAGGAATCACAGACGCATTTGAAGTTCGCTAAAGATGTGGGTACTGCGGTAAGGGATACCACAGTACCCATTTCAGTTGAAGAGGAATGGACTTGTCTGAAAAGGACGAACATGCGCATGGAGAAGGTAGCTGGGAAGTAACCTTGAGTATGAGAAGAAATACTTCGGTTGACTTACGAAAGGTGGAAGAACAAAAAAGTGCTGGAAAAGCAAGGAATACACCAATACAAACCCCTTAGGAGGGAAATAAATTGGAAGTGAAGAGAAGCCAAAGGGAAATTGCTGCAGGAAATATTTGAAGACATCGACAGATTAAATTCAGTTGTCGTCACCTTGTTGCTATGGGGGATTAAATTTTTAACCTGCGTGTGTTTCAGAGTATCTAATCTAAGCTGAATGAAGGGTTCGATCGATGTTTGAGCTATGTTCTAGCTGGTAAGTTAATAGCAATGGCACATTATTAAACAATTAATTTCGTTTTCTACTGTTTCGACTGTGATGTAACTTTGTTGAAATTTTTATTGTTTATATATGAATTGGGCATTTTATTAACTCAGATAATGAACAATGGAAAACTGTTGCCAGACTTGTAAAGTCTGTTAATAGTGATTCAGTCTCTGTTTATGATATATAAAACTCGTATAAGAAAAATTTCAAAATTTTCCTTACGTGTTTAAAAGAATGACTTGAAGAGTCATTCTGATATGTGCCTCTTATAACACCTGTTTCGGAAGAAGTCAAAATTATTCTCTTCTCCTTCTAATTTTATCTTTCTCAGGAATTCGGTCGTTCATTTTTTAATGTCAGTGTTGTTCGAATGCCAGCGAGGCGAATAAAAGTTATAAAGGAAAGACCTTCTTCTTTCCGGATATGTTGAATTCAACGCCTTACCTCTCTCTGCTTTGTGTTACCTACCATTTCACATTTATGTTCGATGATATTCTTCGACAGTGTAATTTGGTATGTAAGCGTATTGCGTACACTTCAGCTTATTCGAGGCGCTGTTCATTAAATACAGAAACCCACTTACGATGGCATTTGCCTAGATACATTTTACTTCATCAAGATATGCATGCCGTTTTATTTTGTGATTCTATTCAACCTTTTTTTATTTCGTCGTTTTTCGTGCCACTGTATGAATGGGAAAGTCATCATACTGATTTGGTGTGTACCGAAGAAGGTGCTTTTATGCCTAGAGATTCAAGGAGAAACACAACGGAAAACTATGATGAATAAAGTGACAAACGCCTTGGACACAGTGAATAGGTATGTATCATTAACGTTGGGCTGTAGGGCAGAAACGGTTTGTTGTTAGAATACTAAATTAAACGGAGAGTATTGTTAGCCAATACGGATACCGAATCTGACTACGGACTAGGGGAGGTATAGTGACCTAAAACAGCAGCGACGTGAAGCCATGAAGAAGTATGCGAACATGTTGAAAACATAAGCAGTCCCCAAAATGCTGGACAACTGGTTGAGAAAAAATGATGTAAGCCGACTTTATTATTCTATGATAACGCTTTTTGGACACTGTCGTCATCAGGCATCCAATGACATTTTACACACAGATACAAATGTTGCATGGTGTAGAAGTAACGACCACTTGCAATCTGCCTATGATCATCACTACTACAACATGTAACTTTTGTCTCTGTGTGCAGCATGATGTTCCAGAATATCCGATGATGGCAGCGCCCGAAACGCGTAATAATGTAATGATAAAGTCGGCTTCCACCCTGTCAACTACTTTTTGATAGGCGACATTTTCAGCGTTTTGTTGATAGCACATATCCATATCGATCTCTTAGTTTTTTCGACTTGAGGTACTGAAACAACGTTGTTAACTTACGGTAGATTGGATGTCCTTTAATTGTAGCTATCTTGGTACGGCTCTCGGGGAAAACGTTTTAGTTTACTTTTGTGCATCTCTACTACCTTCACCAAAAGCGAATGCAAACGTAAACACTTTACTGTTCCGAGACTGGACATCACGATAACGCAGTTTGTCAATGTTGCTTTCTTTGAGTGTTTGCTGCGTAGATAGCATACATAATCAAAAAGTGTGCAGTCGATGTCTTGGTTAAGTGCAGTTAAGGCTGCTGCATCGGGTGCCAGATGTACGCAAGAAACTGCTCTTTCTGTAACGATCGCAGCTCTCAAATATTCTCAGCGCTGGAGTCACGAGAGAATGGTTCTAACATAAAGTAAGGTAACCGTTGCGTTAAAGCTCCACAGTCGTAATGTGTAACACTTCGGTATATCCATAAATCACACCGAGTAACGTAAATCCGCGGACAATTTTTCCTCCGAATCTCGCCCAATCTCTTCCACTTTCTCTCTGTCCCATAATCCTCCTGTCGGGGATAACCTAAAAGCTGATAAATTGTTTTCCAACCCTGCAGCTTGCTTAAGGCTATACGTGTATTACCTTTACAGCGTTGTGCGGCCACTAGTCCGTTTACCGATCTCTCGTAAGCCTTAGGTATTCGAATGGCCGTGTGTTACTGAGAAGCTAACGGAGATTCACCAGTTCATCTTTTGCAAGTCGTGACCGCTCTCTGCCTGCTCTTCTTTGCAACGGCAGAAGAGTGTCAGAACGATTGTGTCTCCGGGTAATCAAACGTATCCAAAAGGAGGTGATACAGATACGACAGTAATGTTGTAGGATCTCGGTGTGGCTGTGATGAGGACTGCCCGAATTTGTTAGGAGTGTATCTTCCAAGCTTGCTGCAATATGTAAATTATCCAGTCTCCAAATTAAGTGGAACAATAACTTTATTTATTATAACACTGAAGAAGAGCATGAAAACGGATTTTGAATACTTGGGGGACGATTTTCGAGGGTGTAGAATCCTCTCTTGAAATGCTGAAACATTTAACGATGAATCAATAGTCAAGCTATGTGTAACTATGTAAAATGTCATGTATTCCAAATAACTAATGAGATCTTTCGAAGACCTTAAGTTATACTCTTATTTAGCCTTCGGTGCTCGTTTTCCGCAGGCCACATATTGGTACAAAGCAGTGGTGAAAACACAGTGGTTTCAGAAGACACAGTTAGTATAACCTGTCGCTAATTTTCTGCCATGTAGTTGCTGCTGAAAGTTTCATCTGCACACATTAACAAAGTTTACGTCCCTTTGTACTAGCCCTTTCTCTACACTACAAGCGATTAAAATTGCTACACCACGAAGGTGACGTGCTACAGACGCGATATTTAACCGACAGGAAGAAGATGCTGTGATATGCAAATGAGCATTCACACAAGGTTGGCGCCGGTGGCGATAGCTACAACGTGCTGACATGAGGAAAGTTTCCAAAAGATTTCTCATGCACAACGTTGTTGTGATGCCTCGTGTAAGGAGCAGAAATGCGTACCATCACGTTCCCGACTTTGATGAAGGTCTGAGTGTAGCCTATCGCGATTGCGGTTTAGCGTATCGCGACATTGCTGCTCGTGTTGGTCGAGATCCAATGACTTTTAGCAGAATATGGAATCGGCGGATTCAGGAGGGTAATACGGAACGCCGTGCTGGATCCCACTGGCCTCGTATCACTAGCAGTCGAGATGACAGGCATCTTATCCGCAAGGCTGTAACGGATCATGCAGCCACGTGTCTATCCCTAAGTCAACAGATGGGGACATTAGCAAGACAACCACCTGCACGAACAGTTCGACGACGTTTGCAGCAGCATGGATTATCAGTTCGGAGACCATGGCGGCGGTTACCCTTGACGCTGCATCACAGACAGGAGCGCCTGCGATTGTGTACTCAACGACGAACCTGGGTGCACGAATGGCAAAACGTCATTTTTTCGGATGAATCCAGGTTCTGTTTACAGCATCACGATGGTCGCATCAGTGTTTGGCGACATCGCGGTGAACGCACATTGGCAGCCTGTATTCATCATCGCCATACTGGCGTATCACCCGGCGTGATGGTATGGGGTGCCATTGGTTACACATCTCGGTCACCTCTTGTTCGCATTGACGGCACTTTGAACAGTGGATGTTACATTTCAGATGTGTTACGACCCGTGGCTCTACCCTTCATTCGATCCCTGCGAAACCCTACATTTCAGCGGGATAATGCACGACCGCATGTTGCGGGCCCTGTACGGGCCTTTTTGGATACAGAAAATGTTCGACTGCTGCCCTGGCCAGCACATTCTCCAGATCTCTCACCAGTTGAAAACGTCTGGTCAATGGTGGCCGAGCAACTGGCTCGTCACAATACGCCAGTCAATACTCATGATGAACTGTGGCATCGTGCTGAAACTGCATGGGCGGCTGTACCTGTACACGCCATCCAAGCTCTGTTTGACTCAATGCCCAGGCGTATCAACGCCGTTATTACGGCCAGAGGTGGTTGTTCTGGGTATTGATTTCTCAGGATCTATGCACCCAAATTGCGTGAAAATGTAATCTCGTGTCGGTTCTAGTATAATATATCTGTCCAATGAATATCCGTTTATCATCTGCATTTTTTCTTGGTGTAGCAATTTTAGTGGCTAGTAGTGTATAAAGTACTGAGAAAAGTATGGTCTGCTGTATGCTGGCGCAAAAGCAGTTCTCCACCCATTAGCAGAAGTCAGAAACTTCAACAAGCTACATCTGCTATCGGAGAGCTTGTGTCTGCGAAGTTTACAGCATACTGAAATTGGCTGCTTCATTTCTTAAGTTTCTATGTTTTATTACATTCTTACCGTATTTAACCCCTATTAATAATTTAGAACGGGCGAACAGTTGTATACGTACCTGGTCTAGGGGTAGCATCTTTCATTCATTCTCAAAACGTCTTCGGTCCCGGGTTCGAATCCCACCGCTGTTTAAATTTTGATTAATAATCATCATTGGCGGCCGAAGACTTCCGGCGTAAGAAGTCACCCTCATTCTGCCATCGACCTTGTCAAAGAGAGCGAAGGAGCGGACAGAGGTTCAGGGCACTCTCTTATCCTAGGGGTGGGAAACTGCCTCTAAATACGGAAAAATCGGCAGTGATCAACGACATGAGGCTGCGGAAGGCAATGGAAACCAATGCATGAAAGACACGTAACGTGCATCCACAGAATATGTGGCCTATAATTGAAGAAGCGCCATGGCAAAATATTACGGAATAGTCCCCCATTCGGATCTCCAGGAGGGGACTGCCAAGGGGGAGGTCACCATAAGAAGAAAATTGAATAATTAACGAAAGGATAACGTTCTGCGAGTCGGGACGTGGAATGTCCGGTACTTGAACGTGGTAGGGAAACTAGAAAATCTGAAAAGAGAAATGCAAAGGGTCAATCTACATATAGTAGGGTCAGTGAAGTGAAAGAAATAGAGAAGGATTTCAGGTCAGATGAGTGTAGCGTAATATCAACAGCAGCAGAAAATGGTATAACGGGAGTAGCATTCGTTATGAATGGGTAGGTAGGGCGAACAGTCAGTCACAGGGTTGTTCTTATCAGAATCGACAGCAAACCAACGCCTACAATGGTAGTTCTGGTATACATGGAAACGTCGCAAGCTGAAAATGGAGAGATAGAGAAAGTGTATGAGGATATTGAACGGGTAATACAGTATGAAAAGGGGGACTGGAATGCAGTTGTAGGAGAAGGAGTAGAAGAAAAGGCTACAGGAGAATACGGGCTTGGGACAAGAATGAGAGATGAGAAAGACTAATTGAATTCTGTAACAAGTTTCAGCTAGTAATACCGAATACTCTGTTCAAGAATCACAAGAGGTGAAAGTATAATTGGTAAAGGCCTGGTGATATGGGAATATTTGAATTAGATTACATCATGGTCAGACAGAAATTCCGAAATCAGATATTGGACTGTGGGGCATACCCAGGAGCAGATATAGTTTCAGATCACAATATTGTAGTGATGCAGAGTAGGTTGACGTTTAAGACACTAGTCAGGGGAATCAACACGCAAAGATGTGGGATACGGAATTACTAAGGAATGACGAGATACGGTTGAAGTTCTCTGAGGCAAGATAGAGCAAAAAGGAATGGGTCAGTAGGTAGTACAGTTGAAGAGGAATGGACATCTCTAAAAGGGGCCATCACAGATGTTGGGGAAAAAACATAGGGACGAAGATGGTAACTTCGAAGAAACCATGGGTAACAGAAGAAATACTTCAATTGATCGATGAAAGGAGGAAGTACAAAAGTGTTCCGTGAAACTCAGAATTACAGAATTACAAGGCGCCGAGGAATGAAATAAATAGAAAGTGCAGGGAAGCTAAAACGAAATGGCTGCAGGTAAACTGTGAAGACATCGAAAAAGATATGATCGTCGGAAGGACAGACTCAGCAACAGGAAAGTCAAAACAATCTTCGGTGACATTAAGAGCAACGGTGGTAACGTTAGGAGTGCAACGGGAATTCCGCTGTTAAATGCAGAGGAGAGAGCGGATAGGTGGAAAGACTACATTGAAAGTCTCTATGAGGGGGAAGATTGGCCTGATGTGATAGAAGAAGAAACAGGAGACGATTTATAAGAAACAGGGGCTCCAGTTTTAGAAACCGAATTTAAAAGAGCTCTGGAGGACGTAAGATCAAATAAGGCAGAAGGGATAGATAACATTCCATGAGAATTTCTAAAATCATTGGAGGAAGTGGCAAAAAAACGACTATTCCCGTTGGTGTGTAGAATGTACGAGTCTGTCTACATACCATCTGTGTGTTTGTGTGTGTGTGTGTGTGTGTGTGTGTGTGTGTGTGTGTGTGAATTCGTAAGGGACGAAACTGCTGAAGTCATCACTCCCTAGACTTACACACGACTTCAACTAACTTAACGCTAAGGGCAACACTCACACGCATGCCCGAGGGAGGACTCGAAACTCCTTTGGGAGAGCCGCGGAATCCCTAATACGACGCCTCTAACGGCGCGGCCACTCTGCATGGCAAGAGCTGACAAGTTCGAAGATTACCGCACTATCAGCTTAACAGTTCATGCATCCAAGAATGATATATAGAAGAGTGGAAAAATCTTGAGGATACTCTAGAAGACGATCACTTTGGCTTTAGGAAAGGTAAAGGCGTGAGAGAGGCAATTCTGACGTAGCGTTTAATAATGGAAGCAACACTAAAGAAAAACAAGACACGTTCATAGAATTTGACGACCTTAAAAAAGCGATCGACAGTGTAAAATGGTACAAGATGTTCGAAATTCTGAAAAAAAGTTGGGGTAAGCTTCAGGGAGAGACGGGTCATATGCAATATGAACAACACCCATTACTGAATAATAAGAGCCGGCCGGTGTGGCCGATCGGTTCTAGGCGCTTCAGTCCGGAACCGCGCTGCTGCTACGGTCGCAGGTTCGAATCCTGCCTCGGGCATGGATGTGTGTGATGTATTCAGGTTAGTTAGCTTTAAGTAGTTCTAAGTTCTAGGGGACTGATGACCTCAGATGTTAAGTCCCATAGTGCTCTGAGCCAATAATAAGAGTGGACGAACAAGAACGAAGTGCTCGTACTAAAAAGGGTGTAAGACAAGGTTGTAGCCTTTCGCCTCTTCTGTTCAATGTGTACATCGAGGAAGCAATGATGGAAATAAAAGACAGGTTCAGGAGTGGAACTAAAATTCAAGGTGTAAGGATATCCATGATACGATTCGGAGATGACATTTCTAACCTCAGTGAAATTGAAGAAGAGTTATATGATCTGCTGAACGGAATGAACAGTCTAATGAGTACAGAGTATGGTTTGAGAGTAAATCGACGAAAGACGAAGGTAATGAGAAGTAGTAGAAATGACAGCGAGAAACTTAACATCAGGATTGATGGTCGCGAAGAAGGTGAAGTTTAGGATTTATGTTACCTAGGCAGTAAAATAACCAATGATGGACGGAGCAAGGAGGACATCAAAAGCAGAGTAGCACTGGCAAAAAGGGCATTCCTGGCCAACAGAAGTCTACTTTTAATATCAAACGTAGGCCTTAAATTGAGGAATAAATTTCTTAGAATATACATATGGAGTATGGTAGTGAAACATGGACTGCAGGAAAACCGGAACAGAAGAAAATAGAAGCATTTGAGATGTGGTGCTACAGACGAATGTTGAAAATTAGGCGGACTGATCAGGTAGGGAACCGGGAGGTTCTGCGCAGAATCGGAGAGGGAGGTAATATGTGAAAAACACTGATACGGACAAGGGATAGGATGATAGGACATCTGTTAAGACATGACGGAATGACTTCCATGGTACTTGAGGGAGCTGTAGACGGCAAAAACTGTAGAGGAAGACAGAGATTGGAATGCACCCAGCAAATAATTGAGAACGTAGGTTGCAGTTGCTATTCTGAGATGGAGAGGTTAGCACAGGAGATGAATTCGTGGCGGGGCGCATCAAACCCGTCAGAAGACGGATGACCAATATATATATATATATATATATATATATATATATATATATATATATATATATATATATCAGGTGAGTCAAATGAAAACCTTAAATTCGTAATAAAAAAATCGAAATTTCGCGCCGTTATCCTGTAAGTTGGTAAGCGTTCTACAAACAGCGTACAGAATGGCCTGTAGGTGGCAGCATAGTGCAGATGTACACATACACTCTCAGTATCATTATAAAAATGGCTGCCCCACTTGCAACTTGTACCAAGGAAGAACAAAGTTCTGTTATTCGTTTTTTGCGTAGTGAAGGTGTGAAACCTATTGAAATTCATCGACGAATCAAGGTTCAGTACAGTGATGCATGATTGTCACAGCAGCAAGTCTCCGTATGGAGTAAGAAGTTCGCAAATGGTGTGACTTCAGTGGAAGATGCTCCTCAACCAGGTCAGGCACAACGAGTTGTGACTCCACAGAATATTGCAGCAGTTGAAGCCATAGTGAAGGAAAACCGCCGAGTGACACTGCAGCGTGTTTACAGAATAGTCATGGGTCAGCATACCACATTCTGCATGATGTGCTCCAGTTTCACGAAGAGTCTGCAAGATGGGTGCCACGGCAGCTGACTCCTGAAATGAGAGAAAGACGTGCTGATGCTTCTCAAGAACTCCTTCGGCGGTTTGAACGAGAAGGTGATGGCTTCCGTGCAAGAATCGTTACTGGGGACGACACCTGGGGTCACTTCCACCAACCGGAAACGAAGAGAGCGAGCATGGAATGGCGACATTCCTCATCACCAAAACCAAAGAAGTTTCGAACCGAACCATCAGCAGGGAAGGTTATGCTGACTCTCTTTTGGGACGAAAAAAGCGTCATTTTGGAGCATTACATGCCTAGAGAGACCATTGTCACCAGTGCATCATACACAGATCGTCTAAAAAATAGTCTGCGGCCTGCAATCAAATGAAAGCGACGTGAAATTGCTGTTAGCAAGTCCCCTTTTGCAACATGAGAATGCAAGGCCCCACACTGCCCGTACAACAGTTGCAACAAACACAGACTTGAATTCTGAGTGTCTTCCTCATCCACCATACTCACCAGACTTTTCCCCAAGTGATTTCCATATGTTTGGACCACTCAAAGACGCAATGGGAGAAAAGAAGTTCCGTTCTGATGAAGAGGTACGCCACGCGGTGCATGAGTGGTTGCGTGACTACAAAATGAATTTTTGCTACAGGAATTTATGCACTTTGTAAGCGCTGGAGGACTTGCATTGAGCGTCGGGGAGATTATGTTGAAAAGTGATACAGCTTTGTACCACTTCTTCACAATAAATAATATTTAAAAAATATTTAAGGTCTTCATTTGACTCACCCTCGTATATTAACTGTCGCTACAGTTTTACCGAAATTCAAGACCAAGTTCCTGAGATACTGCCATATACAGGATGGACAAAGCACATTCTAAGACAGAAAAAACGACGCACCACGATGTACTTATCCGAGTGAAACAGAAACCAGTAGGTATTATGTACATGTCCAGACAAAGAAATTGCGTGATTTATTCCACAGAAAAAGCTTCACAATTTGAGCAAGTCAGTAGAGTATTGCTCACTCCTGGCCCTTATGTAATCAGTTATTCGGTTTGTGCTGATTAATAGAGTTTTTGGATGTTCTCCTGAGGGATATCGTGCCAAATTCTGTCCAGATGGCGCCTTAGATCGTCAAAATCCCTAGATGGACGGTCCTGCCTATTATGTTCTAAACGTTCTCAATTGGGGCGAGTGATGAGCGATCTTGCTGGCAAAGGTAGAGTTTAGCAAGCACGAAGAAAAGCAGTAGAAACTCTCGCCGTATACGGGCGGGCATAATTTTGCTTCCTTGGAGAGCAACGACATGAGGCGTAGAGTATCGTCGACGTACAGCTGTGTTGAAAGCGGTCCCGGCGGAGGTTCGAGTTCTCTCTCGGGCATGGGTGTGTGGATTCGTCCTTAGGATAATTTAGGTTAAGTAGTGTGTAAGCTCAGGAACTGATGACCTTAGTAGTCAAGTCCCATAATATTTCACACACATTAGATTCTTTTTTTTTGTGTGTTGTAAGGGAGCTGCGGATGACAACCAAAGATGTCCTGTAGGAGGAAAAATGGCATCCCAGACCATCACACCCAGTTTTCGGGCCGTATTACCGCTGACAGGCAGGTAGGTATCCCATAGCTGCCGGAGCGTCGCAAGACACATCTTCGGCCTCGAATCACATTGACTGGATTAGAATTGTCTTCAGTGATGAGTCTCACTTCGAAATGAACACCGATGACGATCGAAAACATGCCTGTGGACGCCTCGGATAGCGAGCTAATTGGTTAAATTGTTATGTAATAAACATAGGCCATGTTAAACGAATGTATGGATCTTGATCCCTCTTGATTTAAAACATGTTAACTCTTAAGATTTGCAACGTATGTATTGAAACGTATGTATATGAAAAGAAAAATTATCTACAGTTTAAATACCATTGCTTCATGGCTTTGCGGAAATGAAATAACGGCATTACGTAATGCTACTACATGTTTATCTGTTTGAAGCCTTCTACTACATTCTTTGTTGCGAGTGCTTATAATTTGAACTTAACGTTCAACTCTGCGTCGGTGGTTTTTGTGCAGACATAAGTTACGTACATTTTCTGGGCTTCTGGTTCTTCAAAGATTGTAATATAATACAGTCCTCAGCAAAAATAAATACAGTTCTTATCTAAAACTATAGCACGTCTGTTGAAGAAGGGTATGTCAGGAAGGTATTGATGAAGAACATATTAAAGGTGAGCACTGACTCAGGTCGCAGCGCATGTGCGCTGTACTGCAATAATACTAGACGTTACAGTAAGTAACTAATATGCAGGTAAATGGGGTAAATGAAATGTTGTGAAGTGCTCCAGTAATGGCCAGTTAGTCCATGTGTAGTTCAGCTTGGAAAATGATAGACATTCCGTGTGTGTTAGTTCGATTGCAATAGGTGACCCTTGAATAGCACTGATATGTCGTCATAAGGAACTGAAGAAGTTTGTAATACATTCGCGTTAGCTGGGAGCAAATATGGCATTTAAAGCCCTATTAGCTAAATACAAAGGTCAAAAATTACAGTAATTACGAATATCAATAAAACTAGACTTCCCTCTTATTTAGAGAAGGCCGTCCGATGCGGTCGAGCGGTTCTAAGCGCTTCAGTCTGGAACCGCGCGACCGCTACGGTCGCAGGTTCGAATCCTGCCTCGGGCATGGATGTGTGTGATGTGCATAGGTTAGTTAGATTTAAGTAGTTCTAAGTCTAGGGGACTGATGACCACAGCAGTTAAGTCTCATAGTGCTCAAAGCCATTTGAACCAATTTTTGTTAAGTCCCATAGTGCTCAGAGCCATTTGAACCATTTTTTATTTCGAGAAGCTGCTGATTTATCAAATAATTACTTAGATGAACTCGTAAAGAAAGTAAACACAGGCACTGTGAACGTTATACATCCATTTTTATGGTAGTGCGCATGAAAATTGAGGTTAGAAGTACTGGCATGAGGCTGAATGGAGTGCGAGAGAAAAATTTCAAACCTCCCTCAGATACAGGTACACCAGACATCATACGGAAGCATAAACAAAATAAGAGGGTTGTTGCAACCTGGAGCATGACACTTACTTCCATTTCCACATTTCAAGTATCATCTAACATTTTCCATTATCCTTACCGGAGTCACCGGCAGATTAAGCGCTGTAAACCGAATCGCTATCAGTAGCATCACAATCACTATCACCATCGTCATTACTACCTTCATAAACATCACTGTGACACCATCACTAGCTCCATCACTATCACTAGCTCCCTCACCATCACTGGCATCATCACCATCACTAGCTATATTACCTCCACAAGCTCTGTCATTCTCACTAGATCTGTCACTTTCATTAGCTCCATGAATGTCACTAACTCCATCACCATGATGAGCACTGACAACATCACCAGCTCTATCAACATCACTAGCTCCATCACTGTCACCAGCTCCATTACCATCACGGGCTCTGTCATTTTCACTAGCTCCATCACTATCTGTCAGATTCAGAGGCTCGCATCACCATTTTCAGTACCACCAGCTTCAGCCAGTATACCACGAATACACGCAGACTGGGTACTTCACAGACTCTTCACCATATCAGAATGCACCCTGTATCCTGCAAAATCAAATCGTATGCAAATACTCTTAAGATTGCTTCCAGATGTATATTACAAAACTTTTCTTAACCGAAATGGTGATGGCAGAGCGCGTCATGGAGCTCAAATGGACTGCCGTTATAAGAGTTGGTGATCCATCAAAATGTAATGCATAAATAACAGCATCTTATACAGGGTGTTACAAAAAGGTACGACCAAACTTTCAGGAAACATTCCTCACACACAAATAAAGATGTTACGTGGACATGCGTCCGAAAACGCTTAATTTCTATGTTAGAGCTCATTTCAGTTTCGTCAGTATGTACTGTACTTCCTCAATTCACCGCCAGTGGGCCCAATTGAAGGAAGGTAATGTTGACTTCGGTGCTTGTGTTGAAATGCGACTCATTGCTCTACAGTACTAGCATCAAGCACATCAGTACGTAGCATCAACAGGTTAGTGTTCATCACGAACGTGTTTTTGCAGTCAGTGCAATGGAGTTGACAGATGCCCATTTGATGTATGGATTAGCACGGGGCAATAGCCGTGGCACGGTACGTTTTTATCGAGACAGATTTCCAGAACGAAGGTGTCCCGACAGGAAGACGTTCGAAGCAATTGATCGGCGTCTTAGGGAGCACGGAACATTCCAGCCTATGACTCGCGACTGGGGAAGACCTAGAACGACGAGAACACCTGCAATGGACGAGGCAATTCTTCGTGCAGTTGACGATAACCCTAATGTGAGCGCCAGAGAAGTTGCTGCTGTACAAGGTAACGTTGACCACGTCACTGTATGGAGAGTGCTACGGGAGAACCAGTTGTTTCCTTACCATGTACAGCGTGTGCAGGCACTATCAGCAGCTGATTGGCCTCCACGGGTACACTTCTGCGAATGGTTCATCCAACAATGTGTCAATCCTCATTTCAGTGCAAATGTTCTCTTTACGGATGATGCTTCATTCCAACGTGATCAAATTGTAAATTTTCACAATCTACATGTGTGGACTGACGAGAATACGCAAGAAATTGTGCAATCACATCATCAATACAGATTTTCTGTGAACGTTTGGGCAGGCATTGTTGGTGATGTCTTGATTGGGCCCATTGTTCTTCCACCTACGCTCAGTGGAGCACGTTATCATGATTTCATGCGGGATACTCTACCTGTGCTGCTAGAACATGTGCCTTTACAAGTACGACACAACATGTGGTTCATGCACGATGGAGCTCCAGCACATTTCAGTCGAAGGGTCCGTACGCTTCTCAACAGCAGATTCGGTGACCGATGGATTGGTAGAGGCGGACCAATTCCATGGCCTCCACCCTCTCCTGACCTCAACCCTCTTGACTTTCAGTTATGGGGGCATTTGAAAGCACTTGTCTACGCAAGCCCGGTACCAAATGTAGAGAGACTTCGTGCTCGTATTGTGGACGGCTGTGATACAATACGCCATTCTCCAGGGTTGCATCAGCGCATCAGGGATTCCATGCGATGGAGGGTGGATGCATGTATCCTCGCTAACGGAGGACATTTTGAACATTTCCTGTAACAATGTGTTTGAAGTCACGCTGGTACGTTCTGTTGCTGTTTGTTTCCATTCCATGATTAATGTGATTTGAAGAGAAGTAATAAAATGAGCTCTAACTTGGAAAGTAAGCGTTTCCGGACACATGTCCACATAACATATTTTCTTTCTTTGTGTGTGAGGAATGTTTCCTGAAAGTTTAGCCGTAACTTTTTGTAACAACCTGTATATCAGAAGACTTTGATTTTAGTTTATTATAGTCCTCTCCTGCGCTAATCATCTCACAGTAGCAGTTGTGACACGTTAAGTAACAAACGCAGGGAAAATTGGACGAAATCAGTGAAGATATGTAACTACTTTTAAGACAGAAGTAAAACTGAACACAAAGGAGAGAACGGTCAAGAGTGTTGTGGAGTATGTGAATGTGACAAATCTAGGGCGAAAATATGTTTAGGTCATTTTGTGAACAAGACACAACCCCAAGAGATTTGCAAAATCTCTGGACCTATAAAGTCATATCCATTATGCTACGGAAAAACCAACTGATTCCATGTTACTCACTCACATTTTGAAATTTACATCTATGTCTACGTTTGTACTCTGCAAGTTTTATGACGGTGATGGGCAGCAATGCGATATCAGATATCACTAACATTCGTTCTCCAGGTTCCATGTGTCAATAGTTCGTGGGAAGTAATATACTAACCGATTCTCTTTAGGATGCATGCAGTTTCAACATTAATCCTCTCCGTGACATGTAACATCTCTTTGGCCCGCCCGGTTGGCCGAGCGGTCTAACGCACGGCTTTCCGGAGTGGGAAGGAAAGGAGCGCCTGGTCCGCAGCACGAATCCGCCCGGCGGACTTGTGTCGAGGTCCGGTGAGGCAGCCAGTCGGTGGATGGTTTTTAGGCGGTTTTCAGTCTGCCACGGCGAATGCGGGCTGGTTCCCCTTATTCCGCCTCAGCTACACACAAGTTCTCCACGTACGCGTACACCACCATTCCTCTACCACGCAAACATAGGGGTTACACTCGTCAGGTGTGAGACGTCCCCAGGAGGGGGGTCTACCACAATAACCCTGGGTTCGGTATGGGGAGGCAGAGGGGTGGAGTGGACTGTGGTAGCCGTCGTGGGGTTGTGGACGATTACGGCTGTGGCGGGGACCGAGCCACTCCGTCGTTTCTAGGCCCCCGATTAACATACAATACAACATATACAACATCTCCTTCGTAACATGTACAGTTGTAGGAACATGAGCCAGTCTGTAATACGTGGTTAGTTAGTGAACTCGCTGATTGCTGTTCATCAGTCATAAAGGAACGAATTTGCACACCATTGCGGCAACTGGCGTCCATTGAATGGAGACAGTTGGCATTTGGAGGTGAATCACGTTTAACGCTCCATCAACTGAAAGCAAGTACCTGGCAACAATCATCGGAAGGGTCCAATCCGGGGATTGTTTTCGTGGCTTTCCGTGGGTGATCTCGTCGTTCTGAAAGGCACAGTGTATGAACATAAGTATGCATACATGCGTATTCAGCCTTATATAAGTTTATGTTTCCTCTGCACAATGGCATATACGAGCAGA
Source organism: Schistocerca piceifrons (assembly GCF_021461385.2). NCBI lineage: Eukaryota > Metazoa > Arthropoda > Insecta > Orthoptera > Acrididae > Schistocerca > Schistocerca piceifrons. The sequence goes on along the minus strand of NC_060140.1, from coordinate 785,728,073 downwards.
TCAATTTGACGAGTCACGCAGCTCACTGAACGTGCGTGGTTCGAAGAGAACCAGTATGAGATTAACGTATTCCCCTAGCCACCAAACGCTCCGGATTTGAACTCAATTGAGAATCTGTAAGACGACGTCGATCGCAATGTTCGGGCCAGAGATCCTCAACCGAGAAACACAGAGCGGCTGGCCGCGGCACACGAGTCGGCATCGCACCACATTCGTCTCAGTAACGTTCAGAACCTCACTGACTCTTTTCCTGCACGTCTCGAAACGGTCCGCACTCAGACTTTTGACTGGTGGTCATATTAATGGGACTGGGCTGTGCGTATTGTTGTGTAGTTCTGATGACCTCAGAAGTTAAGTCCCATAGTGCTGAGACCCATTTTTTAAAGATTTGATTGTTATCAAATATGAGGGATAAGTCAGATGGGGTGCAGTCATAGAAGTTTGAAAAATTGGGGCAAAATTGAGTTGGATGGCACGAAGAGAGACGGTGGATTGAATGTATAGGCAGGGATCTTTTTATGTACAACGAATCTGATGTAGTTTCCAAATTCAGCCCATCGGCAAATGGTCCAACAAATGACAGTTACATATTTTACAAGAGCTCGATACTGTATCGGAAAAAAGAACAATTGTTTCAGTTACTTTCTTACGTAATTGTATTTAAATTTCATAAATATCACAATAATATTCTCAAATAAAGATTTTTTCATTTTCTACTCAAATAAATGGACATAAAGACCATTACTAAAAGCCACCGTAATAGTGGACCCGAGGTTCGGACATTGGCGCATAAGTGTAGCATAAGTGTAGTCCAACTTTTAATAATTAATATCTCCTTAGATAGAAGTTGAAATTGCAACTAGAGTGATAGTATTTTGTCGTTTCACTTTAACTCGCTACAGATGAGCACTCCCAAATATTTTATGCTTACTGTGTCCAGTAGTTTACCGCTAGTACTTTAATTTGATAGTAATGACTTTATTAGTGAGCAATGTGTTACTTTATTTCCTGTTTAACGTCAACCGCCTGTCTGCAATAAGTCATCATGCAACAGAAAATCGTAGAAATACACTACCGTTTGTGGAAACTGCAGCACAAACAAGAAACGCATGAGTTCAGTTAATTTAATACCACAAGTTACGCACGTGACAAGTAACAAATGATTACCTCTTAAAATCTGTACAAGTCCTTTGAGTCCTACTATTCAGTATGTCGTGTGGCAACCATGCGCTGCAATTAGAGCTGCTATATGCCGTGACATCGAATCAATAAGTTCTGAATACGTTCCTGAGGGATTTTCCTCCACACAGTTTGCATCCGAGCCCACAAATCCGTGACGCCAGTTACTGGAGGACCGTGACACACCAGGTGCCGACCAACCATATCCCAGACATGTTCAATGGGCGACATGTCTGGCGAATGTGCAGGCCAGGGAGGCAATGGTACCCGCAGCCCTTTGAAGAAGGCCTGTTAATCCCTCGCAGTATGTGGCTGGGCATTGTCCTGTTGAGATGTGGCCTGTGGTGATTCCTGAAGTAGGGGGAGTACCTCAGGCTTCACAATCTCCGTTAGGTACCGGCTGGTGTTCAAAGTGCCCGCAATATGTACGAGGCAAGATCGGTTGTTGTAACCAATGACACCTCAAACCATCACACCTGGTGTTTGTCCGCTATATCGCTCCACAATTCAGCCCTCCAGGTTGCGCTCACAATGGTACCACTGGACACGTACGCGGCCATCACTGTACGACACGTTGAAGCGGGACTCGCCCGAAAAGATTACGTGTTGCCACTCAGTACCCTAGTGACGGTGTTCATGTGCCCATTGCAGTCGGAGGAGCTTGTGGTTTCTGGACAACGGAAGCCGACGTAATGGCGTGCGTGCAACCAGTCCAACTTGCAGCAGACGGCGACGAACCTTCGATGCAGACAAGTTCACAGCTGTTGCAGTGCTCCAGCGACGGGCCAACACTGTGAATGACACTGTAAAGTCCGTAATGGCAATGTGGACAAGATGACGGCCATCCCGATCTGTGGTCATGTGCCACGGTCTAGTTCTCGCGAGTCACTGCGTACGACCTTACTCGGTCCACTGCTTCCACACACGTAATCACTGTCGTGGTAGCATGCTCTGCGCGAGCCGAAATGTCACGGTATGACAACCCCGTTTCTCGGAGACCGATCATTCTCCCCCCTTCGAACTCGCTCACATGCCGATATGGCTCCCTTCGACGTTGACGAGGCATACTGGCACCACTGTATTGTTTCCACATTGTGTGACAGCTCTGCACCGACTGCACTGGGGACAACTCCGACCCTGTCGGACCGACACGAGAGGGCTCTGCTCAGCCTACGTGTACTCATGCCGCTGCAAAACGTATCACGTATTGCTTGCACACCCGTCGCCATTTCCACCAGTGTGGCGCTATTCGGGTAATTCCTTCTCGGTGTTGCACTTTTCACAAACGGCAGTGTATTTTATCTTTGTTCAACCTGTCCTTTCTCGAAGTTTACATTGGGAGATAAATTCGAATTTTGTCCACTGACTTCTTTTGACGGTACCCTTGGGAACAATCATATATCAATGCGCTCACGTAACAGAACCATGTCGCCGTAATAAGCTTCGGCGGAAACGCATCACAAAGCTAATATTTCCAAGGAACATCTCATACGAATTTCGCCAAGTGCCATGAATTCTGATGCAGAGTAGCACAGCAGTCATCGAGGCGGCGGTGTGTACCTGGACAACAGACTTGTCACTGTAACATAAGGGCGCTCGTTAAATTCTTGCGGTTGCTGCACCCGGCACTTGCCACAGGGGAGGTGGAAAGATGTCGGCAAACACCGACTGTTAATTCGTGCCTAGCTGTGGTGCGGGTTGCCGAACACTTTGCGCCTGTAGGAGTGGCCAGGCGCAGTGTGCAGGCAGAGATTCATAACCAACGGCCCCGGCTACACGATCGAGTGTGACCGTCAATGTGACCACCTCCTACGTTCAAAGTCAAAGTGCAATTATAGCGCACAGACCACAGGTGGCAGCACTAGCAGTGGAGGGTATATAAAGGCTGTCGAGAGGACGCGGAAAGCAGTGCAGTGGTTGTAGTAATGCGGAAAGTGAGCGATTTATCCGACGTCCAAAAGTGCATGATCATTGGCTTTCGGGCCAAGGGTGGGAGCTAAGTTTGTAAACTACTCGCGTGCCGTTGTGGTTAAAGCATACCGTGTGAGCCGTGGCGGGACTGGCGCCATTAGTGTCTCTGACAGGAGTAAGATCGATTTCCTAGTACAGAGGTTTGTCTTTGGGCTTGGGCGGGCTCTAAATATAAGGGAGTGCTGACCGCGAGTAGGGGAGAGGACACAACGCTTGAGAACGGAACGCGGCGGAGCGCGAGTCGGCGATTGGTTGGCTGGCAGAAGCGAAGACGGCGTGCCTGAGGCCGGGCGGCTGTTGTCACGTGGTTGTACTGGAGTCGGCGGGAGTTGTCCAGCTCTGTGGATTCTTCGGCAACCTCGTGAGCTGTGGATGTGCCTGCTTCCTTGGAGAGACACGCCGTTATGGTCCTACGAAGTTATGGTCTGACATCTTCGCAAAATCGCCCCAGCACCATGACACCCAGTTAAGTACATTATATACTAAGACCGCTTAGTTAGCTGTGATCGTGATCGCACTTGGTACAGTAAGACGTTGCACGACGTGAGTTGTTCGATTTCATTTGAGGCCCGTGTTCTGCTTCCGCATAATATTGATGTATTTGCTGATGTGTGTCATTACGTTCTAGTGAGTGCCGGTTCTCGTGAGCCAGATAATTTCCCACTCTAAGTGTTTTTTTTTTATCAAGTACTGTTTCACTTAAAGGAATTACTTCCCAATGAAAATACTTGTTGTTTAGCCTTGATTTTATAGAGTTAATTTACTGATCAATTAATTAAGAAAGGATTTTCTGCCTTCCGTTGTCGGGTGTTGTCTGTGTTTCAGTGAGCTGAGGCAGCGGGCAACCCCTTTAGATTTTAGATTACAAGTTTGGTTTACGGGCGGTGAACTTCGCCTGAGCTCGTGTGTTCCTCTTCGGTAGCGTTTGCTTGGTTCACGTTTTGGTGGCCTACTCGACGTCGGGTTGCAAACGGAGCCACGTCTTGGTTCGAAGTCAAATTTTACTTCTCTCAGTCGGTTCCAACGTCCGTGGTTAAACTCCGGCCTTATAAGCTTGGACCTAGCTTATGTTGTTAAACATTTATCATTGTACGAAGTCGTAATTTTCTATGCCCTAAACGTCCATCTTCAAGTCAATGGACATTTGAAAAATTTCGGATTCGCCCTGCAAAACTGCCCAGCTTACATTTAATAAATATTTTAAGTATTCGTGTTAAAGTTGAAATTGAAAGGATCTTAAATAATGTCTCTTAGGGTTGTTTGTTAAAGTTATGATTAAACCCAGCCTTAGTGGTTTCTGTCAATTTTGGTGGAAGATCGTGGGAGATGATCTATTAACTTATTTTTGTTTTTATTTAATGAGAGTTTCTTAAATATTTTGCCTGACTGGCGGTTCTCAATGTTTGTGGGAGACGATTTATTAAGGTGCTTACGATTTTATGTGATGTAAGTCTCTTAAATAATCTTGTCCGAGTGGCGCCTGTCAAATTTCATGTGATTGTTTTGGGTAGCTAATAAATCCATTGGAATTGAAATATTCACTTTATTTGGTCAGTCCTTCCACGCCCTTTAGAGTTAAAGGTTAAACAAAACAGCTGTTAAGTGACGGCGTACCACCGCGCTTCGAAAAAAGGCGCAACCCAAAACCGTCGGAAACTGTGGTGCACCTCTACCTTAGGTGACAGAGGTGAAGACTAAAGAGGTGCTTACGACCGAATACATGTGCAACTGTTGAGGTATTGACCGCCCATATGAACTGAGGGGCTACGGCCGTTCAGCATATGAGCCTCCTCGTAGGCAAAGAACGCTGGAATCCGCAAGCCAGTGCCGCCAAAGGATGTCCACTGAGTGGCCTTTTCTGATGAGTCACGTTTTATGCGCCATAGGAGTGAAAGCACTCACCCTGCAACCACCATCGGAAGCTTCCAGGAAGGAGGAGAGAGCGTTACGGTTTGGAGAATGTTTTCGTGGCATTTCCTGGGAGATTTAGTCATGGCATAATAGGTCAACACAAGTACGCATCCACCCGTTGGGACCACGACCACCCCTAAATGCAGTCTGTCTTTCCTCGGCACAATGACGTCTACCAGCACGACAATGCATCGCGTCACACAGCTCACTGTGTCCGTGCGTGGTTCGAAGAGCACGAGCGCGCGTACTCCTCTGGCCATCATACTCTCCTGATTTAAATCCACTCGATAATCAGTGGGACCCCTCTATCGGACTATTGGTGTCATGGCTCCTCAACCGAGAAATCTAGCGCACCTGGCCACGGCACTGGAGTCGGCTGGGCTCCATATCACTGTCGGTACCTTCCAGAACGTCACTGGCTCTCTTCCTGCACGTCTCACAACAGTCGGCTTTTGGCAGGTGGTCCCATTGGAAATGGAAATGCCATGTGGCTGCCGTCGGGTGTAAGTCGCCACTTCGGCGACTTGCGTGTCGATGGGGACGAAATGATGATGATAACGACAACACAACACCCAGTCCCTGAGCGGAGAAAATCTCCGATACAGCCGGGAATTGAACCCGGGCCGTAAGGTGCGACATTCCGTGGCGCTAACCACTCAGCAACTAGGGGCGGGCAGGTGATCACATTAATGTGACTCGATAGTGTAAATGAAAATTCATGCAAGCTGATGTTACACAAGCGAGATGCATCTCGCCATGTAACGACACAGTTATAGGGAACATTGTAATTTCTAATGATTTTCACTTCATGGTGTTTAATTTTCAATATCACAGTTTCTTATTCGTTTCGAAATGCATGTTTAATCCACAGAGTATCTGTCGATGAGGTAATTTTTACAAAGAATGCTTATGGTGAATCCAAACGTGCTACGGATAATCTGGCACTCGTGTATGACGGCAGAATGTGTGGGTGCAGGTGACTTTATGTATGTCACCAGCAGGCAAAAATGTGGAAACGTCCACGTGAAATGGCATGCGGGCTACTGTGATAGTTAACAGAATGTCCAAAGATGGTTTTTCGAGTGCTGCAGACACTTACTTGCTGTTGAAACAATGGGCGAGCTGTATTAATACGTACAGTTGAAGGTCTGGGAATATCCTTATGTCGATTACTCATGTCGAGCAAAATCAACAACCTCACTGGGTATGCACATAAATGTAACGCACTAGGTTTCCACTTCTAATGACTGGAGTGTATTCTCCCAGAATTATATTAAAATTTTTCCCATGCCCAATTTCTCGTCATGGTTTTTCGTTAGTTAGTTTTCATTGGCTACAAGGTACAGGTTGGAGCGGGAACTCCTCTTCCAAATATTCCTAATTGGGAATTGATTTATGTCCCTACCAGCGCGTGGGCATTTACCTGAACAATCCGTGCCGCCTTAATGGGTCATGATCCAAATATCCTGATCTAGTTTGGCGGAGAGGGGTGTGGAGGGGGAGAGGTGGAGGACAATGAAAGTTACTCATACAGGTCTGGGAGACCAGTGTCACTCATTACAATGACACATGCGCATGTACACAGCTTGAAATATCCAAAGAAAACAAGTTGGTTTTATCTAGGAAAATGGAGAATATTTAAAAAATTATTTTGTTTTGTAACCGTGTACCAAACTGATGCAGCTAAAATGCAATAATTAACCAACTCTATTACCGAGCATTCCACCAACGAAATGCAAATTGCCGTTCTTTCTTAGTCATTCATTTCACCTGTTATAATAATACCCACAGTCACTAAACATCATTCAATACAATTCACAAAACTGTCAGACAACAGTTTTCCAAACAGAAAATACTTCTAGATTTGAAGTACACGGCGAGACCGCTGTCCTACTGTAACGAGCGTATTTTATCCTCTTCACTGGATATGCAACAGCCTCCCCACAAATTTCATGCTTCATAGGTATGTATTGGACACAGTTGCATATTGTTTTTTGAACTTTATTTATTCATTGACTTTTACTTGGGAAGGCACGTAAAAGTTCATGAGCGAGTAGTTCTCGGTGGGATTCGAAGGTGCTTGGAGGGTCCGGAGTCGGTGCAGAGTAAATTTGTTGAAAATTAATTATCTATTTAGTAGTATCTTAGCAATCTTCATCAACTGTAGTTGTATAATCGTCAACCAGTTGCATAAAAGAAAATTCATTTCTTTTACCTGAACCCGATTAAGGAAAGAAAATTTCTTTTGCTCAACTGGTTGCAGATTATTTCGATGTATATTTTTAGTAATGGCGGAATGAGGAGAATACTGGAATATCTCAGGGACAGAGCGATGGGACGGAGAATGCTGTAATTTGCAAGCAGAAACGAGTGCGACTCAGATACTTCAGAAAAACTATGTCTTCACTACTCTATCGGTAATTTTATAATATTTCGAGAAGATTTTATTTTGAAGATCGACACATAAGAGGAAACACAAGTTGGGATGACCAGAAATGAATAGAAGGGTTACAAGCCATAATATTTATTTCAAGATCATCGCAGAAGATGCTAGCAAGACCAAGAAACAGAAGATATTAGAACAGTCTAGAATTAGAAGGAATCTCATTAATAAAACGAAAGTGCAACATGATCCCTGATTTCTTTGAGGAGCAATCCGAACTTTTTCCTTAATATTTAGGAGATAAGGAATGTGTGAGAATTACTTATTTTACGGACTGTGTTACAGGTGTACACTGGCTGATGGACTACGTGTGTCGAACAGTGAATCGGTTCAAAAGTGAGCATTACTTGTGTAAGAGTGGACTAGTACTTCAGCTGAAATTAGTAAACGAAAGACCTGCCATTTAAATGCATCATTACACAGTCATCCAACGGTAAACTTCGATCTGTTTCTGCAAAGTTTACTAACCAGACATATTCCAGTCTTTCGTTCTGCACCGAAATGGGCTCCGGAATTTTACAATGTAACTATTTGAATTCTGATAGTTAATTTTCTAAATAACCACATAGGAACAGCCATATTGCTGTAGTCCCGCAGTCTTCAAGAAACAGCAGCATCGCGACAGCAGCAAAGAACTCCCTCCGTGGCAGCTCATCTCTAGGTGAGCCACTACGATTTGTATAGTTGTTTGTACGGGTCGTTAATGAGCTACATGTACAATTCTGCGATTATCAAAGGGTTCAAATGGCTCTAAGGACTATGAGACTTAACATCTGAGGTCATCAGTCCCCTAGACTTAGAACTGCTTAAACCTAACTAACCTAAGGACATCACACACATCCATGCCCGAGGCAGGATTCGAACCTGCGATCGTAGCAGCAACGCGGTTCCGGACTGAAGCGCCTACAACCACTCGTCCACAGCGGCCGGCTGCGATTATTATTCAACCGCCATATTAGTTGTTATCTCGTGTGAGAAGAAACCAAAATTATTACAAGCTATTAAATGAAAGTGAACAGAAACAGTATAGCGCTGTTATCTTTTCCTTAAGAAAACAGGTAATGGTATTCATAGCATTTCATTAACGTACAGGGTAGTGGAATTTTCTCCTCGCACAGTTTGTCATCGTACAGTACATGTAGGCGAAACTGTAGGAGCATTAGAGCCCGTGTATGATTTCCTATATTGTGCATTCTGTACAGCCCTAACCCAGTTAGCTTCGAGAAAACTGGTTCTTAACCGAAAGAAATGTAAGATAGGGCTTTGTGTGAAACAAAACTGCAACCTAGAATTTTCATATACAGACCTATTCTCATTCCGTACACCGTCTTTCTGTACCATGATAACTTAACTGTGGTGGCACTCAGTTCAACCCATGGAGGCAAGAACGAAGTGAGAAGTTTTCACCTGATAGCAGACATTGGCTGAAGCCAGGTGACGGGGCAGTCTGCCATTTTGCTCAAATCAAAACAAGATTTTTTCGTTGAAACTGCCCATGAAAATTGCCCTTTCTACTTAAAGCCATTGAACTGTGAGTCGTATCTTAGAATGTACTATACACAACACACTTTCGTAGAGGAATACTCATAATCAGAAAATTTCGAAGTTACTGCTAATTTATTAATGCGAAATTTCTTTCCTTAAACATCACATCGCGGAAAAAGAGCCGATTATTTTAAGCAGAACTGTCAGCTATAATGGTTAGCAGTACAAACAGCATATGATCCTTCCGATCATTTCACTACTAAACCGTTCGACTTTCATAATGTAAGTACCCAAACAGGCACGTGACAATATTGTACGAAAGTTACTGTCTTAGGTGCGATTAAGAATTACGACTACAATCAGAATCTTACGCCTAACGTCAAGTAAAGCCTACCCTTGTCTCGCTCACACGTTTCCCCCTTCTAAGAGTGTATCAGTCATTCTGCACTGTGCCAAATTCATTTCACAGTTGTGCACAAGTAGGGATATACACTGACGAAAGAAAATCCCAACATAAGGAAGGAATTGTGCGCCAGTAGCAAAAGTGGCGCAAGTAGCGCCCCTACGACGATACAAATCACATTTGCTTTAAATACACGCTGCAACAGTTGTCAGCGTTAGTTACCTTTAAGGCTGGACATGTTGAGTTCATGTTAGACAAGAATGCCATTAAGGCAACAAAGAAACCGTGATAACACCTCACTGAGTTTGAACGAATGCGGATAATAAGCCTATGAGAAGCTGGAGGTTCCTTCTGCGATATTTCAGGACGACATGGCAGGAATGTAGCCACTATATGTGACTGCTGGCAGCAATGGTTACGAGAACGTACGGTGACAAGAAAATCGGGCTCTGGACCAGCAAGTGTCACTACCGAGAGGGAAGCCCACCTTCCTCGGCGTATGGCTCTAGCGCATCGTACTGCATTTGTGGTAGTAGTTGGAGCAGCAGTTGGCACCACTGTGACACAACGAACTGTTACAAATCTGTTTGTTCAAGGAAATCTCCAAGCCAGACGCCCTGTAGCGTTCATTCCATTCATCTCAAACCACTATCATTTGCGATTTCAGTTGTGTTAAGGAAGAGTATGTTTTGTGATGAAAGCTGGTTTTGTCTCGGTGCTAGTGATGGTCGCGTGTGGGTTACAAGAGTGCCGGCCAGTTGAAGACCTGCACCCAGCCTGTCTGCGAGCTAGACCCACTGGGATTACAAGTGGAATTATGGTCCGGTATGCGAATTCTACAGACAGCAGTACTCTCGTGTTTATGCCACGTACCCTGACTGCAAAATTGGACGCTGGTGTGGTGATTCGACCTATTTTGTTACCATTAATGAACAGCATTCCATGGGGTGTTTTCCAACAATATACCGCTCGTTCGCATACTTTTGTAACCCACCATGGTCTACAGAGTATCGACATGTTGTCTTGGCCTGCTTCATCAGCAGATTTGTTTCCAATGGAGCACATGCGAGAAATCGTTCGACGATAACTCCAGCGTCACAAACAGCATTAACTATCCCTGTGCTGAATGACTAAGTGTGATTGGCATATAACTCCACCACACAAAATGGCATCCGGCACTTGTAAATGATAATGCATGCACGTTCGCATGCTTCCATTCACCATTCTATCGGTTACACCGCTCATCAACGTACAATTTCAATGGCTTATCTCGCGGTTACATGCACCTGTGATCTTGCAACATTAACCACTTAAGTATGTTGCCTAGACGAATACATACTCTACATGAAAATTTTTTTGGCTTTGCGATTTTTTCCCTCATTGTATATTTGTCATGATTTTAACTTACTATTACGAACACCAGTGTACTTACATTCAGATATGACGTCAGTAAAACGGAATATCTACAGCAAATGGATTATACGCTCAAATGACCATATTGTAACCATAAAAATTATACTTCGTTGTTGGAAATTACATCATTACTTCACTTTCACAAACAAAACAGACTTGCAACTTGTTAGCCAGTGTACTGCACCACAAATCTAGCTTACTGATCTTCAAGAGATTACTGCATTTGCATTCACTTTTGTTTCTGTGAGAAAAATGCTTTCAGTATTCGTATTCCATGAACCAAACTAGACTATAATAGCAAGAGAGCACTGGTGTCTCCTGTGAGCTATCAAGTTCTTCTTTACTTACTCATAATGTCACTAACCATTAAATAATGGAATTCTGTGGACGCATATTTGCAAAATTTGTGGAACGAGAATCAGAACAGTGATAGCACATATTGTTCTAAGATGTTATCGTGACACCTCTTAACTCAGGCTACACTGTTAAGCACTAAACTACCCTTCACCTAGTAGTTCTTCTTCTGCAAGGCTTTTATCACAAGATAGACATGACTATGCGCTGCCTCCAAGGTTCTCGGGAGCACTGCCGGAGCCAGTGTCGAAGGCCTACGATATGTCGGCGAATAACCGTTCCATCACCATCAGGTGATGATGATTTCGCCTAAATAACGTGGATCTTCGACTGCTGGTTCGCACAGTACACCCGATAACCTTGGAAGCACATATACTCCGGGAAAATCTCAGATGACAGGAAATTTCGGTGCTTGAGGCTACAGACTAGCTGCCGAAGAAGCTTTATTTTCTATCTGTTTCGCATGTTTCTCTCACACGCAGTGCTCAACTTTCTCTTGATATGGACAACACTGTCAATACGTGGGGCGCCTGGACTGATGGGAAGATCTTTTGGCAGCACTAGAAAACAAACAGGTTAATAGACGTACAAATTAGTGGTACATGTGAGAGATTTTATGCACATAAATCACTACTACTTCCTGGAGCAGCAGTTTCCATAGTGAAGAAACCTCTTCCAAGGTAACAACAAGCACAGTGCGGAATAAACAAACATGAATAAGAAATAATTAAATGTAGAAAATTTTGAATGAGTAATTTCTTGCCCAGTCATAACATTCACTCTCTGGATACCTCAAACGTAAACGGTTAAGTAAAATATATAATGGATGGACAAATTCCGTGACACCAGCTGCCAACAGAAAAGAAAAACAAGTCTAACATCAAATAAATATATATAATGTCTATTGCTTCTCCCACAAACAATCTCATTTAATGAAGAAATGTTACTGTGAACCATACTTCAGTAAATACCAATTTTAATGGAAATAGCTAGAATCGTAAGACAGCACAGTCTCCTATTTATACCCGTTGAATATCCTCATCTATTTTCTCTCTCTCTTTAACTTCTGCTTGCTACGTCAGCATGTATACATGGCCTATCGTTGTGGGTGTTAGTCTACTGTTGATTTTCATGAGAACAAGCGCGTCACTGAACGGTTCAGAGTAATTGACTCTCTGTCCTACTTTTCTATTCATAACGAATCCTACTCCCGTTATAACATTTTCTGCTGCTGGTGATACTACCCTTTACTTTCTTGAGCAGAAAACATTGTCTATTTTCCATTTAACTTAACTGACACCCATTACAAACTTTCCAGATTTTCTAGCTTCCACGCACAGTTGAAACTTTTGACATTTTACTCCCCGATTCGTAAAAGGTTATCGTTTCGTTGATTATTCAGTATTCTTCTCATGGTCACCTCCCCCTTGGCAATGGCCTCAGAGCGAACCGAATGGGGGATTAGTGAGGAGTCTTTTGCTAGTGGAGACATCACCACAACACTTTTTCAGTTACAGGCCAACGTCCTGTGATTAAAAATTGTGTGTCTGTAATTCTGTGGTTTCCATTGCCTTCTGCGTCCTCATGACGTTGAGCATTACTAATTATTCCGCCATCTAGTGGCAGTTTTCCACCCAAGTGCATGAGAGCGCCCTGAACCACTATCCACTCCTCCACCCTCGTTGACGAGGCCATTGGCAGAATGAGACCGACATCTTACGCCGGATGTCTTCGGCACCAGTACTGTGATTTTTATTCAGAATTAAATATAACAGCGAGGTTCTTAACTAGGAGTGACAACTTTTGAGCAGACGCTACCTCTAGACCACGGGTGCTTAATACCTGCAGTAAACCAAAAAGTTTTTGTTGCTGATATACTCGCTATTTCAAAAATGCGAAATCTTAAAATAGTGGAGTGATTGTATTAATTACAACAGATGTTACTGCTGTCTTCTCCTGCAGTCTCCAATGTGCCTGGCGTTGAATTTATTTTTACATTATGTAATCAACGCTGAAATAAAATATTAAAATTGCAGAAGAATTTGCTTTGGTCCATTTATTTTGCTTATACAGAATGTTAGTCCACTTCTTGCAGTTATGAGTAGTTTTCAACTGTTTTAATAAGTCCAGCATCATCCGCTGCCCTTCGTGTAACTTTCGTAACTTCACCAGTGCATCTAAACGCACCATGCCGTTTGTGAGTTGACCCAGTTTCTCCATAAGAACCAACTTACTTTTAATTTTCTCTGCTGTCTTTAGTTTAAACTCTTACATATTGTGCATTTTTATGCATCTATCTGGAACAGTTCCGCATTTTAGTAGCAGTTCATAGTACATGTATGCCGTCTTTCGTATGGATAGGAATTGTGACTGCTGTGTTCTGATGCGAGCTGTGTCGGTGACCCTTTGCTCACAGCTCCAGGTGGTGGTGACTTCAGTCACACAATTTGAGGGTGTTGCCAGTGAGCATCACAGGGGGGAGAGGGGTGGATGTGGGGATCTAAGGGATGTCCAGCACACCTCTAATGTCCCCTGGTCAATCTACTACTGTGGGTACCTTGAGTACTGTCTGCACTTAGGATGACGCCTCACCTGTGGTCAAATGGGAAGGCAGTTAGAGGAACGGACCAGAGGGGCCCCAGTTGGCCTGACAAATAGTTTTCAGGCGCTTAGTATGTCTGATAAACTAGCTAAGTAAGATGCATTCATTTGTTTTGTTTCAGTGGGAGTCTCTTGACCTGCAAGATCCGAGCAGTGAAAGAGGGTGAAATTACCTGTAGTTGAAAGCTCCAAGATTAAGCTTGTACTGAGGCCTATTAGAGATATGGCTGCTAATAAGATGATTTAATCCATTGTGCACTCTTTGTTCTTACTGGGAGGAGTCACTCCAGATGTATAACTGGTGCTTTCAGATGCCATGAAGAGCAAAGAGCGCTGCCAACAGCAGTTGGTGGCTCATGTCAGTGCTAATGATGTGGCTCACTTTGATTCAGAAGAGATTTTCTCTGGTGTTGGGAGGTTTGTTGAAGTGGTGAATATTGCCAGTCTTGCCTGCGAGATGAAGGTGGAGCTCACCATCTATAGAGCCTGAGGCGTAGCGCAGTATACCGATCCTGCCTTGGAGGCGGTTAAGTGGGTGATGTGTCTCAGAGCTGGATAGTGACAGATGGTGACGCGAGGACAAAGTTTCCAACCCTTCATTTGTGTGAAAACTTTCTCCCGAAACGCAGATTAGTGACCTAAATTGCAGCCTGGTTCACGTCGAAGTACAGTAGCTTTCACTCGGCTTTCCTACTGATGATCAGCTGAGACAATGTTCACAGGTAGGTGCAGGTTCGTCGTAAAGGGGCGGAAGGAACCGCGCCGCCGCAAACTGTCGGCAAGACTGACTGCAGACTATTGATACAGAGGAGGGTCTGAATCAGAGGATCAGACGGTTTGCAACCGTGTAGGCTGCAGATTCCTTGACTTGTGCCACAGGGGATTGGGATTTCGCGTTCCGGTTAGTGAGTCAGGGGTCGAGTTACACAGGAAGCGGCTACACCGGTAACGGGGTCTGTGTAGAGGGACTTGGGCGATATTTCAGGATTTGAGGTCGCAGGAAACTACAGAAAGGGCATCTGCCTAAAATGGTGTATTGTAATCATATGACAAGGGAGGTCTAGCAATAATCGGTATCGTCGTTGTCAGTTGTCGTAGGTGTGTTGGAAAAGAACGAGAGCTCCAAGCGCTAATACAAAGCATGAAGCACAGAAGTTGAAATCGTCATAGCAACGGAAAGCTAGCTAAAAGCGGAGATAAGTTCAGCTGACATTTATAGAAAGGACCTTCCATGTTCAAAAATGGATGAAATGGCTCTGAGCGCTATGGGACTTAGAACTACTTAAACCTAACTAACCGAAGGACATCACACGCATCCATGCCCGAGGCAGGATTCGAAACTGCAACTGCAGCAGCAGCGCAGTTCCGGACTGAAGCGCATAGAAACGCTCGGCCACAGCGGCTGGCTGTAGCGGAGTGTTTTTTGCTTTCAGAAGTAATTTACTTTGTAGTAAAATTGAAGTACATAGTTACTATGAGTTAGTATGGGTGGATGTCATTACGTCACTGTTGAGAACAGGAATAAATCTGTCGATCCCCGAATCAGGTGACACAGTTGCTCAATAGTTCAAAGAAAACTTGAATGTCATTTAAAATTGTGACTCCAAACGTACAAGCACAGTTCGTGGTGACTTCAATCTACGCTCAATATATTGGCAAAAATACGTGATTAAAATCGGTTCAATTCTGAACAAGCTATTTTCAGCCATTAGCTCATTCTAACTGTAAATGGTTGTGAAGAGATACTTGATCTTTCAACAATAAATGATCTTGAAGAAATATGGAGTATCATGAAGGTTATAGGGATCAGTGGCCACAAGGTCGTTATAGAAAGACTGTATTGCGTAATATCCAAGCCTATCAAAAATAAACGCGAAATATGTATATTTTCGAAAGTAGATAAAAATTATCTTGAATCATTTATAAGAGACTGTCAACTGAGAAATTTATACTACACAAATTAATAAGAGATGGTACTGTTCCCTCGATGGTGCATGAAACAGATCAGATAAGCATTGCTGAGGCAATGAAAACATGATCCCAAATTTAAAAGAAACGCAAAATGAGCAAGACTGGCGTGGTTTTAAAGAAGTTCGAGATTTAGCACGATCTTCAATAAAAATTTCCACAGCGAAATTCTGTCTCGAAATCTGGCAGAAAATCCAAAGAGATTCTGGTCGTATGTTAAATACACTTGCTTCAAGATGCCATAAAAATCTTCATTGCTTGAGAGCAATAATGCTACAATGACAGTGTTACTGAAGTGGCGTTACTAAATTTTTTCACAGTAGAAGAAGTAAATATTCCACATTTCCAACCAAGAACAACGTTTAACATGAGTAACTTAGTTGTAGATATCCTTGTTTTAGCGAAGCAACTTAAATCCCTTAATAAAGGCAATGTCTATGATCTAGACTGTATACCAGTTAGGTTTGTTTCAGAGTCCGCTGTTACAGTAGCTCCATACTTATCAATTACATACAACAATACCCCCGTCAAAAGGTCCGTGCCTGAAAGCTGGAAAGTTGCAGAGGTCACACCATATTCGGTAATTCTAGATTTCCAGAAGGCTTTTGACACCGTACCTTACAAGTGCATTGTGTGCTTATGGAATATAGTATCAGTTATGTGCCTGGATTCGTGATTTCCAGTCAGGAAGGTCAGGTCGTAGTAACTGACGGAAAGTCATAGAGTAAATCAGAAGTTCGTCAAGGAAATGTTACAGGCCCTCTGGTGTTCCTGATCTACATACACGATTTAGGAGACAATCTGAGCAACCTCCCTAGATTGTTTTCAGATGATGCTGTTATTCACCGTCCTGTATAGTCGCCAGGTGATAAAATCCAAATTGCGAAATGATTTCTACTAGACTGTAGATGTAGATATAGTTGTAGTGATCAACGAATCACGGATGTCTTAGATGTTTTTTGATATTTCTTTTGTTTAATACACATAGTACTCTGCAACTTGTACAGATTTCAGGGTTCAAGGTGAATGAAATATCGGCACCATACTTCCTTTTCTATGGTGCAAAAAGTGCAGTTGACTCAAGAAATGGAAGTTGTGGAATCTTCCGTATGAGTACTAAAAGGAATCCGCTAAATTTTGGTTACACCATAAGTCACACAAATCTAAAGGTTGCACTTAGGGGTTAAAACTACGAATAATTCAAATTCGAAAGATCAGAAGATCAGAAGGATAATGTCGTTGGTGTAAGCGAACCGAAGATTGCGATTTATTGGCAGAACACACAGAAAATGCAGCAGGTCTACTAAAAAGACTGCTTGCACTAATCCTGTCCGCCATCTTCAGGAGCTCTGCTCCGCAGTTTGGGATCCACGGCAGGTATGACTGATGGAGGACATCGAGAAAGTTCAAGGAAGTGCAGCTCGTTTTGTACTACCGCGAAACAGCGGAACAGTGCCACGGATTTGATACGTGAACTGGAGTGGTAATCATTAAAACAGATGAATTTTACATTGTGGCAGGATCTTCCTACGAAATTTCAGTCACCAACTATCTCCTCCAAATGCGAAAATGTTTTTTGGCATGCGCCTACGCAGGAAGAAGTGATCACCATCATAAACTCAGACAAATCAGAGCCCGGACAGAGTGGTTCAAATGTTCGTTTTTCGTGCGCCGTTCGAGAGTGGAAAGATATATAGCTTTAAACCTCTTCCAGGCACTTTGTTGTGAAATTCGTAGTAATCACGTGGAAGTAGATGTAGACTGTAGATGTAGATATTAATGTGGTGAACAGCAAATCACGGATGTCTTACATTTCTTTTTTATATGTACACTGTAGATGTAGATATAGTTGTAGTGATCTACGAATCATGTATGACTTAGATGTTTTTTGATATTTCTTTTGTTTAATACACTCGTACAAATTTCAGGGCTTCAAGGTAAATGAAATACCAGTACCGTACTTCCTTTGCTTTCAGTCATCGACTTCTGACTGCATTGAAGCGACCGCCACATAGTCGAGTTCTGCACCAAACCCTTTATTTCAGGGTAACAGTTGCACCCAGTGTCATCAACTACTTGATGTATATATTCCAATGTCATTCTTCTCCTACAGTTTTTACCTTTTATAGCCCTCTCAGTTACCAGTGACTGCCTTGATGTGATATCATCCTGTTCCTTCTGCTTGTCAATGTTTTCGACAGTTCCTCTCTTCATCGTTTCTTGTGTTAACAATCTACCAAACTTTTAGCATCCTTCTACAGCACCATACCTCAAACGCTTCGGTGCTTTCCAGCAAATTTACTAAACTCAACCGGTACTTGACCTCGAGCCGTCTACAGTGGATCAATATTTAGAAGTTATATATCGGTATTTAAGACGTTTCGATAATGAAGATTTGGACGAGTCCCGATACCAGTAGTGTCTGACAATTTACAAATGCATCCTAACCTCGTCGAGCCACATATCCGGCGAGAAACGGAAGACACTTCCCTTGGGGCATTCTTCTCTGTTTCCTGGCTCTGTCAACTTCACTTTGAAGAGTCACAAAGTACTGTATTGCACACAGTTTTAGTCTGCTAGTAAGTGTCAAAACGCAGCACCGCCAAGAAAGAGAGACATTCTGGAACATTAGATACCATTCCGTAATGTCCATCTGTAGAAACTTTAGTATACGACATCTACATCTACATCCATACTCCGCAAGCCACCTGACGGTGTGTGGCGGAGGGTACCTTGAGTATCTCTATCGGTTCTATTCCAGTCTCGTATTGTTCGTGGAAAGAAAGATTGTCAGTATGCCTCCGTGTGGGCTGTAATCTCTCTGATTTTATCCCCATGGTCTCTTCGTGAGATATACGTAGGAGGGAGCAATATACTGCTTGACTCTTCGGTGAAGGTATGTTCTCGAAACTTCAACAAAAGCCCGTACCGAGCTATTGAGCGTCTCTCCTGCAGAGTCTTCCACTGGAGTTTATCTATCATCTCCGTAACGCTTTCGCGATTACTAAATCAACCTCTAACGAAGCGCGCTGCTCTCCGCTGCATCTCCTCTATCTCTACTATCAACCCTATCTGGTACGGATCCCACACTGGCGAGCAATATTCAAGCAGTGGGCGAACAAGTGTACTTTAACCTACTTCCTTTGTTTTCGGTTTAGATTTCCTTGGGATTCTTCCAATGAATCTCAGTCTGGCATTTGCTTTACCGACGATCAACTTTATATGATCATTCCACTTTAAATCACTCCTATAGCCTATTGTTGTTGTTGTGGTCTTCAGTCCTGAGACTGGTTTGATGCAGCTCTCCATGTTACTCTATCCTGTGCGAGCTTTTTCATCTCCCAGTACCTACTGCAACCTACATCCTTCTGAATCTGCTTAGTGTATTCATCTCTTGGTCTCCCTCTACGATTTATACCCTCCACGCTGCCCTCCAATACTAAATTGGTGATCCCTTGATGCCTCAGAACATGTCCTACCAACCGATCCCTTCTTCTGGTCAAGTTGTGCCACAAGCTTCTCTTCTCCCCAATCCTATTCAATACTTCCTCATTAGTTATGTGATCTACCCATCTAATCTTCAGCATTCTTCTGTAGCACCACATTTCGAAAGCTTCTATTCTCTTCTTGTCCAAACTATTTATCGTCCATGTTTCACTTCCATACATGGCTACACTCCATACGAATACCTTCAGAAATGACTTCCTGACACTTAAATCAATACTGGATGTTAACAAATTTCTCTTCTTCAGAAACGCTTTCCTTGCTATTGCCAGCCTACATTTTATATCGTCTCTACATCGACCATCATCAGTTATTTTGCTCCCCAAACAGCAAAACTCCTTTACTACTTTAAGTGCCTCATTTCCTTATCTAATTCCCTCAGCATCACCCGACTTAATTAGACTACATTCCATTATCCTTGTTTTGCTTTTGTTGATGTTCATCTTATATCCTCCTTTCAAGACACTGTCCATTCCATTCAACTGCTCTTCCAAGTCCTTTGCTGTCTCTGGCAGAATTACAATGACATCAGCAAACCTTAAAGTTTTTATTTCTTCTCCATGAATTTTAATACCTACTCTGAATATTTCTTTTGTTTCCTTTACTGCTTGCTCAATATACAGATTGAACAACATCGGGGAGAGGCTACAACCCTGTTTTACTCCCTTCCCAACCACTGCTTCCCTTTCATGTCCCTCGATTCTTATAACTGCCATCTGGTTTCTGTACAAATTGTAAATAGCCTTTCGCTCCCTGTATTTTACCCCTGCCACCTTTACAATTTGAAAGAGAGTATTCCAGTCAACATTGTCAAAAGCTTTCTCTGCGTCTACAAATGCTAGAAACGTAGGTTTGCCATTCCATAATCATTCTTCTAAGATAAGTCGTAAGGTCAGTATTGCCTCACGTGTTCCAGTGTTTCTACGGAATTCAAACTGATCTTCCCCGAGGTTGGCTTCTACTAGTTTTTCCATTCGTCTGTACAGAATTCGTGTTAGTATTTAGCAGCTGTGACTTATTAAACTGATAGTTCGGTAATTTTCACATCTGTCAAAACCTGCTTTCTTTGGGATTGGAATTATAATATTCTTCTTGAAGTCTGAGGGTATTTCGCCTGTTTCATACATCTTGCTCATCAGATGGTAGAGTTTTGTCAAGACTGGCTCTCCCAAGGCCATCAGTAGTTCCATTGGAATATTGTCTACTCCCGGGGCCTTGTTTCGACTCAGGTCTTTCAGTGCTCTGTCAAACTCTTCACGCAGTATCACATCTCCCATTTCATCTTCATCTACATCCTCTTCCATTTCCATAATATTGTCCTCAAGTACATCGCCCTTGTATAGACCCTCTATATTCTCCTTCCACCTTTCTGATTTCCCTTCTTTGCTTAGAACTGGGTTTCCATCTGAGCTGTTGATATTCATACAAGTCGTTCTCTTATCTCCAAAGGTCTTCTTAATTTTCCTGTAGGAGTATCTATCATACCCCTAGTGAGATAGGCCTCTACATCCTTACATTTGTCCTCTAGCCATCCCTGCTTAGCCATTTTGCACTTCCCGTCAATCTCATTTTTAAGACGTTTGTATTCCTTTTTGCCTGCTTCATTTACAGCATTTTTATATTTTCTCCTTTCATGAATTAAATTCAATATTTCTTCTGTTACCCAAGGATTTCTACTAGCCCTCGTCTTTTTACCTACTTGATCATCTGCTGCCTTCGCTACTTCATCCCTCAAAGCTACCCATACTTCTTCTACTGTATTTCTTTCCCCCATTCCTGTCAATTGTTCCCTTATGCTGTCCCTGAAACTCTGTACAACCTCTGGTTCTTTCAGTTTATCCAGGTCCCATCTCCTTAAATTCCCACCATTTTGCAGTTTCTTCAGTTTTAATCTACAGTTCATAACCAATAGATTGTGGTCGGAGTCCACATCTGCCCCTGGAAATGTCTTACAATTTAAAACCTGGTTCCTAAATCTCTGTCTTACCATTATATAATCTATCAGATACCTTTTAGTATCTCCAGGGTTCTTCCATGTATACGACCTTCTTTCATGATTCTTAAACCAAGTGTTTGTTATGATTATGTTGTGCTCTGTGCAAAAATTCTACCAGGCGGCTTCCTCTTTCATTTCTTAGCCCCAATCCATATTCACCTACTATGTTTCCTTCTCTCCCTTTTCCTACACTCGAATTCCAGTCACCCATGACTAATAAATTTTCGTCTCCCTTCACAATCTGAATAATTTCATTTATTTCATCATACATTTCTTCAATTTCTTCGTCATCTGCAGAGCTAGTTGGCATATAAACTTGTAATACTGTAGTAGGTGTGGGCTTCGTATCTATCTTGGCCACAATAATGCGTTCACTATGCTGTTTGTAGTAGCTTACCCGCATTCGTATATTCCTACTCCTGCATTACCCCTATTTTTGTGTTTAAAACCCTGTAGTCACCTGACCAGAAGTCTTGTTCCTCCTGCCACCGAACTTCACTAATTCCCACTATATCTAACTTCAACCTATCCATTTCCCTTTTTAAATTTTCTAACTTACCTGCCCGATTAAGGGATCTGACATTCCACGCTCCGATCCGTAGAACGCCAGTTTTCTTTCTCCTGATAACGACATCCTCTTGAGTAGCCCCCGCCCGGAGATCCGAAAGGGGGACTATTTTACCTCCGGAATATTTTACCCAAGAGGACGCCATCATCATTTAATCATATAGTAAAGCTGCATGCCCTCGGGAAAAATTACGGCTGTAGTTCCCCTTGCTTTCAGCCGTTCGCAGTACCAGCACAGCAAGGCCGTTTTAGTTATTGTTACAAGGCCAGATCAGTCAATCATCCAGACTGTTGCCCTTGCAGCTACTGAAAAGGCTGCTGCCCCTCTTCAGGAACCACACGTTTGTCTGGCCTCTCAACAGATACCCCTCCGTTGTGGTTGCACCTACGGTACGGCTGTCTGTATCGCTGAGGCACGCAAGCCTCCCCACCAACGGCAAGGTCCATGGTTCATGGGGGGGGGGGGGCTATTGCCTACTCCCATATTATTTATGGAATTAACTGTTTCCAGTTGCTGACCTGCTATATTGTAGCTAAGTGATAAAGGATCTTTCTTTCTATGTATTCACAGCACATTACACATGTCTACATTGAGATTCAGTTGCCATTCCCTGGACCATGCGTCAATTCGCTGCAGATCCTCCTGCTTTTCAGTACAGTTTTCCATTGTTACAACCTCTCTATATACCACAGCATCATCCGCTAAAGGCCTCAGTGAACTTCCGATGTTATCCGCAAGGTCATTTATGTATATTATGAATAGCAACGGTCCCACGCCACTCCCTTGCGGCACACCAGATATCACTCCTACTTCGGAAGACTTCTCTCCATTGAGAATGACATCATGCGTTCTGTTATCTAGGATCTCTTCAATCCAATCACACAATTGGTCTTATGGTCCACATGCTCTTACTTTGTTCATTAAACGACTGTGGGGAACTGTATGGAACGCCTTGCGGAAGTCAAGAAACACGGCATCTACCTGGGAACCCGTGTCTATGGTCCTCTGAGTCTCGTGGACGAATAGCGCGAGCTGGGTTTCACACGATCGTCTTTTTCGAAACCCATGCTGATTCCTATAGAGTAGATGATTCGGATCCCCAGCCTATCCCAATTATCGATACGGAGAAAAGGTCACAAATGCTCGGGCCTCATATTAGGGTCTCCGTTTGTTTCCGTTGAGGGCTTCGCCTCCGACACGTGCATGCAACGTGGATCCGCCCACTGACGCGACAGAAGCTGTAAATATCAGCATCCGCACCCATACTCTGCAAGCCATTGAAGTGCATGGCAGAGGGTACTTTCCACTGTACCCGTTAAGATGGGTTCTCCCTGTTCATCCACGTACTGAGAGCAGGGAGAATAACTGTTTAAATTTCTTTGTGTGCGCAGCAGTTAATCTAAACTTGTCCTTACAGTGCCCATGGGAGCGATACGATGGGAGTAGTAGTATATTCCTGGATTCATCATTCAAAGCTGATTCTTGAATCCCTGTAGGTACCCTTTTTCGACGTAGTTTGCACTTATCTTCAAGTAAGTGCAAGTTCAGTGTCTTTAGCACCTTCATAGCACCTTCCCCTGTGTCAAAAAACTGTAACCAATCGTGCTGTCCTTCTCGGTATACATATAATATTATTGATTGGCGACTCCATGGAGTGTTGTGTGCACCACGACCAAATAGTGGATATAATTGGAAGGAAAATCAGCATTGGCCGTATTTTGTTGTTTTATCGTCAGTAAAATCGATTTTCAGTCACTTAGTGACCATCCTCAGTGCTATAATATGCAATTAAAATTGGTAGGCACTGGTATCAAGCTATAACCATAAGCTTAGAGCGATCACATAAACTGAGACCGCTGTTTACATGCACCTGTACAGCAGACCTTTCTTCCTTCCTTCCAGCTCCAGTTCCGTTATTTGTCGAGGTTGTGACATACGTTTCGTAACCCCATACGTTTTTGTTCCACAATATCAATTATCAAACTTATTACATCCATTTTCTTTTTGATGGAATGTATCTAGGAGTAATAATCACACAAAATGTTAAAGAATATGAGACAATTAACCATCGAATAAATGCCCGAAACTTTACTATTGGAACTCCAAATTCAATTTTATGGGATGTACAACTAGAAACGAAATAAAAGAAAAAATCTTCAGAACCATTATTACAAGAATGATTGAATATTGAATCCTGTTAATGAAAACAGTGACGGCAACTGGGAAGAACTTTCGGAGTCAGTCTGTAGAGTCAGAAATGAACTCATCAGGGATCCTGATTAACAGAAGAGAGAGAAAGACATAACTCAAACAAGGGCTCTAATAATCGATTATCTGTTTGCGTATGAGCATCACAGAAACTGCAATCAAACTTCAGTGATTGTGAACGCCAAACTTCTTTATTTACATAATTCCGAGGTCCCACATAGTAAAGTCCAGAATTGTTCTTTCTCCTCCTACATATAACTTGCTTAGCGACCACAAGGCTAAAATTGGAGAATGGAACAGCATGGGAAGAAAAATCGATAGTGCTGCTTTGTGGAGTACAAATATAGAAGAAAACTCTGGCAATGTCCTTTAAACTCCTAACCTGTTAACAGGGTGCACCTATTCGCAAGTTCATTATAAGTGTTATAGTCAGATCATTACTAACACATGATTCAAATGGAACATAAAGGACGACATTGGTGAACGGTGGGTTAATTTGAATTTCATTCCACCCAATCGCTTCCACAAACTTTAAAGTGGTTGGCGATCCAGTTCTGGAGTTCACATGACACGTAGTCAGTGAAAGTGTTGGACTTAGGGAATGAGGGCAGGGATGGCAGGAGGGACGGAGGTAGAAGAGGGCGGAATGAGGGAGAATGACGAGCCAGGTGATTAACTGCTGGAAGTTAAGGACGGTTTGTTTATTCGTGAGCAGAAGGCGGGAAAGAGCCTGTGTAACAGCAGGGCCTGACTGTTTTGGTAATCCTGCCGTGACTAAACAGAGGCGGACGGCTGCAGAGCGTACCTACCCGCTAATTACAGCGTAATTACCAAGTAGCGACAAGCTTTGTCTCTGTGTGTGTACAGAGGTGTGTTAACGTCTAAATACTCCGCTTTCAGAGCAGACACCCTATTCGCACTGGCATCCACCCACAAGCAACCACTCTCATGATCTGTGAAAGCTTGCAATTTTTCGGTTATCCTTAACTTAACCTCTCAGCCCAGCGGCTGCTGCTACTATGAGAATGAAGAAGTTACTGGTCGCCATTTTCAATGAGCAGTACATTTATATATGAGCACTTACACAAAAGTGAAGCATTTAGAAGAGAATGGTCCAATGTAGGCCAATTCTGTACTCAGACACATCAGTTGATGTACAAATGATAGGATTTACATTCATCTGTGACAACCAGATGGAGTAGTAGGTTTCATCTGTAGGCCGACAACGCTTGGTATGTTGTAAGGGAACGCACAGTGATCGGTTTTCAGGAAGGAACTCATATCCGGAAACAAGCAGCTTGGGCGCTGGAGGTTGTCGAAGTCTGAGATGGGTATGCGTTCCAAATTGCGTCAATGAACGCAACCTGAGTTGCACATCTCACTGTCTACATTACAAACGAGGTTTCGGACTGTATACTTCCTACGTCAGTGCAGATCCGCATCGGCGGTGATGAACCTCACGCACAGGAACCAATACGTGCGGTTTTCTTTGAAGTACTTAAGTCGCTCTATGGACTAAAGCAATAAGGAACTTCGCTGATGCCACAGATGTGCCACATAGCATATTCTGCGTACTTCGCCATGGAATTAGTCGAGAGGCCCCATATCTGGCGACCATGCTGATTGAGATATAAGATCTTATGGTGATTTCTCATATCGACATCAAAGTGTCCTGGAGCTCCTCGTACTGCAGCCATATGTCCAGCTCAACATTTACGGGCACTACCTTCAATAGGGTGTGCAGAACATTTTCAATAAACGTTATGTAGATGGGTTCTGTTAGTCTGTTTGGCAGTAGATATGGCCCAATGACATGGTCACCAATAATCCCGGCCCAGACGTTAATACCGACCCTATGTTCGTGCTTTTGAATCACCTGTGCACACGGACTTTCGACCACCCGAACATGCATGTTGTGTAAGTTTAATATCCAATAAACTTGCATTCACCCGTAAATAACTCCAAGCTCTGGAGTTGTGGCTGAAGTATGAATTGTTGTATATACTACTTTGCAAACTATACCCATCGCGGTTGGACCTCCTCCCGTAATGAGTGGAATTTCTGCAGATGGTATGTATGGAGCCGCTGTTTATGGACAACACGCCGCACAGCACTTTACCAGTGTGCAGCCGGCAGCTGGTGGCTGGGTCCTCTTCGAACATTGTCAGCACTTCGTCCTCCAACTGTAGTGTTCGAGGCCAAAGTAGACGACAACCATCACGTTTCGGTACCTACCACAAGACAAACAGTAGATTGTGAATGCTAATCGCAAGTATCATGCACAAAGTGAAACACCTACTATCTTACTGTACAATGGACCCTCCTCAGGGAGGAAATACCTACGAACAACTTTCCAGCTTCTCTGAGGTGTCTCTCGATGGCCACGAACGTGGAACGATGAAGGGTACGTTTGGCTGGAAAAGTTCACATGCAGTCTTTCAGCAGCTCTCGCACTGAAATCCGCTTTGCTGTATGCAAGCACCATGTCGGTCATTCCCGCATCTGTGTATTGGTACATGGCGCACTGCTGTCAACGTTACTGCACTGGTAGACCACACTAGGTCAGCAGTAGGATGCGCATGGTGGCTGTGTGGAGGAATGTGGCGTACGCGCAGGAATGTTATCAACCTCATTTCATCCATTCGCAATATGCAGGTGGGTAAAGGGTTGCAAACCTTCCGTATTCAAACACCAAAACGAAACTGAAAAAAACGTCACAACCGTTCGTTCTCAGACCCGGACATTCTCCGTAACCCAGTGGTGCTTTCCGCTCGTGGGTTGCTTGTTCATAATCCATCAGTTTTCCATTCCTTTCCGCACAGCACACTAAGCGTTGCCAGTGTCTCTTTGGGACGCCCTGTATAAGGGGCGGTCAAATAAAAACGAGACAGATGGAAGAAAGAAAGCAAACTGTTTATTATTTCAGAAGTAACCGTTGTAGCTGTTAATACGTTTATCCTAATGTAAGACAAGATGGTCAATGTCTACATGGGAAAAACGTTTACGGTGGTCTAGGGAACCATGATCGTACCCAAGCGCACACGTCTTTGGACGAAGCAAGTAGACGGCCCGCTGTTCATCGACTTTCCGTAACACGATGCCAGAAGTAACGCAGACAGGTATGGGAAAACTTGGTGCCATCAAGTCCAAATGCCCAGGAATGTTGTCGGACGGCTTCATTCTGTTGCAAGATAATGCTCGCCCACGTACGGCTGAAGTTGTTTCGATTTCGCTGCATAAGTTTCGTTGGGAAGCCCTTACATATCATCCATCCAGTCCTGATCTCTCCTCATGCAATTTCCATTGTTCTGGAGTCTTGCTAGGGGCGAAGAGATCCACGTCTGGGGCATAATCATGGTTCATTAGGCGACCGCAAACATTTCTCTATGAAGGCACTGACCGTTTTGTTTCACAGCGGAATAAATACGTTAACAGTTATTGCGATTACTTTCGAAATAATAAACAGTTTACTAACATTTTCGCAAATGTTTCGATTGGTCATGTAATGGGCGTAGCGGGAATGCGGCGTGTTCGCACGAGGCAACAGAGTTTAAAAAAGGCATTGTCCTCAAGTGGTCGGATGGTCGACTTGTATGGGACGCTTGTATGGTTGTATGGGACATTGGTCGATTGTTGGACTGAATGAAAGAGTGAGGAAAACCAGGGTTCCGGTCGATTACATCCTATCACTGCAGGTGTGCACCAAGCGCAATGGTACCACCATACAGCCAGACCTTCAGAGGTGCTGGTCCAGATTGCTGTACACACCGGTATCTCTAATACCCAGTAGAACGTCCTCTTCCATTGATACATGCCTGTATTCGTCGTGGCATACTATCCACAAGTTCATCAAGACACTGCTGGTCCACATTGTCCCACTCCTCAATGGCGATTCGGCGTAGATCCCTCAGGGTGGTTGGTGGGTCACATAGTCCATAAACAGGCCTTTTCAATCTATCCCAGGCATGTTGGATAGGGTTCCTGTCTGGAGAACATACTGGACACTCTAGTCGAGTAATGTCATCCTGAAGGAAGTCATTCACAAGATGCGGGAGCGAATTGACGTCCATGAAGACGAATGCGTCGTTAATATGCTGCAGATATGGTTGCACTAACGGTCGGAGGATGACATTCACGTATCGTACAGCCATTACGGCGCCTTCCATGACCACGAGCGCCATACGTCGGCCCCACATAATGCCACACCAAAACATCAAGGAACCTCCATCTTGCTGCACTCGCTGGACAGTGTGCCTAAGGCGTTCAGCCTGACTAGGTTGCCTCCAAACACGTCTCCGACGATTGTCTGGTTGAAGGCATATGCGATACTCATCGGTGAAGAGAACTTGATACCAATCCTCAGCGGTCCATTCGGCATGTTGCAGGGCCCATCTGTACAGCGCTGCATGGTGCCGTGGTTGCAAAGATGGACGCCGCCATGGACGTCGGGAGTGAAGTTGCGCATCATGCAGCCTATTGCGCTCAATTTGAGTCGTAACACGACGTCCTGTGCTGCACGAAAAGCATTATTCAACATGGTGGCGTTGCTGTCAGGATTCCTCCGAGCCATAACCCGTAGGTAGCGCCCATCCACTGCAGTAGTAGCCCTTGGGCGGCCTGAGCGAGGCATGTCATCGACAGTTCCTGTCTCTCTGTATCTCCTCCATGTCCGAACAACATAGCTTTTGTTCGAGACGCTTGGATACTTCCCTTGTTGAAAGCCCTTCCTGGCACAAAGTAACAATTTGGATGCGATCGAACCGCGGTATTCACCGTCTAGGCACTGTCGAATTACAGACAAAATGAGCCGTGTACTTCCTTCCTAGTGGAATAAGTGGAACTGATCAGCTGTCTAACCCCCTCCGTCTATTGGTTGCTTACATCTTTGGGCGGATTTAATGACATCTCTGAACAGTCAAAGGGACTGTGTCTGTGATTCAGTATCCACAGGCAACGTCTATCTTCAGGAGTTCTGGGAACACTATGACTGTTTGCCATAAACATTTCCGCCCCCGCCCCCTATTCATCCACTCTTCCATGTCTAATTTTTCCCACTTTACGTAAGCAGACAATTGCTTTCCAAATAAAGTGGTACATTACAGTATACAATGATTTTATGGAAAACATTCGTAGCATACAATGTTTTATGTGAAATATTCTTAGCCTCTTTCATAGTACTATTGTATATGATCCATAGAGCCACTTCATAATAAACTCTGAATGTCATTTGCATTATGTTGATTTTATAACTGACCTACGTTGAACTAGTGCATGATTATATTTCATACGCATTATAATATATGATGTGTGACAGTCCCTTGCTACCACCATTAAATTTCTTGGTAAGAGCGCATTTGTTTACACTGCGTATTCACAACTTTGAATGACCACCCAAAAATACAGGAACCTTATTCAATTTATGTAACTATGGTCGATTTCCTACAGCGCTTCTCTGGATTCAGTCACAGAGTAATCCACACAAACCGATAGGCTATGGTGTTCATCTTTGGCTTCTATTACTTTAGTAAATTAGACAGTGCGGCTTTAGATTAATGTGCCTGCATTTGCAGTATTTTTGGTGATCATCTCATAGCGCACTTACACAATGTATGTCAGACATATTCGTTCTATTCCTGCCAGATGTTTTGTGAATATGTTCTCATGTATTATCTGTGACATTTGCAGTATAGAGGGTGACCCATTTTACTCTATACCGGGCGATGTCTCTGGAACGAGTCAATTCTGCATAAAAAGTATCTAGTAAAAGTTGTAAGGTTTGTAGGGGTTCATGGAGTGGTTACCTCGAAATGATCCTGAACTCTGTTTTCAAGGTTAACCAATGGTTAAATTCATTTATGCAAATGGTAACCCCTATTTTTATCCCATATTCGTATTCTACGTGAAAAAATAGGCATTGTTTTTGGAAACATTGTTTTCGAAAAAACTATGGTTTGTCTCCAGGCGCCAGTATCTCGAGAATGAAGCCAGATCGGGAAAAATTTTCAATGAAAATCTTTTATGGTTTTTTAACTCTGCCCACTGCTGAAATTTTCGTGAACTTGAAATGGCCTTGAAACTCTTCAACAAGTAGCGTCAGCATTAGCGGAACCCAATATGCACCACGTGGCGGTCGCCCAGTGGATATCGCACATTGTTAGCCCTGAAAAGTTCTGATTAACATGATTCTCACTGGAAATTTACGGTCTCAGATGCTCAATCAACTACCCACTTTGCCTAACGCACATCTGCACTCTCTGTCGGAAACTGCTCTCGACACCATTCAATGCCTAATGGGTGATTGACTGGAGAAACGCAACAATCCTTTCTCTCGTCTCTTCTGGCGTTGTCGGGGGAATGGAGTACACCTTCTGCTTCATAGCTCCCTATAAGAAGAAGTCCAATGGTGTTAAGTCTAGCGATCCTGGCGGGAATTCACGACCTGCACTATCTATACCAATCCATCGATTCGGGTAAGTTGCATTAAGGCACCTTCTGACAATTAAAGCCTGATGTGCAGGGGCGCCGTCATGCTGAATCCACACACGTGCTCGTATGTCTAGGGGAACATTTTCAAGTAAAGGAAGCACAACATCCTGAAGAATACGAAGATAGTGCGAGCCATTCATCGTTTCGCTATTAAAACAAAAATAAAATAAAATAAAAAAACGTACCTATCACGTAATCTCCGATTACGCCCGCTTAGACATTCGTTGACCACCGTTCGGTGATCTCGTTGCCAGCGAGGATTTGCTTCCACCCAGTAGTGTGCGTTATGGAGATTGCCTGCTCCTATGTTGTCGAAGATTGCCTCGTATGTAAAGAGAGCGCTTGCGAAGAAAAAGGGATCACGACGTATTTGCGTGTCGGCCCATCGACAAAATGCCATGCGTCTCTCAGGATTCCCAGGCTCTATTGCTTGGGTGATATGTAAGCGATACGGGTGCAATTAAAAGTATCTTAACGACGAGGTACAGTTAATGGAGGCACGCCATGCATTCGGTGAATCTGTCGAGTCGAAATATGTGGATCTTCAGCGACGATAGCACAAACTCCCAGAGCAATCGTCTCTCGTGTCTGTCTTTCGTCTCTGCCTTTTCAGGGTCCCTCTTTCAGCTCGTCTCGCCAGATACCTGTCTGTAACCTTCGTGGGCACACGAGCATCGGAATACCTTTCGGCATACAATATTTGCGCGGCTGCATAATTATCGCGATACTCGCCAACACCTTTTTATCATTCTCACTATTTCTAACGGCGTGTAATGAGCCTTTTCGGACAAATTAGAGTCGAAAAATAAATTGTACTGATCATTTTTTCCATTATTGGTTTCCTTCGGTTTATTCTTCAACGAAACATCCGGAAACCGTGTTGCAGCACAACAGACTTATTACAGTGTACGCGGCTCGTTTATTTACACATGCTCGCTGTTGTTTACGCCACAAAGTGAAGCCAAGACACACAATATTCAAGTGCGCTCTTTCAGATTACTACTTATATGTCTAACGCATGTGTGTCTTTCACGACGGCACCTTTATATTTCTCGATATTGGCATAAATAATACAATAATGAAATACCCCATGGTAATCCGTTCTCTTTCAAATATAGAGGGAAGGCAGAAACGAAAGATGGACCCGAGAAAGTCGATTGCGAGACAAGGTGACTCAGATAAATTTTCTCTTGTGGCTCCCAACATTCGTGTTGTGAATGATTTTGCTTGTACGGATTTGGAAAAATTTCACTTCGCAGGAACCAAATTGTCTCGCGAGAGAAGATAGTTCTGAGACCCACGGGGCGAAATTCATCACAGTTCGTGAGGTGGAATTTTTCTAAATCTCTTAACACAATTTTCTCTGAGTCCATAAGAGAAAAAATTATGAGAATCACGCCAGTGAAGAATCATTCTAAGAGACCATGATTTCAAATTCTCCGACAACCCTTTTCTTCACTGAATGTACCGCCATAACCTCAATGCTGTTCTCTGATTCAGAACCGTCCAAATGGTGCAAACTGGGTTCCGCTAATGCCGACGCTATTTACTTTCAGGTTAATCCCTACTGAGGAATTTCAAGGCCATTTCAAGTTCACGAAAAATTCACCAGTAATAAATGAAATGTCGTGCGGCAAGGGCCTCCCGTCGGGTAGACCGGTCGCCTGGTGCAAGAGTTTTGAGTCGACGTCACTTCGGCGACTTGCGTGTCTATGGGATGATATGATGATGATGACAACACAACGCCCTGTCCCCGAGCGGGGAAAACCTCCGTCCCAGCCGGGAAACGAACCTGGGCCCCTTTGCACAGCATTCGGTCACCCTGACCACTCAGCTATCGAGGCGGACACATTTCACCAGCAGACAGTATTCAGAAAGTATACAAGATTTACATTGACAATTATTCCCGATCTGGCTTCGTTCTCGAGATACTGGTAACTTGGCGACAAACCATTGGTTTTTCGAAAAAAATGTTCCCTGCAAACAATGCGTATTTTTTCACATGGAATACGAATATGGAATAAAAATAGGGAGTACTACTTGCAAAAATGAACTTGACCTTGGTCTGACCTTGAGAACAGGATTGAAGGTCACTTCGAGGCAACCATTCCATGACCCGCTTCAAACCCTACAACTTCTACTGAAGACTTCTTTTGCAGAACTGTGCCCTCGAGAGATATCGGCCGGTATAGATTAAAATGGGACACCCTGTATAACCAAGTTCAAATGGTTCAAATGGCTCTGAGCACTATGGGACTTAACTTCCGGCCGGCCGCGGTGGCCGTGCGGTTCTGGCGCTGCAGTCCGGAACCGCGAGGCTGCTACGGTCGCAGGTTCGAATCCTGCCTCGGGCATGGGTGTGTGTGGTGTCCTTAGGTTAGTTAGGTTTAAGTAGTTCTAAGTTCTAGGGGACTTATGACCTAAGATGTTGAGTCTCAAAGTGCTCAGAGCCATTTGAACCATTTGAACTTAACTTCTGAGGTCATGAGTCCCCTAGAACTTAGAACTGCTTAAACCTAACTAACCTAAGGACATCACACACATCCATGCCCGAGGCAGGATTCGATCCTATGACCGTAGCGGTCGCGCGCTTCCAGACTGAAGCGCCTAGAACCGCTCGGCCACTCCGGCCGGCCTGTAACCAAGACTAATGTATTTCCACGATTCCTTCTTTTACAGAAGTCTGATCATGCTTAACATGTAGGCAGCACAGTTTCAATATTCTTTTTTTTAAATTGTAATAATTTTTTAAAATTTAATTCTAGTTTCTATTGGCAAAATGTTGCTTTCTTTCTGGTCCGCTGTATTTCTCATGCATCCAGTATATTAACATCATTTCAAGTGTGGTGCTTGAAAATGGCTGCAAGCCGGAATCATAATCGTACTATAGAACAAAAAGTATATACAGCCAACTGGATGAAAGTTTCGTTGAAATATTACAGAAACTATTAAACTCTGCACAGGCCTATCCGCCACAGGTAGGATGAGCTTTTGTGAACTGGACGAGACGAAACTGAAAGAGATGAAAGTAGGAACAGGAGCAGTGCAGAGAGCTTGTTAGTGAGAGACGTGCGCGGCCCGAACGAACCACCGTAATGAGACCTTGTTACCCTCACGTTGAGTTACATACATTGCACCCCCTCCCCCTCCTAGCCAGTAGACTCTGATGTCACTCACTGGATTGACTGTACTGTCAGCCACGTGATACTGCTTACGCTCTTGCTAATGACTTTTGTCCTGCTAACAGGATACCGACACCAACTGGTCAAAGCTGACTGCTTGCTGAGGGAACCCCAAATGCTCCTTCGTCATTGTATAAACCGAATATTCTGAGTGTCGGGAAGTCAGTGCGATACGCGCTGAACCTACGGAAGAAGTAGACGAACGTTTGAAATCTTTCTGCTATTCACCTTAACTCCTTTCATAAGTACTAATCACTCCGCTATTTTCCAAAGAGAGAGATGGTTTTAGACGTGATGCCACACGCGCTGGCCGATAGTGACATCTCTGAAAGTTTATTGCTTGAAAAATCTTGCGTCGGTCATGGAATTTGGGTAGCGCTAGCCTATCACGCCCTTCGGCTGCATAATTTCAGTTGCGCGAGGCATGGGCACCCGGAAGGGACAGCCCTGTGCTGTGTTCGGATATGTTCGGATCTACCCGTGGCCGAAGTTCGTAGTGGAGGGTGTTGTAACTTGGAACATTTTACCGACTTTCTCCTCTAACCAGCCATGCATTAGAAGATACATGCAGTTTCTTATTCCATTTGTAAATGATGGTATTTAATTTCTATTTGAGGCAGTCTTTCTGTGAAATAACAAAATTTTCACCGGAGTATTTGTTTTATAGAGTGCGAAAACTTGTTCCAACGTACAACACCGTCATGTACCTAGGAAAAAACCCAGCATTTAATCGTCTGACTGTTACGTTATTACTCTCCTAAACACCAATAATCAGATATTTCTGCACAACCGCCTTGCCAGTTTCGGCCTGTAATGCAGTTTTCAAGTGCATCTTTTGGTGTTGTGAATAATGAATCTTATTTACATCTGACTTATTATAAACTATGTATTCACATTCCTACTTCGTTTAGGTGAAGTTGACGATCATACGGCATCTAGGGGACTACTTTCCGCTGTGAAGTATTGTCATAATCATGTAGCAATTATAATATGAATTTTTTCGTAATAGTAATTGTTCGACTGTTATTTGACAACTGAGGTTAGTAGATGCTGAAGGTTTACAGATTTTTTTTTTATCTTCGGGAGTCGGGACCGGTGTGTTTGTTGCACAAATATTATATGGTTGAATTTTTTTGTGTATGTTTTGTTTGTGATTTAATACGTTTATCCTTGGTTGTGCTCGAAAACTTCAACAAATTTGAACAAATATGGCTTGTGTTTCATGTCGGTTTGCTCACTGAGTAATTTCTTTGAGAAAATTCTCGTATGAGCGTGTATCTCCAGTTATTCCAAAACGACTTGCTCATTAAACAATGTGACATGAAACACAAGCCCTACTTATCAAATTTTATTGAAATTTTCGATCACTGGAAAAAAATAAACTTATTAACTCACAGATAACACCTACACAAAAATATTTTACCCGTACATCTATACAACAAATACACCATCCCTGACTCCCAAAGATAAAAAGATCTGTATACATATAGGGCGTAAGGATCACAAATGTCAAGTGGCTGTCAAACTATTATACCCACCAAAAATTTCGTGATTATAGTAACAATATTTCACAACATGAAGCTCACAGCTGGCCCCTTGGATGCCATATGATCGTCAACTCCACCTAGACATCAGTAGAATTGTAATGGTTCAAATGGCTCTGAGCACTATGGGACTCAACTGCTGAGGTCATTAGTCCCCTAGAACTTAGAACTAGTTAAACCTAACTAACCTAAGGGCATCACAAACATCCATGCCCGAGGCAGGATTCGAACCTGCGACCGTAGCGGTCTCGCGGTTCCAGACTGCAGCGCCTTTAACCGCACGGCCACTTCGGCCGGCAGAATTGTAATGTATAAAAATATTTCTTAATAGTAAGCAAGATGTAATTCAGATTCATTACTCACAACACCCACTGGTGGATTTTAAAATGGCATTAGAAGCCGAAACAGGCAAGTTTGCTGTGCAGAAACATCTAGATACCAGTAAATAAACATGATTTTGCAGCTACTGGGATTGGCTTTTTGTAAATACATTTTAAAATAAAAGATACTAGAAACCAAGACAAATTTCCATTTTCAAGACAGGTAAAACTGTTAAGAAGTTACAGAAACTCAGTTCATTAACAAATATCACATGTTACATGGTAAGCTTCGTTTCAAGGTAGAAGATGCTGCATAACCGTTGAAGAATTTAACTAGTTTTAATATATGGAATTTTACGTCACATAAAAATTTTTAAGTGAAGAATTAACAATAAATCTCAAATAACTTTAACTTATTATGCACAATTTAAATGTGTAGAACTCGAAATACTTACAAATACAACTCAAAACACTACCTCATGTCCAGCATCAACAAAAACCGTAGAACATGGCGGAAACCGTTTGTGGTGTGTTTTAGTCTGCATTACGTAATGTGTTTCTAAAATCAGTGACGAAGCTGAAGCAGCGGGCAAAAAACGTCATGGGTTTCTGTTGGACAGGCCAGAGGTGGGTACTGAGGAATAGGTCAGTGCTTAGACAGAAAGCAGAAATCCGAATGGCGCTGTCCTTACCTAACTAAAACAACAAGTCCAAGAAAGTCCGTTATCAGAGTGTAATAGTCATACTGTTCAAAATACAGAGAAACTACTATAAAAACTCATGTTGCGGTGTCATCTGATGTCTCGGTGGCGGCGATACTTGCGCCTGCAGCAGGAGGTGTGTAACCGTGTACTCGAACCAGCCACTGATTGTCGGGGCCGTTACGTGGATAATTGCCAACCTGCGTGGTGTGGTATAGATACTGTAAGACACCAAAGCTTCCTAGGTACACTGTTCTCTAGGAGTAACGCTCTCCACTGCTATGAAGTGAGGGAAGTTGGCTGCTATTTCCGTCGCAGTGCACGATATTTCTTGGATGAGATCGTAACATGCTCTTAATTTAAACAATGCGAGTGTATCCACGTCAATCACGTTCATTTATCGAAACACCTTTTGCTGCAATAAGTTCTCGCGTGTCGTGCTTTCTTTTTTTCAGACTAAATTGGAACTTAGTTTTTCTTGGTAAACAGTTGGGAATCGAGTGTTCACGTGGGCAGCGATATCCAGTCGTATTTGATTCCTCTGAGAGCATTCGTGGCATTCAGTCCTACTCTCGCTCAATATTGTAAGAACTACGAATATTATACCCCTGCATGGAATATCTGATTCTGTTCGTTGTTACCTAAGTAAAGTTGATTGTTATGTATCTGAAATAGTGGGCATTAGATAAATTTTTCCACAGTATCCGCATTCGCCTGCTTACTGTGCAGATGCTCCCTTTGTCCGATCTTGGAACCACGTGGTTTGTGTCAACAACGGTCATGTTCTGGATCTTTTCCTATTTACCAGTCCTGTCTAATCAAGCTATACACCCCTTTCGTAGCGCCACACATTAATATTTCAACCTTCCCTAAGTGTTTGTCCGCTTGCTTGCTGATGAATGCAGCTCGGCCGCAAATCTAACTACGAGGTATATATTTTATCTCAGATTTCAGTAGTAGCTCAGATCCCATAAATGCACTACACATGACATTTCACGAATGTTTGTCTGTAAGACGAACGTCTTTACATAAAAAAATCTGTCAGCTTTGCTGATCTCCTGCATTAATATCAAGTAACCTATTTCCTTCTGAAACAAGCCAGGCGGTTCTAGGCGCTACAATCTGGAACCGCGTGACCGCTACGGTCGCAGGTTCGAATCCTGCCTCGGGCATGGATGTGTGTGCTGTCCTTAGGTTAGTTAGGTTTAAGTAGTTCTAAGTTCTAGGGGACTGATGACCTCAGAAGTTAAGTCCCTTAGTGCCAAGAACCGTTTAGCCTTCTGAAACACATGAAAATTTATTTTGCGTCACTGAGTATTACTACAAGATTCCATCATCTCAAGGTCTGCCTGAAAAAGGCTAAGAGTTACTTAAAAGATGTCATTAAATGCACTGTTGAAAATCCACTGCAACTCGACCGAAACGTAGCTGCATATTTCTGTTTCATGTGTTTTATAAGGTGACTTGGCAGTATTCCCAGAATGCATCTAACGAAATTGACACTGACGGAGAAAGCCTACAAATTTTTATCAGTCAAAATATGTTTCAGAACTTAAGTTCGAACATTCAAGTTCAGAGAAGACTCCAGCCTAAAACATCCGTTGTTTTTAAAATCAGTTTTAACCGCTGTTTCACATCTTTGGAGCATTTACTCTTGAACTCCAAAACGACTTAGCTGTATTTGAATTACAAGTACGTCTAAAATACATTTGCAATTTGTACAGTGCAAGGGGCCGTGGCGTACTGAAATATGCC
Organism: Schistocerca piceifrons; assembly: GCF_021461385.2. Lineage (NCBI taxonomy): Eukaryota > Metazoa > Arthropoda > Insecta > Orthoptera > Acrididae > Schistocerca > Schistocerca piceifrons. The sequence goes on along the minus strand of NC_060140.1, from coordinate 785,690,081 downwards.
ATAGAGGTCAAGATAGTTTCTTTCTTTGAGAGACTCCATCCCTCAACCCATACTACCCCCTCCCCCCACCCCCTACCCACACCTCACCACAGTACACTCACCGTGGGCCAGGAAGAAGCCGGCAGTAAACTGAGCACAACGTAGAGAGACAGGTGTATGCCTGTGAGTGAGTGGTGGAAAAGAAAGTGCATTCGGAAGACTAGCCAACTATGTACGTTTTGTTTTTCTTCGAATCGACGACGCAGCGCTTCTGCTTTTCGATGAGTGGTCTCCTTTATGCCCAACGAATTCGTAATCATCAAATAAAATGTGTTTCCCCCCATCTCCCCCCTCCCCAGCGTAAGTAGAAACGATCCTGGGTTTTCTTAAAGACAGCCGAGTTCTGAGGAGACCAGGGATACATAAAATCCCGTGCCAGTGCTGGAAATCATTCATTGTCCAGATGTGTCGCACTGTTCAGGATAGATACGCTGAACACAGAAATCACACCAGGTTGGGTCATTCAGAACAGCCTGCTGTGGCTGAACACTGTACTGACACGGGACACAGCATGAAATACGAGAGACAAAGATCCTTTCGTCCACTTCCACGCACTGGTTGGTTGATTGGTTTGGGGGAGGGGACCAAACAGCGTGGTCATCGGTCTCATCGCATTAGGGAAGGTTGGAGAAGGTTATCGGCCATGCACTTTCAAAGGAACCATTACGACATTTGACTGGAGCGATTTAGGGAAATCACGGAAAACCTAAATCACGATGGCCGGATGCGGGTTTGAACCGTCGTCCTCCCCAATGCGAGTCCAGAGTGGTAACCTCTGCGCCACCTCGCTCGGTCACGTACTGGCACTCAATTACTGAAGAAGCATTCAAAGTACGTATAAGTAACGATGTGATTAAAAGAGACACGCGATCTGAAACCGTCAAGGCAAGGGAACGAGCATTGGCGGTACTACGGCATTATGGGCCGCAGAAGAACGAATCCGAGTCACCACAGACTCGGTGTCCGCACACTTCCACTGCGGGCCAACGGTCTGCCCGCGCGTGCATTGGGCCGCGATTTGGGGCCGCGCTTTTTCTGCGTCGCGCATGTGAAAACCGTAGCCCGGTTCTCCGGCAGGGGGCACTGGATGTCGCCTTGGTCTATGATTCGTGTACGATGACGTTACAACCTCACCCGTTGGCGCCTGCGATTTTCTAGCGAGCCAGCATACATATCGGTGAGCCACTGCAGCAACACATCGGTAAGATCACGAAGATGACGAGCAGTTGTTGCTTTGAAATATTGCGCAGCTTCCACAACATTATCGACGCGACGGCCATGAACAATCATATATTTTACTTTCATCATTTTTGGGGGGTTATTAGTGATAAAAGGTTAGGTAAAGATTAGAAATTGTGTGTATAGATTGTTGCAAGTCACACATGTCTCTCATTCTCAAATATTAAATGAGTTGTGAGTCACACTTCGTTTTCACCTCCATCTCTTTGATAGCCAGATGGCTCTTACCTCCACAACGTTTATTTCCAGACAGTAAATGACATGTGCACCAAATTTAGTTGAAATCGACCCAGTGGCTTTGGAAAATGGATGATATATAGTGCCAGCAGCACTATATGCTAGTGAAACGCTCACACTCCACACAAAATGTGATTTAGAAAAAATACTAAAAGAAGAACGCAAAATTATGAGAAAGATTTTAGGTCCAAAATTAACAGAAGAAGGATACCGGATACAATCAAGAAGAACCACAGAAACTATATCAAACCTGGCAGCAGACATAAGAAGGCGAAGATTAAAATTTTATGGACATGTCACTAGACTTCCCCCCACACGACTCACCAACAGAATTCTCACTTACATAGAAAAAGTCAAATCAACAACACCATGGATTAGCCAAGTAAAATTAGATTTACAAAAAGCAAATATTGAACTTAAAGATGTCAAAGATAGAAAAACTTTTAGAAATAAGGTGGAAAAGTGGATTGTATTGTCGGAGAAGGAAGCACTAAAGAGACCAGGAAAAAAATGGACAGAAGAAAGAAAAAGAAAACATGGAGAACGAATGAAAGAAGTATGGAAGAAACGACGTCAGAAAGCTTTGCGTGATCCTTCTGGGTCCATTCGCGATAAATAAGTAAGTAAGTATATATATATATATATATATATATATATATATATATATATATATATATATATATATTTCTCTCTATCTTTTCCAAATCTTCTACTGCCTGTTTGAATCCAGATCAACGTATTCTATTCCGAACCATTGAGTACTTCTGGTTTTGCAACTGTATTACAGTTTTTTAATTAACATCCTTATAAGAACATTTTTTACTGCAGAACTGCAGAGGTCCCACTTTCATGTATGCTTTCAATTACGATTTTAGTTACTACTTTTCCACCATTTATGTTTATATTTTCATTCAGGTAGTTAAAGTTGTCCGTTTTCTTGATGTCGTCATATTTCTTTTTAAATTATTAATGAATTGCATTCATCGGTCATGTGTTCTGTTTTTTCGAACGATATTTGTTGGACTGTCTTTTAAGCGGTTTCCTTCAGAAGTCATACACTTTTCTTTACATTCTCTTAGTTTTCATTTATTATTACGAGATCGCTTGAAAAGACCGAACAATTCATTTCTCTTTAGATCTATCCAACTTCATGTAAGTATTTATGTGTTTAACTATGAAGTAGATTAATTAACATGTGAGGCCCACTATAATTTTAAATTGATGTCCTCGTGAAGATAGACTTTGCTGCTGGCGAGAGACGGCGAATCTACGCGTTTATTTATTCACCAGTTTATATTGTCCAGTGTGACACAGCAGGCCAAGTTTGCGAATGGCGATCTATCCTGTTGGAGGCCACTTCAAAAACCTGTAGGCGGAGGGATAAAGTTGTACAGTTATTCTTCCAGGAGACTCCTGAGAAGAACTCATCCACTCTGCGGTATGATTACGAATGAAAATGAATTGTTACTTGGGATGTGAAAGATTACCCTAAACAGTAGTTTGGGAAAGTTAAATTAAAAAAAAAGAATAGAATACAATGAAATCATAACAAGGGGTTAGAGAGGCTTCACAAACTCCCACACAGAGTGAGGACCAACCTATGAGATGGCCATTGTAGTTGCCCGTTTCACGCTACTGAATATATTTTGACCTACAATTAGGCTTAAGACAGCCATGCAGAGGGGACGTTTATAGTGAAGGTATGTAACAGAGGGAACTCATGTGTCACTGTCATTTGTTACGATCATGTACTTCATATGCTCTGAGCATAGTTAAACAAACTGTCATCTAGATCACACAGCCACAATAATGATTTGAAGTTACCCATTGCTTTAACGCCGGTTCAAATTTATTTGGTTTAGTATTACACAGTTTCGCATCCATGACTGATAAAACAAATTCTTCGGCAGAATTTCCACGTTACATCTTGCTGTACTAAGAATAGGAATTACTGCATTCTTTATTTTGACATCTCTATTCACTTTTCATTTCCTGTATTTTTATACATTTCCTTTTCATCAGTCAAATACAACAGCTCATGCATATTCATGGTTACCTTCTGGTCCTTGTCGTTTTATCTATTTCATTATCTGCTGACTTCGCTGTTTCATCTCTCAATGTCACATACTCTCATTCTTCAAATATTTTCTACTGATTTCAGTCAATCTTTGGCAAATTCCACTGCTGAATTTCAATTTCAGTTCATTCAGGTCAAAACTCTATCTTAAAAGTCAAGTTATTAGAAAAAGCTTTCGCGTTTTAGGTATTGTTCCCTACATGAGGTCCTGGACCACGCTGCTGCGTTGTGCTTTGATTACCTCTGTGATGTTGAATAAACGAATTTTTATATACTATATGTACCTCTACATTATTACTCAGTATTTTGAACTACGTCATGTGAGTAGATTTATGTGTTATGTTGTACGACTGCCGGTGGTTCTCACCAAGTCTGGAAGAGTAAGTTGAGAGCAGCGTCAATATGCAGTACATTTAACCTTGCATATAATCCAGCTAACGACTGACGTAGCATTTCTTACAGATAACCAAGGCTTCACGAGACCGAGTATGTCTCAAGCACTTCTATGTCCGTCACAGAGAAGTTGTATAATATCAGTGCGTATATTCGTAAATGATGAATAATTAGCACTTCTACGAAACACAAATTTTATGTTCACTAATCTTCCTGCCTTCTCATTTTGCTCCTAAACTCTAGAAAAAAAGACGAGTCACATGTTTTTCGCATATATGGATCTTCTTGTTAGATGACCCTGTAGAGTTTTTGATAAAGGTAACCTACTGGAAACCGTCTACGATACGGGTAAACCATCGAGAGTTGTGCCATCGCTAATGACTTTCGTAGCCTAGTTGTGCAGAAGAGGTCTACTTCTCAGGAAAGCTGAAGTGCTGACGATATCTGCCATTGTTCTTGCCGTAAATACCCCTATCACGATTCCCCGCATTGTTCTTTACACTAATGAGCGTGTGGAACAGAGTAGAGTATCTGGAGATGGAAGCTTCAGCGTCTGCGTTTTGTTTCATCGTTTTTTATTTGCAGGTATTGTGCATCCCATTCAACTTAACCATAGATGTATTGTGAACAAGGAAGCGTCAATTAATTAAGTGGCTTCTATGGAAGACATACATCACGGAAAATAATAAAAATATGATGTCTAAATAATATTGCAGTTAATAAAACGCTTCTTGTTAAGACGATCACTATTGACTAGTGATTCAAAGTGATCTAAATATAAATACAAACATAAGCATTCAGTGCGTTAATATTAGAAGTTACACAGTTATTAGAGCAACAAACAAAACTGTCTGAAAAGGCTAAATGTTTCAGATTAGCACATATTGAGTGAAATAATTATCCATTTACATTACCTAGTAGGAGTAAAATTGCACAGGTAAACCAAAAATATCTATCGCAATCTTATGAGTAACAAACACAACTTTCCAAAGTAAACCTATAATACATTCTCGTAACGAACTTTCTTCAACTTTGCAAGTAATCCAGTTAGAAGTAAACTTGAATGTCACTGATTTATCAGACGTGACAAATCCAGAAAAGAGAAATGATGAGAAGGTAATAAAAGTATCTGTGAAATAGCAGTCATTTCCGGCAGACATTAAGAAGGAGCCCTTGACTGTCTCGTCCTTTGATTGCACCGACAATTCCTGCTGTAGGCTGGAGACACAGCGTTTAAATACCCATACACAATACTGTCGTGTTTTCTGTTCGTGCCGTTTCTACACAGTGTGACTTTCCGCCAAGAACCGTTATCGTACGCTCTCTCAGTGCAAACCAGACGGTTTAAACGCTTCAGCGTGGATCTGTATTAGTTCGGCAAGAATTTTTCATTTTCTGATAACTATCTGTAAGAGTCATCTGTAAAAAATAAAAACTCAAACGTACAGTTTTTGTTTGTTCAGTGCTTTGCAGCTGGAACATAATGTGAAAATGGTGTAACCATTGTTTCAAGTAGACAATACTAAATTGCTATTATCGTATTTTCTTGGTGGCTGCTTTCTGATTTTAGCCTTTTTGAAGCAGTGCATGTACGTAAGCAAGTGTCACATGCGTCTCATCAGCATACTTTCCCAACCAATGACGCTGTAGTATATTGTACATGTCCCTGGAATATATTGTTTCCTAATAAAACCTACACGACGTCTGATTGTACTGTAGGTACTGATAGCAAATATTTACTGATATAGACTAGTCGTAAGATACATACTATAGACTCGTTGTAATCCTGCCTATGTGCAACATATAAACTCACATAAACTCAAAAGGAACGTTGAACCTTGTCTTGTTAGCGGTCAAAATGTACCGTAAGATAACTGTAACTCCCCAAAGGCATTTCGCAATGGGTCATACAAATATTAAATTTCGCATCATTTATTTTGTTATCGCATAATGACCATCGTCATTTGTCGTAGCTTACCGCGTTACCACTACTGTAATTAGGGAAGTAACACCGTTTAAACTATTTCCTGTGTATTAAACAAAATAGTACACTGAATTAGGTGACTCGAAATAAACTTTCATAATTTTGTCTTTTAATTTCAGCCAAAATTTACACTGCAGGTAGCTCACATCTTTGTAGTAATTTTCTGAAGCATTCTATCTCTTTAAAAGTAACTGAAATGTATAACTTTTTCCAGTTCATGGCGGGATGACACAGCAACCAGTGATAAAAGTTTTGAAGAAATATGCAGTCTTGGTAGCAAAGACTGTGTATCTCTTCGTAACTAAAGCGCTAAGCTAATGCTTCGATGTGCAAATACTTTACATTTTTAATTACTACAGTTGTTCAAAACTCAGATTCTGGCTTTTTCACAGCATACCACGCATGTTAGTAGAAGTTAGGTCACAGTGAGGTAACTCGATTCCTGAATTTTACCATACCAGAAAATTTTACTCTGGAGAGAGCAGCCGATAAATTCGCCAGACACATAGCACTTCATTGTCTGACGGTGGTGCCATTTTCAGGACGGAGGCTAACTTCGTAAGAGAATTACAGTTCCACAGCACTCAAGTGAGCAACTTCTATGAGAGACTTTCTACAGTGTTTTGTCCACTATAAGAGTGCAAGCTCCAGTAATGCGTGCTCTTAAATTTATTTAATTTATCCACACACAGGCCTCCCATATGACTCGATGCCAAAGCATCCACTTAGATTCGCCTCTGCAGCGAAGAATAAAAATATTCTCTCTGAAATCTCTGCTACTTCACTGAAAGTACTCGCATCATTTTCTCACTTTTGTGGCCCTCGATGTTCTGTTTACTTACTTCGCTGCTTCCTTAGGCCGTCTGCGAATTAATAGAGTCAGCAAGACATAGATTTCCGCTTATGACGCCTTTGATGTTACAATTTTGTTTTATATCTACACTCACAATCTGCGAATCACTTAAGTATGAGACATATGATAATTGTATTCTGCATCAATCAGGATAGGTCAGTCTCTTGCATTGTGTGGATTTTTTTATTTATAACAAAAATGTATTTTTAAAATCATAGTTTTTTCCAAGCATTCGTCCATTACACTACACTAAGGTAACTGAGCTGTGCGAACTTTCGATATGTAAACGAACGCGCAATGTTAGCTCTCTGCTGGTCGCACAGATACGTCCCGGGACGGGACGTGGGTGCATTATGGCACGCTCAGTTAATTCCCTTGAAAATCGGATCACGATCTGCTGTTACTCACTGTTAACAAAGGAAGGTCATCGGGTAGCGGAGGATGGCAGTTATGTTGGGCTGGAAGGCTACGAGCTCCTGACGAAATTCTGCTGCGTTTTGAACGGACGTCTGCAATGCCAAACTCGCATTGATGGAAAACACGGCACTCGAATAGCGTAACGCCCTTGATTCGATCATGAATTTTGTTCCTTGCAGATATTGAGAGAGGTAGAAGCAATGAAAACATGCAGATTTGTTTGGCGAGCATGTTATTCGGTACCGTCAGGTGTTTGTATTCTGTTCTTCACTTAACCTAGCTGTTAAGAAAAGTGTGCATGATGCTTTGTTGATGAAATTCATCTTATGTTTATGTGCGTCAGTTGCTTGTGCCTCTTGTATATTATGGATAATGTACAAAGACTAAGAGATGATTGCAACATATTTTAGTGACCTGACAATGCAAATTTTCGTATTTTAATGTAGCCCATTGGGGCTACTATTTTAAAAAAGTTGTCTAGAGTGTAACTGTATTTTACTAAGAATCCTACCAGTTCTTTTACTTTCCCTTTCCTTGGGATCGAGCCCGAGGTCTCATTTGGAGTATTGTTTGTTCTGGTTCGATAAAAATATTCAATAAATGGAAGCCAGATGTGGACTTTCGTTTTGATTTATTGAGTTCGCTGCTCATTGGATTAACATCTTTTTTTGTCCCCAGAATGACATCTTCACTCTGCAGCGGAGTGTGCGCTGATATCAAACTTCCTGGCAGATTAAAAAATGTGTGCCGGACCGAGACTCGAACTCAGGATCTTACCCTCTCGCGAGCAAGTGCTCTACCAACTGAGCTTCCTAAGCACGACTCACGCCCCCTCCTCACAGCTTTACTTCTTCCAGTACCTCGTCTCCTACCTGCGAACCTTGCAGTACTAGCACCCCTGAAAGAAAGGATATTGCGGAGACATGGCTTAGCTACAGCCTGGGCTGGGCCTTTCTGTAATTGAAAAGTTAATTGCAAATTGAATCATAAAGTGGATGTCATTGTTCAGTCGGGTGCCAATCCTTGAACATTTATCATACGTTCGCATGTATGCACTACACAAAGGAAACGGCTACTCGGGTAGCAGAGTACTTGTGGCGTGCACATGGGGGTTTTTTAGGCTAGGCAGCTGTGCGAGGTGTCCCGATGAACAGTGACCAGTCGACGTGCAGGCAGAGAAATCAGGACGGGCTCAGTGTAAAGACACTTCAGCTATCAAGATATTAGCAGTAGATTTTCAGAGTGTTCGGAATAAAGTTACTGAATTTACTGCCCTCCAGGAAGCGTGTGGCGCCCAAATTATTCTCGGGACTGAGACCTGTCTGAACCCTGAGATAGGAAGTTCTGAAATATATTTAGTGAGGGTTGGAACGTGTATCGGAAAGTCAGATTAGACAACGTAGGATGTGGTGTCTTCATTGCAGTTGACAAAAATATTGTGTCTACTGAGGTTGAAGTAGAGTGTGATTGTGATGTTATCTGCACACGTTTAACAGGGCTAGGGGAAATAAAGTTAATTGTTGAGTGTTATTACCGGCCACCAGGTTCCACCGTGACAGTTCTAGAATCATTCAGATGGAGTCTACATTCTGTATCGCAGAAGTACCCAGATCATGCTATATTAGTGGGAGGCGACTTCAACCTACCTAGTATAGACTGGGATGTCTATGGATTCATTACAGGTGGTACAGACAAGCCGTCGTGCGAATTACTTTTGAACACATTATCCAAAAACTGTCCTGAACAGCTAAATCGACAGCCAACGCGTAATGGAAATAGTTTAGATCTGATAGCCACGAACAGACCAGACCTCATCGACTGTGTCAGTGTTGAGACAGGGATGAGTGATCATGATGTTGTCATTACGACTATGGTTACGAAAGTTAAGTCGGAAAGAACGCTAGGAGAATATTCTTACTAGAAAGAGTATCCCACTTAGTAAATGAATCGACTTCATTTACTTCCGGTACGATGGAAGTGGAAGAATTGTAGGCAAATTTTAAACACATCGTAAATCACGCATTGGACAAGTGTGTGCCGAAAAAGTGGGTTACGGACGGAAAAGACCCACCGTGGTTTATCAGCGCAATTCGGAGAATGCTCAGGAAGCAAAGGCAGTTGCACTCGCGGTACAAGAAAGATCGGGAGAATGAGGACAAGCAAAAGTTAGTAGAGATTCGTGCTGCTGTAAAGAGAGCGATGCGTGAAGCATTCAACCACTACCACCGTCATACCTCAGCAAAAGATCTTGCTGAGGTTTTCATCTACTTTGAAACTTTACCTTATTAACAATAATAGGTGAACCAGCTAGAAAACACTTTAAATTAGATGATCTGGAATGGTTTGCTGCTGAGTCTTCATTTCAAAGTAGAATATGTAGTGATGTGGTAGATAATAGAGTGTGTTATACCTGTTTTCACATTTATTAGAACAGATTTTTTGTTATCAACCAAATCCTTAAAATCAATTTTTCGTTAATCTGCAAGTTCCTCTTCTACAAATGAACAAGGAAAAAACATATGTACCTCACTTCAAAGAAAGTTTTACGCCAACCAAAGTTATTGACCATTGGTGTTTAACTAATGTCTCTGATAATTTATTAAGGCAACATGAGACTCATCAAGATACAGATTCCAACTGGGCACTCAAGGAAATATTTCAACTACGTGTTATTGTCGGTGCTAATAAGCGATTTTATGAATATGTGTACTTGAAAGTGCACAAGATTATAGCAAATAAACATGCAGTAATCTCAGTCCTATAAGAAAGTCTGTTTCATATGATAAATTCTCGCAGGTTTTTATCCTGTAAGTACGTGTACACAATGCGTTTCTAAATATATTGTAAATGTAAATAAATTAAATTTTGCCAATATATCGCTTCCTGCAAAGTGGAAACATTTTCACTTTTCTTTCCAGGTTGTGCTCTACATATTTAAAATCACGATTGCCAGAAACCTGTAAATCTGATTATTTCTGTCACATAAGAAATTTGTGAAAAATCACAAGAAATATCATTTCTGTTCATCACCAATCAGTTGTTGCACATGGACACATTTTGATGATTGTGCGCAATTTACACCAGCCAGCAGAATACCGCCTAGCGGCAAGAATTGATTTTTGAAATTTACAGAGTTCTGTAGCAAACTTAAACTGCCTTTTTTAGTTGATGATGGTATGGAATGTGTGTTAGAACCAGTTGATAGCTGCGGTTATGGCACTGATTTTGGTTCCCATTCGGATTAGATGCATTTTTGTAGACCATCCAGCTACTGTCAAGTACATACAATGCGGCTATGGCCAGGAATATCATGAGTTTAAATCGCACAGAGACAGGGGAAATGCGTGCAATGGTTCGCTGAACAGGCGTATGCAATCTATGAGAGTGGGGAAGGTATTTGTTGCAAAATAAAACGATGGAAATAATTCCGACAGAAAAATTAGCAGTTTCCGCAAAAGAAGTTTGCCAAGTTTTTCAGGAATCGCTTCAGAAATGCGATACGATTCACAGAAACCACTACCAGTTCACCAACATGACAGAGGCACAGCATATCACAGCTGCAATATGCATTACAGATCTCATTAGACCGTACCTTTCAAGTTACACACTGTGAGCAATGATGGTGGGTATTTCTTGATGATAAATATTTGTGAATATTCAATTAAAATCCTGTCAACCGTATCATTACACGCCTTTTGTATAACGATCGTTTCCACTGTCATAACATCTTAAGCTTGCCGAACCGTGCTGAAGTCATGGCACAAATGGTTTGGTTGTCATATTTAATGTTAAAGACCAAATCCAAAAACAATGATCATAAACATTCTGTCGACTGACTGCCGGAAGTATAGCGATGAGACACGGCATGCAGTGCATAGTAAAATGTTTACGATACTGCGAATCAATGTCGCTGGAACAACACTTACCATCAGTCGAAAAGATCAAAAGATTACGAACTCGTGAAAGGATAATAGAAGCCGAGTAAGTAAGGGATTACAATATGTGGAATATAGCCGTGTGTAAAACATTTGGAGATAACTCTTATTTGTGTTTTAAAACTGAAATGTAAGTCCTAGTTTATACGTTTCAATAGTTTCAAGGACTTTCCTTTACGACTTACGAATTCTATCCAGCGAATTAGATTACCTCACCTGAATTGGTGTGTGACACTTTGATGAAAATTACTAAAGCGGAACTTCAGTTTATTACTGATGTCTGATGTTGAACAACTCCAGTTTGTTTAAAGTGGCAATAGAGGCGGTTTACCTATCGTTCTCGCAGACATTCGCTTGTCAACAGCAGATCCATGGTTCAGTACGATAACAAAACTGATCAGTCTTGCATCATGTATGTTGATCTTAGCAGCCTTTGTTGCTGAGCTATGTTGCAGTGTTTTTTGTGTTCAATTTTTGATTGGCTTTGTCCAAAGTCTGTAAACTTTCGTCGAGGAAAGTGTACCAGGTGATTTCCACATAGGGAAATTTTTTGAAGTGGATCTCAAATATCCCTATAGTATTCAGGATTTTCTCTCAGATATGCTTTATGTCTGAACAAAATGTGATCATCATCCAATAGTAAGAGACCTAAGAAATTATTTTCGACCTTATATGATGGTAAAACCTATGATATTTATTGCCAAAATCTGAAATAATCTCTACCACATAAATCCGTTTTATGAAAGGTTCATCGAATTTTGTCATTTAGACAAGCCCTGTGCAATAATCAATATACTGAAATTAAGCATAAATATGCGTAAGCATCAGCAATGAGTTCAAGAAGAAGGCTTTCAAACTGTAATTGTGTGTTCAGGAGAAACATGCAAAACATGCAGGACACAAGACATGCAACATCGTAGGAGGGCAATTTTGGGGCAGCTGAATTAACTGCCAAAATCAAATTTTTAAAGGAGAGTTATTTTTAACAAATACTAGCCGCCATTGGACTGAGTAGACTTAATGTAGTCTCATTGAACTCATTGCATTAGGAATGGATATTTTAAATATTTCCAAAACACTGCTTGAAGATTGTCATTATAGCAACAAGGTAAAGAAATATGACTCAGTAATAGTAAAAAGTTCTATACAGATACTGATAGCCTACTATATCATGTAAAAACCTCATATATTTCGGTGATAACATTAATGACATCCCACACATCAGAAGCAAAAAGGAAATGGGTTTAATAGAAGACGTACTTCACAATTAATCTGTTACAGCATACGTAGGTCTATGAGCAAAAATGTATACTCTTGGGTCCAAGTCTGCGAGCATAAAGTGAAGCATAAATCTTCTTTTAACAGGTTAACCACTGACAACACGAAAGAAAGTATGAAGAATAATAGGTTAACCACTGACAATTATAGGCAACGTGCACAGGAATTGAGTGTAAAGTCTATTGTGCAGTTTATAATTCTGTCAAAGAAACATGATACTTCCACTGTTAAATAATAAAAATTTGGTTTATCTTCAGAGGGTGACATATATCTAATACTTCTGTGTAAGTTAAATGCATTGGCTTGTTGTCATTGCTGAATGAAAAATTTTGTAAATATCTGCTAATAGTATATATACCTGAAGAAATACAGATAATATAAATAACTGAAAAATTTAATTTTATACTGTAATTGAAGGTTGTAAATGAAAGTGATTTCAAATAGTCTTTGTCTATGTTGTCGTCACCTGCATGCATGTTTTCGAGTGGAAATTTAGTGATCTGAATAATAGTTCAGGTAATGACATTATAATAAATTGTATAAAATACGTTGACAGTATAAACATGGTACATAAAAGCATTGACTGTAAGTATTATGTATGTAAAAATATCATGTAAAAAGAGCTATATTAAATTATGTATCCAAAGCATTATTTGCTTGTGTTTTTCACCTTCTAATTCAATCTGTAACATGCTGTTTTCCATCAATAAGTTAATATTAGCAAGTTGACTAGCATTGTCTCCCTCCATCTCTCCCTCTTAACAGACTGAGTTGGGCTGTATCCTATCAGACATCTGATCATGAGGTGATATCTCTGGAACTAGCCTCTTTTTCACTTGCAACAAGTCGCTGCCCAGACACTGTAACATGAAAGTGCATAAGTGTAATACAAAATTCAGGTGTGATAGCATGAGAGCAAATGTGGGACGTTGACTTTCCATATTCCACCTAATTTTATTCAAGAAATAATGGCAGTCACCACTGTAATTTGTCCCATTCAACAGTAAACAGAATAAAACAGAACTAGCATTTTGAATTGACTCATGGTAGCACTTTGAATATGTGAGTTTGAGTATTTTTGTCTATGTATTTTACAATGACAGAACTTGACTATATTTTTTGAAACATGGTATTAGATGTTGAGTTAGTACTTGTTCCCATGCTACAGAGGGTGCAGCCATTGGTGAAGTTTATTTTCTTTCAGATTCACTGGTATTTCTTATGTCAGGTGTGAATTCGTGCAGAATCGGCAACTTCTCATAATATAGTGTAAAAGAAACGAAATTTATTACTGTTTTGTTCCAACATGGGCAGTTTGTTATAATTTCACAATAACATGGAGAGATATTCGTTATTTATCCATGTAGTATGGAGGACAATCTTTTATCATGTTGCTGTAACTTTTACAATTTCTTACAATATCACTGCAACATGGACCACTTGGTACAACATTGCTGTAATATGGTTCAAAATTACTTTAAATTTCATGTAACATGGAGGACTATTTTGTACAGTAGTGCAGTAATATGGGTCGATTTCGTATAGTTTTGGTGTACCAAGGGCAATTTGTCATACTGTTGCTGCAACATGGAGGTAATTTTTTACAGTTTTATTGTAAACTATGTAAATGCGTTACAAAGAGTGCAATCTATTTCAATTTTGCTGTAATATGGAGGACTATTTTTTTTTATATTATCAGTGTGACAGTAAGAGGAATTTGAGGAAATTTGGTTGTGATGTGTGTCAGTTTGTTACTTGGAGGGCACTATGTTACAGTTTTGTTGCAATATGGGCAATTCCTTGTGTGTATCATGCTGTTTCAAATTTTCAAACCTCTCACACTGCTTACTTCCCATTCCACAGATGAAATGTACTAAGCATATATGAGTAAATTTATATTCCTCCCAGGAAGATATCATTTCCCTAATCCAAAGTGAATTTTCTCTTCAGTATAGACAGTTAGGTGGTGGAAGATCATTTAGAGCTATCGAAATTTTCTATGGAAGTTCTTGTGAAAACTATGGTGTTTGACAGTACCTTAATATACTGTATACTGTTTTTACCCTATTTGTCCTTGCCTGGAGTAGCCCAAAATGTATTTTGAAAAATACAACATCAATACCAGTTAACAAATATTTATATGCTTTACATATTTTTAAAATTCCTTTGAAGTGTCCATAATCAATTTCTAATAAATCACCTTGTCATAAATCGTCTATACCATATGTAACAACATTTTTTTTCTTAAAGTTTTGTTTCTCATTCGTTTCGGTAATTCATCAATACTTTCCTCATAAGTGTTAGCAGTATTTGAAGGTATGAGCGATTCACTCACTACACCATCTAAATTTTTTGTACTAAATTTACTCTTTCTATTTTTGCCTACAGTGGTTCAAATCAAATGGCTCTGAGCACTATGGGACATAACATTTATGGTCATCAGTCCCCTAGCACTTAGAACTACTTAAACCTAACTAACCTAAGGACAGCACACAACACCCAGTCATCACAAGGCAGAGAAAATCCCTGACTCCGCCAGAAATCGAACCCGGGATGCCTACAGTGCAAACACCTTCAATCCTTTGTCTTTCACTTACAGTAGCAGTAGTTACCCTTTGAGGATGATGGAATTCAGTAAATTTTTCTGCACCTCAGGCACCACATGTGATTGCCTTACATTTACATTCATTAAAATTTTAATAAATCTAATTTATTTCAATAAATACAATTAATTTTACATCTTCAGGACGTTTACACCGACTCTTCGAATGTTAGTCAGAAAATTTGATTTATGCACTACTGACTGAATGGCAGGAGTTATTTGATAGACTTGACTCCTTTATGCTTAAATACATATTCAAAATTGTATATTCTTTTTCTGTTTCCTACCACATATGTAAATTCAATGACTTGTTTATCGTATAACTATACCTCTAGCAAATTTATCCATTCTTAATTGTTTTTGATGCATACTTGCCTTCTTATCGAATTTCTACATGGCACAGAGCGTTTTTCTTGAAATCTGAGAGAATCTTGGTGTACCCAACCTTTATGGTTAGATATTTGATTGCTTTCTAGTAGCATAGGTATTAAATTATGTTAAAAAGCTTGCATATCCAGCTATGGTATCAAGATTATTAAATCTACATTCGAAATATCTTTGTCACTACAACTTTTTCATTAACTGGATCATTTACATCTACTAATCTATTAGTATTAAAATCATACCTTTAGTTAATTAAAAAGGCTAGGTAGATATTTTTGAAATTATTTAATTATGTTTCATTCCTAACATTCTAATTGCTGCTCGAACATTCCACCGGAGTACTGCTGGTCCATAGTGCCAAACGGGCACAATATTTCCGCTATCAGACATGTCACCATTGTCATGTGTGCTGACGAACTGAGCTCCTAAGGGCGGATGGCCACCTTAATTCCCCTCCCCCTGCGAGGTGTACTCTCCCGGGCCGGTCCGCGCCTGCGTCCGCGCGTTGGCGGTCACTGAGACGCTGGCATCGGTTTCTGTGGTGGCGTCGGTGTATTTGCCTCGTCCACCCTGGTCATCCGTTCGTTTTCTTAGCTGAGCGTCTTTTTAATTAGAGTTAATGCTGGTTCCCATGCCTTGCTGGGGTTATAGCCGCAATCTCGGTTGATCAGTCTGTCCTTGGTACGAATTTCTATAGCCTTTCGATAATGGCAGGGACAAGCTCCCTACACTTCCTTACACACCTGAACTCCATACACCCGAACATATTGAATATGGAGACTGCAGCAGAAGGAAGATTACCTTTCCTGGACTTCATGGTCAAAAGAAGAGCAGATGGCATCCTGGGCCATGGGGATACAGGAAGAAAATGCACACATGCATGTGGATAGCTGCCACCACCAATTGCAGAGGAATGGGGTGCTAGAAACACTGGTGTACAGGGTGCAGACCATCTCTGACGCAGAAAGTCTGCCCCATGAGTTGGAACACCTCAAAACTGTATTCCGGAAATACGGGTACTGACAATGGCAGATCAGACGCGCTCTCCACCCACCTCTACAGTACAGCATGTGGAGATGGAAGAAGTCACGGAGGAAGAGATATCCACTGTCTATATACCAAATAATGGTGCACTATCGTAGGAAATAGGACGAATATTGAGGAAACACCTAGTAGGAACTGTCTTTTTTCCACCCAATAAGACACGAGCATTATTGGGAAGTGTCAACGACGGTCTCGATTTGCAGAAGGCCGGCATATACCAGATTCCGTGTCAGTGTGGGAAGACATATTGGACAGACAGTGCGCACCATCGAAGATCGTGGCCGAGAACATTAGAGGCACACTCGACTTAGGTACCCCAAAAAGTCGGCGGTCGCGGAGCACTGTTTCTCCGAAAATCACGAAATGGGCTACCAACATACCAGGGTCTTGGCACGGACATCTAAATACTGGGAGAGCGTCGTTAGAGAGACTATCGAAATTTGTACCACGAACGGACTCATCAACCGAGATAGCTGCTATAACCTCAGCAAGACATGGGAACCAACATTGAGTTCGATTAAAAAGACGCTCAGCGAAGAAAGCGAAAGGCGACCAGAGCGAACGAGGCAATTACACCGACGCCACCACAGACGCCGACGCCAGCGTCTCAGCGACCTTCAACGCACGGGCGCACACCACAGAGAGTATGTCTTGCAGGGGGAGTGGATTTAAGATGGCCATCCTCCTTCAGGAGCTCAGTTCGTCAGCGCACCTTACGATGGCGACACGTCTGATCGCCGAAATATTGTGCCCATAGGACACTACGGACCGGCAGTACGCCCTGGGCTATTCGAGCAAGAAATACGCCGTGAGAAACTGATGAATCAGATCTTAATTATTTTTTATTAACCTGTAAAATATTTTACTGTAAGCCTTTTTAGATTTTTCCTATTTTGAAAGTGCTTTGCTCACTTATCTCTGTTCTCAAAACGTCTATTTATTAGAATCAGAATTTCATTAAGCTTGTAATTGTATGGCAATAATTTTAAGGCAAATAGACCCAAATGATGACATATTATTTCATTAAAATATAATATTCTACGCCTCTTATAGAACAGCTCACTAAAACCAAGCTGATTAATCAATTCTTCGGGAATATTTCCTCCAAATGAATGAAGCACAAATTTCTTATAATTATTCTTCTAATAACATACCAAGTGTGCGCCACCAGTATCAGAAGCATCTAAATTAACTATTCCAGATTCAGATTTTTGGTTTATCATGTAATTTAGCAAAGTGTTAGGTTTTTAGTTGTTTAGTTGACATTCCTAGATCAAAACTGAATAAAGGTTTATTATATTCTTTGATTATATTTTGGAGATTTTTTCCTGCAGTTCCTTTCTTCTCTAATGCTAGATGATGCCGTTTATGTTCCTTCACTCCTTTATCACTGTTTCCTGAATTTGTTGTTTAAGCTGCTCCTCCAGCTAATTAACCAACAGTAGCTAAAAATGATAGAGTCAGGAACAATAATGGTAGAAGAATAGCTATGTTTTGTTGGTACAGGCCTTTCTTTCTTTATGGGTAGATACTCTTTTTCTAAACGGATATTCCTAGTATTATGAGTAAATTACCACCAGCTATTTTAATCTCTGTCTCCCTTTTGAGCATCAGCTAAAATTTGGTCACTACTATTCAGCTGATCATTATTGAGTTTAATTTTAATTGCTTTTTTGTTAGTTTTGCCACAAGGTAGCAAACTGTAACCAATGCTGAAATTATTCATTTATACAAAATAAACTTTTTTATGAAGATAAATATTTTTAGATAGCAGTGAAATAGTGCTATTGAAATTTCATAGCTCTGTTTTACACGCCTCCCTGAAACCGTCACTAAATAATTTTTCCTTGTTATGATAGATTCTCTATCTCCACTTACTTCCGTTTCTTTTTCTTTCTTTTTTCTTTTTGTTTCATTTTCACACAATTCTGGAACTTGTATATGTGTATGGTAATAATCTCTAACTTCACGTTTTTTGTCCTAGTCTCTTGCCTTTTCATGATTGTAAGAATATGCTAAAAGTACTTTCAAGAAAATTTGCTTATCGTAATTATCTGTGTCGTTCAACTCCTCAGTACTAAGTTCTTTCCTTAATGAAACCACAACAGATGTCATACATTCAACACAAAGATTTTCAATTGCAGTATTTCCTATAGGAACAGAAATGAGTTTTAAGTTTCCTTTTGTTGTATCATCTCAGATGATCATTTAGCCTTAAATATAAAGCTGTTGTTGTACTCCCAATACACATTTTACTGTGAGTGCTGTTTGTAATTTTGTACATTGGGCCATGTATTACATTGATTTAAATGCAAGTTCATTTTAAAACAAAATAATAAGTTTACCATCTCCATTAGTTTTCAACCCATGTCTAATTTTCTGTTTCCATAACTTATTCCTCTAACTTTTGCAGCAGCTAATTTTTCCTCAAGTGATGCATATTTAGCATTTATTCTCTCTTTTGAAACTAACTGAATTTCTCTATTAGTTTGACGTTTAGGTTCTAAATTTTGTGATGTCTATAGGCAATGTCTTTGTTACATGCTTCGTCTAAGGGTTTTATAACTTCATCACCAAATGCTAGTCAGTCATCTAGTTTAATAAATGATCCACAGTACAAAAATCCTGGTACTTGTATCTCTGGCATTGGCAAAATATTTAATGTCCAATTTACTGAGTCTTTTCCATATTTTTCAATCTTCCAAAATGTGTGAGGAAGTTTGTTGAGAAATTAATTACATACGAAAATCCCTTAGGATTGTTGATAGCAAAATAAGTAAACGTACTCGTTACATCTGTTTTGTTGGTAGTTCTTCACTATGATACTTCTTATTTCCAGCCATTTCTTCTCAATGAATTATTGTTAATCTGTCGATTAATTCAACATATATTTCGTTCAAACGTATTCAACTGGATTTTTCCACATCCTTTTTTCTTTTAATTTTGGAAAATTGCCATCATCCATTTGTTATATCAAACTTTTATATATTTACCTCTTCTTGATTTTATTTTATTTGGATTATTAATAGAAAGTAATGCTCCTAAATGGTACAATATATCCACACAACCTGTAGCAAAGTGTCTTTTAGTTTAAAAAAAATCAGCAGCCCAACTGTGCCTTCATGTTCATTTTGACAATTAGTTAACTCATCTCTGTTGAACTGAACTGGAAGAGAACATTCACATTTAAAACAACAGACTGGCGCCAACCCAAAAATTTTATCTTCTCCATCGTTGATGTATTCCAACGATCTTTCACTTGCTTTAATTTTTTTACTATTTTTGTCCTCTTCATTCTGTTCTTTATGTTCTAATTTTTTTCTACTTCTTTCTGCTCTTGATATTTATTCCATACATCTTTTATGTCTTGTTCACTTAATGTATAGCGTTTAGTTTGCGGTATGTCACCAAATTTTTCTGGAAGAGGAGTGCATGCATATGGAATCATTTGTTTTTCCACTTCTCTGGTTTCTTCAATAGCTTACAGAATATATTCATGAACTTCTGTAATTTCTAACATTATCATGAAATACTTCATATCCTTGGCTTACTTGCTCAATTGTTTCAATAACAATGTGATCTTCTTTTTCTTGGATGATGTTCCCAAAGCTTGAATCCTTTCTTCAATAAAAGAAAGCTATAGTCTTTAAGCTAACTGGGTCGAGGTTGGCAGCCCTGGCACAGACCTCACGTGCTTGAATATTGGTGTTGTGAAAAAGGTAGTTAATCCTATACTAAGTTTCAATTAAGTGAATATTACACTGTAAGGAAGTTAATTAGAGCCTATTTCATATTACATATTGAAGGTTTCACTTATTTCGAAGTACTACTCAAAAAAAAAAACATAAAACCTTAGGGCCTGGTTCCACCTACTGCAGATGTAGGCTTACATACAATGTAAGACGTTTGCATAAGTATTATGTGAAGACTTTAACTAGTTTTCGCTGCACATATATTTAGCAGCGCCATACTCGGGAATTAATGGTGTAAAGTTCTATCTTTTCATTCCTTTTCAAATTCGTACAGTCCATATCAGGCATAAACAATCTTAAGCCTAATTTTTCGGGCATACAAGTTTTGAGTTTCAACATTATTTTAAGTGCACTACGTTAGTATATTAATAGAGTACACATAACTTTAGTGACTCTTGTCATCTGTGGTTAATAAAGTATTACTGTTATTGTCTAGATAAATATTGTAAAAGTGCTGTAAACAACCATGAGCAAGAAGTGTTTGGTCTGCCGTAGGAACTTTTGTTCTGCAATTCTATGCAGCTGTTGTGACAGATGGTTAGATTGGGAGGAATGTAGTGGCATGGGAATTGGGGAAGTAAATGAGTCTCTTCCATGGCATTGTGGAATATGAATAGGAAGGTATCATTAGAACCCTTACAGCTAGGAGGAGTTGTTGAGTTTCTGAGGAGACAAGGTTAAAGACAGGCAGGAATTTGTAGCAAGGATGGGGGCCAAAGATAAAGAACAATATCTGACAGTTCCACCATTGGCACCAACAACAGTTTGCCTTGCTACCTAAGTTAACTAATGAAGAGGCTCAGGTAGTTGTATGTATGGTTAATACTCAACAGACTTTCACGAGGAAACCGACTGTTTCAAGAAATGTAAAAAGCAGGAGGGAAATTCTCTTGTTAGGTAGTAGCCATGGAAGGAATATGGGCCAGATCTTCCAGGTAAAATTAGGTGACAGGTCCCTGGTCACAAGATTTTATCAAGCCCAGTGCATGTCTTAGCCAAGCGATAGAGGATGTAGGGTCATTGAGGAATGGTTTTACAAAGCAGGATCGTACTGGGAGAGTGGGTGGAGAGGGAAACAATACTGATAGGGATCAGGGCGGCGATACTGAGAGTGACTTTGTGAAAACACCATCTCCAACTAACCATGTTGGCTTGGTTCCTGCTTTCATGTGGTATGATTGGCCCCTATTGAACAGCTCTGTCAAGAGTGCCAATATAGAGCTACATCAAATACTACAGGTGGCTCAGTCAGGCACAGATTTGATTCCTATTGATGCTATTGGTAGGTGGGACTTCGCAAGGCATGGCTGAATCTCGGTTGGAAGTGGAAGGTTAAATTGGCTAGGATGATAGCAAAATCTTTAAAGGGGGGAGGGGGCACTGAAACACATGGTACTGATGGCTTAGATCGGTGTCCAATGAAAGAACATTGAATGAAATTAAGCTCAATGAGAAGCACAGACAGGCAGGAACTAGAGACGTTAAAATGTCACAAGATTCTCATAAAAGTAAAGAGAAATATGTATAAGTATGTCACAAGAGTGTGATAAAACCATAGTACAAAATAATGATCATGTTTTGCACCGGAATATCAGAGCATTAATAAAAAGGAGATGAGACTCTTGTTGGTTTAGATGATTTAGAAACTGAGGGTGGAATCGATATACTATGCTTATGTTAACATCCATGATCACAGATATGAAAAGGTGTATGTAGATGTATATACGCTAGCCACACATATAAGTAGAAGGACACTATGAAGAGAGGACAAGTTGCCAAATACGTTAATAGTTATCACAGTGTGGGAAATTTAGAAAGTAAATGATTTTATGTAGAGCAACATACAGATGCATGTGACTGTGAGTCTGATCTAAATAATAGTATTGTTATAATCTCAACTGTGTATTGGTCCCTTTGGGTACATTTTCAGGTATATTTGAGAAACTTATATTCTTTGTTGTGCTACCTTTTTACACAGAGAGAAGCAATTTATTGTTTGTAGGGATTTTAACGCAGATTTTCTGGAAAAGTCCAGTAGACAGTTGGACCTTGAAGTATTACTCCGTTATTTTAATTTGACATCAGTTATTGTTTCTCCTAGTTGGGTGCTACAGGAAAGCAGCATACTGATAGATCAAGTAAATTTAATCAAATAAAAACGTGTCCTGTTAAGCATGGTCTGTCTGAACTTGATGCACAGCTAATTACAGTATATGACATAGCTCCATACTGTAATGCAGAACAGTCCCCCAAAATAGTGGGTTAACTATTAAACAATTGCAAATTTTAGGGGAAGCTTGCAACAGTTAGATTGGGATGAGGTGTACAGGAAACCTGATTTAAAATTTGACCAGTTTCATAATACTTTTTTGAGTATATTTGAAAACAGCTTTCCTAAGAAAATAGTGAAATACAATTGTAAGGAACTATGTAAAATTGTGTGGCTTATTGAAGGGCGAAAAGTATCTCTTAAATAAAAAAACGGAAATGTTTCTTATAGATAGAGGGAGTAATTATCTAGAAACAGTCAGCCATTATAATAAGTAGTCCACAGTATTAAGAAAAATTATTAGAAAGTTCAGAAGTATGTACATTACGTCTGGGATTAGCATATCTGATAACAAAATTACAACAATTTGGAATATTCTTAAAAGTGAAACAGGACAACCAAGAACAGAGGAAGACTGTATTTCTACCAAACTCAATTAACAGTTTGATAGCAAAAGGTCAGAAGTAGAATATATTTTTAATAATCATCTTTTAAATGTTGTTGAGGAAATAGTATCCAGCTACTCATTAGAAACTGCAAGACTGTAAATGGAAGAGGCATTATCTATGCAGTTTGATAAAACTTAAATTCAATCCATCTCTCCTACTGAAATTAGGAAAATAATAAATTCATTCAAAAGTAAAAGCTTGCATGGAACTAATGATATTTCGAACAGAGTACTAAAAACTTGTTCCAAATAGGTAAGAAGGATTCTCAGCCACATATGCAGGAGCTCATTGAAACAGGGTATTTCTCAAGATAGAATGAAATATGCAATTGTTAAACCATTGTGTAAGAAATGGGATAGGTCTGACCCAAACAACTAGTACTTCTTACAACTTTATCCCAAATTCTTGAAAGAGTAGTGTGTTCAGGAGTAGCTTCACATATTTGTAAAGATGAGGTACTAACAGAATGTCAGTTTGATTTACACTGATCAAATATTATATGTTCTGAATGACTGAACAGCACCCATTTGGATATTTTGTGATCTCTCAAAGGCTTATAGATAAGCTAGATAAGCAAACGTACCATGGTATGAGTGTGGCAGAGCCCAAATGCTTTAATTTGTATGTAACTAGAAGAATGCAGAAGGCTGAAATTAACAATACAGATAATAGCAAAAACCAGCACAGGCCTCTAACTTGGGAGGTATCAAGAGTTCAGTTTTGGGTCCCTTATCATTCTTAAAATACGTTTAAGACTTGCTACTCTACATTCACGAAGACGCAAAGCTAGTTTTTGTTGCTGATGTTACAAGTATAGTAATCACACCCAAAAAGCAAGAATTAGCTGAATAAATTGTGAATAATATTTTTAGAAAATTATTAAGTGGTTCTCTGTAAATGTAATCTCACTAAATTTTGAGAAAACACAGCACATACAATTTTGCAAAGTAAATAGCATCACCCCATTGGTAAATATATATACTGTGTAGGGAAGTGTGTTGCTAAGACATTATATTCAACATGTCTGGGTGTGTGCATTGCTGAGAAACACGTAATGTAATAAAATTGGGAATATTATTAACAGTGTAATATGTTGTTTCATTTATCCCGACGTGTATAAGCATTCAATAAACTAGCTCAGTTCTCAGGGTAGTTACATAATCATCTATAATTAATTGTCCTTTTCTTATCTATCCAACACTAGGCTCGTGAGAAGTCGTGTGCTTAATGCACCAGAGAATATTTGCCAAGTCTGTTCGATGTACACTACTGTAGTATGTAACTTAATGTCGTGGTTTCGTCTCGATTCCCCAATATAAGATAACAAGAGTAGCATCTACAAATGAAATCCTGTAATGGAACTGGAATCCCGTGACCAGACCTTTCCTGCCTAGGATGTTATCTCATTATAAAAAGAAAATCTGTAAGTAAAATTGTTAAATCATTAGTAGCTGCTCCAGTCTCGTGGGATCTGAAATAAAGTTAATTGTCCTAACCGATGACACGTCCCGTAGATGAGCTACAAGAAAAATGTTAAAGATTTTTCTAAGATGGCGCGTAACAATGAAAATTCTTTGTTGAGGCCCTTATCTACTTAGGGCAGTCTACTTATCAGACTAACAATAGATTGAGCACATACACAAAATTCGTTTGACAAAATAATCGTTATATTTTTCGGGTTTTAAGTACAACTTACATTATCTGCTGGTACAGCAAGATGAGCTTTACACAAGAATGTCCTCCTAGGTCCGAATCCAAGCAAATAAGATAAGCGAATGACAAGGGAAAGATAGGTCATCATAGAAGCACAAGTGTCCATGGAATAACATGTCCATTGTAGTTCTATCTCTTCTTCTGTGACGTACTTGTCGAATGTTTATAAAATTTATCGTAATATTTAGTTATTTAGTATTTGAACCAGACATACGACAGTACCGTTCAGTTCTTCCACACGATTGTACATGCGTGTTTACTCAGTTTCCAAAATTAGTTTGTGTGTGTTATTATTTAAAATGCATGTTTTCTCAAAGGGCAAGGAAGAGCAAGTATAATCTTCTTATTTGTGTGACAGAAGTTTCAGTCCGGGAAAAGTTGACTAATCTCACCGGAAAACGACTTATGTTAACCTCCCCCCCCCCCCCCCCTTCGGGTTCACGGGCATGGGAAAACCAGGAGTCAAAAACCAGCCCAGGGTCTTCGGACTATTATAACATGTATCCAGTGTCTCAAAAATACATCACAATATGAATATTTTTATTCCTTAAGGACATATTAATTGAATGTTCCCCAAGTGCATTAGGTCAGAGAAAACGTACAATAAAAAAATACAGTGACAGTAGTTACATATTGATACATATTACATAAATTTCTCAGATGTGATAATCTGAGTGGCAGACACACTTTGACTCTTATAATTGGAGCTTGCTACCACAACACACGCACTCACCACACGCACTGCACGTCGCCGATAGTCGATTCTCCGCAGTTGCGGCGCCGGTGTAACGAAGATGGTGGCGCGGCGATGCTGCAGGTGGCGAAGCTGCCAGGCGCCCCCAGCACTCGCCGACATGCGACTGTCGAGCGTCGGCCGTTGGCCCCCTGGTCAGCTGTTTCGCCTCTGCTTGCGAGCCGTCTCAGCATCGTGTTCGTTGAATGCGCGTGAACATGAAATAACCCATACTAGCATTAGTGTTAACTAATTCCGTAACAGATGTTAACGGCTAGGAGAAAAGAGAGTTATTAGATGTTCATTCATCCAATATTCATTCACGAGTGTTTGTTTCAATGTTCTGCAACGTATTCAAGTTTCCGAGTAACCTTTAGTCCAGTTTTCGGAACACGATTTGCCTTCTGTGAAATTTCTTAGAAAATTATACAGTTTATTACTTCGGGACTAGCTAGGTTTGACACTCTTATAATGTCTTGTGAACTTTTATAGTCATTTTACATGAAACTCCAGCTCTGTACCCTCGTCTGCAACACGCACGTACACAGTTGTATAACACACACTAAGTTTTCTACCTTGTCACTATGGTTGGAGTCCGAAGGTGAATTCACTTTGGTTCACACTTACTACCGTGTTCCCCGTCTAAAACATTTAGCTTCACACGATATTACCATTCATATTATTTCGTGAAGTCATCTTTGCTGTACAGCTATAGTCTTCACACATTAACTATTTAAAACTACTTTTTTATATCAGACCAAAATAAATTACTATGTCAGTCGTCAAACTCCAATTGTAGAGTCCTTTTCTCCTAAAATTGTTAACTGATAAACAAAATGCACATACACACAGTCTCGATCCGTTTGCTAGCATTCTTTTTCTTTCCTTACATGGCACACGCTGATGCTTCTATAACTGACATTGTTTCACATATACTGTCTATTTTAACATTATTTATCTTGTTATAATTGACATTACGTTTTCGGTTTGACAAGTCATGACATTAACATTTTGTCCACATTAAGATTGGATGTAATTTATAACAATTTGTCATCAACTGTCCTCAACCTTTCGTGCCGAAAATAGACCTTGGGCCATCTGGACTACCGACCCTCTGGTAGTTACATGTGTGCTATGAGCCATGCATCACAGATCCACACCCTTGAGTATTCTACATTTTAAGTGAGGAACCGTTTGCTCTAAGACCAGGTCTCAACTTCATGGATACAGTCCATGTTTTCGCACGCTTCATTTCCTGATAGACCTCAACCTTAAACTTGGTGTCATGAAGTTACTTTCTCTACATGAGATGTCTCTTTAGTTCTCAATAGTGCCCATCGGACGCATGCAATTACATGGCTGAACGCCACTACTAAAACAAATAAACTATCATGTGGTCACAATAGTGTTCTTAAGTAATCATAATATGCTTGTTTATATTCACACACCGAAAAGTCAATTGTTAGTCACTATTTCACATTATTATTTCCCATGTACTCTGGCAAGTTCTTGATTCCACAATTTTAAATCGTATTTTATTTACTAAAATAGGTTACTCAAAAAAATGCATGAGAAATTCTTATATTAGCATATACACACAAAACTGACAACTGTCTTTTAATTATACCTTCAATGCAAGTTATTCGTTGTTACTTCTTTTTGTTTCGAAATCAAGTTCATCCTTCAGACTGAAGGTCTTATTACCACCATATCTTATCCTAAAACTACAAAATATCAATGATATAGACACATGAACATAAAAATTCTTACTAACTAAAGTATTTTACTATGTACATTACAATTCAAGAACAAATTTTCTCTTTCTCAAGTGTCTGTCTTTGTCTGTATGTACAATTTTATGTCATGGTGTGGGTATAACCCGCGCATTTTTCCTGAGTCGGGACACCCCAGAATATAGCATTCTTCATTTGGAAGTCTTAATATTTTTTATGGTCCTGTGTAGCTTATTTGCCATTTTCGGTCTACTTTCTTTATTGCTAATGCTTTTGGGTATGCCTTTAACAATACGATGTCTCATTCGCGGTATTGTTGCACATTTTTCAATTGTCGGTCATATCTTCGTATCCTGAGAGCCACATGCTGACTCAAGGCCCGCCGCACCTCTTTTATTTTTTACTCGTGACTTTCTGTTCCGGGTAGCTGAGATATGGGTTCAAGCCATTCATTTCTCTCTGGATGGTCTAACATTAGTTCTGCTAGTGCAAAACCTGTGGCATCATGAGGCAATTTGTTATATATTTGCTCAAAGATGTTGAGGTACTCACTCCA
The DNA here is from genome assembly GCF_021461385.2 of Schistocerca piceifrons. Taxonomy (NCBI): domain Eukaryota; kingdom Metazoa; phylum Arthropoda; class Insecta; order Orthoptera; family Acrididae; genus Schistocerca; species Schistocerca piceifrons. The sequence continues at coordinate 785,662,394 of NC_060140.1, read as the reverse complement.
CTTCGTATGCTTAGTTGTAGCATATGTCCTCATGAATCTATTGTACTTCCGAAACATTCTTTCCACAGGGCTTGCTTGTGGGTTAAAGCGGGATATCAGTATGTGCTTGATCCCTTGATCTCTTAAAAATTATTTCCACTTCCTATTCTTAAAATACAAAGCATTATCTGACAAGATAGTAATAGGCTTGCCCACTTGCGGAACAAATTCCACTGCTATCCGCTTAATAATAGGGATAGATGTGGCACGTTTTGTAGCATATAACTTTACATAGTTTGTGAACAAGTCATATAGCCCCAAGATATACTTTACACCTCCGCGAGCAGCGGGTAAAGGTCCTGTGATATCGACTGATACCAGGCTTAGTGGTCTATTCGGTATAATAAGGTGCAATTCCCCTCTTGTACCTATATTAGTGGCTTTAACCTGTTGACAGGTGGTACAGCTGCGTATTAACCTCTGTACATGTTTTTGTGGGTTTGGATAATAGCAATAGGTATCACTCTTTCTTGTACACTTTTTTATATCGAAATGTCCCCAACAATGGTGTGTATACCAGATTAGATTTTCTAAACCTCTTTCTGGAATGCAAACAAGCCATTGTTCACAAGTAGATTTCTTTCTGTAGAACAAAACATTGTCCTTGATTTTGTAGTGCCTCTGTAATTCACTATCCTCCCCACCGTTAATTATTTCTCGTACGGTCCGCCACAGCGCATCTGCCTCTTGCAAATTCGTTATGTTCTTAAACATAGACAAATATTTCTGTCGTCGAATTCCATCCTGCAACAGCAGTACCTTGTACTCAGATGGTTGCTCTACTAATTCAGCGAATTCGCCTAAGCCCTGTGGTAAAAGCGATAATGCATCCGCCACTATATTTTGAATTCCCTTTAAATGTCTTATTTCAAATGCATATTCCTGTAATTCCAAAATCCACTGAGCTAATCTAGCATGTAGCAACTTACATGATAGTAAGAAACTAAGTGCTTGGTGATCACAAAACGCTATTATCTTCTTTCCATTTACATAGTAATGATACTTACGGAAAGCCCAGACCACAGCTAGAGCTTCTAGCTGCATGGCGGAGTAGGCTTGTTCACAGGGTGACAAAACACGACTAGCGAAACCAATAACCTCTATCTCGGTAGTCCCTGAGGTGTCATCCACTTGGAATAAGCACACCCCCAGGCCTGTAGTGGAAGCATCCGTCATAGTGCAAAAGTCCCTCGGCATATCAGGATGGTGAAGTATTATGGAATTTAACAAGGCCTTTCTAATTCGATCAAAGTTGTGCTTGCATTGATCAGTAAACACCCACTGACTATTCGTTTCTAATAGTGACAATAACGCTGTACTCTTCATCAACTGTGCTGGTATGAACCGTCTGAAAAAGGAAGCCAACCCCAGATATGCCTTTAGTTGTTTACGATTAATTGGGTACGGCATATTCTTTATGGCTTCTAGTTTTTCTGGTTCTCGAGAAATACCCTTGGGTGATACTATCTGTCCCAGGTACTTCAACTGGTGCCACCCAAATTTAGATTTCTTTAAATTAACGGTAACACCAGCTTGTGAGAATTTACCTTACACTCGATTTATGAATTCCACGTGTTCCTCCCATGTATTTGTGGCGATCATTAAATCGTCCACATATAGTGTTACTAGATCCAACAATTCTGGTCCTAGCACAGTGTCTAATGCAGAGATAAATACGCCCGCGCTGACACTCAAACTGGATGGAAGCACGCGAAATTGGTACGTCCTCCCACCAAAAATTAAGGCAGTATATTTCCTGCATTGTTCTGTTAAAGGGACCTGCCAATATGACATTTTCAAATCGATACTTCATACAAACTTTACTCCATGAAACTTCTGTATTTGTTCATCCAGATTTTCTGGCCTTGTACTTGCTGGTATTATAATTTTGTGGATGTCTCTAGCATCAAGTACCAATCTGATACTCCCATCCGCTTTTCCCACAGCTAGTAAGGCGCTACTATAGGGAGAAAGGGACGGTTCAATGATTCCCCAATCCAACATTTTCTTTATTTCCTTCCACACAGCTTCACGTTTACTCCACGGTACAGAATAAGAAGCATGATAAAACGTCTGATGCGGATATACCTGCATATCATATACGTTGCCTTGAATTATTCCGTTTTTTTCCGAAAATGTGCCAGCGTAATCACTCAATAATTTAGAGAGCTCATGCTACTGCTCATCCGTTAAATATCCTGACTCCTTAACCTTGGATTGAGTCTCCTGACGTATCTGAACGACTTCTTCGTCACATTGCTAATTTGTTTCGGGATACGCCTTTTGTGGCACATTATCCTGAATATTGAGTATAAAGGGTTCTACTTTTATCTTTTCGAACCACCGACAACACTTATGGTGCCTTTCCATTGTTTTAATCAATGGTAATTGCAAATCCTTGGTAGGCGTTAGCAGGAAGCACAAGCCCTCAGGGATGTCGATTATAGCACTCCTTTCCATCAGGATGTCCCATCCCAGGATGCAAGTTGCAGTTAAATTTTTAACGATGAGGAACGTGCATAATATCGCATCTGTTCCCATTTCTATTCCTGCCTGCACCTGGGCCTTGACACTTTGCGCCTTTCCCTTTACCGCCCCCCGTAATTTTACAATTTTGACCTGGCAACGTAGGCAGTCTTTTATTTTCGTTAATAACGTCAAAGAAATCTTGAAACATGACTGACAGAGCCGCTCCTGTGTCAACCAAAACCTTAGCAAGTACACCGTTTACTTTCACGTGTACTGCGGCCTGCACAATCTCTGTTTGCTGGTCAGAATATTTACGCGGTTCTGTGATTAATTCCTCCCGATAATCCTGGCCGTCATTATAGCACAACAAAGCAATCCGATTATTGTTATTTTCAGGTCTGCCCTCGCTTCTATTCCTAGTGGCCGAGTGCCGAAGGCTTACATTGACACCTTGCGGTTTGTCGACTGGTTCTCCTCGGTAACTTCTACTATTTGCACATTGTGATGTCTATTCGCACTATTTTGTGAGGTACTTGGTTTATTAACCCATGTTGGAGTCGCAGTATTCCCCGGCATGGGAATAGCCTCGACACTATTAATCGAGACTCTCTGCTCCTGTCTATTTGACAGCGCCGACCAGTTAGCAGTCACATTCTGACGCCACTGGCCTCCTTGTTTCATATTCTTAGGCTGAAAATAAACGGGCGCTGATAACCTCGCTGTTGTGCGCCCTAAAACACTAATCATCATCATCAATCATCATCTGAAAATAACTTCCGTAATTCTCATCGATTCTCCTTTTTCGATTCATCGTGTCATTTCTAACCTTATTGGGCGAGCGGTTACAGCTCGTCATACGACTTCCTCTGTTCCCATTACCTCCTTTTTGCCCATTCGCTCTCTCAGAACTATGACCGCCACATTCATGTCCCCAATTATTATTTCGGTTTTGATTTCCATAACCGTTATTTCTAGGTTTATGGTTATTATTTATCCCCTCACTGCTATTGCTTTATTGTCGTGCATCCTCTTGTATCAAATCTAGAGAATCAACAACCGACGTGAACGTCTCTAAATCGTTATCAGTTAGGTGTACCCATTCTCTCCTTATTGATATCGGCAACTTAGATTTCAATATCCTAAGCATGTCGCGTGTTGCGATCGGCTCGGATCAATACCTTGTTTTGTTAATATACTTTTCAAAGTATTTTCTAAGTGTTCCTTGCTTGAAATTGTACATCTCCGGACTGTATACCTGTTTCCGCAATCTCTCTTGTATACTAGCCGACCAAATTTTGGCCAAAAATTGTTACTCGAGCTCAGAAGAAGAATGACAGTTCTCTGCAACTTCAGATGTCCATAATGCGGTGTCTCCGGTAATATATGAGATAACAAACTGTATCTTTTGCCTCTCCTGCCACGAAGCAGGTAACACATTCTTAAAACTTTTTATAAATATTACTGGATGACAGGATTTCTTTTCTTCAGAAAATACCTGGAATTGTCTATGTATCAGTAATGACTCTTCCTGTTTTAGTGTGGTCAGAGTGTGTGCTTCATTGCGAACAATTATCAGGTTATTTTTACCTGTATTCGCTGCATATGGACTGACAGTTACACTGTTTGCTAGTGGGTTTCCGCACGCGCCTCGATTTGAAGCATAATTTTCGCTCTGCTGTACATTACATGAACGACTGCAACAGGGACTAGGTGTGGCACAGTTCATGATTCTATTATCACAGTCATTCACTGGCTTGTCTGTAATTTCGGGTCTTACGGGTTCTCGGTTCATGGAGGTACCTTGCTGACTCTTGTGTTCAACATGGTCAAGCATTACAAGCTTCCCTTCAGCTTCTACCTTTCTCTCAATAGTTAAAGAGATTTCCTCGATGCCTTTGGTTAATTGCTTAACTTTGGCATCGAGTGATTCCTGCACCTCTTTGACCTCTGATACCTCTCCGGCCAGAGTATTTACTTTATCGGGTAATTCACGTACAATTTTTCTTCACTTCCGATACCTCAGATTCAACCCTTTCTATCTCGCTGTTAACATATTCTATTATGTGTAGATCCCTATCGTCAACAACACGATTCAGTTTTTGTGTCAATGCTTGTTCGCATTTGACTAACCGCTCGTCCACTGTGGCGATTAGTATAAACTTTTTCGAAAACTCATTCTGGCGTTGGATATCCTCCTCGAGCACTCTTTTCCTCTTCTGTTCCATTAATTATAATTTACGAAATAGCTGTGCAAGCATATCGCTTGGATTTGCAAAGTCGACCTGTGCGCGAACACTTTCGTCTGCTTTCTCGCATTTGATTTCTCTCGCGGTCTCGACATTCTCTTATCCGCCCAGCGATTGTATACTCGGTTGAGAAATATCAATCTGCGATACTACACTGTCATGTGGGATCGTAGCTTGTTCATTTCCTTAGCTCCCGACCCTCCTGCCAATGACCCAGAAATATCCTCTAATTGGTCATCACTTTCATAATTCTCTACCTCCACATGGTTGCGTCTAGTATTTGGTCTAACCATGTTGCTAGATGATACTAATCCGTTCGCTCACAAAATTCTGACCATAACTACTCAACACTGCCTACACTAATAGTCACAATTGAAAAACTAGAAGAAAGCTTTGTGTACAGATTGTTTTAATTGCATGCGCCCAGGTGCTACTGAGTAGTTTTAATTAGAAACCTGGTCGCGTGCATTCGGTTCCCTCTCTTACGGTCTATGTCAGATGTAAGAAACGTCGGTCTGCGATAACTCATTCAGTTTTCTATCAGTTTGTCGTAGTTCCCGTGCGTATGGTACATGAAACGGAAACGTTTTATGCATGAATTATAATCCACTATTTCTGGTATACACACAGGTAATCAATTACAACAATGGAGATAGGTCGTAGGATTCCAGTTTCGATCTCGGCCCCACTAGTAACTGTTCAGTGAATGCAGTTATAGCTGGATATGCACCGAGCTGTTATATACCGATGTATACTCAGGAGCAACAGTACAAACTGATCTGGAAGAAGCTGATCGATGATCTTCTGAAATGGTTATGTTTAACTGCTTATGCCATTATGGTTATTGCAAATTTTTGTGATAGCCTACTATAGCTATTTTCATTCACTACTTTCATGTGGCATCATATTTTTGTGTAATTTATCATTACGAAGGAAAGGACTCATTGCACAAAAGTGTATAATCAGAATAATAGCTGGAGACCACCAAAGATCACCTTGCTAACATTTATTTAAAGAACTCAGGATATTCACAGTACCTTTGCAATTCATATATTCAGTTACGAAATTTGTTATTAATAACCCAACAAAATTTAAAAAAATAATAGCGAAATGCATAGCTACAACACTAGAAGAATTGATGACCTTCACTAGTTTGGGTTAAATCTGACTTTGACATAGAAAGAAATGAAATATGCTGCTATAAACATGTTTGGTCACATGTCAAATAAAATTAACAGTAAGACAATAGCCAATCAACATTTAAAAACAAAATAAAACAATTCCTGATTGACAAATCCTTGTACTCAACAGCTGAATTTTTAGACATGACGTAGTAACTACATTTACAAAATGCTATCTGTGTGTCTTCTCAAGATGGCACAACAATAACTATAACATACAATTTCAGGTTCCCTCGAGGGCTTTTGACCTATCAGGACACGCCTGAAGCAGATCTTCAACCTTTATACTGCTTTAAAAATTAAGGTAATCACGTCGAAACTAATAGTCAGCCGACAATCTCTATGCAGTATTCTAGAAGAACGTGGGCTAGACACCAAAACTCGAAAACTGATCGAACAAACACGGTCAGAAACCGAATTAAAAATTAAATTCTGGAGATAACGTTTCAGAACCATTATTAGTTGAAACAGGAGTAAGAGAACTAGGTCTGATCTCGCCATTATTATTCAATGTAGTTCTAGAAAAAGTAATGGAAGGGTGGGAAACGCTACTAATCAAACAAAACTTTTGGAAGCCAATCAAACTAAGGAGAGGTCAATGAAAATTGAACATTCGATATTTACAGTTTGCAGATGACTTAGCGATTCTGACAGTGAAGAAGCTGCAGTACAACAAATCGAGACCCTCAGGGAATGTGCAGAGAAGGTTGGCACTAAACTTTCGTAACAGAAGACTGAATTCAAGTTTTCCAAGTTAGGTATTCTGAAACTTAAAACGAATTATAGTGAAATCAACAGAATAAAACACTTCAAGTATCTGAGTGAAGTTATTGAACCAACAGTACTTGAAAAATAGCACAAAAACAGATTGCAGAAAATCAAGAAGGCGTCCAGCCTTGTTTCGAATTTCTGTAACGTACAATGCCTATCTAACAACACTAAAATCAGACACTACAACACAGTAATCAAACCGACTGTCATATGCACGTGGAATACTCTAATTGAATCGAAAGCTAGATTTAGCGAAAGTTAAGAAAGCAGAGAGAAAGATTATAACAAAAATTCAGGGACCTGAAAAACAAGAGATGGGTACAGACTGCAAACCATTGAGACAACAGAAAAAGTATAAAACATGGAAACTGACATCAGAAAAAGACGATTGAAGTTCTATGGACACCTAGAAAGATTACATGGAAACAGACAAACTAAATGGCAACTAGACCATGTGACATCACTTAAAGCATCAACACCATGGGTAACTGAAGTTAAGAAGCATTTAACAAAAGCAAAAATTAATTAACAAACAAATCAGACAGTAATACATTCTGAAGGAAAATTGATAAGTGGAAGTTTACTTCAAAGATGGAACCAGAACCATACTGACCACAGTGGACCAAAGAATGAAAAAAAGGCCTTTGGGGAAAAGATGAAGAAATATTGGGAAAATACAAAGAACTCAAAGAAAACTTAAAATCACCTGCTTATCGGTCTCCAACTAGGTTGTTAAACTAAGATGTTACACATCATTACCCTTTCTTACAATTCGCTTAACTTTTTAACAACTTATGGGTTGTACTTTACAAACATTTACTAAACAAAAATGTTAATAAAAGATCTTTTACATCTAATGTTCAGATGTTATAAAAAAATACTTACTTGGATATGTGTACTTTCTTTTATTAAGTTACCTACTCCTGTCAAAAATAAAAAATCCGAACTGATACTTGTTCCATCATTTACTACAATATTCTTTAAAATCATCTAACTTTAAATCACAACCAACAAACTCATGGTAAATATGATTTAAGTTTGTATCATCTTGTCCAGTTGTCTAAATGTACTTGAAAAATGTAGATTGTCTCTTACTAGTTGTGCTTCCTTCATATCTGCTACTAGTAAAATATTCTTTAATCACGTCCTGATTTTTGAGAATGAAATCATCGAATATTACAAGCGAATTTTCTTGGCATTCATGTAATGGTATAATTTCTTCATTATTTTCAGTAAAAGTAGCAATCTCCTCATTATTTTTGTCTTCCACTTTTGTGCACATTTTTATAAATTCTTGATATTTTGGGTGATTTATACTTTTATAGTTAACACAGAGATCATGATTTTATTCCAGTTCAACCATTCTGGAGCTATAATGTAGCTGTCTGTCCTGAATGTTGCTTTCCCATTTCTATATGGCCCTATTCGTTCATATCAAACAGAATTAGGTAAGAGCTTGCCATACAATTTTTTTGATTCTTTCCCTGGAATTCTATTGTTTGACGCCCAATCAGTTTTCATTTAATGAATAATTTTATATTAGTAGTAACTGAGTTGCCTATTTCAGTTGAGTGGTACATCATCTGTTCTCAAAAAAAAAAAGTATTGACTGTACCTATACCAGACACCTTGCACTAGTTGCTTTTTGTACATTTTTAGCTTCAAATACTATGTAGAAATATAAAAAAAATTATTGTGATGGAGAGTAAATAGATATTCCTTTGTCAATAAACCTTGCAAAGATTTTAAAAATGTATTCATACAAACAATCCTTATATTCACATTTTAAATAGAGCTATTATCGAAATTGGTACGATATTTCTTATGGATATAAACAATAATATTGGAAGTGTGCTTGGATTTAGTTGCCAAACATGCTTACAAAAAGATAGTTGCTAATGACGTTCCTAAAATTATTCAATTTCAGTTACTAAAGATACATTTTAATTGAGTGCATGGAATGTTTGTTTTTCATCTGCAAACTAATATTACTGATATATTCAAGCCCAACGCTAAATTTGGTGGACTACTAATTCATGAACCATATTTACCTATATTTATTCCAGTGTTTTATACTATTCTGGGTTTATAATTAACAACAGCAGATGAAAATGATAAGTGAACTGACTTCAGTGGTGCTTGTGTGATAGTTGTTTTAAAAATGACCTAATTAAGTTTATCCTTATTAATTCAATGGAATTGAAAGCTATCAATTTAATTCATTCCCTGTGACTGAGAAAAGTGTATATAACCTAAATTTTTCTAACAAGGATAGTGAAATTAACAGCTGTATAGGAGATTATTTGCTTCACTCTAGTCATGCTTAATTCTACAGAAGCATAACACTGTTAAAGCTAATAGATCAGATTACAAAATATATGATGTAATATCCAATAAAAACTTAACTGATAATTATATGGCAAGGATATTTGATTTAATAACCATATAGAAAGAAGGACTGATCATCCTTTGATGTCATCATCAGTTTTGTTCCATGTAACGTCGTAAATTTAACGGTGGAAAAACACAGAGGAAGTGAAATGAGGTGCTTAATGCTTTTGGAATTCTTGGGGAATTTTTCAAGGGTTATAAGGAAGTCGGGCTTGATCGCGATCTTCCTGTAATTTGCACATTGTTTTCAAGTGCTAATTGTGACGTGGGTCTGTACAATATCTATTAGAAGTAGGTTTATGTTATGTAACTGTGTATCTCTAATTACAAACTGTGTATTCTTTGTAGATGAAGGCCATTGATATGTGACAGTAAATTTAAAGTACTGTAATGTATTTATGGAAAAAGCTAAACGATGTTTAAAACATTGAAATTTTATAATGTGTGTATTTTTAAAAGAAAAACTTTGAGTAATGGAAGCTGTTCCATGCTTAGGGCATTTGTGTTTCTAATATGTAAAAGGCGTAAGGAAGTCCCTCTGCAATGGAAGTGGCTTGGCGCGATGTAAAAGGCGGTTTTGGCGGTCGAGCTGGGCGGTTCCTTGGTGTGAGCGGTACGCAGTCAGTGGCTAGCCGTCGCACGGTATCATCGACGGTGCCTAGGGAGGCAATTTGAAGCCGCTTTGCAAGGAATTTTGCCTCGGATGTGGATTTGACTGTTGCATGATACTCTCGGCGATAAGGAATGACTCTAACACAATACAAATCCATCACCAAGAAGAAACTGTATGAGCATTCAAACACCAAGTGCTGTGAGTACAGTTAGCCACCACGTCGCTTGCCGCCACTACTTCGCCACTGCTCCGCCAACTTCATACATATAGATGTCTATCAGAGCATGGACCATTTAATTTGTGTGAGTGATTTTAATAATAGTCAAAGTTATATAAACCTGTGTTTAGAACCATAACTTTTATCCTGACCATAAGCCTATGCAGGAACCCCTCCTAAGTGTTTATAAAACCGAGTATCCTGTTTCAAATGCACCATTATTGGTTATTTATGTTCGTCAGATTTGCAAGGATTATTAAAACTGAAGCTAGTGAGAATTTTACTAAAATACTCTCAACTTATTGCAAAGTATCGTTTTGCAAAATTTCAATGCCAGGGTGTGTAAATACTGCTGTCCAAAATATCTGCTTCACATGTGATGAAAAATGGCAAATAAGTTGTACTCATCTGAAACTCAGTTTAGCTTGAATTACTATCATGAACAATTTTTTAAGTTAATTGAGCTCAGTGTTGAATAGTTCGACTTGAAAAGAGTAAAAACATAAACTGTCCCAAGTGCAGATAAGAATTAAGTTTACTTGACTTGAATTTTACTACTGAAATAATCATAGAGTTTGACTAGTGATACAGCATCAGTTTGTGGGTCCCCACCATATTCCTCTCATATTATAAAGATAATTGGAATATTATTGATGCTAAGGAATTCTGATACATTTCCATGAATGGGAGTATAAACAGTGCAGTTGTGACATTATTTACTTTTATTTGTGGTATTTATATGTCAGTTAAGTCAGAAGACCCTCCTGGCCAATTTTAGTTCTGCACTTCTTGCAGTAAAATTTCAGTACTGATCCAAGTAACAATATTGAGTATAGCTCTTATTAGTGTGAGTTTGGTACGAATTTTGCTTTCCATGATTACTAGTACGTGCAGTATTGGTGACTGCTGCTACGCACAGCTCAGAGTGCCCTGTGTCCATTTGTATCCAGTGTATTATTCAAAGGGAAATATTGATGAAAGTAATTTCAGTAACTAATATTTAATTTTCTTAAACATATATTTCCAAATTCATGTGTCTAATTGGGCTGGCTACCGTTCATTTTTCATTCGTATATGAAATTTACTACTTTCATTAAACCCCAAAGTTTAAAGCCTGTTTCGTTTTTCTGTTAAATTCACCATATGCAAAATTACTGTCTGGTACCTTTATCTGTTAGACATACACACACGTTTAAAATTATAAATCCTCTCAAAGGGTATCATTAGTTAGTGTCACAACAGGCTAGTGTTATAGATCGACCGAAATCTACATGTATACCTAATGGTGTGTGGTGGAGAGTACTTTCGGTACCACTATCTGATCCCTCCAACCTGTTCCATTCGCGAATAGTGCGCGGAAAGAGTAATTGTCGGTAATCCTCTGTATTGGTTTCAATTTCTCTAACTTTCTCCTCGTGTTCAATACGAGAGGTGTGCAGGGGAAGCGACATGTTGTCTGACTCCTCCTGAAAAGTGCTGTCCCGAAACTTCTACAGCAATTCTCTCCGTTATGCACCATGTCTGTCTTGTAACGTCTGCCAGTGGCGTTTGCTTAACATCTCCGTAAGGCTCTACCGCCAACTAAACGATACCGTGACAAATCGCGCCGCTCCTCGTTGGATCTTCTCTATCTCCTCCATCAGTCCTACATCTACATCTACATCGACATCCATACTCCGCAAGCCACCTGACGGTGTGTGGCGGAGGGTACACTGAGTACCTCTATCGGTTCTCCCTTGAAGATTGTCGGTATGCTTCTGTGTGGGCTCTAATCTCTCTGATTTTATCCTCATGGTCTCTTCGCGAGATATACGTAGGAGGAAGCAATATACTCCATGACTCTTCGGTGAAGGTATGTTCTCGAAACTTTAACAAAAGCTTGTACCGAGCTACTGAGCGTCTCTCCTGCAGAGTCTTCCACTGGAGTTTATCTATCATCTCCGTAACGCTTTCGCGATTACTAAATGATCCTGTAACGAAGCGCGCTGCTCTCCGTTGGATCTTCTCTATCTCTTCTATCAACCCTATCTGGCACGGATCCCACACTGCTCAGCAGTATTCTAGCGGTGGGCGAACAAGCGTACTGTAACCTACTTCCTTTGTTTTCGGATTGCATTTCCTTAAGATTCTTCCAATGAATCTCAGTCTGACATCTGCTTTACCGACGATCAACTTTATACCATCATCCCATTTTAAATCACCCCTAATGCGTATTCCCAGATAATTTATGGAATTAACTGCTTCCAATTGCTGACCTGCTATTTTGTAGCTAAATGATAACGGATCTATCTTTCTATGTATTCGCAGCACATTACACTTGTCTACATTGAGATTCAATGACCATTCCCTGCGCCATGCGTCAATTCGCTGCAGATCCTCCTGCATTTCAGTACAATTTTCCAATGTTACAACCTCTCGATACACCACCGCATCATCTGCAAAAAGCCTCAGTGAACTTCCGATGTCATCCACCAGGTCATTTATGTGTATTGTGAATAGCAACGGTCCTATTACACTCCCCTGCGGCACACCTGAAATCACTCTTACTTCGGAATACTTCTCTCCATTGAGAATGACATGCTCCGTTCTGGTATCTAGGAACTCCTCAATCCAATCACACAATTGATCTGATAGTCCATATGCTCTTACTTTGTTCATTAAACGACTGTGGGGAACTGTATGGAACGCCTTGCGGAAGTAAAGAAACACGGCATCTACCTTTGAACCCGTGTCTATGGCCCTCTGAGTCTCGTGGACGAATAGCGCGAGCTGGGTTTCACACGACCGTCTTTTTCGAAACCCATGCTGATTCCTACAGAGTAGATTTCTAGTCTCCAGGAAAGTCATTATACTCGAACATAATACGTGTTCCAAAACTCTACAACTGATCGACGTTAGAGATATAGGTCTATAGTTATGCACATCTCTTCGACGTCCCTTCTTGAAAACGGGGATGACCTGTGCCCTTTTCCAATCTTTTGGAACGCTGCGCTCTTCTAGAGACCTACGGTACACCGCTGCAAGAAGGGGGGCAAGTTCCTTCATGTACTGTGTGTAAAATCGAACTGGTATACTATCAGGTCCAGCGGCCTTTCTTCTTTTGATCGATTTTAATTGTTTCTCTATCCCTCTGTCGTCTATTTCGATATCTACCATTGTGTCATCTCTGCGACAATCTAGAGAGAGATCTACAGTGCAGTCTTCCTCTGTGAAATAGCTTTGGAAAAAGACATTTAGTATTTCGGCCTTTAGTATGTCATCCTCTGTTTCGGTACCATTTTGGTCACAGAGTGTCTGGACATTTTGTTTTGATCCACCTACCGCTTTGACATAAGACCAAAGTTTATTAGGATTTTCTGCCAAGTCAGTATATTGAACTTTACTTTCGAATTCATTGAACGCCTCTCGCGTAGCCCTCCTCACACTACATTTCACTTCGCTTAATTTTGGTTTCTCTGCAAGGCTTTGGCTATGTTAAAGTTTGCTGTGAAGTTCCCTTTGCTTCAGTAGCAGTTTTCTAACTCGATTGTTGTACCACGGTGACTCTTTTCCATCTCTTAAGATCTTGCTTGGCACATACTCATCTAACGCTTATTGTACGATGGTTTTGAACTTCGTCCACTGATCCTCAACACTATCTGTACTTGAGACGAAACTTTTGTGTTGAGCCGTCACGTACTACATGATAGGAATCCCAGATAAATGAATAATACTCAGTAATCGGGCGAACAAGTGCCTTATAAGCCACTTCCTTCGTGGATGAGTTACATTTCCTTAAGATTATTCCGATGAATCTGAGTCTGGTGTCTACTTTTCCCTGTATCTGTTTTATATGGTCATTCCACTTAAGGCACTCTAGATAGTTACGCCTACATATTTTACGTAGACACTGCCTGCAGCTATTTGCCATCAATAGTGTAGCTGTACAGCAGTGGATTTCTTTTCTTATGTATGCGTACTATGTTACATTTATTTACGTTCCGGGTCAACTGCCAGAGTCTACACCTTTCATCGATTCTCTGCAGGTCGTTCTGCAAATTTTTACTATCTTCTGGCGTTGATACTTTGGTATAAACAGTTGCATCATCTGCGAATAGCCTTAAAAAGCATCCGACGCCTTCTACGAGACCATCTATATATATTGTGAACAGCAACGGTCCTATCACACTTCCCTGTGGTACTCCGGATATTACCTTTACATTTGTCGATTGAGTTCCGTTAAGAGCGACGTGCTGAATTCTATCTGCAAGAAAGTCTTGAGCCCAATCGCAGATCTGCTCCGATGCTCCGTAAGACCGCTTTTTTACATTAAACGGCAATGCGGGACGGTATCAAACGCCTTAATGATATCAAGGAACACGGCATCAGTCTGAGCGCCGTAGTCCACTTCACTATGGACCTTATGGAGGAAAAGAGCGAGCTGAGTTTCTGAGTTTTGCAGGATCTCTGTTTCCAGAGTCCTTGTTGTTTTTGACAGAGGAGTTGTTCATTTTCCAAGAATGTCATAATTCTTTAGACATGTTCCATAATTCTACAACATATCGACGTCAACGACACAGGTCTATAATTGTGTCGATTTGTCTTACTAGCTTTCTCAAAAACGGGAATGACCTGCACTTTTTCCGGTCGTTAGGTACCTTTCGTTGCTCAAGCGATCTACGATAAATTACTGCTACAAGGGGAGCAAGTTCTTTTACATAATCTTTACAGAGCCTTATAGCTATCTCATCCGGTCCTGAAGCCTTTCCACTGCTAAGCGATTGTAGCTGCTTTTCAATTTCGCGATCGGTTATCTCAGTATCTGCCATTTCGACGTTAGGTAGACGATTGAAAGGAGGGACAGTGTTACTATCTTCCGTGGTGGAAAAACTTTCGACGACCGAATTCAGTATTTCGGCCTTCTCTCATTTTCCGTTTCAGTGCGGGTGTGTCGGTGAGAGAATGAATAGATGATATTGACCCACTTACTGATTCTATATACGACGAAAATCTTAAATAAAAGGCAGTCTTCCAAACGAAGGTAGAATTGTTGTGGAACCTAAGGAATTTTATGTATCTGTAGTTAAATAAAAACATAGTTATGGGTTTGGACAGAGAGAAGTAATTTTGAAAAATCCGTAATTACTGACATCTTTTTATGATCTACAAACTGTAAAAGTCGCTGCATAGAGCGGTGAGAGGAATTTTGTGTTAGCCACTACAAATTTCTAAGACTCAACAAAACTTGATACGCTTTACTTCATATTTGTTACATTTCAGACAAATCGAAAAAAATTATCAATTGTTTGATTCATCTTGATCCTGTTACGTTACACGTATTTTATCTTACGAATGGAAGCAACGAAGTTTTTCTACAGTAAATGTGGAACCTAGATCCACCAAATAATTATTTGAAGGCTTATGATTCTTTTCTCGACTTTACACAAGTTATGCAAGTGAAAGGTGATGTTGATATAAATTCATATAATTTCATGACGAATTAGCCAATTTGTGTCGTATATGACAGATACAAAGAATGTAGTTTTCACTTAATTAAAAACCAATGAAACTTTGTGCAACATTTAATGAGAGAATTCCTGCAGATACCACGGCCTATTTAATTATGTATTGTAAAAGGAATCTCACATATGATGAATGGCACTGGATATTAACTGAAAATTTTTAAATAATGTAAATGATTTCTCTGGATAGCTCTTTTAGTGTATATTGTGGAGCTCAGTAGTGGTGATGGTGTTATACAGGTCCTGCATGCTTGAGACAACCGACTCGACTGGCCTGTTCAGAAAGTTGGCGCGACTGATACAGATATCAAACTACGCCTTTTGCTTCACTCTGGCTACATATCTCCATCTCGCGCGCTCAATATCTTCGTAGGCCTTATGCACAGCAGTTGATAACCTGATTCACAGATGCCACTGAGGGAATTTCCATTCAAGAAGGTATGGGAATGTACTTTATTTTTCATGTAAAACACACTCTTTTAATCTTAATTTACACGTTGTTTACAATCTGTATGTTTTTAAAGAATACCATAATGTAAAGAAAATAATATATTTACAAAAAAAAAAAAATCGATGGGAAAGTGTCAACTTGAATGAAGTTTATTATTCAAATACCAGCTATATATTATAATTTGTAAACGGTTTTTCTTATCCACTGCCCCACCCCCATTAGCAAATAGTCCAGCTGCCCATTACTAAATCATTTGCTGTCCTGCATTCTAGAAAAACAATTGGCAGCTAATCTGATACATCAGTAATCTACAAGAGAAGCAGATAGGACAGTAACACTCTCAAGAAGGGAGTGACACGTCAACAGCACCAGAAACAAACCAAGAAGGAGCTAATAAGAAGGAAGAAAGAAACAACAAGAAAAACCCTCCAGGTTCCTCTGATATGATCTGGAGCACTGCTAAATTTTATTCATAAAAATGTCTTATGTAACTGAAGTCCCCGCTCAAAAAGCTCAATAAAGCAAGCAAGCCTAATTTGTTTAAAGAAATTGGTGAGCTGAAAGTAAATGCTTTGTATAACATAACTGGATGTGGGCATATTAATACTAGATACAGATGAAAAATTTATATGGAGCTTAATGACGACCTTAAGATTCTTTTGCTACACAGATATCTGAAATTAATAACTAGTTGGGGTTTTAAATTTCTTGGAGATGGACTGATTAAATTGAGATACAACAGATTACTCGAAGAACATGGAGTGGACATTTTTTCTTATTATGTTTCTAAGACATCTTTGTTATTCCTTACATAAGACATCTTTATTTTTCCTTACAATAAAATGAACCTTAACCAACAAATTGTCCGCCCCGGTAGCTGAGTGGTCAGCGTGACAGACTGTCAATCCTAAGGGCCCGGGTTCGATTCCTGGCTGGGTCGGAAATTTTCTCCGCTCAGGGACTGGGTGTTGTGTTGTCCTAATCATCATCATTTCATCCCCATCGACGCGCAGGTCGCCGAAGTGGCGTCAAATCGAAAGACCTGCACTAGGCGAGCGGTCTACCCGACGGGAGGCCCTAGCCACACGACATTTCCATTTACCAACAAATTATATCTACTAACAATTTTATTTCGACTCATACACTTCAATCTTTATTTTATTTCCCCTCAGGCACATGAGTCTGCGAATAATAAAAAAATGAGTAAGTAGGAATGGACCAATTAAGTACAAGACACACGCACACACACACACACACACATACACACACACACACACACACACACACACACACACACACACACACACATATATATATATATATATCGGATATATACACACACACACACACACACACACACACACACATGTATATATATATATATATATATATATATATATATATATATATATATATATATATATATATATATATATCCCGTATGTGTGTGTGTGTGTGTGTGTGTGTGTGTGTGTGTGTGTGTGTGTGTGTGTGTTTGTACTTAATTGGTCACTTCCTGCTTCCTTATTTCTTTATTACTCTCAAACTGATGTGCATGAGGGGAAAGAAAATAAACATTGAAGTGTATGAATTGAAAGAAAACTGTTAGTAAATATAATATCTTGGTTCAGGCTCATTTTATTGTAAGAAGAAACAAACATGTCTTATAAACATAATAAGAAGGGAAAGAATATTTGGAATACTGACAAGAAGAAGAGTCAGGATGGTAGGATATCTGTTGATATGAGAGAATGACTTCCATGGTACTAGAGGGTGCTGTAGAGGGCAGAAACTGTAGAGGAAGAGAGAAATCGGAATACATCCAGAAAATAATTAAGGACGTAGGCTATAAAAGCTACTCTGCTATGAAGAGGTTGGCACAGGTGATGAATTTGTGCCACGCCACGTCACACCATTCACAAGACTGAGGACATTTCTGCGAGCACTTCATCGTGTTACAGTCTCTGAGCATGTTTTCTGAGTTTCAAATAAAAAATAAATAAAAATAATAAACATTTTTCGAGTTCGAAGTAAATGTTCAAAAAATTGCAGATAGCATTACTTATGTACAAGAAAGCATTTTTATTCACATGACAGCCTGCTATGGTCTTGGAAATTGCTATTTAACATCGATTGGATTTTTACTAGTCAAGTGCGTATGTGGTGTTAAAATCAATGACCCACGGACTACCAGATCGCCTAAGAGGAGCCTGATACCACGACATTGTGTAATTGTAAATGACGGTGGAAATTAGAAAACTTTCTCCTGCTGTGTCACATACGCAGTACATCCCATTCACCACCAGGATATGGATGTAGCAGGAGGAGGATGTACGCACTGTTTAACGAGTTCTTCGTTATTCTATACATATTTACACTTAAGTTCAATGTGGGATATGAAAAGTAAGAATGCACAGCCATTGTCCGCCGATACGGTTTTATATCTGAAGATGATCATGTGGTGATGGAAACCAGTCACCTTTTAATGAATGCGCCTTGCTATCCAGACAGTCATAATTATTTTTAAAGGCTATATTTTGATCGCTGATATCTCTAACAATATTTTCAAAGCGAATTGTAAGAAATTTTTATTATGATGACCAGCGTGCCCCGTACACTTCCTCCGTTGGCGACAGACTAAGCGGACGCACTACATGCAGCCAAAGGCTTTCACAAGAGCAGATAGCTCTTCGCCCCAAATTAACACTCGCCAGCAAGGTAAGCCTTTCTCTCTGCGCTGCGCACCGCGAATGCGAAGCCTGCAGCTCCTACCTACCCCTCCGTCCTGGCTCGGCTGTGTCCACTACCCGCCGCTCTGTCTCCTGGCTCGGCTGTGTGGGGTGTGGTGACAGGCATATCGCAGCCGCCACCATTTCCTGCGGCCGCACAACGGTAACTGAATCCACTATCACGGAAAGACATGCCCTCGATAGTAACACACTTCATATTGTGGGCAAACACAGCTGTAAAAATGCATTCTTGTTAAACAATACCATTTTCGGAACAAAAAGTTGCATCGTCGAGTACATCTGCATAGAAAAAACAGAGATAGGAAGAAAATTTGAAAAGAAATTTTGACGAGAGGTCTCGTGAAATCGTTGTGTAACTTGTTTAGACGCCCAATATACGAAATTAACAACGACCCTCAAGAGAATCGAGTACGCCATACGCAGTGTATTTAAATTCCAAATATTTACCTTTCATATCTGCCTAATATAATCCTAGTAGTCCGGAACAGCGCTGCTGCTACTGCCGCAGGTTCGAAACCTGCCTCGACTCTGTATCCATGGAATCCAAAAGGAATGTGTCATTCTCCATCGTAGACTTAAAGGTTTCGACTTGGTGTATCGAGCATCAGCTGACAATTAAGTACAGCCCATTTTGTCTCCATGTACCCGGCTTCGGCAACAGAACCTACCGTGTCAGTGCATCAGCAGTCATTTAGTATGGTGGCACTACCGTAAGACAGAGATTTAGGAACCAGGTTTTAAATTGTAAGACATTTCCAGGGGCAGATGTGGATTCTGACCACAATCTATTGGTTATGAACTGCAGATTGAAACTGAAGAAACTGCAAAAAGATGGGAATTTAAGGAGATGGGATCTGGATAAACTGAAAGAACCAGAGGTTATACAGAATTTCAGGGAGAGCAAGAGGGAACAATTGACAGGAATGGGGGAAAGAAATACAGTAGAAGAAGAATGGGTAGCTCTGAGGGATGAAGTAGTGAAGGCAGCAGAGGATCAAGTAGGTAAATAGACGAGGGCTAATTGAAATCCTTGGGTAACAGAAGAAATATTGAATTTAATTGATGAAAGGAGAAAATATAAAAATGCAGTAAATGAAGCAGGCAAAAAGGAATACAAACGTCTCAAAAATGAGATCGACAGGAAGTGCAAAATGGCTAAGCAGGGATGGCTAGAGGACAAATGTAAGGATGTAGAGGCTTGTCTCACTAGGGGTAAGATAGATACTGCCTACAGGAAAATTAAAGAGACCTTTGGAGAGAAGAGAACCACTTGTATGAATATCAAGAGCTCAGATGGCAACCCAGTTCTAAGCAAAGAAGGGAAGGCAGCAAGGTGGTAGGAGTATATAGAGGGTTTATACAAGGGCGATGTACTTGAGGACAATATTATGGAAATGGAAGAGTATGTAGATGAAGATGAAATGGGAGATAAGATACTGCGTGAAGAGTTTGACAGAGCACTGAAAGACCTGAGTCGAAACAAGGCCCGGGAGTAGACAACATTCCATTAGAACTACTGATGGCCTTGGGAGAGCCAGTCATGACAAAACTCTACCAACTGGTGAGCAAGATGTATGAGACAGGCGAAATACCCACAGACTTCGAGAAGAATATAATAATTCCAATCCCAAAGAAAGCAGGTGTTGACAGATGTGAAAATTACCGAACTATCAGTTTAATAAGTCACAGCTGCAAAATACTAACGCGAATTCTTTACAGACGAATGGAAAAATTGGTAGAAGCGGACCTCGGGGAAGATCAGTTGGTATTCCGTGGAAATGTTGGAACACGTGAGGCAATACTAACCTTACGACTTATCTTAGAAGAAAGATTAAGAAAAGGCAAACCTACGTTTCTAGCATTTGTAGACTTAGAGAAAGTTTTGACAACGTTAACTGAAATACTCTCTTTCAAATTCTGAAGGTGGCACGAGTAAAATACAGGGAGCGAAAGGCTATTTACAATTTGTACAGAAACCAGATGGCAGTTATAAGAGTCGAGGGGCATGAAAGGGAAGCCGTGGTTGGGAAAGGAGTGAGACAGGGTTGTAGCCTCTCCCCGATGTTATTCAATCTGTATATTGAGCAAGCAGTAAAGGAAACAAAAGAAAAATTCGGAGTAGGTATTAAAATTCATGGAGAAGAAGTAAAAACTTTGAGGTTCGCCGATGACATTGTAATTCTGTCAGAGACAGCAAAGGACTTGGAAGAGCAGTTGAACGGAATGGACAGCGTCTTGAAAGAAGGATATAAGATGAACATCAACAAAAGCAAAACGAGGATAATGGAATGTAGTCAAATTAAATCGGGTGATGCAGAGGGGATTAGATTAGGAAATGAGACACTTAAAGTAGTAAAGGAGTTTTGCTATTTAGGGAGCAAAATAACTGATGATGGTCGAAGTAGAGAGGATATAAAATGTAGACTGGCAATGGCAAGGAAATCGTTTCTGAAGAAGAGAAATTTGTTAACATCGAGTATAGATTTAAGTGTCAGGAAGTCTTTTCTGAAAGTATTTGTATGGAGTGTAGCCATGTATGGAAGTGAAACATGGACGATAACCAGTTTGGACAAGAAGAGAATAGAAGCTTTCGAAATGTGGTGCTACAGAAGAATGCTGAAGATAAGGTGGGTAGATCACGTAACTAATGAGAAGGTATTGAATAGGATTGGGGAGAAGAGAAGTTTGTGGCACAACTTGACTAGAAGAAGGGATCGATTGATAGGACATGTTTTGAGGCATCAAGGGATCACAAATTTAGCATTGGAGGGCAGCGTGGAGGGTAAAAATCGTAGAGGGAGACCAAGAGATGAATACACTAAGCAGATTCAGAAGGATGTAGGTTGCAGTGGGTACTGGGAGATGAAGAAGCTTGCACAGGATAGAGTAGCATGGAGAGCTGCATCAAACCAGTCTCAGGACTGAAGACCACAACAACAACTACAACGGTAAAATTAACAACTTGAGCTATCGCAGAACGTATTACTAAAGTACCGAAGCGCCACGAACATAACTAGCTAGCAGGATGTGATTTACATTACAGTGGACACACTGAGTCAATGGCAAGGACATGTTTGAACGCTTTTTCGACAATATTGTGAAGTATGAATTGGAATGTAAAATTTGTGATGATGTTGTGTTACTTAGTTGTATAAGCGTATGTGTCGGAAGTTATACCCACCCCAATGCATTTGAATACAGTACATGCAGAATTGAAAGGACACGAAAAGCTGTTATTTACGAAATTTTGCCACATGACGAGTGGGGTTGTATGACATGAATATGAAGAATGGCTATGACTCAGAGCTGTAATAGGCATGCCCAGTGTTGACATCATATCAGAGCATTGTGTATCTGAAATGAAGCTGTAAGAAATTGTAATTTTCATTTTAAAATCGCAATATGGTTCGTTCATACTTATTACCATTACTTTACATTAACAGAACTGAATACCATACTCTTTATGCTTACATAGAATTAAAGCAATATGCCTTAAGCGTGAATGTCTGTCATATCACTTGTCAGGTGATGAGAAGTGTGAGCTGTCAAGTCACAGTTTTACACTGTGTTTAGTAGCACATCACAAGTTATCATGCTGCAGCTGATTCCTTCAAGTCCACCTAACAAAGTTGATGACTATATCTGTTTCCACATACGTTGATTTACACAGATGTTAAGTGTGTGTGCTTCTTTGTTTTGGTTTTAACCACTGCTTATTGGTAAATCACAAGTTTTTTCACGGCCTGTTATGATATATGGACAGATTTTTGCGAACTATAGCGATGTAGCAGCATACCATTGTCACGTGCAGTTCGGGAATTGCTATTTTTCACTGTATAGGTTCGAATGGTTCTAAGCACTATGGGACTTAACATCTGAGGTCATCAGTCCACTAGACTTAGAACTACTTAAACCTAACTAACGTAAGGACATCACGAACATCCATGCCCGATTCAGGATTCCAACCTGCGACTTCAAAAATGTGTTAGGATCAATTACAGAATACTGATGTGTAAGAAAGCCCACAAAGACCGATATTCAAAATTGGATGTAACAGATGAAAATACGCAGTTTTGGTACGATTTGCCACAAATATGGCCTCGGGTGGGCCACAGCTCAGAACCACACGAAATGTTATTATAACATAAATGGCTGATTCCAAAAGCAATGGCAGCAATATTTCGCTTGTGAAACTGTGGGTCTTCGGTCTTATTACAAGAGACATCCGAATGACCACATAATCAACGTCTAACTGAAGAACGTTAATAACAATAACAAATCAAATAGCAATGTAGTAGCACAAAAAACACGTATTTTTGCATTTTGTGATATACTGCTGTATTTCGCACTGCTGAACATAATTACGCTATCTGAACATCAAAATTTTTCTCCTGGGCTGATCGTGTTGCACAACTATTCAGTCTTCAAAGGACAGTTGTGGGATTTAAATGATGCGATGAAAACAAAGGGGAAATGAATACCAAAGCAGACACCTGTGCTACAGTACGCTTGGCAAAAGGCAGGTTTGATACTGACATATCAATTTCATCATTTGATAATGTAATTCTCTTGGCGTTTGATACCGAAGTTATGTGGGATGTGAAAAAGTGGCTTGTGTCAGATGTGCGTAATGTCAACTTTGCTTTGATTACATCATAAAAATACCACACCTGTGCTTTGGAAAGCTGTACAATGCTACCAGGTCAGTAGAAAAAGTTTGCTATCCCGATAATTGTTTTAAGAAGAGCAGTTAATATAGCAGTTGGTCACTGCACTGAAATGTATGTGTTTTTGGTCCTATTTTATAAATATTTGGTTTATAGATATTTGTTCCCCTGTTAAATAGCGAATAGTTGGTCATCCAAATATCTCTCACGGCACGATGAGCAGTTTTATCTAATGAACGAACGAAATATGTTACCGTGTTACCTTGGACTGAACTATGTGATCATTTCCTTCAATATCTCCACGGTTGTTATTCCCGTGGAGCATTGATGTAGGTGTCAGAAGACATTGAGGTTTTGCATTTTAAAAAGTGCATTGTTTTAAATTTCTGAATAATTAAAGTTATGAGTGTTCCAAACATTCTGAAATATCAAGATCTGGCGGGATATTCGTGCAGCTTTTTTTCCAGACAGTAAAATAAATGTAAATGTCATGTGACTAGGGCCTCCCGTTGGGTAGACCGTTCGCCTGGTGCAACTCCTTCGATTTGACGCCACCTCGGCGACTTGCGCGTCGATGGAGATGAAATGATGATGAATAGGACAACAGAACACCCAGTCCCTGAGCGGAGAAAATCTCCGACCCAGCCGGGAATCGGACCTGGGCCCTTAGGATTGAAATTCTGTCGCGCTGACCATTCAGCTGCCGGGAGCGGACTTCAGACAGTATTTCATTACATATATCTGCGCCATATTAGGTAGTTCATTGTTGGTATTACCTGCATGAGTAGCACGGTCTGATTCAGAATACACTGAAAGTATTTCGGAGGCGGTTCAGGAATATTTTCTGACAATTTTGGAACGCAGAACCTTTGGTCGCCGGTGGCTAGTTACAGAGTTATAAAGTATACATGATTTATTCGGTATTCTCCTGTAATTACTTCCGTTTCAGTGAAAATACCTTCACAACAGTAAAAGAGGCTTTGAAATGGAATCACCAAAGGCCGAATAATAAACACAGAGAAATCCAAAAACCTTCGGACGATACAGAAATACTGCTTTGTGATGGTGATCGCTGAAGGAACAGCTAATAACAGTACCTTTGTGTCGGTCTTCCTTGGCATTCAGTGAACCATTTGACGAGGTGCGTATCGATCAACTTTTCATCTTCCAGCTGATCGATTCTGCTGTGTATGATTGTTAATGTACAACTGATGCTGCCCGAAAAACTCACGGCAGGAGCCGGCAGTGCTGAATGCAAGCTTGATTGCCAAGGACAAACCGGACATTACTGTTTCCTACAGCAAGCACCGTGAGTGGATGGATCAAGTTTGTTTCCAAAGTAGGCACGGTGTGCACCGTCGACATTTGCATCCTTGTGTGGTAATGATCATCAGAAATTGTGCTACACATTGGAGGATTCCTGACACCTTCGCTGTCTTCACCTGATTTTTTGCAACGTCACCAGTTTCACAGTTTGGCATCTCCCTAATTTCACTTCATCCAAGACTTTTATTCTCATACGTCTTCGAAATTGCGTCAACTGCTGGGGTCGATCTGAACTGTTATTCTGAAATACCAGCTACGCCAAGATGAGGTGGTAACACAGATATGTCGAAACCGGTAATCAATAAAAAGATTTGCAGATGATTTTGGCATACCTGATATAATTCAATAATGTAACTTTTATTCCTACCATTTTCTAGTATCCTTCCTTTGTAACTTCGATAGCTGTCGCTAGAATTCCTTTTCCTCTCAATCTGTCTCCCACCATTTTTCGCAACCATGTTACGGAGAGTTCTTCGTTCCTTTCCTGTACGCCACTAGTTCGACTTTACCGATCCGTTTTATTTTCTCCATTCTCCTCTAAATCCACGTCAGAAACACTTCTAACAAAACATTTAATCACATTTTTTTCTCAATTTCATCCCTACTCCGCTGCATAATAAGCGTTTCTGTTTAAGGAAATCTTGATTTTTCGTTGTAATTAACACGTACAGATATCATTTATCTTGCTGCCCAAATATCTATACCCTGCACCCGCTTTAACTGGACCGACTGTTGTTTTCACTTTCATGTCTTCTTTGTCATGTACTCTCAACATCTCAGTTTACTTTGTGTTGATTTCCGTTCTGTACTGTTGCAATTCTTCTTCAAGACTGTGTTTTTTAAGACATATTGATTTGTATCCAAGGAGTATCACGTCATCAGCAAGTCATCATACTGCTAGGAGATGGGTACGCATCTGACGGCATGCTCTACCTAACATGTTCCAAAAACGCCACGCATAACAACGGCATTCTTCCGGAGCTCACACTTCCGTTGGTGATAGGCAAGTAGCCATTGTACTAGGAACCATTTGCATATCCGAGAGAAGGATCGTCTAACCATCCAACAGTACAGGGTCAAATTTCGAAGCTCGGGCCGATCGAACCAATCGGTTAGTAACTTCTGTGTTAGATGTGGTCTGTGATGCGCTATTTAGTTCATTGGTGGTTCACAAGAAAACCCGAATTCCGTGATGTTTTGGTACCAAAACCGCAGATTCCAAGACCCTGATGCACAGACAATGGCTGATATTCTTAAAATACATTCCTAGATCCAGATCTTGAAGAATTTTGATTTTTTTAATGTCTTTGTCCGTTACAAAGGTACAGATGTTCAAATTTACTTTACTTGTAGAACTAAAATGCGAACTTAATATCCGAGGTGGTGAGAAAACGTAGTTTATAAAGTGAGGTACCATGGAGAAATAAGCTGTAAAACTGTCTCCGTTAACACTAGAAGGATTCAGGAAACACGTGTTGTTGTAGTTACGAAACACACAGAAATTTTTTTGAGTGTAAAATCCGGTGCGAAGAGTAAAATTATACATTTGTGTTATTATACTATCACGTAAGTAGACTATTAGAATTTTACTAACCCATAAAGTTCTTTTCGTATGAGTGATGCTTCCTGGTGTAGCAAGGAAAAGAAGTTAACCAGTAGAGAATTTCTCCTATCGGAGAACAAAAACAAAAGTGCATTTGCTAGTCTTTATTGAAAGACTCTGCCGGCTGCTGTGGTCGAGCGGTTCTAGGCGCTTCAGTCCGGAACCGCGCGACCGCTACGGCCTCTGGTTCGAATCCTTCCTCGGGCATGGATGTGAGTGATTTCCTTAGGTTAGTTAGGTTTACGTAGTTCTAAGTCTAGGGGACTGATGACCTCAGATGTTAAGTCCCATATTGCTTAGAGCTATTTGAACCATTTTTGAAAGACTCTCACAGTCAAGTGGGGCATCAACTTCGTCATTCTACCTCCGTCTGCCCCTTCACAAATTTCCTCTACTATTTTGTCGTCCGAACATATTCGCCCTGTTTTATGCTGAGAGAGAAGGAGAGAATGGCACTGAGGAAGAGACGAGAAAGTAATTAGTTTTGGAAGATTGTATACAGGGTGTCCCATTTGTCTTGACCAACCTAAATAACTGTTGGTCCAGATCCAAATTACAAAATGTTTCAAACAAATGTTCCTTAGCGGTCAGGGGGACATCAGTCAGCATGATTGCCTTCGTTGTATTTTCGTTTTTTGCAAAGATATGAACAGCAGCATGCCTGTTTTTTAAATGGCACCTTGTATTTCTTATTCGGTAATTCATTTCCTCTCCCAAAGCCCTATTCAAAAATGTATCACAGTGCACCATTCACTAAAACACAACGTGATTCATTACATAGCACAACATTGACGTTGACGGTCCGAGCTCTTAGTGCAGGTACTCGGGGTAATAGAACAGATCCGCGTGCTGACATTGACAGGGGACAAATGCAAACATAAGTAAAATGCACACACGTCATTCCGTAAACCATCATCAGTTGAAGAGTTGTGTGAGTAAAATGTACACCAACGAAGAGAAGGTAGAAATGCTACTCATCTATAGGGAATGTAAGTTAGTAGAACAGTAATTGCAATACTGTTTTCTTCTGCAGGGTTACATTTAGTACAGTATTTTAGTACCTGTAAATACTGTTGTGTAGAGTAGTCATACAGTAAAGGCTGTCCTCCCTACAAACTGCATCGAAATAACGTTCCTTTTATTGTTGTTGTTGTTGAAGATAGGCGAAATGCTACGCAGACTGCGGGACTGTACAGAGAGCGATATCCTGACAGGAACCCACCTTCCCGACGGATGTTTTCTCGTCTTGTTGCGACGCTTCAGGAAACGGGAAGTTTCAACCCATAACAATCGTCGTAGCACTCGCACAGACGAAGCTGCCGAAGTTCCTGTTCTCGCTGCCGTTGCTATGACTCCACATGTAAGCACACAGCAGCTTGAACACGAGATTGGCATTCCTAAAACCATTGTACATCGTATTCCTACACCTGACCGGTTCCATACTCACCATGTACACCTACATCAAGAATTGCACGGGAATGATTAGCCAGAATCGTGTACAGTTCTGTCAGTGGGCGCAGCAGGAAATCCTCGCCAACCCGAACTTATTCTCCAGTGTTCTATTTACCGATGATTGTTCCTTTTCTAACAAAGGACAGGTAAAACACAAGGAACATGCATTATTGGTCCAACGACAACCCACGATGGCTTAGACAGGTGGAACATCAGCGTCAATGGAGAATTAACGTCTAGTGTGGGGTGCTTGGTACTACAATAATAGGCCCTTATTTCACCAATGGTTGTCTACACGGCTCGGGGTATGCCAACTTCCTCAGACGAATTCTTCCTCCTCTTCTGGATGAAGTGCCGCTAAGAACCAGAATGCTTATGTGGCATCAACACGATGGATGTCCAGCACGTAATGTCTTGCGTGCTCGTCCTGTTCTGAACCGAAGGTATCCTGCCAGATGAATTGGTCGATTAGGAACAGTTACTTGGCCTGCTAGGTCTCCTGATTTAAATCCTCTGGACTTTTCCTTTGGGGATGCATTAAAGACGTTGTCTGTCGAGATATTCCAATAACTCTAGAGGACCTTCAGGAACGTATTTTGCTTACTTGTAATTCTCTTCAGCTGGCAACACTGGAAGCAGTAAACTATCCTTTCATTCAACGAGTGCACCAGTGTATCGCTGTCCAGGGTCTCCACTCTGAACACCTTTGACTGTTCTACTCCTGGGAAATGGTACAAGAGTGTCAAAAAGTCAATTTCGTGTTATGTATTTTTGTTCAAAGTGTTCAAATGTGTGTGAATTCGTAAGAGACCAAACTGATGAGGTCATCGGTCCCTAGTCTTACACACCACTTAAACTAACTTATGCTAAGAACGGTACGTACGACCATGCCCGAGGGGTGGCTCGAACCTCCAGCGGAAGGGGCCGCGCAGTTTGTGATATGACGCCTCAGACAGCCCGGCGACTCTGCGCGGCTTATATTTTTACTTGGTTCTCATTTGTTTTCTGACAACTCGAGCACGTGGATGAGTTTGTGATCCCGGGATCAAGGTCAGTGTTGTCTTACGTAATTAATAGCTTTGTGTTTCAGCGAATGGTACACTATTATACATTTTTGATTACGTCTTTAGGAGAGGAAATGAATTACCGAATAAAAAATGCAGGATGCCATTTAAAAAAGTCATACCGCTTTTCATATCTTTGTAAAAAATAAAGCTACAACAAAGGAAATCGTGCTGATTGATGTCCCCCTGGCGGCTTAAGAACATTTTGTCGAGGAATTTTGTAATTTCCATCTGGACAAAGAGTTATTTAGGGTAGTCAAGATAAATGGGACACCTAGTACAGTGGTTGTGATGTGGAAAGTGAGAAGAAAACAATGGCAGTGAGAGAGTGAGAGAGAGAAGAGCACAGTGGCTGTGGAACACAGTTGGCAGTGACATAAAAATGCTAGCAAAAGAGAGAAGGGGACAGTGCCAGTAGGAGAGGGTTAAACGGAAGGAGAAAGACGAAGTTGGTGAGAGCCAGTGCTAATGAAAGACAGAGTCTATGACAATGACAGAGAAGGCAAGAGACGCAGTGACAGTGAGAAGAAACATCAGCATTAGGAAAGAATGAATGAGATTGTAGCAGTAAATGAGAGCAAGAGGGACACAGTGAAAGTTAGGGGAGACAGTAGCAGTAGGAGAGAGCGAAGGAGACTGTGGCTGTGAAACGGGGGTCAGTGACAGTTAGAGAGACAGAAAGAGATAATGACATGAGTTCAGCTGAATGAATGAGTGACAATGGGAAAGTGGGAATCGATACGACTTTAGCGATGGACTAGAGGGCGCGAGTGAGTTACAGATAGGGGAACTTGTCAGAGTAGGAGATAAGTTTCATGTTAAATAGTGTGCTAATAAGATCACATACCAAAATTTTTGGGAAAATACTTAAAGGTGTTGATTAAGGTAGACTGAGGCACCTGGTATACTACTTTTAAGAGTATTTAATAAACAGAACTATATTCGCCTTTTTTGTACTCCGGTAGGAGCTTTTCTCAGCTGGTAGAACAATCTCTCTGGAAACATAGGAATAAATTGCGGATAGAACTCAAAATCAAGATGCTCTAATTCTCTAAGGAGGCACCAAAAGCCACTGGCCCCTTACACCAGAGAGCTCAGAAAAAAATTTCTGAACAATCCCTGATGTTTCGTCGGTGCAGCTCGTGTTTACCGTGTTTTCAGCTGCCAGTACCAGGGTGTTGAAATGGAGAATTGTTCGTCGCCGATACTACTTCTTGGGTATTTTCTGTTGACCACCAGAAACTGGGTCATATCCACCTCTCATAAATGTAATGAGATTAGTTTACGAGCACCAGTTAATGGAAATGGGCTTTCCATTCTGGGTGCGGGAGACAGCTTGCCTCCTCGCTGTGACAAAGAGCCCCAGCTCTCCTTACTGGTACGACTGCTTGGAGTGCGAGGGAATTTGGCGAGAAAGTGTGGTGAGGGGTGGGTGGTGAGGTGGGAATGAGCGCGGGAAGCCGCGAGGTGCGCCGGCCGCCGCCGCCGCCGCCGCCGCCGCCGCCGCTCGCGTAATTGCCTTAACTTGATGGACCAATTCATCATGCGTAATGAAGTTATGAGCCGGTGGCGGCAGCGCGACTTGCAACGCCACACCTGGCCGGCTGGGCGCGCACCTTCCTCCACTGCGGCCGAAGGGGTGGGTGTTGGTGGGCAGATACGGGGACCTGGCTGCAGGTCCTCAAGAAACCCCTGAGACGACAAACAATTACCGAGCGCTATTTCTAACTCTATATGGAAAAATTTGGAGAGCATCCCCTTCTTTTGCCTCCTCACAGTGTCCTGATTTCGGGGCTGCCAGTGTCCTTAGTCATTGATTTAAATTCTTATCACGTATCAATTCTATAATTAAAAGGTAGGGAATGCAGCAAAGCTTCGAAAAAACCTGTAAGGTAGGAGAGGGTAGTTGGAAGAACTGAAGCTACGAGAGCGATTTGTGATTCAGCCTCGGCTGCTCCATTTGTAAGCGTATTGCTCGAGGAAGTCAAGCTGAATTTTCCCATGATGATTTGACAACACCGCTACTGATTCAGACGATTTTCTATTCTCATTGCATGTAAGTCCCCGTTGTTCGGGCATCAGTCACAGTTCTTTGAATAGTAAGTCCCTGTTGTTCGGGCGTCAGTCACAGTTCTTTGAATAGTAGTATTCAAAGAACTGTGACTGACGCCCGAACAACAGGGACTTAACATGAACTGAGAATAAAAAATAGCGCATTGAGAATGGCTAGCTACTAGCCGAAATCTGGATTTGCTTAGTAATATCTAAAAAGGGCGATTGATTGCTGCACTCTACAATTTACAAATTATGAATTTTGTGAACAACTTGATGGTGTAGCAACGGATAACCCATTACTTCCTGTATAGCTAATTTCTATCTGTAGAAAATCGAACACTCGGCTTTAGAAAAAGCAAATAAGATCCATCTCCCTGGTGTCGGTTTGTGGATGACACATAGTCTGACTACGTGGTAAGAAAGTTTTGGAGAAATTCCTTGGTTTTTAAATAACATAAATACAAAAATCCAGTTCACCATGGAAACAGAAAACGACAACAAAATACCTTTCTTGGATGTTTTAGTTTAAGACAGATGGATGGAAGTTTGGAACGTAAGGTTTTTCGAGAAGTAACGCACACTGGCAAATATTTACATAAGAATTAAAATCACCATCCAGAACCAAAGAGAGGTGCCATTAAAAGTCTTGCCGATAGAGCCAAAAAGATTTATCCACCGGATTACCTGGACACCGAATGAAAACGTCTAAAGCAGCCTTTCGAGAAAAATGGCAATTCGGGAAAAGAAACAAACAGAATTCTATGACAAAAAAACAGTAGGCCGAAGGGCAAGCATGAAAACCGACGATAGAAGAACACAGTTTCTCTAGCTTTTATTAAAAAAGTAACAGATCAGATCGGAAACATTATACAGAAATACGACATTAGAACGGTTTTTAGCCCAACGAAGAATGTACACTACGCGATCAAAGGTATCCGGACAACTCCAAAAGACCGAGCGAGGTGGCGCAGTGGTTAGCACACTGGACTCGCATTCGGGAGGACGACGGTTCAATCCCGCGTCCGGCCATCCTGATTTACGTTTTCCGTGATTTCTCTAAATCGATCCAGGCAAATGCCGGGACGGTACCTTTGAAAGGGCACGGCCGACATCCTTCCCTAATCTGATGAGACCGATGACCTCGCTGTTTGGTCTCTTCCCCCAAAACAAACCACAACAACAACTCCAAAAACATACGTTTTTCATATTAGGTGCATTTTGATGCCACCTACTGCGAGGTACTACATATCAGCGACCACAGTAGTCATTAGATATTGTGGCAGAGCAAAATGGGGCGCTCCGCGGAACTCACGGACATCGGACGTAGTCAGGTGATTTTAGTGTCACTTGTGTCATACGTCTGCACGCGAGATTTTCACACTCCTAAACATCCCTAGGTCCACTTTTCCCGATGTGATAGTGAGGTGGAAACGTGAAGGGACACGTACAGCACAAAAGCGTACAGGCCGACCTCGTCTGTTGATTGACAGAGACTGCGGCAGTTGAAGAGGGTCGTAATGTGTCGTGCTGAGTACTTTGGCATTTTTACAACGCTTCCAGGGTAAGGAGGTAATTCTTCGCTTTGCAGTAGTCAAGCACCACATTCGAACTGGTGAAGTGGACAGAATTTTGAAGAGGACCAGTCTCGCCAAAGTGAGACAGCGGATACGACAGACAAGGTACGAGCTTGATGCTAATGCCACGAACTTATTTGAGTGTCATCTGTCTTTGTCATCAACATTGTCACCATTAGATTGGGAGTTGGTGGATGTAGCCGCGGCAGCGCAATAACAAACAAGTTTATCCAAGGCAATGTCGAAACAATGTGCCAAGTTCGACAGACTGAATCACGGTGGAAGTGTTGAGAAATCCGATAAGGCCAATAGAACGTTTGTTAATATTTCCAACCAAGAACTGGACGACGGCTCTATATCAGCGCTGAGTAAAGGTCTCATATTTCCTCCAGCCCCACGACGTCTGCCAATACTGGATGTAATTAGTGGAATAGAGCACTGCATTAGAAATATTTCTTACGATGCAGTTGAGGACGTCAGGCTAACTACCAGCCATATCCTGGCGAAAGCTATGCCAGCAAAATCCAATATTAACCAGGAGAAACGACGTCGGTTATTACGTGAGAATGAAGACTTGCCAGCTGACAAAGGGAATTTTACCGTGGTTCTGAACTCAGCAGACTACCACCTGAAGATGCTACATTTACTAGAAGACCCCACGTACCGCAAGCTTAGTCGTGATCCCACACAGGCCATTGTCAGAAACACAGTTATTAAAGGATTCTGGTTTACCAGATGAAGTGGTGAAGAAATTAACGCTTCGTGCCGCTATACCACCCAGGCTTTATGGATTACTAAAGGTAAACAAGGAAAGTCTTCCTCTGAGGCCCATTGTTAGTGCAATCAGTGAGCCCACCTACAGTCTTGCTAAACATCTGGCAGGATTATTAGCACCAAAATTGGGACATTCTGAACACAGTGTTGTCAATTCGCAGAAAGTTGTTGAGACACTCAAGAGAATGAAGATAGGTCCAAATGACCTTATGGTTAGCATGGACGTTGTGTCACTTTTCAGGAGGGTGCCAATACAAGATACACTGGATCTTTGGGCCCATCAGTTTCTGTCTGGAATCATTAAGTTGTTCCGTCACGTCCTAACGAAAACATACTTTTTGTACTGCGATAAATATTATGAGATGACTGACTGCACAACCATGGGATCACCACTGTCTCCAGCAGTCGCAAATTTCTTCATGGAGTACTTTGAGGAGCAGGCTCTGCTAACTGCGACATTACGGCCATCTTGCTTTCTATGATACAATGATGACACCTTCCACATATCGCCTCATGGTGAAGATACACTACAGCAGTACGTCTATCACATGAATGGTGTCCACCTCAACATTAAATTTACTGTCGAGATGGAGAAGCACGGCAAGGTACCATTCTTGGATGTTTCGGTTGAGCGGAAGGCAGGAGGCAAGCCGTGCCATTCAGTGTACCAGAAAGCCACACACACTGATAGGTACTTGAACGCCAATAGTTGCCACCACCCTGTACATAAGAAAGCTGTCCTGAACACGTTGGTTCATAGGGCCAATATTAATTCTGACGATGCCCAACTACAGTCTGTATTGCAGAAACTTAAAACGTGTTTTCAGGGAAAATGGATACAGCAAAGGGGACATCGAAAACGCTTTCAAGCGCCGCCGGCGAAAGACACCTGGTGAATCAGTAGAAGAGGCCAAACGGACTGCATTCCTGTCACACTCTGGAGCAACTAGCAGCAAGTTAGGACGTCTGCTCCAGAAACATGGGCTAAGACCCGTGTTCCGGCCCGCACCCAAGATACGAGATATGTTGCGCCCTGTTAAAGACGACATTGCTCTTCGAGTGTCCGGCGTGTATGGTGTACACTGTGAATATGGCAGCATGTATATCGGACAAACAATTCGCACGCTTGCGGAGCGTTGTGCTGAGCACAAGCGCCATATAAAACGAACAACAACAATTTCAGCAGAGACCAGGGGTACACACTCTGCAGGGCATGGCGGTGGGTGTTGGACATCGAAAGAAAGCAAAGACAGATGCGCGACGCGGGAGCGGCAGTTTCAGAAGTGGCGCCTGCCCATGGCGCCACCTGACGTCACCGGTGCTGCCACGGGCAATAGCTTCTCTAGTTGCCCTTGTCGACTTACGCGCGTGCGCCACTTTGGGACTATCTGACTGGCTGCTGGTGATGTCATCATGCCCATATAAGCGAGAAACCGTAGCAGCCCCGGCAGTCAGTGAACTCGACGATGGCGGAGATGGTCATCGAAAGCTCGAGGATTTTATTCGAACTGACACTGCTTAAAAACCGAGAACTTTTTATTCAGGGTCGTAATGTGTAATCTATCCAGACCATCACACAGGAATTACAAATTGCATCAGATCCACAGCAAGTACTATGGCGGCTGCTCATAGGCCGCACTTCACACGGTAAATGCCAAACGACACCTCACTTGGTGTAAGGAACATAAACATTGGACTACTGAACAGTGGAAAAACGTTGTGTGGAGTGACGAATCACGGTACACAATGTGGCGATCCGATGGCATATGTGGGTACGGCGAATGCCCGGTAAACGTCATCTGCTAGAGTGTGTAGTGCCAACAATAAAATTCGGAGGCGGTGGTGTTATGGTGTAGTCGTGTTTTTCATGGAGGAGCTTGCACCCCTTGTTGTTGTTTGTTGTTTTGTGTGGCAGTATCACAGCAGAGGCCTACATTGATGTTTTAAGCTCCTTCTGGCTTTCCACTGTTGAAGAGCAATTCGGGGAAAACGATTGCATCTTTCACCACGATCGAGCACCTGCTTATAATGCACGGCCTGTGGCGGAATGGTTACACGACAATGGACTGCCCTGCACAGAGTCCTGACTGAATCATATAGAACAACTTTGGGATGTTTTGGAACGCCGACTTCGTGCCAGGCGTCACAAATCGACATCGATACCTCTCCTAGTGCTACACTCCGTGAAGAATGAGCTGCCATTCCACAAGGAAACTTCCAGCACCTTATTGAACGTATGCCTGCGAAAGTGGAAGCTGTCATCAAGGCTAAGGGCGGGCCAACACCATATTGAATTCCAGCGTTACCGATGGAGGGCGCCACGAATTTGTAAGTCATTTTCAGCCAGGCTTGGAGAGGCTTTGGGAGAAGAAGAGGAGGAAGGTGTGTAAGTAGGAGGGGAGGTAGGACTATAACACACATGCAGATGTCGCCACTCTCTCCTGGCGAGAACTTTTGGGGTCGGTTTTTGCAGTAGTCGTGTTATAATTATTCTTCACAATTCCCTGAGATCTGTTGCATTATGATCCATCGTTTCATGACAATTTCGATGTGCAATCAGAGCAGTGGAGGATTTTCCATCAGGTGTGGTAGAATGTATTGGCCCTCCTACATTTCAATTATAGTTTGCTTCCCTCTCTCATTCCCTGTATCTGTGCGTACGTTCCTCAGCATCTATTTCCTTAAAAGATTGGCAGAGGGTAATTCTTACACCAGCAGCTGTAGGACAGTTTCCCACCGTTTTAGAGTGGTATTGTGGACTAGGGCACTCAGCAAAGTAAATATTAACACACGCGATCGGGAAAAGCGGTGGCGGGGGGGGGGGGGGGGGAGCATTGGATAGTGGGTGCAGATGGGAGTGGCTGTAGGACAGTTTCGAGAACCATTTAGTGGCGCTACTGTGAACTAGAGCTGTTGGTCTTCAAACTTCGAGGCTAACATACACAAGCACGATCGGGAAAATTGGGCGAAGGGGGCGGTGGAAATGTTGGTGGTGAGGGGAGACGGAGTGTGGAGATAGCTGTAGGACAATCTAGCAGTAGGATAACAACCTTAAAAATAAGTAAAGTAAATAAATAAAGACAGAACTTTTCATCTTTTCTCTTCAGTAGCTCAGCACAGACTTAGCCTTTCTCCTGGCAATTCCCGGGGGATGGGGGGCGAAGTGGGTGAAGTGAGGGCAGAAATGAGTGAGGGTACAGGAAGTTGGGGAGGGGGAAGGGTGGGGTTCTGACATCATCAGTGTGACAGTTTCATATAAACCGCCACAAGGAGGTGGAGGGTCCACCCACGGAGAGCTGCCGTCTTGAATAAATTAAAAGTGTCCCAGTATCCTCCTTACCCCCGCCCCCACCCCCACTGACGTCAACTATAACGTTAACTACTCCGATGTAGTGCCATCCTGACCGAAACACCGAAACGAGAATATAATCACTGAAAGCTTTTCCTCTGAGACAAAAAAAAAAAAAAAAGGATTGTTGAAATCCTGCTGCTAGTGATGCTGTGCTATCTTACCATAAGTTTAAAAACGAAATTACTCCTCTGTCCTTCATTTAAGTTTCTGTGCGAGGTATGTTGCGGTACCGCGCTGTTTAACCACATTACCGCCGGCCGCGGTGGTCTAGCGGTTCTATGCGCTCAGTCCGGAGCCGCGCGACTGCTACGGTCGCAGGTTCGAATCCTGCCTCGGGCATGGATGTGTATGATGTCCTTAGGTTAATTAGGTTTAAGTAGTTCTAAGTTCTAGGGGACTGATGACCATAGATGTTAAGTCCCATAGTGTTCAGAGCCGTTTGAACCATTTTTGAACCACATTACCACTTGTACACTCTGACACTACGTTTCCCAGTTACCTGTCCGTGGTTCCATCCTTATTTGTTCTCAAATACAGTATTTCCCCAGCGACAATTCTTACTAGATAGTCGATCCTTTCAGTCTACATCGACATGTGCATCTATATCTACATACGTAATCCACAAGCTACAGTACGTCGCGTGGCGGATGGTGCTCTGTACCATCATTAGTCGTTTCCTTTCCTGTGCCACTCGTAAATAAAGAGAAGGAAAACTAATTATCTCTATGCATTCATATAAACCCTATTTTCTAGTATCTTATCTTCGCTGTCCTCCCACGAAGTGTATTTTGGCGGCAGGGGGATCGTTCAGCAGTGAGCTTCAAATGCCGGTTTTCTAAATTTTCTAATATTGTTCCTGTAAAAGAACGATGCCTTCCCTCCAGTGATTCCCATTTCATTTCCCAAAACATATCCGTAACACTTGGGTGTTGTTCGAAAACAACGGTAACGAATCTAGCATCCTGGCTCTGAATTACCCGATGTCTTCCTTTAATCCAATCTGATGCCTCACAGAAACCACAAAAGAAGCGAAACCAATATTTTGAGAGGTAGTGCTGCTGATGTATGTTGAATATTGGCTCTGAGCACTATGGGACTTAACTACTGAGGTCATCATCCCCTAGAACTTAGAACTACTTAAACTTAACTAACCAAGGACATCACACACATCCATGCCAGAGGCAGGATTCGAACCTGCGACCGTAGTGGTCGCACGGCTCCCGACTGTAGTGCCTAGAACCGCTCGGACATCCCGGCCGGCCAGAACAGACTCGTGTGACCCATTCTTGAGCACTGCTAAAGTGTTTGGGATCCCCACCAGGTCTGATTAAAAGGAGATATCGAAGCAATTAAGGGGCAGACTGCAAGATTTTGTCACAGGAGGTTCAATCAACACATTTCGATTCTACACAGAGTACACGAAAGAACTTGCCCCCCTTCTAACAGCCGTGTACCGCAAGTCTCTAGAGGAACGGAAGGTTACAAATGATTGGATAAGAGCACAGGTAGTCCGAGTTTTCAAGAAGGGTCGTCGAGCAGATGCGCAAAAGTATAGGTCTACATCTCTGACATCGATCTGTTGTAGAATTTTAGAACATGTTTTTTGCTCGCGTATCATGTCATTTCTGGAAACCAGAATCTACTCTGTAGGAATCAACATGGATTCCGCAAACAGCGATCGTGTGAGACCCAACTCGCTTTATTTGATCATGAAACTCAGAAAATGTTAGATACAGGCTCCCAGGTAGATACCATTTTCCTTGACTTTCGGAGGGCGTTCGATACAGTTCCGCACTATTGCCTGATAAACAAAGTAAGATCCTACGGAATATCATACCAGCTGTGTGGCTGGATTGAACAGTTTTTAGCAAACAGAACACAGCATGTTGTTCTCAAAGGAGAGACGTCTATAGGCGTTGAAATAACTTCTGGCGTGCCACAGGGGAGTGTAATGGGACCATTGCTTTTCAACATATATATAAATGACCCAGTATATAGAGTCGGAAGTTCCATGCGGCTTTTCGCGGATGATGCTGTAGTATATAGAGAAGTTGCAGCATTAGAAAATTGCAGCGAAATGCAGGAAGATCTGCAGCGGATAGGCACTTGGTGCAGGGGGTGGCAACTGTCCCTTAACATAGACAAATGTAATGTATTGCTAATACATAGAAAGAAGGATCATTTATTGTATGGTTATATGATAGCGGAACAAACACTGGTAGAAGTTACTTCTGTAAAATATATGGGAGTATGCGTACGGAACGATTTGAAGTGGAATGATCATACAAAATTAACTGTTGGTAAGGCGGGTGCCAGGTTGAGATTCATTGGGAAAGTCCTTAGAAAATGTATTTCATCAACAAAGGACGTGGCTTACAAAACACTTATTCGACCTGTATTTGAGTATTGCTCATCAGTGTGGGATCCGTACCCTGTCGGGTTGACAGAGGAGATAGAGAAGATCCAAGGAAGAGCCGCGCGTTTCGTCACAGGGTTGTTTGGTAAGCGTGATAGCGTTACGGAGATGTTTAGCAAACTCAAGTGGCAGACTCTGCAGGAGAGGCGCTCTGCTTCGCGGTGTACCTTGCTGTCCAGGTTTCTGGATGAGGTATGGAATATATTTCTTCACCCTACTTATGCCTCTCGTGGAGATCACGAATGTAAAATTAGATAGATTCGAGCGCGCACGGAGGCTTTCAGGCAATCGTTCTTCCCGCGAACCATATGCGACTGGAACAGGAAAGGGAGGTAATGACAGTGGCACGTAAAGTGCCCTCCTCCACACATCGTTGGGTGGCTTGCGGAGTATAAATGTAGATGTAGATATGTTTGACGGAGACGCTCTGTGAACTTGCATGGGAATCCCTAGAGGAAAGACGACATTCAGTTCGATTAACACTACTGAAGAAATCTAGAGAACCGGTACTTGCAGCTAGCCACAGAACGGTTCCATAGCCACCAACGTACATTCCGCGTAAGGACGACGAAAGTATTGAAAAATTAGGGCTCGAAGTGGGGCATATAGATGGGCGTTTTTCCCTCCCTCTACTGGCGAGTGGAACAGGATAGGTGTCCTCCTCCATATACCATAGACTGGCTGGGGGAAAACGTAGAAAATGTAGAGCGATTAAATGTAATTTAAAGTTCTATGTAGAATTGGTTTGGAATGTAACATGTCCAGAGCGTTGACAAGGAGAAGGGAACGGACGATAGGTCATGCATTAAGACATCACAGGATATCTTCGATTGTGTTTGAGGGGCAGTATATTGAAAGAGAAATTCGCAGATCACAGCTGCATGTAGGAGTTGCATTAAATGCAACGGCAACATGCAAAAATTTGTACCCAATCCGGACTCGATTCCGGATGCTACACTTCTCCAGAACTCTTGCCTTAACTGGATTGGCCATATGAGCACACCTCCGGATCCGCAAAAATCCCTACATGCCGCACGCTACAGTTGTGGCGTTCTCCGACCATTATCCCCTGTTTGCTCGGAGCTATTCAGCTGAGTGAGTGCATCCGCACAGAAGATATCATTTCACCGGCAAGGTGCATGTAAGTACGTTTTTGTGTCTGTGGTGCCAGTTCTTTCGCACATGTCTTAAGGAACAGACACTACACAGGTAACTGTGGACCTGTACGCAGGGAGACCTCCAGGGGAAGTATGAGATTGGAATACGTCCGACACAATCTTGAGGAAGCAGGGTACAAATGCCACTCTGAGAATTTTGAGACTGGCGTAAGAGAAGAATTTCGCCGCACATAGAATCAGTCAAAGACTGACGATATAAAAGGAATAATCATTTTATAAAACGCTTCCCCATGTCAACGCCTCCACAAATCTTGGTCAGTATACACATAGTCTTGCTTAAAGACCTTCTGAATCACTGGTGAGTTGCTGAATGCTGTGGCGAGGAAAAGGTTTTTAAGCAGCACGCTGAACCAGTGGTGGTAGTTGCACAGAGCGGGAGGTTGGCGAGCGGACCGTGTGGTAGTACGGAAGACGCCAGTGTCGGCAATGTCTGTCCGTCTCTGTCTCTCTCTTCTCCTCTCTCTCTCTCTCTCTCTCTCTCTCTCTCTGTGTGTGTGTGTGTGTGTGTGTGTGTGTGTGTGTGTGTGTGTGTGTGTTTGTTTGGGGGGGGGGGGGGGAGGGTGGCGGAGCAATCACGCAAGACCAGTGCGAATGACGGGAGTGTCCGAATACCTTGGGCTGGATTAGAAAACTTGTTTAGATGAGATGGAGCGTGCGGATGTTTTGTGAAGTGTGAGGCGTTCGCAATCAATTTTGGAAGGCTGTTACTGTGGTGAGCTGGAGCTCTGAGCTTTGGAAGATTGTTGGCGTTACGGCTCACCAGACGTGTTATGCAGGTCTTCGCTACAGCCACTGGATTTTGAATTTATGCCTTTGTGGGCATTTTAAGGCTTTAATCGCTATTGTTAATCTCTCCTCACGCTGTGTTCAGGTGGCTGGTTGCATATTTCTTACCTAGAGGGTGAAACTGCGAAAGAAGCAAGTTTGGCAATTTTGACATGTGTAGCTGCCAAGTACGACATTTGCGTAAGAACGGCTTTGGATATCGGCGTTTTGTCGATTGCGCACATTGCAGTAGCTAATTAGGCGCATTTATTAAAGTGTGCATTCCTTGAGTTAACTAACTTCACTTCTCTGTTTGTTATGGATGCTCGATAATAGTCTGTGGACTGTTTCGTAATTGAAAGCGGCCTGCAGTGGGTTTGTTCACTCTTGATCAGCCAGTGGGATAATGCATATTCTGGCTCTGGTTTGTAAGGTTTCATTGAGCTCCATGTCCTGGTATGGGTACACGAGTTTTTCGAACTTACGTTTTCGAGGGTATTTTACTGCTTCTGCCTTACCCGCTGCTATCGTAGTTGATTGCCAAGGATCACTAGTCGTTTGTTGATGACAGTATATTGCTCTGAGATGAAAAGATATGTGATTTTGTTATCTCCCGTGATGTACTACAAAAAGGCGGTTAAAGCTGACTTTTCGCGATTGCATACTGGTATTGGTTGACAATAAAAATTTCTGGTGAATACTTTCGATTACTAGTTTCGTATTACCTTTTCGCGATTGCATACTGGCATTGGTTGACAATAAAAATTTCTGGTGAATACTTTCGATTACTAGTCTCGTATTACGGGCGAAGACCTTTTCTAGTGTTTTAATGTTTTGTGTCTTTTGATGTAAAAGTAGTTGAAT
This sequence comes from Schistocerca piceifrons, assembly GCF_021461385.2. Lineage (NCBI taxonomy): Eukaryota > Metazoa > Arthropoda > Insecta > Orthoptera > Acrididae > Schistocerca > Schistocerca piceifrons. The sequence goes on along the minus strand of NC_060140.1, from coordinate 785,620,675 downwards.
GAAACTGTTCTCTTCTAAAAGGAAACTGTAGGTTAAATAGTTCCCGTTTGATTCTATCATTCTATTTGACATTAATGCTGTTTCTTTTGGAACTTGGTCCTTTGTGTTCTGTTTTTTGCAGACTAACGTATTTACTGATTAATTACCGATGTATATCTTTTGAGTGGTAAGGAATTAAAGCTATTAGTGTTACAATGTTTGCGCTAGTAAATCTAAGATCTTGAGTGAATGTTCAGTAGATTTTCGCTGAAATAGTCATGTTTTCCAACGAACCTGCTCAGTTAGTGTAAAGTCTTAACAGGGAGCGGTTTAACTTCTATGCCACTGGTTTTATGTCAACTGAATGAGTGAAAACAGAATCAATCGCGCCAGCTTCCAATGCCGGACACGCGCGGAAAAACTTTCCTCTCTTGGACGGCCGTAAATTAGGCTGGCCGCCGAATATGATTCAAATGGGCGTATAAATGCCACGTGAGGTGAAGCCTGGCCGGAAGATGGCTGTTTTAGTACAGGCTCGCTGTATAGCCGCCGTGGTGCTTCCGGATTTATGGGGACGAGCGCCTCTGCACCGGACAGGTTGGCCGCCACCAGCGCCGCCAATGCCTTCACGCCGAGTTACGGCGCCGTAAACATGTACGCCCGTAGCGCCACCCCATGTGATGTGATGCATTGGGCACCTCCTAGATAATGTCGCCCTGCTGTGAAATAAGAACTGCCGGCCTTAAGGTACTTACCAGCTTCTGGGGAGGGGAGACTGCATCCTTATTCGTTAAATTAAATAGGATAATTGTCAGGAACTCTGATACCGATTTAAATGACAAGCGGAAAAATGCTACAAACGGAACACAAAATATCTCTCTGTTTATTAAAAGACTCTCACTGAAAATGATGTACTAACTGCTGCATTTTTACGTTTCTCAGCACGTTTAAAAATTTTCACGAGAATGTTGGCATGGTAACATACTCGCGATCTATTAAACATGCAACTCACCTCTCACACCCACAAGTAGCCCTAGCTGTAACTCGATGAAACCTGAAGTCTCTCATGCGCCTCCAATCCTAACTGCACATTCTCACTCACGCACTCGACCCAGGTCATTGTCATCTCTTCGTGGCTACCCAGTTGTCTCTGTGTCCTGTCTGAAAAGCAGAGTCGCCCTCGCTGTGTTCTACTACTACTAATACTACTACTACTACCACCGTCTCCCTCATGTTCTCTCTTAGTATCTCATTCATTCATTCTTACTGCTGCTGTCTCTCCTCACTAACTCTCTCTTCCCCGTTGTCACTGTCATATACTCTGGCTCTCATTATCACCACCTGTTACCCACTTCAACCTTTTCTTTCTCTTTATTTCTCTCTCTCTCTGGCACTGTTTCCTTCACCCTTTTCGTAGCACTGTTCTCTCACTGCCTACTATGTTTCACTGCCGCAGTATTCCTCTTTATCTGACAAACTGCCATTGTCTTCTTCGCTCTTTCTATGCCACAACCACTGTCAACTATCATCCAGTATTTCTTGTTTCTACACCTTCTTCCCGCAGCCACCGTCTCCATCTCTCTCAGCTTAAAAAATCGCGAATACATCCACATTCGAAAATTTTTGTGAAAATTTTTAAAGGTGCTGAGGAAAGTACACCGAGGCTGCTGGTACCTCACCTTTCAGAGTATTTTAATAAAGAGGGGCATACTAGTCTTTTTTGTGCTGGTTCCCTTCTTTTTCCTGCCACAGCAGAGCATGCTACTCGTATGAAAAGAACTTTATGGCTCAGCAAAATGTTGATGGTTTACTTATGTGAAACTGAAATAATGAAAAGCAAAGTTTACTCTACAGACCGGATTCTTAGAGCACAAAAATTTTGCATGTGCTTCAGTACTACAGTGCAGGATTCCAGTAACCTTCCAGATGATAACGGAGACACTTAACATCACATTTATTATTACTACGTCACTTTATAAACAACGTTCTCTCCTCACACCGCGTTTTACGTGCGTATTTTACGTGAACAAGTAAGGTAACTTTCAACCTATGTATCTCAGAAACGGATAAAGATAACTAGTAAATTTTCAAGGTAGTTCGGGACTAGAATCACCAGAATACGTTATTAAAATTACAGGCATTTGTTGTGCTTAGCAGTCTTGAAATGCTCGTATGGGGTTTCGTCCGCTGCAGACGGCGAAAAAATGGTGAAAAATCTTTTTTTGGGTTTCCTCAGGAACCGCCCAAGAACTAACGCAAATGCGTCGTTCATTAATTCATTCATTCGCTTATTCATTCATTCGTTCATTCACTGCTATACCCTTCAGTTTAATGAAATCATACGTTTATCACAAGTATAACCATCGTCAGCCAATTTACTATTTACGTGCATGTCTTACGTATGCTTGGAAAGGAAGTTCACACCTCTGCATCTGGGAAGTGGATAAAGATAAGAAAATTTTCAAGTTCGTTCGAGATCGGGATCTTAGGAATATATGGTAAAAAGAGCAGGTATTTTTTGTGCATAGCCATCTTCGAATCCGTCGCTGGGTTTGTTAACAAAAATCGTGTTTTCAAAATTTTGTAAGCCCACATTTATTAAAATTTTTAAAAATTGTTCCCGCAAAATTTACACAAATGCAACATACATTCATTCATTCATTCATCACTGGTAAAACCGTCTATTTTTAAGACAGGGGATAACACGGATTTGCTGTAATCGTGAATCATCAATCGATTTATTTAATAATTTATACGTATAATTTATACGTGCGTATTTAACATAGGAGTATACAGGTAGTGTATCTTTGAACCTCTGTCTCTGGGAAATGGATAAAGATATTAAGAAAATATTTAAGCAAGTTCGAGATCGGGATATTAGACATATATCGTAAGAATTTCAGGCATTTGCTATGCATAGCAGTCTTGGAATTTGCTGGGGTTTGGTCACCTGCTGATGGGGACAAAATGGTGAAAACGCTGTTGTGGGTGGTTTTCTCGTGAACCGCCCATGAATTTAGCAGATGCACGATTCATTCATTCATTCATTCATTGACGGGTATATTTGTCAGTTTAATTAAATCACGAGTATACCCGTCACCAGTCAGTCTGTTTAATTTTCACATGCATATTTTACTTGTACAAATAGAGTAACTTTGATCCTCTGTATCCTGGAAAGGGATATAGACATCAAGATAAATTTCAGTTTTATTCGAGATCGTGATCTTAAGAATGTATCGTAAAAATTACAGCAATTTACTGTGCACAGCCATCCTCGGCTAGGTTTTGGGCCACCTGTAACGGTGAAAATATAGTAAAAACATTTTTTATGGGTATTCCTCCATAATTCCCTTTAATTCCACCGTAAACCACATCAAATGCAAAAAGAACCAGCCGATTTGCTCCATTTGCTTAAGCACAAGGAAGTGTCTGATATTCATACTTCGACCGTGTATTGTAGGACAGTGACACTAAGACGATCCTTCTGTCCCAAGCCTAAGGGCTATCCATAGCACTTGACCCTACCTTTTTATCCCCAACAGAACGCGAGGAATGAGCACCGGAAGATCCCGTTATTATGCGCTGCGATTCGAACATCTTGGTAAGCACGCTGTCGCAAGCATACCAATTGACAGCCACTTCGTGAGGCTTTAGTGGCAACTTGTTCATGCACTGCACGTTGTCTACGATCTTCTGTCCGCCTCCAGCACTAGAGTTCTCTGACAATGCCGACCACTCGCGCTGGCTAAGCCAGAAAAGTCAATAAACAAACTTCTGTGGAAGACCGAGTCAAAAGCCAACAGGCAATGCGCTGTCTGGCATTTGCTAAACTGTTTCCACAAACCATACACCAGTGAGAGCCTTTCACTGTCCACTCGCACTCTGTTGTCTGTGTGCAAGACATTCTGCCTACCAATTCTCAAGCAGATAACTTTCCTGGGTAACTATAATAAAGCTTTTGTCAACAACAAAAATCCCAAATTAAAAAACAAAATCTTCATATGCTTGGAGAAACTATAAAGACCCATACTATAAGCGAATTTCAGAATTTTTACGTGATTTTTGTAGGAGATCAAGAATTCATTCATGTTACCAGTTAAATATAGTCAAATATAGTCATCTCAGACCACAATCTATTGGTTATCAACTGTAGATTAAAACTGAAGAAACTGCAAAAAGGTGGGAAGTTAAGGAGATGCGACCTGGATTAACTGACTAAACCAGAGGTTGTACAGAGTTTCAGGGAGAGCATAAGGGAACAATTGACAAGAATGGGAGAAAGAAATACAGTAGAAGAAGAATGTGTAGCTCTGAGGAATGAAGTAGTGAAGGCAGCAGAGGATCAATTAGGTAAAAAGACAAGGGCTAGTAGAAATCCTTGGGTAACAGAAGAAATATTGAATTTAATTGATGAAAGGAGAAAATATAAAAACGCAGTAAATGAAGCAGTCAGAAGGGAATATAACCGTCTGAAAAATGAGATCGACAGGGAGTGCAAAATGGCTAAGCAGGGATGGCTAGAGGACAAATGTAAGGATGTAGAGGCTTATCTCACTAGGGGTAAGATAGATACTGCCTACAGGAAAATTAAAGAGATCTTAGGAGAAAAAAAAGCCACTTGTATGAATATCAAGAGCTCAGGTGGAAACCCAGTTCTAAGCAAAGAAGTGAAATCAGAAAGGTGGAAGGAGTATATAGAGGGTCTTTACAGGGGCGATGTACTTGAGGACAATATTATGGAGATGGAAGAGGATGTAGATGAAGATCAAATGGGAGATACGATACTGCGTGAAGAGTTTGACAGAGCACTGAAAGATCTAAGTCGAAACACGGCCCCGGGAGTAGACAACATTCCATTAGAACCACTGACGGCCTTGGGAGAGCCAGTCCTGGCCACACTCTACCATCTGGTGAGCGAGATGTATGAAACAGGCGAAATACCTTCAGACTTCAAGAAGAAAATAATAATTCCAATCCCAAAGAAAGCAGGTGTTGACAGATGTGAAAATTACCGAACTATCAATTTAATAAGTCACAGCTGCAAAATACTAACGCTAATTCTTTACAGACGAATGGAGAAACTGGTAGAAGCCGACCTCAGCGAAGATCAGATTGGATTCCGCAGAATTGTTGGAATACGTGAGGCAATACTGACCCTACGACTTATCATACAAAATAGATTAAGGAAAGACAAACCTACACTTCTAGCATTTGTAGACTTAGAGAAAGATTTTGACAATGTTGACTGGAATACTCTCTTTCAAATTCTAAAGGTGGCATGGATAAATTCAGGGTGTGAAAGGCTATTTACAATTTGTACAGAAACCAGATGGCAGTTATAATAGTTGAGGGGCATGAAAGGGAAGCAGCGGTTGGGAAGGGAGTGAGACAGGGTTGTAGCCTCTCCCCGATGTTATTCAATCTGTATATTTAGCAAGCAGTAAAGGAAGCAAAAGAAAAATTCGGAGTAGGTATTAAAGCCCATGGAGAAGAAATAAAAACGTTGAGCTTCAAAAATGGTTCAAATGGCTCTGAGCACTATTGGACTTAACATCTATGGTCATCAGTCCCCTAGAACTTAGAACTACTTAAAACTAACTGACCTAAGGACAGTACACAACACCCAGCCATCACAAGACAGAGAAAATCTCTGACCCCGCCGGAAATCGAACCCGGGAACCCGTGCGTGGGAAGCGAGAACGCTACCGCACGACCACGAGATGCGGGCCGTTGAGGTTCGCCGATGACATTGTAATTCTGTCAGAGACAGCAAAGGACTTGGAAGAGCAGTTGAACGGAATGGACAGTGTCTTGAAAGGAGGATATAAGACGCACATCAACAAAAGCAAAACGAGGATAATTGAATGTAGTCGAATTAAGTCGGGTGATGCTGAGGGAATTAGATTAGGAAATGAGACACTTAAAGTAGTAAAGGAGTTTTGCTATTTGGGGAGCAAAATAACTGATGATGGTCGAAGTAGAGAGGATATAAAATGTAGACTGGCAATGGCAACGAAAGCGTTTCTGAAGAAGAGAAATGTGTTAACTTCGAGTATAGATCTAAGTGTCAGGAAGTCGTTTCTGAAAGTATTTGTATGAAGTGTAGCCACGTATGGAAGTGAAACATGGATGATAAATAGTTTGGACAAGAAGAGAATAGAAGCTTTCGAAATGTGGTGCTACAGAAGAATGCTGAAGATTAGATGAGTGGATCACATAACTAATGAGGAGGTATTGAATATAATTGGGGGAAGAGGAGTTTGTGGCACAACTTGACAAGAAGAAGGGACTGGTTGGTAAGACATGTTCTGAGACATCAAGGGATCACAAATTTAGCATTGGAGGGCAGCGTGGAGAGTAAAAATCGTAGAGGGAGTCCAAGAGATGAATACACTAAGCAGATTCTGAAGGATGTAGGTTGCAGTAAGTACTGGGAGATGAAGAACCTTGCACAGGATAGAGTAGCATGGAGAGCTGCTTCAAACCAGTCTCAGGACTGAAGACAACAAAAACAACATAGTCAAATAGCAAATAAGTTCTCATACGTTCTCTTCTCCGAAGTTTATGCGCACCAAATTCAATGTGCTAAGCGATTTTGGAAAGATACATTGACGAGTAATGTGTTTCGATAATGTCAAAGGAAATGTCAGATTGAGCATCATAGTTTTCCAGATATGACAACATTAGTGTGAAACTACCTACAGAATGAAAAAAATTTCATCCATTAATAAGAAAATACGTTGTTCCATGTCCAAATATTAAATAAAAATACGTTATTCCATGTCCAAATAAGATTTTTACTTTGAAACATGATAGCGATTTATACGTATTAGAAGCTCACATTTTTGTAGGAGATACGTTAGACCGGAGCACGTTAGGGACTTCTGGCAGACAATATATGTCACGAGAAAGCCGAAAGATTGGACCTTAAACGTCAGGTAGCTAATTTTAATGTTTTATTCCATTACAGTGAGGAACATTTACGTGTCATGAAATGAGGTCGCTTTCAACTAAATCATCGTCTTCTTCTTCATGGAACAGGGTGCGCGGTCTGTTACGGAAACCATCTTGCTGTCGGACATTCGACACTTCGATTTTCAGTCGACTTGTAGGTCGTGGCGATTGTTGACAGACGATAAATGGTTCAAATGGCTCTGAGCACTATGGCTCTTAACATCTGAAGACATCAGTCCCCTAGAACTTAGAACTACTTAAACCTAACTAAGAACATCACACACAACCAAGCCCGAGGCAGGATTCGAACCTGCGACTGCAGCGGGCGCGCGGTTCCAGACTGTAGCGCCTAGAACCGCTCGGCCAATCCGGCCGGCGACAGACGATAATTTGGCAAATTTTGTCAGTGGATATACCAGTCGACATTATATTTTTTTAAAAATTTGTTTTTAAAATTAGATTTCTTTTGCTCTTGTCGGATTTCTCTCCTTCGTAATTGGACGCGAATCCTTTGAACACATTTGCAAAACAAGTGAGCCAATTACAGCATAAATGTAGCGACACAGATGATATATACTCATAGACTGTAATGATTAACAATATAAGTAGTGGGGGAAAGTGACAAATCTTGGCAATAATGATGAAAATTCCTAAGCCAGTGCCAAAGTTTAACTGTTATTGATTCTACCTTGAATTTACGAGGAATTAAATATACTACTTGAAACCATGTAAAAAACCCTCACTCTGTTGTGATCAGTCACTAAGCTGTAATATAGTAATTGAGAAACAAGTAAATACAAGTATTTTTTAATAATTGCTATTACATTTTGAACCCTGGTAACACATATCAGCCTCGTTATGCAAAAATTGATGTCATTTTATGCCATGTGTTAAGTTTTCAAAGAAATGAAAATCAGATACTGTTTTCGCCGGAAAAGTTTTATTTTTTACAAATTCTTTATTCTAGAGATTTCTTCGAAAAAAGAACAGTATTAGCAGTTATAAAGTGATTATCGATTACTTTTTTTAATTGTTTTCAGCGCAAAGTCATGAGAAAGCCACGTACAACCCTCCACGCGAAGAAATGATGTTGATGCGGGGTTTGAGCACAGTTCTGTTGAAGTCAGTGAATTAGCAGTGATTGTGTACTCGCCTAAGTGAGTTACCATTAATTTTGTCCCATTAATTAACCCCTGATTAGCGTCAATATTTTCAGTTAACGTAATAATAGTATTTTTGTTTAAAATAAATTGTTTAGGTGGTAAACTAGACGGATTTATGATATTAAGAAATTGTAGAGGGTACTATTGAACGTTCTTTATTTCTTCCAGTTGGACAGATTCAGAACTGAGGTAAATATTTGCCTCTCCAGGTAACAGTTTGGAATGATATATTAATTAATTGTTTTATAGTCATTTTTGGACATATAATCGCTGTTGAATAGATTTGCTAAACATTTTGTTCATTGATTTCTGTCGCACTGAATGTCTTAGTGACAGAACAATCGTACAACGTTTAGAAGCTGTAATCGCTTCGTTGAAGTACACTGTTTGATTCTCTAAATCACCGTTGCCCAATTTAAGTAACCATTCAGTAAACATGTGCTCACCATCTTGCCTCATATTTTGAGTCAACTTACGAATTTTAACATGGTTTTTCTGTTGGCATTCTTACGACGGGGAATGCTTGACGGAAGTCTCCACGAAACAGAATTATTTTTGGTCTGTAAGGAGATTATTACCATGATGTCCCTTAAAAGTCGATCGACAAATTTTAGGACGTCTTTGGGAACCAGAGCAATCTCGTCCCGAACGATGAGATCAGAGTTACGGAGATTTTGTGCATCCTTGGTGTGAGACCAGTCTATTCAAGATGGGTACGGGCAGTGTGAAAATGGAATTTGATGTGCGTCCCCTGTTGGGATATTGGCGGCAATGTCTCTCCATGCGACTGTTAAAACGACTTTTCTTTTTACCCCGGGAAAGCTGCGTACACAAACATTTTATCGGAGTATCTCGGTCCGTTAATGCAGTAACAGATAGGAATCTTATTTCTCACGGAATGTAAGACTTCATCAGATATTGCCTTCCGTCCTTCGTTTACCTTTCCGAAAGCTGTCTTGCCGTTCGTAAGTTCTTCTTCTGCGTTGTAGTCTCCTGTCATGTATTCTATGGCGATCACGGGAGGGTTCGAAAGGTTGAATTGTAGGGAAGATTTCCCATGAGATTTAAATGTGAGGTTGTAGGCTTCCCGTGGCGTGTGTTTACTTTCAAAATCTGAAAGTGCGGCCTAAAACGTAGTCTAAAGCTCAGTCATATTGGTAGGAGAACAGAATATGCAGGTGATGGCAAAAAGCCATCGCATTTGCCTTGGCATTTGGTGTGTCGATACCTCCTACATTAACGACGAAATATAATTTTTCTGCATCCTGCGAAAATGAGTTCCACAGTATTCCATCAACAGTACGTAGATCGTCAAATACTCCTTTGACTTGCAGAAGTGGTAATCGATGTTGGTTGGAATGTCAGTGTAGGGGTGTCCAAACATTTGGTGTTTTTTCTTCTGAATACTCCATTGTTGTTTGGCCATACAAAATGATCTGAATATCGTGGTAAGGTTATTTGCAGGCAGTGATATAATCAATGCAGAGTTTAAAAAATATCGTGAGTTGGAAATCCCTATGGAGGTTAGCAGCTTTATATCCTGCCTGGAAGAACACCATATGTTTTTGCGGTAAGTGGATAGGCAGTCACTCGACTGTATGAGATCCGTGAAAAAGTCGGCGCTCGTGTAGTCGTCATATAGCCTCTAGTAGACTTACAAAACGACAGCTCAGGGTAAATGTCAACTTCGTCGACGTTGAGTTGTTGTTAACCGACAGAATCTGAATGCAATTGTAAGGTCGAGCAGTCATGTCCTTTTTACACTTTTTTTATACAATTAACAGATTTGACTGAAGTAAGTTATGAGAGTAAATGGTAACTTCCTGGCAGATTAAAACTGTGTGCCGGATCGAAACGCAAACTCGGGACCTTTACCTTTTGCGGGCAAGTGCTCTACCATTTGAGCTACCCACGCACGACTCACGCCTCGTCCTCACAGATTTACTTCTGGTAGTACCTCGTATCCTGCCCTCCATGGTAGAGCACTTGCTCGCGAAAAGGAAAGGTCCCGATTTCGAGTCTCGGTCCGGCACACAGTTTTGATCGGCCAGCCAGTTTCATATCAGCGCACACTCCGCTGCAGAGTGAAAAATCTCATTCCAGACTAAATGGTACTTACCTTTCATGATGGACGAAAATGTAATTTAGTTTATTCGCGCAGTACACGACGCTTATTTATAGAAAGTAAGCAACTCGAACCGCTCTTGTGATAGTGGTAAAATTCGACTGTCAACAAACGACACTTTCTAAGTTCTCTGAATCAATGTGTGTGGCCAAAATCGCAAGTACTGACAACCTGTTTAACATAAAGGACAGTTGTTGTTGGAGTTGTTTGGATTCTGTACACAAGTGTACTCTCTCACGCTTGTGTAAAGAATCTAAACAACTCCAAAACTGTCATTTATGTTAAACAGGTTGTCAGTACAAGGCACCTTCTACGTTATTTTTATAAATAAAATATTTTCAAAATAAAGTTTTTTGTCGAAAACTAACATTGAACTACTTATGTATTTATCGTCATTAGTGATGAACGTAGTCTTGAGATGAACGTCTCAATCATAAATGTTGATTCAGTAATACGGGAGTTATGACTTAACGACAAACGAACACCGTTTAAAGATAATATATATTATGTTCTATCGCTCTGAAACACTCAAGGAAACTGCTCCTCGTGGAGCTAAAAATTGTTACTAGTGTAGCGGAAGATCTACCCTGCTCCGCAACAGTACCTGAAGTACAACCGTCTACAAATACACATGAAATGAATCACGCTGCTGTGCTATGCAATTGCAACAAGGACTGGGGATTCCTAAGGTAAAGAGAATCAAAAATTTACTTCAGTGCAACTTTTATATGGAAACTAGGAAAACAAAGACACTGGTCGAAGGCTTCCATCTACATGTTAAGTAAAATGTATACTCCTCGTCAGACGATTTGTCTTTCATGAGCACATAGAGGCAAGCGTAGAAGACAGAAACCGTTCTAGTATCATATCACTCCTACTCGTCGAAAGATATCTGCATAAAACGTGCTTACATTCTGAGAAGGAACAGGACGAGGCAACAACTTCCTGAGCAGATGTATGGTGAGAAGTCATTGGTAGCCGGTTAACTTACTGGAATATTACGTCAACTCTACAGTACGTGGTCACTGTTGAACACACTAAATCCCATCTATGGGTGCATGTAATAGAAGTTTGACTACACGAAATAAATGTGATGATAAGTCCCCATATGAAATCAGACTTACAACTTAATGCTAAGTTTCACACAGTTATCGCGAAGTTGTGACGTTCATTTTGAGCGTCGCACTCTACTAATCAGTTCACACACACATTTTTTTTTAAAGAAAAGTGAGAATTTTGAAGATTGTATACGACTACGTAAATTCTGCAAGCGATGTGTTGCTTATGGTTTATAAGAACGGAGTTTTCGCGGTTCTATGAAAATTATTTGAGTATCTGTCACCATTGTACGTGACGTTGTTATTGACTTATAGTTTACTGCGTTTTTTCCCAAGCAAGTTTTGAAGAACAGGAATACTTAAAGGTAAATGCACTGGAGGATTTGTGGGAAATGCCATCAGCTGCATCACATGCTGACATTTCCAGGATGACAGATCTATAGATTGTTACGAATACAAGTGTAGTAATTTGTATATCTGAATGAACTGAGAGGAAATCCTCAAGCCTGTGGACACTTGCTAGTAATTGTAATTGTTGCGAGGTCGGTGTCGGATCCACGGTTCGACCATCCAAATTTCGTGTGTCAAATTTTCGCGTACTAATTTTTCATCTCTGCTACTCCTTATCATCATTTTCCAGTATAAATTCAAGTTTCTTTTCCTCCTTTCATGTCTTAGAAGAGTTTAAAAGACACTATGTGGTTTGATAAGACACTGTTTGTTTTAATGTCAATAGAATTATAGTCGAATGAAAGTTATTTTATTCAGTTTCGTACATTAACATATATACCATTTATTTACATGTGCCATGATACGAATTTTACTTTCCCAGAACCATATGGAACTAGCCAGTAATGACGAACCTAGAATCCAGCAAAAAAATTCAAAGTTGATTTATTGCAAGATTCACTATCTCGATTAAGATAAGGATTTAACAATCACTATTCCTCACGGTGGTTCTGACGCTGCCGTTATTGTAGGTTCCTATCCACGACTACGACTGTTGATGTATGTATAACCGTAAATGTCTTTTATAGCCCTACGATTGGAGCTGTTGACTACAACATAACAAAATATAACACTTGAGACTATTTCATTCTTATTCCTACCAACGATACGCGTAAAGCAGGAGCCCTTAAAAAATAATGTTATCGTTTATTGACCTGGCACTTCCGAAGCGGCTACCAAGCCAGGCATTTTCTAATCATGAATCTATTCTCAGAAGCATAACTCGAAATATTGTTACTCTGCCGTAGTCGATTTTTTTAAAAAATATAAAGGATTGCGGCCCGTACAGAAGCGTCCGTACATTTTGTCACATTCAGTGCGCCGCGCGCAACCGTCACAGCAGTTAGTCCACAGTGGTATTCCAGAAGCAAGTGATCCGTTAACGTGCTCAGAAAATCTCTGACGTCAGCGATTACCTACCTCACCAGACCTTCCTACAACGCAGGTGATCAGAAACAAAGCTCTTTTTTTGACTTAGCAGACGATATTGAATGCGAGACTGGCGAAGATGTTTTTACGAATAAAACTACAGACGCCTCGCAATGACATTGGCGGAAGAAGCGTGACGGGTTATTTAATCAGCAATATTTGCTAAGAGTAATTAGTCAGAAAGTGTAGTTGAAGCTGAGGTTAATGATGAAGTATTAGACATATTAAAGACTTCTTTGATTTTAAAGACTTCTTTGATTTGTTGACACAAAGAAATTACAGTAACTGTCTTTACCTGTTCATTGTCCACTAGTGTCTAAAACAGAAGGACTGTTGTGTCCATACACAGGCAGCAATGCTGGTTGTAGAGGCTCAAATGGCATAATGGTACCCACTGACTGCTTTCACTAACGTGTGCAATGCTTTACGCATTCGGGTTGCTGCCAGGATGACAGGATGACGAAAATTTAACATTTCATTCTAATGAGATCCTAAATATTGTCAGATTGGCGGACTAATTGTAACTGTGTCCTCAAATTTTATGCATACTTTACGATTTGAGTAAAGGTTTCTTGTCAGAACCATACACTCTTTTTCCGCTAAAAATGCAGAGATTTTTGTTATCAAACCGACGCTGAATTCTGGCCGCGCTGTTCTAGGCGCTCCAGTCTGGAACCGCGCGACCGCTACGGTAGCAGGTTCGAATCCTCCCTCGGGCATGGATGTGTGTGATGTCCTTAGGTTAGTTAGGTTTAAGTAGTTCTAAGTTCTAGGGGATTGATGACCTGAGATGTTAAGTCCCATAGTGCTCAGAGCCATTTGAACCATTTGATGCTGTATTCGATCCAGGAACTCCTATATCCAGTGGTCCTGCTGTTTTCTTATACCACAATCAACAGGATATCATTATTTACGTAAATCGATTTGCTCGTAGCCATCCAACAGACGAAAGAGAATTACAACATAGTTATCCCACTGCTTAAGCCAGCATATATAGCCTTTCGACTCAGTCCGGAACCGCGCGGCTGCTACGGTCGCAGGTTCGAATCCTGCCTCGGGCATGGATGTGTGTGATGTCCTTAGGTTAGTTAGGTTTAAGTAGTTCTACGTTCTAGGGGACTGATGACCACAGATGTTAAGTCCCATGGTGCTCAGAGCCATTTTTATAGCCTTTCGAGCCACCTTAAGCAATTCGGTTTATAATGTTCCGACGTCCTGCTATCCGTTCACATACTTCTTCTCCCCCTCCTCCCCTAATACCCTAGACACTTCTCCTCCCCCTCATCCCCTAATAGCCTAATACCGTTCGGTAACCAGAGATGCTGCAGCAGGATGAGTCGGATATCTGGAGATTTCAAAATAAAGGGACTGTCACATACCACTAAGAATGTGGCCTGTGAGACTAACTGTAAATTAACTGTTTTATTTGCTACTCTTAGCGGTTGACGTATCAACTGAACCTACCGCAGATTCCTATCTGAAACAGATTTTTGTTCGCTAAATCCTTAGTGTTTGCTTATACGTCCGTATGCGGACCCACGAATGTCTTAGCTACATGGTATACTCCATATCTGGAGTTAACCATCCACTTTAAAAGCTTTGTTCAATGGATTCGTCAGGAAAGGAGGGACGTGTGTTGTGAAAACAGAATGGACGCCATGTGGAACAGTGGTCTTTGTAAGTATACGTTTTCCAGTTCCAGCTCAGCCTCTTATCGTTTGTAGGGGAACATGAAATCAAAAATTCGTTTCAACATCTGCTTTTCGAACTCGTTCGTCTGAGAGTTATGCAGTGAAAATTCTGCCGTCAGTCCGAGAGTCACACAGGTATCATCCCACGGTACGTATACAAAAGCAGGGATGCTTGAGCAGCTCCACCCGGTGCCTATGTCCTCAATTGGGATGCAATAATACACTAACCTCTTGAGCGAGCTACGATTTCTTTCAAACACTCCAGGATTATTTCCTAAATCTTGACAAGACTTTGCAGTTCGCTGCTCAAGTTCTTCAAACAAACGAACGGAAGTGTTAACCTCTTTACCTTGACATGATATAAACATAAAAATGCAGAAAATATAGCCGTGTGGAGCGGCCGCAAGCTTAGAGGCGCGGTGTCACCAATTGTGCGGCCCATCCCGCCGGAGGATCGAGTCCTCCCTCGGACGTGGGAGTGTGTGTTGTCTTTAGCGTATGTTAGTTTATTTAGTGTGTAAGTCTAGGGACTGATGACCACAGCAGTTTGGTCCCTTAGGAATGCCCACACACACACAGTCCAGAAAATTTATTTTAGTTGATTTAGTAAAATCCGTACTCTTTCCTGTCCTTCATGGGCAACACTGTCGTAAATAGCAAAATATGCCTGTTTTTCATTGTCAGAATAGAGTTGAGCATTTAGAGTATCCCAGTGCTGCTAACAAGATCTAACGCGGAGATCTATACAGTGAACGGACAGTTCGCCATTATAAGATTTTGTATACCATGAAGAATAATTTTGCCATAGCCGGCTCTCCAAAGGACCTCACAAACTCTGAGAGATTATCGTCTACTTCTGGGGAAATGTTTCCACTCAGGTGTTTCAGTATTCTACCAAATTCTTGTCCCATTTCCATACCCGCATCTCATTATCACCTACTTCCTATTCTCCTTTAATAACATCGTCCTAAAGTTTGTTCCCTTTATATATAGGGTGTCCGAGAAATGTTGTGACAGACTTCGAGTGGTTGCAGAGAGTGTCCGACGAGCAAATCTAGGACAGGGACCTGTGTCCGGAAACGTCATCCAACTATACTGCACCTGCCACTAGACCAGCCCTTCGGAAGCTAACCTGACTTGGTACAGTGAAGGACCATCGGCAGAAAGTCTCCCTGTGTTGGTTGTTGTTCAGTGATCGCGACTGACTTGTCACGATCGCCAATGGACAAGATCGAGCTAGCTGGAGTGTAGATCGCCTTGTGTCCCTGAATGCGATGCTCTGTTGCTTTGGTGGATGACAATTTTGGACACGAGTTTCCATCCGCAGTTTATCTTTATTCTGTGCGCCAAAAACAGGGATACTGCAGACAAGACAGTTCCGCGCTTTGCTGTAATCAAGCACATTCGAACTGTTGCAGTGGACTGAGTTTTGAAGAAGACTAGTCACGCCATAGTGAGACAGCGAAGACGACAAAGGAGGTATGAGCTTGATCTTAAGTCCAGTAATCTACTTGACTGTCGCCTACTTCTGGCATCAAGCTTGTCGCCATTCGATTTAGAGATGGTATACGTAGCCACGACATCGCAACAGCGCGCGAGTTTCCAAATTTGACCGCTTAACTCGTGGAGGTGCCGACCTGGAGTCCAGTAAGACCCGCAGAGCTCTTGTTGATTCTTCCAACCAAGAACTAGATGACGGCTTTGTTGCAGTGCTCAGTATAGGCCTTAATTTTCCACCAGCAGCATGACGTCTGCCAGTACTGGAATAGAGCAGTGCTTGAGGCATCTCTCGCAAAACACGTTGGAGGAAGTCTAACTACTATCCGTTTTGTAGCGAAAGCCAAGCCACAGAAATGCAGTATTAGCTGGGAGGAACGACGCGGTTTATGCTTATTGAGTGAGCATAAAGACTTGGTTCGTCTTGTCAGGCAATAAAGGATATGCCACTGTGGTCCTGAATGCATTTATTACAATGTGACACATGTAGGAAGCTTAGTCGTGATCCAGCACAGACAATCATCAGAATGATAAGGAAGTTAATAAAGGACTCCGCTATGCCAGAGGAAGTAACGATGAATTTAATGCCCCGTGCTGCGAAACTTTCCCGGCTTCATGGATTGCCGAAGATACATAATGGAAATATTTCTTTGAGGTCTATACTTAGGTGCAATCACTTCATCCACCTAGAGATCGGCAAAACGTACGACAGGTTATTAGCACCAGAAACTGAGACACTGTGATCATCATGTTGTTAACTCGTAGTTATTCGTTGAGGATCCTGAGGAAAATAAAGATAAGCCAAACTGACATAACAATTAGTCTGCGCGGTGTGTCACTTTTTACGAGAGCTCCGGTACAGGACACTTTGGATCTCTTGTCTCAACAGTTTCAACTCCAGATCTTCATGCTGTTACACCATGCCTTAACGACAACGTCCATTCTGTGCCACAACGAATTATGGGATGATCTGTGGCATAGTCATCGGGTCCCTACTGTCTGCAGTTGTCGCGAACTTTTTCATTGATCAGGCTCTGAATTCTCCGAGGTCATGGTGAGGATAACTTTTTGATATTGGCTCAAGGTGAAAATGCTCCGCAGCAGTTCGTCGACCACGTGAATGGTGTCCATCGCTACATTAAATTTACTTCATTTAAAACTTCCAGGCTGATAGGCCATGGTCGATGAATAAAACTCTCCCCTGACGTTCGCCGCTTTAGCTTGGAGGATGTCTCCCGTAATCGGAGACGAAACGTCAGGGAAGAGTTTTATTCATCGACCATGGCCTATCAGCCTGGAAGTTTTAAATGAAGTAAATTTAATGTTGCGATGGACACCATTCCTCGGCCCGAAAGTTTTAAATGAAGACAAACTCGGCCGTGTAAGCCTACATTGTATGATTAAATTTGCTGTCTGGTTGGGGATGGATGGCGAGCTTCCGTTCTTGCATGTTTTAGTTGATGGGAATGCAGGAGGCCGGCATGGTCATTCAGTGTACAGGAGATCTACGTTCACAGACCAGCACTTAAACGCCAAAATTTTTAACCACCCTGTACACAAGAAAGTGGTACTGAACACCTTAGCACACATCACAAAGATTCTTTCTGACGACCATTTAGAGCAGCAGTTGAAACTTCTTATTTAATTATTTTTTACTTAAATTGCAATAACAGGGTGAGGGTGAAACTTCTACGTTATTTAATTCTGAAACTGCTGAGTGCTTGCTCAATGTTCTTAAGCTGCTGAGTGAAACTGAACTTACTGAGCCTACTTTATCTTTACTTATTCTTATCATCTCAAAACTGACCCACAACATCCTGGCGCGACGCAATCTTACTGCTCAAAAATGATAACCTGACGTCAAATAATTAACACAAAAAAATGGCCCTGAATTAGAAGAAATACTAACAATAACCCATACATATCACAGAAAATCTTCATTACACGAACTACAGCAATGCAGCAAACACCAAAAAAGCCAGCTAAATAAAATGATCTAACTACTGAAGGCTCTAACTACTAATAGGCATGTGGTTAGCAAAGGAAAGATTTTGTTGCAGATCAAACAACGTATTTACCAGCTTTTACCTGAATCAAGTGACAACCAGTTCAAAAAAATTATACATGACTGGCAATTAAATTTGCAACATCAAGAAAAAATGCAGATGATAAACGGGTATTCATTGGACAAATATATTATACTTGAACTGACATGTGATTACATTTTCACGCAATAGATCCTGAGAAAGCAGTACCCAGAACAACCACCTCTGCCCGTAATAACGGCCTTCATACGCCTGGGCATTGAGTCAAACAGAGCTTGGATGGAGTGTACAGGTACAGCTGCCCATGCAGCTTCAACACGATACCACAGTTCATCAAGAGTAGTGATTGGCGTATTGTGACGAGCCAGTTGCTCGGCCACCATTGACCGGACGTTTTCAATTGGTGAGAGATCAGGAGAATGTGCTGGCCAGGGCAGCAGTCGAACATTTTCCAGAAAGGCCCGTACCGGACCTGCAACATGCAGTCGTGCATTATCCTACTGAAATGTAGGGTTTCGCAAGGATCGTAACACATCTGAAATGTAACGTTCACTGTTCAAAGTGACGTCAGTGCGAACAAGAGGTGACCGAGACGTGTAACCATTGGCAACCCAAACCATCACGCCGGCTGATACGCCAGTATGGTGATGACAAATACACGCTTCCAACGTGTGTTCACCACGATGTCGCCAAACACGGAAGTGATCATAATGATGCTGTAAACAGAATCTGAATTCATCCGAAAAATGACGTTTTGCCATTCGTGCACCCAGATTTGTCGTTGAGTACCCATCGCAGGCGCTCCTGTCTGTGATGCAGCGTCAGGGTTAACGGCACCCATGGTCTCCGAGCTGATAGTCCACGCTGCTGCAAACTTCGTCGAATTGTTCGTGCAGATGGTTGTTGTCTTGCGAACGTCCCCATCTGTTGACTCAGGGATCGACACGTTGCTGCACGATCCGTTACAGCCATGCGGATAAGATGCCTGTCATCTCGACTGCTAGTAATACGAAGCCGTTGGGATGCAGCACGGCGTTCCGTATTACCCTCCTGAACCCACCGATTCCATATTCTGCTAAGAATCATTGGATCTCGACCAACGCGAGCAGCAGTGTCGCTAAACGATAAATCGCAGTCGCGATAGGCTACAATCCGACCTTTATTAAAGTCGGAAACGTGATGGTATGCATTTCTCCTCCTTACACGAGCCATCACAACAACATTTCACCAGGGAACGCCGGTCAACTGCTGTTTATGTATGAGAAATCGATTGGAAACATTCCTCTTGTCATCACGTAGTAGGTGTCGCCACCGGCGCCAATCTTGTGTGAATGCTCTGAAAAGCTAATCATTTTCATATCACAGCATCTTCTTCCTGTTGGTTAAATTTCGCGTCTGTAGCACGTCATCTTCGTGGTGTAGCAATTTTAATGGCCAGTAGTGTATAAACATCAGTAATTAATCTCCATGACGGATACACATTCAGACCATCCGCTCGCCCTAATTTTTATTTTCATTTGAATTGTGTTTATTGTTTCAAACATTGTACTGAAAAGTAGATTTCCACCTTGAGTAAGCCCATTTAGGTCAGGTCAACTAAATGAGCATTCAAATATACCAAGCAAGACAAATCTCCAACCAGGTTAGTGTCGTCACTTTGTGGCACAAATTTTTATTTTAATATCATGAACGATTTCATTTAATTGATTATGCTATAAAATATTTTTAACATCTTGTCTCGACGGAGCCAACTTTCTTCTGTAAAATATGCGGTATCTCCATACAGAGCACCCAGCCGTCTGAGGAATTCCTCGAATTGACGATCAATCAATATGATAGGAATCTAGTCCGTGGGCTATTGAATGAAGAAATTGAACTGAAGTAAGATTCATCTCTACGTACCGATCGTCTGCAATTGTAGAAGGTGCACACGAAAGTAAAAAGATTTGGCAAAAGCCTGTTATAGAGACGCTCATGTTCAAATGTGGTTCTCAATTGTAGCAATGGCTACGATATCAAATGAAACATGTTTAAACAGAATTACGGTACTGTTGGATAGGAAATCACTGGCAGGAACTGCAATCCACACGAAGATTTCTAATTTATACTATTTTTGTAGTGGTAAGAACTATGGTGGATAGGTTCTTTACCACAAATGTTTAGAAATAACGTAGAATTTCCTTGTTTTTACATAGATTAATTTCATAATTTCGTCATACGCCTCTAAATCTCTACGTTCCCAGCTGCAGTTGTAGTAGCCGTAAGGGAATAAACCAACGCGCCTCTGATGGCCTGGCTGGTTGTGGAAACGGATTGGGGTTACACATATAACTCTGGTATCAATGTTAACAAGGGATGGACTATGGCGGCAGTTTCATATGTAAAGTATTAGCTTCATCTTAACTTTACGTAAACGGATTTTCTTCCGATCATGTGACAGACGCTAAGTTCCTGCGCGGCATTGGTACTTGCTTTAGGCCGCACGCGGCGCGGGGGCCACGGCTTGAACAACAATGATCGAGTCCGGATTTCAGCATTTGGATCGTATATTCAAAGAAAATGGTTACAGCAAGGGAATTGCCATAGCTTTCAAATGCCACCAACGAACGAAGCCTCGTAAATCGGTGGAAGAGGCCAAGGCAGCTGCATTGCTTCTATACTGTGAAGCAACGGCAAGCAAGATAGGACGCGTGCAGAAGAGACATAGACTGAGACCAGTGTTCTGGCTCCCCTCCAAATAACAGACACGTTACGGCCCGGCTGAAGACAACATAGGCTTTCGAGGTCCTGGCGCATATGGTGTTCCCTGTGAGTGTGGTAGCATTTACCCAGGTCAAAATACTCTCACTGTTATTGAGCCTTGTACATAGCGTTCACGACATATCGAACAAAGGGAACATGAGAAGTCAGCGGTGACAGAATATTGCCTAGAAGACAGGTATAAAATACAATTAGGAAAAATGTTTTGGCTCAAAAGCCACCACCATCAGATTATGTTATCCAAGAAGCGTCCGAAATCATATTGAACAGCAACAATTTTAACAGAGATCATGGACACACACATAGTTCGGAATGAGGGCGGGCTTTGGACGTCGAGCGAAAGCAAAGATATAGACCTGACGCTTGTGGGGACGCAGGAGCGCCAATTTCGAACAAGGCCGCAGCCGCTCGCCCCATGTGACGTCACTCGGTCCAGCGTCAAGACCGAGCCTCTAGCAGCTGCCCAACTTTGCCTTCCGTGCATGCTCCACTCCGGACCTCCTTGGAAGCTTCCAGGCGCTCTCATATTCAAATAAGCAGAGCAGCACGCCAGCCCAGGCAGCTAGAGATTTCCACTCCTGATAATAAAAGCGAGGATACCTGTGGAAAGCTCGAGTGTTTTATTCGAAATGAAGAGGATTCTATACCAAGAAGATTTTATTATTACTGTAGAGTGGTGTGTAAATTTAACAATGGCGGACACTGGTTGTTTGTTACATACACAGTTCAGAAACAGTAATGTGACCTCCGCCTTTGTTCGGCGTCGACGTACAATAACCATTCGCAGACGGCAGGTGGCCGCACTAGGTAGTATCAAGCATGTCAGGAGAACGTGGATAAACAGTGTGGACGTTGTCGTAAAGCGGAATCGGAGCGATTTATCTGATGTCCAGATGGTCATGGCCATTATCTTTAGAGCCAAGGGTGCAAGCGTTTCCTCAACGGCTAAGTTTGTTAACTTTTCGCGTGCCGCCGTGTTTGAAGTATACAGCGTGTAGCAAATTGGCACTATCCATAGCCTGTGTTGAGGCATCTGTGGGGCACCAAGCGGCATAGTGGTGTGATCTATGGTTGCGGAGATGTGCAATAACAAACAGACATGCAACTAAATGGTTCAAATGGCTCTGAGCACTATGGGACTCAACATCTGAGGTCATTAGTCCCCTAAAACTAAGAACTACTTAAACCTACCTAACCTAAGGACATCACACACATCCATGCCCGAGGCAGGATTCGAACCTGCGACCGTAGCAGTCGCGCGGTTCCTGACTGCGCGCCTAGAACCGCTAGACCACCGCGGCCAGCAGACATGCAACTCTTGAGCAAGTTACTACCAATATGAGCTACGGAGCTACCAACAATATCTCCTCGACGACCGTTCAGTGAAAATAATTGCTCATAGATCAGTGTGCCATGGGCATGGTTCAGGCCCCCAGACTGACCGCTGTACGTCGCCGAAGGAGGCTGAAATCTGTCGTGGTGGCAGGTAGCCTTTTTAGATGATTAACGTGTAGAGCTCCATCGGACAGATGGCGAAGAGGCTGCTACAATTGTCGGAGGGATACCAGCCGGAGGAGGGAAAGTTTTAGCGGCATTTATTTTATTATAGTTTACTTACACGTCAAGTTCCGTAGCACCAAATTGAGGAGCAAATCCAAGATCATAGAACGTTCCAGTACATGAAATTACAACATAAAAGAAATAACAGATAAAAATAAAATGTTTATGAACCCGAAAAAAGTCAATCCATAAGTTTAAGTAAACGCAATCAACGATACAACAAGAATCAGATTACTTTTTTAAGGAACTCCTCAACAGAATAGAAGGAGTGACCCATTAGGAAACTCTTCAGTTTCTATTTGAAAGCGCGTAGATTACAGCTAAGATTTTTGAATTCGAGTTGTAGCTTATTGAAACTGTATGCAGCACAATGTACACCTTTCTGCAGAAGAGCTAAGTAAGTTTGATTCAAATACAGGTTTGATTTCTGACGAGTATTAACTGAGTGAAAGCCGCTTATTCTTTGGAATAAGCTAATATTGTTAACAAGAAATGACAGTAAGGAATATATATATTGAGACGCCAATGTCAAAACACCCAGACTCTCGAACGGGTGTCGACAAGAGGTTGGTGAACTTTCATCATTTATTGCCCGAACTGCCCGTTTCTGAGCCTAAAACATCCTTTTAGTATGGGAGGAGTTACCCCTAAATATAATGCCATACGACATAAGCGAATGAAAATAAGCAAAGAAGACTAATTTTCTTGTCGAAAGATCGCTAACTTCAGATACGGTTCGAATATTAAAAATGGCTGCTTTAAATCTTCGAACAAGATCCTAACGTGGGCTTTCCACGACAGTTTATTGTCTATCTGAACGCCTAGAAATTTTAACTGTTCAGTTTCACTTACCGTATGCCCATTCTGTGAAATAAAATGTCATGTTTTGTTGAATTGTGTGTTAGAAACTGTAAAAACTGACTTACTGTGATTTAGCGTTAGTTCATTTTCTACACACTGCAAACTTAGGTCATGAACTACACTATTTGAAACCGAGCCTATGTTGCACGAAACATCCTTTACCTTCTTTACAATCAAGCTAGTGTCATCATCAAACAGAAATAGTTTAGAGTTACCTGTAATACTAGAGGGTATATCATTTGTATAAATGAGGAAGAAAACTGGCCCTAAAACTGATCCCTGGGCACCCCTCACTTGATAGTACCCCACTCAGACTTCACATCACAGCCATTCTCAACACTGTGAATAATGACCTTTTGCTGTCTGTTGCTAAAGTAATTGGCGAACCAACTGTGAGCTACTCCCCGTATTCCAAAATGGTCCAACTCCTGGAGCAATATTTTGTGATCAACACAATCAAATGCTTAGTTAAAGCAAGAAAATATTCCTACCGTTCGAAACCTTTTGTTTAACCCGTCCAGGACCTCACTAAGAAAAGAGAATGTAGCATTTTCAATCATTAAGTGACTTCTAAAGCCGAACTGTACATTTGATATCAAATCGTGTGATATAAAATTTAGCAAATACTGATGGCATAGAAATAGGTCTAAACTTGTCTACATTCTTCCTTCCTCCCGTTTCATAATGCGGCTTTACTACTGAGTAATCGTTCAGGAAACTGGCCAGTCGTAAAGGAAATGTTAGAAATATGGCTAAATACAGGGCTAACATGTGCAGCACTGTACTTTAATATTCTGCTAGGCACCATATCAGAACCAGGAGAGTCCTTAGCCTTCAGTAATTTAATTATTGACTCAATCTCCCCCTTGTCTGTATCACAGAGAAGTATTTCAGACATCAATCTCGGAAAGGCATTTGCCAAGAGAATTATATGATTCGCTGTAGAAGCTAAATTATTATTTAATTTACCAGAATGCTCAGAGAATGACTGTCAAATACTGTAAATATATCTGATTTACCAGTAACAGAAATATTTTTACTGCAAGCTGACTTTGTATCGTCGACCTTGTGAGGCTGACCAGACACTTCCTTCACAACTGACCATATGATTTTAATTTTATCCTGTGAATTAGCTATTTTATTTGTACATCACATACTCTGCCTTCGTAATAACATTTTGAAGCACCTTACAATACTGTTTGTAATGGGCTACTGCAACTTGATTGTGACTACTTCCGTGGGTATTCTCGTAATTGTCGAAGGCACGATGGATCAAGATAAGTATGCATCTGTCCTAGGAATCCACATCCAAACGTTTACATTGAGTTCTTCAATCAGAACAGAGGAATGTGCCACTCAGCTCTTAGTGTAATTGCTCGGTTTGAAGAGAATCAGGATGAGTTTACTGTACTCCTCTCGGCACCTAACGCCAAGAATTTTCACCCAATCTAGAATATGTGGGATCACCTCGATCGCATGTTCGCCCCATGAATCCTCAACCGAGAAACCTAGCGCAGCTGACCATGACCTTGGAACTGGAATGGTTCCACAGCCCTGTCGGTACTTTCCGAACGTCATTGTCGCTCTTCCCGCAAGTCTCGCAAATTATGGTAATACAGGCTTTTGACAGATGGTCACATTGATGTGACTGAACAGTGTGAGCCGTGGTAAAAATTGCTGTTTTGAAGAGCGCCCTCCGTTTCTGGCGGTGGCGCCGCTGTGGCAATCGCAGCTTTGGTGTCTCCCTCTGGAGGGAAAGGGGAAAGGTTGCCTGTTCACGTGCATTTAAGGGGCGCTATGAGCTCACCAGTCGGTCAGTCTGGGTCAGGCTCTCGTCCCCTGCTTGCTAGTCTGTCTCTCGTCCGCATTTGTTAGGCAGTTAGTGTCTGTCTGTCGTTCGGATCAACCTTTAAAGCCGGCAAAATGAGAGTCTTTCCACTCCGCCAGTAAGAGAACTCAGCGAGTGGTCGTCCGGTCGGGGCTTAGTTCCTGCATCTGACTCTGCGCGTTAGGCCGCCAGTCTGCTCGAGTTTGCTCAGGCAATGGTCATTGGCGGTTGGATCGATCGTTTGGTCGGTCGCGCAATGAGACACAAGATGACTTGTCCGTCTTGAGCGTCGGCGCATGTGAGGTCGCCACTTGAGTCCAGTGGGCCGCGGCGTATAGCGAGGGGTAGTGACTTCGCGGTCGACACGAGAGCAACAGGAGTCAACCCTCGACATCAGAAGCGGACGGTTCGGGAGAGCGATTCCGGGGTGCTGTGCCAGAATACAGGCTCGAGAAATCGCAGTTTATTAGAAGTTAAGTGATTGGTGATATGGTATTTGATTTACTCTTGTTAAATTCTACTTGTTTTCTTGGTGAGGTCACCAGCCGTTTCGCTTTGGGTTCGTCCCACCATTCTTCTCCGTATGACTGTCAAATACTGTAAATATATCTGATTTACCAGTAACCGTATGCCCACCTGCGTCAAGGTGGTTGTTTATAAATTGGGTGGTCCGTTTTTTTTCCTTGTGGAGTAGGGGCGGGTTAGAGCAACCTGCGGTTCGAGTTGTTCGGCAGTCTCCCTATCAATCTACCGTACGTTATTAGCTGCCCCGGTCATGTTGTCGGATTTGATGTATTAACGAATTTATTGCTTGGAGTGTAACGGCCTAATACCTGAAATATGTTTTGATCTTTGGAAACTTTGGTATTATTGCCTATGATCCTGAGAGGCAGTATCTGTGTACTGTAGAGCATCTTAACTTTGTTTGGCCAACCTTGTAGAGTTTTATATATAAGATTGCATTTCATGGGCTTTTATTTAAATGATCATTTTAATATATAAAGTTGTCACCCTTTCACCGTAAGGCTTTCTTAGAAGTTAAAATCACGTTGCACCTTCGGTGGGAAGGTTAATATTTTAACTGTTAGTGTATTGTACTATTTCCATCCTCCTGCGGGGGTGCATAGTCTGTGTGCTTGTGTAAATTTTTAAAATCTAAGTATAAAGTTATCTGGTGTGCTGCAGATTTGCACCAGTGTAGTCTTTCTGAGGCTGTTGTGAGCGGTCGTAACTACGTCCGTGTGAAAAGGGGGCAGCAAGGTTCTCTGCCCGAAAGCTCATACAGTCAAAACTTGTATCTTTCTGCCTCTGAATAAATTGTAACTTTGATATTTAGAGGGAGCTTTCTGATTATAATTTTAAATCTGTTTCTTTTAAAAAAAGGTTTTTGGCACTATTAAAGTGAATAAAATTCCCGTTTGTTCCAAATTCCTTTTAACATCAGTTACTTCCTGGCAACTACTTCCATGCTTCCATAGTGTAATTAAATGTGTTTATGTTCTTGATGAATCGCTAGTAAATAAAATAAATTCTTAATAATATTCTTTGAAAATAAATCACGGTTCACAGTGTATGCCCTTAGTAAGGTAGAATGGTGTTTTCATCTTATTAACTCTTGCTTTAATTGCTTCTTTCTCAGAAACTTCTTGTTCGGTTAATTTTAGGAAAGGTAATAACTTATCTCATTTTTTCCGCATTTAATTTCCATTGTGTTTGTAGGTTGGTTGTCTGATTTGGGGAAGGGGACCAAAAGCGAGGCCATTGGTCCCTTCGGTTTAGGAAAAGATAGGGACGGATATCGGCCGTGCCCTTTAGAGCGAACCATCCCGGATTTGCCTGAAACGATTTTAGGAAATTCGCGGAAAACCTAAATCATGATGGCCGAATGCGAGTTTTGAACCGTCGTCCTCGCGAATGCGCCACCTCCCTCGTTCCATTACGTCTGTGGCTGCCGTATTATATGTCGTAAATTTGGTTTCCTCAAAGAGCCTACACTTTCAGCTTGTTGTCCAGTGGCTGGTTTTGAGCCGTCGTGGCTTCGTTTCATCTTTCCTTACCCCTTCATTTGCTCTCGCCCACTTTTCTGCCTGGATTACCTTTAGCTTCTTGTGTTTTATCGCTGGCTCGGAGTCTTGAAAAAAGGGAAGTTGCGAAGTGCCTGCGCACGTCACGAGAGGGCAACACAGACAGTTGTCGGCCCATCGGCTGTGTGGGCCGTTTGCTCTATTTGTGCGGAGACAGATTAGTTAGGAGTGTACCGTTAATGCCTACATCGAAGTTTTCACCACCCCCTTCGGTATGCATCAGCTGAATTGTCTTCCCCTACGTCCATTCTGAGGGAACTTAGATGTTGACGTTTTGCATTGATCTGAAACTATGGAATAACGACTTCTTCATGTAGCAATGGTTGGTATCGCTTGCGCTGTGATGTGCCCGCCCCTGTAACTCTCACTTTATGGATCTCAAAAAATTTTCGTCCGTTGTAATTGTTGTCAAGCACAACTGGTCTGTTTGAGTTTGATCCGTGTAATGGTTAACACGTGTTCTGCACGTGTAGCGGTGGCTGCTTGTCATTATAGGTGCTACTTGAAGTTTTGCGTTTCTGTTACTTGTTTACGCCATTGCCTGCCTGGTACTTTAAACCTGGTGGCCTTCAGAGTGGTGTTATTTTCCTGCGGGCCGTCGGGCCATTTGTTGTTAGCTTATTGTTTAATGACATTGGATATTCAGTGCTGTTAAATTGCTCATGAGCTCCGTGGTAATTTTGGCTTATTAAGTGAGTGTGTTTTTTTAACGTCTTGGGATATTTTCTTGGATTTATTATTTAATCTTTTTGTTCCGGCGAAAAGTCGAGCGCAGGCACGCTGGTCGAGAATGACAGAGCGGAGAGGGCTGTGAAGAAGACGTCAGCCAATTGCACGTTGACCGACCCCTCTCCAGGACGACAACGCAACAGCAGCTGCCTCTATGTGAAGACAACATGAGCGCCACGCCCGGCTGGCCGTGGCAGTTCTACAGCAGCATCAAGATTAGGCACTTTTATAGCAGTGGCTTAGGAATTGTGTATACTGAAGAACATTGTTTATTTGGCAAGGCGCTCTTTGCTTGCAACACGTATGTATACCTCAAAGTTAAGTATTGTAATTTTACTTATTGTTATTAAAACTCATCAATATGACTTGCTTGAACTGTTGTCTAGCGATGCGAGGAAGCAAGTTTCCTACACACCCCATTTTCGACGAGTAGGCAGGATTCAATACTTTTAATTATTTTAAGTAAATTTGTCGGATTAATGTATGCTATTCGAATTGTGTTTTAAGTCGTTCTAAGTGCCTTGGAAGAGAGCCTTACTTCTATATTCCAGAAATTAAGTAACACGTCCTACAGGTAAGCTGCTGTTTCTCATTGAAATTTAAGTTTGGCGGAAACAAGTCACTGGCTGTGTAGCCTAGGTGACTTACTGACAGCTTCTCTATTTGAAGTGACTTTCTGAAATAAACGATTTCACCGTATTCAAGTTAATTGGTTTCGGGGAGATGTTTAATACGACATCATTTTACCGTTTTATGTCATTAAGTGGTTTTTGCTCTGTGAAATTTTGAGCAAAGTTACTGTTTGGTTTTATGGCATATCTGAAGGTTTTATGCCATTAACTCATTTAGTTGGTGGCGAATTACATTTCCTTAACTTATATCTTTTATCTCGTGTGTCTTTTTCCTTTCCCTTAGGTCTACTTGTAGGTGGGCCATTTTGGTAATCAAATCTAACTCCTGCATTGATCTGGCTTTCTCCTAATGACGTTCTCCACTCCCTTACAATTTTTTCCTAGAACCTGACTAAACAGCAGCTGGGAGCCACTGAGTCCCTGCCCACTTCAGAACTGATCTCAAAACTTCTAGCAGTTTCAACTCTAAATTTCACATTAGAGTTGATTTTTATTAATTAGTATCTAAGCCCAGTTCATATTATATTTCAAGTCATGTCTCCGTATCGACTGAGTCACAGGATTTCATGTAGTCAACAAACGTGATTACTTAGTTTTGGATCTTCTTTTCAGGTATATTATTATTGAGGTTAACTTGAGAATCGGTTCTGAACATGATCTAAAACCACATAGATACTCAGTGATTTGAGAATCGAGTTGTTGTTCGAACTTAGCTAATAATGGTGTCGAAGGTTTCCTAAGAGGGAAATTCTTCTGCAGTTGTGTCTGTCGGATTTATCACCTGCTTTGTGCATTGGATGGATTAAGACTGTCTTTCAATCTTCGAAAATCTCTTCTGTTAACTAAATATTTCGGTCGATTTCACTTAGCTTGTGCAGAAATATGTTATTTGAAAATTTCCAAAGTTCTGCAATTAAGGAATCGTCCTCCGGTACGTTATCGTTTTTGGTGGGCTTGATGTTTCCCACTTGATTTTCCCTTTCGTTAGGCGATATAATTCCAAGTACTGAGTGTTTTTCGCATCAATTAAATCTTGTTTTTGGACGTCACAGTTTAGTACCTTCTCAAAACAATTTGCTAAATTGTTGTAGTATTCTTGATTATTAAGTGCTGTTTTCACCTTTTAAACTGTAAAGCAAGGGTTTGATGGTGAATTTTTACTTAAGATTTCTTTTAAAATTCTTATAGGAACTTCTTGTAGTGTTCATTTTGAAGTCGTGGTGTTTTCGATTTGATTGGTTTTTATAACTTCTAATCAGTCCGGCTTGTTCCTTCTTCATTCCAAGGAGTCCTGTATTCCACTCTCTTCTTTCCATTCCATTTTTGCCACGCATTTTGTATTCTTGTGACTGCTTCATCACACTCTAAATTCCATCATGCAAGCCTTTCGATTCTGATCTAGGTATTTGTTTCTTTTGTTGTTTGAATAAGAGATGATTCAAGTTGCTCCTGATTTTCAGGATTGGCTCCCTTAATATGCTTCTCTCTTTCGTTAGTTAAGATTATTAGTTCTTGTGTTATCCAAGGATTTCTTCTTTGTCATTTTAACTTTGTGGTTGTCTGCCGCCTTCCCTATTTTATCTCTCAAAGCTATCCATTCGTCTTCTATTGTATTCGTGTCCCCTGTGTCAGTCATACAGCGCCTAGTGCTCCCTATGAATCTATCGACAGCCTCAGGATCCTTCAATTTATCCAGGACCCATCCCATCTTTTACACAGTTCAGTTTTAATCTGCAGTTTATAACCAGTGTAGTTACTCATAGTCTACATCTGCACCTTGGATTGTTTTGCAATTAAGAACTTGGTTTCGAATTATCTGTGTTATTAGTGTGTGCTCAACTGGGTCCTCCGAAAGTACCGTAGTATCTTCAACGCAAAAAGTCGTAGCGATGATTAAATTACACACAGTGCAAAATTCATGCAGATGTTTCCTCTTTCATTCCTTTCTGCGAGTCTCTATTATTTTTCCGAGTCTTCATTTTCCTATTATCTATTTTCACCTGCCAATCGCAATACAATTTTCGTCGCCCTTAATTATCTGAATCATTTCTTTTACCTCACCATGCATTATTTCAATTTCTTCATTATTTGTGGGGCTAGTCAGAACATAAATTGGTACTAATGTGTCCGTTTTGCCTATGATAATGTATTCACTGTGGTGTTCATAGTAGCTTACCCGTATTCCTTTATTCGTATTCACAATAGGCATGCATTACCGCTATTAGATTTAGTTTTGGTAAGTCTGTATTGACCTGGCCGGAAGTTCTGCATTTCTTACCAAAGCCCTCAACTAATTTCCGCAATATTCAACCAATCCATTAGGCTATTAAATTTTCTAACCGATATACGTGATTAAAGGATCTAACATTTCGGAATGCGACACGTACGAGTTCAGTTTCATTTATCTTGGTGATATTGTCCTCTTGAGCAGCCTCATGGGAGTATATTT
Source organism: Schistocerca piceifrons (assembly GCF_021461385.2). NCBI lineage: Eukaryota > Metazoa > Arthropoda > Insecta > Orthoptera > Acrididae > Schistocerca > Schistocerca piceifrons. The sequence goes on along the minus strand of NC_060140.1, from coordinate 785,589,823 downwards.
TACCTTCACAATATTGTACACAAAAGGTTGCCGTCGTCGTTTACCCAAAGAGTAACGTTGTACACTCTTGAGAGTAAACAGCAGTAGTTTTGATTCCTGCTATTCGCAGCACCAGCAGAGCAAATTCAAGTTGGCTTATGTTACATGGCCAGATCAATCATCTAGATAACGGAGAGACGGAAGCCATAACATCTCGCCAATATTCATAGTTCATACATTACTGCACCTTTATATTCTGAAATTAAATGAGATTAAAAATGTTACTGGGGCTGCTATACATTTTAAAGCCCATCTAATTTGTTGTTCTCATCCAGACGGTGCTGCTGACGATGATGACGTAATAGTGATACCATATGAAAATAACCATTTCCCTCTCGTTAACTGGGCCGCACTGCAGCATCTGAAGAGCACTGTACTTACTTGTGGAATCTCTTTCACTGACGACCATGTCCGCAGTTACTAAAGACTGACAGACACAGCTAGCACTTCACTTTTTTAGTATGAGCATCACGCCTATGCTGGCGAGTGCCAAACTTTCACCGGCTACACTCAACAGGCACAAATAAAAAAAAAATCATCTTCGGTGCAAAACACAAAGGAACATAGTGCTTATAAGAAGCAGAATATCTGAAACCGAAGTTCCATTCAGAAGTAATCACCATACACATTAAGATATTTATCTCGCAGCGAGACGAGACGATCCGTTCCTGCTTCGTAGAAAACTGTCAGCCGCCAACGGATCCACAACCGCAGTTACTCTTGCACTTCCCCGTACGGCTGAAGAAGATGTCAACGTATTCTCTCTACAAGCCGCTGAAGATGTGAAAGTCACATGGTGAAAGATCGAGGCTGGACTGAGGATGTCTCAGTATTTCCCAACGAAATAGCCGAAGCGTTGCGTTCGTCCGATTGGCAGTGTGCGGGAGGGCGTTATCGTGCAACTGGACGATTCCGTCCAACAGCTTTGCGATAATCCGAGAGCAAACGGCAAAGCCAACAGTTGAAACTCCCACATTTCCCCCGTCAAAAAAATCCAAAGTTGTTCACATAAAAAACTAAAACTAAATTCCGTCCGAAACAGGCCTTGGAAGGCCCAACGGTACCGACCGGCCGCCGTGTGATCCTCACTTCGTAGGCGTCACTGCATGCACATCTGGAGGGGCATGTTCACATAAATGCCGATAAAGTCATGATGACCTCCTTCTTTGACGCAGAGGCCTCTGCTCGTCGAGTTCCTCGAGCATGGAACCACGGTCAACGCGCAGAAAGTGCGACGAGCCATGAAGTCATAGCACCCTGGAATGTTATTGGACGGAATCTTCCTGATAACTTCTGCCCCACTGAGAATGAGATGAAGGCTACGCTTCAGTGATTTGGTTGGGAAACACTGCAACATCCTCCGTACAGCCCAAATCTGACATCATGTTTGTACCGGCCGGGGTGGCCGAGCGGTTCTAGGCGCTTCAGTCTGGAACCACGCGGCCGCTACGGTCGCAGGTTCGAAACCTGCTTCTGGCATGGATGTGTGTGATGTCCTTAGGTTAGTTAGGTTTAAGTAGTTCTAAGTTCTAGGGGAGTGATGGCCTCAGATGTTAAGTCCCAAAGTGCTCAGAGCCAATTGAACCATTTACATCATGAGATTTTCGTATCTTCGGCGACCGAAAAAAAGCTGTGCTTGTACGTTGGTTTTAGTAGCAAGAGGAAGTGTAACAGTGGGTGCGGTTGTGGATCCGCCAGCGGCTGACCTCTTTGTACGAAACAGGAATTCATCGCCTCGTTTCGCAATGAGATAAATGTCATACCATGTACGGTAAAAAATTAAGTGAGCGTGTGGCATCGCTGGCCGGGAGGGGGGTTCGGCCACCGAGTGCAAGTCTTATTTAAGTCGACGCCACATTGGGAGACTTGCACGCCGGTGATCAGGTTGAAATGATGATGAGGACAACATAACACGCAATGCCAAGTACTAGTCTTATTTCAGTCTACGCCACATTGGGAGACATGCGTGCCAGTGATGAGGATGAAATAATGATGAGGACAACACAACACGCATCCCACGAGCGGAGAAAATTTCCAACTTGACCGGGAATCGAATCCGGGCCTGCTGCAGGGGAGGCAAGCACGTTACCACTCAGATAAGAGGGGTTACTGTATTGGTGTTTTATTTCTATTCTACTGCCCACACATAATAGTTTTACGTGTTTTTTTACAACTGTAATTTCGAAAACATTCAGTACTGTTATATTTGACAGGCAAATAACCACGCATAACTAAATGGGGCTTTTGGGCAGTAATGTTACGAACTGGGATGAAAGAACAGACTTCCATCGTTGGTAGGATTAAGTATCATTTAGTGACAACGGCACAAAATGAAAGAAAACTGATGTTCCATAAAGTACATAAGAGAGCATGAGAAAAATATCTAATGAATACAAGACAAAAACTGATATGGCTGATCGCTACACGTCGATTGCTGTTATGACGGGCAAGTAATACCATTTTGTTTCGCCGAGCCGTGTATTTCTCCTGTCTTCATTGTGGCCTGATAACCTGACAACGGCCAAGACTGTCTGCCACGGGTGACTAAGATGGCCTCCCTAGGTGCCCAGGCTGGCAAACACTCCCGAGTGTTCGAATAGCATCCATTCTTTTTTATGATCCTGGACCACAGAGCCGTTTCTGATGTATTCAACTTCAGAGGCCAATGGAACAATTAATGCACGACTTACCTTCTGCCAAGTTAGTGTGACTGTGAGAGGTAGGAATCCTGTAGTTCCTTTTCTTTGTTTCATGGCAAATACAAATTAACAATGCATATTATTCTTTCACTGTACTTTGATCTCTCTACGTAGTCTCCCTCCCACGCTATAAATCTGGCCTTTGTTGGTTTACCTTCGACGTTCTGACGCCAACCAATTATTAAAGCTGCTGATAGGATGCATAATTTAGCATCCAGTGTAGGCTGGTAAAGTATTACTATTAGTTTAGCACCATGAAAAAACAACCATTGCGAGTTCTATAAGTGTCAGTGAAGGCAGTAAAAGAGCGGATAAGTTTTCTTTAACCATTAGTATTTGCATTCACACAACAGTTGGTCAGTACCGTAAAAAATATCGTTTCTGCTGAGTTTTTGCAGAAAAATGAAAATTTAATTCTGAAAATAACACTTAGCCTGTGACAAAATTACCGTCCGTCGCAGCCAATTGCCAGGAGCACTAGTAAAGCAAAAGTTGGATCTCGTATAGAGTTTCGAGAGAATGAGGCAGCCAAAGCGTGCTCTCTTCCTTGCGTTGATCACTAACTGCAACTGTCGTCAACAAAAACCTGTTGACTAGTTTCAGCCACACGGACTGGCGTATAATTTTAATTTGTTACCCGATTTCTCACTCGTAGTTAAAGTGATAACAATGATATTCTTTCCTTTCTTAGATCGTTTTTCATAAATATCAGAAGCTTGATAATGACACGGTCATCGTTTCAAACAATGCGCGTTAAAGTTTTTTCTGTATTTTACGTTCCATGCGATAGTCCTGTGTTATTTGTTAAATGAGACCGACAAACGCATCTGAGCCGTTCACCATATTAGCTACCAACGATATGGCTGACAGTGGCATATTTTTTCATTTGATATCATTTTTGCATTCATTGTTACCTATAGGAATTTCACTACCCGGAGCGTATTTCTATGAGAACATGAACATTAATTACTCCGTAATTTAAGCTTGAAGCTTCAAGTTCTACAACCCCTGCTTACCGCTACCATAAGCAAAACGAGGGCAAGATTAAATACAACACACACAGAGGCGTGTAAACACTCTTTCTTCGAGTACTCTACACACGACTGAAAAGTGGAATAAGCCCTAAAAACTGGAATAATGGGAAGTACCCTTTACCATGCACTTCAAAGTGATTTGGATGTATAGATTATAGATCTAATTAACGTTTTCACATTATGAGGTCGGTGAAAATGTGAAATAACCTTCTATAGTGGTTCATTTACTCCTTCATTTCTAATGAATAAATGCAAACCCACTTCACATTTATTGTCAGATGAGTTGTTGCCTGGACGAAATAAATGTACATTCGAGCACAGAAATACTACGGTTCGTACAGGAAAACAGGTCACATTGAATAAAGCTCTTTTAATTGATTATCAGCTTAGACTTTCAAGTCAGTTTCTGATCTAAAATGTCTTGGAAAGAGGCACTAATTTCTACAGGTTAGTATTGTATGACATATCAAAAGCATTTACAAATAGCTTGAGTAATTGTTTGTACCTAGTAGAGCGCAAAGCTTTGAAATGAGTTGAGTCCAACAATTACTTCGTACCATTACGATGGCTACGACATTCGGAATTAGAAATCATTAAAAATTAACTGTATGATCAAGATGGATTTTTATGCTGCATCACACCCTATTAAAACAAAAACATAAACTTCAACTTATTGGGGCGACGCTCTTCGATAAAGAACAAGAATAAAATTCGTTTGTTGACAGACGGGAAGCCATTTCATTTCTCTTTATTTAAAAAAATTGACCTAGATTGTACTGCCATCTACCGTGTTACGTTGTATGAAGATTTATACATGATGGACAACTGAAAATGTTTACGACTAATATTTGTACAAGAAATACACAGTAAAATTATAAGAACCATAGTGAAAGAATCATTAGTTTGTTTCGCCACAGTCGATTTTCACTGTCATCCGTTCGATCTACTCCGGAAATCGACATCTCCACCTAAATGCATAGTCAACGATTGTGAAAACTGTTGTGTGGAGATCAGGTGACATAGCTTGGCATGGATGCTTGATTTTAGCTAATAAAAGAAACTCAAAGCTGAAGATCCAAACCGCGTCTGATTGTCAACTGGATGTATGACGCGAGGAATAGCTCTGTTTTAAGTACAGCGCTCTGACGTGTAGCGTGGTGCTGGTGCTGGAAGATATCTTGTCTTCTTTTTCCCTGTTATTCATTGGTCAGTCAGTGTTTTTATGAGTACACTGGGACTCTCATGATGTTACAGGCAGTCCGCATTTACTATCATTACATAGTGTTTCGTATCAATAAAGATTAAATTTTTATCTTGATATGTGAGTTAGTTTGAATTTTTTTGGTTACTATTTAATCATAATCGACAGTGCCTTCTGTGTACTTCTTTTCAGAGTTGTGTACGTAATTCTTTATGTAACAACTGCAAGAAAACAGCTGTCAGAAAGCACGTTATTGTTTTTATAAACTGTCTGATGACCTCTCAAAACGCTTAAGCTCGTTTTACACAACAATTCACATTCACGCTTACTCGAGAGAGACCCTAACGTGTAGAGAACCTCTTTCGCTTCTTAATTACTACAACATTCTAAAAAATTTAAGTGGATGAAGACTAGTGATTCCATTGAATGTGCACACTAATAACTCTGGTGCGCTGTATACGGTGTGCAAGTGGTGCCAGGCGTTCAAGTGACCCTCTGCAGCCGACGTAACTGACGTGCATGTCCATATCGATTATATGAAATAAGCGCATTTAGTGGGGTGACCTGGAAATGTGACACAATTCTAGGTGTGCTGGTCCGCAAGTTTCGCAGATGTTCTGTGAAGTTTGGAAGGTAGGAGATGAAATAATGGCAGAAGTAAAAAATATGGTTCAAATGGTTCTGAGCACTATGCGACTTAACTTCTGAGGTCATCAGTCGCCTAGAACTTAGAACTAATTAAACCTAAGTAACCTAAGGACATCACACACATCCATGCCCGAGGCAGGATTCGAACCTGCGACCGTAGCGGTCACGCGGTTCCAGACTGAAGCGCCTTTAACCGCACGGCCACACCGGCCGGCTGGCAGAAGTAATCCAGTGTGGAGTGGCCCTGCCTGTGTAACGTAAGAGCTTAAATTTTAGCAAAATATTTATTAAAATCTACCCGATTAAACAGTGACTATAAAAATCGATACATAAAAGTAGCGATGTTTTTAAATAACGTTAAAAGTGTCGTGTTTCCTAACGATGTCAAATGTCTCTGACAATCTGTTAAAATTAAATGGAGTACTAGGATCCCGACTCTGGAATAACCTCACGCATTATATTATAGAACTGAATAACATCTCCAGCTTCAGAAGACAGCTGATGGCAGTCTACTAAGGCATCACTGTGCGCACTCGTTACCCTCGTACATCCCTGCTTCCAACCTAATCTTCCTCATTTTCCAGTATTCTTAGCCGGTGTAATCCCCTTCAATTCCTTTTCCCCAGAACTCACTATATCAGAAAACATCTATTTTGTACAACAATAATTTTTTCTTATGTCTGCCACTATCATTGTTGATGTTACTTTCGTTTTTATTTTCATTATCTTTATTATTACTATTATCAGTGGCAGCAACTGCAGTTGAACAAGTACGGCCAGTATTAACTTCATTACTTCATAATTAGTATAATATACTCAAACTGCCACTTCATACACTCAAATCATTTTAAACGTAGCTGCCATATGAAAATTTTTATTTCTAAGATAGCTACGATGTAAAGCAGGTAATGTAAGTGGGAAACCATGGCCCGATGTAAACCTGATATCCTACTCACATCAGGTTAAATAAAAAATAAATATTAGATACTGTTTAAAGAAAGAAAAACCATAATAGTGAATGGTTTCTATAACTGTAATGACGGTAAAATTCATAGGTTATTTGAAAACATAGACAAGGTGGCCTTGTGTGTGTACATGGCTGTGCCATGTCTGGTGATGTAAAATTTATTTTAGTGCTAGAACTGGGAATAATCAAGCAAAAGTTGGTGTGACAATAGTATTTGCGTCGTAAAGTCTTCTCAAGGAATTGCGGTTTTTGAAAAGCAAGAATATCCAACATTAATCAAAGGTGAAATTTGGAGCCGAGGCAACTTCAAGGAAAATGGCTACCGCAAACAGCGTGGTAGTAGTAAATTATTTCCATCTTATTGAAGACATGAAAAGCCTAGTCGATTCTCATTCTGAAACCTACGATAAAGAATGCAAGAATTTTATTAAATATGAGTAATCACAAAATGTAAATGTCGCGTGACTAGGGCCTCGAGCCGTGTAGACCGTTCGCCGGGTGCAAGCCTTTCGATTTGAAACTACTTCTGCGATTTGCGCCTCGATGGGGATGAAATAATGGTTATTAGGACAACCCAACACCCAGTCCCTGAGAGTAGAAAATCTCCGACCCAGCCGGGAATCAAACACGGGCCCTTAGGATTGACATTATGTTGCGTTGACCACTCAGCTACCGCGGCGGACAGTAATCACAAGTGTAATGAATATTACAATCACAACCGTTGTATTTTATAATTCAATAAATTCTGTTAGTTTAACGTATTTTTAAAGTCATTATCCGAAAGTCACATACTGAATCCTAAGTTCCTTAACATTCTTTGTTTAAGTAATTTTGAGTGTATCTAAATGGTCCAAAGATCGTATAAATTTTTTTTCTAAACCACTGCAAGCTGGAAAAGTCAGCTTACTTTATTCGTGTGTATATATAATTATATAGTCGCATTGCTAGTTCATGTAACGGTTCGGATCTTAAGAATACTTTCACTTACTGTTCAGTTATTCAATTTTCGTTAATACATAACTGCGGATTTTAAAGCTGGTAGCCACTGCGCTACGTCAAAATCTCAGAGCTTGAATCTATCTTGATTCCAAGCAGAAATTTGAAAATTAATTTTAACAACGTAAACTCATTTTAGTAACAGTTCAGTAACTTCTGAAAGAATCAAGTTAAATTCGTTCATCAGAGCTTCGTAGAATTAGTATCTTTTTCAGAGATACAGTAAGATTATACCTGGCTACAATCTTTCACTTGTGTGGTAACGATAAAACTACAATGTAGCCAATGAAGTGTTTATTCGGTGTATATCCTTCGCTGTGTGCCGAAATTATTATAGAACAGCAAATTAGGAACAGATATATCGCGCAGATTAAATGCCAATGCTCTGATGAAAGAATATAAGGCTTTCATTTTCTGGAAAGAGAGAGAGAGAGACAGTGAGACAGAAAGAGAGAGAGAGGCGAGTAGGGAGTAGGATGGTTTTCTGTGATGATACAACAGACAGCGGTTGGGTCGTGCTTGCTCAGCCGTAAAACAACACGACTCAGTACTTTTTTTTTTAATCGCAACTCCATAAGAGTAGAAGCATTTTGTTTCCAGTAACTCAAAACATTATTCTGTGTCATAGTAAACTGCATAGAAATTTAGAGGTTTCGTTGTTGAAAAGAAATACTTTATTTACTACGAAAGCATTAAAAAAATGGCTCTGAGCACTATGGGACGTAACAGCTGAGGTTATCAGTCCCATAGAACTTATAACTACTTAAACCTAACTAACCTAAGGACATCACACACATCCATGCCCGAGACAGGATTCGAACCTGCGACCGTAGCAGTCGCGCGATTCCGGACTGAAGCACCTAGAACTGCTCGGTCACCGCGGCCGGCCGAAAGCATTAAAAAGTTCGATTACACGCGAAAGGCAATGTTTCCGATGTCGAGTCTCGGTCTAGGTCTCACGAGCTGTCACGTTTGGACGCGCCCAAGAATAAAGTTGTGCGATTTTTTGGCGTAACAGTGAGGAATATCAAACGTATCTACAAGAAATGGTCTACCACTTGCAACCACGTAGTACCGAGAACAATGATTGAAAAATTATCGTAACCGATAAGGGCAGGAGGTAAGTAGCACGTCTTGTCACTGGCAATCGGCCTTTAATCTCGTAGCAAAAGCTGCTCGCAGTGCGTGCAGGTCCATCTAAACAATTTTCCAATCGAACACTGCGAAGGAAATTCCATGCATTGGACACTTGGAGTCGGGTACCTCTCAAAAGTCCATTGCTCACAGGGGCAAACAAAAGTTCGCATCTTCGCTGCGGCAAATAACACACTCAGGACAGCAGCCGAGTGGAGTCTTGTAGCGTGGTCCTACGAGTCGCGATTTTGGCTCTTTTCAAAAGATGCAAGGTGCAGAGCGTCGAAGTGTGTACTGAGTGCTATGTTTCGGATGTATTTTTCTTACCAAGACTTGGATGCGGTCATTCAGGCTGCTATGAACGTGAAGCAGAATGTTTATCTCTACGTTCACGGCAATCATGTCTTGCCTTTTCTCTTACATCTTCGTAATAAATATACTGTTAAGCTCGCTGGACCAAGATCACAACAGCCTTGTTCAAACAGCTATACACATACGTGTATGGTTTGACAAAGACTCAGGCACCCAATCTCATCTCGACTAACCCATTAATCACCCGTCTTTAATCCCACATAACATGTGAGGGACTGTTTAGAACTGTTGGTGAAACGTGACAATTTGGTAGCTTTAATGGATCTATGGGGGGGGGGGGGGGGGGCGTTCAATAAGTGGTGCAACACATAATTTTTGTGAAAGCAGATTGATTTTTTTCAGGATTCCAATGCGCCTTACTATTCCCCACTCTTTTGGATATAAAACCATGTTTCTCAACATAATCTCCGTTCAACAAGACTGCCTTAGACTGAGTGGGGGCTGTAGGCACGCATAGTACTGAAACGTACCCTTAGAAAAATTTAAAAATTGCAGGGCTGGAAAACCTCTTACGTTATTTGATTTTAAAACAGCTCTGAAAAAGTGAACGTACTCAGGCATTTCTCTCTTTACTTATTCCGATCATCACTAAACTGACAGACAATATTTTTAGCTCAACGCAATCTATCAAAAATCCCTACAATTGAATGGCCCTGAATAACAATAACCTATATCTTTCATGAAACACTTACCTCACAAAAGTCTTCGTTACTCGAACTATTGAAACACAGTGAGCGCCAATACTGCCAGCTAAATGAAAGGTTCTAACTACTGAAGGCGCTAACTACTGATAGGTATAGTTAGCAAGTGGAAGATTTTGATAGAGAACAAACAATGTATTTACCTTAATAACGTTCAAAAGTCATCATATATATGTCTATCAATTCACGACATCCATCTTTACAAATTTTCTTTTTCTGGCGGGCGCACGTGCAGATCGTCCGCTTATAGCAACCTCTCAACACTCTGGCATCTCTCTCTCCACATCCACCACTGCTGGCGACTCACCTCCAACTGCGTCCGCCCCCGGTAGCTGAGTGGTCAGCGCGACAGACTGTCAATCCTAAGGGCCCGGGTTCGATTCCCGACTGGGTCGGAGCTTTTCTCCGCTCAGGGACTAGGTGTTGTGTTGTTCTAATCATCATCATTTGATCCCTATCGGCGCGCAAGTCACCGGTGGCGTCAACTCGAAAGACTTGCACCAGGCGAGCGGTCTACCAGACGGGAGGCTCTCGTCACGCGACATTTTTTTACCTCCAACTGCGTAACGCTACACGCTGTTCCCGTCCAACTGCCCAACACTACAACAGCGAATATTCCACAGTCAGTGATTTTCATACGGAGCGCTACGTGGCGTTACCAACACAGAAACGTGAAGAGCCTACTTACAGTACCTCTCTACAGATCGACGTTGGAGCCAACGTCTTGATGTACCTATAACCTCCACATCATCCACGCACTGCTTCCTACTGAGTGCATATTTGAATGAGCCAAACAGATAGAAGTATGAAGGTGCGAGATCCGAGCTGTCGGTTGGATGAGGGAGAACAGTCCAATGAAGTTTTGTGACTTCCTCTTGGTTTGTTAACTTGTGTGAAACCTTGCGTTGTCGTGGAGAAGGAACATTTCGTTCACATTTTTGTGGCAACGAACACGCTAAAGTCGTTTCTTCAGTTTCCTGAGAGTAAAACAACACACTTCAGAGTTGATCGTAGCACCATGGGAGAGGGCATCAAACAGAATAATTCCTTCAGTCCCAGCAGACCGTCGCCATTGCTTTACCTGCTGATAGTGCGGCTTTAAACTTTTTCTTTGGACGAAAAGTGGTGTGGCGCCACTCTGTGGGTTGCGGTTTTTTTTCCGGTTTGAGGTGATGAATCCATGTTCCATCCCTGTGGCGGTGTTCGACACGCACTTCTCACGCTCAGCCTCGTAAAGCACAAACAATTCTGCACAGGCGGAACTCGTTGTCCTGCCAGCGAGTAACCCAGGAAGCACATAGCTCTGAGTACACCAAATGGTAGACGAGGTTGACAGCACTACCAACAGAGACGTCCAGTTCTGCAGCGAGGTGTTAGACTGCGATCAGTCATTACCTCGAATGAGAGTGACCGCAAGTTCCAACAATGCAGGAGTCACAGCTGTGTGCAGCCGGCAGGACATCGGAAAGGATTGTGCAACCTCGCGATGATGACAGCCGCCTCGCCCGACTGTTCACCGTGTTTTTCTTCATTTCCAGGTCCCCGCAGAAATTCTGCAAGCCCCTAGGAATATCTGCAATACTTCGGTTTTCCGGGGAAACAAACTCAGTGACAGTTCTCTGCTTGCCACACACCTCCTTTACAGACGCCATCTTGAAGGCAATATATAGCGCTGCCACCAACCGGAACTTCATAAAACTGCAGGGGCTGAAGCAGGAATATTCCACGATATCGCAAAACATTCCTCACTGGAGTAGAAAGTTCATAGAATGAAGGCTTTCACGACGGGTGCTGTCATCACTTAACACTTCCGGGCTGAGATGCCGTGGTCCATACATAAAACTCTCCCCTGACGTTTAGCCTTTGACTGCGGAAGGCATCCTCCGAGCACAAGCGGGGAACTGTAACGAGAGCGTGCAGTCGCAGACGCACATGACTGAGGGCTGAACCCTCCGTTGGGGACGAAGTTCTAGCGCTGCTAGGGCGCTTCGCCTTCTAATATGGTGTGGTGAGGATGTGGGTTGACATGGTGGTTGTGGTCGTTTCTTGGCTTTTGTGCTGGTGATTTTTTTTAAAGGTTGAAAGGATAGTCAGAGCGATAGTGGAAGAAATGGGAAAACGAATGGCTCAATTGACTGGCCAGCGGTTTTTTTTTAATGAAAGAAGACAGGACAGTAGAAGGGACAGTAGAAGAGTGGGGGAAAACGAACGGCCCATTGACTAGCCGGGAATTACGGTTAAATTACAGAATAAAGGAGAGGAGGAGGAGTGAGCGCCGTATATATAAGCCTTCCAAAGGACACCGCCATTAATCACGTGACGTCGGCTGTGCTATAATCTCTGATATTGCCAACTTTCTCAATTGAAATTAATCGATTGTCTCGCTGTTGCTGCAATGTTGACATCTATATCGTCGCATTATTATGCGCGAATGTACAGAGAGGCTATTGAGATTACCAAATACTGCAATGTTTTTAACAGAAAAGATGAAGACATTAAGCTGGATAAGATATGGATTTCAACATTGCAGCAACAGCGTGACAATCGATTAATTTCAGTTGAGAATGTTGGCAATATCAGAGATTATAGCACAGCCGACGTCACGTGATTGACAACGGCACCCTCTGGATGGCTTATAAATACGGCGCTCACTCGCACTCTCGTTGCAGTTCGCCACTTGTCCTTGGAGGTTGCCTTTCGCACTTGAAAGCGAAACGTCAGGGGAGAGTTTTATGTATGGCCACGGAATCTCAGCCCAGAAGTGTTAAGTGATGACAAGCTGAAAGTGTTCGCCTGCTACGATGAAACCATTCTTATAGTTCCACAGTAGCACGTATCGCATTCCACTGGACACGAAATAAGTACGGTGCGGTTTCTTTCGTTATAGAACTTGATTAAACCTGATATCAGTATTACAGTGTAGCTTTACGATACCACCTCGCCATGCTATATTCAATCAAATTTAAAAGTTCCAATGTTGCTTTGCTAGCCAGCCTGTGTGGCCGTGCGGTTCTAGGCGCTTCACTCTGGACCCGCGTGACCGCTACGGGCGCGGTTCGAATCCTGCCTCGGGCATGGATGTGTGTGATGTCCTTAGGTTAGTTAGGTTTAAGTAGTTCTAAGTTCTAGGGGACTGATGACCACAGATGTTAAGTCCCATAGAGCTCAGAGCCATTTTGAACCTTTTTTTTGTTGCTTTGTTAACGACATTCAGAACGAATAATTATATCATCACAGTCACCATTCGTCGTTCAGTTAAAGGAGACCTAAGTGTGATAGCGGACGGTAATGAAATGTGGATCACACCGACACTGTTAGAACGATTACCCACACTGCTCCACTGACAGGTATGTGACTTCCTGTCATAAGCATTTCTCAGTGTGGTTCACTGAGAGACGTGCAGGAAGAGGACCAATGAGGTTCTGAAAGTTACCAACGTGGACGAAGTGCCATGCCGACTCCAGTGTCTGGTCTTTCACAGTAGGTTTCTAGGTTGAGACAGAACAGCGTGATTGATTTGGTCCCGCAAATTCTCGGTTTGATTTAAGTGCGGTAAGTTTCGTGGCCAGGTGTGTATGGTCCATTCATCTTAGTGCTCTTCGAACCAAGTGTGGACAGTGCAAGACGTGTGCCGAGTTGCACTGCACTGCTGGTGGATGCCATCGTGCTGAGAAAAACAAACTGCATGTTGAGATGACTTGGTACTAAAGGACAGATGCATACTTGTGCCGTGCAGAATAAGATCACAAGGGAAATGCCACGAAAACATTCCCCAGATCATAATGTTATCTCCCCCCCGCCTGGAACCATTGCTTTCAACCGTTTCGCGCCGTACTCGCCATTGTTCATCTGTGTTAAAGAGCATAAAAAGTAATTAACCTGAAAAGACCACCTGTCACCACACATCGGACGTCCAGTGCAAGTTACAGTATTTCTCGCAGACGAACAGCTGTCAGACTAAGTACATAAACCAGGTGCCTGTGATGGAGGCCCACACGTGGCAACGTTCTCAAAGCAGATATCGAGGATAGACAATTAGTAGGCTCTTGGTTCACTTCGGCCGTCAGTTGCTCAACTTTCGGAAGCCTGCTCTTGCTCACCCATCCTCGCAGCCGTTATTCACACCTTGATGCACTTCAGCTGCGTCGGTGCTGCTTTGGGATAACGCCATTTTAACACGCACGGTGTACTTTAACCACGGCGGCACGCGAACGGTTTACACAGTTAGCCGATTTGGTAATGGCTCCACTCTTGGCCTGAGAGCCAATGGTCATGCCCTTTTGGACACCAGATATATCGCTTCGTTTTCGCATTACGGCAACGATTGCAATGATTTCCGCGTCCCCACAACACGCTTCATATGCCCTCCACTGCTGGTACTGCCACCCGCCGTCGGTGAGTGGTATTGCACGCCAAGATCGAACATTGGCGGTAAGTCACAACATATTACCGGACAGTGTTTAAAAACAATAAGATGTTACGACATACTGGGCATGTACTTGCTTCAATTGAGAATAATTTTGTCGTAAATGTATCGGCTCAATATCCTACTGAACGTTGTTATTGTTCTATGTAGATCATTATGCATATAAACGTTAAAACCCGTTTATATGATATAACTGAACTACATGTGTATCTAGACGGGAAAATACTAGATCAGAACAAACACCCAAAGTACCTTGGGGTTACCCTAGATAGGACACTAACATTCAAAGAACACCTGACGAAAACTGCAGCGAAACTTAAAACACGCTGTAAGTAGGCTGTTTATGTTTTCTCTATGTAAGTAGGCTGTTTATGTTTTCTGTATGTAAGTAGGCTGTTTATGTTTTCTCTATGTAAGTAGGCTGTTTATGTTTTCTCTATGTAAGTAGGCTGTTTATGTTTTCTCTATGTAAGTAGGCTGTTCATGTTTTCTCTATGTAAGTAGGCTGTTTAGGTTTTTTATTGGTAACGCCACCTCTGTGTGAAAATCACTGGCTGTGCTGTGTGCAGTCTGTGGCTAGTTTGCATTGTTGTCTGCCATTGTAGTGTTGGGCAGCGGCAGCTGGATGTGAACAGCGCGTAGCGTTGCGCAGTTGGAGGTGAGCCGCCAGCAGTGGTGGATGTGGGGAGAGAGATGGCGGAGGTTTGCAGTTTGTCATGAACTGATATATATATATTATGATTTGTGATGATATTAAGGTAAATACATTGTTTGCTCTCTATTAATATCTTTCATTTGCTAACTACCCCTATCAGTAGTTAGTGCCTTCAGTAGTTTGAATCTTTTATTTAGCTGGCAGTAGTGGCGCTCGCTGTATTGCAGTAGCTTGAGCAGCGAAGATTTTTGTGAGGTAAGTGATTTGTGAAAGGTATAGTTTAATGTTTGTCAGGGCCATTCTTTAGTAGGGAGTTTTGAAAGTCAGATTGCGTTGCGCTAAAAATATTGTGTGTCAGTTTAAGTACAGTCGTATATCTACTGTCTCACATCGTGCTCCGTTGTTTCCTATTATTCCTTCTAAATTAAAAGAATTTGCTGCTGTTGATCTCTTGGGACCGCTTGTCAGAACATCCAATGGATTTTCGTACGTTCTAGTCGCTGTTGAACTTACTTCAAAATTTGTTTCTTTCACACAGTTACGTAAAGCCACTGGACGGTCTGTATCCAACGCCTTTGTTAAAAATTTCTTACGTGAAGTCGGCCACGTTGCTAAAGTCATTTCAGATAACGGACCGCAATTTAGATCTGCTGTTTGGTCACGCATGCTTCGCAACCATAAAATCAAACCTGTTTTTATTTCATTGTACTCACCACATTGTAACCCCTCCGAACGGATTATGAAAGAAATCAATAAGCTTTGCAGGCTTTATTGTCACAGAAAGCATCAGCATTGGGACAGATATTTACACTTATTTCAAAACGTGCTGAATGAAATGCCTCATGATTCCACTGCTTTACCACCTACTCTTGTATTGAAGAATGAAGAACCACCGAACAGAATCAGAGAGCTTGTACCTTTCCCAAATACACGTAAACTTCGACACAAAGACATAATTGATTTGGCTCTTAAAAATATAAAATCTGCAGCAGACAAAAGGAGAAAACTACACGGTAAAGCAAATGCAAAGAAATTGTATATTGGTCAGAAGGTTCTCATTAAAGCTCATTCATTATCACATAAGAAGAAACACTTTAGTCACAAATTCTTTCTAGTTTACAATGGACCTTACAGAAACCGACGTATACCACATGATAATTGCGTTGAAGTTGAAACTCTGCGTACTAGGAAGAGTAAAGGTTTACACCACATTTCTCATGTAAAACCGTTTATTGAAAGATAATCTGCTTTTTAACTTAGTCTTTGTCATAAAATTTTTCGCTTCACATTACTAATATGCTTTGTCAGACTTAGAAACTGTTACCATGCAACAATGTTTGAAGTTAAATATCCAGCCAAGAACCAAGAGAAATTATTTAAACAGAAATTACGAATGCATTGTTATTGCAAACAGACGACACAGTGTAATTGTGTGTGTGCATTCTTGCTTGTTAGTTGCATGATTAGAACATTTACCAGTACTGCTAATGAGATTTTAATGCAACATTTTGGTTTACTTGAAAATACATTCCGGATTTAAAGTACTTTCTGTGAGATACCAGATGAGACAATAGTTAGTTTATGTGACAGCTACACGATTTTATCACGACGCTACTAATGAGTGACAATTTACAATGTTGATTTTGCGGTGTTTCTGTTTTATATCTGCACAGCTTTTCTGAATTCTTCTGGAAAGTAAAACATGTTTTAGTAGTAACTTTTGTGGTACAGCAACAATGAGATTGTCTTTTCTGTAGCACAACAATACGTTACAGCACAGTACTTTCTTCATCACGGCAATAAGCGTAATAAATATGATATCTATACGCAAAGCATTTCACTTTTGTTTATCATGAGGTAAGTACATTGGCTTCTGCAGAACTTAGCTTTCGGAGGACGATAACTACGACACTTCCACACAGATTATGTTGCAGCAAGACGCACATTTAGCGCTACAGGACACGCATTTGAGAGATTTTGTACTTAAGCCATTTATTTTTAAAGATTTTTTTAATTACAAAGAAAGTTTTCCGTGATGTATTTCATTCCATTGGTGTAATCTGTAACACCTGAGGGTATAATTACATTAATCCTCAGGGGGGTACACGCTTACTTTGTGTACCATGTGTTTGGCAAGCACAAGGAGCCCTAGCTAATATGGTATTTGCTTATACAACTTTACACATCGGTACCATATTTCTCTAACACACAAATTACACAGCTATCTGATCATTTAACTGAGAGATAAACATGTTTTTTACTACATCAGTGACAGATGTTTACGCAATTACACCGTTGGATAACTTCACACTTATGAAACTGTATTTTGTCTGTACTTTGTAAACTGTTCATATTTTTTCGGAATCATTGTGATACTATGAGAGCTTTGAATGATGTATTTGGTATGAGATCATGATTTTTAAAGTACGTTTGAGGCAGCTGACACTTTTGACATGAGCAGAGAATTATTTTAGGCTTAGAAATTATTGGAGGAAGTTACGACGATTTTGAGATTTGACTGAAGTGTTATGATGTTATTATTACGACGACGATGTGTATTATGTTGTTGAGGAATGTTTATTATGCTACGTATTTCTCATGATGAAATATTGAAGAAGTGTCGACGAATATGTATATGTATAATGAGGTAAGGAATAATGAGTAGTGTTTAGGGACTCTGATTTATGAAAAGGATGTTGGAAACCAAGAAACGTACTTTAAGAGTTATGAAATGTGTGACTGTATCACAATGCTGACCAATATTTTTTTTGGACACTTATATTTATAGGATTTTGTTTCTACAGATTTGCAACGCTAATTCTTGACCTGTGAAATATTTTTATGTGCGACTGTCTCTGTAGCGGAAACTGCTGTCGTAAATATTTCCGTAAGAAAGTTAACGGACCACCTACACATAATGCGTCGTGGGCACCCAGCTGTGTCAGACGCCTGGAGAAAAAGCCATTAGCGCGTGCCTTTCAGAGCACAGGAAAACACCTGGAGAACAAGCCATTAGGGTGTGCCTTTCATCGCTAATGTGACACCCTCGTTACTTGAAAACATATGATTACTCGCACTTTGTGCTAATTGCTGAAATGCTTATGAATTGATGGGAAATATTCGTACATCTGCACACCTGATTATGACAAGTGTCTTTCTATGAGAGTTGAGAGCTACTGACTTACGAAATGCCACATGACTATTGAATGATGTTTTTATGCTTTGGTTTGCGTAATTGCTTATTTCACTTGATATCTGGTTTCCAGCTGTGTTGCAGCATTGCTTTTATAAAATAAAATGCATTTGCTAATGTGAACACTTTCTGTCAACAGATCTATTAAATAATTATTTTATGATCCACATTCTTTAAAAAAGGAGCACTTGGAAAGGAAAGAACAATAAGAAGGAACTAGTAACTGCATACATAATATTCTTTTCAAGTACATGGTAATATTTCTTTTACAATAAGTTGTTGTGGTGCACCACTTTAATTACATAGACATTAAGATGTGAATATACATTTCCCTTATCTGCATTGTTGTTTTTACTGTAATATTTTTTCTTCTTGAGCTATGTCATGTTTAGATATAAGCTGCTGTTTGTCAGGCATAGTGCTACTGAATTTTAATTTGTGTTACTCTGCTAAGCCAGGTTTAATGCTGCTTGCTTTGCAAATTTGAATTTTTTTCGTCATTGATGTTTGTGTTAATTGTTTTGTGCTGCTGCATTGCCTCGTCCCTTAGTTTAGCATCTGAGCTCAGTAGATTTAAGTTAGCTTAAGAGGGGGTAGACTATAGAAGAGAATGAGTTGCGATGAATTGGAAGAAATGCATTGAGAATCTATACGAAAAACGTACAGAAAGCAGGTATAGGTAGGATTTTCTAGGAAATAAATGATGAGGTAAGATAATGGAAAATAAAAATGAGGTAAGAAATGTGTGAACATATAAATACAGAAAGCATGCTTAGATCGAATTTTTTTGGTGGAAACAAAGGATGAAATAAGAGGAAAGATATATGAAGTTTTGGGTTGGACTGCAGTACCAAATGTTACACTGAAAACGAACCCTGTCCTTTCCTATTGGTGTTATCCCACTATATGTTTGTGTACCCTTGTGTATTTGTTTTCTTCCTGTCTCTGTGTAGTTTCATAGAATTTTTTTCTTCTTTTAATATTAAGCTACATTCACTATGATGAGGAATACTGTTATCCTCAAATATAATTGGCATTAATAATATGTTATTTACCTTATAAATATGCTTACACATTATTTATTCTGTTTAATGCTCATGTGTAAAGTTGATGTTTCAAAAGTTATTGTGATCTTTTATGTATGTACTCATGTCATAATTCCACTGATGTATATGTTAGTTCGATTCTTTTGTAAAGCCTGTACTACAAATGTTATCTGTATTATTATGTTCTTTAATGATGTATTTTGTACCTTTGTAATTGTATTCTTATGTTATAAAATTGTAATTGTCACCAGTTCATGACATTATTAACTTGTTAGTTACATTTCACTGCACACGTTTCTGTTGGTCATAGTATGTGGACAATATGTGAGAAGTAGGGACTGATAGTGTTTGCACGTGTGTTAATGATTCAGCAAGGGACTGGATAACAGCATTGCTGGTTCTAAGGACAATTCCAAAAACTTTGTGAGCGCACAAGTGGTGGTTATGGACTTGCTATATTGTCTGCAAGACTCTTTGATGGTGATTGTGCACCTGCACAATCGCAACAGATGGCTGCTGGCCATCTCTACAAGGACTACAGTGGGTCTACATCTTTGATGACCCACCATGCCATTATTTCTACAAGGACTGCAGTGAGTCTGCACCTCTGGTGGCCCACCAATACCACAATCTCTACCAGGACTCCAGTGGGTCTGCTCTGTGATGACCTACCTACCAATATTCGTCAGAACTTCGAATGACTCTGCTGTGGGTTTGCTCTGTTGTGGCCCATTACCTGTATGCATATCAAGAGTCAGCACTGTCTTTCCATTGGAAGGACAACACTACTTCTTCAAGACTGCATGGAAATCCACTACTTCCGTGTGCATTTTCTTTTACTGCTCAGACTTTGAGAAAAAACACTGCTATTCTAATGTGATGAACAATGTGGACTGTCTTTATGGACTGTGAGAAATTTTGATCTTTTGACCAACATAATATTAATAAGTGTGTGCATTTTATATCTTTGTTACTGTAATTGTGAAAAATTTTTGTCAAATCTGTATTGGCCAGTGCCCAACACCATTTGTAAAAATTTTTTGTGGGGAGCATGGGGGCTATGTAAGTAGGCTGTTTATGTTTTCTCTATGTAAGTAGGCTGTTTATGTTTTCTGTATGTAAGTAGGCTGTTTATGTTTTCTCTATGTAAGTAGGCTGTTTATGTTTTCTCTATGTAAGTAGGCTGTTTATGTTTTCTCTATGTAAGTAGGCTGTTTATGTTTTCTCTATGTAAGTAGGCTGTTCATGTTTTCTCTATGTAAGTAGGCTGTTTAGGTTTTTTATTGGTAACGCCACCTCTGTGTGAAAATCACTGGCTGTGCTGTGTGCAGTCTGTGGCTAGTTTGCATTGTTGTCTGCCATTGTAGTGTTGGGCAGCGGCAGCTGGATGTGAACAGCGCGTAGCGTTGCGCAGTTGGAGGTGAGCCGCCAGCAGTGGTGGATGTGGGGAGAGAGATGGCGGAGGTTTGCAGTTTGTCATGAACTGATATATATATATTATGATTTGTGATGATATTAAGGTAAATACATTGTTTGCTCTCTATTAATATCTTTCATTTGCTAACTACCCCTATCAGTAGTTAGTGCCTTCAGTAGTTTGAATCTTTTATTTAGCTGGCAGTAGTGGCGCTCGCTGTATTGCAGTAGCTTGAGCAGCGAAGATTTTTGTGAGGTAAGTGATTTGTGAAAGGTATAGTTTAATGTTTGTCAGGGCCATTCTTTAGTAGGGAGTTTTGAAAGTCAGATTGCGTTGCGCTAAAATTATTGTGTGTCAGTTTAAGCACAGTCGTATATAATTGTTCTAAGGGGACGTTTCAACGCAACAACATATTGCAGAAGCTCTGTGGCACCACTTGGGGCTCCACAGCATCTACCTTAAGAAGATCCGCACTTAGCTTGGTGTATCCGGTAGCAGAGTAATGTGCCCCAGTGTGGCACAACAACACTCCTCATCATCCGCGTCATCATCATCATCATCTTGCAATTGGATATCCAGCGACGAGTCGGATTCGGTGTCAGTGGTAGACGCTTTTCGTTTCTTAGGCTGCTTCTTTTTGATAATTCCTTTGGTAGTCTCTTTGGTTCCGGTTTTTCCTTTGGTTCCGGTTTTTCCTTTGGTTACAGTTTCTCCTTTGGTCCTCTTTTTAGCATTTTCTCTGCTCTTCATTGACTCATTTTGTCGTTTTCTCTTACGCAGGTTGTCGATGTTTTCTGGAGAAGTCAAAACCTCAGCTAAAGCTCTGGACTTCTTCCTTGCAGATGCAACTTTATCTAGGATAGGTGTCGGCGAAATATGGTCCAAGAGTTTGCCAGGGGTTATTTGAGATTCTTCTGTTGCCACTTTCGAGGTCATATCTGTTGCTTCTGAAGACATCGAGGAGAGACTATTAGTAGCCTCTTGGTTCACTTCGGCCGTCAGTTGCTCAACTTTCGGAAGCCTGTTCTCGCTCACCCATCCTCGCAGCCGTTATTCACACCTTGATGCACTTCAGCTGCGTCGGTGCTGCTTTGGGATAACGCCATTTTAACACGCACGGTGTACTTTAACCATGGCGGCACGCGAACGGTTTACACAGTTAGCCGATTTGGTAATGGCTCCACTCTTGGCCTGAGAGCCAATGGTCATGCCCTTTTGGACACCAGATATATCGCTTCGTTTTCGCATTACGGCAACGATTGCAATGATTTCCGCGTCCCCACAACACGCTTCATATGCCCTCCACTGCTGGTACTGCCACCCGCCGTCGGTGAGTGGTATTGCACGCCAAGATCGAACATTGGTGGTAAGTCACAACATATTACCGGACAGTGTTTAAAAACAATAAGATGTTACGACATACTGGGCATGTACTTGCTTCAATTGAGAATAATTTTGTCGTAAATGTATCGGCTCAATATCCTACTGAACGTTGTTATTGTTCTATGTAGATCATTATGCATATAAACGTTAAAACCCGTTTATATGATATAACTGAACTACATGTGTATCTAGACGGGAAAATACTAGATCAGAACAAACACCCAAAGTACCTTGGGGTTACCCTAGATAGGACACTAACATTCAAAGAACACCTGACGAAAACTGCAGCGAAACTTAAAACACGCAACAACATATTGCAGAAGCTCTGTGGCACCACTTGGGGCTCCACAGCATCTACCTTAAGAAGATCCGCACTTAGCTTGGTGTATCCGGTAGCAGAGTAATGTGCCCCAGTGTGGCACAACAACACTCCTCATCATCCGCGTCATCATCATCATCATCTTGCAATTGGATATCCAGCGACGAGTCGGATTCGGTGTCAGTGGTAGACGCTTTTCGTTTCTTAGGCTGCTTCTTTTTGATAATTCCTTTGGTAGTCTCTTTGGTTCCGGTTTTTCCTTTGGTTCCGGTTTTTCCTTTGGTTACAGTTTCTCCTTTGGTCCTCTTTTTAGCATTTTCTCTGCTCTTCATTGACTCATTTTGTCGTTTTCTCTTACGCAGGTTGTCGATGTTTTCTGGAGAAGTCAAAACCTCAGCTAAAGCTCTGGACTTCTTCCTTGCAGATGCAACTTTATCTAGGATAGGTGTCGGCGAAATATGGTCCAAGAGTTTGCCAGGGGTTATTTGAGATTCTTCTGTTGCCACTTTCGAGGTCATATCTGTTGCTTCTGAAGATATCGAGGAGAGACTATTAGTAGCCTCTTGGTTCACTTCGGCCGTCAGTTGCTCAACTTTCGGAAGCCTGTTCTTGCTCACACATCCTCGCAGCCGTTATTCACACCTTGATGCACTTCAGCTGCGTCGGTGCTGCTTTGGGATAACGCCATTTTAACACGCACGGTGTACTTTAACCGCGGCGGCACGCGAACGGTTTACACAGTTAGCCGATTTGGTAATGGCTCCACTCTTGGCCTGAGAGCCAATGGTCATGCCCTTTTGGACACCAGATATATCGCTTCGTTTTCGCATTACGGCAACGATTGCAATGATTTCCGCGTCCCCACAACACGCTTCATATGCCCTCCACTGCTGGTACTGCCACCCGCCGTCGGTGAGTGGTATTGCACGCCGAGATCGAACATTGGCGGTAAGTCACAACATATTACCGGACAGTGTTTAAAAACAATAAGATGTTACGACATACTGCGCATGTACTTGCTTCAATTGAGAATAATTTTGTCGTAAATGTATCGGCTCAATATCCTACTGAACGTTGTTATTGTTCTATGTAGATCATTATGCATATAAACGTTAAAACCCGTTTATATGATATAACTGAACTACATGTGTATCTAGACGGGAAAATACTAGATCAGAACAAACACCCAAAGTACCTTGGGGTTACCCTAGATAGGACACTAACATTCAAAGAACACCTGACGAAAACTGCAGCGAAACTTAAAACACGCAACAACATATTGCAGAAGCTCTGTGGCACCACTTGGGGCTCCACAGCATCTACCTTAAGAAGATCCGCACTTGGCTTGGTGTATCCGGTAGCAGAGTAATGTGCCCCAGTGTGGCTCAGCAGCAAACACACACACATGGTAGATAGCCAACTTAATGCAACAATGCGTATTATGTCAGCCACAGTCAGGCCAACTCCTACAGTGTGACTGCCCGTTCTCAGTAACACAGACCCTCCTAACCTGCGCCGAGAATACGCCCTGGTTAGAGAAAGAATTTCAAAAAATAATGTCCAACCCTCAATTACAAATCCATGAAGATACTCACGACATCCAAGGAAACCGACTCCGGTTTAGGCATCCTCCACTAAAGACCGCACAAGCGCTGCACCAACCAACTTTAACATAAATGACCGATGGAAAGAGGAATGGGAGAGCAAAACAGCAGTGAACTGCCACAGTATGCCATGCATCTTTAGTAAACCCAAAGGATTTGATTGCCCTCGAAAAGTTTGGTCAACTCTTAATCGCATCAGAACCAACTGTGGGAGATGCGCCGATTCCTTACACAGATGGAGTTAACTTCCATCGGCCGCTTGCGACTGTGGCGCTGAGAGACAGACGGTCAAACACATCGTGCAGGAATGCCCATTAAGGGCATATGAGGGTGAGCCACAGAATTTCCTAATGGCGACCCAAGAGGCAATCGACTATATATTATCTAAGCTGGACGTTTGTTTGTGATTGCTCTTCTGTGAGTGTAAATTTACATTTGGTAGTGTCCTTATGTACAAACTGTTATTTATTGCTCTGTTTATACGTATGTGATTTTTTAAAAAATCGTGTTGATTCTGTAATTTTTACTGTGGTGTTATGAGCCATACGCTAAATAAATAATTAAATTAATATGATATAAACTAATGTGACTAGCAACTGTGTAAGTATTTTATCTACTATCAGTAACGTCATTACATTACTTTAGTTTGATGTACTTTACAAGTCGCCTGCATAATTACTGTCGCGGAGTCGCTTTCCAGATCACAGAACTGAAATTATTTCAATTTGAACAGAATCGTTAATATAAAAACAAAACTACGTCGTTAAAAATATTTCTTTCAGTGGTTACATTAGTGAATGGAAATTGTATTATAAGATCTGATATATTTTACACTGTACAACGATATCCGCACATGACGACCAAAAATTTAAAACCTGCAAAAGAATTCCTTTTCCTATAGAAGTACGCGGGCCGATGATTGACGTATTCAATTCTGTGTCCTTCGGTTGCCCATAAGACAAAACCTTCTAAAGTAATCAACAGCCGAAAAAGCAGACGAGAAAGGGAGATTTTCCTCTATAATGCCGATTCTGCTCCAAGAGGCTTATATTTAATTAATGGAATTCTCTTTTATACACCTACAGCCGTCACGCTTCAGTGATGAGTTTCGTGTTAATTAAAACTGTAGAACGCCTAAAGGGCAGGAATGCTAATTCTCTGAGATCGTTGCCGAGGCATTGATTATACGTCTTTCATTCTTGCTCTGGATTCGTTACGATACGAACAGGGTAATACAGACGACCCTCTCATTTAGTGCAGTCCTAGAATCGGATATTTCATCAACACTGTCGGACGTGTGTAATACTTCGAGTGACATGTTTTCTCTGACAGTATCATTGTTTTACTGATATATTGTAATGGAACGGGTGAAGTAGGCAAGTTATCGTTCACCCTCCAGCGCGGTACACATATTTCCGTCACCGCTGATTCCGCATTGCCGGGTCGCTGCCCGCGCGAGTCAGCTAGCAACGCAGAATAAAAGTGGGTCTTTCTGTCGGCCGGGCGGCTGTTGTCATCAGACACCCTGCTGCGTCGTCAGACACCGGGCTTCCGCGTCGCGTTCGGGTCGGAAGGCTGCGAGGACACTGACCGCTTCTGAGTATGTATGTAACAAGTTTTTGATAAAAGTTAAAGTAAATTATTCGACCGTGTTCAAATGCTGATCACCGGCTTGCCCTAAGACCCTCACGCTCACCCGCCATCAACCTGACCAGTCAAATACCTTATAAAATGGACCTATCTACAGTTTTTCATTTTGCAATAATCTAGAGCCTGAAAATAGATAAGTGGCTGCGGTTAATCGTTAAGATCATTATCAGACATATCATTCTGCGAGGGCATTAACAATATCCTAGCCTTCACCTATCCGATCACCTGCATCTTGACCTCGCTTTTTTTCCAGTTTCAATTCTTGCAGGGGCCGGCCATAGTGGCCGTGCGGTTAAAGGCGCTGCAGTCTGGAACCGCAAGACCGCTACGGTCGCAGGTTCGAATCCTGCCTCGGGCATGGATGTTTGTGATGTCCTTAGGTTAGTTAGGTTTAACTAGTTCTAAGTTCTAGGGGACTAATGACCTCAGCAGTTGAGTCTCATAGTGCTCAGAGCCATTTGAACCATTTGAATTCTTGCAGGTGAAGACCAGCGGCCTCAGTTGTTTAACTGACAATTTGTTCATTTCATTGTCGTCTTCTCTTTCATTACATTCCATTTCCTCGATTTTAATTTCTTGTACGGAATTTCCTCTTTCGGAAATGTATAGAACAAAGGACGTTGTCGATAAAGGCTGACCAGCACCTTAAACCAAACGATGCAATTTTGTTGTGTGCCTGAAGTCCGACCTTCCGGAAACGCAATGGGTTAGATTCATTGTTGCAGATTCAGTTGTTGCTTGAAAGAGCTGTGAGCGTTTTCTCGCGTTATTCCACTAAAGTGTGTGGTATTCTATAAAGCGGTGTTTTCTGTAAAGAGATGTTTGCACCTGAATCTGACACCCACTTGTAATATCTCTTTATATTCGATGAATTATTCCGATACAATTCTACCCATGAATGACGTTTACTAATTTTCTATCTTCATACTCGCAGAATCCATGCGCAAAGTAGCTTCATACAATAGTTATGCCATGAGCGCATAATTATTCTTGTAGTACTCTCTCTGGTGGTTGTTAGAATAAAGTTTCCGAGATTGTCTTCGTGCCGATTAGCCTGAGCGTTGTTTGAAGAATTGTAATCTGAATATTGAGATTTATGACAAAAGATAACTGATACGAAATTGTACGATTAAAAGGGAAATATATATATATAAAATATATATATTGCTCCTTCATACAAAACGTGTGTAACAATTTACATTATTTGACATTTGAGAATTAATGATATTCATCGATATAGTTCGTAGTTTTTAATCAAAAGGGAACTTCCAAAAGACTGGATACGAGCTCCATTACTTCTTCGGAAGGTTAAACTTCATCAAAGCCAAATATCCGCTTGATCTGAGGTTTCCCGACTGATTATACAACGCTCCCAAAAATACGAGGCATTTGATTTGTACAGATTAGCAGACTGCCGCAAAGCACGAGCCTGCAGAGAAGAAGAATCATCGCCTGATTTCATTCTAACAAGTAAAATTTCTGAATCATTTTGAGTGACTGAGTTATGACCGTGTTTCCTATTAGGAATGATTGATTGCTCGAACGAATTGAGAACTACATAACTACATAATTACATAGATAGGAGGATAAATACTCTTATCTATTTAAGAACTTGTCAAGTTTTTCATCTACTCCTTCAAGTAACAGTTCTCAGAATTTAGTAACAAAATGGTTTCAGTTAGAATCCCAGATGCGTTTCCTAACAAGTTGCAGAAAGTTGCTGCCAACGCGAAGAAAGCTGTCAGGCACCTAACAAATGAAACAGTTACAGGACTCTTTAGGCTTTCGTGACCACTTGTCGACAAACTGCCTGTTGTTTTCTGTCTCGGGATCTTCGTCCGACGTTTGCTTGATGATTTTTCCGGCGAGTGGTTGTAATTATCAAAGCTTCCCCCTACATTGCTTTTAGTGGGCTGGAGTCGGGCTCGCGGCCGCAGAGTGTATTTAGCTGGCGCGCCAACGTGCAAGGGCTTCTCCGCAGTCTGCGCGGGGTGGCCGTGCGATCTTGACGCCTTGCCACGGTTCTCGCGGCTCCCCCCGTCGGAGGTTCGCGTCCTCCCTTAGGCATGGGTGTGTGTGTTGTCGTTAGCGTAAGTTAGTTGAAGTTAGATTAAGTAAGCCTAGGGACCGATGACCTTAGCAGTTAGGTCTCATCGAACTTACCACAAATTTCCATTGTTTCTCCGCAGTCACTTCCGGTGCGGTTCTCCTCTTGCTACCTGCAAAGGTCGTTCGCTGCAGTATTGGAATCCAGGATCCGTTCACCTTGCGGCTCTTTTCTTTCCTGTTGAAGCTATTCTCATGTTTGTGTATTTTTATAATTTCTCTGAAAAACCGCGATTGATAGCTCCTCTCTACAGACAGAATTTCCGTGTCGGCGAATTTTACTATGTAGGCGGCCTCACACAGCGGGTGCTCTGCCACGGCTGATTTACCCACTTGCCCCAGCGGGGAATGACGCTCGCGTTTTGTGATCCTGGTGTTGACTGATCGTCCAGTCATTCCAACACAAACTTTTCCGCGTGTGCATGATACGCGGTATATTCCCGACATTGCAGGTAGGTATCTTTCTCCCTTAGCCATTCTGGGACACATTTTGATCTACTTTGTCGGTTTATAAAAAGTCTTCACGTTGTGTTTGTGCAGTATACGGCCTATTCTGTCCGTCACTCTGTCACTGTATGACAGAAAGGCCGTACCCGACATTTCTTTTCCCGATATGTCACATCAGCCGTGTCTGAATCTGTTTTACTTCTAATACGTATAACTGGTCGCGTACCGATTGCGCTTCAGAAAACTTTCCAAGTGTTGCATTTAGGGTCTGAGGTGCTGCGGCTCTCATATTCGTCTTCCTAGAGTTACGAGCGTATTAGTAGTACCTCTTTTCTAGCTCGGCTGGTGATCTGACAGTTTGTGTAGGTATCGTTTCAAGTGTGTAGGTTTTCGATAAACGCTGTCCCTGGTTTTCAGCATCCCTTGTGACCATGACATGTAGAAAGGGTAGTCATTTGTAATCCGTCAGCTGTAGAAGCTGGTGGAACATAAAGATTTGAATACATCTAACAAGAAGATTGATAACAAAAAAATCTTAGCACGTTATTGGTATCCAGACATT
Source organism: Schistocerca piceifrons (assembly GCF_021461385.2). Lineage (NCBI taxonomy): Eukaryota > Metazoa > Arthropoda > Insecta > Orthoptera > Acrididae > Schistocerca > Schistocerca piceifrons. The sequence continues at coordinate 785,561,224 of NC_060140.1, read as the reverse complement.
GTTTCCAGATAATAAACAAAAGAGCGTTAAATATTCCAAGTGCTTACGCAAAAGGACTGTGACGCGTAAACGTGATTAGACACTGTGCTTTAGAAGTTTGTTTTTACGTTTCTGGCCATGTGAATAGCCAGAATAATCGCCATTGGTTCTCCGAAAACTCTCTACTGTTCATGAAGCTCCTCAACACTGTAAAAGGAAAGACTACGTCTCGAGGCTGGCCGCGGTGGCCGTGCGGTTCTGGCGCTGCAGTCCGGAACCGCGGAACTGCTACGGTCGCAGGTTCGAATCCTGCCTCTGGCATGGGTGTGTGTGATGTCCTTAGGTTAGTTAGGTTTAAGTAGTTCTAAGTTCTAGGGGACTTATGACCTAAGATGTTGAGTCCCATAGCGCTCAGAGCCATTTGAACTACGTCTCGAGCGTGATTTGTGTCGTTGGACTACACCAAGCCGATGTTCTTTGTAATCACGGTCAACCCGGACTTTTAGAGAACTTCTACTCTCAATTAAGGAATCCTGAAAGGCATAACTGCTTTTTCTAGAAAGATAAAGCTACGTACATTTTGTCGAACGATGCCTCACACCCGAGATGCATTCACTGAAGATCTCACAATTAGCAAAGGTCTGTAGCCGTCTGGTCCGCCGGGCTTTCTACTTGTGATTTCTACGGGGACATTTAAAAGATAAAGCGGATGAATGTAAGCCATAAAGAGGTATATCAACTGAAGGTTGGAATATTGAAGCAGCCGATGTCACAATATTAGTGAGTATGAATGTCGTTTCACCAACACAAAAATATACAGAGCTGCAAGTCAACCAGTTTCAACAGACTGCGTAATTTTAAATTACTGTTTTTACGAAGAACTTTGCAGGAAATGTAGACGTTAAATTTTTGCAAGCCAAAATCGCTAATAATAATTTTTGTCTGATGACCGGTTTCGGCAAATCTGAGTGTCTGTCATCGGACCTTATGCACATACGCCACAATACATCTACATCACATGTACAATATTCGCGTCAAGTAGTAACACGTCATTTCAAGGACATAAAGCTCCTTTCAGCCGTTGTGTGAACATGAGCTTGTGAAATCGGTCCAGGATGTACGATACTTATGTAAATATTGCTTTATCACTGGCATGCCGATGTTCACTTTCTTCCGGTTCTTGAGATGACGTGGTACGACTTGGGACGATATATTGTACTTATGTTGGAGATTTATTGAGTTGTATTTGCGTAACATGGGATAATAGCATCTTACATTTATAGAAACTGGCCATTAACAATAAATTTATCATTAGCCGTCTCAGCTGTTGAAATTTTATTTCTGTATTTCGTATTACTCTAGATCGACGCAGAATCATGTCAACCGTAAATGTATATTTCTTAATTTAAAATAACAATGTTTTTCTATGACAAAATTACTACTGCGGGACCCTTTTATCTTGGGTGTACCGTATTCTTAGAACTCCGAGTGAGCGGTGTTATCCAGTGACCCGCAGGTGTATTTACCGCAGTCGCAGAGATCCAGTCTATCAGAACACAATTTTGAAATTATATGAATACGTAGTGTCTGTTCTTTCCGGCATGTCCGAAAGAACAGGCAGCACACTTCCTTCTTGATGGGCAATGAATCCGCACCATCTAATGCGGCTTCACAGTGTCGTCCAACTGCCAGCAGGAATCTAAAATTAGCGAGCATGGAGGACACAGAGACTGCGAAAAATGGAAATGAGCGTATGGCGTCAGTGGCCGGGAGTTCCCAGACGGGAAGTTCGGCCGCCAAGTGCAGGTCTTACAGAGTGCGGCACCAAATTGGGCGACTTACGCGTCGACAGTGGGGATGAAATGAAGACGACAGCACAACATCCAGTCTCTGAGGTGAGGAAATCTCCCGCCCCAGCCGGGAATGGAACCTTAGCCCCCGTGCGTGGCAACCCAACGCGCTGACCATTTAGCTAATGGGGCTGACAGAGGCTACGAATACATGACGCTATGTGGAAATGTGCATAGGTCTTGTAGCGTGCGGAGATAGTACGTGCGTTTGTGATAAACACTGTGTCTGGTTGGGACAGTGGTTGAAGTAACTCCGTCGTAAGTAGGAGTTCCCGCATTCGTGTCCAAGACCGGTGCACATTTTCACCCCTCGCCACCGATTCTTCATACACTCCTGATGCACCCGATATCACCAGTTCCTTCCTTTCCCTTTCCTTTCTCCACCTTCAATTTAGATGAAAATTTTGAAAGACTGAAATCTACTTTACATCCTTAATCACATAGAACAATATTTTATTGCTGTTGAAACTTCTACGTTTTTACTTAAACGGTTGAATCCTCACTGAATGTTCTTAAACTGCTGAGTGAAACTCACCATATTGTCTCGTTACTTATTTTTTATCATTTCAACACTGACCTACAGAATTTTCAATGACAAGGAAGAGTCAAGCTAAACCTATTCATTTATTACCGACAATACACAAACGCAAGGCAATCTGACTGCAAATAATTGACACAAAAGAATGGCACTGAATCAGAAAATATCCTAATAACCCATATGTTTCATAAATCAGTTACCTCACAGAAAATCTTCATACATCGAACTAAAGCAAATACAGCAAACAGCACCTACAGGTACGGATTCATTGCCCATCAAGAAGGAAGTGTGCTGCCTGTTCTTTCGGACATGCCGGAAAGAACAGACACTACGTATTCATATAATTTCAAAATTGTGTTCTGATAGACTGGATCTCTGCGACTGCGGTAAATACACCTGCGGGTCACTGGATAACACCGCTCACTCGGAGTTCTAAGAATACGGTACACCCAAGATAAAAGGGTCCCGCAGTATCTAACTACTAATGGGATTTTACCTTGTTCATGTGACATCCAGTTCTAAAATTTACATAATCGTCAGAAATTCCTTTACCCAAACTGAAATATGCTTTTGCATGACAGAGCGGATTAGGTTGTGGATAGGGGCCAAGGTAAATTGCTGTTAGTTATACACGAACACACACGATTTTATTCCTCAGACCAATGCACAGTTTTCTCGTAACACAGCAAAGATCAGTTCACGGCTGAGGGCCCAAGTAACTTCTCGAGAATAAATTTAAATGATTTCCTTTAAAGCACCAGGAATTAGAGTAACAGCTGACGGCCTTAGCTAAAATATCAATATCTTCTCGGCTAAAGGCCGAAATAATATTTCAGATCAGCTAATGAAATTCTTTAACAGTCAAGCATTTACAAATTACGGCTAAAGGCCATATTAAGGAAAATTCAAGTTAACTCTTCGGCTGGAAGCCCAATAAAAAACTTCTTTACATAATAAAAGATAATTTTTTACACAGTACAAGAGAAAAACATCTTTAGAAAACTTGAAGTATCTTGACGGCTGAAGGCCCAAACAATTACTCAAGAATAACTAAAGACAACCTTAAGATAAACATTTACAGAACATTGTTGCAGGCCATTCCAAGAATTCAAGATAATTAAAGACAGAGCTTACAGACAAGGAATTACATATTAAAGCCACAGATTCTGAAACAAACGTGGCTGAAGGCCTAAATACCGAGCAATAAGAATTTTAAATGAAACACGGCCGAAGGCCTAATCTTAAAGTTGTTATGAAGCTCAGCTGAAGGCCATACACTAAACATAAAACAGACAATATTAATACACGGCTGAAGGCCTGGCACAGTACCTGCGACCAAATAAAATGACGACCACAAACACCAAACAGTGGTGCTCAGAAGTGTTCCAAGGGTCGGCCTGTGGAGGACACACTAACCACGGTGTAGGTGAGACAGACAGCAAGCGTATCGCTGAACAATCGGGTTACAGCACGATTTACAGACGGCTGACGAACCAAGCAATCGCCTAATCAGTTCCCTTCCAACCGACAAACAGCGCGACAACCAAAAGTATCGGTGGAGATGAGGATCACAGCAGGATTATGTCTTAATAATTGGCGTATAAACAGAGTCAAGGCGCAATAATCAATTAAAGAGAAAAGAGAACAACACCAAGCTGTCAAACTACACGCCGTGCCGTACAGCATCAACACGGCAAGGAAAACACACTGCCGCAAAGCAACGCTATCGTTCAGTAAGGGGACTGGAATGTTAATGGCCACAAGGCAGAAGACACCACTGGTGCACTTCACTAATAAATTATAATCATTTCAAGGGTTAAACACCATACAGAGAGACCGCTACAAAATTTTTCTGACTCCAAAACACCATCATGTGGCTGGGACAGCAAAGGATGCAACAACCAGCAATCTACAAGCGATGTCACAACGGTTGAACTTTCATGGCAGGTTGGCTGACTACTCAACTCCAGAATGCAGATACAGTGGGCGACGAACTTAGCAGTTCTCGCAGATTTTTTTTGGTCATCGGTCTACTGACTGGCTTGATGCGGCCCGCCACGAATTCCTTTCCTGTGCTAACCTCTTCATCTCAGAGTAGCACTTGCAATCTACGTCCTCAATTATTTGCTTGAAGTATTCCAATCTCTGTCTTCCTCTACAGTTTTTGCCCTCTACAGCTCCCTCCAGTACCATGGAAGTCATTCCCTCATGTCTTAGCAGATGTCCTATCATCCTGTCCCTTCTCCTTATCAGTGTTTTCCACAAATTCCTTTCCTCTCCGATTCTGCGTAGAACCTCCTCATTCCTTACTTAATCAGTCCACCTAAATTTCAACATTCGTCTATAGCACCACATCTCAAATGCTTCGATTCTCTTCTGTTCCGGTTTTCCCACAGTCCATGTTTCACTACCATACAATGCTGTACTCCTGACGTACATCCTCAGAAATTTCTTCCTCAAATTAAGGCCGGTATTTGATATTAGTAGACTTCTCTTGGCCAGAAATGCCTTTTTGGCCATAGCGAGTCTGCTTTTGATGTCCTCCTTGCTCCGTCCGTCATTGGTTATTTTACTGCCTAGGTAGCAGAATTCCTTAACTTCATTGACTTCGTGACCATCAGCTAGTGCCACACAACTCCGACCGCGCGTGCACACCGCCAGTGGCCCCGGTCTGATTACACGCCACAGTGACTTCCTCGCTGCTCCACCACAACTGACCAACTGCCCTCACACACCATGACACGGAAATATAACTGCCACACCAAAGAAGTTACGGCAGTACCGGTATCGATAAACTGACGGAGGCAAGTGAGTAACTCGTTGATAGTAACTGATGAGGAATAAGACGCCACTCGATGGTGACAAAATGCCCAAAAGGGAAAACGGCGTGAAGGCGAGCAGACCAAGACTCACAAACATTAGCAAATACATCCATCATCATTTTACAATCCATTACCAACCAACACTAAATCTCCATGACGGACTCACGTCCATATCGACTGCTCGTGCTAACACTTCTACCCTCCATCACTGCTAACTGTTAACGTCTAACTGCAAGTCTGACCAGCCACAAAGTTTCTTACTGAGGGAAAACAGCGCTGTCAGTGATATTAAAGCAGTCTATAGCGCTGCCAACATAAAAACATATAAATAGGCTACTTACATAGCCTCCTCCCCCTGCCCCCCCCCCCCCCCCCGATCCGATCACCTCAAAAAATTTTACAATGTATTTTGGGCAGTGGCCAATACTAATTAGTTAAATTTTTTTTAATCTGCCGTCAGTGCAACATTTGGTACTGCAGTACTTGTGGTGAGCATTTTATCCCTCTGTTTTTTATTTTTCTCCTTTCAGTAATACTCTTCATGCTCATATATCCTTAACTTTTAACCAAAACTACTTCATTTCAACCGAAACTTCATTTACCTCTCTTACTTCAACATTTGTTCCCACAAAAAAGAAATCCTATCTATGTTTGCTATCTGTATTACCTCATCATTCGTTTCCAAGAAAATCCTACCTAAACCTGTTGTCCCTATACCCTACTTATCTCTGTTCGTTTCTTCTTTAAATATAATCATTCCTTATTATACAACACTTTTTGGCCAGTGTATTTCTTACCAACTCACCATAACTCATTTTCTTGTATAGCATACCCCCTCTTAAGCTAACTCAAATCTACTGAACTCAGATACATAAACTAGAGAACGAGGTAATGCAGCAGCACAGACGGCTCACAGCGCTGTCAGTGATATTAATGCAGTCTATAGCGTTGCCAACATAGAAACATATAAACTTGCCACTTACACAGTTTTAGAAAGAAAAAACTGAATCAATAACGTTACCATGTGAGATTTAAAACTTTCCCTCCGTACATATTGTTCCACAAAATTTCGGACGTCCGCGAGAGTTCCTACAACATCTGAAGTCGATACAAGAAAACATAAAATTTACTACGGAGTTGGAAAAGGAGGGTTGCCTGCCGTTTTTAAACGTATTGATGCGACTTAAGAGTGATGACATACTTGGTCATTTGGTATACGGAAAGCCCACTCACACAGACCTTTACTTGCAAGCCGTTAGTTGTCACCATCCGGCACAAACGATGGGTGTTTTGAAGACATGGATTTACCCAGCCCACGTTATCTCTGGCACCGATAGTTTGCAAACGGAACTGGAGCACCTCCAGACTGTATTTCTGAAGAATGGGCATTCGTCCTAGCAAGTCGAGAGAGAGCTGCAGACCTGTAAACGAAGAAACAAAGAAGAGGAAGAGGCCTTTAAAACGACTGCCTTTGTACCATATATTGGTAATATTACAGTGCAAATGGGCAGAATACTAAGAAAATATAAAGTGAAAGCAATCTTTCGCCCTCCTGCAAAAATTTCGTCGCTGTTGGAATCCGTCAAAGACGACCTAGAGCTGCACAAGGCAGGTGTTTACAGGATTCCGTGTGAATGCGGCAAATCTAATATAGGGCAAACGACGCGTACTGTGCAGGATTGCATTGTTGAACATCAGCGGCATACTCGCCTTCTTCAGCCTTGTAAGTCTGCCATCGTCGAACACTGTATTTCCACTGGTCGTGCCATGAATTACAATGAGACCAAAACTGTGGCCCATACGTCAAACTTTTGGAGTTGTATTATTAATGAATCCGTGGAAATACGGCTGTCTGACAATGAGTCTCTTATTAATCGTGACGGCGGTTTCCAATTGAATTCGGCGTGGAATCCAATCGTCGATAAACTTCGTGTCCTCCGTAGCCGGCGTAGTTCGGTGATGGAACAGCGGGTAGGCAATAGAATGGAAATCGATGCTGCGAGTTTTCACCACGGAGGGCACGCGGCGCAGTAGAATCGAAGGCGCTCGAGTAGCACACGCGCAACGCCAAGTGAATCCACCACGCATGTGCCGGGGGGCCATTAAATACCAGAGCTCAGGGAGTTTTCGCCAAAAGACTCTGCGCCGAAATATTGTAGCAGAAAGTAGCAAACTTCCAGCAGTTCGCCCTAAATTTTGTGGAACAATGTTAACATAAACACAGAGGACAGAAAAATTTGCCACCTACAGGGTGAACCACGTTAACACCGTGAAACGTAGCCCCAAGCCTTTATAGTTGTCTCAATTTTATGAGGAGTTTGTTCGAGCATCCCATATCCATCTGAAGCAATTCATTGATGTTTATATCCCGTTAGCTACCATATTGCGGTAATACCGATGGCTCCGCTTCGCCGGCCGCGGTGGTCTCGCGGTTCTAGGCGCGCAGTCCGGAACCGTGCGACTGCTACGGTCGCAGGTTCGAATCCTGCCTCGGGCATGGATGTGTGTGATGTCCTTAGGTTAGTTAGGTTTAAGTAGTTCTAAGTTCTAGGGGACTGATGACCACAGCTGTTAAGTCCCATAGTGCTCAGAGCTATTTGCACCATTTTTTGCTCCGCTTCACTCATTGTTCCACGTCGTCCCAGAAATTTTCTATAAGATTAAAACTGGTGATTTAGCATGGAAGTCGAGGTATAATATTATCCCTGAGTGTTCGCCAACTCAGGAGCGTATGCCTGAAGCGCTGCGAACACGCTGTTCTCATCTAGGAAGAATGTAATGTCCATTACAACCTCATCTTGAAGACGTAGAAGGAAGCGCACAACTTGGCCAATGAGAGAGTCCAAATGTACTACGTGGTTCATTTTCACGGTAGCTTGAGTAAGTGGGACACTAGTGGTACGAAAATTATCCCCAGCGTCTCGGGCGGTCTGAGGGGATTCGTCACGATCCGAGCAGCTGAGCCCCGTCGGAGGTTCGAATACCCCCCTCGGGCATGATTGTGTTTGTGGTCCTGAGCGTAGGTTAGTTTAAGTTAGATTAAGTAGTGCGTAAGCTTAGGGTCCGATAACTTCAGCAGTTTGGTCCCATAAGACCTTACCACAAATTTGCCAATTTGTTTCCCAGAGTCTCATAGAACCAGCTCCGAGCCACCATACACATGCTTCACTGTGCCTTTGGTGCACTCGATGCATTTCACCGTTTTAAAGGGGGCCAGACATCGACTCGTCACGCGACTCGCCTATACTCACCTGCTGTCAAGTTTGTGTATTATCCACTTATTTGTTTATTGGTTACTTAGCCTGACTAGATTTAGCCTAATCATCTGTGCAGGAACAACCCATACCAAAGATATTACAATACCTTCCCAATAATAATGATAGTAATAACAATAATGATGGTAATAATAATAATATATTATAAAACCGAGTAATTTGCGTGCCGGTGCAGCTCAGAAACGAATTCCGGTAGGAATAAGGGAGTTACATGATGTGATAGTCCACTATCCCCCATCCACCATGAAGGTTCCCGTTTTTACCTGAATGGCGTGTTTTTTAAGATATAGTGGTTGTGATGTTTCGCTTTCTATATATTTCTAGAATATTCCAGAACATTCGAGAGCATTCCACAACATTCCAGAATGTTCTGGAATGTTCCACAACGATTCGATATGTTCTGGGATGTTCGGGAATAGTCTGAAACCTTCGTAAGATTCCATAATGTTCGGGAATATCCCCGAATATCGTGGAACATTCCAGAACTCTCGAATGTTGTTGAACGTTGTGGGTTCATTCAAGACCATTTTGTTATTTTCTGAAGTTGGCCAATCGTGGGATTACCTATTGACAAAGGCCTGTCGTTGGTTCGAACGTCAGTTTCTTAGCATAAAGGAAGGGAGGGACGGAAAACGTGGTGCAGTGAGTAAATAAAAACAAACAGTGAAGTACGTGTAGTCAAAATGATATAGTAACTGAATATAAATCAAAAATAAAGTGTGAGAAGTATGTAAAGAGTACTTAGTGGATTTGCTAGTAAAAAGTTGAATTGATCTATATTTTAGACAATTCCCAAAGGTAAAAGACGGGGAGATCTTGCCATTTCTGAAGCAAAATGGCGAATATAAAAAAAACCAGCAAAAAAAAAAAAAAAACGAAACAGACGAAGAACGCGTAGCACGTTTAAGTTCGAAACGAACTAGACTGAGCAGGGTGAGAAGCTGAGAGACCGAAGAACAACGAAACGAACGGGTTGAAGAATCAAGGCTTGCTACACAATCTTATAACAAAAGACTGCAAACTCAAGCCAGCCATGAAAATATCACCCTACGAGATGCGCGGACGAGGATAAGTAAACAGTACAACCTAACAAATGAAGCTTTCGACTAAGATCCGACGAAAGAAAAATTGTATTCTGAAAAATGGACAAAAACCCCCAATTTTTCAGCGCGAAAAAATTCAGCAGACGAACACAAGGATTCCGTTGCATGAATGGAAAAATTCGATTACCACCACAGGAAGCACCTTCGCAGGAAATCTTACACATGATCGGGGAAGATCCAGAATCCAAACACTTTCTTCAAAATATTATTCACGGTGTGTAAAATTGAAAGAGCTTCTGGAAGGGATGAACTTCTGAAGCAAACTAAAATTATCCTCAGCAACGAATGCACAACGGCACACAAAAAATCACTCGAAGCTAGGGACAGAACATTACAAGACCTGCTAGAAAACTTTGTAATTATGGGAGGAGCTCTACTCAGGAGATTTTCGACAAACATTTTGGTTATGCCCAAGTCAACACCAGCAGACGACATCAATGGATGCATAAAAAGAATCACATCTCTGGCCAAACAAACAAATATTGCGGCTAACAAAAAATATGAGAGCTGAATTATCGAAAGACAAAACAAAAGCACATTTGGCTTAACTACTTTTACAAACAGGCTGAGGCACATATCCTGCTGACCAGATGACGGGCCTCGTTAAACTCAGCAGTTATTTCTGCAACATAGCCACTACTGAAAACGAAACGAACTCATAGACCAAATTTATCCAAACTTTGTTCACAGTTATACCAATCAGGACTGGCTATTTGAAAGGGCAATTGTGGCTACTGAAAATAATATTGTCAACGATATCGGCCTTAATATTCAAAAGGAAATTCCCCATAAGAGAGAATGTACAAATCGATCGACAAGATGGTAAACTTCGAAGAAAATGCGAACTTCCCTACAGTACCAGGAATGTCAGTACATTGCCTTCGACTAGAAATTGGGTCTCCCATCATACTACTCACAAATCGCAACTCATCAGAGCTATGTAATGGATAAAGGATGATCGTCACACAGCTGTCCAATGACACAATTGCACCTGAACTTATTTCTGAAAAATACAAAGGACACACAGTATTTATCCCCGAATACCACTGATTTCTACTGAGCTGTCATAGCGGTTTAAAAGGCTACAATTTCCAATCAAATTAGCCTACAGTTTTACAATTAACAAAGCAGAAGGACAGGCTTTAAAATATTGCGCACTCAACCTCAAGAACTTCTGCTTCTCTCTCAGTCAACTATATGTAGCTTGAAACTTCCTGGCAGATTAAAACTGTGTGCCGGACCGAGACTCGAACTCGGGACCTTTGCCTTTCGCGGGCAAGCGCTCTACCATCTTAACTACCCAAGCACGACTCACGCTCCCTCCTCACTACTTCACTTCTGCCAGTACCTCGTCTCCTACTTTCCAAATTTTACAGAAGCTCTCCTGCGAGACTTGCAGAACTAGCACTCCTGAAAGAAAGGATATTGCGGAGACATGGCTTAGTCAGGAAGTTTCATATCAGCGCACACTCCGCTGCAGAGGGAAAATCTCATTCTGGAAACATCCCCCAGGCTGTGGCTAAACCATGTCTCCGCAATATCCTTTCTTTCAGGAGTTCTAGTTCTGCAAGGTTCGCAGGAGAGTTTCTGTAACGTCTGGAAGGTAGGAGACGAGGTACTGGCAGAAGTGAAGCTGTGAGCAGGGGCCGTGAGTCGTGCTTGGCTAGGTCAGATTGTAGAGCGCTTGCCCGCGAAAGGCAAATGTCCCGAGTTAGAGTCTCCATCCGGCACACAGTTTTAACCTGCCAGGAAGTTTCAAATCAGCGTGCACTCCCCCGCAGAGTGAATATCTCATTCTGGAGATATATGTAGCTTCCTCTCGAGTAGGATATTCAAAATATTCGTACGTACATACCACGAATGACAAAATGAAAAATGTTTATAAACAAGTATTGAAAACGCCTCTTATATTTTAAAGATTGTCCTTTTATTTCAGTTACGCAATCTCATATCAACTCTCTGAGCGAAGCTGGGTATCCCAACTAGTAACTAATAATAATAACAGTAACAAAGGACATTTAGAATCATATAGACTAGTTTATCACATTTCAAACCATGTTTAGTATTCATGGATAAAGGAAGAGGAGTAGACTGAAGTGACACTGACATAATAAAAAATAGAGAAGTCCGCGGACGACGGGTAGGGAAAAGTTGTGGTGTCGAAAGAGTCACGACAATGAGCTGCACGGAATCTGTAAACGATGGCTGTTGTGACGTTTGGAAGGAATTTTATTTCCGAGGTATATTGAGAAATATTGTTCAAGAGTCAGGTTCCTGACACAGAAAGTTATTTAGAGAACAATGCAATGCTATATGATGGAACAGAGAGAATTTTACTTTGTAGACAAAGATAATTTCTCATGCGCTACTCAGAAAGAGCTGAAGGAAAATAAGAGGAGGTGCAGTGACTGATAAGTCAATACAGCAAAAATTATAATGATATTCTCTTCGTTTATCGGCAAGTAGACAAGATAATTGTTCGTAGATTGGTGTGATGTGGTTGAAAAAGCGTATGTCACAAATATATCGTACTCGAGTATTCGTCGCCAGTTACAGCCTGTATGAGCTTTCGTACGGATGTCCTTGGAGAAATGCATCACCATAGCTGAATAATAACGTCTCTACGAGCTTTTTTTTTAAGTTCGAAAGGAAATATTCTTTTATTTTTCTGTAGTGAGTGAAGTAACGCTGACATGTTCTTGCATACTGTAGTGGCATTTCAGCCCAGTTTAAATGATAGTCGACAATTGAAGGGCTTATTTCAATAGTGGTACAAGATCATTTTGGTTCATATTGAGAAACAGAATCCTAAAATTAAATGAGAGCTGAAAAATCTGCAGTTGAAATACCGGAAATATTCAAGCATACGGCTTCTTGATAGAGATGAACCTTTCTTTCTGTTTAGTGGGCACATTAACTTCAGAAGCATTATAGGCAAAAAAGTGGAGGTAATGGACTTGTACCACTATTGAAATAAGCCCTTCGATTATCGCCCAAGTTCATTGCAGAAGAAGAACAGGTTATTTCTGTGCTGTCTAGGATTAATGGTTGAAGCGATTTCCTGAAGTGAGCGGTAATAAGTCTCTAGTGAGCAATTAAGTTTGTTCGTGTTTTAGATTGGTCAAGCTTCAAACCTATACTCTGAGCTCACACTGATATGGCAAGTAAATCGGCATTGAAGTGATGGACTTATGTGCAAAAGTTTATTGGACCTGCACTTACGTCTATGTATAGGCGACACATACAATGAGAGAGAGTTATTGTTCTAGAAAAGGCATCACACACATCTATGGTCCGTGTCGTTTAGAAACTTTTCACGATCGCGGTTCTTGGCTGCGATAGTACAGCATTCCTTTTAGAACAATAAGTGACGAAACGCAACATACGGGGCAAATTAAGACGCCGTGTAGCCCTAGGCATGTCCAAAGACGACAGCTCTTTCCTGTCACTTAATCGACCAACCTTACTGCACTTATACCATACAAGCGACTGCCAAATACACACTACTTCACAGCCATAACTTACCATAAGAGGATGGCGGTCACATGATAGCGTCAGTCATACATCATCTACGGCGCTCCGAGGGGACTACTGACCTGATTTCAGTGAGTGACTGTAATTTCTTCTGATGAGCTTATCATTCGGCAAAACATTTTGGTCGGCTATGAAACCATTTACTACTAGTTGCTTTAGATACCTATCGACCGTTTCCTGTCATGGCCGTTTGAGGTAGTCAGCAATACTATGCCTTACAAGATAATGATTTAAATATTAAACAAATTACAGTTTCCATTTCGACAACACAATGATAAGACAAACTGATGACGACATCTCACAAGTAACGGGGCACACTGAAATACACTCCATGAATCCATGAACCACCACTACTTACTGTGCTTTAACTACAAAATTCATGTTCCAGGTTTCATCATAAACGCATCTACTACCTCTGATATGAAGACAACAGACAAACTACGGAACTAACAACGTTTGAAATAAGTAAGGCTTCTAAATTTTTTAATGGAAGGAACAATGACCATAGTATATATCCTCTCATGATGCAACAACAGTGACCGACTTAGATTGATTTTCTACGAATTATGAATTTCTTCTTGTTCTTCGCGTTTTAAATAAACACGTAAAGTAAGAGTTAATTGTTTCTCATTGTGCCTGGCTTGCTGTTAGTGTGCTAGACGATGCGAAGTAGTACTATCTGTTAGGGATTTGCTGAATGACTTGTCAGTCTACTTACGCGTGTATCCACCTGCTGGCAGCAAGTGGAAACAAATCAAAATCAAATATTCAAATGTGTGTGAAATCTTATAGGACTTAACTGCTAAAGTCATCAGTCCCTAAGCTTACACACTACTTAACCTAAATTATCCCAAGGACAAACACACACACCCATGCCCGAGGGAGGACTCGAACCTCCGCCGGGACCAGCCACATAGTCCATGACTGCAGCGCCCCTGACCTAATCCCGAGCGGCGGAAACAAATCAAACACCAGCCTCTAAAACCGTATCGACGCTGTAGAAGCCCCAGTCCACCACACGAAAGAAACGTGCATATTGCGCATGCACGCAACAAGCACGGAATTTCGAGTTGCTGTGGGCTGCAAAGTTAGAGGAGTGATGCATTATAGTGGCGGGAGCATATCCAACATTCAGAAATAAAATAACAGAAAACATATACGAGGGTGCGTGATCAGATCGGATTAAATTCAGTTTGGACCAATTAACTTGGATTTTTTTTTTTTTTTTGGTCGATTCAACATTAGAGCCTTAATGCGCGCTTCGCCTCTGTATTTATATGTCCTACATCTGACATCATTCACACTGCAAATACAGACTTGTTTAGGCGCTTCAGCAATTCTGTGATATGCCCTTCCCAAATGAATTTACTATCGAGTTGCAATCCCAGAAATGTAATGCTTTCAACCTGTTTTATCTGCCTTTCTTCATATGTTATACATATACTGGAAGGAAATTTCCTACAGGTTCTTAACTGCGTATGGTGGGTCTTCTCAAATTTTAATGACAGCTTTAAACCGATTATTAACGTCAGTGAACATTATCTTGAAATATTCCAGACAGTCAAGAAAGTATCTTTACAAACAAGTGTTCATCTCCGTAATATACAACTGGAGATAATTTCTCCTAGCTTCCCAAATATCAGATCTCTTTCTATAAAAATCAACTGCAGGCTACTATGTCTCCAATGAGACTGTACAACTGACTGGCGACCAGGCGCACCACAGATAACTTTAAACAAAGTGTCACGGAGGTTATCTACTTCTCGCGCAGCACGCTCATAAATCTTTTTCCCAGTATGGTAAAGGTGAAATACTTGCTCAGGTAGAAACCATATTAAGACTTTACACACTAAGAGCTCTGTCTGCTTCATCGGGCAGGCGCACCTCATTGAAATGTACGGAATATGAATAAACCTGATGATTTTACAAATGTTCTGATTCGTTAACGCATTTTACCTATAATCAGGTGCTATGATTATAATCAGGTGCAATGATTATAACAAACCAGTATATTAAGACCGCTGATTTTTCGCTATAAATAACTTAACCTTTACCAAAGTCTATATCTGTATGTCCCCTGTGATATAGCAGATCTCTATTCTACAGTTCTGTAGATCGTTATTGTTAGTAGCACTTACGTTCAAGAAGGTAACCAACGGAATTGCGCCTTGGGATGCTGGAGAGAAGTGAGCCCTTAAGTCATTTTCTGGGTTCCTACTTGCTGCCGCCTCCCATGAGCCCGACTATAAAGTCTGCTGTTTATGAAGGGAGTTAGGTGCTTCGTTAACATGGGCAGAAGTGCCGCGGGGCATGCTGTTATATATCCGGAAGATGCACTTTACTGCTGCCTTTCATAAAGATTACTGGGCGTGGAGATTGTTGTAGCTTTATAAGGAAACACGCGAGACTTCGCAGTGGCACCTGCACACGTGTAGCGATTATCGAATGTACCATCATTAAAGCCAATCGTATGCAGTGTACGGTAAATAGGAAAAGAGGAAATATTGAATTATACCATCACTTAAATGTTTGTCTATAAATACTGTTTCGCAGCTTAGGTTCAAAATGGTTCAAATGGCCCTGAGCACTATGGGACTTAACTTCTGAGGTCATCAGTCCCCTAGAACTTAGAACTACTTAAACCTAACTAACCTAAAGACACCACACACATCCGTGCCCGAGGAAGGATTCGAACCTGCGACCGTAGCGGTTGCGCGGGTCCAGACTGTAGCGCCTAGAACCGCTGGGCCACTTCGCAGCTTAGTTTCGCAAATTATCATACTTAATCCTTTCTCACAATTTAGTTTTCTGACACATAAAACAGTTGCAAAAACGCACGTATGTGTGTGTGCGTGTGTCTGTGTGTCTACGCGCGTACGCAACATACACACAAACACACACACACACACACACACACACACACACAACACACACACACACATGTATGGCCCCTTCGATTATATCCTATAGCGACTAAGAATATTATATCCGAAAAGAGGGCATGCTGAAATGTGACGCCTCCGAATTTTTAACGTAAAAACGGTTAAAGCTTTATAAACAAAACAAACGCAGTTAAATGAATTTTGTCCATAGTGGATGCTGTCGAATTCCGTGACTGTTCCTTTATAGGGTGTAGAAAAATATTCGCTACCAGTCACAGTTAATGGTGAACTAACTGTCACAAGACCGGTTTCGGACTTGCGGCCATCCTCAGGTGTTTATACATTCATATACATGTTTATGTTGTTGGAGATCACTGTATAAATACAAAAAATTATTTGCTGTTGACTAAACAGGTCCAATTGGGACAATTGTAAGTGGCAAGGCTGCATTTGACGAAAATATGTCTTTACTTACATAAAGATGAGGCACCATTATTATAGCTACGCTATGGTGACAGTTTTGCCACTTAGGTACACACCTTCTATCATTTTCACATCCATATTTCTATTTTACCAAGTTTAGCTGCGTATTTCACTATTACGATGTGCACTCGTTAAATACACTATGTTTACATACAAACATGTGGGCTGTGGTCAAAGAACTTAGACGTAGAAGATGTAAAGATGTTGCTCATACAGAAACATGTAGGTTATGGTCAAAGAACTTAGCCACAGGAAGTGCCAGATTGTCGTACATATAGAAACGTAAAACTGCGAAGTTTTTTGATACACATTATGAAATATTTTTGATTCACATTTTTGTCGGAGAACTTAGATCTAGGAAGTACAATGATGTTACATATATCAAATTACTAAAAGCTATTACAAATTAAAAACTGACAGCTAGAACTGTTTTGAGCCACAGAGATGTAAGTTCTCTGACAACAGTATGGCTCAAAACAGTTCTAGCTGCCAGTTTTTAATTTGTAATATCTTTTAATAATTTCATATATATAACATCATTGTACTTCCTAGATCTAAGTTCTCCAAAAAATGCGAGTCAAAAACATTTAATAATGTGTATAAAAAAACTTCACAGTCTATAATAGCTTTTTAAGTTTCTGTATGTGCAACACCCAGGCACTTCCTGTGGCTAATTTCTTTGAGCATAACCTACGTGTTTCTGTATGAACAACATCTTTGCATCTCCTACGTCTAAGTTCTTTGAACACAGCCCACATATTTGTTTGTAAACTTAATGTATTTCACGAGTACGCGTCGCAATAGTGAAATATGCAGCTAAACTTGGTAAAACTAAAATATGGACATGAAAATTATAAAAAGTGTGTATCTAAGTGGCAAAACAGTCCCCACAGCGTAACTATAATAATGGTGCCTCATCTTTATGTAAGTACAGATATAGTTTCGTCAAATGCTGCCTTGCCGCTTACAATTGTCCCATTTGGATCTGTTGAGTCACCAGCAAATAATTTTTTCTATTTATAGAGTGATCTCCAACAGTATATACATGTACATGAATGTATAAACACTTGAGTGTGGGCGCACGCCCGAAACCGGTCGAGTGACAAATAAATAACCTTTTATTGTGACTGGTAGCGGATATTTTTCTATAAACTGAATTAAGGTTCTACAGCTTTATTCTTCCTTCTACGTATTTATTTCTCAACACTGTCACCCAGGCGACGAACACATTTCTCGCAACAAGAGACCAGTTAGTAATTATCGTCATTGCAAAACTGGTACACCTGCGTAGTATCGTGTAGGTTCCCCGAGAGCACGCAGAAGCGCGGCAACACGACGTGACATGGACTCGACTGATGTCTAAAGGAGTGCTGGAGGGAACTAAAACCATGAATTCCGCTGAACAAACCATAAATAAGCAACGGTACGAGGGGGTGGAGATCTCTTTTGAACAGCACGTTGCAAGGCGTCTCCGATATGCTCAATAATGTTCACATTTGGTGTTTGGTGGCCAGCAGAAGTGATTAAACTCATAAGAGAGTTCCTGTAGCTGCTAATAACAATTCCTGTCGTGTGGGGTGTCGCATTATCCTACTGGAATTGCCAAAGTTCGTCGGTATGAACAATGGACATGAATAATGCAGGTGATCAGAGAGGATGCTTACGTACGTGTCCCATGTCAGAGTCGTATCTAGACGTATCAGGTGTCCCATATCACTCCAACTGCACACGTCCCACAACATTACAGAGCCTCCACCAGCTTGAACATCCCCTGCTGACGTGCAGGGTCCATGGATTCGTGATGCTGTCTATACGCCCGTACATACAATTTGAAACGAGACTTATCAAACCAGGCAACATGTTTCCAGTCGATATTGACGGGCCCTGGGGAGGCGTATTTATTTGTTTCGTGCAATCATCAAGGGTACAAGAGTGGGCCCTCGGCTCCGAAAGCCTATTCGATGATGTTTCGTTGAATGGTTCGCACGTTGACACTTGCTATTGGCCCAGCATTGAAATTTATTTCATGACAAGACCAACTGAAATTTTTAAATCAGAAACCGGCAATCTTCTCTCGTCTTTCTTTGGAAGATGAACTCCAGGTGAAAGACCGAAAGCCCACGCCATGTCTGTATCTTAAAAAATCTTATGGAAAATTTTGGAAGATGTTTCCAGACACAGTAGTACAATTGAAAACCGTGGATAAGTGGTAGTGTTGTAAGGAACAAACCTTTTTGTTTTTAATGTGTACTATTTGGCATGAGTTTTGAATGGCGTAAGTGGGAAGTAGGCGAAAAGTCTTCTAAATTTCCTTTCCATAGCTAAATAGCATGAATGTTCCACTCCACATATCACAGCAGATGTTAAATACTATCAGTTAGGTACAATTAGAGTTGATAATGCTCTTACAGAAGATACATGCCTGGAAGCATTGAGACATATCGAGAAGAGTGATCGAAACAGAACTATAATGAAGAGATTTATTTCGACTATCTGCGTTTTAGCACGGCAAGAATTAGCTCTTCGAGGTCATGACGAGTCTGAGGTGTCAGTAAATGAAGGAAATTATTTAGAATTTTTCGATTTCTTGGCAGAAGAAGAACCTTCCGCGAAAGACCATTTATCATACGATGGAATATTTAAAGGCAATTCCTATGACATACAGAACGAATCAACAGCTTGTATTACGGGTGTTGGTAAAAAACTGATTTCAAGTGAAGTTAAAAGTAATACTTTTGTATCAGTAAAAGCCAGCGAAATAACGGATGTCTCAACTAGAAGTCAAAAGGGTGTACGTTTCGTTTTGCAAATAACGAATCAGGAGAAATACAGGTGAAATTCGTAAGGTTTTATGACGTTTACAAGGACAGGAGTGCACAAGGAACATAGCCAACGTTTAGTTGCAAGTGCTAAGTACTTGGAATATTGATAAACCAAATTAGGAGCGCAAACATAAGACAGCTGCAGTGCCCATTCTACCGTGGAACAAGCGTATCCTCACGCTCTCTTTATGCACTGCCAAGCACGTCAGTTGAACCTAGTCCTCCTCTGTGCTTATATAAAATTAGGCAAGTAAATATTTTTGTGGCAAACCTATAGGATTTGACGCATTTTTAATCGTTGTAGAACGAAGAGGTAAAGGGGCTTTCAGCTACCAAGTACTTGTGAAAACAAGGTAGAATTTTAATTCACGAGTTGTACAAATCATTATTCTTCACTATACGGAGCTGAAAGGGACATTCAATAATGTGACAAATAATGACGGGTGGGATGATAATTCTTTACATCAAGCAATTGGGCTAAATAGTGTACTGGATGATCAAAGATATCTTTTCCTAACCCAGCTGAACAGTTCGATTTTAAAGCATTCAAGTATCTTTTTTGACATCTAGCAAAGTAAAACTGTGGACACAAGACTCTGAAAGTTCGTAATTAAAAATTGTATTAAGACTGTTAAAAGACTAAGATGTGAGGATATTATTCTTAAGTGCGTAATGGAATCTAAGCGCCTTATAAATTAATTTTCACGAAACAGAAGCAAGTATTCAGAAACTGAGATGTTAGGATTCGTAATAATTCACACAGTAGTACAAAACATGGAAACTAGACTCCAGGACTTCCACGAAACAGATTTTACAGATCTTGTAAATGAGAAAAAGTTCCCAGGTTATAGTTTGTCAGACAATTTCCCGATGCATGGGGTTGAAAAATTACTTAAAATATATCCTCTCTCTGACAGTGAAAAACTGAAACAAGAACTTACATTTATTTACAGCAGCGAAGATACACGTCTACAGCATCAAGATCCATTATAAGCAATGGATTAAAAAACGTCTTCACAGAATATGTGAAATTACTGTCGTTCGGTCTTGCAAATCGAGCAACCTTTGCGTCTAGCAAAAGATGCATGGTGCATCAGAACGCGTTAAAACGCACTTTTGCGACACAATGACGAATGACAGAACTGTCCAACTTGACGATTTCGGCTACAGAGAAGGGAAGTGTAAAAGATTCGACCAGACGACAGGAGTTGATGTGTCGTTTTATCGATGATTACTCCCAGGAGAGCAGAACTAATTTATGAAAAGACTTAACGGTGAGAGACTTAACGGTGAGTTACTGTGTGTTAAATTTTTATTAATGTGTAGCTGTAATAAAAAAAAGAATAAAAATGTTAAAGAATTTCTGTGGCAGTTTCAATCTTAGTAGGAATATGAAGTAAATTGCTTTTGCAGTGTTTCTATTTTACAAGTTTCGTTTCAAGATTTTTTTTCTTTTTTCGAAATTCTCAATTATTTTCAACCTACCTCACAAAAAATGCTACGCCTCGATACTGCATAAGTAAAAAGAAAGAAGCTTACGTACTTTACTTAACTTCATTCTATTACGTCATACGGGATCATATTTTGAGGTCCGCAGCTCGTGGTCTAGTGTCTAGCGTTGCTGACTGTGCATCACGGGGTCATGGGTTCTATTCTCAGCCGGATTGGGGATTTTCTCTGCCAGGGGACTGGCTGTTTGTGTTGTCCTCACCATTTGATCATCATCATCATCATTCGTGACAGTGGTAAAATTGGACTGTGCATAAATAGGAACTTTGTACAGGCGCTGATGACCGCGCAGTTGAGAGCCCCACAAACGAAACATCATCATCATATTTTGGAGTAACTCGTGAAACCAATCAAATATTTTTAGAGTCCAAAAGAGTCTAATTAGACTCATTTGTGGTATAAATTCAAGAACATCATGGAGAAACCTCTCACGGAGCGGGATTGGGGTTGGATTGTTTTTGGGGAGGGGACCAAATAGCGAGGTCACCAGACTCATTGGATGGGGGAAGGATGGGGAAGAAAGTTGGGCGTGCCCTTTTCAAAGGAACCATCAAGGCTTTAGCCTGAAGAGATTTAGGGAAATCACGGAAAACCCAAATCAGGATGGACGGAGGCGGGATTGAATCGTTGTCCTACCGAATGCGAGTCCAGTGTGATAACCACTGCGCCACCTCGCTCGGTAGCGGAGCTGGATATTCTAATCACTACTTTTCAGTATATTTATCCCTAAACGAAATTTCTTGTCTCTACTTCCAACCAATATCTCAGTACATAGAATCAATATGAGAAGCAATATCCAAATCAGTTTCCTTGGTCATAAAATGGATCCAACACTCAGGAACACACATTTCTAATAAATTTGCGGAAAGCATTAAATACTTGGTTTCATATAAAGCACGGTTCATTCTGAGTTTAAAAGACTTTTGGTAGGCACCTCCTTCTATTCTATAGATAAATATCTTAACTGGGACTTTAAGACCAATTTAAGTAAAAAGTCCATTAGATTTCAGTCTTGACAGAACTTGGTCGCAACAGTCAAGATTAGGTATTTTGAGTACGGAATCTTTATTAAAAGTGCATAGCTGTGTTTCATTCTGACAGTGTATTAGTTCCGTAAATATCAGCAGTTTCACTTTACGGTAATCTAGTAACATATTTTTCAGTCTCCTGACAAATGATCAGGGAAGTGAGTATTATATTCAGATATTCTGTGTTTTTTACGTTATACTTTCTGACATGCTCCGCACGCATGAGAATCGTTCTCGTTTTAGGGTTTATAGAACGGAAACTGGGTCTAATGTAATCTAACCTAAGCAATGCACACTCAAGAACGAAATATTTCCTAGCTGAAGGAAATCATTGTCCCACAGATAAGTAGTAACATTCATGTTTAGTGTTATTTAATCTTTGTTTACATCATGTCACAACTAATGCGAGTGATTTACATATCTGTATTTTTGCAATGAGAGAACGTTGTAACTGTCAAAGTTTGCTTATGCTGTGCCGTCTTTTCTGACGACAATCAGAGTTTAATTTTTCAAGAACGCTTTTCTTTAAAGTAAAATCCTCCTCCTTCATTCTTAGTAAAGTTTTAAAAATGTTGTTGTCTGTGCATTGCAGCTTGCGTTACATGCAACCACAGATTATTTCTGACAAGCCAAGAAAAATTTAGCAGTGAATAGACTATTTTCCTTTCGCTGCCGTTTGCCAACTTCAACTTCCTTTCTAGAACGTCAGTATACCGTACACAAATCAGCACGGTGAGGAAGAGGCAAGTTACTTTTCTGACAAGTCTTGTGAGCAAACATTACGTAGAAGTTTCAGGTGCTGTGCTAAGCAAGCATTTTAGCTTACAGTGAACAGTTAAGGTAATCCTAAATAGTTACTTTCTTCCGAGTTGTATTTTATTTTATAGATATTTCAAGTCAGACTAAGCACTCCATGATTCGTAACTTTCGTAATGTACGTCAGTACTCAATTTCAGTGAGTACACAGTTTTGTTGGAAATGAGTTTCATTTTCGTTACTTCAAATGCTGCATTTCGTTACGCTTAATGATTTGTTTCATGACAATGTTCACAAGCGCAACACAGGGTCAAGCAACAGCTAGTTTTCCTCAGCAACTGAATACGATAATTGAAGGACATATTACGCGAGGAGAAAGTATTTCGAAAAAAATATTCGGTATTTCACACATAGAAAAATCACATAGAATGTTTACAAGCTATCGGAGCTGACGAGACCTCCAACGCAACCATTGCCAATCACAGTTTCTTCGGTCTGATGCTGCTCTTCGATCATTGTGCGTTATGGTGTTTATGGGACGCTAGCTGTTGGGATTGTGATGATGGGAGAATCGCCATCACATAGTGTAACGAATTTCTCGATGAAAAAATTCGAGATATTATGTAATGGTCGCGAGCTTTTGTGAATATTCTGGAATGCTAACGAAATTTTTAGGAGGTGGAGAAACATTCTCGTATGTTTTAGAGTACAGCTTGGAAACAGCACATATTGCATTGGTCCGCTCTTTGCAAAATCGTATTGAGCGACGAGTGATACATACGGCGTAAAATAAAAAGCTCTTCGAATAAAGTAGATCTCTTCAAAAGTATCCGACCACTTATGAGCAGACGTTAATATCGGGTGTGTCCACCATTAGTCTCTATGATGGCTTGAACTCTGCTGAGGATAGTTCCAGTAGGGAGTCAGTAGAATAATGGCAACTCATTCAGCCTCAAGAGCCGAAACCAGAGAAAGTAGTGGCGTTGGACACTGGGGTCTGAAGCCAAGTTGACATTCTAGCTCGTTCCAAAGCTGATCTAAATGGTTCAAGTTGGGACTCTGGGCAAGCCAGTGGATTTGAGGAATGTTGTTATCACCAACCACTTCCTCACAGATGTGTAACCTCCCCACCGTAATTTTTAAAAGGAAAAAAGACAATATTATTCAATACAAATGGGAGCCGAGTGTAACCTCCCCACAATAATTTTGAAAAAGTATGGACAATATTATTTAGGGATGCTAATGGACATTGCGCTAAGCGTAACCTGCCCACAATGAAATGTACTGACAATGGCAACAAAATGTGAAATTCGCAATCTGACTCAAATATAAATTCTTCACCAAAAATTAAAGTCCATTCAGTGATAAGAAAATTCAATTAAACCGAAATATCGGTCTTTGGCCCTGTGCAAAACAATCAGAATTAAAGTCTTACCTCAGAATAAATGGATGTCACATTTCTGCTCTTGTTGTTGCGCACCGCTTGGAGGAACTGCATTGCAAATAATAATATTCTCTTTTTTTGTGATTCTAGTGAAATTTTTCTTCAAAAGAAGTGGAATGAAATGGGAAGTGCAACGAAATCTTTAGTTCAATAAAAAATTAAATTTTTGAAAAAATGCTTTTGAAATAAAAATTATTATTGGGGGACTTGTTGGAGAATAATTACAATAAATAAAATTTTTCATTATCTAATGATTATATTAATTAACAGTATACCTTATTCACCATCTTGACCAGTGTTGCCGACCGCCTACATCACACAACCGCACTGGGCTGCTACTACTGACCGACCGCTCTGCATGACGACTATTAGCGTACTGCACACCACTGAACAGAGCTACTGCTCGCGACCACTACTGACAGAGTACTGCTCTCAACTAGACAGAGCTACAGACTCGCAACGACTACTGACAGACTGAGAACCGCTCGCAACACTCGCGCGGTCAAGCGCATACTCTCTGGTCACAGATGCTACAATGCCTCGCCATCGCTGCTGCGTTACATACGTGTTTCATAACCCTCCACTGGGGGGGCAAAAATTTGGCAGCGATGGTGAGTCATTTGGACTTGCCAATCGCGGCAAAATTTTTTTAATTAATTAATAAACTTCTACAATTTACAGAATATTTAGATGTAGTACATAAAGTAAATGTTGTGCACACGCACTAAGTACAAGATATATCAGACAAAGACAAAATGTGAGTACAAAACATAGTAACAAATCAGAAAAATGTATATACAAATTATTTGACAGATAACAAAGTGCACAGGCACTGAAAAAATTCATTGGCATATTTAGAACAAATAAACAGACTGGCAAAAAATATTATGTTGACAAGTGACATGAGTGCACATGCACTGCAGTTGAGAACATATCAGTAATTGATGAAATGTATGTACAATTAGTAACAAATGACATAAGTGCAGAGACATTGAAGTATTGAATATACAGAATAGTACAAATCATATTGAAAAATGAGAAAAGTGCACAGGCACTGAAGTTCAATAGAAAACATATTAACCTAACAGAAGTGCACATGCACTGTAGTTCAGAACATATCATTACAATAAAAATGTATATACAATATAAAAGACAAGAGTGTACATATACTGTACTTCAGAACAAATAAAAAAAATGTCTTTAGTATTTTTGCAATAAATAAACATAATGGCAAAAAAAAAAAAATCTCGTCCAAAGTGCACACGCACTGAAAAATGTCTTTAGCATTTTCTGAACAAATAAACATAATGGCAAAAAATCATGTCGACCAGTGCCACAAGTGTACTCGCACTGGAATTCAACAAATCGAAAAATGTATAACCTATGAACATAAATGATGTTACCAAAAAAATTTTTTTTTTTCTTTATGTGACAAGAATCAGGATAGGAAAGGGAAGGATTGCATCATGGTTGTAGCACTTTAGATTGCACACAGCTGCTCTGAAAGTCCATATCTTTCCACAGAAGTGCAACACCAAGTGACACAACTTGAAGTTCTTTTCCCATCAGAATTTATCAGCGTACCCAAGACACTGAATTGTCGTAGTAATATTCCATGTTTTCATTTTGGCAGTACATTAGGTACACCAAACAGTGGGACCATAATAACGTCTTCATCGCTCACGGTGGTGGACAACATGTCGTGTCAACACCACGCTCTTACAAGGCGCACCAACGTAGAATTAGTGCAAAACCAAAGATAGTGCTCCATGATCACTAGGATAAACAGGACAAATGGACATTGCAATAATTCAGGGTAGTCAGCTTATGAGGTGAAGGACATCAAGTCACATAATATGAACATTTCTGTACCAAGTATGTAGTATTACAGAAAAATGTTCATTAATTGTTTTACATAGAATCAGTAGCCTTCTTTTCCTGGTTACAAAGTATAGTATGGTTAATTAATCATTTGTCATTCCAATAATAATCATTAGCCTTTTCCTAATTACAGTTAATTAATCATTTGTCGTTAATTAATCATTTGCCATTCCAATAGTAAGAATTATTAGTCTTCTCCTAATTACAAAGCATTATTAAACAGTACCATAGTTAATTAATTATGTGTCATTCCAATCTATTAAGAATCACTAGCTGGCATCATGGGCAATCGTATTACAATAAACAGTGGCGGTCCTTGGCCAGTTACAAAGTATATTTAGTATGACAGAATAATGTTCATCAGAAGTCTTAGTTGAAAAGGAGAGTCAATTATTGGCCTAGCATTAACATAATACATTGAGTGATACAAATTATTGGCACTCATTGGCCATTAACCAAAACATGAAAACTCAACATGGAAAAAAAAGGGCTAATTAATGGCATAATTAATAACAATTCTTCAAGTGACATTAATTATTGGCACTCAGTGGCCAGCAAGTATTGAATAGAATCATCATTCAGTATTATTCAGATTACGAAGTCATTATTAAAAATCAGTTAATTACAGTCATAGCATTAATATTCACAGGCATTATAAGTAGTCTCATTACAATAAACAGTGTTTCTCCTTCAGTAGTATTCAGATCATTACAAAGTCATTATTAAAATCAGTTAATTAGTCATAGCATTAGTAATCATAGGCATTATAAATAGTCTCATTACAATAAACAGTGGCAGTTATTAACTAGTGACAAAGCATTATTTTAAATATATATACCTTCTCCTTTTTTTTTTTTGTCTCATTAAGAAGTCATTACTGAAGTGACATACTATTCAGAGCTAATCAGTATCATTCAGAATTATCTCAAACTGGTATCACTATTTGGGACTGGTAATACTTTTTTTTTTTTTTTGTTAGCAATGCATTGCGTTGGGATCGATAATTAACTGCTGAGGCATAACACTATTTACTTTTGACCTATTGCTGCAAATGAGGATAGGTAACGTCATTCGTCATGAGTCAGCTGTAGCAAGGTTATGCAACAAAGCAGTATATGTGATTACATTCATAAATGATAAACACAAATGGGTAAAAAAATAAAATGCAAGTACTAGAACAGGTATAATAAGTAACAGGTTTAGCAAGTATCATGAAAAGCTTCTCTTGAAAAAATACAAAATGGATTATTAACCTGAAAGAAGAAACTCACACTATGCTGAAAAGTAGTGAACTTCGAATTAACAGGTAGTGAAATGTGTATAAAAATGTGTTCCATAGCTGTCCTTTCCAAAACTTTCTGTCATCCTACTATGCAATGTAACACCTGCTGTCAAAACAAACTGCAACAAATACTTAAATAACTACGTAGCATAAATACATAACTTCAACATTATCCTCATCTGTAAAGAAAAACTTCATTATCAATACCATCATAACTTCACTATTATCATCACCTGTAAAGAAAAACTTCATTATTCATAACAGCATATTCTTCATCATTATTCGTCAGCATTCATTATCATCTGCAAAAAATCACTTTATTACCCATTATACAACTATTCCTTATCTCTAGCATATTTCATCACTAAAACTAAGATGTGTAGTTCTGTCTGACAGCCTGCATCAATCACCTTGTATTCTGAAAGAAAAAATTAGTTAAGACTGCTATTCTGTGATGAGTATAGTATATTCTTGTTAATGCCTGCCAATCCTGATCCATTTACTCTTCCTCATAAAGTTATTGCATCTTCTTTCGTTTATTCCGCAGGTGAAATTCCCATTTCTGTTGAATTTATTTCTTACATGCATCATTTCTTTCTGAAATTCATGAACAAAGATTAATGTCTTGCATTTAAATCCTATACCCACTAAATAATGACTGGTTTATGGTGACACAATTAAGCATACAGCATAACATGACAGAAAACGTAATATGTCAAAGACATTGACAGTGTTCAGATGCAAAAATGTACACAGAATAATACGATGCAGCAGCAAAAAAATGTAAAACAGTCACGATGTTGAGATGTCATAAGGCAAAAAATGTCAAAGTCGACTGGTGTGTTATATCTTAACTATTTAACAGTGCATATAAACAAAACTGGAATACAATCATACATAAAAAAACAAAATGTGACGTTCGTTGTGTTCAGCTTGTATAGAGTGTAGTTAATAGAGGCGAGAATTAAAGCCTTTAACGGAAAAAAATGTAATGAAATTAACATGTCATTAGCTAACATTGCATAATTAGTCATAAAATACGTAAGTTCGTCTGGAAAAGTATGCACGGTCTGATGTGTAACGACAAGAAAAGCGACCTGCTAACCTTACCTTGCCGGGCACTTGCCAAGAAAAAATACGATAATCATCAGTAATTGGTCAGGTGAAATAATTGCATTAGTAAATGGCATCATAGTGTGTTGAATCATACAGTGGTTTCACTCAATAAACGGTTTAATGTTTGAGATATGGTGATTGCCTTTCGATTTTCTGGTTCTCAAAGTTTCGACGTGTACAACATTGGGGTGAGGGATGCTGCGAATCCGATATGGACCTGCGTATAGAAGTTCAAATTTACTGCACTTACCTTTTAATTTGCTGGATAAATAGTGTGTACGTATTAATATCTTCTGTCCAACGTGAAAGACGCGGTGTGTACAAACCTGTTTTTGCTGTCTTCTCCGGCGCTCTGCGGCACGTTTGATGTTGTTCAGCGCAATGTCAATTACTTCGTGGTGTCGTAATCGACGAGATGTAGGAAATGTTATTAATTCTTTAATTTTGTTAGGTGGTTCAGCATTTTTCAGTATAACAGACGGAGATAGCATAGTGGATTCATTTGGAATGGAATTAATTACATCTTGGAATGAGAATATGTGTGTGTCCCAATCAATATGTCTTTTGTGGCAGTATATTCGGCACAGCTTACCAATTTCTTTCATTAATCTTTCACAAGGGTTCGAAGAAGCGTGGTACTTGGATATATAGATCGGAGAAATGTTTCTGGCTCGTAACATGCGTGTCCATACGCTACTACGAAATTGAGATCCATTGTCAGAAATTACTTTCATTACATGCCCTACATGAGATAGATAATGTTTTACAAATGCTTTCGAAACAGTTTTAGCAGTAGCTTTGCCTATTGGAGTGAAAGTAACAAATTTTGAAGTGAGCTCAACAGCGACAAAGATGTAGCAAAAACCTCTGTTAGTTCTCGGAATCGGACCAAAAATATCTACTGCGGCCATGTGTCTTAATTTAACAGGTATAATGGGATATAAAGGAGGAATATGTGAAGTGGTGTCTGATTTAACTTTCTGGCAAATTTTACAAGACGCTAAAACTCGTCGTATACGTTTCTCCATGTTGGTAAAGTAACAGTTCTGTCTCAGTATAAGAAAACATTTTCGTGCTCCGTAATGTGCGTAACTTAAATGAGTGTACCAAATTAATTTGTTAACCAGTTCGTCAGGTATGCATAATAACCAATTGTTGCTGTCAGGATGAGAGTGGCGAAACAAAATGTCATTGCGTACAGTGTAGTGGTTCCTAATCGTAACATTATTCTTATCTAGCCAAAGCTGTTTAATTTCTTTCCACACGTTGTCTTTATTTTGTTCTTGTGCTATGTCCTGTAATGACGATGAAATAAAGTTTTCAAATGCGACTTGCTGAATGTACATGACACTGAAATTTGTTTTGCAGAAGTTGGTTGCTACGTCTTGCTGATTGTTGCCGAGAGAACGCGATAGTGCATCTGCTATAACATTTTGCGTGCCGGGAATGTGAACTATTGTAAAATTAAATTCCTGTAAATACAGTTTCCATCTACTTAATCTATCGTGAGTGAATTTAGCCGAAAGTAAAAATTGTATCGCTCTGTGGTCTGTGTAAACGGTGGTATGTCTGCCATAAAGAAAGTGCCTAAATCTCGTGAAAGCCCATACAACACATAATGTTTCCAATTCTGTAACAGAGTAATTTCGTTCAGCAGGTGACAAAATGCGGCTTGCAAATGCGATGTTTTTAATTACTGTAGAACCATCTTCTTCGATTTCCTGGAAAATGTGTACGCCTAAAGCGGTGTTGGAACTGTCGGTAGCAATGGAAAAATTTCTAGTAAGATCTGGGTGCGATAAAAGTGGAGCATTCAACAAAGCATGTTTCAAATAACATTCTCGTGAACAAAATTCTGCGTGTCAAAAGTAATGTTTCCGTTACTGTAATATGCAATCTGTGCTGTATCTGGTTAAAATCTATCGTACGTGCCGTTATTTATTTTACGGGAGGATGCTGTGGCATATCCACTATATGAACTGTTCTGTTGTTTCTTACTGACGTGTTACGCTATAGATGACACCTATTGTCTGTTTCATTCATCATAATATGTTGTTGCTGATGTTCTTGCTGCTGAAAAGATCGACTGTTATTAAATGTACGCTGAAAATTGTGCTCGTTATTTTTACGTCTGTCATGATAGTAATTTCTATACGGCGCATTGCGATAGGAATTGGAATGGTGTGTTGTCTGGACGTAGTTATTTTTTTGCTGCCATGCGTTACTATTTGTTATACCAGGGACTATACGTGCACGCGGCGAAACATTAAAGTTTGGTTGACCTTGTAGACTGCATTGTTGGTTACGTATGCTAAGCGGCTGACTTTCATGCTGTTGTGGTGAAAAACATCTATTGTTACAAAAATATGGTTGCGACTGCCGAAAATTTTGTACATACTGATGATTACGATTTTATCTGTAATTAAAATTACGGCGGTAGTTGTCATTACGGGAGTGCCTACTGAATATTGTCACATTCGGTAAAAATTTGTCATATCCGGTTTTCATTACTCGTTTCTTAATACTAGGTAGAGCAATAGTTAAAGAGCAGTTTCGATAGATATAAAGGATAGTAGAAGAGAAGGCAGCAGTGCAGAAAACTAAAGATGAAACAGCACTACTACAGCTCGGGGCCCTATGCTCGCTACGGCACATATTCATTAAAGCGTAATGAATCCCCTGAGGTCAATTACGCACTGCAAATAAATTTTAACTTTTGCGTTACAGGCAATGGCGGTAAAATTCCAAAGACAAATTGTTGTATCCGTGCTAAATCAAGTTTCCTCATTACAGGCAATGCTGATGAAAATACAATAGCAAATTGTCGCATCAGGTTCAAAGCTAGTTTCTGCATTACAGGCAATAGCGGTGAATGTACAAAGATAAATTGTCGTACACAGTGCAAAGCGTGTACCTGTACGCTGTCATTATTAAATTCCTTACATTTTCTTACAAATGCAAATTGCTTATAATCAACCTTCTCGTCATTGAATTTGATAACACGTTCAGGTTTGTGTGTGAATCTGTTCGTCTGTGTCGTTTCGGACTTCAAGTTGCGTAGCTTTTCATATTTTAAGTCGCGTGGCTTTTCGGATTTTACGTCTCGTAGTCTCTGTAAATTGTTCACATTATACGTGTTGCGCGAGTCTGACAAATACTCGCAACGTGGCGGATTCTGTGACGTATTGGTGGCTGGAATAATTGTTAATTCTGTTACTTTAATACTTCCGTCAATTTGGTTGTTGTGTCGTTCACTTTTATTAACAATTTCCATATTCAGAGTGTGTGAAACTTCCAGTGGCTCTAAATTAAACTCGTCGCGTATTTGTACTGCGTTTTTAGGGCATTGTTCAGTGACTGCATTAATTTCGTGTTTCTGTGTTTCGTTTGCTGAACATTGTTCAGTGACTGCATTAATGTCATCTTTGTGTAATTCTGTTGTGCTTACACGTGTGCTACTTAATTCTTGTGCAACAGTGCCAACTTTTTCATTACTGTTATTAGCACAAGTCTTAGTATTCACACGTAATTGTTCTTTAATGTCCTGGCATTGCATCGTAACACCTGTAATCTGTTCGCTAGCTTGTTTGTTCTGTTCTTTAAGGTCGTCTTGTTTTTCGTTTGTGAGTTTGAAACTTTTATCAATCATTTCGCTAAGTTGTTTGTGCTGTTTATCAAGTTTTTCATTAAAGTGCTGTTTGAGATTTTCGTTATCTTGTTTGTTATCTTCCCTGAGTTGTCTGAAATCTTCACTCTGTTGTTTGACCTGCTCATTAATTTGTTTGAGATTTTCGTCATTATTGTCAAGTTTCTCATTTAAGTGTTTGTTATCTTCCCTAAGTTGTTTGAAATTTTCATCATTATTTTCTAGTCTTTTACTATTTTGTAGCAATATTGCCATAATTTGACCCAATGTAACATTATCTACTCCATTCTCTGTACTATTTGACGATGTATTTGCAATTGTCGCGTTTTGTGTGACCATTTGGTCA
This sequence comes from Schistocerca piceifrons, assembly GCF_021461385.2. NCBI lineage: Eukaryota > Metazoa > Arthropoda > Insecta > Orthoptera > Acrididae > Schistocerca > Schistocerca piceifrons. The sequence goes on along the minus strand of NC_060140.1, from coordinate 785,528,928 downwards.
TTCTTTGGTTCACAAAAGGCTTTCCCTGTCAAATGTACACTCTCATTCACTATTTCGGAATTAAAGAACTCCGGCGTACTTTGTGTACCTTGTTCATTTTCATTAAAAAAAATTTGTCTGTACGTTACTTGAATTTTCCAAATCGGGTGTGTTAAGCTCGGCAGCGCTCATTACAATAGAGCGTCCCGCGTCATCAATTGTCGTCAAATTAACAGACGAGACAATTGAGTTCGTTTGTTCATCATTAATGTAAAAGTCATCATTAGTGGTTGGAATGCACTGATTGTTAGTGAACGCAGGATTGTCATCATTACACTGCGTGTCACATGTCCTATCGGTAAAGTTGTTTGAATCGGTAGTTTCGTTCGTAATACCTCGCGATACACTATTCACAGTCTTTCGCGGCATTTTTACAGTAGTCACAATATTCACAAAACAATAAGCACAATGCAAAAACAACACACAAATACAACAGAGCAAAGAATTGCCGTTGACCTGTAGAAAGAAAGTCACAAAATTAGTAAAAGCGTAGCGCCAAATCCTAATTATATCTAAGCAAATAAGAGCAGATATCTGACTGTTTTTCAAAAGATTCTCAACGAAATACGATCCTGGAATGGGTGTCGCCAAGTGTAACCTCCCCACCGTAATTTTTAAAAGGAAAAAAGACAATATTATTCAATACAAATGGGAGCCGAGTGTAACCTCCCCACAATAATTTTGAAAAAGTATGGACAATATTATTTAGGGATGCTAATGGACATTGCGCTAAGCGTAACCTGCCCACAATGAAATGTACTGACAATGGCAACAAAATGTGAAATTCGCAATCTGACTCAAATATAAATTCTTCACCAAAAATTAAAGTCCATTCAGTGATAAGAAAATTCAATTAAACCGAAATATCGGTCTTTGGCCCTGTGCAAAACAATCAGAATTAAAGTCTTACCTCAGAATAAATGGATGTCACATTTCTGCTCTTGTTGTTGCGCACCGCTTGGAGGAACTGCATTGCAAATAATAATATTCTCTTTTTTTGTGATTCTAGTGAAATTTTTCTTCAAAAGAAGTGGAATGAAATGGGAAGTGCAACGAAATCTTTAGTTCAATAAAAAATTAAATTTTTGAAAAAATGCTTTTGAAATAAAAATTATTATTGGGGGACTTGTTGGAGAATAATTACAATAAATAAAATTTTTCATTATCTAATGATTATATTAATTAACAGTATACCTTATTCACCATCTTGACCAGTGTTGCCGACCGCCTACATCACACAACCGCACTGGGCTGCTACTACTGACCGACCGCTCTGCATGACGACTATTAGCGTACTGCACACCACTGAACAGAGCTACTGCTCGCGACCACTACTGACAGAGTACTGCTCTCAACTAGACAGAGCTACAGACTCGCAACGACTACTGACAGACTGAGAACCGCTCGCAACACTCGCGCGGTCAAGCGCATACTCTCTGGTCACAGATGCTACAATGCCTCGCCATCGCTGCTGCGTTACATACGTGTTTCAGATGACACATTGTGAGAGGACGCACTGTCATGCTGAGATAATCATCAATTCCGGACTGTTCCTCTACTGTAGGCAGCGTACAATTCTGTAAAATGTTTCATACCCTTTTGCGTTTAGCATTTCCTTAAATGCAATAAGGGCAGCACACTCTAACCGTCTAACACCACCTCATCTGTACTTCACTGTAGGCACTACATACAATGCCAATAACGATTTCCAGGCATTCGGCAACCCTAAACCTTGCCGTCGGACAGGTACAGGATATAATTGGATCCATTACTGAAATTACTCGTTTGTGGTCATCCGTTGTCCAGGGGCGTCCCACCTGAGTATGGACTATTGAAATCTGTGGCATGTGAGGAACTACACGACTATTGTACACCATTTCTTTTGACTCCTCACCCACAGTCATCATGCTAGCTGGAATGCTGGTAGCACTTTGGAACTCACTAGTGGTTTCTTCCACCGATTCCATTCGATTCTTTACTGTTACTCTCTGCCACGGTCGACGTTCCCTGTACGGCATGATTTCCGTCCAGACTGCAGAACTGCACCTTCTACAGCTGAGAGCATTCGACCACGGCATCTGCGCTGTTGATGCAAGAGGGAATTCACATGTCACCCCACCTTGCTCGTGTAAGACTTTTGCGGTAGAACATAGAAGTCCAGTTACCACATCCATCAAGCATTAGCATTACGTCGCGTGTCTGTCCGCACTGGCAGCTGCATGTGAGAGCATTTCTTAACATAGGGCAGCTTCAATGTTGTGCAGACCATAAGGTGCTAATAGCCCTTTTTCACCATTGTTTACTAGGGCTGCTGCTGTCATGACAATTAATGTTTGTTGATGATGTTTGCTAAAGTGTACCTATGGGCTACCCCTTCCAACAACTCAGGGTTAACTGGAACGCGGAACAGTAAGAGCAGTGAAATCAGTAGCTTCGGATATCACAGTAAAACTATGGAACGACTCTAACTCCGTTCGGATGTCTGTTGTGCGTCGGGTGCAAGGCACATGAACATTTCTGAGAGATAAAATAGTATTCAAATGTTCTACATTCTTCCAGGTAAAGGATACACCATTCCAAAATCGGACGGTTCTTGGAGAGAAACATGATTTTATGCGTAAGTTACAATGTACCCGAAGCTGATATCTTCAGTTAAGTTGAAGATACACTTTCAAGTAGTAGATAGAGTTTGTCAATTGAATTAACCTAATTTGAAACACCCTTTATTGTAGGGTGGCCTGAGATTCTTTGTCAGTTTCTTTTTTCTGTGCTATACTCCCCAGCTGCTGCATCCAATGGAAAATGGAAATGAAGTCCAATGCTTTTTGACAAAGAGTAGGGGAACGATGCGGGATACCCGCACCGCCGTACTAGGCAAGGTATTGGTGGAGGTGGTTTGCCGATCCCTTATTCCGACTGTAATGGGGATGAATGATTATGAGGATGACGACCCAACGACACCCAGTTATGTAGGGCCAGGTGAAAAATCCCTGACCCCGCCGGGAATCGAACCCGGGACCACGTGCTCGGGTAGCGAGAACACTACCGTGAGACCACGAGCGGCGACGCTACATCCAATATTATGGCCAATTCTGTATGCAACTCCCCGGCCGCAACACCCCTCCCTATATGAGATTCGTAACTATTTCCTTTCTGTAATTTATCATTATCATTACCGTTATTGTGAAACACGTTCAACCACTTATAAGGTAGCCACTTTTGAAAGTTGACCACTCACGATTACCTCTCAGAACCTCAGAACTCAAAGCGAGAAATATGCTGGTGCGTAAAAGTTAGCGACAAGCTGAATTTTCGTATTACGTGTCACTGCCAAGTAACATAGCTCGATGAAACTTGGTAACATATGGAAAGAACTGCTATTGGGTAGTCCAGGAGGTAACTGAAAGAATTACGCAAAGAGACGAACAGAAATAACACTTTTATTCATAGAAAGTAATTACAATGAAGTTACTGCAATTTATGATGGTCCACTGCACATTACAGAGGGCAAGATTTTGTTCGTAACAGGGTGTATGATCATGATCCTCCATAGACGGCAATGCATGCTCTGCACCGTGCTCCATGCTGATCACAAGGCTGACAATGGTTCTTGTGTTAGGACGCTCCATTCCTCTAGTCCGCAGCTGGTGGTCTCGTGGTCACGTTCTCGCTTCTCGGCGGGGTCAGGGATTTTCACCTGCCTCGAGATGACTGGGTGTTTGTGTTGTCCTCATTATTTCATCATCATTCATGAACGTGGCGAGATTGGGCTGAGCAAAGGTTGGGAATTTGTATGGGCGCTGATAACCGCATAGTTGAGCGGCCCTCATACCAAACATCATCATCATCCATTCCTGTATCTATGCACCTGACTATTACTGGACGGTCGTTGGTGCATGCAGGCTTGCTACAATCTTTCTCTTCAACTCATCCAACACGTACTCTGGGGAACGGACAGGTCAGTCAGTTTGCCGATTATCTTCTCGATCCTACAGCTCCTCCAACTTTACTGTTAGGTGCTGTCGCGCATCCATAAAAATGAGGTCAGAGCCGAATAGCCCCTGAATGGAAGCACATGAGGAAGGAGTACAGTGTCACAATAACGTTGACTAGTAAGTGTACCGTGTTCAAAGTTTCGGAGGTCAGTACGCCCACACAACATTATGCGTCCCTACCCCATAGCACTTGGACTACCAACATCATCGTGTTCACCAATGTTCCTGGATGCATAACGTGTTCCCACTTCTCGCCTTATGATGATACGTCCAGAATGACAACTCATCCAAGAAGAGCACACGACTGTATTTCTCATCGTCGAGTCTCTAAGCTCCTGGCACCGCCGTAAATCTTTGAAGACGGTACAGTCATCAGTCATATCTATTTCTACAGCTGAACCCCGCAAGCCACTTTGCTGTTTGTTGTGGAGAGTGGTTTTTGTACCACTGTCGCTTACCTCTTTCCTGTTCCATTTGCAAATGGTTCACGGGAAGAACGGATTCGGACAAACCTCCCTGTACTTTCGAATATAATTAATTTTATCTTCATGGTGTTTTCGCCAAATAAATATGTGAAGAAACAATATATTAGTTCGCTCTTCAAGGAATGTGCACTCTCGGGACTGTAACAGTAAAACTCACAATGATCCAGAACGCCTCTGTTATGACGGCGGCCATTAGAGTTGGTTCATCATCTGCGTCACCCTTTTGAACGGCCTCAAAAGAGCTTTAATTTAAACATATAGAAATCAAAAAAAGTTTTGCATCACCCCCATTCCCAGAAATCCTGAAGGTAAACGTTGACTGTGGATATTGTATCCAGACACAGTCCCTTTGACTGTTTGGGATGTTACTAAACCCGCTTAAAGGTGTAAACAACCATGCATAAGCAGCGATGCGGAGGGGGTTCCACAGCCGATCAGTTCCAGTCACCCCACCAGGAAGACGGTACACGGCTCTTGTTGTCTGTAGTTCAACCATGCCTAGACGGTCAATGCCGCAGTTCGATCGCGTCCACATTATTACTTTGTGCCAAGAAGCACTCTCAAAAAAGGGAAGTGTCCAGGCGTCTCGGAGTGAACCAGAGCGATGTTGTTCGGAAATGGAGGAGATACAGAGAGACAGAAACTTTCGATGACACGGCTCACTCAGGTCACCCAAGGGCCTCTACTGCAGTGGATGACCGCTACCTACGGATTATGGCTCGGAGGAACCCTGACAGCAACGCCACCATGTTGAATAATGCTTTTCCTATAGCCACAGGACGTCGTGTTACGGCTCAAACTGTGCGTGTTAGGCTGCGAAACTTCACTCCCGACGTCCATGGCGAGGTCCATCATTGCAACCACGACACCATGCAGTGCGGTACAGATGGGCCGAACTACATGCCGAATGGACCACTCAGGATTGGCATCACGTTTTCTTAACCGTTGAGTGTCGCATATGCCTTCAACCAGACAATCGTCAGAGACGTGTTTGGAGGCCACCCGGTCAGGCTGAACACCTTAGACACACTGTCCAGCGAGTGCAGCAAGGTGGAGGTTCCCTGTTGCTTTGGGCTGGCATTATGTCGGCGACGTACGCCGCTGGTGGTGGTCGTAACGGCTAAATGATACGTGAATCCCGCCGATAGTGCAACCATATCGGCTTCATATTGGCGAGGCATTCGTTTTCATGGACGAAAATTCGCGCCCCATCGTGCACATCTTGTGAATGACTTCCTTCACAATAACGAAATCGATCGACTAGAGTGTCCAGCACGTCCTCCAGACTTGAACCCTATCGAACATGGCTAGGATGGATTGAACAGGCCTGTATACAGACGACGTGACCCACCAACAACCCTGGGGGACCCACGCCGAATCGCCGTTGAGGAATAGGATAATCTGGACCAACAGAGCCTTGATGAACTTGTGGATAGTATGCCACGATGAGTACAAGCATACATCAATGCAAGAGGACGTGCTGCTGGGTATTAGAGATACCGGTGTGTACAGCAATCTGGACCATCACCACTGAAAGTCTCGCTGTATGGTGGTACAACATGCAATGTTCGGTTTTCATCAGCAATAAAAAGGGCGGAAATGATGTTTCTGTTGATCTCTATTCCAATTTTCTGTACTGGTTCCGGAGCTCTCGGAACCGAGATGATGCTAAATTTTTTTGATGTGTGTATCTGACAAACCTTTGTTTGAATCATAATTTACAAAACTTTACAAGTAACCGAAAAAAATCGTAACACTTTTCATCATTTAAGCTAACTGAACCAGCCTGATGTAAACTGTCTTGAAAACGTGAAGTTAGTATTCGCCTCGGCCTATGGACACAAACGATTACGTGCAGATCGACAATAGAACTTTGTGAATGCTGCGGAGTAACTTATCCAACATGCTTATATTATTTCCAAAATATGTCATTACGATCAAAGGCCGACATGCTGCGGATTGTAAATGACGTCAAATCACTGGACACGGAGCTTGATACAGCCTGAGAAGGTAGCAGTGTGCCGAACGTGATCATCACATCCGGCAGTGTCACCTTCAACCGAAATCGTTACTACGACACTTGCAGACATGCGATGTCGCTGCGGCACCGCTAAACGCACGTTGATACTCAAATAGCAGTCCCAAGACACTTTGGGTTACGCTTGTACTGACTGCCAGCCACGACTGCAAGAACAGAGCCCCGCCAGTGACACTGAATCACAACAATCTAACGAGACCGTGTGGTTCCAGAGATCTTTTCCTAAGTCTCAAATTTCCGTCGTGTACAGTCATGCTCAAAAGTATCCGAACGACCTGAATGGCATTTCGCCTGATTCGCATGCAACTCACATAACGCAGCTGTCAATCAGGTACAGTCGTTTGACTATTGAAAATGATTCCAAGAAGTCGCCACTAGAAAACACTGCTCTGTATCGCAATAGCTCAAGATGTAAAGTTATACCACGATACTAGAAATATCAGGGAACACCTTATCACAGATAAGATTGTCCTTAAGGCTTGTAAGCTCACATTTATTGCAATAAATGACATACCTCTCATTATTATGTCAGATAGGTAATGCACGTATGAAGTTCGTCGTATTCATGATTTCCTCGTCAAAGTAACATACCGTACTTATTATTTAACACAAAAAGACATCAAAAATTTAATTTATTCACGAGCAGCTAGTTGAGAATATGTATGAACTTCGAAAGACACGACCAACCGTCTCGTTCTGCATATGGATTCAAACCCAGGCCATGCAGACTAAGGTTTCGTGACTGACGGAAACGACAGGCATTCCTGACTACGCACACAGAGAGTGATATACCTCTCTTTTAGACAGTATCAGTTAGCAAATATCAACTTTAAATTACATAACGTAAACATTTGTAACGGACGCGAATTCCTACCCAGCATCTATTGTCCCTGTTAACGAACTACGAGAGATGTTAAATATTGCTTCTTGACAAGTAACTTACTTGAAATGCCGTGAAGTAAAGCTTTATGTTGGACAGGGATTCAAACCCAGAACCTAATCGGATTGTTATCGAAGCACAATCAACAGTGACATACTGGATTTTCTCGGCAGTAGCTAGATGTTTTAGCTGAAATGACGATACGAAACATTAATTTTTTCCTTCCCAGGGATCAAATGCTGCACCTATCGTTGTTATATTCTAGAGAAAACGAACGTTAAATATGGGTTTGTTACACCAGCAGCGACATGTGAGCATGTTTGAACAAGAAATAATATGACGAAGAGTTCAGTGCTGACTGGGAATCGAACCCCACCGACAAAGTAACTTGCGCTCGACTCCACCAGCACACAACCGGGAGTTCGATGAAAAACGAAAAATGCATGGACACCCACAACCAAGCATACATTAAGCTACAAAGTACACACCGTGCTGGACAGCGACAACATGATGAGGAAAGGACACTGCGTGAATTTACGTCAACGGCCAGGGCACGTAATCGGAACATTAACGGCTGCAAGGCAGAAAATTCCACTGGTGCACTTCAATTGAAAATAACCAAATACAGTTATACGCCACCGGACGGTGGCTACACCTTCGAAAACTCGAACACACACGTAGCTGCTCGTGGGAATGTCCCAACACCCAACAACGAGAAACAAACAGCACAATGTGTACAGTCTTGACTTGCTGGTAAATTAAATTCAAACTCAACTTTCGTATCCAGGGTCGGTGAGCCACGGATCTCGTAGCGATAGGAACAACCCCACACACTCCGACACTGCGTAGAGACTGCCAGTGGGTCCGGCCAAACTACGCCCTGCGGAGATTTCCTCGCTGCTCCACGCCAACCGACTGATTGCCACACATCAGCACGGAGACAGCACTAAAATAACCGAGCAGTCGACATCACAAGCTACGAACTGTTTCACAAACACTTTCACGAAAGACTAGACAATACTAACGGCAGCGACGGTGCAATAACAAGGACTTATCACGAGTCGTCACATGCAGGCAACCCATAAGCGATCGCCGGCCAACATACACGTCGTCTGAAAAAGACGACCGACCGAAGACCAGTCAAGGTGGTCCGCACTCAAGTGGTATGAATTGGAAACAGTCGGGCGAGTCATGGCTGTCCGGACCCCGCTTCAGCCGAGCCCCAAGTGAAGTTCTGCCGCATCCGAAGTCAAACACTGCCAGGTCCGAATTGCACTGCTAGCGCCTCCCAACTCACTGGCACATCCCAACTAACTCCGAACACACGACAACTGAGAAGTAATAGCAGTCAGCAAAGATAATACGCCAGGGATTACATAGATAAGCGCCACTGCTGCCGCTCACGGGCGAGCAAGGCGGCAACTCAGTGACAAACTACCATAACGAGGTAGTAGTACAGCAAAAACAGGATTTTAAATGAGATATGGTCCGAACATGAGCCATGCATTGCTCAATGGGTTTCACAGAGAATGAAGATTCTTCAAGGCACTTAGGCTGTTTTGTAATGGTTTACTGGGAACACTACAGGTTTCACATCATTACAGAATCATCCTCAGCAAATGTAATGGTAGTTAATATGGAATTTTTTAGAATCGGATTTTATAAAACAGGGGAAAAATTTATTAAATTCCTTAACACCTTGTCAAATTTACATTAACTGAAAAACCATGAAAATTTTATTAAAAATGGGTGCTCATATGATAAGCCCCCAAACAGTCGGGAAGCTACGACGTCGAATAGTTCAGATCGATATCAAAAATGTTAATACATGATAGGCTGTTGTCAGTAATGACATCGGCATTAAGCACCCGTAGGTTGTGGTATCATAGATCGATACCACCCACACCAGCGGCTCCCTGTTGGCAACGGAAACGCAGATGCCGATATCCGTCACACGGTAACTCGGCAGATCCCATGATGCGTGCCTTCTGAGCCATTCCTCCAGTGGATCAGACTACGAGCGCTCTCTGCCGCCTTGATTTAAGATGGCCGGCGGCTACTATGGGCCCAGTTTCAGTCCCAGCCCCCGACGGTCTTCAGTCTTCAGCATTCGACAGTTCACTCGTGCATTAGTAGCAGCAGCCTCACACTGCACAACACTCTCGGAGAGAGCTACGTGTTAAGTAAAACTTCTATTTACTGTATTTACATGTTCGCTTATTATTACTGATCCTGCCCCGCTCCCCTTCGACAACGGTTGCTGCATCACTCTGTAGTCCACCTCTCCTTGAAGTTGTGTGCCAAGTAGTACAGGGGTGATGAGACCTAGCATTAAAAATAATTACAGCCATTAAAATTTATGGTTAAAGCATGTAAAAAACCAACAATGTTCGTGGCATATAACGTCTCTAATACCAGCCTACCAAAAGTTTAACCCATTTAAGAATCACTCACCATTCAGCAAATGTGAAAAGGCAACTATCTTTTATGCCAACGCTACAGCAGACCGGTAATTTGTGGTGTTATACTAGAAACTGATATTGGCAAACATTAATGTCAATGTATCTAGCACTGCATCTCGCGCAGGGTCTATCTATGATATCTACATTTATACTCAGCAAGCCACCCAACGGTGTGTGGCGGAGGGCTATTTACGTGCCACTGTCATTAACTCCCTTTCATGTTTGTAACCTCCCCACCGAAATTTTAAAGGAAAAAGACAATACTTAATACAAATGGGAGCCGAGTGTAACCTCCCCACAAAAATTTTAAATGAAATGTCAATATTATTTAGGAGTGCTAATGGACATTGCGCTAAGCGTAACCTGCCCACAATGAAATGTACTGACAATGACAATTAAACAAAAATTAGCAATCTGACTCAAATATAAGTTCTTCACAAAAAATTAAGGTCTATTCAGTGATACGAAAATTCAATTAAACCGAAATATCGGTCTTTGGCCCTGTGCAAAAATCAGAATTACATTCTTACCTCAGTATAACTGGATGTCAAATTTCTGCTCTTATTCTTCGCCACGGCTTGGAGGAAATGCATTGCAAATAATATATTTTTTCCTTTTTTTTTTGAAATTTAACTGAAACTTTTGTTTAAGGGAAGTGGAACGAAATGGGAAGTGCAATTAAATAAACTTTTTTTTTGTAAAATTGCTTTTGAAATCAAAATTATTATTGGGGCACTTGTTGGAAATTAATTACAATAAATAAACTTTACATTATCTGATGATTACCGTAATTAATAATATACCTCATTCAGCCTCTTGATCAGAATGCCGACAGACTACATCACACAACCGCACTGGGCTGCTACTACTGACCGACCGCTCTGCATGACGACTACTAGCGTACTGCACGACGACTACTACTGTACTGCACTGCACGACTACTACTAGCCAACTGCTCGCAACACTCGCGCGGTCAAGCGCAGACTAACTACGATAAAAGGCTCTCTGGTCAGAGACGCTGCAATGCCTCGCCATCGCTGCTGCGTTACATACATGTTTCATGTTCCAGTTGCCCGCATCTCGTGGTCGTGCGGTAGCGGTCTCGCTTCCCACGCCCGGGTTCCCGGGTTCGATTCCCGGCGGGGTCAGGGATTTTCTCTGCCTCGTGATGGCTGGGTGTTGTGTGTTGTCCTTAGGTTAGTTAGGTTTAAGTAGTTCTAAGTTCTAGGGGACTGATGACCATCGATGTTAAGTCCCATAGTGCTCAGAGCCATTTGAACCATGTTCCAGTCACGTATGGTTGGCGGGAAGAACGACTGCCGGAAAGCCTCCGTGCGCGCTCGATTCTCTCTAATTTTACATTCGTGATCTCCTCGGGAGGTATAAGTAGGGGGAAGCAACATATTCGCTACCTCATCCAGAAACGTACCCTCTCGAAACCTGGACAGCAAGCTGCACCGCGAGACAGAGCGCCTCTCTTGCAGAGTCCGCCACTTGAGTTTACTAAACGTCTCCGTAACGCTAACACGCTTACCAAATAACCCTGTGACATAACGCGCCGCTCTTCTTTGGATCTTCTCTATCTCCTCTGTCAACCCGACCTGGTGCGGATCCCACACTCATGAGCAATACTCAAGTATAGGGCGACGAATGTTTTGTAAGCCACCACATATGTTGATGGACTACGTTTTCTAAGGACTCTCCCAATGAATTTCAACCTGGTATCCGCCTTACCAACAATTAATTTTGTATGATCACTCCACTCCAATTCGTTCCGTACGCATGCTCCCAGATATTTTACAGAAGTTACTGCTACCAGTGTTTGTTCTGCTATCATATAATCATACAATAAAGGATCCTTCTTTCTATGTATTCGTAATACACTACATTTGTCTAAGTTAAGGGTCAGTTGCCACTCCCTGCACCAAGTGCCTATCCGCTGCATATCTTCCTGCATTTCGCTGCAATTTTCTAATGCAGCAACTTCTCTTTATACTACAGCATCATCCGCGAAAAGCCGCATGGAACTTCCGACACTACCTACAAGGTCATATATATATATATATATATATATATATATATATATATATATATATATATATATATATATATATATATATATATATATATGTATTGTGAAAAGCAATGGTCCCATAACACTCCCCTGTGGCGCGCCCGAGGTTAATTTAACGTCTGTAGACGTCTCTCCATTGAGAACAATATGCTATGTTCTGTTTGCTAAAAACTCTTCAATTCAGCCACACAGCTGGTCTGATATTTCGTAGGCTCTTACTTTGTTTGTCAGACGACAGTGCGGAACTGTATCGAACGCCTTCCGGAAGTCAAGGAAAATGGCGTCTACCTGTTGGTCAATGGCGAATGAACGCGTACCATAAATGTGAAAAAGATATCCACTGAAAAACGTTATCAATACTGAGCAGAAACATTTCTTCTTAGCCCCTGTGGGCATCTGAACGAAAAAGAAATGCCGGTCTCGTAATAGCGAAATGCGACAAATGTAAAGGGAAATAACCAAGCTTTAATAATATAGGTTGACCGTTACATGGAAGAAGACAGCAACCAGCTACTTTCTACAGCGCTGTGTATTTAAGTAGCTCCGTTATTGGTTTCGAACCGACAGGTTTATCTTCAGACGGCCTGTTCACGTTAAGATACATTTTATAGTAGCTTTCGCCTTTTATTTTCGCAACTGATGAAATTTCCTTGTGGCGGTAGTGCCCTACATACAAAACAGAATGTCAGGTTTCAACAAAACAGCTTTAATAATAACTGTCTAGCTTACACTGTGATTCACCAGCTGCGACATAGTCGCATACAACAGCCAAGGTCAGCCATCTACTGCCTCCAAACACAGCAGAAACATCACACGTGAACTGCGTTCTTAGTCCATGAAAAACATTTGGACCACCCATAAGCTGCTGCCAATTGAATTGTCCTGCCAAATCAATCTCTATTGCTCTCAGTGACTTGTACATAGGAACACTGCGCCGCCAACTGCGAGGATAGCGACATCGCAGGGGCATTGCAGCGGTACCTTAACACAAGTGAACATTACAAGCCAACACCCAGTGAGAGCAATAGAGATTAATTTGGCTGGGCAATTCAATAAGCAGCCGCGTATGAGTGGTCAAAATGTTTTTCATGGACGAAGAATGCAGTTCACGTGTGATGTTTCTGCTGTGTTTGGAGGCATTACGTGGCTGACCTTGGCTGTTGTATGGGGGAACCATGTGGACTATGGTGGTCTTGAAGCTTTCCCTGATGCAAAAATTTTGGCTTGGAAGACGTAGAGTATAGCTAAGAGTAAAGGTCTACTGGCTAAGATTCCCTATGATTCTTTGGCGGCAGACAAAATGACTGTGTGGACGATGTGGCCTATTCTCCACCTTATTTTAGATCTATGTGACGATGCTGTGCTGAGTATATTTACACTACTGGCCATTAAAATTGCTACACCAAGAAGAAATGCAGATGCTAAATGGGTATTCATTGGACAAGTATATTATACTAGAACTGACATGTGATTACATTTTCACGCAATTTGGGTATATAGATCCTGAGAAATCAGTACCCAGAACAGCCACCTCTGGCCGTAATAACGGCCTTGATACGCCTGGGCATTGAGTCAAACACAGCTTGGATGGCGTGTACAGGTACAGCTGCCCATGCAGCTTAAACACGATAGCACAGTTCCTCAAGAGTAGTGACTGGCGTATTGTGACGAGCCAGTTGCTCGGCCACCATTGACCAGACCTTTTCAATTGGTGAGAGATCTGGAGAATGTGCTGGCCAGGGCAGCAGTCGAACATTTTCTGTATCCAGAAAGGCCCGTACAGGTCCTGCAACATGCGGTTGTGCATTATCCTGCTGAAATGTAGGGTTTCGCAGGGATCGAATGAAGGGTAGAGCCACGGGTCGTAACACATCTGAAATTTAACATCCACTGTTCGAAGTGCCGTCAGTGCGAACAAGAGGTGACCGAGACGTATAACCAATGGCACCTTATACCATCACGCCGGGTGATACGCCAGTATGGCGATGACGAATACACGCTTCCAATGTGCGTTCACCGCAATGTCGCCAAACACGGATGCGACCATCATGATGCTGTAAACAGAACCTGGATTCATCCGAAAATATGACGTTTTGCCATTCGTGCACCCAGGTTCGTCGTTGAAAACAGCATCGCAGGCGCTCCTGTCTGTGATGCAGCGTCAAGGGTAACTGCAGCTATGGTCTCCGAGCTGATAGTCCATGCTGCTGCAAACGTCGTCGAACTGTTCGTGCAGATGGTTGTTGTCTTGCAAACGTCCCCATCAGTTGACTCAGGGATCGAGACGTGGCTGCACGATCCGTTACAGCCATGCGGATAAGATGCCTGTCATCTTGACTGCTAGTGATACGAGGCCGTTGGGATCCAGCACGGCGTTCCGTATTACCCTCCTGAACCCACCAATTCCATATTCTGCTAACAGTCATTGGATCTTGACCAAAGCGAGCAGCAATGTGGCGTTACGATAAACCGCAATCGCGATAGGCTACAATCCGACCTTTATCAAAGTCGGAAACGTGATGGTACGCATTTCTCCTCCTTACACGAGGCATCACGACAACGTTTCACCAGGCAACGGCGGTCAACTGGTGTTTGTGTACGAGAAATCTTTTGGAAACTTTCCTCATGTCAGCATGTTGTAGCTATAGCCAGAGCGCAAACCTTGTGTGAATGCTCTGAAAAGCCAATCATTTGCATATCACAGCATCTCCTTCCGGTCCGCTAAATTTCGCGTGTGTCGCACGTCATCTTCGTGGTGTAGCAATTTTAATGGGCAGTAGTGTATATGTTTTGACGATGCCATTACGGTCGTATCACTTTAGGACATGGTGTAGAAAAGTTCTGTGGATGGTCATTACTGACTGAAACCGGTCATCGTCAAAAGACTGGAATAAAAAAACATTTACACTGTGAATGATTCAGTCGTATATCAGAACGCCTCAAGCTCTTTGGAAATTGTACCTCACTGGAGACTTTATTGGGTCTTGAATGCTCTTTCCAAGGAAGAACCGCCAGCCCCATTTCAGGACTGATATAGAGAGCTGCACGCTGCGGAGCGCTGATTCCAGGTAGCGTGGCCTGCCTTGCGGATCGCGTTCCACGGCGCCTTATCGCTCTGTGCGGCGCAGAGTCCAGAGTCGTCATTAGCGGGCCGCGGCGCAGACACTGGAAGTAGTTTCCGGGGCAGAGCTCCGCAACGCGCCGCGCCACGCCGACTCTGGTCGATGGACATCGATTTCCCGTCACTGCGCCGCCGCTACTCGGAATGGCCGGCTGCCACATCGTCCGTCCCTCTTGCCTTCCCATCAGATTCACGTTACGTGCCTCCAAGCACCATTGACTCCCGGCTTCTATATCACTCGTAATTTAATACTGGCTCTGTCATTGTTGGTCCCCTCCCATTCGCTCGTATGCGTGAGGCCGCACTGTTGAAGATTCCATCAAAAGACTACAACCAGCCACCCAACGACAGATTCTTTCCCCTAGAACATTAAAGGGCAAAAATGTTAAATTGCTTCTAAACCATCTTAATTTGTACTACTCCCAATTATTCCAAAGAAGTCGTAATTACAGTTACTAGATCATTAGTAGTATCTTACATACCAAATTAAGTACAAAACATCCTGTTTTATACCTTATTGCAACCCTAAATTTTACGAGTGTTCAGTGATATAGGGTTAAGGACTCCAATACACTTGTAGAAAAAAGTTCCAAACTTCTGATTACTTCACAATTTAACTACTGTTTTAACTATTTCATCTACATATACCTTGTAACATTATGTGATTGCCTTACCATTTTAAATCATTCACTAATCGAGCAGTCGCTCGGCAACAGCTACAGTTAGCAAATAATGTTGCGAGAATGTAAAAGGTGAACGACCTGTGACGTAACTTGTTTATTGTCGAAGCTCCGTCAGAGATGCTGTGAGTTATTGACTTTGAAAACCGCGGCGCGAAAAACGGACAGAAGAAGAACACTTTTTTACACATTTTTTTTTTATGTACGAGATGTTCTCGATGAACAGCTACTCATTCTTCTCTTGTCTCCTGTAACGTGTGTCGGACGCGCATGTCTTGCCGCCGTATTATTATTGTTAAAAATAATATTGTTCTAGTGTAAAGTAAATGTGTAATACTAAAAGTGCCTAGCAGTAGATTTATTGTGCGGCGTGTATGTGAAAACGTCAAAGGAATTGTTTTCATTACGAGAAGTGCCAGTCAAAACGGCATCCATGTTAAATCCTTCGTTGCAGTGTAAATTCGTCTATTAATTGCCATAAATTCAGATTTAAATGGAACTGGTCTATGGACTATTTATTTAATATAGAATCTATGTCTCACTCCTTCATGAAGTTATTTAATTTTCTTTATGTTTCTGCCAAATAGAGAGTTCACAGTCACGAATTCTTTCGTCGAAATCGGACGGAAGTTGTATGCGGCGAAATATTTTCTCCGCGCCATGTTCTATTGGTAAATGCATGATAAACTACGGTCCCTTAGGAAATTCATGTTGAGCTATCCAAAAATAATTATATTTTGAATAGGCATTTACTCTCTTCCGCAATGCAACTTCCGACTGATCAGACGATCCAACAAGAAACAGCCGCACACGGTCGGCGTTCGTAAATATGTTTCCACCGCTGATTATAGCTATATGTTACAGCACAAAAGTAAACATATTGTTATAATTAGCGGCTACGAACGGGGACATTTATAACTGTATGTTTATGTATACACATTACGTAAACAAATCGTTATAATTGGCGCCCGAACAGGGACCCGAATTAAAAAAAAAAAACTTAAAGGAATAAAAATATATGTAAGATAGGCATTGTGGAAATATTCATAAATAATTTTAGCTAAACTTGTGCTTTTTATTTGTTACATGACATCAAACGCCATCCAATAAAATTTCCATTGAGCGAAAGAAACGAGATATTCAGAGAAAATTACGGAAGGGAGATTTTTTTTTGGAACAGAATTTGTGCGAAAATCTAGTTGCAACGCCCAAGACAGTCATCAACAACGTAAGTTAAAATTTCGTTAGCCATAGCCAAGCTTCCATAATTTCATCCGACATTAATCAATTTGTGACGATTTTTAGAAGTTGCACTAAAAATTTGCTTTGAATTCAGTAGATTGCATTTAGTAGAGTAGAAATTTCTTCAAGTATTGTTTAAATTACATTGTTGTGTATTGCATATCAATTGTATTTAAATGTCCGCTGCCAGTTCACGGAGCTGACCAGCCTTAGTTTTCATTTATTTTGACCAGTGTGCAGCCATACTTTCTTTACGGTCCAGAATAGTCTCTTGTTCTCGTGACGTGCAACTCCCGACATTCCGAACTTGGACGTAGCAGTGACAACCGACTCGCAACCGATAAATTGCATCTCTGTCGACAGCTGACGGCCGTAGCTCAAACGAACTTCATTGACTTACTGTTTATAAATAAGTGAGCTATGGCAGACGATAAAATGTCATCACTAGATTCAAATGAACAGAATGAAACGAGTGAAGTGTCGCATCGCTTACGGTCCCGCACAATAATAAGTCGGGCTGAGACACCAATCGAAACATTTGTAGAAAGTGAAGTGGGAAATCTTACGGACTTTGATGCCTCACACCATAATGTTACTGGTACTGAACTAGACAATGCCAGCATAGTTTCTGCCACTAGTAGTCGTAGCCATATACCTGTTACAAGGGAGGCAGGTGAAAGCAATTCAGGGGTAGTGACAGACGATGTATTCAAACAGCTACTGAGTCAAATAAGTCAAATGATGCAGGACGGAAATCGCCAAATGTTAGCCTCGCTTGAAGATAAACTGTCTACAGTAAGCGAAGAAATAAAAACTGTTAACTGCAAGTTAAGGATGCTGTTTCTCAAATGCGAAGTGGAATAATTATCGAACTGAATGACACTTTAGCTACCATGCAAAGCGAGACAGCTGACATCCGAAACGCAACCAAGAATCTTGATTCCACCGTAACCACGGTTAATCACAGATTAGACAGAGTAACTACGCAGGTAGAAAAATTAACCGAGGGAATGTCAAACTTGACTCTGGAAACGGAAACGAAAGTAAAGGAGAGGCTAGATAGTCATGAGAGAGAATTTAGAGAAAAGTATGAGAACTGGATTGCTGGAAAGGACAAATTTGTCGAACATAAAATTAACAAAGACCTAGTAGAGACTGTGAAAGCAACCACTCTTGGTATCTTGTCAGCTCCTGGAAGCTCTGGAGATACCGTAATGTCTGAACTCGGTAGCATTAGGCGTACCCTTCAGCAAGAATTACCAGATTGGAAGCAAGAGGTAACGGAACAGCTAAATAACCTGAAGGCACAAGTGAGTAGTAGTTCCCGAATACAGATACCGAATTTACTAACTCTTTAGCCTCAGAGGAAGAAGATGAATTATTTCGTCAATTCCGAATACTTGTTGTATCTAATGAACACACTTCACCACCACATATTCCAGTTAGTCACCGAAACCAAGAATCTGACTCAGTAGTAAAAATGATGAAGGAAGAAAGCATGATAAAGCATCGAGTTTTTCAAACCTTGTGGTGTCACCGCCAGACACCACACTTGCTAGGTGGTAGCTTAAATCGGCCGCGGTCCATGTAGTACATGTCGGACCCGCGTGTCGCCACTGTGATCGCAGACCTAGCGCCACCACCTAGGCAGGTCTCGTGATACGAGAGTGGACTCGCCCCAGTTGTGCGAGAACCAAGCTACCGCCCAGTTGTACGCGAACCTAGCTATCGCCCAGTTGTACGAAGCCTTTCTCTCTCATTAGCCGAGAGACAGAATAGCCATCAGAAGTTAAGGGCTACGAACTAGCAAGGAGCCATTTGTATCAGTGCCTATAGCTTACGAGTAATCAAGAGAGATGTATTCCAAGGAATTATTAAAAGTTAAGTAAAAAGCATCTACATACTTTTCTTCTTATTCATTCATAAGTTTTTATGTTCCAGACTTCACGCCCGTATGCTTATTGCCGTGCGTGCACTATCGGCTACAGCTTTAGTTTAGCATTCCCTTTCAGCAATCAACATCACGGTGTCGGTCCAGCTACCGACACTACAATTATTGGCGACGAGAAAAAGAGTTTGTATTAATTCAATTGCCACGTTGGCGACGCTTTAAAGTGTTCTGATTGCTTACATTTCATTGTGTCATGGCTTCGCCACATTCTCCAGATGTACTGTCCGAATTTTATCGCTTGCAGAATCAGCAGACGCAGGCGTTACTGGATGCCCTTGGACAGCTCGTCCAGGGTCAACGTGCGCTGCACACCGATGCGGCCGCAGCCGCTTCACCGCTACCGCAGCCACAACCTGCCGTTGCACCGCCTTTTAGGCACTACGACCCGAACCACGAGACCTGGCAAGAGTGGTCTCGTCAGTTCGCCTTCCACCTTGCTGCCTACAGAATTCCAGGTAATGAGCGGCAGCCGTTTTTGCTTTCTTGTGTCGGTGTGTCCACATACCGTGTGATAGTGAAATTGTTTCCCCGCCGCGACGTAGCAACTTTGTCATACGAGGAAATTTTGTCTGCATTAGATGCCTATTTCAAAGAAACAGTTAATGTGGTTGCAAAACGGTATACGTTTTTTCGTACAAAACGTACGGCCGGTCAAACTAATAGGGAGTGGGTAGCAACATTGCAAGGACTTACTAGGGACTGTGCCTTTGAATGTGACTGTGGTCTTTCTTATTCCGATACAATGGTGCGTGATGCAATTGCACAGAACGTTTCTGATGTTCGCATACGGGAGCAAATTTTGAAACTAGTTAATCCCTCCCTTCAACAAGTGATAGACATATTGGATAGACAGGACACACTGGACTGTGCTCAGGAATCTTTTGAAACTTCGCCAGCCGTGTGTAACATTAACCGGCCCGCGGGACGCGCTGTGCGGCCCGGTAACCGGGCCTCGCGCACGGACGCACAGCGACCGCCGCGTGCTAAGCCAGGTGTGCCGCGCCAGCCCACAAATGTAGTGAAATCATGCCCGCGGTGTGCTACTAGACATTCGCGTGAACATTGCCCGTCACGCCAAGCTATTTGCTTTTTCTGCAATAAGAAAGGACATGTTCAAAGTGTTTGCCAGAAAAAGCTCAGATCAGACAATCACAATCATTCCAGGCCCTTTGCTTCGCGCCGGAATCGAACCAAGGACACTCAGGCTAGTGGACCTTCGCCTATGGACATTCATGTCGTTAATTCCACTTCGTCCAGTGACACTTTCTCTCACAGTGACTGTGATCGTCCCACAAAAACTGTGCGTCGACGTCGCCGGAAATCCCGTCAATTAGCAAGTGATTCTGTACCAGTGTCTGTTCCCATTGCACAAAACAGTCGCTCTTGTCGTCAGCAGGACAATAAACTTTTTGTGGACTTAGACTTTGAAGGCAAAGTGATACCATTCCAGCTCGATACCGGAGCTGCAGTTTCATTGCTCAATCACGACACATACAAACAACTGGGCGCACCTCCGTTGCGTGCCGCAAATGTTAAGCTAACTACATATTCCGGACAGAAAATTCCTGTGTTAGGACAGTGCAGCCTTCTTGCAACATTCAAGGGACAAACAAAACTTGTGTCATTTTACGTTCTTCGTTCTTCTTCTGCAGTGAACTTATTTGGTCTAGATTTATTTAAGTTGTTTAACATGTCTATTGTAAATCAAGTCCTATCTGTGAATCAGACTGTGCCTACAGACAGTGTTTCTCGGCTGTGTGACGAATTTGCAGACATTTTTGCACCGGGCTTAGGTTGCGCTAAAAACTATGAAGCACATTTAGAACTGAAGGTAAACGCGCAACCGAAATTTTTCAGAGCGCGCAATGTTCCCCACGCATTGCGTGATGAGGTCGCAAGAACGTTACACGATCTCGAATCACAGGGTGTAATTGAACGTGTGCAAGCTTCTCTCTGGGCCTCACCCTTAGTCATTTTGCCAAAACCTTCCGGAAAATTGAGACTTTGCGTG
Source organism: Schistocerca piceifrons (assembly GCF_021461385.2). NCBI lineage: Eukaryota > Metazoa > Arthropoda > Insecta > Orthoptera > Acrididae > Schistocerca > Schistocerca piceifrons. The sequence continues at coordinate 785,507,950 of NC_060140.1, read as the reverse complement.
GACTTCAAGGCCACAGTGAATCCACAGCTAGTGACTGCTACTTTTCCTTTGCCCCGCCCGGAAGATCTTTTTGCTAAACTGTGCCCGGGAAAATATTTTTCAAAGTTGGACCTAGCCGATGCGTACTTGCAAATACCGGTGGACGACGAATCCCAGCGCGTATTGGTGGTTAACACGCATCTTGGATTGTACCGCTTCAAAAGACTGCCATTCGGGTGTGCATCCGCCCCTGCCTTGTTTCAGCAATATTTACAAACTATTTGTGCGTCGGTCCATACTGCAGCAAACTATCTGGACGATATAGTGATCTCCGGACAGACAGAAGAAGATCATCTTGCGAATTTACGAACATTATTTCAGGTCTTGCGGCAAAATGGTCTTCGCTTGAGGAAGGACAAATGTGTGTTTTTTGCTCGTGACTTACCATACCTGGGACATGTCATTAATGCCCAAGGCATACATCCGAGTCCAGAGCACCTCCGTGCCATACAAGACTTGCCGTCCCCTAAAAATCTGAAACAGCTACAGAGTGTGTTGGGTAAAATTAATTATTACCATAAATATGTGCGCAATGCCTCTTCCATTTCAGCTCCGCTTCATCGCTTACGCCGTACAGGTGTTCCGTTTCTCTGGACGACGGACTGCGAACGCGCCTTTCGCCAGTTGAAATCGGCGTTGCTTTCTAATACTTGCCTTACGCCATTCGATCCCCAGAAACCCCTTTTGTTGATGGTAGATGCCTCGGATTTCGGGATCGGTGCTGTGCTTGCGCACAAAGTTGGCTCCCATGATCGCCCTATTGCCTTTGCGTCCAAATTGCTCTCGTCTGCGCAAAGAAATTATTCCCAGATAGAGAAAGAAGCTTTGGCTCTCGTGTTTGGTGTTACTAAGTTCCATGATTTCTTGTATGGTCGTCACTTTACCATCATCACAGACCACAAACCTTTGACATCGCTTTTTCATCCGTCCAAGCCTGTACCTCCACGTACAGCGCAGAAATTCATTCGCTGGTCTATTTTCCTCTCGCAGTACCGCTACGATATCTTGTATCGGTCCACTGCTAAGCACGGAAACGCCGATGCGTTGTCCCGTTTGCCTGTTGCTGAGGATAAAGCATTCGATTCTTCCGAACTTGCTTGCATGTTCATTGATTCGGAAACCGATGAAGTGGTCGAATCGTTTCCGATTGATTTTCGTCGTGTCGCTACAGCCACAGCTGCTGACCCTGTCCTTGCTACTGTTTTACGTTTTGTTGCTACGCAATGGCCTTTGTCAAAGTCTCGGATCGAGGATCCGTTGGTTCGCCGATTTTTTGCTCACAAGGAGAGACTTTTTGTTCGACGTGGTGTTTTGTTGTTGCGTTCTGATAATGATCAGTCCAGAGTCGTGGTCCCCCGTTCGTTACAGTCCTCTGTTTTACGGCTTCTTCATCAAGGGCATTGGGGTATAGTGCGAACGAAACAACTTGCTCGTCAGCACTGTACTTGGTTCGGAATCGATGCTGCGATTACGAATATGTGTTCTTCGTGCCCGGCGTGTGCCGAACAACAGTCCGCACCGCCGCGGAAAGTCTTTGCGTGGCCAAAAGCCACTTCCCCTTGGCAACGCTTGCACATTGATTTTGCTGGTCCATTCTGGAATGCTCGATGGTTGGTTCTGGTCGACGCCTTCAGTAATTTTCCTTTTGTTGTCCGGATGTCGTCCACGACGTCCTCCGCCACCATCCAAGCGTTGTCTGCTATCTTTTGCATTGAAGGTCTTCCGCAGACTCTTGTTTCCGACAATGGCCCACAATTCATGTCCGCAGAATTCCAGTCTTTCTGCCAGGCCAATGGTATTCAACATCTGACATCCGCGCCGTTTTCGCCTCAGTCCAACGGTGCCGCTGAACGATTGGTCCGGACTTTCAAGTCACAGATGTTGAAATTGAAAGAGTCGCATTCTCGGGAGGACGCATTGTTGCTCTTTTTGTCTTCGTATCGCTCTCAGCCCCGAGATGGTCGCTCGCCGGCTGAGTTGCTCCACGGTCGTCCTCATCGCACCTTGATGTCTTTGCTGCATCCGCCGCATCAGGTTCCTGCGCAGCGGCAGACTCCTGCTTTTGCTCCAGGCGACGTAGTATTTTATCGCAACTATCGAGGTTCACGGCGTTGGCTCGCAGGGCGCATTCTTCGCTGCCTCGGCCGCGCGATGTATTTGGTTTTGGGGGCCTCTGGTGAGGTGCGTCGGCATCTCAATCAGCTGCGCCTCTGTCGTCGCTCGGGTTCTGCCGCTCCCCGTCTGCTTTCAGCGACGGTGCCGTCCGGTCAGCGCCTTGGGGACCCATCTACTGGCTCGCCTCATCCCCAGGTGTTACCGACGATGCCTTCCATTTTGCCCCATGGCGACGCGCCGCCGCCGCCGCAGCAGCAGCAGCAGCAGCAGCAGCAGCCGCCGCCGCCGCCGACCGCATTCGACGCTTCGTTGCAGCCGCCAAGCGCCTCCCAGGGTCACGCGCCGCCGATCGCTTCCCGTGACCAGCTGTCCTCCGCCATGGAACGCCCGCCCGCTCCGGACCACATGACGTCATCGCGCGTCGGCTACCCCGACGCCATGGACATCGACCCTTCGGTCCCTCATGTCTTATTACGGGCGCATACACCGCATGTTGACGTGCACCCTGGACTAGTTTTGCAGGCGTTTCCTAGCTCCCCTCGGACCGGATGGCCGGGTGCGGGTGGCACAGCCTCGCCTGTTGTTAGGCTCCCCACCTCATCGCATACGTCAACATGTGGTCCTCCCCACGGCGGGCGGAAGCCTTATCTCACGACCGTTCGCCGATTTGCGGGGGAGGAATGTGGTGTCACCGCCAGACACCACACTTGCTAGGTGGTAGCTTAAATCGGCCGCGGTCCATGTAGTACATGTCGGACCCGCGTGTCGCCACTGTGATCGCAGACCTAGCGCCACCACCTAGGCAGGTCTCGTGATACGAGAGTGGACTCGCCCCAGTTGTGCGAGAACCAAGCTACCGCCCAGTTGTACGCGAACCTAGCTATCGCCCAGTTGTACGAAGCCTTTCTCTCTCATTAGCCGAGAGACAGAATAGCCATCAGAAGTTAAGGGCTACGAACTAGCAAGGAGCCATTTGTATCAGTGCCTATAGCTTACGAGTAATCAAGAGAGATGTATTCCAAGGAATTATTAAAAGTTAAGTAAAAAGCATCTACATACTTTTCTTCTTATTCATTCATAAGTTTTTATGTTCCAGACTTCACGCCCGTATGCTTATTGCCGTGCGTGCACTATCGGCTACAGCTTTAGTTTAGCATTCCCTTTCAGCAATCAACATCACGGTGTCGGTCCAGCTACCGACACTACAAACCTTTAACCCGGAAAAACGAAATATCCACCCAATTGTTTATCTTCGTGGATTCTCCGGCATTTTTCCAAATTCGTGGACTGATAGACAGCGTATCCAATTAGTTACCGGATATATAGGTGGCGAATCGGCAATATGGGGAACAGAAATGGTTGATAAGTGTCGAACATATGAGGAGTTTGAGCACTGTTTCCTCAGCAAATTTTGGAGCGAAGGTGTTCAGAAGCGCCTTCGTAAAGAAGTCTATAATGCAGAACAATTTGACCCCAGGAATAGTAGCCTGAGAAAGTACTTCGAAAAATATCTTGGCAAAATTAGGTATTGGGATAACCCTATCAATAGTAAAGATGTAATTATGATTCTCGATTCGTGAAAAGCTGATAGCCATACCAGATGATGATCCAGATACCTTTCTGTCGATATTAGATTCCCTAGACCTGATCTATGAGGACATGAGAGCTAACAAACCGCGGAATACTCCGCACAATTTTTGGCCACAACATTACGACAGTAACGGCTATGAAAAACCAGGGAACGATTCAAAAAATAGTAACGATTGGCAAAACGGAAATAAAGGCAGTGGGTATCCGCACAAAAGGAATAGACATAATCAACACAACCGATTCAATCCCGTGTATAACACGACTGGTAACCAGTACGGCAATCAATCGTACAAGCAGAAGTTTGGAAACGGTTTCAGTCAAAAAGGTTGGCAACAGCAGAGTGGATCGCAATGAAATGCACCGTACTCGCGCAGCCAACACTCAGATTACGGGCAGCAACAAACAGCTGTTAACGCCCACTCATACCAATACAACTCCGCGCCTAGTAAAAATCAAGCGCAGGGAATGTACAGAAACACACAGTTTAACGGTAAACCACAGTGTGAAGGTGGATTTCACAGTAACAATTCCGGAAATCATAATAGTAATAAAAATCATCAGACCCCGCGAAGGCATTGCAATCCCCCTGTATTTTTCGCAAACGCGGAAGACAGTAACACGTATTGGACACCGAACAAACGCAGCAACATTTTGACACGAGGTTTGTGCATAACAGTAATTTTGTTCCTCAGTGTTCTCACAATGTCAGATTGGTCGAACATTCTAATGATGAAGGCCAATCAAAACCACACAAGCAGGAAAACTAAGTTCAGCATCTGAAAGCTCCCTAAGTGATGCTGTGAGACAGAATGGGGGCTACCACTTCGACGGAGAGACTAACCAAGACGTACTTGTACTGAGATACAATGACGGGATTGACATGAGACAAGAATTATTACAAGAGAAAGAGACGACTGACGGTGATGAACCGATAGATGACCAAGTGCAAGCTATGACAAAACTTCCTATAGCCGGAATCTTGACGACTGTAATCCTAGATACAGGTGCAAATATTAATGCTATGTCCTTATGTTTCTATAAGCAAATTAGTACATTAATTAAAATTCCAACTTTATCCGTCCAAGGATGTTCAAGGTCAATTCAATTCCTAAGTGTAACAACACAAGTGCTAGTTTAGACGCCAGAATAAGACAAGCTCTAACAACGTTGACCACCCAAGCCAATTTACGAAAGAAGGCGTATGACAAACATATTAATAAGGTGTTAACTTATAAAGTAGGCGAAAAGGTCTTGCTAAAAACACACTTTAAACCATCGTTGCTCTTACACAAAAATCGAAAATGGCAAAGTCTTTTTGAGGGACCTTACGAGATCCTTCGTATACCGCATACAGGTTGTTATCTGATTTCTGATCCCGCAAATGGAAAAATAAAAGGGTTATACCATCACTCTGATCTTAAAAAATATCATGCTACAGAGTAAGTCAAAAGGAAAGCTTTATAATGACAACAGAAGGTTAGCCGCTAGTGACTAAGTGATAACTGATTTGACTTCGTTAAAAAAAAATGCTTAGAATATATTACACGACAGTGAGTCTATCTTGCTATACAGCAGACAATTTAAAATATGTTATCTTCAAGCTGATAAAAAAAAAATTCTTGTTTAACAAAGAAAGTGACCAACTCCAAGAATTCTATTTTTAAGATTTAGTTTTAAGGAGATAATATTTAAGAGAGAAAAATGAAATATAAAGCGAAGGACGTGCCTAACAAGCCGGCTTCTGCGATATGAAATGCTAAAGAAGTGAAAATAAAACATAGTATGTAAGAATTTTTTTTTAAGTTCAAGGAGCAATGATCCAGAAGCGAAATTTATTTTCGTCAAGGACAAGGGTCGCTTGACAATTATTGGTTCCTGATCCCACTAAAAAGGAAAACAAGTAACTAGTTTCTAAGTCAGCTATGTCTAGATTAAGTTCCAATGTACATAGAAATCTGGAACAGGTTCATCTCTGCATTAAATTAACGTAATGTTTACGAAGCATGTGAGTTACTCGTAAGTACCACCATCACCACGAAAGCGCTATCCTTCAGCTAGATAAACAAAGTATCATTAATTGTAATTGAAATAAGCAGGTCAGATACATTCAAAGCCATAAGTGAAATAAATACCAAGTATAAGAGCGTAAGTGGCAAGAACAAAGCAATGACTTAAGGTCATATATAGACGTCAATGCAGTGTAGCGCAAGCAGGCGTCAAGGTGAGAATAAAATGACAATGAAACAGCCGGCAAAATACGCAACTACACTCCTGGAAATTGAAATAAGAACACCGTGAATTCATTGTCCCAGGAAGGGGAAACTTTATTGACACATTCCTGGGGTCAGATACATCACATGATCACACTAACAGAATCACAGGCACATAGACACAGGCAACAAAGCATGCACAATGTCGGCACTAGTACAGTGTATATCCACCTTTCTCAGCAATGCAGGCTGCTATTCTCCCATGGAGACGATCGTAGAGATGCTGGATGTAGTCCTGTGGAACGGCTTGCCATGCCATTTCCACCTGGCGCCTCAATTGGATTAGCGTTCGTGCTGGACGTGCAGACCGCGTGAGACGACGCTTCATCCAGTCCCAAACATGCTCAATGGGGGACAGATCCGGAGATCTTGCTGGCCAGGGTAGTTGACTTACACCTTCTAGAGCACGTTGGGTGGCACGGGATACATGCGGACGTGCATTGTCCTGTTGGAACAGCAAGTTCCCTTGCCGGTCTAGGATTGGTAGAACGATGGGTTCGATGACGGTTTGGATGTACCGTGCACTATTCAGTGTCCCCTCGACGATCACCAGTGGTGTATGGCAAGTGTAGGAGATCGCTCCCCACACCATGATGCCGGGTGTTGGCCCTGTGTGCCTCGGTCGTATGCAGTCCTGATTGTGGCGCTCACCTGCACGGCGCCAAACACGCATACGACCATCATTGGCACCAAGGCAAAAGGGATTCTCATCGCTGAAGACGACACGTCTCCATTCGTCCCTCCATTCACGCCTGTCGCGACACCACTGGAGGCGGGCTGCACGATGTTGGGGCGTGAGCGGAAGACGGCCTAACGGTGTGCGGGACCGTAGCCCAGCCTCATGGAGACGGTTGCGAATCGTCCTCGCCGATACCCCAGGAGCAACAGTGTCCCTAATTTGCTGGGAAGTGGCGGTGCGGTCCCCTACGGCACTGCGTAGGATCCTACGGTCTTGGCGTGCATCCGTGCGTCGCTGCGGTCCGGTCCCAGGTCGACGGGCACGTGCACCTTCCGCCGACCACTGGCGACAACATCGATGTACTGTGGAGACCTCACGCCCCACGTGTTGAGCAATTCGGCGGTACGTCCACCCGGCCTCCCGCATGCCCACTATACGCCCTCGCTCAAAGTCCGTCAACTGCACATACGGTTCACGTCCACGCTGTCGCGGCATGCTACCAGTGTTAAAGACTGCGATGGAGCTCCGTATGCCACGGCAAACTGGCTGACACTGACGGCGGCGGTGCACAAATGCTGCGCAGCTAGCGCCATTCGACGGCCAACACCGCGGTTCCTGGTGTGCCCGCTGTGCCGTGCGTGTGATCATTGCTTGTACAGCCCTCGCGCAGTGTCCGGAGCAAGTATGGTGGGTCTGACACACCGGTGTCAATGTGTTCTTTTTTCCATTTCCAGGAGTGTAGTTCTTAATTGGAGCGCGTACGCAGACGTACGGCGCAAAGCGAAATTAATTTCTAATTCATAAGGAACAAGGAGTTGTTTGCTAGATTTCTTCTTTTATGTACTATTATATCTATGCCTTTCTTCTGAATTTGTGTAAATACCCTAACCCGCCTAAACCCGTCCCGTAGACTTGACGTCACAGATTGAGAAATGCGGTTGACGTGGAAGGCTGGTTTGGCATACGATTTTCAAAAAGAAACGCGTGAACGAAATCGGGAAAAGCTACATGATTACTCTGCAATTCGCAATTAAATGCCTGGTGGAGGGTTAATAGAACCGCCTTCAAACTATTTCTCTACTCCAGAATGAGATTCTCACTTTTCAGCAGAGTGTACGCTGATATGAAACTTCGTGGCAGGTTAAAACTGTGTGCCGGACGCTGCCTGGGAGGCATTGCAGCGTCTCTGACCAGAGAGTATGCGCTTGACCGCGCGAGTGTTACGAGCAGTACTCTGTCAGTAGTTGTTGCGAGCTGTAGCTCTGTTCAGTTGCGTGAGTACGCTTGTAGTCGTCATGCAGAGCAGTCGGTCAGTAGTAGCAGCCCAGTGCGGTTGTGTGATGTAGTCTGTCGGCAACACTGGTCAAGAGGCTAAATGAGGTATATTGTTAATTAAGGTAATCAACAGATAATGTAAAGTTTATTTATTGTAATTAATTTCCAACAAGTGCCCCAATAATAATTTTGATTTCAAAAGCAATTTTACAAAAAAATTTTTTTTTATTTAATTGCACTTCCCATTTCATTCCACTTCCCTTAAAGAAAAATTTCAGTTAAATCACAAAAAAAAGGAATATTATTATTTGCAATGCAGTTCCTCCAAGCCGTGCGCAAGAATAAGAGCAGAAATTTGACTAGCAGTTACAATGAGGTAAGAATTTAATTCTGATTTGCACAGGGCCAAAGACCGATATTTCGGTGTAATTGAATTATCATTATCACTGAGTTTTTCTTATCACTGAATTCACTTTAAAATTTTTTGTGAGGAATTTATATTTGAGTCAGATTGCTAATTTTTGTTTAATTGTCATTGTCAGTAGATTTCATTGTGGGGAGGTTACACTTAGCGCAATGTCCATTAGCATTCCTAAATAATATTGTCATTACTTTTTAAATTTTTGTGGGGAGGTTACACTTGGCGACACCGAGTCCAGGATCGTATTTCGTTGAGAGTCTTTTGAAAAACAGTCAGATATCTGCTCTTATTTGCTTAAGTATAATTAGGATTTGGCGCTACGCTTTTACTAATCTTGTGACTTTCTTTCTACAGGTCAACGGCAATTCGTTGCTCTGTTGTATTTGTGTGTTGTTTTTGCATTGTGCTTATTCCTTTTGTGAATAATTGTGACTTTAGCAAAAATGCCGCGAAAGACTATGAATAGTGTATCGCGAGGTATTATGAACGAAATTACCGACTTAAACAACGTGACCGGTAGTAATTGTGACAATCCTGCGTTCACTGACAATCAGTGCGTTCCAACCATTAATAATGATGTAGACCTTAATGACGAACAAACGAACTCGATTGTGTCTTCTGTTGATTTGACGACAATTGATGACGCGGGGCGCCCTATTGTAATGAGCGCTGCCCAGCATAACACACCCGATTTGGAGAATTCAAGTAACGTACAGACAAATTTGTCTAATGAAAATGAACAGGATACACAAAGTACGACGGATTTATTTAATTCCGAAATAGTGAGTGACAGTGTAGGTCCGACTGATAATCCTTTTTGTAAATTGCAGAATGACCAAATGGTCAAACAAAGCGCGACAATTCCAGGTACACAATCAAACAGCACAGATAATGGAGTAGGTAATGTTACTTTGGAACAATTTATGGCAATAATGCTACAGTTTAGGAACGAACAGAACGAAAAACAAGACAAACTTAGTGAACAGGTCAAACAACAGAATGAAAAACAAAGTGAAGATTTTAGACAACTTAGGGAAGATAACAAACACTTAAATGAAAAATTAGACAACAATTCCAGGGAACTTAGTGAACAAATTAGAGCCGTTGCAGCGCAGTGCCATGACACTGAGGAGCGCTTGCGCGTGGAAATTGAGGCTTGTTCACACAAAAATAGCGAAGAAATTAAGTCTGTTGCGCAAGAATTAAGGGAAATGCAAACAGCTGCAACAGAAACACTCAGAGACGAAATTAGCGGAGTCGCTAAACAATGCTCTGAAAAAGCTACACAATTACGGGACGAGTTTAAAGCAATGACGGTAGAACTTTCGCGCACAATGGACGCAAAGATAGACGCGAAATTCGAACAGCAGAACACTCAGATTAACGAGCGCTTTAATCAGCACATACAGAACAGTGATACGCGTTTCCGCAAATTTATTCAAGATCAAAACAAAGTAAAACAACAAGTCATGGAAACAATCACTGCACAAAGACGAGAAGACAAACGTAAAATGTTCGCGAAAGCGAAGACGTATGTAGACAATAATATTGCGACAGTGTCCGACGAAATTAATACCATCAAACAGTCCAACACAGAATTACGTGACGAAATTTCGGATCTTAAATCAAAAACAGATACACACACAGTAGATATTCAAACAGTGACAGACAGATTCGAACAATTAGAACTAACACAGGATTGCGATGTCATCAAAGCTGATGTTAAAAAACTGAGCGAAACTACGCGTAAGTTGCAAAAACAGATTAATGCGTCCGATTCTAAAACCGATGATCAGGCAAAAATACTGACTGAAAAATATGATGAATTGGCCAGTCGTATTGATGCTATCGAATGTGCTAATGACAGTAAATCAGACGATACTTCACCGGTTTCATTTAATCAAACACCTGAATTTCAAAATTTACAGCAGACAATTAATGAGATCGATTCGTCTAATAACACGTTGCGTAGAAAATTGTCGAGTTTACAACAAGAAGTAACAGAGATGAAAAACATTTCAGTTAATAACATACCACAACAGACGCCACTTTATGAACATTTGTCAGACTCACGCAGCGCGTATAATTTGGGTAATCTACAGAGAGTACGGGACTTAGATTCCGATCAACCACAGTTCAATAGATTCTCTTACGATCCTGAACCTGTTCCATCACACAGAGATGATAATTTCGATTACAAACATTTTCTGTCAGTGAGAAAGTTTAAAGTTTTTAAAAACGATAGAACGCAGATTCACCCACTGGATTGGATTCAACAATTTAGCTTTGCTCTTCCACCGACTTGGCCTGTAACACACAAACTTGAATTTATTTGCAGTTTTTTGGAAGGCGAACCGGCAACTCGTATGAGACCGATCGCGAGACAGTGTTACTCGGTAGAGGAATTTCAGAATGCTTTTCTGTCAGCGTACTGGTCGAAGACGACACAGCGCGGAATTAAAGATCAGTTAATTAGTTTGCCAAATTACGAGAACTCAAATTTTCCCAGTGTGACGCAATTTTTTGAGCACATGGTACAACAGAACCAGTACCTAAGTGAACCGTACAGTGAATCCGCACTTATACAATTATGCATCTCTAAATTACCACGGTCATTACGAGTGTCACTTCTAACGGGTCAGCAAAAGGAAAACATTTCAGCATTCAGAGATCTTTTACAGCTCTTGGAAGTACAACAATCTGATTATTCTTTTGTAAACAAAAATTTTTCTTATAATAACCAAGGTCAACAAAAGTACAGCAATTATGCTCAGACACGTAATTTCAATAGGAAAAGTAACAGACGCTTTAGGAACGACAACTATCAGGACTTAAATCACAGACAGAATTCTGTTTATCAATATCGTCAAAATCATCAGCAACAGGAACCACATTTTGGTAATAATAGAAGTTTTCCACCGCAACAGCATGAAAATCAGACGGTTGGAATGCGTAACCAACAATGTAATGCACAAGGTCAACCAGGCTTTAATGTTCCGCCGCGTGCACGTATAGTCCCAGATCCAACAAATAGTAATGCACGGCAGCAAGGAAACAACTACGTACAGAGAAGACAGTATTTCAATTCCTATCGCAATGCACCGTATAGGAATGACTTTCACGACAGCATAATTACCAACATATGTTTAATAACAGTCGGTCTTACCAGCGACAAAGTAATCAACAAGAACATATTCTCATGAATGAACCCGACAGTAGGTATCATCCAGAGCGTAACACGTCTGGAAGAAGTAATAGAACAGTTCAAATAGTAGAAATGCCACAGAATCCTCCTAATAATAATAACACGTCAGATAGAATCTGACTAGATACTGTACAAGTCGCATCTTCCAGTAACACAAGCACTACCTTTGACACGCAAAATGTAGTTCACGAAAATGTAATTACTTTTGACGACATACGAGACACTCTTTTGCAGGAAAGACCATTTGTTCAGAAAACTATTCCACATCCTGTCATCGAAATTAAAATTGGTTCAACGAAATTCTCAGCAGTAATTGATTCCGGATCACCTATATCAGTAATAAATGAGGAGACTTTTAATGAGTGCAACAAAGAGAATACCTATCCGACATTACCTTTAGGCAAAACAAAAGTAAAAGGAGCAGTATCGAGTAAAGGAGTAGACGTTAAATTACAAACGCATTTATCATTTTGTATTGGAGGTCATACTTTTCACTCTAATTTTTGGATTGTTCCTTTATTGACTACAGACGTTATTTTAGGTACGAATTTTCTGGTACAACACGACGCAGTCATTGATTTTCAGAGTTCTTATTTAATGTTAAAGGATGAAAATGTACAGCTTGCTTTAGAATTTCAGCACTCATTATCTGCGGAAGAACAAACAATTAACCGCACAGAGGTCATTTCCGCAACACGTAACATAGACTGTAATCCCACATTGTTCACGGATACGTACGTACACAACTATAATACTCCAGACGAAGCTGACTACGACGTAATGCAATTGATTTCTGATAAGGTTAAAGAGAGCAGTGCAACTACAGACGACGAACGAACGCAATTACACAAAATTCTTTTACAGCAAGCTCCAGTTTTTGACAACATTCCTGGTACTATGTCCGGATTTATGTATGAATTTCAAGTGAAACCGCACGACACATTTAAAGCAAAGCATTATCCCATTCCATATATTCACAGAGAACAGGTTAAAAAGGAATTGCAGGATATGCTCGACCAAGGAATTATAGAACCAGCAGTTAGTCCGTACATAAACCCGCTACATATTGTTAAGAAAAAAGATGGCTCACTTCGCCTTGTACTTGATTCACGTCACATTAATGACATTATTATTAATGAAACAGATCGACCACAGACATTAGAGGAACTTCTCCAGAAATTTCACGGTACAGCTATTTATTCTACACTAGATTTGAAATCGGGATTTTGGCAAATTCAACTTCATCCGAATTGTAGAAAATATACAGCTTTTCTCTGTTTCGGCGACTGTTATCAATTTTGCAAATTACCGTTCGGCTTAACTATTTCTTCTGCAGCTTTTATTCGCGGTTTGAACACAATACTTCCGACAGAACTTAAAGGCATAATTACGACGTATGTAGACGACATTCTTATCGCAGAAGCTAACTGGTCTGAACACAATATGATTCTTGAACAACTGTTACAAACTTTCCATGCACAAGGACTTACAGTTAACCTCAGTAAATCGCATTTTGGCAAAACTTCTATAAAATTTCTTGGACACGTGATTTCAGCAGACGGCATTGCGCCTGATCCGGAAAAACTTCAAGCTCTACGTGACATTACTGTTCCTACGACGAAAAAGCAATTACGCAGTTTTTTGGGCTTAATTAACTTTTTTCGTAAATTTATTCATCACTCTGCTTTAGACACACCCAGATTATGCCAATTAACAGGTAAAAACACTATTTGGTCTCGGGATAAGCAAGCACATTCTGAATTTGTGAACCTGAAACATGCTTTGTTGAATGCTCCACTTTTATCGCACCCAGATCTTACCAGAAATTTTTCCATTGCCACCGACAGTTCCAACACCGCTTTAGGCGTACATATTTTCCAGGAAATTGAAGAAGATGGTTCTACAGTAATTAAAAACATCGCATTTGCAAGTCGCATTTTGTCACCTGCTGAACGAAATTATTCTGTTACAGAACTTGAAACATTATGTGTTGTATGGGCTTTCACGAGATTTAGGCACTTTCTTTATGGCAGACATACTACCGTCTACACAGACCACAGAGCGATACAATTTTTGCTTTCAGCTAAATTTACTCACGACAGATTAAGTAGATGGAAACTATATTTACAGGAATTTAATTTTACAATAGTTCACATTCCCGGCACACAAAATGTTATAGCAGACGCACTATCGCGTTCTCTCGGCAACAACCAGCAAGACGTAGCAACCAACTTCTGCAAAGCAAATTACGGTGTCATGTACATTCAGCAAGTTGCATTTGAAAACTTTATTTCATCGTCATTACAGGACATAGCACAAGAACAAAATAAAGACAATGTGTGGAAAGAAATTAAACACCTTTGGCTAGATAAGAATAATGTTACGATTAGAAACCATTACACTGTACGCAATGACATTCTGTTTCGCCGCTCTCATCCTGACAGCAACAATTGGTTATTATGCATTCCTGACGAACTGGTTAACAAACTAATCTGGTACACTCATTTAAGCTACGCACATTACGGAGCACGAAAATGTTTTCTTATACTAAGACAGAACTGTTATTTTACAAACATGGAGAAACGTATACGACGAGTTTTAGCGTCTTGTAAAATTTGCCAGAAAACTAAATCAGACACCACTTCACATATTCCTCCATTATATCCCATTATACCTGTTAAATTAAGACATATGGCTGCAGTAGATATTTTTGGTCCGATTCCGAGAACTAACGGAGGTATTTGCTACATTTTTGTCGCTGTTGAGCTCACTTCAAAATTTGTTACTTTCACTCCATTACGCAAAGCTACTGCTAAAACTGTTTCGAGAGCATTTGTAAAACATTTTCTATTTCATGTAGGGCATGTGATGAAAGTAATTTCTGACAATGGATCTCAATTTCGTAGTAGCGTATGGACACGCATGTTACGAGCCAGAAACATTTCTCCGATTTATATATCCAAGTACCATGCTTCTTCGAACCCCTGTGAAAGATTAATGAAAGAAATTGATAAGCTGTGCCGAATATACTGCCACAAAAGACATATTGATTGGGATACACACATACTCTCATTCCAAGAAGTAATTAATTCCATTCCAAATGAATCCACTATGCTATCTCCGTCTGTTATACTGAAAAACGTTGAACCACCAAACAAAATTAAAGAATCAGTAAACTTCCCTAAATGTCGTCGACTAAGACACCACGAAATAATTGACATTGCGCTGAACAACATCAAATGTGCCGCAGAGCGCCGGAGAAGACAGCAAAAACAGGTTTGTACACGCCGAAACTTTCACGTTGGACAGAAAATATTAGTACGTACACACTATTTATCCAGTAAATTAAAAGGTAGTGCAGTAAATTTGAGCTTCTATACGCAGGTCCATATCGGATTCGCAGCATCCCACACCCCTATGTTGTACACGTCGAAACTTTGAGAACCAGAAAATCGAAAGGCAATCACCATATCTCAAACATTAAACCGTTTATTGAATGAAGACACTGTATGATTCAACACACTATGATGCCGTTTACTAATGCAATTATTTCACCTGACTAATTACTGATGGTTATCGTATTTTTCTTGACAAGTGCCCGGCAAGGTAAGGTTAGCAGGTCGCTTTTCTTGTCGTTACACATCAGACCGTGCACATTTTCCACTTTTTTTTTGTATGATTATACTCCAGTTTTATTTGTATGCACTGTGAAATAGTTAAGATATAACACACACCAGTCGACTTTGACATTATTTTGCCCTATGACATCTCAACATCGTGATTGTTTTACATTTTTGCTGCTGCATTGTATTATTCTGTGTACATTTTTGCATCTGAACACTGTCAATGTCTTTGACATATCACGTTTTCTGTCATGTTATGCTGTATGGTTAATTGTGTCACCATAAACCAGTCATTATTTAGTGGGTATATGATTTAAATGCAAGACAGTAATCTTTGTTCATCAATTTCAGAAAGAAATGATGCGTGTAAGAAATAAATTCAACAGAAATGGGAATTTCACCTACGGAATAAACGAAAGAAGATGCAATAACTTTATGAGGAAGAGTAAATGGATCAGGATTAACAAGCATTAACAAGAATATACTATACTCATCGTAGAATAGCAGTCTTAACTAATTTTTTCTTTCAGATTACAAGGTGATTGATGCAGGCTGTCAGAGAGAACTACACATCTTAGTTTTAGTGATGAAATATGCTAGAGATAAGGAATAGTTGTATAATGAGTAATGAAGTGATTTTTTGCAGATGATAATGAATACTGATGAATAATGATGAAGGATATGGTATTATGAATAATGAAGGTTTTCTTTACAGGTGATGATAATAATGAAGTTATGATAACGTGGATAATGAAGTGATTGATAATGAAGTTTTTTCTTTACAGATGAGGATAATGTTGAAGTTATGTATTTATGCTATGTAGTTATTTAAGTATTTGTTGCAGTTTGTTTTGACAGCAGGTGTTATATTGCATAGTAGGATGACGGAAAGTTTTGGAAAGGACAGCTATGGAACACATTTTTATTCACATTTCACTACCTGTTAATTCGAAGTTCACTACTTTTCAGCATAGTGTGCGTTTCTTCTTTCAGGTCAATAATCCATTTTGTATATTTTTCCAGGAGAAGCTTTTCATGATACTTACTAAACCTGTTACTTATTATACCTGTTCTAGTACTTGCATTTTTATTTATTACCCATTTTTGTTTATCATTTATCAATGTGATCACATATACTGCCTTGTTACATAATCTTGCTACAGCTGACTCATGACGAATGACGTTACCTATCCTCATTTGCAGCAATAGGTCAAAGCAAATATTGTTATGCCTCAGCAATTAATTATCGATCCCAACACAATGCATTGCTAACACAAAAAATGTATTACCAGTCCCAAGTAGTGATACCAGTTTGAGAAAATTCTGAATAATACTGATTAGCTCTGAATAGTATGTCACTTGAGTAATGACTTCTTAATGATACAAAAAATATATATCTGTTTATTGTAATGAGACTACTTATAATGCCCATGATTATTAATGCTATGACTGTAATTAACTGATTTTTAATAATGACTTCATAATGATCTGAATAATACTGAATGATGAACTATGATTTATTCCATTCAATACTTGCTGGCCACTGAGTGCCAATAATTAATGTCAGTCAATGAATTATGTTATTAATTATGCCATTAATTAGCTCTTGTTTTCCATGTTAAGTTTTCATGTTTTGGTTAATGGCAAATGAGTGCCAATAATTTGTATCACTCAATGTATTATGTTAATGCTAGGCCAATAATTGACTCTCCTTTTCAATTAAGACTTCTGATGAACATTATTCTGTCATACTAAATATACTTTGTAACTGGCCAAGGACTGCCACTATTTATTGTAATACGATTACCCATGATGCCAGCTAATGATTATTACTATTGGAATGACAAATAATTAATTAACTATGCCATACTTTATGATTGGAAAAGAATGTGATTGTTTCATAATGCTTTGTAATTAGGAAAAGGCTAATGATTATTACTATTGGAATGACAAATGATTAATTAACTGACAAATAATTAATTAACTATGCCATACTTTGTAACTGGAAAAGAATGCGATTGTTTAATAATGCTTTGTAATTAGGAAAAGGCTAATGATTATTACTATTGGAATGACAAATGATTAATTAACTGTAATTAGAAGAAGGCTAATGATTCTTAATTATGCTTTGTAACTGGAAAAGAATGCGACTGTTTAATAATGCTTTGTAATTAGGAGAAGGTTAATGATTATTACTATTGAAATGACAAATGATTAATTAACTATGCTGTACTTTGTCACTGGAAAAGAATGCGATTATTTAATAATGCTTTGTAACTAGGAAAAGAAGGTTACTGATTATATGTAAAACAATTCATGAACATTTTTCTGTAATACTACATACTTGGTACAGAAATGTTCAATAACTGGGCTATGAATGCCACAAACTACTAATGAAGACTGTAATTGTCAATATTATGTGACTTAATGTCCTTCACCTCATGAGCTAACTACCCTGAATTACTGCAATGTCCATTCGTCCTGTTTATCCCAGTGATCATGGAGCACTATCTTTGGTTTTGCACTAATTCTACGTTGGTGTACCTTGTAAGAGCGTGGTGTCGACCCGACATGCTGTCCACCACCGTGAGCGATGAAGACGTTATTATGGTCCCACTGTTTGGTGTACCTAGTGTACTGCCAAAATGAAAACATGGAATATTACTATAACAGCTCAGTGTTTTGGCTACACTGATAAATTCTGATGGGAAAAGAACTTCAAGTTGTGTCACTTGGTGTTGTACTTCAGTGGAAAGATATGGACTTTCAGAACAGCTGTGTGCAATCTAAAGTGCTACAACCATGATGCAATCCTTCCCTTTCCTATCCTAATTCTTGTCACATAAGGAAAATAATCATTTGTTTGCTAACATCATTTATGTTCATGGGTTATACATTTTTTTTCGATTCGCTGAACTCCAGTACGAGTACACTTATGTCACTTGTCATCATGATTTTTTTTTTTGCCATTCTGTTTATGCTAAAGAATTTATTCAGTGCGTGTGCACTTTGTTATCTGTCAAATAATTTTTATATACAGTTTTCTGATTTGCTACTATGTTTTGTACTCATATCTTGTCTTTGTCTGAAATGTTTTGTACTCTGTGCATATGCACCACATTTAATTCATGTATCTAAACATTCTGTAAATTGTACAAGTTGACTAATTAATGAAAAATTTTGACGCGTTTGGCAAGTCCAAATGACTCACCATCGCTGCCAAAATTTTGCCCCCCCAGTGGAGGGTTATGAAACACGTATGTAACGTAGCAGCGATGGCGAGGCATTGCAGCGTCTCTGACCAGAGAGTATGCGCTTGACCGCGCGAGTGTTACGAGCAGTACTCTGTCAGTAGTTGTTGCGAGCTGTAGCTCTGTTCAGTTGCGTGAGTACGCTTGTAGTCGTCATGCAGAGCAGTCGGTCAGTAGTAGCAGCCCAGTGCGGTTGTGTGATGTAGTCTGTCAGCAACACTGGTCAAGAGGCTAAATGAGGTATATTGTTAATTAAGGTAATCAACAGATAATGTAAAGTTTATTTATTGTAATTAATTTCCAACAAGTGCCCCAATAATAATTTTGATTTCAAAAGCAATTTTACAAAAAAAAATTTTTTATTTAATTGCAGTTCCCATTTCATTCCACTTCCCTTAAAGAAAAATTTCAGTTAAATCACAAAAAAAAGGAATATTATTATTTGCAATGCAGTTCCTCCAAGCCGTGCGCAAGAATAAGAGCAGAAATTTGACTAGCAGTTACAATGAGGTAAGAATTTAATTCTGATTTGCACAGGGCCAAAGACCGATATTTCGGTGTAATTGAATTATCATTATCACTGAGTTTTTCTTATCACTGAATTCACTTTAAAATTTTTTGTGAGGAATTTATATTTGAGTCAGATTGCTAATTTTTGTTTAATTGTCATTGTCAGTAGATTTCATTGTGGGGAGGTTACACTTAGCGCAATGTCCATTAGCATTCCTAAATAATATTGTCATTACTTTTTAAATTTTTGTGGGGAGGTTACAAGTTTTATTTCTCTACTGTTCCGGCCTCGAACAGCACGCCGAAGACACGACTGTTTAAATCTTTCTGTACGAGCTCTCATTTCTCTTATTTTATTATAATGATCATTTCTCCCTATGAAGGTGGATGTCAACAAAATATTTGGTAATTGAAAGTTTTACGAGAATGTCCTGCAGCAACATGAAACACCTCTGTTTCAGTCATTGCCACCACAATTCAAGTATGATGTCCTTGACAATCTCTCCCTTACGTCGCAATAATAAGCAACGAACAGCCCTGCTTTCAACTTTGCGGGTGTCCGCCGTCAGTCCCAGACGCGGATCCCACACAGCAGAGCAGTACTCCAGAAGAGGGTGGAGAATCGTGTGGTAAGCAGTCTCTTTAATAGAACTGTTGCCTATCCTAAATATTATGCTAATAAATCGTGCCGTGCGGGATTAGCCGAGCGGTCTCAGGCGCTGCAGTCATGGACTGTGCGGCTGGTACCGGCGGAGGTTCGAGTCTTCCCTCGGGCATGGGTGTGTGTGTTTGTCCTTAGGATAATTTAGGTTAAGTTGTGTGTAAGCTTAGGGACTGATGACCTTAGCAGTTAAGTCCCTTAAGATTTCATACACATTTGAACACAATAAATCGTATTCTTTCGTTCGCTTTACTCACAACATTATCTATGTCATCGTTCCTATTTAAATTATTTGTAATTCTAGTCCCTAAGTAGTTAGTTGAATTCACAGCCTGTAGGTTTGTGTAAAGTATCATTTAACTGAAATTTTGCAGATTTCACAGTACTCATGTGAATGACTTCGCACTTTTCATTATTTCTAGTAAATTTCCACTTTTCGCCCCTGATTGGTATCTCATGTAAATCAGTTTGCAACTGGTTCCGATGATATGAGGACTTTACAAGACGGAAAACACCAGTATCATCTACAAACACTCTAAGAGGGCTGCTCAGATTTTTATGTAGACCAGGAACAGTAGAGGACCTGTAACACTCCCTTACGGAACGCCAGATATTTGTTCGTGTTTACTCGATGTCTTCCCGTCAGTTACTACGAACGATGACTCACGAATCCAGTCGCACAACTGAGGCGATAATCCACAGACACTCAATTCGATTGGAAATTGCTTGTGAGGAATGGTGTCAAAAGTGTTCTGGAAATCCGAAAATATATTTAACATCCCCTGTAGATAGCACTCAATAATTCGTGAGAATAAAGAGCTATCTGTTTTTCACAAGAACGATATTTTCTGAATCCGTGCTGATGTAATTCACAATTTGACGTGATACCTGTACTGTGCACGCAGTTGTGTGTGTGATATCTCATAGGATTTAACTGCTAAGGTCATCAGTCCCTCAGCATACACACTACCTAGCCTAAATTATCCTAAGGACAAACACACACACCCATGTCCGTGGGAGGACTCGAACCTCGGCCGGGATCAGCTGCACAGTGTGCACGCAGTTCAAAAATGGTTCAAATGGCTCTGAGCACTATGGGACGTTACATCTGGGGTCACCATTCTCTGAGGTCATCAGGCCACTAGAACCTAGAACTACTGAGACATTGCTAATCTAAGGACATCACACATATCCATGCCCGAGGCAGGATTCGAACCTGCGACCGTAACGGTCGAGCGGTTCGAGACTGAAGCGCCTAGAACCGCTCGGCCACATCGTGAAGGCAATTAGCATACAATATTTAACGTTATAAACGTGAAACTATTAATGAAAAAATCTTACAAAGCTTCGAACTTACGTTTGAAAGTTTGTTGGGGGTCGCTAAGTGCTCTTTTCCTGATTTAATGGATCAATAAATTATGGGTAATTTGCGCGAACGCAGTTACGCCGCCTCAAGACACATACAAATGAGTGTGTTTAGTTTCTTTTGCACGAATATAATTTTTGTTCCTCTCAGGTCATTAGACTGGATTATCAAGCCGACATAGACTGTTTTTCGCGTTAAATTGAGTTGCCAAAGATAGACACTGCTCGAGATAACGAAGTGTATGTGTGAAGGAACGATGCCTCTTAGGACAGCACATAAATTTGATTAAGCGTTTCAAAGACGGCAGTTTCGGCCTCCATCACATGCGCGATCCACCACTAATTGCTTGATCGAAACAAAACACTCAATGCGGACCAGCAACAAATACGAAGCCTGTTTTTTAAGTAAGTACCGTTTTGAAATTAAAAAAAGATGTGCTAAGATATCTCGATAATTTTATTTTTACGTGAAAGCCTGTAACCTCCCCACGGAAATATTAATTAAATGAACCAAGTGTAACCTCCCCACGGACATATTAAATTAAATGGAGTTTAAATATTTTAACCTCTGAACAAAATTGGCTCCCATTTATAATCTCTGTGCAGAAATGCATTCACATTTAATGTTCCCACAAAATTCTTTTCTCATTTAATGTTAAGTTCGAAACAGAAAAATTCCTAAACACCAAAATAATAAAAATAATTCTGTAACCTGGTAAATTTTATGACGACAGCAGCGCTGCGCCTCGGCCTTGTATTCTGAATAAAAAAGCAAAAATTCTTACCTCAATAAAAACTGCGAATATATCTGCTCTTATATAAAAAATTTTCGGCACAGCTCCGTGCAATGCTGGCCTATGCTTTGTGATTCATGAAAGGAAAGATAATCCATTGAATAAAATCTTTAAATTGAAGTGAATGCTTTTTTTTAAAAAAAATACTTTATATTATAAAATTATTATTGGGGCATTTTTTAAAAGAAATTGATTACAGTTAACATAAATTACTAGATATGCGCAAGGCTGCTTCTTTACCTTCTACAATAATACTCATCTTCCAGAGTCCCGACCAGAGCAGACTGCACACAAGCGCAGACACGCGCCGACTACTGCCGACTCACGCAGACTACTGCAGACTACTCAAGACTAATGCCGACTAGCGACAAGCAACAAGCAACAAATAACTACATACTGCTCTCTGGTCAGAGACTCTCCTCTGCCTTGCCTATTGCAGGCAGCGCATACATCGCATACCTCTTACATAACCCTCCACTGGGGGGGCAAAAATTTGGCAGCCATGTTGAGTCAATTGGACTTGCCATGAGCAACAAATTTTTCTTAATTAACTAGGTTTACAATCACAGAATATATACATATATATAAGTGCACAACATGAAATAAAATATACTGCACATGCACTGAGTACAGAACATATCAAGCAATGACAAAATGTATACACAATGAGTACAAAACATATTAACAAATGGCAAAAGTGCACACACACTGTAGTACAGAACATATCAGGAAATCACAAAATGTATAGGCAATGAGTACAAATCATAATAACAAATGACATAAAGTGCACACGCACTGTAGTTCAGAATATATCAGTAAATCACAAAATGTATGCGCAATGGATACATGTCATATTAACAAATGATATAAGTGCACACACACTGTAGTGCAGAATATCAGGAAATCACAAAAAGTATAGGCAATGAGTACAAATCATATTAACAAATGACATAAAGTGCACACGCACTGTAGTATTTTTTTTACTATTTTACATGAACTAGGATAGGAAAGGTAGGGATTGCATCATGGTTTTAGCACATTAGGTTGCACGCAACTGCACTGAAAGTCCATATCTTTCTACAGAAGCACAACACCAAGTGAGACAATCTGAAGTTCTTTTCCCTGAAGTATTAATCAGTGTAGCCAAAACACTGAAATGTCGTAGTAATATTCCATGTTATCATTTTGGTAGTACATTAGGTACACCAAACAGTGGGACCATAATAACATCTCCATCGTTCAAGGTGGTGGACAGCATGTCGTGTCAACACCACGTTCTTGTAAGGTACACCAACGTAGAATTAGTGCAAAAACCAAATATAGTGCTCCATGAGCATGAGGATAGACAGGACAAACGGATATTACAGTAATTTCTGGTAATTAGATCAGAAGGTGAAGGACATTAAGTCTTATGCCAGTCATCATTGATAATTACTAGTCTAACAACTAATTTGAGTAATTCGTGGCACTCATCGCCCAGTTACTGAACATTTCTGTACAATGTATGAAGTATTACAGAATAATGTTCATAAGTAATCTGTTTACTGAGAACATTGGCACTCATTGACCAGTTACAAACCATCAGAAGTCGCCATTCCAAACAGGAGCTAATGAGTGTAGCATCAAGCTACTGGTATTCATATATATAGCATGAAAGTGACATAATACTAATTATAAGAAACAGTGGCATTTGTTGGCCAGCAAGTATTGAATATTACAAAACATTATTCATCATTCAAGTGACACGTGACATATTTAAAAACAATTATTGGCACTCAATGGCAAGTTACAAACCATCAGAAGTCATCATTCAAACCAGGAGGTAATGAGTGTAGCATCAAGCTACTGGTATTCATATATATAGCATAAAAGTGACATAATATAAATTTAAAATATAAGAAACAGTGTCATTCATTGGCCAGCAAGTATTGAATATTACAAAACATTTTTCATCATTCAAGTGACATAAGACATAATTAAAATGTAAACCTCTGCAACTATTACTCAAAATCTGTGATTAGAAAACATCATTCAGTATTACTCATAACTCTTTTAAATTGGTAGCATTATTTGGGACTGGTAATACATTTTTTTGTGCTAGCAATGCATTGCGTTGGGATCGATAATTAATTGCTGGGGCATAATAATATTTGCATTTGACTTATTGCTGCAAATGAAGATGTGTAACATCATTCGTCATGAGTCAGCTGTAGCAAGGTTATGAAACAAATAGAGTATATGTGATCACATTCATGAATGACACAAGTTTAATGACCAACTGCTTATAGCACATTAATTTCATGAATAATTTCTCCTGCAGAAAATACAAAATGGATTATTAAACTGAAAGAAGAAACGCATATTATGCTGGAAAGTAGTGAACTTAGAATTAACGGGTAATGAAATGTGTATAAAATTGTGTTCCATAGCTGTCCCTTCCAAAACCTTCAGTCATCATACTATGCAATATAACACATACAGTCAAAACGAACTGCAACAAATACTTAAATAACTACATAGCATCTCTTAACTAACAGTAAATATGTAAACTTCATCATTATTTTCATCTGCAAAGAAAAACTTCACTATCATTACTATCATCACTGGCAAAGAAAAACTTCTTTATCCATGTCACCATAATTCCATTATTATCATCATCTGTAAAGAAAAACTTCATTATCCATATTAGCATATTCTGCATCACTATTCATCTGCAAAAAAAGTCACTTCATTATACAACTATTCATAGTATAGAGTTCCTTATTTTAGCATACTTCATCACTAAATCTAAGATGTGTAGTTCTGTCTGACAGCCTGCATCAATCGCCTCGTATTCTGAAAGAAAAAATTAGTTAAGACTGGTATAATGTGATGTGTATAGTATATTCTTGTTAATGCTTGTTAATTCTGATCCATTTACTCTTCGTGACGAGGTATTGCATCTTCTTTCGTTCATTCCGAAGGTGAAATTTCCATTTCTATTTAATTTATTTCTTTTACAGGTTATTTTTTTCTGAAAATGATGAATAATGATTAATGTCTGGCATTTAAATCGTATACCCATTAAATAAAAGCTGGTTTCTAGTGATATAATTGAGCATGCAGCATAGCATGTCAAAAAACATAGACAGTGTTCAGATGCAAAAATGTACACAGAGTATCACAATGTAGCAGCAAAAAAAAAAAAAAAAAATGTAAAAATAGTCACGATGTTGAGATATCATAAGGCAAAATGTCAAAGACAACTGGTGTTTGTTATATCTTAAATATTTCATAGTGCATACAAACAAAACAGTAAAACAATCATACATACATAAAAAATGGAAAATGTGCACGGTCTGATGTATAACGACAAGAAAAGCAACCTGCTAACCTTACCATGCTGGGCACTTGCCAAGAAAAAATACGATAATCATAAGTAAGTGTTCATGTGAATATAATTGCATAAGTGGTCATAAAAAAAATCAGGAAGTGGCATTACAGTGTGATAAATCATAAAGTATGTTCATTCAATAAAGGGTTTGATGTTGGAGATATGGTGATTCCCTTTGGTTTTTCTGGTTCTCAAAGTTTCGACGTGTACTACATTGGGGTGAGGAATGCTGCGAATTCGATATGGACCTGCATATAGAAGCTCAAATTTACTACATCTACTTTTTCCTCTATTAGATAAATAATGTGTGCGCACTAATATCTTCTGTCCAATGTGAAAGTCGCGGCGTGTACAAACCAGTTTTTGCTGTCTTCTCCGGCGCTCTGCGGCACGTTTGATGTTGTTAAGCGCAATGTCAATTATTTCATGGTGACGTAGTCGACGAGATGCAGGAAAGGTTACTAATTCTTTATTTTGTTAGGTGGTTCAACATTTTTCAGTATAATAGACGCAGATAGCATAGTAGATTCATTTAGTATGGAATTAATGACATCCTAGAATGAGAGTATGTGTGTGTCCCAATCAATATGTTTTTATGGCAGTATATTCTACACAGTTTACCAATTTCTTTCATTAATCGTTCACAAGCGTTCAAATAAGCATGGTACCTGGGTATATACACTCCTGGAAATGGAAAAAAGAACACATTGACACCGGTGTGTCAGACCCACCATACTTGCTCCGGACACTGCGAGAGGGCTGTACAAGCAATGATCACACGCACGGCACAGCGGACACACCAGGAACCGCGGTGTTGGCCGTCGAATGGCGCTAGCTGCGCAGCATTTGTGCACCGCCGCCGTCAGTGTCAGCCAGTTTGCCGTGGCATACGGAGCTCCATCGCAGTCTTTAACACTGGTAGCATGCCGCGACAGCGTGGACGTGAACCGTATGTGCAGTTGACGGACTTTGAGCGAGGGCGTATAGTGGGCATGCGGGAGGCCGGGTGGACGTACCGCCGAATTGCTCAACACGTGGGGCGTGAGGTCTCCACAGTACATCGATGTTGTCGCCAGTGGTCGGCGGAAGGTGCACGTGCCCGTCGACCTGGGACCGGACCGCAGCGACGCACGGATGCACGCCAAGACCGTAGGATCCTACGCAGTGCCGTAGGGGACCGCACCGCCACTTCCCAGCAAATTAGGGACACTGTTGCTCCTGGGGTATCGGCGAGGACCATTCGCAACCGTCTCCATGAAGCTGGGCTACGGTCCCGCACACCGTTAGGCCGTCTTCCGCTCACGCCCCAACATCGTGCAGCCCGCCTCCAGTGGTGTCGCGACAGGCGTGAATGGAGGGACGAATGGAGACGTGTCGTCTTCAGCGATGAGAGTCGCTTCTGCCTTGGTGCCAATGATGGTCGTATGCGTGTTTGGCGCCGTGCAGGTGAGCGCCACAATCAGGACTGCATACGACCGAGGCACACAGGGCCAACACCCGGCATCATGGTGTGGGGAGCGATCTCCTACACTGGCCGTACACCACTGGTGATCGTCGAGGGGACACTGAATAGTGCACAGTACATCCAAACCGTCATCGAACCCATCGTTCTATCATTCCTAGACCGGCAAGGGAACTTGCTGTTCCAACAGGACAATGCACGTCCGCATGTATCCCGTGCCACCCAACGTGCTCTAGAAGGTGTAAGTCAACTACCCTGGCCAGCAAGATCTCCGGATCTGTCCCCCATTGAGCATGTTTGGGACTGGATGAAGCGTCGTCTCACGCGGTCTGCACGTCCAGCACGAACGCTGGTCCAACTGAGGCGCCAGGTGGAAATGGCATGGCAATCCGTTCCACAGGACTACATCCAGCATCTCTACGATCGTCTCCATGGGAGAATAGCAGCCTGCATTGCTGCGAAAGGTGGTTATACACTGTACTAATGCCGACATTGTGCATGCTCTGTTGCCTGTGTCTATGTGCCTGTGGTTCTGTCAGTGTGATCATGTGATGTATCTGACCCCAGGAATGTGTCAATAAAGTTTTTTCTTCCTGGGACAATGAATTCACGGTGTTCTTATTTCAATTTCCAGGAGTGTAGATCGGAGAAATGTTTCTAGCTCGTAACATACGTGTCCATATAGCAGATCGAAACTGTGGTCCATTGTCGGAAATTACTTTCAATACATGCCCCACATTAAATAGAAAATGTTTTACAAATGCTTTCGAAACAGTTTTAGCAGTAGCTTTGCGTAACGGAGTGAAGGTAACAAATTTTGAAGTGAGTTCAACAGCGACAAAGATGTAGCAAAAACCTGTATTAGTTCTGGGAATCGGACCAAAAATGCCTACAGCGGCCATGTGTCTCAATTTAACAGGTACAATGGGATGTAATGGAGGAATATGTGAAGTCATATCTGACTTCGCTTTCTGGCAGATTTTACATGACGCTAAAACTCGTCGAATACGTTTCTCCATGTTGGTAAAATAACAATTCTGTCTCAGTATAAGAAAACACTTTCTGGCTCCGTAATGTGCTTAACTTAAATGAGTATACCAGATTAATTTGTTAACAAGCTCGTCAGGAATACATAATAACCAATTGTTGCTGTCAGGGTGAGAGCGGCGAAACAGAATGTCATTGCGTACAGTGTAATGGTTTCTAATGGTAACATTATTCCTATCTTGCCAAAGGTGTTTAATTTCTTTCCATACGTTGTCTTTACTCTGCTCTTGTGCTATGTCTTGTAATGACGACGAAATGAAATTCTCAAATGCAACTTGTTGAATGTACATGACGCTGAAATTTGCTTTGCAGAAGTTGGTTGCGATGTCATGCTGATTGTTGCTGAGAGAACGGGATAGTGCGTCTGCTACAATATTTTGTGTACCGGGAATGTGAACAATTGTAAAATTATATTCTTGTAAATAAAGTTTCCATCTGCTTAATCTGTCGTGTGTAAATTTAGCGGAAAGTAAAAACTGTATCGCTCTATGGTGTGTGTAAACGGTCGTATGTCTTCCAGAAAGGAAATGCCGAAATCTCGTAAATGCCCATACAACACACAATGTTCCAAGTTCTGTAACAGAATAATTGCGTTCAGCAGGTGACAGAATGCGACTCGCAAAGGCAATGTTTTTAATTACTGTAGTGCCATCTTCTTCAATTTCCTGAAAAATGTGTACGCCTAAAGCGGTGTTAGAACTGTCGGTGGTAATGGAAAAATGTCTAGTAAGATCTGGGTGCGATAAAAGTGGTGCATTCAACAAAGCATGTTTCAGGTTCATAAATTCAGAATGTGCTTGCTTATCCCAGGACCAAATAGTGTTTTTTATCTGTCAATTGACATATTCTGGGGATGTCTAAAGCAGAGTAATGAATAAATTTACGAAAAAAGTTAATTAAGCCCAAAAAACTGCGTAGTTGTTTCTTCGTCGTAGGAACAGTAATGCCACGTAAAGCTTGAAGTTTTTCCGGGTCAGGCACAATGCCCTCTGCTGAAATTACATGTCCAAGAAATTTTATAGAAGTTTTACTAAAGTGCGATTTACTGAGATTAACTGTGAGTCCTTGTGCACGAAAAGTTCGTAACACTTGTTCAAGAATCAGATTGTGTTCAGACCAGTTAGCTTCTGCAATAAGAACGTCGTCTACGTACGTTGTGATTCTGTCTCTTAATGCAAAAGTGTGTATCGGATGTCGTCAAAAGTAATAACATTTTCGTGAACAAGATTCTGCGTATCTGAAGTGTTGCTTGCGTTGCTGGAAGATGCAACCTGTACTGTATCTAGTCAAATTCTACGTGACGTGCTATTATTTTCGGGAGGATGGTGTGGCATTTCCACTATTTGTACTGTTCTGTTATTTCTTCCTGACGTATAACGTTCGGGATGATATCTACTGTCTGGTTCATTCATCATAATTTGTTGTTGCGGATGATTTTGCTGCTGATAAGACCGACTGTTATTAAACGTACGCTGAAAATTGTGCTCATTACTTTTACGTCTGTCATGATAGTCATTGCTATACGGCGCATTGGGATATGAGCTGAAATAGTGTGTTTTCTGTACGTACTGATTTCCTTGTTGCTGTGCGTTACTATTTGTTGGAGCTGACTCTATACGTGTAGGCGGCGAAACAGTAAACCTTGGTTGACCTTGTACCTTACATTGTTGGTTAGGTGTGCTAACCAGCTGGCTCTGATGCTGTTGCGGTGAAATTCGTCTATTGTTACCAAAATGTGGTTCCTGTTGCTGATAATTTTGACGATACTGATAATTAAAATTTTGTCTTTCATTAAATTTTCGCTCGTAGTTCTGGAGTGCCTAATGAAAGTTGTCACTTTCGGTAAAACTTGTCATGTCAGGTTTTCTTTAGTCGTTCTTAATCATAGATAGATCGATAGTTGAAGAACTGTTCTGATAGATATAAGGGATAGTAGAAGAGAAGGCAGCAGTGCAGAAAACTAAAGATGAAATAGCACTACTACGGCTCGGGGCCCTGTGAACGCTACGGTACACATTCATTAAGGCATAATGAATTCCCTGAGGTCAATTACGCGCTGCAAATAAATTTTAGTTTTTGCGTTAGAGGCAATACCGGGGAAAATTCAAAAGTAAATTGTCGTATCCAGTCCAATTCTAGTTTCTGCATTACACGCCAAGCTGGTGAAAGTACAAAAATAAATCGACGTATCCAGTTCAAAGCGTGTACCTGTGCTCTGTCATTTTTAAATACCTTAGATTTTTTTATGGATAAAATTTGCTTATAATCAACGTTATCGTCTCTGAATGTGTGAACAGGTTCATGATTGCATGAGAATCTATTTGTCTGTGTCACTTCGGATTCTAAGTCGCGTACTCTCTGTAAATTACCTAAATTATACTGGCTGTGTGAGTGTGACAAATGTTCGGAAAGTGGCGTATACTGTGATGTGTTAAAGGCTGAAATATTTTTCATCTCCGTCACTTCGTGCTGTAAAGATGACAATTTTATACTTAATGTATTATTGGCCGAATCTATCTCACTGATCGTCTGCTATAAATTGTGGAATTCGGGTGTTTGAGTAAACGAAATCAGTGAAGTATCGTCTGATTTGCTGTCATTATTACTTTCAATAACTTCAATACGACTGGCCAATTCATCATATTTTTCAGTCAGTATTTTTACCTGATTATCGTTTTTAGTGTCACAAGCATTAATTTGTTGTTGTATTTTACGTGTGGTTTCGTTCAATTTTTTAACGTCTGCTTTGATGACATCGGAATCCTGTATTAGATCTAATTGTTCAAGTCTGTCGGTCACTGTCTGAAAGTCTACTGTGTGTGTATATGTTTTTGATTTAAGATCGGAAATTTCATCACGCAATTCGGTGTTCAATTGTTTGATAGTATTAATTTCGTCTGATACTGTAGCAATATTGTTGTCTACGTATGTTTTTGCTTTCGTAAACAATTTACGTTTATCTTCCTGTCTCTGTGCGGCAATTGTTTCCATGACTGGTCGCTTTACTTTATTCTGTTCCTGTATGAATTTACGGTAACGCGTTTCACTGTTTTGTAGGTGGTGATTAAAACGTTCGTCAATTTTACTGTTCTGTTGGTCAAATTTCGCGTCTACTTTTGCATCCAGTGTGCGTGAAATTTCTGCTGACATTAATTTAAACTCGTCGCGTAACTGTGTTGCGTTTTCAGAGCATTGTTTACCGACTGCACTAATTTCGTCTCTAAGTAATTTAGTTGTAGCTGCACGTCTATTATTTAATTCTTGTGCCACAGATCTAATTTCTTCACTACTGTTCTTAGCACAACCCTTAATTTCCTCACGTAATTGTTCCTTACTATCATGACATTGCACGCCAACGGCTGTAATCTGTTCACTAAGCTGTTTAGAATTTTTATCTAATTTTTCATTAAGTTGTTTGAACTTTTCATTAAAGTTGTCTTGTTATTCATAAAGTTGTTTGTGATTGCTGTCTTGCTCATCATTCGACTGTTTAAGACCTTCATTAAGTTGTTTGAAATTGTTGTCTTGCCTTTCATTGTTGTCATTAATTTGTCGTTTGAGATTTTCATTAAGTTGTGGCATTAATGCTATAACTCGATCCATGCCAAAATTAGCTACTGTATCCTCTGTGCTGTGTGATGGTGTATCTGCATGTCTCATGCTTTGTGTAACCATTTGGTTATTCTGTGATTCTTGAAAATGTTTGCTAATCGAATGTGCACTGTTGGTCACTAAATCGGAATCAAATAAATCTGTCGTACTTTGAGTACACTGTTCATTTTTGTCAGAAAAATTTATCTGTTCACAATTCAAATTTTGCAAATCGGGTGTGTTAAACTGGGCAGCGTTCATTGTAACAGAACGTCCCGCGTCATCAATTGTCGTTAAATTAACAGAGGACACAATTGAATTTATTTGTTCATCATTAGGATCAAAATCATTACTAGCGGTCGGTACGCACTGATTGTCTGTAAATGGAGGATTGTCATCATTACACTGAGTGTCGCGAATATTATCGATCAAATTATTCGAGTCGGCTATTTCACTAATTGCACATCGCGATGTACTGTTAACAGTTTTTCGCGGCATTTTCACTAATCAAAATTAAGCACAACTGAAACAAGGACAATGCAAAAATGCAACAAACACAATTACAACGAAGAGCAACAAATTGCCGATGATCTGTGAAAGAAAGAGTGACAAATTAGTAAATGCGTTGTGCCAGATGCAAACTACGGTTAAGTAAATAAGAGCAGATATATGACTACTTATCAGAAGATTCACAAAGAAATACGATCCTGGCCGGATGTCGCCAAGTGTAACCTCTCCACGGAAACATTAAATTAAATGAATTTTAAATATTGTAACCTCTGAACAAAATTGGCTCCCATTTATAATCACTGTGCAGAAATGCATTCACATTTAATGTTCCCACAAAATTCTTTTCTCATTTAATGTTAAGTTCGGAGCAGAAAAATTCCTAAAGACCAAAATAATAAAAAAAATCTGTAACCTGGTAAATTTTATGACGACAGCAGCGCTGCGCCTCGGCCCTGTATTCTGAACAAAAAAAGCAAAAATTCTTACTTTAATAAAAGCTACGAATATATCTGTTCTTATATAAAAAATTTTCGGCACAGCTCCGTGCAATGCTGGCCAATGCTTTGTGATTCATGAAAGGAAATATAATCCATTGAATAAAATCTTTAAATTGAAATGAATGCCTTTTATAAAAAAAAAAAATGCTTTATATTATAAGATTATTATTGGGGCATTTTTTAAAAGAAATTGATGACAGTTAACATACATTACTAGATATGCGCAAGGCTGCTTCTTTACCTTCTACAATAATACTCATCCTCCAGAGTCCCGACCAGAGCAGACTGCACACAAGCGCAGACACGCGCCGACTACTGCCGACTCACGCAGACTACTGCAGACTACTCAAGACTAATGTGACTAGCGACAAGCAACAACTAACTACATACTGCTCTCTGGTCAGAGACTCTCCTCTGCCTTGCCTATTGCAGGCAGTGCTTACATCGCATACCTCTTACAAGCCTGACGCCATTACAGTCTGACTCTTCCATGTTTACGTTGTGTACTGAGTGTTTAAGATGCCTCCGATAATCGTGGGTCCCGCCGACTCTGAAGTACGGGCTGTTATAAGATTTCTTAGTGCTAAAGGCCTAAGAGCGATCGATATTCATAGTGAGATCTGTGCAGTTTTCGGAGAAAACATGAGTGATGGAATGGTAAGAAAGTGGGGGAGAGCATTAAAAGATGGCCGCACAAATGTGCATGATGAACAACGGAGTGGGCGTCCTTGGGTCGTTAATGAAAGTTTGGTGCAGGAAGTGGACAATAAGATGAGAGAAAACAGACGCTTTACGATTTCCTCCTTGCGGGATGACTTTCCTAATGTTTCTCGTAGTGTTTTGTATGGCATTGCGACCGAGCACTTGAATTAATGAAAATTGTGCGCATGTTGGATACCGAAAATATTGACGGATGTGCACAAAACCAAACGTTTAGACAATGCATTGACTTTCCTTGGGCGGTACCACAACGACGGTGATGATTCCTTAAGCCAAATTGTTGGGGGCGATGAAACATGGGTGGCCTACGTCACACCAGAATCAAAGCAACAGTCCATGGAAAGGCGGCATTCAGATTCATCCAGAAAAGTGAAATTTAAGAAAACAATTTCTGCCCGGAAAATCACGTGCACAGTTTTTTGGGACAGAAAAGGAGTATTTCTTGTGGAATTTCTGTCTCGTAATGAGACAATTAATGCAGCAGCTTACTGTAAGACATTGCACAATCTGCACCGTTCAATTCAGAACAAAAGACCGCGCAAGTTGAGCAAGGGCATCGATTTGCTGCAAGACAATGCCCGTCCGCATGTGGCGAATCAGACCAAAGATCTCATCACATCATTTCGATGGGAAACTCTAGATCATCCTCCATACAGCCCCGATCTTGCACCCAGTGACTACCATCTGTTCCTACACTTGAAGAAACACCTCGGCGGTCACCGTCTTGATGACGAAGTCAAAGCAGTGGTGATGCAGTGGTTAATAAGTCAGGCGGCAGACTTCTATGAGGAAGGTATACAAAAACTTATGACAAATGCCTTAATATTGACTGAAATTATTTAGAAAACTAGGTTAAGGTACAGGCTTTCATGTAAAAATAAAATTATTGAGATATCTTACCACGTCTTTTTTTATTTCAAAACGGTACTTACTTAAAAAACACGCCTCGTACAATGACTCAACAACGC
This sequence comes from Schistocerca piceifrons, assembly GCF_021461385.2. NCBI lineage: Eukaryota > Metazoa > Arthropoda > Insecta > Orthoptera > Acrididae > Schistocerca > Schistocerca piceifrons. The sequence goes on along the minus strand of NC_060140.1, from coordinate 785,473,984 downwards.
TGCAACGCTATCGAGCAGAAACGACCTGGTCGGCAACGTCATATTCTTCTGCAACACGTCAACGCCCTCACATCAGTATGGAAGCCGTTAAAACGCTTGGCTGGGAACTGCTATCGCATCCTCCGTATTCCCCGATTGGGAGCGTTCGGGTTTTCATCGGTTCTGATCCATCTCGAAAGCTTTACGTGGCGTTTCGCTTAATAATGACATGGAATTGAAGCTTTGCCTGCAAGACTTCTTCGAGTGGAAACCTGGCGTTTTATACCGCCGAGGTATTGAACAGCTTACTGAATGTTGGAAAGTACTTGTAAACAACAACGGAATTAGAATAATGACTTATTTCTTGTTTATCTTTGTAGAAGCCTAATCTTTCAAAAAGTCAGAACTCATTAGAGAACCCAACATATTAAACTGTGAATGCCAAGAAGTTTCGAGACTGGATTAATGAAAAACAGACAATCGTAAATATGGAGTTCTTAATACTTAAGATATTCTAAATAGTCCCTCCCTACCCTAGTGCGACGCAAAGCGTTCTACAGCCACTTGTAACCGTCAGAAATGTCCTTTTGGATTTTTTCCAGCTCGCGCTTCGCATTGGCTTCAACTTCTGTTTTGTCGTGAGACCTTTGACCCTCCACGTGAATTTCCGCTCTTCGTGATTTTGCTGTAGGTTCATATTGACGACACCAATCCTGGTCGGCCGTGATGATTATTTCCAGAAAAGAAGTGCCAGCGTTTTGCATTACATGTAGCCGCAACAGACATTCTCGAATCTTTTTTTGTTCGGAGCTCATGTATGCTGGACAGACTTGCACTCTCCTTTCAGTTGTTCAAAACATTCTGGACAATGTCTTTAAAACTTGGTTTAGAGGTTTATCTATTGAGATATGTCACGTTACAACGTTGATACACTACGCCACACGGTCACTACTTACCATTGCTTGTTAGAAATCGACCGGCCGAATGGGAATTTGATGTTTACAGTTGTTAGTTTATGCAACAACTGCCGCGACGCCGCTTGTACACCAGGAACAAAACTTGTCTCCGAATGTTTGGAACTGACAAAACATGTCCTCTGCTGCTTGCAGGTAGTTGCATCGTTTTACAAGGCAAGGTCTAATTCCTGAGAAACAAAACTGTGTATCAGAAAAATAGGGTACCTCAATTAAATTCATTAACGCCATCTTTGTTTATTTTTTATACGTAATTTTCTTGGTGTCTCAGCATTTAAATATGGACGACTAATCCAGAGGTAGGACGTTCGATCCTCGTGTGAGACTTTGCTATCAATTACCTCTCCTTTCAGTCTGACAATTAATTGCTGATGTCTAAATTGTCATGTCGATCCTTGGTTTTGCGTAAACGATAAATTGGCTGAATAAGTCAGTTAAAAAAGTCGGAGGAGGGCAAGGATGATACTTTAAGGGATAGTCAAATCAAAACAAGACACATGAAAAAAATGTAACTACATCGCAATCAAGATACTGTAAGAGACAGTCAAATAAAAACGAGACACATGAAAAAATGTAAATACATCGTCGACACCGCAGTTAACAGAAGTCTATCCCGATGCTCCACGCTGGAACCAACCTGAAAGGCTCCCGCCATATTGTTTCAGTTATTCCCAGCATGCCGTTCGCAAAGAAGGCGTGCCAGCCCCATCTGATAATAATTCTAGGAAACCACAAAAAAAGGAGAGAAGCACTAACTTTCTCAAAGGTTTGTATTTTTTATAGAACTTTTCTGGTTATTTACTGAATGGACTTTGTAAATGTCTTACAATTTCAAAAATAATCGCCATAAGTGTGAGTACATTTAACCCACTGTGAGATAAAACGGGCAGTGTCTTCAAGGAAAAATATTTGCGGTTGCCGACGGAAGTATAATTATACTCAGTCGTGAACCTCTTCGTCCGAAGCAAATCGACAGGCACGAAAGTTCTTCTTCAGGGCTCAAAACATACGGAAATCTCATGGCGGATATCAGGACTGTATAGAATACGTCTAAGGGTTTTCAGGTGAAACTTCTACAACGTAGTCGCAACAACTTTGTCAACACTTGGACAGGCATTACACTACAACCGAATGACGCCGTCCGTCAATATTCCTAGGCGTTTGGACTTAATGACGCACTTCAATTTTTCCAAAGTGTCCGACGGCTGTGCGTTGATTTTGGCGCCGTGTTCCAAAACGTCAGTGAGCAACGGGCCCTTGCAGCGAAAGAAGAAATAAGGACGACTTTCCAAGAGCTGTGGTGTCAGTTGTTTCGACTGCGCTGCAGGAGTTTCACTAGGAAGCGCTCCTCATGAGATATGTGTACCTGAAGAAAGACATTCGTGGCCGTCGGTTTGCTTCGGACGCTGCCTGGGTACAATCATGATTTCATAATCAACGGCAAAAATCTTTTTGTGATGGGACTGACTGTCTTGTCTCACAAGAAGGTAAATAAATTAACAATTATGGTTATTACCTTTGAAATAGTAAACTTTTCTGCCAACGGCCTTGCCGCTGTGGTAACACCGGTTCCTGTCAGATCATCGAAGTAAAGCGCTTTCGTGCTGGGCTATAACTTGGATGGGTGACCATCTGGTCTGCCGAACGCTGTTGGCAAGAGGGGTGCACACAGCCCTTTTGAGGCAAACTGGGGAGCTACTTGATTTAGAAGTAGCGGCTCCGGTGTCGTAAACTTACATACGGCCGGGAGAGCGGTTTGCTGACCACATGCCCCTCCGTATCCGCATCCCGTGGCGCCTGTGGGCTGAGGTTGACACGCCGGGCCCGCATCTCGTGGTCGTGCGGTAGCGTTCTCGCTTCCCACGCCCGGGTTCCCGGGTTCGATTCCCGGCGGGGTCAGGGATTTTCTCTGCCTCGTGATGGCTGGGTGTTGTGTGCCGTCCTTAGGTTAGTTAGGTTTAAGTAGTTCTAAGTTCTAGGGGACTTATGACCACAGCAGTTGAGTCCCATAGTGCTCAGAGCCATTTGAACCATTTGACACGCCGGCCGGCCGATAACGTTGGGCCTACCAATGCCTGTTCGGACGGAGTCTACCTTTTCCCATATGTGTCGTTTACATCTGACTGCCGCTTTTAAAACAGGTACTGAAACCATCCGTCAGGTTGAGGACGGCATTGCTTTTTGCACAGCCGAAGATGGATTTTGTTTTATAAATTATGATCATCGTGCTATTATTGGGCAAGACAAGAAATCTGCGATTGTAGAGAATGAGTTGTTCGCAGTCCCAGATCCAATCTCTTTCCAAAACATTCCTCGTCAGCCGTATTTTCTCTGGTGTTTCTGCAGATATTATCTTTCTAACGCGTAGCTGGAATTCATCATCGTAAGTCGTTGTGCTCATTGCTGAGCGTCGTGACCCCATATACCAAGCGTCTCCATCCCAGGCGGTTGCCAGCTTCTCGTAGTGTCTGCTGAAGAGGTCGACTGGAGATCTTATTGATTTGATCTATCCATCTGCTCGCTGCTCTTCCTCTTGGTCTTGTGCACTCGGTCTTTCCTTGCAGAATTATTTTCTCTAGATTTTCTCCATCTGTTATCACAATATGGCCAAAGAACTGGAGAATTCTTTCGGTGACTCGAAAGGAAAGGCGTCTGGAGATATCGAGTCTTTCAATAATGGACACATTTGTTCTTCTTTCGGGGCGTTTTATTCGTAGCGTCCTACACCAGCACCGAAACTCAAGTGCATTAATGCGCTGTTTGTCTCAGGCCTTGAGTGTCCATGTTTCGCAACCATAAAAGAAGACAGAAAATACGACTGTTTCGACTGGCCGGATCTTTGTGTTATCCGTTATTGCTCTGCTCTGCCAGATCTTGGTGAGCTTCTTCATAGCCACTCGCCCTAGCGTGATCCATCTTCTTATCTCATATTCACAACTTCTCGTGCTGCAGATGGTTGACCCAAGATAGGTGAAGGAATGCACGACTTCCAGTTCATTTAATCTACCTGCGAGCTGGATCTGTGCTTCTAGATCAATTATCATGAGTTTGGACTTGCTGAGGTTGATGTCTAAACCATACGCTAGGATAATGTCCTATATTCTTGTTAGTAGCTCAGCAAGTTAATCTAGGCTGTTGGCTAAAAGCACAGTGTCATCAGCAAAACGAAGGTTGTTGATAGTTCTCCCACCATTTGAGATGCCTTTGGTCAAACCACCAAGCGCTTTCCTGATGACGTGTTCTGCGTAGATGTTGTGTAGTTGTGGGGATAGGACACAACGCTGTCTCACACCTTTTGATACTCTGAAGGAATCGGACATCCCAGAACTTGTCTTTACAACTGCGAAGCGGTTATTGTATAGACTTTTGATCAATGCTGTCAAGTTGGTGGGACACCGAACGTTGCAAGCACCTGCCGCAGCTTTTCCGAGACAACACATTCAAAGGCATTCAAAGGCTTTCCTATAGTCAAGAAAGCAGATAATAACAGGAACACAGAACTATCGCGATTTTTCTGTTATTTGTCTTATGTTGAGGATCGGTTCACGAGTTCCTTGTTCTGTGGATCTGTGAAGCTGAATGTACGGCTTCTAACGTTGGTTCAGGATGTAGAGCCAAATTTTACTTGCGTGAGATATGAGGGCAATAGTTCGGTAGTAGGAGCAGTTCGTGAAAGATCCTTTCTTGTGTAAGGGGATGAAGAGACACTTTGAGGAGTCATTCGGCCACTCCCGTTTCCCATATTCCCTCACATAATGAATGCAGCATATCAATACCTTCCTGACCCTTGATCATTTCTCGAGATATACCGTCTATACCAGGGACTTCAGATGTTAAATTGCATTCTCTGTTTCACTGCGTGAAATTGTAGGTTTCAAAGTAAGTTGCTTAAATTCTTGATTGTACGACTGTTGTTAATTCCAGAATACAGCTTATCACAGTACTGTTTCCACCTGGCAACAACGTCTTCCTTGTCGCCGATAGGGTTATCCTTCTCGTTAGACCAAACAATTACTGCTTATGGGAATTTCAGTGACGGCGGAAACGTCTATTTGTTTTCCATTAGAAATAAACTATTTTTAAAGCACAGTTTTACTAGCCAATTCGATAGAGCTGTCCCAAATTAGTCCAGTGGAATATTCGTTGTACTGATATGCATTAACAGTGACAGTAAAATATGTAGATTAACCAATACTCTAGAAGCGACATCAGCGCTGCTGCTTGGTGGTAGCAGTCGGTGCGAGCGAAGGCGTATCTGTCACTGCTGCGGTACTGGTTATTATTCGTGGTTTACCGTCGCCGTATCGATATAACGAATATCGCACTAGACTAATTTAGAACCGTTCCATCGAATCGAAACTTACGCTTCAAAAATTGTTTTGTTCGTAACGGGAGACTTTAGGTCGACAGTGGGCGTCGTATGAAGGGCGTGATGCGCAGGTATTTATGTATGTTTATAGTGTCTATTCTTTCGGGCGCGTCCGAAGTCACGGACACCACGTATATATGCAGTTCAGGCGAGACGGCCAATGATCTCTTCATTGCAGTTGCACATCAGCCTCGAACTCTTGCGAGAATCGTCAAACTGCAGCAAGTAATGAGAATAATGTGCAATAGGACAAGTTGAGAATTTGGTTCTGACATGAGGTGTGCTAGGGCAGTCCCGCAGTTGTAACATGAAAAACAACGCAAGGAAGAAATAAAAGACAACTAGTAGCAAATATAGAAGTTAATTAGAGAACTAAATTTCTGACGATATACGTTTGCACCACTGCGATGTACCCAAGTTCATCAATGACTGTGGTAAAACGGAAAAAGAAAAGAATCGAAGAGTTTGGGTTTGAGTTGTGGTGTTATAGAACGACGTTAGAAGATTCTCTGCAGATTCGCTAAAAATAAGAACAGTGAAAACACTGACAAGAATAAGTAAAATAATGGTAGGGCGTCTGTCTTCAAATTCAGCTGCCAGAGCCAGATAGTTGCTTTATCATGGTGAAAGCCTCGGCTCAGGTACTTTGACGAGTATGGTTGACACACAGCGGGCCCTATCGCTTGCTGTCTGGGCCCCGTGAGTGAGTTTGAAGGTTGAGTTTCTTTGTGTTTAAGGGTCGCTCAGTCTCACAGACAGTGATAAACAAGCCATCACGTTATAGTGACACGCAAAGGAAATTTATGATGGCTGTGGAAGAACTGCTAACGCTGACTCATAAAAATGTTTCAAAAACACTACACTCATCCATACTATTCGGAGTAATAGGTAATAACGGGCTTGTATGTCTCAGTATATGATAAAATACGTAACTAAACAGTTGCAGAAGCAAGAGGTGTTAATTATTTGTGTTGAGCTTCACACTTGAAGCCATCAGCAGCGGAACGAGGCGGTTTTCCACGTTCGGGTATTTAGTCATCTATTCACTATAAATGCAGTAGCTAGTCACCTGAGTACGCACCACGTCATAAGACTTCCATACTTTTCGTATGTAAAATGAATATGATTCCATGAAGCAGTGATACCATACGGAACAGTAGCTCAATCGACTTACCTTAACTGATAGCTGAAAATAGTACTGTGCACAGTTAATGAACTAAAACTCAACTTTACGGCCCTTGATTAGTGTTACATGAACAGAATAACTTCTTTTCGATCACTATTCGTCCGACCTTAGATCGACGAAATGCTGGGACACCAGGTTCAGTACATGGAACCAAAATGTGAATTAAGGGACTGATCTAACTGGAAATGATTGGGCAGCACTTGGTATTAAATACGGATAGAATGCGCTCCAAAACTTCAACAGAAATTACAAGTGTACAATGTGAATCGTGTGCATAATCAGTCTCACAAATCACGCTTAAGTTATTGGAATCACAGTTCGCCATCATCTAGCAAACTGACCTGCTCCTTCTCAAAAGACTTACACTGAGACTACACGCAATGTTTTTGTATTTTTTTTTTTATATATTTGCAGTATGTGAAGTTCAAATCGGCCATTGACTGAAGAAACTCTCATTACTTCTCGAGAAAATCGACCTTGAAGTTTCATCAGTGTTTTTAATTTCCTACAACAGGTCCACTTTTCGGCAGGCAGCGTGGCACTTTGGTAGAGTGCTTACTTGCCACATGCTTTACCCGAGTTCGGTGCTGAGCAGATATAAGTTTTTAAACAAAGTTGCGTGTCGTACGAGAGTTTCTGCGAAGCGTAAAATACATTAAGATGAAAAAATCGATAGTGCTTCGAACCTCGCCATTAATTCTATCGTTCTTTTTTCTTTCAGTTCGAATACCTATATCATTTAAATACAAAATTCATAAAGTATATGCTGATTAACACAAAATAACCAATTTTACGAGAAACACCTTGTCTTCTTGTTTCTGATCGCGTATCGCACACAAAGATCCATTTCTCTTTGTAAATATAAATTTTAGTTACCGGTTTTTATAGAAGATTGTTTCAATCTTTAAAAAAAGGCACAGATTATGTTTTTTCACCTTCTTGTATTTACGCTTCACAGAAATGTTCGTAAAAATTTGACCTTTGTTTAAAACTTACCCCGTCAAGAATAAAATCCAAGCCTGCAACATGTCAGGTGAGCATTCTACCACAGAACCAACCAGGCCTTGCTGAATAATTACTTAATGTAGTGTATTAAAGACCCTACGCAAATTTCAAAGTCAATTTTCTCAAGTGTTTTTGAGAGTTGCATCGAATGATATTTCAGTTTTGAATTTAACGTACCATGCTCTGATTGTTACCAGCATCATATTTATAGTACCAGGGAAGCATTTTGCTAGCCTTACTTTCCCAGGGTCCCACTGAGTTTTACCCTTAACGTTTGAGGGACTAACCGGTGGATTTGGTAGTCTTTGCCGTCTGAGCACAAAGGTGTCCACGACTCGGAATATGTCCGAGATGCCCAGCCTTATTCCAAAGTCACTGGTATCCTGACTGTCAGGACCACTTACTTGGCCACTCATACGTACCATGAAAACAAAAACGAAAATAAAGAAGTCCGTTTGAGGTGTGGTCTCCTTGATAGTGTTGAGGAGTACAAACAGAGTGACATGTACTTAGAAATTATGCAGTAACTGGCTTCTCAATGATCGATAAAATCATATTATCTCGCAGCTGATACCGCTGCATAAGAATACATTTTGGAAATAACAGTAACAACAGTTACATTTTAGAAACCAAGTGGGGAAGGATACAAAGCCACGAACTAACTCACCTCAAACCGCAGCAGGAAACTGAACAGGATGAAATAGCTGGTAACTGTCTTACCATTAATTTAACACACCATATATATTATTCAACCTCGTATCACTCCATTAGGCAAACGTAATTTCTTCAGAACAGTGTTCTCCAACAGAATGCAGCACCATACCCAAGCTCGTCTTGAGACTCCATGATTCAGAATCCGACTCTCCAACGAAAGCAATGCCTCAATAATGGCTGACTCCCTTTCGAAAGACAAGAGCAAACTCTACCACTTGAGGCAGGTGATTGGCAGAAGGCCAACATCTTACCAAACACAAGCTTTCCGATGCACTGATTATGCACAGGGTTTACGAACGTGTCAATGTTGATATCTATTGTAGCTAATTGGTGTAACAAATCAATATATCTCGCTTTGTCAAAGATCAGACTATAATCTGTATCGTTTCCAATGATTGGCATCGATTCCTGTAATTTCATGTTTCATTTTTTTTTAAATAATTGAGTCACGTAAATCTTCTTGCGTTCCGACTGCCTTATTAGAAGTATGCATTTCCTTTTTCTCTCTAAGTGTGGTTGTAATAATAATGTTGTCTCAGTTGATATACGTTTCTATTTGCAGGTAATTGCTCCATAGCCCTTCACTAATTATGTCTACAGCGTTAGTCTCTCAACCATTTAACTCTGTTGGGAAACGATTGCTTTGGTGACGTATCGATTTTGTGCCTTCATATACACATCTGCGTCAAATACGTCCAACCGCCGGCCGGTGTGGCCGTGCGGTTCTAGGTGCTTCAGTCTGGAGCCGCGTGACCGCTACGGTCGCAGGTTCGAATCCTGCCTCGGGCGTGGATGTGTGTGATGTCCTTAGGTTAGTTAGGTTTAAGTAGTTCTAAGTTCTAGGGGACTGATGACCTCAGAAGTTAAGTCTCATAGTGCTCAGAGCCATTTGAACCATTTTTAAGTCGAACCTTGCACTCTACATTTCGTATTACGAAGTACGACTACTGGTTCTAAGTGACGCAAATTGTTTGTTGCATCATACTCCATTAGTATCACTAACCTGCATAACGAAGCTTTTCCGCTCCTCAGTGACGACTCTGCACCTCACTCTGGACGAAATCAGAAAATAGCTGGTTTCTTTGGCCTCGTATGAGTCTTAATATATAATATAATAATATTGTGAAGTTTTCGGAAAACGTTTCCCGCTGTGGGGCTGTCCTCCACCCCCAAACTATTCTTTACTTTTAGAAACATTTGACTTATAAAGGCGAGCATTTATCATGTTTACTCATAGCCATAAGGATATGATTCACGTAAAGGGGAAACTGAAGGGGTTATTCATAGCCAAACTAAAGCACTAGAAAGTCAGGGCTTACTTAGTTTAACAGTTTAAAACAAAACTTTAGCTCCTATTATTGCTAAAACTACAACAAATCGTTTTAGCTGTAAATGGACTCATAATAACTATTAATTCAGTTAGCTATTATGTTTTTCGATTTACTTTTCTGAATAAATTTACGCTTTACCTTATTCACAGTCAGGACATAGAGGGCTGTGTACCAGTTGCGTGCAGTTTGCCATAAGTAACTTCTCTTTGGGACATCAATTTGTCTCCATCTGCTGATCCTGCGCTAAAGCATCATTGCTTCTTTGATTGTTGCCAACGTTATTTTCTTCACTACTTTCCAGATCACTGAATAATCGGTATCAGTAGCTGCCAATTCATCATATATAACTCGCTGAAGATCTTTTCCTGGTATCAGATCATGATTTTGTGCCATTATTTGAACTTATACAAGGAAAAAAACGCAGTAACAACCAGTAACGCTGACACAGCTGTGAGGTCATATATAAAGCAGTGCTATCAGTACTCGCGAAGGACGCACGTTAAGTAACTTGTTAATACAACATTTCGACATCAGCAGAAGGTACAGAGAGCGATAACCGTCTGCTCTGAAACTGCACATAAGCAAAGAGAGATACTGATGCCCGTAAGCCCACACTGTGCTTCTAGGTCAACATCCAAATTATGATTATAGCGTAGTGGTCACTGCTATGTTTCTTACCTCCGAACAATTACCTTTCGGAGAATTAAAGTCCACTCATTTCGTTACACATCCATTCTTTGAGTGATACAGTCCACTGACTTCATAACAGATAGTTGTATAGAAATTATCTTGAAGAAGATAAAATAGGTGACAGGAAAATGAATGAGCAAATAACAGGCACGTTATAATTGGAAGTAGCACCTTTTCATAATAACACCAACCCGATCACGTGTAAATACTAATCACCCAGACACTAAGTATCTGTCGTCGATTGTTGCCTACAGGGAGAAAGCCTCCACAGCGGCTATCAACACAACGTGGAGCATCCTGTATGCTCTAAGTCCACCCTCTGCCTCCGCTAGGCGTAATTAGTCCTCATGCGGCCGGCGACTGAGCTGGTGCCTTCCAGCTGGGGTCTGTTACTGGCTGACGTGAACCAACTCCTGTTTGCCTGCAGTGGGTCCTCGGTTCGCACCTGGGTGCCTCCACTAACTGTCTCTCTGCGAGCTGCTTGGTGGACGTGGCCCATCCGCACACACGTCTGCTGCCGCTACAAGCCTGAAAGCTCGGCCAGGCGCTGACACTGCTTTTTCGCTGCGGAAGCCTTTTCGGCCTGGCATCCAGCGGCGCTCTTCAGTGGGATAGCTCCGCCACCCATTGTCATCGAACGCCACTGGAACAATGTCTGCACCGGTTGTATGAATTCTGATGAATGGATGTAATCTTGTTACCACTGCTTTCATGGTCTCGCGACGGCCGAGGAACTGGTTCTTCGTAGCTGCTGCCCAGCCAGCTACCCTGCCTCGTCATCTATGTCAACAACTCTTGAAACGTCCTGACCCGTAATAATTGCCACGGGAGAGAATTACGCTGCAGTTGGCATCATACCAAACGGAAGAATTATGACCCAACAAAACTGGACAGTTGCGAGTAGGACTAGCGTACTGGAGCTTCCTTACAAACTTCAGTATATCTAGAGACCATTCATCCATTCCATAAATTGAAAGTCACTGACATTTTTGCCTGTTATCGTTATTGATACTGGCACGATGTCGGCCCCAGGAATTCCAAGATTTTGGAGGATGTTCTAATTTCAATAACATAAATGTGACATAACGTCTTGCAGGAGAGCAGGTGATCAGAGTTACAATAATGAGTAGTTCTCCATTCAGGCTGACAGGGTCGCAATGGTATAGTCACACATCAAGCGATGTACGACTGTACTGCGCACATGACGCATTTCGGAATTTATTCGTCATCAGATATTCACTAGCGATTACTGCAGGTAGACACGGAGTTTCAAGTTAACGCCAAATTTACGTGCAACAAGCGCGTCGTAAGAGCAATAAAGTCATTTCTTGCGTGATGTTCGACTTCTATCATTGCGAGCCAGTCAGGCTGAATGCAGAATTAATTTCAAGTTTGACGTCGGATAACAAATGACAAGGAACATATTTTTCGTCCTTTACTACAATTAAAGTTTGAACATTTTCTGATTTTTTTTTCTATTTCTTAAACTATGGAACTTGGCTTGATTATAGGTCGGCGAGAAGAACCACATAGGTTTTGATGAGTGAGTTTGCGAGTACCAAACAATGTGACATAAATGGCCGTACTTTTTGACTGAAATGGCTAAGAAGCTTAACATTTTTACACTGCCAAGGGATTATAGACTTTAATATGTGACATAACGTTGAACAGGTACGTCTAACTGTTCCTGAGAAAATGGGTTCTTAACAGTGGGGCATCTCGACAGTCGGACAGACTAAGGACAAGAGAGCAGCCCTATAAAAGTTCCTGTTTTCCAGGTAAAGGCACGGAGCCCTAAACAGTGTTAAATTATATATCTGCAATATTCACGCCTGCCCGTGGAAGACGAGTTCTGATAAATTTACTATAAGGGATCGATATTAATCTCTCTGTAGCAGGCAGACTTTCATAACCAACATATCGTCTTGTCGAACTGCTACAGGTTTGCAATTTCGGTAAACATTATCGTTAGGTTGAAAAACAAACAAGTCTCGAAGACTGTATTATAGAGTTACGTTAAGAGGATGGAGCACACTCGCGTACAAAATACATAGTTAAAGTTCCAGTTTCAAACAATTGTATTAATAGAACCACTGTATAAGATAAACAAATAAATAAAATAAAATAAAATATTAATTGGTTGTAATTAATATTTGCTTATCTGGAACGTGGACGTCTAATTATTTGGTGTTAGGCGCTTGACAATGGCTTTTTCGTAAGTGCAATTTTATTCGTAGTTGACCGTGAAATAAGACACAAATAATCGGACTTCGTATTTAAATCGTGGAATGTCAGATCCCTTAATCGGGCGGGTAGGTTAGAAAATTTAAAAAGGGAAATGGATAGGTTAAAGTTAGATATAGTGGGAATTAGTAAAGTTCGGTGGCAGGAGGAACAAGACTTCTGGTCAGGTGACTACAGGGTTATAAACACAAAATCAAATAGGGGTAACGCAGGAGTAGGTTTAATAATGAATAGGAAAATAGGAATGCGGGTAAGCTACTACAAACAGCACAGCGAACGCATTATTGTGGCCAAGATAGATACGAAGCCCACACCTACTACAGTAGTACAAGTTTATATGCCAACTAGCTCTGCAGGTGACGAAGAAATTGAAGAAATGTATGATGAAACAAAAGAAATTATTCAGATAGTGAAGGGAGACGAAAATTTAATAGTCATGGGTGACTGGAATTCGAGTGTAGGAAAAGGGAGAGAAGGGAACGTAGTAGGTGAATATGGATTGGGGCTAAGAAATGAAAGAGGAAGCCGCCTGGTAGAATTTTGCACAGAGCACAACATAATCATAGCTAACACTTGGTTTAAGAATCATGAAAGAAGGTTGTATACATGGAAGAACCCTGGAGATACTAAAAGGTATCGGATAGATTATACACTCCCGGAAATGGAAAAAAGAACACATTGACACCGGTGTGTCAGACCCACCATACTTGCTCCGGACACTGCGAGAGGGCTGTACAAGCAATGATCACACGCACGGCACAGCGGACACACCAGGAACCGCGGTGTTGGCCGTCGAATGGCGCTAGCTGCGCAGCATTTGTGCACCGCCGCCGTCAGTGTCAGCCAGTTTGCCGTGGCATACGGAGCTCCATCGCAGTCTTTAACACTGGTAGCATGCCGCGACAGCGTGGACGTGAACCGTATGTGCAGTTGACGGACTTTGAGCGAGGGCGTATAGTGGGCATGCGGGAGGCCGGGTGGACGTACCGCCGAATTGCTCAACACGTGGGGCGTGAGGTCTCCACAGTACATCGATGTTGTCGCCAGTGGTCGGCGGAAGGTGCACGTGCCCGTCGACCTGGGACCGGACCGCAGCGACGCACGGATGCACGCCAAGACCGTAGGATCCTACGCAGTGCCGTAGGGGACCGCACCGCCACTTCCCAGCAAATTAGGGACACTGTTGCTCCTGGGGTATCGGCGAGGACGATTCGCAACCGTCTCCATGAGGCTGGGCTACGGTCCCGCACACCGTTAGGCCGTCTTCCGCTCACGCCCCAACATCGTGCAGCCCGCCTCCAGTGGTGTCGCGACAGGCGTGAATGGAGGGACGAATGGAGACGTGTCGTCTTCAGCGATGAGAATCCCTTTTGCCTTGGTGCCAATGATGGTCGTATGCGTGTTTGGCGCCGTGCAGGTGAGCGCCACAATCAGGACTGCATACGACCGAGACACACAGGGCCAACACCCGGCATCATGGTGTGGGGAGCAATCTCCTACACTGGCCGTACACCACTGGTGATCGTCGAGGGGACACTGAATAGTGCACGGTACATCCAAACCGTCATCGAACCCATCGTTCTACCATTCCTAGACCGGCAAGGGAACTTGCTGTTCCAACAGGGCAATGCACGTCCGCATGTATCCTGTGCCACCCAACGTGCTCTAGAAGGTGCAAGTCAACTACTCTGGCCAGCAAGATCTCCGGATCTGTCCCCCATTGAGCATGTTTGGGACTGGATGAAGCGTCGTCTCACGCGGTCTGCACGTCCAGCACGAACGCTGGTCCAACTGAGGCGCCAGGTGGAAATGGCATGGCAAGCCGTTCCACAGGACTACATCCAGCATCTCTACGATCGTCTCGATGGGAGAATAGCAGCCTGCATTGCTGCGAAAGGTGGATATACACTGCACTAGTGCCGACATTGTGCATGCTCTGTTGCCTGTGTCTATGTGCCTGTGGTTCTGTCAGTGTGATCATGTGATGTATCTGACCCCAGGAATGTGTCAACAAAGTTTCCCCTTCCTGGGACAATGAATTCACGGTGTTCTTATTTCAATTTCCAGGAGTGTATAATGGTAAGACAGAGATTTAGGAACCAGGTTTTAAATTTTAAGACATTTCCAAGGGCAGATGTGGACTCTGACCACAATCTGTTGGTTATGACCTGTAGATTAAAACTGAAGAAACTGCAAAAAGGTGGGAATTTAAGGAGATGGGACCTGGATAAACTGAAAGAACCAGAGGTTGTACAGAGTTTCAGGGAGAGCGTAAGGGAACAATTGACAGGAATGGAGGAAAGAAATACAGTAGAAGAAGAATGGGTAGCTTTGAGGGATGAAGTAGTGAAGGCAGCAGAGGATCAAGTAGGTAAAAAACCAAGGGCTAGGAGAAAATATAAAAATGCAGTAAATGAAGCGGGCAAAAAGGAATACAAACGTCTCAAAAATGAGATTGACAGGAAGTGCAAAATGGCTAAGCAGGGACGGCTAGAGGACAAATGTAAGGATGTAGAGGCTTATCTCACTAGGGGTAAGATAGATACTGCCTACAGGAAAATTAAAGAGACCTTTGGAGATAAGAGAACCACTTGTATGAACATCAAGAGCTCAGATGGAAACCCAGTTCTAAGCAAAGAAGCGAAAGCAGAAAGGTGGAAGGCGTATATAGAGGGTTTATACAGGGGCGATGTTCTTCAGGACAATATTATGGAAATGGAAGAGGATGTAGATGTAGATGAAATGGGAGATATGATACTGCGTTAAGAGTTTGACAGAGCACTGAAAGACCTGAGTCGGAACAAGGCCCCCGGAGTAGACAACATTCCATTGGAACTACTGACGGCCTTGGGAGAGCCAGGCCTGTCAAAACTCTACCATCAGGTGAGAAAGATGTATGAAACAAGCGAAATACCCTCAGACATCATGAAGAATATATTAATTCCAGTCCCAAAGAAAGCAGGTGTTGACAGATGTGAAAATTACCGAACTATCAGTTTAATAAGCCACAGCTGCAAAATACTACCACGAATTCTTTACAGACGAATGGAAAAACTAGTAGAAGCCGACCACGGGGAAGATCAGTTTGCATTCCGTAGAAACACTGGAACACGTGAGGCAATACTGACCTTACAGCTTATCTTAGAAGAAAGATTAAGGAAAGGCAAACCTAGGTTTCTAGCATTTTAGAGAAAGCTTTTGACAATGTTGACTGGAATACTCTCTTTCAAATTCTAAAGGTGTCAGGGGTAAAATACAGGGAGCGAAAGGCAATTTACAATTTGTACAGAAACCAGATGGCAGTTATAATAGTTGAGGGACATGAAAGGGAAGCAGTGGTCGGGAAAGGAGTAAGACAGGTTTGTAGCCTCTCTCCGACGTTATTCAACCTGTATATTGAGCAAGCAGTAAAGGAAAAATTCGGAGTAGGTATTAAAATCCATGGAGAAGAAATAAGAACTTTGAGGTTCGCCGATGACATTGTAATTCTGTCAGACACAGCAAAGGACTTGGAAGAGCAGTTGAATGGAATGGACAGTGTCTTGAAAGGAGGATATAAGATGAACATCAACAAAAGCAAAACGAGGGTAATGGAATGTAATCGAATTAAGTCGGGTGATGCTGAGGGAATTAGAGTAGGAAATGAGACACTTAAAGTAGTAAAGGAGTTTTGCTATTTTGGGAGCAAAATAACTGACGATGGTCGAAGTAGAGAGGATATAAAATGTAGACTGGCAATAGCAAGGAAAGCGTTTCTGAAGAAGAGAAATTTGTTAACATCGAGTATAGATTTAAGTGTCACGAAGTCATTTCTGAAAGTAGTTGTATGGAGTGTAGCCATGTATGGAAGTGAAACATGGACGATAAATAGTTTGGACAAAAAGAGAATAGAAGCTTTTGAAATGTGGTGCTACAGAAGAGTGCTGAAGATTAGATGGGTAGATCACATAACTAATGAGGAAGTATTGAATAGGATTGGGGAGAAGAGAAGGTTGTGGCACAACTTGACCAGAAGAAGGGATCGGTTGGTAGGACATGTTGTGAGACATCAAGGGATCACCAATTCAGTATTGGAGGGCAGCGTGGAGGGTAAAAATCGTAGAGGGAGACCAAGAGATGAATACACTAAGCAGATTCAGAAGGATGTAGGTTGCAGTAGGTACCGGGAGATGAAGAAGCTTGCACAGGATAGAGTAGCATGGAGAGCTGCATCAAACCAGTCTCAGGACTGAAGGCCGCAACAACAACATTTAAATCATTTCCAAAGACTGCTGCGGTAGGTGCGAACCAAAATCTAAATATTAGAATAATTTGCCAGCCATGTCAATACGTCGTACAGAGGTTTACACAGTTAGTTAAGTCAGATATATTCAACGAATAAGCCTACAGTTAAATAATTCAACTTACTTTCATAAATATAAATTCTTTACAGAATCGAGTGCCTAGTGAGATTGCAACTCGCAGTGTTCGTATATAACATCAAAACATCAAAAATGGCGGTGTGCCAGTTAATAAAATATACGTGCTTCCAGCCTCAGCTATTCTGCAAGACCTCTTCCTTCTTAATGAAGCATAGGAGTGTCATAATTGAATTTTGTTTTATCAGCAGTTTTGTGCCATAGGCTTTATTTATTTGTCAGAGATTAATTATTTAATTAAGATTTAGCGTTTCTAAGGAAACTCACGCACGGCATGCAAATGTGCCTTTGTAACTGCTGACAATGACCTCAAATTTGAGCAGAATATTATTGACACAGGGGGAAATGTGGCAATACAAAAAAATTTAAATCCTACCAATAGATGGCGCTGTAAGCGTCGTAACGTAAAAGGGGTTTCGTACAACTGACAATCAACTGCATTTCGACGACTACTGTTTGAGTTCCACATTACACCATCCTTGCTGTTCAACGTGCATGACAGCACACTTTCGCAGTCAACAGTCGTGGCACTGCATTAGGTAAGCCCATGCACAAGGTAAGGTCGTACCACACCAAATGGCAAAAATCGATCTTTCACTGTACTGAGGCCAAAAACCGTACCAAAAGGAAAATGACATCGGTTTTTAATAGTCCTGGAGTCAAAAACCTCAAAAAAGGCAAAAGTAACGCCGGTTCCTAACTGTCGTGTGAATACCGCTAGACATAATCAATAATATACTGCCCACAAATTCAAATCGAGAAACAGCAAGCTCCACAACGTATCGGCGTGTCTTGGAGGTATCGTTCAGAATGCTATTCGCAATGCGGCTCCTCACGTCGGAGGTGCGAGTCCTACCTTGGGCATGTGTGTGGTTGTGTTTGTGTGTGTGTGTGTGTGTGTGTGTGTGTGTGTGTGTGTGTGTGTGTGTGTTTTGTACTTAGCGTAAGTTAATTTGAGTTAGATTAAGTAGTGCATAAGCTTAGGGACCGATGACCTCAGCAGTTTGGTCCCATAAGTCCTTACCACAAATCTCCAATTTCCTATTCGCAAAGCTAATCTTCATTTCAGCTACCTTCATAACTGGAGAACAGAATACAACGTCTTCCAGATAACCCCACAGCCAGAAGTGACACGAATTAAGATCAGGTAACCTGGGCGACCAGCCTGTAGGGAAATGACGGTTGATAATTAAACCATTCAGAAATGCATCTACAGCAGCAGCTTCATTGGCTATGCAATCTGCGAAGGAGCGCCGTCTTGCATTAAAATGATCCTACCCATACACCAACGCTATTCAAGGTGTGTAGAAGACCCTCATAGCGTTTACCAGCGACGGTAAAGATAGCAGGACTCGCAGGACGCATCTCCTCGAAAAAACACCACCCGACGATAAATAATTCCGTCAATCCACAGCACACTGTTGCCTTTGCAGAATGAAGCGTACTGGTTGATTTTCCGTTGCCCATATTCTGCAATGTCCTTGGAATGGGCATGGGCTTCGTCTGTCCGTTTCCAAGCCATCAAAACATTCCAGAGCGAATATTTGTCTTGCAGGCAGGTCAGTAGGAAGCATCTCCTGAACATTGGTAGTTTTGAATGGACAGGCATGCAGGGTGTTTCGTAGGAATTCATGCACCGTGCTCGTAGGCATACCGACCATTCGGGCAATTCCCCGTGTACTGAATGTTTGCGCACCACCGCCCGACCGCTCCTGCAATGTTGAGGCCACATCTATGACATATGTCGGATCAACTGCGTTCTCTCTGTGTCACATTGCATTCCAAAAGAACATACCTTTTTGAATACGGTAATCATTTTCTCCAGACCCTTAGCAGACCTTGGAGCAAAGCCTTTTTTGATACCCTTGAAACAGCGTATAAACCGATGTGGGGGCCTTAGGAGGGGCAGTCGACCGCCACTTCAAACTATGGGGGGGGGGGGGGGGCAAGATACGTTTTCCGCCCCCCCCCCCCCCCTAAGATTCAGTTGGAATTTCATTTGATCCATAGGCAAAGTCATTGAATAAACTATGCTACCGTCAAGCAGTACCGGATCAGTATTTTTGTTGGTGGCGATTTTTGCTTTTGACTAAACCATGTTACAAGACCTTCCACGTTCTGTCCTCTCCCTTCGTCCAATTTTTCAACCCGTAACTCCTAATTGGGGTCAGCCTTTGTATGCAAATGTAACAAATTCTGTGTAGCCCTCAGAGCTGGCTGTCAGATGAGCGCCATACTTAGGGCAGAGATCTTGACTGTAAGAAATTGGTTTTGCTGTCACTTTAAATTGTTAACTGTTATGGTCTACGCCTGTGTAATAATATACTGCTCAAAACATGCATTTCCACCACCTTCACTAGTTAATGTTCTGTGAACCTCGCATCTAAATCCACACACGTTCGCAGATCTGCAGGTGGTGCAAAACGTTTTCGATCAGTTTAGTCTCGCGGTCCTGTCCAAAATGAGAAACACTGACCAACAATTCCCAATCAGCAGTTGGTACTGTAGGGAAGCAGCCTACTCACACCGTATACAATTCACATCTGTCTTTCCAATGTGTGGCAGCCTAGTCTGCTGTAACTAGCTCTGACATCATAAATGTTGCGCAATATTTTAAAAATCAAGTAAATAACCTGAAACATTTCTAGCATGTCAGGAGTAATACTAAATCAATATGTGTTGAATATCAGTTCAATAACTTCAAGCATTTTCGAAATTTGGATGTTTTTCTGTAAAAGTCATTGGCGCAACAGAAAAGAGCTAGAAACTTAAAAATTTATATTTAGATTCCTTTTGCATAATAATTTAGTAGAAACAGTATTCTGAATCTCACAAATTAAAATTTTAGTAGAATTTCATGATTTTCTGGTTTTTGTCTTAGAAATTAAGAAATCAAGATAGATTAAGTTGGCGAATAAATAAGGCTAGGATGTTTAAATTTAAGTAGAAGGGAGATCCGCTATAATCATAAAGATGTGAGAAGTTTCAACATAATAACTATAAAACTATAGCGATAGCGTATCTCCAAAGGGCAAGTTCAGAGCTCGTCTACTGCGTGAAGTGTAAATAAATTAATTCTCTCGCCTAAAATATTTTACTTAGCCACGTCAGACTTTTATTATGATTAACTACCTGTGTGCTGATAGCATATTTAAATTGAGAGCTTCATCGGCCATCAGCGAAGGAAGCTATGATTTATTCGATAACTTAAAGTGGTGCATTACTAGCCCAGCGGCTAGTCGAAAGTGCAGATTTGATCAGGCAGGCCCCAGTTCTCTCCAGACACTGATTAGCGCACCACCTGTGCCAGGAGTCGCGTCACGTCGGTATCATTGCTATAAACAGCCTCGGATGCCGTAATAAGTTACTCGGGATACGCGTAACCATGAAATCGTTTTCGAGTGAAGTGTTAATTCTGGGATGACTTTAATGATCTATCTTCAGTTTGAGTATGTCGTATTTTCACGGGCCGCTGCGGGACAGACATTCCACCATTATTTAGCGTGGCGTTTGATGAACATTATCATCAAATTATGGCGAGCATTCACTTAAACATTTAATTTGAACAGTTATAGATGCGTCAGCGCATTAGACTATGAACTGCTCTGGTAGTTGGATTGTGTGGATTCTTTTTGGTCTGTGACTTTCAGAATATAGTGAACATTTTAGAGAGAATGGTTTTTGATTATGAATCCCAGACAATCTCCTAATTCCTCAGAGCTATAAGCTGTAGCTATAAATGTATTTCTCAGATGAAAGGGGCACTAGGAATTCTAATTACAGACTTCACGTTTTGCTAATCACTTTCTGGTTGCCAATATTATAGTTAGAGAGCCAGTGTTGAGAACGGCAAACAACACAGCAATAAATACAAAACATTTAATAACAATTATTCACCCGGCCACCCCACAGTACGCCTGACCTTGCTAGCCGTTACGACAATGTCCTTCGCTTTCTACGAACATTCCAACATCTAAGCAAAAAAAAAAAAAAAAAAACGTGGTAACCTAAATGTCCGAACACCATGCCTTCCAGCCGTAACTACATCTCTATGCATTGTTGCTCTGGTAACGAGCATCAAACGTGTACAGTGAAGCTAGTGATTTTTCTCCATTTTTCTACACAGAGATAAAGACACACACATTTCATTCGCAGTTTCGAAGTGATATGATTGAAGGTTACAATTATTTTACTTCATGTATTTGTCATAAATATCCTAGCTCAATATTGATTGTTCTCAGTGGTTCATCGAAGAACGTAAATGTAATATTATATTCTCACATTTCTCAGTGCTAGCTTTATAGGAAAGAGGGTGGGGGGGAGCTATGGGTAACCGAAAGTATTTGCAAAGAGATGTCAGTTATTTCCGATACAATGGAAATGCTTTTGAGTTAAAGGGGGCTCCAAATCCCAATACAAAAGCGACAGAACCCTGGAATGCTCAGAACTCGGTTGAATATCAGGGGCAAACAGGTCAGCCCCAAGGATTCAAGCACGAGAAAGCGAAGAAATGTTCCAGAAATAATTAACAACGGTCGGTGAATAAACATCCCCTACTAGTACAACAAGACGATTAAAGGTTGAACTGAAAAAAGGTGTCGATAATCGCTACAAATGGCTCTGAGCACTATGGGACTTAAGTTCTGTGGTCATCAGTCCCCTAGAACTTAGAACTACTTAAACCTAACTAACCTAAGGACATCACACACAGCCATGCCCGAGGCAGGATTCGAACTCGCGACCGTAGTTGCCGCGCGGTTCCAAACTGTAGCGCTGAGAACCGCTCGGCCACTCCGGCCGGCTGATAATCACTACATAACAAAATAAGTTAAACTAATACAGAAAGGCCTAAACTACTCACATATAACATCGTATCGAGAAGTAAAATGGAATAAATCTCGTAAGCTTCAAGAAAACTAGTACTTGGACCCATGCGTTTTA
Source organism: Schistocerca piceifrons (assembly GCF_021461385.2). Classification (NCBI taxonomy): domain Eukaryota; kingdom Metazoa; phylum Arthropoda; class Insecta; order Orthoptera; family Acrididae; genus Schistocerca; species Schistocerca piceifrons. The sequence continues at coordinate 785,452,133 of NC_060140.1, read as the reverse complement.
GCTAGGTGTAGTGTTGCAAGAAAATGCCTCCATAACCCTTTGCAGCCTGTCCTGACAGGCATAATGACAGTGTACTCAGATCATCCTTTTATTCCACAGAAAGAGAAAGTCCACTACTATTGCAGCATCGGAAAAGTGAGACGTATATTCCGAAACATTGCTATATAGCATTTTATTATTAAGTTAATAATCGCTGACACGCACTGCGTTCACATTTCAGTATGAAAATCTTAATCAATTTGACTAGTTACAAATTTATGTGTCATAGGAATACATAATACATTCATGGTTTGACACTGCTTTGTTTAGTGGCCACGTTTCTCATAGCCAACCCTGAAATAGTGGTTAAACAAGCACTTAATCAGTTGTGGCAGTTATTGCTTGGATAATATCTTTCATGCTAAAAACAGCTCTGAGCTTGCTATGGCATTACAGATATTTTAATCCAGAAGTTTCGTACGCACTGAGTAATTATCCAGACTCATTATCTCAATTCGTTATCCTGGGTCGTAGACGCGGTATTATTGTTGCGGACCGTTTGTGGATAACTCTTTTTCACCCTGCAACACGAAAGAACTGAAGCGGAAACCGAATTTTCAGTTATCTTTTGGGACTTGCGAGGGGTTTTTCTTTTCTCTATGCCATGTTTCTCATGTAATTTCATAAAAAAATTGCTATATTATAACCGAACATTAATGCTTGCAGTGAAATGGTTATCTTTCCGTTATTAGTCATAGTTTTTACGATGTTTATAAATGAAGTTCCATAACTTAGTGAAGGTAATTTGACGAATTTGTAGTGAAGAATGACTTCACTGCCTATTTCACGTTTTGTACACTTAAGGTCATGTGTTGCAGCACACCAGCTGATGGTAACATACGGAAGTAATTGTTTATCGTATTAAGAAAGCTGTATCTTTCCAGTGACTAGTAAATGGATTGTATGTGTTGGTAAAACACCGTACATAATATGTTTCTGCACAACATGCAGAGTTCAGCGTGACAGTTCACTATACATAAACAGTTCAACATACTGAAACAAGGTTTTCAGCAAATAAGTTTACGTAAAAAGATGAGTAGTTCTCTGTACAATAAATACTGAGATGTCTTTATCTCTCATAACGTAGAAGTATACGAATGCCATTCGTTAGTATCTGAAATGAAAAGTACAGTGCTCTAATGCAAGTCAACTTGCCGCAAGTACACCAGGAAGTAAAAATATACAGCCGCTTCTTACAAGAAGTTTCAACATACTGCGAGTGCGACTTCATACTTGCCTGTTATACGACCATTGAGAAAATCATTCGTACACAGGAAACGAGATTTGAGTTTTGTGTATTTCATACCAGTTTCATCACAAATGTTACATATTACGGTAGAAACATTGTTCAATTTACTTAGCTTGATTTAACAACGGAAAGTTGAATGTCAAATAAACACAAAAACCCAGTGCTTCACACAGAAGTTCGTAATTTAACAAATATAGTAGTGCACATTATCTTTACTGATAATATTTTATTTACTGCGTGAGTTTCCTTCTAATGTATCATGAGTTGCAGTTGATATGGTATGAACAGTGCAAGTTTGTTTGTTATGTCTGATGTTAATGTTCTTCCGTCTACACTGCAGTATTGCAGTAACGTCTGAATTGCATGCTCTTTTGTAATTCACTGTATAGGTGTTCAATAATGTTTACAGTGATTCCTCTTAATTACGACACATGCAGTTAGTGGGTTATAGCGTCATTGTTACATTTAGTTTGTAACTTTTGGTTCCCTTTTTATGTGTAAATCGATCCATGGGTCATGTCAGATATTTATGTACGATTATCACTATTTTGTTATTTTAGGTGTGGTACTGCTTAATGTCACAAAAATCTGTTAAGGAACATTTTGGTGGTAGTAGCACTATAATAACTAGAATGGTTTGTAGCAGCGACACACATAACAGTGACTAGTCTAAGTCTGATAGTAGTAAACCTAGCCCAAGATACTTACAAGAAAGCACAAGCATTGATAAAGCTAAGGTAAACTTTTTATGGTGATCTATGAGTGTTTCTTCCTATGTTTGTGCGATTACACTGCATACACACTATTAACATATTTTGCTTGTTGAAAGCTATTTTTATGTCAGCGTAATGTGTGCGAGATATGTAACTTCGCACGTTCTTATCCTTAAAAATTTCTGATTGAGGCGATGGACATAAAAGTTGTGGCATAGGACTGTCAAAGCATGCACACACCCCAATCTCACATGGAAACACAATGGCTCTACTTCAAGTATACCTGTTTTTGGAACAAAATTTCACCCATCAGAGAAGCGTAAGTTTCCCCGAAGAAATGGAATGTCTTATAAATCGGAACGGTTTGTGTCTCATCCGTGGCTACATTACGAAGAAAAGAGTGGCAGTGTTTTCTGGTACGACTGCATTAGGCCCTTTTACTTAGTGAACGATGGAAGAACACGGAAAGCGATGGATTTTCATAAAGAAGGTTTCTGTAACTGAGAAAAAGCTACAGAAAAGTTCAAGATACACAAGAAGAGCTTTTCAACGAGTGTCTCACAGTTATCAGTAACGAGAAGATAACACATCTGTGATTGCCAAAGTCGCGCGACATCTGCTGACCGATCCGAAGAAAGCTAGAACCGCTTTACCAGTAATTATGTTCACTCAGGTTCCTGGATCGAACAGGAAACGCACTGAGAAGCCATGAAACGGTCTCTGGGAACTTCATGACACTTCGCAATGAGAGGAAGAAATGGTTCAAATGGCTCTGAGCACTATGGGACTTAACATCTTAGGTCATCAGTCCCCTAGAACTTAGAACTACTTAAACCTAACTAACCTAAGAACATCACACATCCATGCCCGAGGCAGGATTCGAACCAGCGACCGTAGCAGTCCCGCGGTTCCGGACTGCAGAGCCTTGAACCGCACGACCACCGCGGCCGGCTAATGAGAGGAAGAACGATGTGCCAGAACTGAAAATATGGCTGAAACTCCGTGACACTTGGTTGCGCCAGCGATACTCACATGATCCAGAGAGAAACTGGGCAATAAATAAAAAATTCCCCATTTTACTGAATTATGACAGATTCAGCGATGGACGTGGCTGGCCAAGAGCGACCAAACTTTGTGTACGTTGTGTTGACCCTAAGACGCTCGAAATAAAAGAACTTTTTCTCGGCTGATATAATCCAGCGAACTCCAATGCGCAAACGCTGGAAACTAACATTAATGACATACTTCTAAGAATGACACTACAAATTGAGTTACTAAGGGGCCACGTTTCCGATAGTGCAGCCAATACGTCTGGGCGGAACAAAGGTGTGAAGGAAATACTTCTTCAAGACCAGAGAAAGAATTGTTATATCCACTGCAATAATCATTGTTCGGATCTGGCACCACAATAAGTTTCAAAAAGCTGTGATCCATTGTGCGATGTACTGGCAACTGTGAAATACGTCTCAAATTTAACTCTAGAATCTGCAAACAGGAAAAAAATTGTATGTAGTAGTTGTGCTACCATCTGGTGCCGATAAGATGAACCTTAACCCAAAAGCTCAACGACTGATTCCAATGTGTCCCTCCCGATGGGCTGTAAGAGTAAAATCTTTGCCACGTTTCAGCGTAAACTATGAGCGGGTCCAGGTAACAGTTACCGAAATTTTGAATGTACCAAGCTCAGTCAGAGACGAAAGAAGGTCAGTCTGTGGGGGTATGCGAAGCGGCTCGGAAAGTTTGAAACTATTTTTTATATAACAGTAGCAACTGAAGTTTTTGGACTATGCGAGGAACAAGCCAGATCCATAGAGAATCCAAATTTTAATGCAGGAACAAGCCAGATCCATAGAGAATCCAAATTTTAATGCAGCTGCGATGAAACATTCTGTGAGAGGAAGTGGCCAGATCCGTACAGAATCCTAATTTTAATGCAGCTGGAGTGAAACATTCTCTAGAGGTTTTTAAATTAGTTCTTGCAAATCTTAGAACTACGGACGCATTTGGTATGTATTATTCTAAAAACGTAAATATAAAATACCAGTGAAGTTGCAACACACAGAAACATCGTTTGTTCCCAAGAAATTGTCTCAAGAACGAAAATTTAGGAAAGATTTCTTTGAAATTCTTGATCTCCTTCTGAATGGGACTGATGGAATGTTAAACCAAGAGGATCTAAAGCGACTATCCCATCTTGAAGAGTTACTTATTACTCCTCCAAAACACGTCTTCCATCTACACGACGTTTGGAAGAATTACTTTGAACACGTACAACCTGTACTGGTTTCGTGCAGAGCTCGAAATTCTGCGAACCATTACCACTGGTATACAATCATTTAATGTATGCTCTATTGAAAGAAAACTTATTGCTCAACCTGATACGGTTAAAATCTCTTTCAGGAAGTTAATCGCCTCATCATTCTGATTCTGGCGGTTCCAATATCGTCAACATCCTCTGAGAGTACATTCAGCGCCTTGAGACGAGTTAAAACTTACCTCAGATCAACCATGACTCAGTCGAGACTAACCCATCTACTCCTCCTGAATGTTCCTCAAGAGAGGGCTGGAAAGATTAATCATAAGGATGTCATGAAAGGATTTGTTTCCCGAACTTCAAAAAATTGTCTCTGACCACTGTGGAACTAGACTTCTAAGGTCATCAGTCCCCTAGAACTTAGAACTACCTAAACCTAACTAAACTAAGGACACCACACACATCCATGCCCGAGGCAGGATTCGAACCTGCGACCGTAGTGGTCGCGCTCTTCCAGACTGTAGCGCCTAGAACCGCTCGGCTACCCCGGCCGGCTGTTTCCCGAACTGTCGTGAGGAAAACTACATTTGGAAATTGTACGTTAAAGATTTTAGTCTAAATTAAAACAAAGTAGATGCCTTCTTCTTTTTCAAACAAACTGTGTTTTTCTTTTTGTCGTTAAAAGGTGACGCAAAGAGTTTGTAAAATAGTAATAATAACATAAGCTTTCTCTCTGGCCGATTGACATTGCAGTCTACAGTAAATATAAACTCCTTTTCGTAAATGGTCTCAAAACAAAGTATTCCAACATAAATGATGTCTTTCAGAAATTAAAGAAATGAAATTGTTTTAAAGAGCACGACCTATAAAACTGGATCCACATTAGTATTAACGAGTTATTTCTCGCTGTAGAACACCATAGCGCTGATTATCTAACACAGCTTCCCACACTATCGGTATGTATGTGTTCTTAACGGTTTTGCTGAAATCAGTAGATGGGTTTGCTGGTTTGCTGCCCCCCCCCCCCCCCCCCAATCCCCTCTAAAGATATAGTTGGTGCTCCACTGTACCCTTGAGTGTCTGGAATTTCTGCAGGGCAACTGGCATACAGTCACCGTTCTTGGAGAGGGCTGTACCGATAGCAAGCGACTCTTCATGAAGGCAAGTCATGTTGGGTGTGTAAGACGCAAACAGAGGAACAGAAGTGCGCCACGCGTCTGTTGGTGTACATATTCTGACGCTTACACCGTCACTTTCTTTTCTTTTTTTTTACCTTTACATTTCCCACTACGTCAGCAATACGCTGTTCAAATTTGACGTCGTTCTGAGCAGCGGATCTCTTTCTACAGCGTTGTGAAACTGCTACGTAGTTGTGTTGGTGTGACCCCCTATTGCAATCCCGTGTTTTGCTGCCTGCATGTTGTAGTTTCGTGACTGAGTTACGCTGCACTTACAGTACGTACAGCCACAGTGTAGCGAGCGTACGCGTATGTGCAGCCCGTCCCCACAAAGTTTGCAGCAGCGCGGAGCGGGCACCAGTGTCTAAACTCGGGCCGGCCGGCCATTGTTTCATCAAAGGCTCGTTTCCGGCGGCGGTGGCCGAGTATCAAAGTCTCGTCTCGTCTGGGCAGCGCCGTCTGTGCCGCTTCCCGAGGACATTCGCCTGCAGCCAGGCGGGCACGTTAGCGGACAGCGCTGTTGCTTCTAATCTCTCAAACCCGTAGGAAGCTCTCAGTAATGTGACGGAGCATGCTGAGTGTTTTATGCTTCCGAATGGAAGCCTCGTTACCTGCCCCAGAAGCTGTGATACAATGCTCATTACTACTGTCGATTGCACGTATTCTGGAGCGTTTGGAAACAGTGTACATAGTTTCGGTAATTGTCCCGTTACGCACATAGTATCAGAGCAGTACAGAGATAAATGCGGATAATATTTCGAAACAAAACGTAGGTCCTGTTGTTACAATTTACATGAAAATGTTCTCCTCCGAGTTTTTGTCTGCTCATTTCTTTTTTCATAGTACCTGAGTAACCAGCGTTACATGGGTAAGTATTCATTTAAATATTGTGCTAGTCCATCTCCTCTATCTTCCTGTCTCTGTGTATTTACTCTTTCCCACATCTCTCTCCGTCCTCTACACCCACTCTTTCTGTCCTCTCTTTGTCCATTTCCTCCTCTTTCCTTTTTACGTCCTCCTCTTCCCTCTCTGTCCAAATCCTCCTCTTCTCTGTCTCTGTCCTTTCACTCCTTCCCTTTCTCTTTCAATCTCCTTCTCTTTCCATTCTCTGTCCATCTCCTCCCCTCCTATCTCTCTGTCCATTTCCCACTCTCCTCTATCTCTGTCGCTCTCCTGTGTTCATTTCATACTCCACCATCTCTGTCTGCCCATCTCCTCCTTTCTGCTTCTCTATCCAGCTATGCTCCCTCCCATGTAGGAGGCTGTTGGTTTTTACACACACAGAATTTGTTTCCAGATCATGAATAGTACACTGACGGAAAAAGTCACAACAACGAAAAGTAATTAATGTAGAGCAATGAAATTTCGGGAATAAATTTGTCTAGGTAACGCATTAATGGGAAAGGAATAGGGGAAAGAAATACAGTAGAAGAAGAATGGGTAGCTTTGAGGAATGAAGTAGTAAAGGCAGCAGAGGATCAAGTAGGTAAAAAGATGAGGGCTAGTAGAAATCCTTGGGTAACAGAAGAAATATTGAATTTAATTGATGAAAGGAGAAAATATAAAAATGCGGTAAATGAAGCAGGCAAAAAGGAATACAAACGTCTCAAAAATGAGATCGACAGGAAGTGCAAAATGGCTGAGCAGGGATGGCTAGAGGACAAATGTAAGGATGTAGAGGCTTATCGCACTAGGGGTAAGATATATACGGCCTACAGGAAAATTAAAGAGACCTTTGGAGATAAGAGAACCACTTGTATGAACATCAATAGCTCAGATGGAAACCCAGTTCTAAGCAAAGAAGCGAAAGCAGAAAGGTGGAAGGAGTATATAGAGGGTCTATGCAAGGGCGATGTACTTGAGGACAATATTATGGAAATGGAAGAGGATGTAGATGAAGATGAAATGGGAGATACGATACTGCGTGAAGAGTTTGACAGAGCACTGAAAGACCTGAGTCGAAACAAGGCCCCCGGAGTAGACAACATTCCATTGGAACTACTGACGGCCTTGGGAGAGCCAGTCCTGACAAAACTCTACCATCTGGTGCGCAAGATGTATGAAACAGGCGAAATACCCTCAGACTTCAAGAAGAATATAATAATTCCAATCCCAAAGAAAGCAGGTGTTGACAGATGTGAGAATTACCGAACAATCAGTTTAATAAGCCACAGCTGCAAAATACTAACACGAATTCTTTACAGACGAATGGAAAAACTAGTAGAAGCCGACCTCGGGGAAGATCAGTTTGGATTCCGCAGAAATACTGGAACACGTGAGGCAATACTGACCTTACGACTTATCTTAGAAGAAAGATTAAGGAAAGGCAAACCTACGTTTCTAGCATTTGTAGTCTTAGAGAAAGCTTTTGGCAATGTTGACTGGAATACTCTCTTTCAAATTCTAAAGGTGTCAGGGGTAAAATACAGGGAGCGAAAGGCTATTTACAATTTGTACAGAAACCAGATGGCAGTTATAAGAGTCGAGGGACATGAAAGGGAAGCAGTGGTTGGGAAGGGAGTAAGACAGGGTTGTAGCCTCTCCCCGATGTTATTCAATCTGTATATTGAGCAAGCAGTAAAGGAAACAAAAGAAAAATTCGGAATAGGTATTAATATCCATGGAGAAGGAATAAAGACTTTGAGGTTCGCCGATGACATTGTAAATCTGTCAGAGACAGCAAAGGACTTGGAAGAGCAGTTGAACGGAATGGATGGTGTCTTGAAGGGAGGATATAAGATGAACATCAACAAAAGCAAAACGAGGATAATGGAATGTAGTCGAATTAAGTCGGGTGATGTTGAGGGTATTAGATTAGGAAATGAGACACTTAAAGTAGTAAAGGAGTTTTGCTATTTGGGGAGCAAAATAACTGATGATGGTCGAAGTAGAGAGGATATTAAATGTAGACTGGCAATGGCAAGGAAAGCGTTTCTGAAGAAGAGAAATTTGTTAACTTCGAGTATAGATTTAAGTGTCAGGAAGTCATTTCTGAAAGTATTTGTATGGAGTGTAGCCATGTATGGAAGTGAAACATGGACAGTAAATAGTTGGGACATGATGAGAATAGAAGCTTTCGAAATGTGGTGCTACAGAAGAATGCTGAAGATTAGATGGGTAGATCACATAACTAATGCGGAGGTACTGAATAGGATTGGGGAGAAGAGGACATGTTCTGAGGCATCAAGGGAACACCAATTTAGTATTGGAGGACAGCTTGGAGGGTAAAAATCGTAGGGGGAGACCAAGAGATGAATACACTAAGCAGATTCAGAAGGATGTAGCTTGCAGTAGGTACTGGGAGATGAAGAAGCTTGCACAGGATAGAGTAGCATGGAGAGCTGCATCAAACCAGTCTCAGGACTGAAGACCACAACATCAACAACTCATTAAAGTGTTTAATATTGGAAGATCACGGATTAATGTAAGCGCGAAATAAGGCATCGTAGATTTAAAATGCTGGTACATTAATAACCGGTGTAACCTCCAGAATGTTCAATACAAGCCTGAAAACGTGCATACGTTGCGTTTTACAGGTGCGTGATGTCAGTTTGTGGGATGGAGTTCCATGTCTATGCAGGCGTGGTTGACGCAGTTTGTGGATGACATTGGAGTTTTCGTCGGTCGACGTTCCATATGTGCTCAACTGGAGAAAGATCTGATGTCTAGAAGGCCAAGCCAATATGCCGACAATCTGTAGAGTGGTACGGGGTGTGAGCGTTATGCGTGAGTATGGTATGGGTATTCACGTGTCTTGCGCTAAATTGCTTTTTCTGCCGACATCCCAAGCCTTTAACTGATACGTGGTTCTTACCACACAGTGATTCTTTCCAGACAATGATTGACATCTTTGACCGAACATACATACATACATACATGCATACAGGGCCGTCTATAACTTATTGGATGCCCTGGGTAAATTAGGATAATGGGACCCCTATGACCTTGACAGAGCACTATTTTGTTAGAATGGCCAAAGAAAGTAGATAAGCGAGGTTCCAGATATAGTTTTATTTCTTTATAGTCTTATTAAATGAATAGATAATATAACATAATCCACAAAAGTAACTCTTTTAGCAGTCACAGTTTAGTGCTTAAAAATCTGTGTTGACAGAAGAGGTATCCTTCTAGATTTGAGACGATCAATATCGTTAACCACTTCTTCAAAAATCTATGGACATCAGCGATAAACTGGTTAATCTCTCTTGAAGCACTGTACTCTTCATTTGTTTTCTTATTCTTTTCAATTTGAAGAAGGATCGTTCCGCATCATGCTTAAAAGATCCTCAATGCGATTTCTACATTTGGAAATTTGTGTTGAATTTTGTTTTCTTTCAAAGTTGATATATTTCAATATACTATTAGTTTCCGATTTTTACTATGAAAAGTTTTCAAGTATTCCGTCAAATGCAGACATTCCGTTTCAAACTCATGCTCGTTAACGTCTTCATAATGAATTTCAGAAAATTCTTTGCAACTTTGTGTCAGCTCTTCGGAATTTGGAGTTTTCAAGTGAAAAAATAGACCACAACTTTGACTAATGTTCTCATACGAACTGAAACGCTGTTTTAGGTGAACGCTCAATTTTGGGAAGAAAGGTTCCTACTCTGAATTTCTCTTTTCCATTCCGTTGGACTGCCGGTGCAGAGCCATCCAAAAATTTGGCGCGAGCTTCTACCATTTGTTCTTTGAGGTAGGTCCATGTAATCAGATTCCAGTTTCTTTCTTTGGCGGACGATTTGAAGACATCAAATTTATCCCTGAGGTTAATGGTACAATCATGAAGTGAAGCGGACAAATTAATTGCAACGCTCAATTTATTGTTTATTTCTGAAGACAATTAATTGTTTTGTCTATTCTTTCCAACAAAGAGCTCAGAATATCCGTTTTTATAATAAATTCTAGCTTTCCCATTTTTCTAGTTTCTGTTGCCTATTCTGTGACTTCTGCACTGGGCATCAAAGTCTCTATAAATTTTTTATGACCTACATGCATGACGCTTACTGCATCAGCTCGGGATGACCATCTGGGGCAAATTCGCATTTCTCCTCGATTCTTGCTTGTTGACCAGTAAACTTTCCCCACATATTTGAAGCATTGCCGTAAGTTTGTCTTCTGCAATCTTGTATGGGATTATCATGATTCTGCAAAAAATTCAAGATTGTTTCTGCCGAATACCCAGATTTATGACCTGTATTAGATATAAATATCAGGAAACTTTCAACAGCAACCTGGTCTTTTACGTGCCGAATGTAAAAGTTGGTTGGTCAACATGAGACAGATCGGGCGTACTGTCAACGCTAATGGAAAAATATTTCGCTAATTTTGTAAGGTGTCAGGCAAATCCAACACCTTCCATGAAAACCCTGACATGATAAGCAAATTCAGTAGTATGTCACATATCTCCGAATAAATCGTGACATTAAATTAACCAAAGTAATACGAGTAACGAGTGAGCAAATGGAATACCACAGACTAACACAAGAATGCCTAAATGCATGTCATACCTTCCCACCGTGAGACAGACGCGGTTCCGAGGGGAGAAACGAGAACAGAAGCCGAGAGCAGAACCGTGTTAAGCTGGAAAGCCCTACGATAAGGGACGGACGGACACCCACGTCGCCAGCTAACCGCTAGGACCGCACCACCCGCAAGTTTTAGCGTGAGACTTTTTCGCGTCTCTGTTACGTTAGGACCACTCCCCAGCCCATGTTAAAAGATAGAGCCCTCCAGAAGAACGGTATAGATCTTACGATAACGCTAAAAGGACCACACAAGCTGCAAGTTTTAGCGTGAGAGTTTTTCGTATCTCTGTTATGTTGCAAACTTTAAAAACATTGCCCCACCACGAAAAGTATAACATTTCTCATTGGATAGACAGAATTTTGTAGGCGGAGCTTAAGGTTAACATTGAGCCCTGATTGGTCAGATGAAAACACAGCCAGATAGTTTTCTTTTTTAAACCAACTTCGGTAAATTGTAGTAAGGAGGAGTTAGGAGGGAGTTGCTTCCGAGACGGTGAGGTCAGCAGAGCTGTGCTGCCCACCGCCCCCTGACGAACACCGACAAGGTAATGAACGCACGCGATGCCGCATTTTTGAGCGCATAAGGCTTCACTCAGAACTGCAGTAGTCTCATCTGTTACATCCCCTTTTTGCGTAATACTGGTGTCGATCGCCAATTAAAGCTCATGGTGTTCACATTTGCCACTTGAAATAAAAATCTGAAACGCGATGATTGTTCTGTTATATAGTTATTGAGAAGCCACATCAGCCACTGTAATTTACGACAAGTTAGATAAGTAATTAAATATAATAGGGGGTCACTGTAGACCATTTTGATAGTTTTCTCTCTTGTGAAACTTAATTTAAACCTGGATTATAGATGTGATATGGCATAGGTCATCCTTTGATCCATTGTAGAACTTGGAAACCCATTCAGGGAATATTCGTTCACATTTTTGTTGAACGCAGTTGGTTTTTACCATCCTGTATTAAAACATTTCCTTTTATCAATAGTGCAATTTATAAACGATGGTTAGTGAGTAGAATAAAATTTCCAATGGTAAACGTAACTGCTTTTTCGACGTTATTTTACCAGCTAACTACAAATAGGAAAGCCTTGAACCCCTTCCACTAAATTTAGTTAGTATTAAGATTCCTTTACAGAGAGTGCAGTGGAGCTGATGCTGAAATCATTAAGTATTTTGTTATATCATCGCTAGTCTCACTGAACTCTTCTGGATTCTACATGTCATGTGTGGTCTGACGTCTCCTTACAAGCAACAGGTCCCAGGTTCAAACTAGTCAATTCACTAAAAAAAAAATTCCAGGATTCCCAAATTTTTTTATGTGATCTGCAAGGAATGGATCAAATTCACTCAATACTTCCACACATCCCAAATAATTTCCGTTGTTGAGAGATCCTAGGATTTCATTGTCACCACGAAATGGGAGCCCTCTCGATGCCAAAAATTTTACAACAGCTATAGTCATTTAAGTACATTTCTCAGTAATCCATTCCTTTTTGATGTTGAGATAATGGGTTTATATCTCTTCTAGAGGACGTGGGTTGCAAGTGTTACTCTGAGATGAAGAGGTTAACACAGGAGAGCAATTCGTGTCGGGCCGTATCAAACCAGTGAGAAGACTGATGACCCAAAAAAAAAAAAATCTATTCTACCGACAGCTTTACTTCGTGCCAGATAAGTCATCATAGATTGTCTATATGTTCGGCTATTTTCATGTGTCACAGTTATGTGATTAATGTGGTTCCAATCATTAGATCCTCTCGGAGAGCATAAATTTACATCAGAAAGGTTAAATAAGCAGCATGAAAAACAAAATTCAATCTTTCGTAGGCGAGTACAAGGACCATTTTCTTTAGAAGCTTTCATTGTTCCTTAATTTGCGAATAAACAATGCTTTGTTGAAATACCTAGTTATTGATTTTTTACAGTCTTTGTAGGTTCTGAATACCTCGGAAAAGTCAGAATCTTTATCTGAAAATATACAGGTCCCTTACCAACCAAAATTTCACGATTTATTTCTGTAAAACGTTCATGAAAATCATCAGCGGAATCGTGTGATATTTCTTCTGGGTTGAAAAACAGTTGTCAGTGTTGTTGAAGTCATCGAAGTTGTTACACTTTCGTCAAAGGGAAGGTCGCTTTCCGACTGAAATTCTTTTCCTACATTGGTTAAAAAATGTCGTGCGACTATGGCCTTCCGTCGGGTAGACCTTTCGCCGGGTGCAATTCTTTCGATTTGAAGACACTTCGGCGACTTGCGCGTCGATGGGAATGAAATGATGATGATGATCAGGACAACACAACATCCAGTCCCTGAGCGGAGGAAATTGAACCCGGGCCCTTAGGATTGAAATTCTGTGGCGCTGACCACTCCGCTACCGGGGGCGGACTCCTTAATTGGTAGAAATCTGAAATTGATGTAGAACATGAACATTCAGAAATATCCGAAATTTGTGATCGGCGCTACTCATCATGTGGAAGACTTATTATTTGACTGCTACTTATAGAAGTTGCTCCGGTAGTGGTAGTAAGATATGTCGTTAATTTTGGTAACCTTTCAATTACAGCTTTTTTCATTTTTGCAGACCCACTAGGTTATGACTATTTCGACATTTTATAATTCGGTATTTATTTTTACACCGAAAATAGTCGCTAACACAAAACAAAACAAGCTAAAGACAATTTCTTCAAAGCATACCTCAGAGTATAATCTGTAACAACTACAAACAAAACAAACGCCACAACACCGCAGACAAATACAGGGGAACTCCCGATCGTCGAATCGGTTCATTTAAGTCAGTCGGTCACGTTTAATTTTACGTCACTATTCGCTCCGTGCAGAACTGCGCGCTGCTCAAAGCTAATAAACAAGTAGGTATTGTAGTCAGTCATTATCGTTCCAGTTTTTCGAAATAAATTTGTTTTTCGGTATTAAATATCGGTTATAGTTCGGTGATCTGTCAGGAACTAGAGAGCCCCTATCGATCGCTGACCCCTGGACACGTGACCAGAGTGCCCAGTGGGAAAGAGGGGCATGCATACATACATACATACGTATGTATATACGAAGAAAGATTTTTGTAATGTTTTCAGAAAGCACGTTCAACTCACCCATATACATGAAAATAGCAGCATACTTAAAAACAATGCAACCGCGATACACGTAGTAGTCACAACACGCACGGAAGACTTTTGAAACAATCGTGAAGTGCTAGGCTTAAATTCATATGTGATCGCACTCATACGAAGTCCGAAAACGGCGACAACGGTTTCTATCGAGGAAGTGCCCATTTTGGCACTGGACAACGGGCGTAAAGATGTGTGTGAAATAATGCAACAAATAATAGTTTACAGACACTGTCTCAGCTGTCGGAAGTCGATGATTGATGTGTGAAATGATTGATTTTTAGCAACATATGGCCTTCCAAAGTTTTTGTTTGTCTTTTCACCTACCATTTACTACTTTTCTATTACATGTGTAGAAGTTAAATCGATCACAGTTCACTCACTCTTTCCCAGTGTTATGGCGACATAACGCTGAAAGGAAATCGCTTTTCTCAGCAGAAAAGTCTCCGCAACCATTGTTATTTTGTTGAAAAGCGTCTACTCCATAGCAAAACATAATGTCTAAAATCTGACGGGAGGTTTAATGAGAGTAAATTCATTTCTGAATGCGTTAATGCCTTCTGCTAGCCTGCTTTTACAAAATTATGTCAGAAACTGTGCAAGTCTAACACCCACCGTCCTAAACACCATGAAGAAGATGGAAACTATAGGACATGTTAGCCATTTCGCCGCATAAAACAAGTATTTTAACTGAAACGTGACACAAAACCGTGACAAAAATAAGTCTTACTGGAAAGAAATGACTTGTATAGCAATAGTAATAATGACTGGACTTCATTAAAGACATAGATTGCAGGCTCGACTTATACGTTGAAATGCATTAACAATGGCCCGCTTGTGGCGCGTAGTCGTTGCTTCACCGAACCTACGTATTTAACTGCCTGAAAAAATACAAAACGCTTTATCATTTGTAGAGAAAAGGAATATGCTCCGTAGTATCAAATAAGAGAATATCTAGAGTAAAAGTAATTATTCTAACTTCCCGGCAGACTAAAACTTTGTGCCGGACTGAGACTCGATCTCTCTAATTTGGTCTTCCGCGAGCAAGTTCTCTACCAACGGAAATATCCAAGGACGACTCACTGCCCCTCCCCACACCTTCACATCTGGCAGTTCCCCATACTCCCCCCCCCCCTGAACTTTCCAGTCTTCACGGAAGCTCTTCGGCTCCCAGGGCTGTTGCCAAGTCATGTCTCTGCCTATATACATTCTTGCAGTAGTGCTAGCAAAGTTTCGCTGGAGAGAACCTGTGAAGTTTGGAAGGTAGGAGATGAGGAAATGGAGAAAGTAAAGGTGCCAGGTCGTGCTTGGGTAGCTCAGAATGAAGCGCTCCGGGGAACTCATGGACTTGGAACGTGGTCGGGTGAAAGGGTGTCACTTGCGTTATCTTCTGTACTCTAGATTTTCACACTTCTAAACATCCCTTGGTCCACTCATTCCGATGTGATAGTAAAGTGGACACGTGAAGCGACACGTACAGCACAAAAGCGTACAGGCCGACCTCGTCTGTTAACTGACAGAGACCGCCGACAGTTGAAGAAGGTCGTAATGTGTAATAGGCAGACATCTATCCAGGTCATCACACAGGAATTCCAGACCACATCAGGATCCACTGCAAGTACTACGACAGTTAGGCGGGAGGTAAGAAAACTTGGATTTTATGGTGTAGCGGCTGCCACACATCACAATGCCAAACGACGCCTCGCTTGGTGTAAGGAACGTAAACATTGGACGATTGAACAGGGGAAAAACGTTGTGTGGAGTGACGAATCACGCTACACAATGTTACGATCCGACGGCGGGGTGTGGTTATGGCCAATGCCCGGTGAACGTCATTTGCCAACGTGTGTAATGCCACCAGTAAACTTCGGAGGCGGTGGTGTTATGGTTTGCTCGTGTATTTCATGGAACGGGCTTGCACCCCTTGTTGTTTTGCGTGGGACTATCACAGCACAAGCCTACACTAATGTTCTAAGCACCTCCTTGCTTCCCACTGTTGAAGGGCAATCCGGGGATGGCGATTGCATCTTTCAACAAGTTCGAGCACCTGTTCATAATGCATGGCATGTGGTGGAGTAGTTACTTGACAATAACATCCCTGTAATGGACTGGCCGCCACACAGTCCTGACGTGAAAGTTATGGACCACAGTTGGGACGTTTTAGAAAGCCGATTTCGTGCCAGGCCTCACCGAGCGACATCGATACCTCTCCTCAGTGCAGCACTCCGTGAAGAATGGGCTGCCATTCCCCAAGAAATCTTCCAGCACCTGACTGAACGTATGTATGCAAGAGTGAATGCTGTCATCAGTGCTAAGGCTGGACCAACACCATATTGAAATCCAGCATTACCGGTGGTGGGCGCCACGAATTTGTAAGTCATTTTCAGTCAGGTGTACGGATACTTTTGATCACATGGTGTAGTTCTCTTGAGATTCATGACTGGTTAGTAGATACAACAACATCTACATAGATACTCCGCAAGCCACAATACGGCGCGTGGCGGCAGGTACCCTGTACTATTACTTGTTACTTCCCCTCCCACTCACAAACAGAGCGAGGGAAAAACGACAATCTGTTGTACCCTCCCCACAAAAATAATGAATAATAATTGATCATTAAACCCACAATAATATTAATCAAATAATGAACCATGAACCGAATGTAACATCTCAACAGATATAATTAAACCTGATAAATTTTATAAGGGCAGCAGCGCTCACCTTCGGCCCTGTGAAATAATTAAACCTGATAAATTTTATAAGGACAGCAGCGCTGACCTTCGGCCCTGTATTCTGAATAACAAAAGCAAAATTCTTACCTCAATAAAAACTGTATCTATATCTGCTCTTATTTATCGACACAGCTTCGTGTAATGCTGGCGTATATACAAATTTATTTTTATTCTTAGAAGGAATGCATAGGAAACATTCTTTAAATTGAAATGAATGTTTCTCTTTAAAAGAGTTACTTTATAAAAAATTATTATTGGGGCAGTTTTTGAACAAATTAATTTCAATTAACATACATTACTAGATGTGGTCAATGCTGCGTCTTTACCTTCTACAACAATACATATCGTCCCGAATCGTGACCAGAGTGGCGAGAAGAGCACGCCGCCGACGCATGCCAACTTCTGCTCAGTACAACCGTCCACTCGCTACTACTGTCGACTGACTACTACTACAGGCAGAGTACAACTGCTCCTGCCGACTCGCTACATGGTACTGACGACTCGCGCGGTCAAGCGCAGACAAGCAACGATAAATAACTCTCTGGTCAGAGACTCTGTCATGCCTCGCCATCGCTGGTAATGAATACATACGTGTTTCACTGTACGCCTCCGAATGAACCCTAATTTCTATTATCATATCTTCGTAGTACCTACGCACGATTTTTGTGGGCGGCAGACATCAGCTTCAAAGGCAGGTTCTCAAAGTTTTCTAAATAGTGTTTCTCAGAAAGAACTTCGCCTTCCCATTTGAGTTCTCCAAGCATCTCCGTAACGCATACTTGTTGTTCGAGCCTACCGGTAACAAATTTAGCAGCCCGCCTCTGAAATGCTTCGATGTCTTCCTTCAATCCGACTTGGTACGGATCCCAAACACCCGAGCAGTACTGAAATGTAGGTCGCACCAGAGTTCTATATGAGGTTTTCTTTTCAGGTAGGCCACTGTTCCGTAAAATTCTCCCAATAAACCGAAGTCGACAATTCGCCTTCCCTACCACAGTTCTCATAAGCTCGTTCCGGTTCATATCGCTTTCCAACGTTACGCCAGATATTTAACCGACTTGACTGTGTCAAGCACGACATTAGTAATACTATATCCGAACATTGCTGGTCGTTGATCCTACACATTCGTATTAACTTACATTTCTCCACATTTAGGGCTAGCTGCCATTTATCACCCAAACTAGAAATTCTCTGTAAGTCATCGTGTATCTTCCTACAGTCACTCAACGTAGACACCTTACATACATCACGGCATCATAAGCAAACAACCACAGATTGCTGCCCACCCTGTTATGTATATAGACAACAACAGCGGTCCTATCACACTCGTCTGGGGCACTCCTGGCGGTACCCTTGTCTCTGATGAAAACTCGCCATCGAGGACAAGTCTTCGAGCCACTCACATATATGTGAATTTTTGCAGTATGTTCTTACCTTCGATAATAGCCTGCAATGGGGATACCGAGTTAAACGCTTTCGGGAAATCTAGAAATGTGGAATCTGCCTGTTGTCCTTTATCCATGTTTCTCCGTATATCATGTGAGAAGAGGACAAGCTCAGTTTCACAAGAGTGATGATTTCTAAAACCATACTGATACGTGCACATAAGCTTCTTAGCTTGAACAAAGTGTATTATACTCGAACTGAGAATATGTTAAAGGATTCTGCAGCAAACAGAAATTAGGGATATTAGTCTGTAATTTTGTGGGTCCGTTCTTTTATTTTTCTAATAAACTGGAGTCAAATATGCTTATTTTCAGCCACTTGGGAGTTTGTGGTGGACGGCGGATTCACCTTAAATCCAAGCTAGGTAAGGGGCCAATGCCGTAGAGTACTTCTTGTATAACCGAACTGGGATTCTATCCGGACTTGGTGATTTATTTGTTTTCAGATCTTTCAGCTGTTTCTCTGTTTTGGTATCACATCGAATGAAGTGCATACGGCTTATTTTGATATAGAACTTCATGCATTTTTTTTTCTTAAATTTGTAAAGGCACTTCGCGTTGATAGATAGTCTGTTCTTTGCGACGGTAGTTAGTTTCTTTTTTCGTCACCGAAATGCTTCGGTTAGCGTAGTTCTGCTTATTAGCGCTGATGTTGGATACAAAAGTTTCCGTGTTTTTATCTCCCACCGGATTACGTCTGTCTTACAAATGGATTACTTTTGCATGGCGACGTTAAGAACATTTGGCTCTAGTTTTGGTCTAGTCAGCATCGGTTTTATGTGTTACAATGGCATTTGTCCCGTTGAAATGCTTGTCGAACGGAACATTCCGCAGCACATTCAGATTCGTGGTTATCGTGTGCATATCTCGTACAGTCGTCAGGTTGGGACGTGTTTTTGTTTGTAATGACAGTCGCCACCATTTTGGATTTTTGTTTTGAAAAACTCTCTCGAACAGCGCAGTAGTTTAACAACTGCTGATCTCTTTCCGTTAAACCATGATTCGGTGTCGGCCAACCCACCTCTAGTGGTACTCCACGGTACTCCACAGGAAGGATCGCGGCTATCTGAGAGTGGCTTTTCCCCCTTTAGGCTCGAAGACGGATGTTGCTCCGGCAGTCTGTCGAGTGCATCCTCTGTCGTTACAAAATAAGCAGCGCCGGACTCAAGATGAAAACAGTTGCGAAGAAGTATATCCTTTGTTCCCCCCCCTCCGGGCGACAAGCGTCTTTGGGCCCACAGAGTTGCGAAGATATTCCTCGCCCTACGAAGGCGCGGTTGCGGAGGCGTCTACTGGGAATTCTTACGGCCTCCGACGCGGCTCCTTCAGAGTCGTCATCTTCTCCGTCATCTCAGTGGTTACAGCGAGTGGAGCCACTGCACTCTCCTGTTTCCTGTCCAGCCACGCTGACGGTGGACCTGCTCCGCTTGCTATGGAGGTTTCGGACTCGCACCTACGTCCACAGGTTTGCTTCCTTATGACTCTGATTTATCACGAGCCAGTACTAATATTGGTGCCGGTCGGTCACACCGAACGTCCCTTCCGCGACGCCCGACTCCACTTTGGCGTGACATGCGTCGAATCGTCGAATTGGCTGAGGGTCATTTGGTTCTCAGCAGGTGTCTGATGCGCATCCAGCCTGATCACGCTGTTGCGCGGAAAAAATCGAAGCGTAAGGAATTTGCAGAGCGACGGACTAGTCCGCCCCTTCATCGAACTCACCATGGATCTTGCCATGGCCGGCTGCTGTAGCCGAGCGGTTCTAGGCACTACAGTCTGCAACCGCGCGACCGCTACGGTCGCAAGTTCGAGTCCTGCCTCGGGCATGGATGTGTTTGATGTGCTTAGTTAGGTTTAAGTAGCTCTAAGTTCTAGGGGACTGATGACCTCAGAAGTTAAGTCCAATAGCGCTCAGAGACATTTTCTGGTCCTGCCATGGACTATGACGCCAAAGCGGCGAAATTGGCTATTTTTTACTTCCCGTTGTCACTTACATGATTCAAGAATACACTTCCGTTTCTTTTAAATGTTAATCACTTGGTGCCTGAGTTTCGTCTTGCCTGTTTGCTACAGTTCATCTACGATTCCTCGGGAGTACACTGTTTTTCTGGGATTTTATGTGTTTCCACTACACTGAGGTTACAGAAGTCATGGGATAACTATATTCTCATATGCGGATGGTGGTAGTATTGGCAGAGCTGTCATTTGTACTCAGGTGATTCAAGGGAAGAGATTTCCGACGTAATTATGGCGGCACGACGGCAATTGACAGACGTTGAACGCTGAATGGTAGCTGAAGTTACAAGCATGCGTCATTACACTTCGGAAATCGTTAGGGAACTAAATATTACACGATCCATAGCGTCAAGAGTAGGCCAAGAATACCATATTTCAGGTATTACCTCTTACCTCGGACAACGCAGTGGCCGACGGCCTGCACTTAAACACCGAGAACCTCGGGATTTGTGAAGAGTTGTTAGAGCCAACAGATAAGTAGCATTGCGTAAAATTATCGCAGACATCAATGTGGGCCGTACGACAAAAATATCCGTTTGGACAGTGCGGTGAAATTTGTCGTTAACGGCCTATAGCAACAGACCACCGAGCCGAGTTACTTTGCTAAAAGCACGACATCGCCTGCATCGTCTCCCCTGAACTCGTGACCGTATTAGTTGAACTAGACAGATACTATTTATCTGACGTTTTACGCGACCAGATTCTCACTGGCGATGTCATTCCTGTTTGTCTTTCAGACCACTGCCGTTTCACGGCCACTATAATCCACACACAAAAAAATATTTTGCATCACCTCGGTTCCGAGAGTTCCGGAACGGGTACATAAATTCAGAATAGAGATCAACATAAACATCTTTTCTGCACTTTTTTATTGCCCATGAAAACCACACATTACACGTTGTACCACCATACAGCGAGATTTTCAGAGGTGATGGTCCAGATTGCTGTACACACTGGTACCTCTAATACCTAGTAGCACGTCCTCTTGCATTGATGCATGTCTGCATTCGTCGTGGCATAGTATCCACAAGTTCATCAAGGCACTGTCGGTCCAGATTGTTCCACTCCTTAAAGGCATTTCGACGTAGATACCTCAGAGTGGTTGGTGATTCACGTCGCCCATAAACAGCCGTTTTCAATTTATCCCAGGCATGTTCGACAGGGTTCATGTCCGGAGAACATGATGGCCACTCTAGTCGAGCGATGTCGTTACCCTGAAGGAAATTCAAAAGATGAGCACGATAGGGCCGCAAATTGTCTTCCATGAAGACGAATGTCTCGTCAACGTTGTGCCGATGTGGTTGCACTATAGGTCGGAAGATGGCATTCACGTATCGTATACAGCCGTTACGGGGCCTCCCACGTCCACCAGCGGCGTACGTCGGCCCAACATAATGCTATCCCAAAACAGCAGGGAACCTCCACTAGGCTGCACTCGCTGTACAGTGTGTCTAAAGCGTTCAGCCTGACCGAGTGCCTCCAAACACGTCTCCGACGACAGTCTGGTTGAAGGCATATGTGACACTCATCGGTGAAGACAACAAGATGCCAATCCTGAGCGGTCCATTCGGCATGTTGTTGGGCCCATCTGTATCGCGGTGCATGGTGTCGTGGTTGCAAAGATGGACCTCGCCATGGACGTCGGCAATAAAGTTGCGCATGATACAGCCTATTGCGTACAGTTTGAGCAGTAACACGACGTTCTGTGGCAGCACGAAAAGCATTATTCAACGTCGTAACGTTTCTGTAATGGTTCTTCCGAGCAATAATCCGTAGGTAGCGGTCATCCACTGCTGTAGTATCCATTGGGCGGCACGAGTGAGGCATGTCATCGACCGTTCCTCTCCCTCTGTAACTCCTCCAAGTCCGAACAACATCGCTTTGGATCACACCGAGACGCCTGGACACTGCACTTGTTAAGAGCCCTTCCTGGCACAAAGTAAAAATGCAGACGCGATCGAACCGCGGTATTGACCGCCTATGCATGGTTGAACTACAGACAACACAAACCGTTTACCTCCTTCCTGGTGGAATGACTGGAGGTGATCGGCTGTCGGACCCCTCCGTCCAATAGGCGCTGCTCATGCATGGTTGTTTTCATCTTTGGGCTGGTTTAGTGACATATCTGAACAGTTAAAGGGACTGTGCCTGTGATCCAATGTCCACAGTCAACGCATGTCTTCAGGAGTTATGGGAGCCGGGGTGGTGCAAAACGTTTTTTGATGTGTGTATTTGTCACCAACTTACTACACTTTCTCGCTCCCATTGGATGTTTAATGTTTCCCACCTTTAGGATAGTACTGTTGACGACGTGGTTGGCGTTATGTGAGGGAAACATCTTCGCTCAGTTGTGTGCTATTCTACGTTGCAGGATCGGTGGGCTGTTTCTGCCAAGCCAAGGATCCGTCTGACACTGAACTCTTACTGTGCTGCCAGGACGAGGGATTTTCCAAAAATATTTGAATTTTATTACACTATTCTGCGTGAACTTCATGACGGTAAAGGTGCCGCTGATCTGCGGGTCCGTTATGTTCGCCGTAATTAATAAAAGTTGTTGACGCTTAAGCGACAACAAGTGAATGGCTTACGGAAGTCTTAACCACACTCCTTGCAGAAAGTTAATAAGCCCCATTGTACTACCTGTTTCGTCATCACGCACGTCGTTGTCGCTCGTTTCTTGCGTCACTGACAGTAAGGGATGGTCGCCAGCTCAATGTTCAAGGTGTAGTTATTCGTGCTGTCCGCTGCTATGAGTTTCTGTATTCTGCGGTTGATACTGCAGGAGTCACTTCCGATGAAGTAGCTTCTCGTGGAATTTCATGTTGATTAAGTATTCGATTTTGGTGCAAGATATTCGTCGTGTTGGTCGCCTCGTCCCGACCGTCTCCCTAAAGAATTTTATTTTCATTAATTGAACTATTTTTTGAGTTTCACGAAGGGGGTGCTGTGCCTGCAGCTTTTAATCTGGGCACAATGGTTTTAACTCAGTAAACCGCTGGTCGTTTACCTGTTGACAACCTCCGACCCCTGACGTTGATGCATTTAGACTATAAAAGTGCTGCAACAACAGTTAATAACGGGCTGATATTTCTGCTTGGGTGTGTAACAAGCTCACATTAGTGTTTCTGGTCATTATATTCCACATCGGTACCAGAATACCAGAATATGATTTCGTTTGCGCATTGATAATGTTCGTTACGCCTTTGCTTTCCTGGAGTTTTAAAAGGCCTTTAACAGTGTTATTCACGGTTATTCGTATCATGTGTTGGATACCACTGATTTTACAGCCGTGGCATGTGCTGTCTTTTCCAATTTGTTCATCATTATTACTACTAGAGTTGTGGTCAATGAGCAGCTGACACACCCGATTGCCATCCGCCGAGGAGTGCTCCAGGATAGCCTGCTATCAATATCGTTGGACCGCTGCTTTTGAATGTTGCTGTCAAACTTCCAGATATGACCCTTCCTTATGGTAATCTAACGGTTTTGTCAAATGCTGACGATGTGGTGATTCTCCAGCGCCTAAGTGAGGATGTTCCATTGCTGATGGGGTGACAGCCGCTTGTTGTTGTGCCGTTGGAGCGCGGCTCAATCCTCGACTTTCAGGCTTTGGAGACATTTATTTCGTGGGCCACTTCTGATTGACCACGACATGTCGCTGGTGCTTATCATCGTCGCTTGTCTTCTTATTAGGTACTTGCGGAAGTTCGTAGTGTTTTTCCACAAGTTTCATAAACACAATAGATACACTTCACACCATCAATAGTCATCAGTAGTATATTCCCCATCACCGTTTACAACACACTGTCAACAATAAATGTTAGCAGTGATGGTTACACTTCGGGGAAGCTATTCAAAGAACACCATACCGTCGCGATTACACCAGATGCTTAATGTTACCTTTAATGGTTGTGTGTAGGTCTTTGTATGGGGGGTTGCTGCTTCCTATAGGCTCAACCATTCCTTTCCTTTCCTTACGTTAGCATAAAAACACTATTTCCCGTCACCAGTAACAATACAGGTTACGAATGGTCGATGTTGTTCACGAGCCACTTGATTATGTGCGAGTACAGATGCACATATGGTCACCTGCTGATGTATGTGATTTTGGCTTAGAGCATGCTGCAACCATTGACATTGCATGCAAACGTCACACGATGGTGGAATCATCACAGTCCATCGTTCTCAAGTACACTGACGTGAATCGTTGTGGATTAGTGCGATTAAACGATCTTCCTCAAATCCCTAAAGTCTTCCTGAACATGAAGAGTCACTAATGTCAAAACGATCGTCCTTAAAACGAGCGAACCATTTCCTTGCCGTGTTCTGTCCAATGGCATTATCTCCAGACAGGACATAAATGTTCCTGGCTGACTCCGCTGCTGTGACCCTTCTACTGCACTCAGACAAAGGAATATGTTAGAAATATTCCGATTTCTCCACTTGGCACTCTATTTTCTAGAGTTCGCAGCTTCACTCACAATGTGTAAATGAGCAAATGACAATATATAAACTCAAATAGCAATTTTGAGCTACAAATAAAAGCCCATAGTAACCGGAATAAAGGAATTGAAGACAAAACCGCTACGATCCTAAGCACCAATATATTAAAATTGCGTTTCATACGCCAGTCACCGATAGGATTCGGGGAGCCATAGTGACACCGGAGCGGCACTCACTTAATGCTCTCGGGAAGGACTACATTTTTCGCGCTTACAATGTGAGTCGGACCTGTTACATTGCTCATCTGTATCCACTCCCCTAGATGACAGTGAAAATATTGCAGCAACTGACCAGTAATTATTTATAGAAGGAGCATATTTTCAGATTGCGCAATGAGAGTCTCACGAAAGCATGTCACTTATGGTCTTAGCCCTCTGTGATATTCAGCTCAATTCGTCTCCGTATACGTTCGGCGCATGACTGCGATTCTTATCCGCGAAATGAATACATTCAAGTCTCGGCATTTCACTCCTGTGGCCAAGTGAGCCTAGCGTATCGGTCACCTTAATTTGCACCAATTTCGGGAATTGTATATTGCAATGAGTTATTTGGAAGACACTGTCCTACAGAGGCCTGTGCCAACAAATGAGATTTTGACTGCTCGCAGGAGGTGGGTGGACTGTTTGAATGCTATTGCACTTAGTCTCAGCGCGTTTCCTACAAGACCGTGTGGCCCGTTGTTAGTCTCCCGACTCATATACATGGTGGTCCTTTGATAGTGACCGGTCCAAATATCTCACGAAATAAGCATCAAACGAAAAAACTACAAAGAACGAAACTCGTCTACCTTGAAGGGGGAAACCAGATGGTGCTATTGTTAGCGCGCTAGATGGCGCTGCCATAGGTCAAACGGATATCAACTGAGTTTTTTTTAAATACGAACCCCCATTTTTATTACATATTCGTGTAGTACGTAAAGAAATATCAATTTTTAGTTGGACCACTTTTTTCGCTTTGTGATAGAAGTCGCTGTAATAGTCACAAACGTATAAGCACGTGGTATCACCTAACATTCCGCCAGTGTGGACGGTATGTGCTTCGTGATACACTACCCGTGTTAAAATGGACCGTTTACCAATTGCTGAAAAGGTCGATATCGTGTTGATGTATGGCTATTGTGATCAAAACGCATAACGGGCGTGTGCTATGTATGCTGCTCGGTATCCTGGATATCATCCAAGTGTCCGGACCGTTCGCCGCATAGTTAAGTCATTTAAGGAAACAGGAAGCGTTCAGCCACATGTAAAACGTCAAACACGACCAACAAAAAAAAAAAAAAAAATGGTTCAAATGGCTCTGAGCACTATGGGACTTAACATCTATGGTCATCAGTCCCCTAGAACTTAGAACTACGTAAACCTAACTAACCTAAGGACAGCACACAACACCCAGTCATCACGAGGCAGAGTGTTTTAGCTGCTGTCGCCGCTAATCCGCATACCGGTAGCAGACAAATTGCGCTAGAATCGGGAATCTCAAAAACGTCGGAGTTGAGATTGCTACATCAACATCGATTTCACCCGCACCATATTTCTTTGCACCAGGAATTGCATGGCGACGACTTTAAACGTCGTGTACAGTTCTGCCACTGGGCACAATAGAAATTACGGGACGATGGCAGATTTTTGGCACGTGTTTTATTTAGCGACGAAGCGTCATTCACCAACAGCGGTAACGTAAGCCGGCATAATATGTGTTATTGGGTAACGGAAAATCCACGATAGCTGCGACAAGTGGAACATCAGGGACCTTGACGGGTTAATGTATGGTGCGGCATTATGGGAGGAAGGATAATTGGCCCCCATTTAATCGATGGCAATCTAAATGGTGCTATATATGCTGATTTCCTACGTAATGTTCGACCGATGTTACTACAAGATGTTTCACTGCATGACAATGGCGATGTACTTCCAACATGATGGATGTCCGGCACATAGCTTGCGTGCGGCTGAAGCGGTATTGAATAGCATATTTCATGACAGGTGGATTGGTCGTCGAAGCACCATACCATGGCCCGCACGTTCACCGGAACTGACGTCCCCGGATTTCTTTCTGTGAGGAAAGTTGAAGGATATTTGCTATCGTGATCCACCGACAACGCCTGACAACATACGTCAGCGCATTGTCAATGCATGTGCGAACATTACGGAAGGCGAACTGCTCGCTGTTGAGAGGAATGTCGTTACACGTAATGCCAAATGCATTGAGGTTGACGGACATCATTATGAGCATTTATTGCATTAATGTGGTATTTACAGGTAATCACGCTGTAACAGCATACGTTCTCAGAAATGATAAGTTCACAAAGGTACATGTATCACATTGGAACAACCGAAATAAAATATTCAAACGTACCTATGTTCTGTATTTTAATTTAAAAAATCTACCTGCTACCAACCGTTCGTCTAAGATGGTGAGCCATATGTTTGTGACTATTACAGGGCCACCTGTCACAAAGTGAAAAAGTGGTCCACCTAAAACATTCGTATTTCTTTACGTACTACACGAATATGTAATAAAATATGTGGGCAGCGCCATCTAGCGAGCCAACCATAGCGCCATCTGGTTTCCCCCTTGAAGCTACACTGGTTTCGTTCTTTTTAGTTTTTACGTTTGACTCTTATTTCGTCAGATATTTGGCCCGGTCACGATCAATGGCCCACCCTGTATATGGTATGGGACTCTACAAGAACCTCTACACGGTACAGGCAAGTTAATAATGGTTGCCTTTCATTGGCATTTGTGCCTGTGATAAATGTTGCCGGTGTACTTTTTGGATATACTCCAATATCGATTTTTATCTGTTTTGACTAGCTTGGCAACGGCCTTGCCGCAGTGGATACACCGCTTCCCGTCGGATCACCGAAGTTAAGCGCAGTCGGGCGTTACCGGCACTTGGATGGGTGACTATCCGGGCCGCCATGCACTGTTGCCATTTTTCGGGGAGCACTCAGTCTCGTGATGCGAATTGAGGAGCTACTCGACCGAACAGTAGCGGCTTCGGTCAAAGAAAACCATCATAACGATCGGGAGATCGGTGTGCTGACCACACGCCCCTCCTATCCACATCCTCAGCTGAGGATGACACGGGGGTCGAAAGGTCCCGGTGGGCCACTTGTGGCCTGAAGGCAGAGTGCTTGATCACCTTGCTAACTGTGTTGGCTCTGGAAACATTTGGCGCTCTTAACTGCTGAAAATTTTTATACTACCGACCTTATCTTGCTACTACGTACATTCCGCGCACGAAAAATGTTGCACTGTTATGTGCTTGGTTCATCACTTTGCGCATTTTTTAGTTGACGATGACGGTGTGGATGGTCATATGGCAGGTTAATAATGGTTGCCTTGCATTGGCATTTGTGCCTGTGATAAATGTTGCCGGCGTATATTCTTAGTGCAGACTGGCACAGCCTGTGAATGCTTCATCTTCGAAATGAATATGCCAACATTCTCACGCTCATCTCTGTCAGACAGGGCGCTGCTAAAGCCGACAGAAAGGGTCGACCGTTGGCGATTGTCTGGTGTCCTGTCGGGCCCTTGACTCTTTTCTTTCCTACTCCCAGTATATTCATAACCCTCTGATGTTCGAGGACCAGAACACTTGGGCAATGGATACTATGTTGAGGTGCACGGCGTGTAATGGTGCGTTTGACTCCAGGCTTATTTGTAATTACGATAGGCATTCTCCAAAATTGGAGTGATTACTTTCGTACCAACATGGAAATGTGTGTACAATGGTTTTATCCCGCCATTTTTCATGATGTACTGGCGTTTACACTTTAAAAAAAGAAATAAAACTGGTTCTCAGTCTAGTGAGTGCTTGGTTCCATGGGGGCAGGATCTCTGTATCGAATCTCGCTGCATGTATTAAATCCTTTTCTTCATTCCCTTGCGATTATGGCCCCACCTTTGATACGACAGTGCAGATAGTCTATACTGGGTAATTCGTTTATTATTTTCATACTCGTTATTGTGACAAACAGGCTAGTAAGAAATCGATGGTTCATTAAAAGAAGGTAATAAAATAAAAAGAAAAAAAAGGCAGAGGCCCCAAGAAAGGCAGAGGCTCCAATTTCGAGTTTCGGTTCGGCACATATTCTAAATCTGGTAGAAATTTGCGTATCAGCGCACACTCCGCTGCAGAGTGAAAACTCATGCTTGAAACTTATTATTATTTCACGTTGTTAATTACATTGCAAAATACACATGAGCTAGTATGGAGGCTCAAGCAAGAAGGCAAAAAGCTACGTCTCTGAGTACTTCACATATTTTAACGTAAGATAATCAAAATTTAAAAAAGAGTT
This sequence comes from Schistocerca piceifrons, assembly GCF_021461385.2. Classification (NCBI taxonomy): domain Eukaryota; kingdom Metazoa; phylum Arthropoda; class Insecta; order Orthoptera; family Acrididae; genus Schistocerca; species Schistocerca piceifrons. The sequence continues at coordinate 785,423,044 of NC_060140.1, read as the reverse complement.
GTTAATTTTATTACATCGAGATGAACTCTTATCGAAGATTTTGGCGAAATAAAAAAGGTTCATTTCTAGCCTCAAAGCTGTTTTGAGTGGTAGGTTACTTTATAAATCTTATGACGATTGTATCCTAACGTCCAGCTGCACAATCCGCATTGCTGCATGTGTAGCTGTCTTATATTCTGAATTAACTCGGTATTGTACTCAACAAGCACAGGATCGTCATTTCTCTATGAATTAGTTGATAGCTGTCAATCGTTTGTGCACTTCCACCTATATCCTGTCGAGCCTCTTAAACTGACACTCTGATCACTGCTCTACCATTTGATATTAAACTGATGTTATTTTACAACGTTTTGTCTTCGAGGTCTTCAATAAACTTAATTTGATGTATAAATTAAACACTTGTTGGCCTTCTTTCACAAATATTTACTTTTATACGACCTAGTAATGAGCCATTTAGCAGTAAAAATAATACAAGGATTTAGTTATTTTAAACGAGGCAAAAAAGTAAAAAAATTTGCTTAGTTTATACGATGTGCAGTGTTTCGCCAATAGCACAAAATTGGAACAAATGAAATCACTTAATTTATCCATAGTGATTTTTATGTGAACTACATAAACTGTTACAAATGAGATTTTGTGTATATTTGTAACTCTTCTAGTGTCAAAAATATGTTAATATATTAAAGATACATTTGCCCTTGGCGCCATCTTCGTCGGCGGGAACTCCCCAAGAGCTTGATATTCTAATTACAGCGATAACTCCTTTTCGAATCCCGCGTGAGCTTGGCTTCACAGGCACGGTGAGATAAGACCCACCGGCCGCGGTGGCCGAGCGATTCTAGGCGCTTCAGTCCGGAACCGCGCGACTGCTGCGGTCGCAGGTTCGAATCCTGCTTCGGGCATGGATGTGTGTGATGTCCTTAGGTTAGTTAGGTGTAAGTAGTTCTAAGTTCTAGGGGACTGATGGCCTCAGATGTTAAGTCCCATAGTGCTAATAGCCATTTGAATCATTTGATAAGACCCACCCCAGTGTGCGAGAATTCCGTGTTAATGTCACAGTGCTTAATACTGAAATCCCTATTTGACCTGCCGGCAGCTATCCAGATCACTTTTACCCTATTGTTTTTGTCTGTTCCATTCCATCCATACGATGTTGTCAGCTGCCCTAAACACAAAATTTCATCAAGTATTTATATAAATTCAATGTGGATTTGCATTGTTTTCATTGGACACTTTATTTCACCAGGGCCAATAAAAACACACATGATTAAATTCCGATTCCAGAAACGTGATAAGTGAGAATTAAGTGGAATGTATTTGTTTCCGTAGCAGTCCGTATGCAAAATGTCCGAAAAGATGCGTTCATGTTATTCTGGAGCTGAATTGTATAATAATATGGGTAAACCTGCATAGCTCCATTCTCATAAATAGGAACTCTGTACGAAAATCTCAAATTCCTGCTGTCTTTAAGTCCTCAACACGAACCTAGCTATTCTCGTGAAAGAACTCTTTGTAGTCAGAAGTCACCTTAGGCAGACACTGGAAGGAAATGCCTAACATAAGTATAATTGTTCTCACACGGCGAAAAAAGTTTTGTGAAACAGATATCTATTTATAAATAAGCACGATTTTCAACTGTCATGCATCTACTGTACAGTTATCATGTGCTAAATGGCGAGGTCCTAGTGGAGGTGGCTGGCTGCTGCCCCACACGACCTGTTGTAACGTGTCAATCGTGTGTCCGTACCGTGAGGATAATTGTGATGTGTGTTTTCAGGGTATTGTATAGAGGGAGGAGGCTGAAACGTGATGTCGGCACAAAGAGTCTTTCCATCAAATAGCATCAAGCAGACGGTTGAGCTTAACGTCCCCATGTAATGGATTACGATCAAAAGTGGCTCATATCCCTAATCTGTGAGACGCTGCGAAGAGGCTTTTATTTCACCGGATTTACTGGCGCAAAGTCTGCTTATCAGTAACTGCACGCCCTCACGTCTCTCTCTCTCTCTGACCATCCGGGCAGATTTCAGCGGCGAAAATTCTTTCCACCATCTACATTCGAACTGGCAATACCCAAGTCAAACGCCACTGCACAGGCGTGCGGTAATAATATCCTTAAGTAGGCAAGTAACTTTACGCTAAGGTGGAATAAAAGTAGTGAAATATTGTTGGTATTTTCATGTGGCGTATTGCTGGTGTGAATTGGTATGCATACTGTTAATTTTAACCTAGCAGTATTCATCCCCATCGACACGCAAGTCGCCGAAGTGGCATCAAGTCTCGGGAGGCCCTAGTCACACGATATTTACATTTTTAACCCAGTAGTATTTATAATTTTCCGCAAGTTTCAACAAATCAATGCCAGACCGTGAAGCAAAGATATCGTAATATCTTTGAGTAGCATACGTTTGCAAGACATTCTAAGCACACACCACGGCTCCCCTCTAAATTAAAATTTATCACTAATTCCTCTCTGTTTCAAATAAGACAGACCCACAGACTGTAATACCAGCCATACGAGGAACGCTCCAGTGGACACTGTATTTCATGACCGCCGTGTTTAGTACTTGTTAAAAATACCACTTTTACCAAAGTAACCCACATTAAAAGGAAAACACTCTTTAATGTCCCATTTCGTATCAATGGCAGTCGAAGTGCAGGTTTAAATAATTATTGGCAATACCTTGGCTTTAATAAGTATTATTTCTGAAAGAATATCGAGTTCTCACTGGATTTGGTGGTGACTGCGTAAGACAGTGGACTACTGTTACATAGGAGCACTGTTAAAACACGGATGAAGACATTATGATTTAGATTTCTCGAAGATCGTGTGCAGCACTTCAGTCGAACTGTCATATGCGACATGCCACAGCAAGATTACTTTTCCGTCGTAGTCTAAATAACAATGCTGACGGGATATTAAACTCAAACTGTGCACTTTTATCAGATAATGAAATGACAGATGTGTAACTGACACCTAACACAATGTTTGCCATTACTGGAGCTGTCTATCCGTTACCATAGTATTTTGTAAACTTTGTAATTTCATTTAGGTAGAGGATGACTCAATGTTACCACACTCCATACAAACGCAGTAATTATAGTATCAAATATTGACAAAGTTATCGCAGCGAAACTAACTTAACATTTAATTCTATATGTATGAATTTTCAAGTATTTATAGGGTCAGGGAGTGAAACACACGTCACAATCAGTATACAAAATTACTGCATTAACTAATCTTAATTGCCTACGCACCGCTGGCCGTTGTGGCCTAGCGGTTCTATGCGCTTCAGTCCGGAGCCGCGCTGCTGCTACGGTCGCAGGTTCGAATCCTGCCTCGGGCATGGATATGTGTCATGTCCTTAGGTTAGTTAGGTTTAAGTAGTTCCAAGTCTAGGGGACTGATGACTTCAGATGTTAACTCCCATAGTGCTCAGAGCCATTTGAACCATTTGAGCCTACGCACCCAGTTACATAGTACGTAATAAATTTAGTATTTTCCCGGAACTTCAAACAGAGTTACTGCGTTATGTGGAATAGAGGCCAAATTTAAGTTACAAAACAACCTTCACGCTCTTCTACCAGCCAAAATGTGTCATACTAATTGCTGAGTAAATAAAAGGGTGGTGGGAGACCAGCATAACGTGGGAGAGATATCGTATGTTTTTAAGCATTCGACGTAGCATTCCTGTATATTTATATACTGATCATTTGTGAATTCATTCCAGATATAATGCTCGGTTGTTAACGTAAAATATTTTGTTAAATGCTTTGTAATATAATAATGTCATCGACATTCCGGCGGAAGTTTAATGTGTAATCATGAGTTCATCTTTTGTTAACTAATTTAAATTCATAATTGTGCAACCTGGCAGTGGTCGTAAAGGATGAAGACTAGCTTGCGTATTGCGTGGCAACGGTGCAGTTAGATATGTGGCCGGCTCGATGGAAAAATATTCGCTTTTATACTCATAAGATGCGTAACAACTCCCATACCTTTCCACGACTGAGAAACATCCACAATACTCGGAGCAGGATTATTTATGTCACCAGCGACAGGGTTCAGTTGCTAATTTCTCGTACATCGAAGTTGTTTTGTATTAATACCCTAATAACTAACAACTCCATCTCTAGATAATAGTCGACTTTTACAGGAAGAAATAAATGTAGGAGACCTCTGGGCAGAACTACATTTTTCAAATCTATTATAATATTTCCTTTGCGTCAACAATGGTTTCTAAGATTTCATCTTCCTTACGGTAAATTCGCCACTAAACAAATTTGTGTCTTTGTTCTAAGATGACATTTCAAATAATTTCAACGATTAGGCTACAGTTTCAGAGGAAAGGACTTATCCCGTTCATCCCTGTGGGTGAGGTGGAATGGCAAAGGTGTAATCATTTCTGTGAACAATTGTAAAATATACATAGCATACAGTGTTCAGTGATATTTCAGTTAAAGTCTTTTTGTAACAAGCCTTTCTATAACTTTAAGAAACGTTTTTTGTGCACCTCTGTTCAAAAAAATAATAATAACACGTGAAGTATCCATTTCCACCTCGAGCACAAGTGGATAAAGTGAACGTCATCTTTGTACGCAAACTGCGAACAAGTTATCGTTACAAGTGATTAATCTGCTTTGCCAGGAAAATCCAAAAATATAGTTAATGTCTATTAAGATTTTTACGCTCATGTGCTAGTCAGTAATGTAGATTTATTTGAAGCCATGCGAATTAATTGAAGTCCCAATGCGTTTCGAGCCATCACTCATCATCAGGCGATCAATCAAGATGAATGTTGCGTGGTTGTGAGTGCGAAGATACAAAACCCAACACTAAAATCGTACTCACTACAGTAAGTTAAGTAGTAAATAGCACAGCTTCGATTATATTCAATGCAATACTTTAATATATAGATTTAAGTTAAGGGAGGAACTTTAATGCAAAATTTATTCTGAATGATCGCCTGATGACGAGCTCAGGCTCGAAACGCATAGCGACATGTATTGTCTACATATCTCAAGATACAGTTTTATTAGTGACTATTATTAGAGTGTGTAAAACCTACTAAATTTTTATCATATCGTCTCCAACTCTCAATCGCTAAACATAGTACAGATTTTCTAGGCTCAAGTATTATTTGCTGAGATGTGACGGTACAGTATAATGTGCAACTGTATGGCGATGGAACTTGTTTCATTCAGTGTTCTAGAACGACGTTTCTGGCTTCCTTAGTATGTTGCGGACACAATGAACCACTCTGAAAGCAGACTGATGGCGTTACAAATGAAATATTTGTAGTGAAATGTCAACTGGAAACGGTTTTGGAATCTTTACCCGAATCCCTTTATTGTGACACTTGTTGTCAATGCCTATCAGCTCAATGGTACTATAAAAGCTGTTTACTGAAGGCGTGCTTTTGCTAACCAGAAGGAAGAAGGAGCACCATCCTCCAATATATTGCTTCTAATTCGTAATAATATAAACAGTGAATACTTATTTCTGTTACCCACATTCACAACTACTTCGATTTAATAAACCCAGAAATATTATGGGGGCCTTTCATGTTACTGCTCAGTTCCTGGCTGCTTATTACTAGTGAAAATTTTCTACGAGCATTATTTGACGAAAATTTAGAAATAATGTAATACGAAATTTACATAATTTGTCACTATTCGCTCTTTCGCTATTAGGAGTTATGGAGGCGTTTCATGTCAAAGGATCGTAAAGAGATCAACTGGATAGGTACAAAAAAGGAAACAAAGAGAAAAAAGTGTCACAGGTAGTAATACATTTAGAAACTGAAGTTCTCCGCATTAAGTTTTCAGAGTATCCGAATCCGTAACCGTACCGCCAAAGTGTATTTATTAGCTACTCCAGCAACACAGCCACTAACTACGGTCACGTAAGACAGTGTTGTTGGAACGCGACAGTGTTATCTGTTTGGCTAGGTTCAAAAAACCACACATTTAGTCGATTATCATGATTCCTGTGGTACATTCCTGGATCTTACAGTTATCTGAAGGTATATAACAAACGACGTACTTTGAAACTATACATCGCTAGGCTTTGTAACTGTACGCTATTTGGACGAGAGTTCTTCGCTTCCTCGCGTATATTTGTGGCTACAAGTGGCTTGACTGCAACAGTTCTGAATGGATAGATTATGGATATTTATTCCAAGGCTTATCTATCAGTTATTTATAGTCCTAAGTGGGTATTTTATTATCTGTTAGTAACGTTGGCAATGGCACAATTACATCACGTGTATTAAATTTCAGGTTGTGTGCACTGACGATCGTGTCTTTTATTTTTGTGTGTACTACGTAATGTTTATTATATAGGCTTGTTTATGAGGAGATGAATTTCCACATACACGTAAGTAATCATGCTATCTCTCTGAAAGAACAGGAAATCCAGTTCGGTCCCATACACATACTTTAGACATTCTTCCATTTTTGACGTATTATTACCTTAGTATATACAACTGAAAGAATCCTCTAGAAACTGCCCACTAGACACAGTACTTAATAAAGTACTCATTTAAAATAACTGGGCACAAACAATTATATCAACAGAAGACATGAACTCTGAAAAATGAGTCAGTGGTCATATTTTGGCACTTTATTTTACAAGTCCGTCTTGATCACACAAACTTTTACACTTCACTGTTACTGGTTTCGTCTACTGCCATCGTCAGATCAGTTACAAACAAAAATAGTGTTTAAATAATTAAGTTCAGTTTGCTCTCACTAAATATATAAAAGGCCCGGTGTTACATAAGAAAGATAAAAAGTTTGTACATGATTGACAGCCATGACTACCAGACATACATACCATTAAAATACTCTGATGTAGAATCAAAATCAAACTAAACATGTAGGAACATAGTAAGAGCTGCTGACGATCAGAATGCGTCTGGTTCTTACACAAAGAAAATGTGGCCAGCAGGAGCCACTATAGCTAGCGTACATGATTAACCAGTATTGAAAATATAATGGTAAAAACGCGTTATGCGTAGTCATCAATTAAAATTACTACACATAGCAAAACGAGTGTCTGACAATAAAACATGTACTGACATACTATACGTGGAATTAGATCCATACTTAAAATACACCGCAATTCTGCCGGGGAAACGAAAATAAACGGCTTTCAGAAAAACGAAAAAGAAAGAAATTGGATTTCAAACGAAAAGCACGATTGGTTGTAGGCTAAGCCACAAAATTGGCAACAACAGCAACAAATATTTGGAATCTGGATTCTATAGGAACAGTTGCCAAGACTGAGACAAGTTTTATATCGGTCACACAGGAAGGAATTTCAAGACTTGTTCTAGAGAGTATAAGAATAACCAGAATAAGAGCGCTTTCGCAACGCATGTGGACAAAGAGAAACATTACGTAGGAAACATAGAGAACAATATGAAAGTGTTGCATAGGATGCCAAAGGGCAGTTACTGAGTCTACTCGAGGATATGGAGATTTATGTACACAGAAATCGGCAACCGGAATAACTGCTGAAATAACAGAATGAGTTTAACCTAAATGCTTACTTTGATGTGTTCAGAAACCTACTGGTTTGAGCGGCGTCGGTCGCCCCAGCGGATTGGCTGGCGTGCGGTCGTGTGCGTCAGCCGCCGGCGACGGAGACTGGGCAAGTTCGGTCGCAGGAAAACAGGAACGTCATACAGAGAAGCCACGACGTGCCGCCATTGATATCCCACTCAGCACGTATTATCGACAATCGATTATTTTAAGTTTTAGTTAACTATCACTGTCGCCATCAAGGATCGCTCGCTGAGGGTAAAGCTCTCTTACAAGAACGGTGGCTGTACATCAGTTCCCGGTACGCAAGGGTATGAAAAAAGGCATTGTTCCGATATATGCTAAGGGTCTGGAGGGAATAATTACAAAATTCTAAAATATAGGTTCTTTTGAAGTGTAGGTTGCAGAGGGAGGAAAGCAGTCTCTCCGACGTCTGTCGAAGATATGGCCACAGCATTTCAGGAGGCGTCGAGCGGTGGTGTGCAAACATGCAGTACACGGAGTACTGGCCAAACTTGGACGGGCCTCTGAGAAAGGTGCATAAACTCCTATGAAACATCTTGCATTGCTATCCATGCCGACCTCACCATGAGAAATGTTCGCTCTAGAATTTCTTACTCTCATGGAAGTGGACCATGAATAGCCATGGAAAATTCTGTGGGCAGACGAAGCCCATTTCCATTTCCAAGGACATGTCAATAAACAGAATGGCAGAAAATGGCCAACGGAAAATCCGCATGCACATCAAACGGTAACGTTCATTCTGAAATAGGTCACACTGTGGAGGGCTTGATGCCTTCGTTTTTCATAGGACCGTGTTATTCCGAGGACATGAGTCTGCGGGTCCTGCTACCTTAACCGTCTTTGGTAAACTCCATAAGAGTCTAGATGTGAAGGTAGTATCTGTTCCTGAAAAATCAGATACCATTGATGACCGTACAGCTTCTCTAGAATGAAATGATAATTAAATCGACACCCTAGCTGGAAAGAGGAATTGATATACATCATTGGGGACATTTTGAAATTGTGTGCGCCGACGGGGATTCGAACCTGGGATCTCCTGCTTACATAGCAGACGCTCTTTCCATCTGAGCCACCAAGGGCACAGAAGATAGTGGGCCTGCAGGTACTTATCCCTTGCGTGCTCAGATGGATAGAGCGTATGCCACGTAAGCAGGAGATCCCGGGTTCGAGTCACGGTCAGGGCACACATTTTCAACATGTCCCCCAATGATGTATGTCAATGCCTGTTTGCAGCTAGGATGTCGATTTAATTATCATTTCATGCATGAGGGTCCTTTGTGCACCAACATCATTCCACCCCTTCAACAGCGTGGATATGTGAGCACGATCATTTATATGCAAAATGAGGCTCCTCCTTAGACTGAATAGTCAGAGAGGCGGCTGCTGCGGCAGAATTTCGGAAATGGTGGAATTATCAGCTGTCACTATAGCCCGACCGTCCCGACCAGCTGACCTTAATCCGTGTGACTTCTGGCTGTGGGGTTACCTGGAAGATGTTGTGTTCAGTGCTCCAATTACTAACTTAGCTGAACTCAAGGTACGCATTGCGCAACGCATTCTGAATTTGACACCTGAGACTCTCAAATCTGTTATGGAACATGCTGTTTTCCAATTCCAACATGTGGCAGGGAACGGTGGACAGCGTACTTCATATGTCTTGCACCCGTCTCACGACAATTGGGAACCGACGTCATTTTTCTTATTGCACGATTTTCGGCTTCACTCCAGTTAAAAGCCGCTTTATCCCATCCGAAATTGTATGAGCAGTCATCCACATTGAACAGTACGGTAATGTGTAACTTAAATCATAGCCGTCGTATTGCGATTGATCTGTGTTTTGTAGCCGACCACATTATTATTAAGACGCTTACAGCGCCATCTATTAGTTCGTTTTTGTCCCTAGGCGTTTCGCCCTATGTCAGTAACATACTGTTCTAATGTAACGTCATTCTGAACAGTGGTTCTCTTTCGACAGCGTTTTTAAACTGGAATTTTAGTTATTGACACCCTGAATATAAAAATGGAAGTACAATTCCCAATTCCTCCACATGTGTATCTGATATGTCAACGAATTTCATACACCTTGCAAAGTAATTACAATCGCTATACAGTTACTAACGAACGGTCATTTTTGCTTGGTTCAAAGCAGCTGTAAATAGAAAAGAGTACGAATCAGTTTGTCTTCCAAAACAATATTTCCGGCTATCTAACTCGAAAGTTGAGACTTATTTCAGTAACAAACAAATTTTATCACCTGAGCACTGACAAACGGAACGACGAACCTTGTAGCTGAAGCATCAATTACTGACAATTATTAACTTCCTACGCATTTTATACACATTTTATTTTGCGACAATGCTTCTTGTGCACAAAATGTGTTCAGCATAATCAGAAGCAATAACTAAACTTCTTTCTACGTGGTGATGCTGTAGCTGTAACACTAGCAAGTAACTAAACACATGCAGGAAAGCTACGTAATACCTACACAATTAGCTGGCATATGTACAACAAGGATCACTGTCCATCGAAGGCAAACTTTTACTTACCACACAGTCGTTCTTACAGAATAACTCCACGCTACGGTGACGTCATCATTAACTACTAATGTCAGACACATCGTAATGGGGTGAAATCATTTAATAAATTGACTCCCCACCACCTAAAATAACTGACTGCGTGGATGAGTATTGTTGTCAGTAACGTTTGTGTTTGAGACGTGAACATTGCTCATTGTTCGAATGAAGCCGGAAGACGTCGTCGATAACCGCCAATATTTCAACAGGTGCACACCCTGTAAACTGCAAGGTAAAACTACAGCAAGCAAGCAGTGTGCAGGTGAATTTAAAACCTCATTTTGTAGAACGGTCACGGAAAGATACCTCCCATCTCCTAACACACGCTGTAAACACTAGAAAACGATGTCAGAAGTTATCGATAGTGAAAATGAATAACCAACGAGTGAGGTAACGTTAACACTGTCCCTATTTCTTTGCAAGGGACAGCGCAGGATTCCACGCACAATTTAAGTAAAAACCTCCATCTCTATTTATAAGCTTACTTGCGAATTTAATTTCAATATCATTAGTAACTCTATTCCAAAAACTGGAAGTGCATGCTAGAATGTCCGTGCTTTTGTTTTCCTTAGGAGTACCCTTTCCAAGACACTGTTCTGCAGTATCAGATTTAGCACAATGCGCGTTTGATCTGTCTCATTGTGACAGTTTATAGGAAGCCTACTCACAATGACTTGTCTCAAAAGGGTAATAGCTGCCACCATCGGCACACTGTGAAAGGTTAATTTCTAACTTGGTGCAAAGGTCCCCACGTCATCTCAGATCTCGAGAGTTTGTCAGCTGACGTAGCCCATCTTGAAGTTGCCTTTTGTTAAAATGGTTGCGGTGAAACAGATCAGACGTGCTTTGCACTATCAACCAAACGTGCTTCGGGTGAGTGATGATAATACCGAGCTGGCATAAACGTCTACGGCCTTTTTGCCTTACGCAAGGAGCCTTTCCAAAACGATTGGTCGTATTTTGAGGAAATATGACGTCAATGAGATTTTCGACCACAGTCTCAGATTAGGGTCGTTTTAGGTTCCGTAAAGGATGACTCTGGTTTGCGTAAGACGGTTGTCTACCACATTCCTTGCAGTTGTACCATGCCATAAGCTGGTCACACTATTAAGATCGTGAATGACCACTATACTGAGCATCAGCATTACACACGCTTACCACAGGTAAGAAGATTTGATTTTACAGACCACTGTTGTGGGGCCGTTCATCCTATGAAATTTAACACGGAGATCCTGGCATGCGCTTCTTGCTTTTGGGGTAGTGTTATTAAGGAAACAGTATGTATATATATACTGTGAATAGAAACGGTCCTACGACACTCCACTGCGACACACCTGAAATCAGGACGTTTCATATCAGCGCACACTCCGCTGCAGAGTGAAAACTTTATTCTAGCTACGTAGATGTCTAGTGGTGACAACTAATATGGCGCTAATCTAATTTCAGCTGCTTCCTTTTTGACAACATGGCTTGTCTCATCAAGAAATTCTACTGTTAGAAAAGAGGTTGACCTCAATAGAAGAGAAATATAATATAATAAAGGGAATCAGAAATAACATATGAGGAGAAAGGAAAAAGAAAGACTCTCAAAAGTATCAATTGCAAAACAAGATAATTGAGAAGCCTAGGCAGACCGAGCAAACGTTTGTCACCGTAACACGTCCATCTATGATCGATGCAGTAGAAAAAGAGAAGGGAAAGAAAAACAAGAGCAGGCACACAAACAAGAAGATATCGTTCACATTATATCTGATGCTATGAATTTTAAGTTCATCATGAACGTGTAACACTGTTAGCTTTGTTTTTGAGAACCGCGCTCTCCTTTCCTATGTCACGAACTTCGAGCGCACTCCCAAATTCCTGGTACTAATTTGAAATTCCCTTTGGCTGCTCGGACGGCAACCATGCTCCATTTTATTTATTGATCACACACTGGGGTCCTGAAGCACTAAATCACTGATGGTCACCAGTTCTCCACAAGGTACACACAACATAGAAAAATTAATGCATGGCATCCCCCAACTCAACTTTTTTTATATGCACTAACGTATACCTCAGTTATTTCACTGTTTCAGACATACTAGGGTGACGAAAATAACGTATTAATACCTTACCATCAATCCAGGGCGATATATTCCATGTGGATGTGTAAAAGACCAAACTCATAACACTCTTTCTGGAAGAAAGACACTGCAGTTTTCGAGAGCCCCTGCTGGGTAAATTTAGGGAACTTTTTTCCAGGAAGACTATATGATCATTCTGCCATCACCATCACCTCGCGTAGGTTTCAGGAGAAGAATTTAACAGAGATCTCAGCTTGTATAGAGGCATGTAGATTCATTTTTTCCCCTCGCATAGTATGTGAATGAAATAAACAGTGAAAACTCGAGTATTGATACAAAGAACGCTCCACTGTGAACTGTGCAGTGGCTTGCGAAGTGTACAGGGTGTCCCAGAAATATTGCAACGACTTTGGAGGCGTAGGAAGCCGTGTCCAGAAGTGCGTGTGTGTGAATTCCTAAGGGACCAAACTGCCAAAGTCATCGATCATCGATCCCTAGACTTACACACTACTTAAACTAACTTATGCTAAGAACAACACACACACCCTTGCCTGAGGGAGGAATCGAACCTCCGGCGGGAGGGACCAAGCAGTCCGCGTGGTTTGTCCGGAAGTGTCATCCAACGATGCGAAAGAGCGTCGAAGTTATAGGTGCCGAAGCCTGCCACTAGATCACCCCTTCGGGAACTAAAGTGACTTTGTATGCTGGTGGACCGTTGACTGAACGTCTCGTAATGTTGTTTTGTCATTCAGTCGTTGCGGCTTATTGCCACAATAGCCAGTGGAGAAGATGGAGCTAATAGCTTCGTAGACAGGTCTTATCTCTTACGAATGCGATGCGCTGTTTCCTCGTCTGATGACGGTTTTGGACACAGATTTACATCTGTATTTTTCTCCCGGAACCCTCTAAAACGACCATTGTTTTTCGGTATATAGGAAAAAGATAAACTAGATATGGAATCCGGTATAGAAAACTGTCATTCAACGAGGCAACAGAGCATCATATTCATAGTAGCCAAGGCCATTCTACGCAGCAGATAGCCCCATCTTCTCCAATGACGATCATGGCAATCAGTCGGGATTACTGAATAACAAACAACATTGCGAGGCGTTCCGCCTACTGTCCGCCAACGTGCTAAGCCACATTTGCTGCCCAAGGTGTGGCCTAGTGACAGGCGCCGGCGCATGTGACTCCGACGCTCTATAGCGTCGTTGAATGACGTTCCCGGACACTGGTTCCTATCCTGGATTTGTTGAAGAAGGTTCCCTCTACAATACGTCGAAGTTTGTCGCAACACTTCTGGGACACCCTGTGTACACTGATAAACAAAACATTACGGCGACTGCCCACCGCGAAGTTGGATGCCGCCTGGTGGTGTTGCGAGCTCATGATGCGGTAACAATAGTATGTAAGCGGAGCAGACACGGATGGGCGGTCACGCTAGCGAAGATATGGGCTGCAAATAGAGAAATCCATTGAGGTAAGCATCTTTCACAAAGGGTAATTATTATTATTACGCAAAGCCTGTGAACGAGTATCTCGAAAACGGCGAAGCTAGTCGAATTTTCAAGAGCTACTATCGAGAGCATCTACGGAAAGAGGTAGAAGGACTGTGACACTACCACTAGATACTGAATGGTTGGACGTCCAGAACTATTCATAGAACGTGGGGTACGGAGGCTTGTCTACTCTGTGAAGTAGGACGGATGGTGATCTGTGCCATCTCTGCAGAAAGAGCACAATGCTGGTGCACGCACAAGTCTTCCGGTGATCACTGTTCATCATACAATGTTGAACATGAGAAACTTGGCAACAAAGAGGGACGAGAGATAGGACTTGGGTTAAGACTTCAGAATAACTTCCACGGTGCTAAATGGTGCTATAGAGGGGAGAGCTCTAGAAGACAAAGATTAGAATATATCCAACAAATAACTGAGGACGAAGAGTGAAAATGCTACTCTCAGGTATGTAGAAGTGAGCACAAGAGATGAATTTGTGGCGTGCAGCAACGAACCGCTCAGGAGACTGGTAATTAATAGAAATTATGACCTCTGCACTTTTCTCCTGGTTTGGTCTGTTTTCTAGCGGAATGGAACTTTTTGAGTTCGACCACGACAGGGTGGCGAGTACATGTGGCTTGGTGCAGCAGCTAACGTGGCATACTGTCAAGATGTCCCATCCAGTGGCAAAATATTACTCGCACATATTACGTAAAAAGTCATAAACTTCATCCAACGGACTTACAAAATACATGGGGTTATCAAATTGTGCGTATCGAAGATACGAGTTCTATGTAGTACGCTTTGCGATCTCTACTTTACAATCAGCATAATATTTTTATACGATTTTATTAGAAAACCAGTTTGAATTATGCTTTCGATAAACCAAAAGGTAAAAGCATAAACAACAGGTAAACAGGAAGCGGTACTCCACAGTTACACGTATTATGACATCAGCACGTGATGATATCAAATTCCTCTTCCTAGGTTTTTGTTTAGACGGGTAATTTAGTTATGTGGCAAATTAAGCGTTTTTCAGTCTCCAATTAAACTAAGCGTAATTTCAATATGGCGTGTACTATATAAAAATCAGTAGCACTACATAAACAAGCATAAAAATATGTTCCGATTTTATATACCACACTTGTGTACGTGAAGCTAATTATTTCTATTTTTATTTTTAATAGTCCCGCATGATGCAACCATATCATGTTTTTATTACTATTTAGCGTAAATTATGTACAGGAATATTATGTAAATCGCGGAGATGCTCATTTCAGTAAGCGTAAATAAAATGACTAAGAAGTTGTGAACGTGTCTACCGTTGTATAGTTTTTCGAGGTTTAAAACAGGAGGCATTTACACATATCCTGGTCTTGTCTTTGTGGCAGTCTTTCGGAGCAGTTGATGATGAGACGGGATAGCTTTCTACGTAAGTTAGTTTCTAAGTGCCTATCCAATATCACCGTTTCAGCACTTTAAAACAATTTGTATGAATCATTTCTTTTAGCAATATAGAGAGTGAGTCACCTAACATTACCGCTGGATATGTTTCGTAAACCACATCAAATACTGAAGAATCGAGTCCACAGACCGAACGTGAGGAGAGGGGCAAGGGTAGTTGGTTAACACAAACCATAAATAAATGCACGGAAGTATGTTTTTTAACACAAACCTACGTTTTTTCTAAATGGAACCCCGTTAGTTTTGTTAGCACATCTGAACATATAAACAAATATGTAATCAGTGGCGTTTGTTGCATTGTAAAATGTTAATTACATCCGGAGATATTGTAACCCAAAGTTGGCGCTTGAGTACCATTCCTCCACTGTTCGATCGTGTGTATCGGAGAGTACCGAATTACGTAGGGATCCAAAGGGAACGGTGATGGACCTTAGGTACCGAGGAGACTGGAACAGCACATTACATCCACATGCTAACACCTTTTTATTGGTCTTTTTCACTGACACATGTACATTACCATGAGGGGTGAGGTACACGTACACACGTGGTTTCCGTTTTCAATTACGGAGTGAAATAGAGTGTGTCCCGACATGTCAGGCCAATGGATGTTCAATGTGGTGGCCATCATTTGCTGCACACAATTGCAATCTCTGTCGTAATGAATTTCGTACACGCCGCAGTACATCTGGTGTAATGTGGCCGCAGGCTGCCACAATACGTTGTTTCACATCACGCTACACATTCTCCTTATCGTACCCCACAGAAAGAAGTTCAGAGGTGTAAGATCAGGAGAACGGGCTGGCCAATTTATGCGTCCTCCACGTCCTATGGAACGCCCGTCGAACATCCTGTCAAGGGTCAGCCTAGTGTTAATTGCGGAATGTGCAGGTGCACCATCATGCTGATACCACATACGTCGACGCGTTTCCGGTGGGACATTTTCGTGCAACGTTGGCAGATCATTCTGCAGAAACGCGATGTATGTTGCAGCTGTTTGGGCCCCTGCAATGAAGTGAGGACCAATGAGGTGGTCGCCAATGATTCCGCACCATACATTTACAGTCCACGGTCGCTGTCGCTCTACCTGTCTGAGCCAGTGAGGATTGTCCACGGACCAGTAATGCATGTTCTGTACATCACTGTCCCGTGGTTTGTGAAACCCGCTTCATCAGTAAACAGGTACAACTGCAACGCATTCTCTGTTAATGCCCATTGACAGAATTGCACTCGATGATTAAAGTCATCACCATGTAATTGCTGATGTAGCGACACATGAAAAGCGTGAAAGCGGTGACGATGCAGAATGCGCATGACAATACTTTGACTCAGTCCACCGGCTCTCGCAGTGTCCCGTGTACTCATGTGTGGGTTCATGTCAACAGCAGCTAACACACCAACTGCACCCGCTTCTCCTGTGACGGGCCTGTTACGGACCCGTTTGCGAGCTACGACCATACCTGTTGCATACAGTTGGCGGTAGATGTTTTGCAATGTGCGGCACGTTGGATGCTCTCTGTCCAGGTACCGTTCTGCATACACCCTGCAGGCTTCAGCTGCATTTCGTCGACACTCGCCATAGATGAGTATCATCTCCTCCTTTTCAGAGTTCGAATATACCATGGTCACAGTTCCTACAACACTACACTATCACAGACGTCTGGTAACACGGTGTACTACAGTTGGTCTGCGTGCGGAGACGAATGCAGAATAACAATAGCAGCAAGCGCTACATGCGGACACTGCGACAGCTAGACCAAACCACAACAGTGCACTACAGCCACACTCGTAAACACGGTCGTCATCGTAAACATTTCCCTGCAGATGCTGCTCGCCGACCGTGGCCCGTGTTTGCTACAACACGCAACTGAACGCCGGAGGTTTCAAGCGTCAACTTTAGGTTACAATATCTCCGGATGTAATTAACATTTTACAATGCAACAAACGACACTGATTACGTATTTGTTTATATGTTCAGATGTTCTAACAAAACTAACGTGGTTCCATTTAAAAAAAACGTAGGTTTGTGTTAAAAAACATACTTCCGTCCATTTTTGTATGGTTTGTATTAAACAATTACACTAGCCCCTCTCCTCACGTTCGGTCTGTGGAATCGGTTCGTCAGTAATTGATGTGGTTTACGAAATATATCCAGTGGTAACGCTAGGTGACTCACCCTGTATAACAAAGTTTACGAGTGTAATCGGCACTTTCCAGATCAAGCGACGCACACATAAGATTGTAGAGCCTGTAATATTATTGGGATTTCCGTTGTATGAAAGCTGTGAGTACCCTGGAAAAGGCACTCACCTGTCTGTATATTAAATGATCACCTTATGATACATATTCTTTGAAAGATATTTGTTTTATATAATTTACGTAACTGTAAAGATGCGCATCTAGCGTGGACGCTAATACATCGATTGCGCAGTCAAAGAAACTTTTTACAGGAGCTGAACTGAACGTTCCGCTTCGATCTAAATAAAAGATGTCAGTAAAAACTTTTGTAGATCTTCAGATTTTATCGTACTTGTGCTTGTAATGTGAAAGCGTAAAGAAGGTCGTCTCTAAGCCATAAAAGTGAGCGGTCTTGCCAACGTGCAGACAAAAGTTATTAATTTATAAAATTCAAGTAATTTATGTTCCATACTGTATATCGGCAAGTTATTGTTATGAAGGTGTTGAACCGTGCAAGAATTGTCTCGAAGGAAGGAGAAAAGTAATGACTGTAATTTTTGATAAAAACGTGAAGCAAGAAACTAGTACAGGACAGGCTGAAATCTGATCGCACCATACAGTTAGAAAATTTCTTGTGTAGGTTATACTGTTTATAAGGAAGCTCTAATTGCTTGTGTGAATTATTTGAATGTATTTAGTGTTTACCAGATTTCCTATTCTATTCTTTTCCTTTATTTTTTTACCTCCATGTCATATTATTTTTGTAAATATCAAACAGCCTTTACTACAGCAGAGAATATTGCGGCATCGTGGTCGTAGACAGGAGGCCGCTCCTTGTCTTCTATACGACTCATAGCTGCCCCATTTATTAATGATTTCATTTGCAAGTGCAATTTTTTTATTGTTCATTGTTAAAGGTCCCTTAGGTGATTATAAATTTCGTACTGATTACGTAAAGAAATCCGGGTTGCTCTTTTCCAAATAATAGAAGCCTTTGCGTAATGAAAAACTAGCCTCCTTCTGACGATGATCAGGAACCGACCAGAAGACGGACGTCTTCGACCGCTTTCGTGTATCCTGTGGCAAAGCTGTGCCAAACTGGGAACACGGCATTCTAGTATGAAACACAATATATATAATTTTAATCTTTTATATATATATATATATATATATATATATATATATATATATATATATATCAGATTAAAATTGAAAAAAAAAACTTCAAATATATTTAACCTATTTTTTTATCATACTAGAAGCCACACATCTCAATTTCATTTTCAGGGTCGTTTCCTAGCCCGAACCCCAAACGAATTAGATAAACAGCTGGAAAAATTGACGCTATAAGTCTTGAAACACTCACGCGGAAAGAGGAATCAGCTTGCAGGAACATATATGGACCCAGTGATGAGAAAAGCGTGAAAGTTACAATTTCTATTAATTATTTGTTTTCTGAGTGGTTCGTTGCCGCAGGCTACGAATTACTCTCTTGTGTCAACTTCTACATATCTCAGAGTAGCACTTTCAGTCTATGTCCTCAGTTATTTGTTGGGTGTATTCCAGTCATTGTCTTCCAGAGATTTCGCCTCGGCAGCTCCCTTTACTAAAATGGAAGTTATTCTGACATCTTAACCGAAGTCGTATCTCCTGTCCTTTTTTGTTACCAGGTTTCTGATATATTTCTTTCTTCACCGATTCTGCGGAAAAACACTTAATTCCTTGTGGTTCACATGGCTATGAGCACTATGAGACTCAACATCTGAGGTCATCAGTCCCCTAGAACTTAAAACTACTTAAACCTAACTAACCTAAGGACATCACACAAATACATGCCTGAGGCAGGATTCGAACCAGCGACCGTAGCGGTCGCGCGGTTCCAGACTGAAGCGCCTAGAACCGCTCGGCCACAGCTGCCGGCTGCACATTCTCACTTCATCCTCAAACCATGGTCAGTTCCTGATACTAGCAGTCTGCTTTTTATATCCTCCTTGTTTGTCAGTCACACATTACTTTCCCTCCAAAGTAGTCGAATTCACAGACTTCGTCTACTTTGCAGTTTTCAATTCTGATAAGTTTGTTCGCTAATATCGTTTCTGGTTCCACTAACTGTTTTGCGTGTTTTCGGTTTACTCTCAGTCCATTTTCTATATTCATTAAACATTTCAATCAACATTTTCTGTAATTGTTCTTCACTTTCATAGGGACAGCAGTATGATCAGTGAATCGTAACACTGATATCCTTTCACCACGAATTTTAATTCTACTATTGAAACATAATTTTCTTTCCGTAATTCTTTCTTCAAAGGAAAGATTGAACACTAGGGCGATAAACTACACCCTTTTCTCCCACCCTCATTAATCTGAGCACTTTGCAGATACTGTGTATTATCGACCTTGCCTACCACTTATTCCTATTTCACTGAGAATTTCGAATATCTCGCGCCGTTTCACACCTTCGAATTTTTTTTCGAGGTCAACAAATCCTAAGAAAGTTTCTTGATTTTCCTCAAATATTGTCTCCATTACCAACCGTAGCGTCCATGCCTCTTTGGTGCTCTCATCTTTCCGGAACCTAAAGTGATCGTCATCTAACAGATCCTCAACTTTATTTTCCAGGCTTCAGCCGTTATCTGCATTTGCTCTCTTCGGGATTGTGGAGGTGATATTGTTCCGAAAATCTAATAGTAGATCTCCATACTCACAGCATCTATACACCAGTTTCAACTGTCGTTTGGCAACTAATTCCCCCAATGATTTCAGAAATTCTGAAGGCATGTATTCTGTGCCTTCTGCCCCATATGCTTGCAAAACTCTCAAATAATTATTAAACTCTAATACTGGATGCTGCATATCATCTACAGCGCCTCCAATTTCTTCTCCAGTCACGTCATCAGACAAGTCATCCCCACATAGAAGTCTTCAGTGTACTGTTCCCATCTAGTCCTCTTTCGTCTGCGATTATCAGTGGAGTTTCCGTTACACTATTTATATATTATTTTATTGTCACTAAACGTTGTTTTGACTTTTCACTATGCTGAGCCAGTACTTCCGACGATCATTTGTTTTTCGATTAATTCACATCTTTCCTGCAGCCATTTCGCCTCGCCTGCCCAACAGTTAATTATCTCATGCCTAAGAGATTTATACTGCTGTATTCCTACCTTCCCCTGAACATTTCTGTGCTTCCTTATTTTGTCGGTCACTTGAAGTATTTATTCTGTTGCTGAAGTTTCCTTCGCAGTTATCTTCCATGTAAACCTGTATTGTCATTTTTACATATGTCCAAAGCTCTTTAGGTGAACTGCTACTTTAATATGCACATCCCCAACGAACGTCAGTACTTGAGAATTACATTTCCTTCCACACTGACTCTTCCGGACGATTCTCTTAAATTTCACATCCTTTATCATTACTAAACCGTGATCTGAGTCTACGTCTGCTTCTGGGTATGCCTTACAATCCAGTATTGATTTGAGAATTTCCGAACATGAGATAATCCAGCTGGGATCTTCCAGTGTCTCGTCGTCCCTTCGAAGTATACATCCTCTCGTAGTTTCTGAATGAAGTAGTCGCTACTGTTACCTGTAATTTATTCCAAAACTCAAATAGTCTCTCTTTTCTCATTCCTGCAATGGGATATAGTCTGGACGCCTATAGGTTCATATCAAAGGGTACAGACAGACAGCTTTGCTAAATTCTTCGAAACACGTTTTCTGAAGTCTTAGATGAGGAGCTAGTTCGACAGCTCACACGCAATGGAAATATTTTTCAAACCTTGTAGCTACAAACAGGCCTGAGGTATTCGAGAGCGTCATTATAGCGACATGCATTGGTGATCACGATGTCATCATTGCGACTTTGGTTACTAAAGATAAAAAATCAAGATGGCTAAGACAGTATTTTTGCTAGAACGAGCACAGTTGTTAACGTCCAACTCGGACAATGGATTGACATTGAATTCTAGTGCGATGGACACAGAGAAATTTTGGGGGAAGTTTAAGTGGACTGTAAACCAAGCTCTCGAGAATGACCGAGTAAGTGGATTAAGGGTGAAAAGACAACTGAATCCGAAAAATGCTGAGGAAGCAAAGGATGTAGCACTCACTGTTCAAAAGACGACGTTAAAATGTAGACAAGCAAAAGTTACCAGATATTCGTGCATCTGTAAAAAGATACATGAGCATAGTCTATAACAACTAATAAAGTCATTCCTTACCAGTAGATCTTTCCGAGAACCCGAGAAAACTCTTGCCCTACGTAAAATTTCTACGTGACTATACCCGGCTGTGTAAATAAGGTATCTAGACTCTCTTTGGCTAGTCTAATGTGGCAGATGAAGGTAGTAAAAGAAAGGCTGAAGTTTTAAATTTCTCATTTAAGAGATCGTTCACGCAGAAGATCGTTCACGCAAGAGAATCGTACATGCATACCGTCGTTTGACCATGGTACAGACTCCGGTATAGAGGACACAGCAGGAAGCATCCCTGGTGCAGAGAAACAACTGAATTGGTTGAAAGCAAATAACTTGCAAGGTCCTGATGGAATCCGAATTCAGTTTTACTGGCCCCTTACTCAGCTCGCATTTATCGCCAATCTCTCGTCCAGCGCAAAGTCCCAAGCAACTGGAAAAAAGCTCAGCCCACTCCTGCGCATAAGAAGGATAAAAGAACGCTCCCGCGAAATTATGTACCAATATCTTTAACACTGATTGCCCGTAGAACACTTGAACATATTCTCAGATTGAATATAAGAAATTTCTGTGAGAGGGAAAAGCTTCCGTCCACAAATCAGCACTGTTTTAGAACCCATGGCTTTTCTGAATATTAGCTTGCCCTTTTTTCGCATGATACCCTGCGAACCATCGATGAAGGACAGCAGGCGGTTTCCATATTCCTAGATTTTCATAAAGCAACTGACGCAGACCCACACTTCCGACTGTTAACGAAGGTACAAGTATACGTCATGGGTTCCCAGATATTGAGGGCCCCGATGACTTCTTAACAGAACCCAGTTTGTTGTCCTCGAAGGCGAGTGTTTACGAGACGAGAGTATCGTCAGGAGTGCCCAAGGGAAGTTTGACAGCCAGTTGTTATTTTCTATATACATAAATGACCTGGCGGACAGGGTAAGTAGCAGACAGTGGCTGTTCGCTGTTGATTCTGTGGTATATGGGAAGGTGTCGTCGTTGAGTGAGTGTAGGAGGATACAAAATGACTCACACAAAATTTGTAGTTGGTGTGATCAATGTTAGCTAGTTCTAAACGTAGAAAAATGTAAATTGATATAGATGAGTAGGAGGAAAAACCTTTAATATCTGAGTACAGCATTAGCAGTGTGCTGCCTGAAACAGTCACTCCGATTAAATATCTAAGCCTAACGTTTCAAAGCAATATGAAAGGAAATGAGCAACTAAGGGTTGCAGTAGGGAAGGCGAATAGTCTACTTCGGTTTATTGAGAAATTTTAGGAAAACGTAGTTCATCTGTAAAGGAGACCGCATATAGGACGCTAATGCGATATGTTCTTGAGCAGTGCTCGAATGTTTGCGATCCGCACAAGGTCAATTAAAGGAAGACATCGAAGCAATTCAGGGGCGGTGGTGACTTCTAATGCCGGACGTCTTCGGCCGCCAATGCTGATTATTAATCAAAATTTTACCAGCAGCGGGATTTAAACCAGGGAGCGAAGACGTATTGATTGTGATCAAAGATGCTACCCCTAGACCACGACTGCATATGTATTCCAATTTCCGCGAGTACTCGATTTTCATCTCCCTTTTACATACTGAATGATCTGTTCAATATCCTCACATAATTTATCCCTCTCTTCATCTTCTGCTTGCGACATCGGCATGTATAGCAGGTATGGCAGAAAATTACTTTTGGCATTGGTTTGGTAACGGATCTGATGAGAATAATCCTAACAGTGAACTGTTCACAATAGATCATTCACTGCCCTAACTTCCTCTTAAGTACGAATCCTACTCCCGCAGTATCATTTTGTGTTGCTGTTAATATTACCTGATATTCTTCTTACCAGAAATGCTTGGCTTATTTCCACTTCAAATCACTTACGCCCACTACATCGACATTGAGCCTTTGCATTTCTCTTTTCTCATTTTCTAGCTTTCCAACGGCATTCAGTCTTCTGACGTTCCACGTCCCGGCTTGTAGTATGTTACCCTTTCGTCGGTTATACAATCTTTTGCTCACAATATCTCCTCCCCCCCCCTACCTCCTCCCCCTCCACCCCTTTGGCAGTCACCTCCCTGTGACTTAACGAGCATTTCGCTCTCATTTAAATATATGGCCGCAAGAGACAGTCTTCCCGTCGTCCAGGAACCTGTGCCACAAAGAGAGCAGATTCGCCACGAGATGGGGAAAGTTGCGAGCGTCTATTGTGCTGAACGATGCCAGGCTGATCAGGCCTAAGCGCTGTAGTGTGCGAGTGAGACTGACTAGAATCTACGTCATAGGGAAACCCAGTAGAAGGGCCTGGGAGGCGTAGCAAAAAAAATGGCTCTGAGCACTATGGGACTTAACGTCTTTGGTCATCAGTCCCCTAGAACTTAGAACTACTAAAACCTAACTAACCTAAGGACATCACACACATCCATGCCCGAGGCAGGATTCGAACCTGCGACCGTAGCGGTCGCGCGGTTCCAGAATGTAGCGCCTAGAACCGCTCGGCCACTCCGGCCGGCGGAGGAGTAGCTGTGTTAAATATGGCGTACCTAACATCGGCCATAAAGGGAAACATTATGAAAACTATTTCATTCTGTAGTAGTGTAGGGAATGAAGCCACAGTAATTTTAATATACCATCCCTCATAAAATTTCTTGGTGATCCCAAAAAAACTTGAATATTAATCATATCTATAAAAGTTTAGGATTTACTGTTAAAGTGAAGTCAGCAAGTTTTTTAACAAAGACCTCAATGCTAAAATTTGAGCGCTTTGGTCGATCTCAACGATCGACACTTCATACAGAACAGCATCATTAAAATGACAAAATTTGTAAATATCAACTCTGTAACTTTATTTGTTTAAAAGATATAGCAAATTTAAATTATCAGTATTTTAAGTTGAGCATCAGATCAGCATTTCCTCAACACAAAACACATTGAACAACGACAGCTTGACACCTTATTCAATCACTAGGTAATAAAATATTTGCTGTAAGGTTTAGTGCATAATAGCTATTTTTGTTCTTTATTTATTTATCAGAAAGCACATCGGTGCAAGGCTACTGTCCGTCACATTCAAAGTTAAGAAGGAAATTGTATTGGTTTTGTGTAAACGTATTTAGCAATGGATATTATTGTTACTTTATTTAGAACGTGCAACAGCCTCTGAATGGAGGGTAACCTGACAAATCGCAACTGTCTGGCCTACATCACTTATGGGTCGTAAATTTAGATCCCGATATTATTATTCCTTTTATTATGTGTTAACTTTGTATTTCGCAAACGTGCCATCAGCCAGACAGTTTAACCAATGGGTTACAAGTGTCTTATATAGGCTGTGTAATGCGACGTGTGCGGCTCAACCCTTGACGAGTTTGAGCCAAGACATTTCGACGAAGAGGAACCGCATGGAGCCCGAACATCTTTGGGATGTTAGCTCGCATCCCAGAACAAAAAGGAAGAAGACCTGATCCACAGATCCATCGATTTGTTATTACTCACTTCTAAAAGTATAAGAATACTAAAAGTCTCCTGAAGTGGAACATAGTGCTCTTCCTGGAACTAAATAGCCTACTCCACGGAAATCTGCATGGGCTCCAAAATGATCTGTCATGGTAAATCCAACTTCCACGTTGCAAACAACCTGTCCTCAGCACCACGGATAGAGGAAACAAATGTGACTAACCAAAGAAGCGAGGAAGGCTAGAGATTACCGTCCCATCGACATCGCAGTCGTTAGAGACGGAACACAAGCAAGAATAGCGAAAGGATGAAGAAGTTACCTATTCGACTTAAGGTTCAAATCGTCCAAATGGCTTTGAGCACTATGGGACTCAACTTCTGATGTCATCAGTCCCCTATAACTTAGAACTATGAAACCTAACTAACCTAAGGACATCACACACAATCATTCCGTGGCAGGATTCGAACCTGCGACCGTAGCGGTTTCGCGGTTCCAGGCTGTAACGCCTAGAACCGCACGGCCACTCCAGCCGGCCCGACTTAAGGAAACGACGGACAACTTTAACTGGAATGAGCTGTCGGGGATTTGAACAGTCGTCCTCCTGAATGCGAGTCCACTGTGCTAACCACCTCTACTTTCATTCTGTAAGTTAACTGACTTTGATTCCTTATTTGTAAGAATGCAAGTAGAGATGGGGCTGGTACGATAATACCCTTGCAAGCAGGACGCAGCACATTCTTTAGGATGTAGAGTCGTTTACGTTCGTGGAGAAAACCTTCAGCTGTCTTGATCTGCACGGTGCTGCTAGCTGCGGTCGTAGACTACTTTCAAGCTTAGCCTAAACGAGGAAGTACGAAACTTTACAGATTGTACAATTTGACAAATTAGTGTAATGTTACAATAATCGTACTTACAGGCATACATGGCAGAAATGTTGGTTACAAGCCGGCCGAAGTGGCCGTGCGGTTAAAGGCGCTGCAGTCTGGAACTGCAAGACCGCTACGGTCGCAGGTTCGAATCCTGCCTCGGGCATGTATGTTTGTGATGTCCTTAGGTTAGTTAGGTTTAACTAGTTCTAAGTTCTAGGGGACTAATGACCTCAGAAGTTGAGTCCCATAGTGCTCAGAGCCATTTGAACCATTTTGTTGGTTACACTATGGTATAACGATTACGAGCTGCTGTTGCAGGTCATCTCTACTCAATAAAATTGTCAGCAGTACTGTAGCTGTACTGAGCAATTGTTAACCGATAGTTTATCGACACTGAAAGTCAATAACATACTGACGAAAATAGGTAAAGGAGTACACAGATGACAGGCAAAGGTAGCGCCATATCAAAAAATGACAGCTCGGTATATTTTAACAAGTGTAGCTTTAACCTAAGAGCCAAAGTGGTACAATGTAGCCTTTGGTTGAAAGTAAACGACTTACATCTGTGAAATAGATCGTATTAAGTATATAATGAAAATAGAAACAAGGAAAGCCAATACCATCACAGTGTTCAGTAATAAATTTATAACGACGATAGCATATTGAACTGAACTGAGTGCTTAGAAAAATTTTAAATTTTTACTCAGTGTAACCACAAAAGATAGGGGAGCGAGTGGAACTAAATCTTTAAAGTGGAATTTTGAAGACCCACTATAACCATAGCACAACGTAAAGTAAAGGAAAAGGTAATAGGGGAAGAGGGTAGAATTGAAAAAAAAGGAAACCAACAAATGGGGATAACCGTAACTGACAGTCATTTATTTGCTTATACTTAAAGTAGATAAATGAAACGTTAAAGCAATTACAGCCCTCGGTCACAAAATTAAAGTCTTTTGACCAGGTTTCAACACTTCTATGAATGCCTTCGTCAGAACATAAATAGTCAAATTGGCCTATAACGTAAGTACAAAATTATTGGAAAAAAATATATATGAAATTGTAAGTACTGATTAAGAGTTAAAGAAAGAAACAGTACTTACATATCACGTATAAGATAAATAGCAGCCGATAAACCTTTAGTCGCAATTTTTTTTTGAAAAAAGCCAACCACTGTGGGTCGCTCATACATGTCAAGCCACAGGTAGCAACAGACTGAGGCGCCCGCATTAGCAACTGCCGGCAGGTGAACGTCACACCTTCCCGGGTTCAATTCCCGGCAGAGACAGGGATTTTCTCTGCCTCGTGATGACTGGGTGTTGTGTGATGTCCTTAGGTTAGTTAGGTTTAAATAGTTCTAAGTTCTAGGGGAGTGATGACCATAGCTGTTAAGTCCCATAGTGCTCAGAGCCATTTTTTGAACATCACACCAAGAGTGCCATGTAGTAGCCGTAAATATAAGTAGGCTACTTAACATTTAGCATATAGATATATGAATATTGAAGGTGAATAGTGTTTACTACAACTAACAGACAAAGTTTTATTTGACTGCACCAGGCATTATAACTTTTTGTTTATGTAAGAGCTTAGAAGTACAGTTTGAAGACTGAAAACTGATTAACAGTACAAAAAGAAACAGTACTTACATGTCACTTTATAAAATATCTACGATAAAGCTTTAGTCACAATTTTTGGAGTGGTTTACGTGGAAAACAATCCACTACCGGCTGCTCGCATATGTCGAACTATTCGTAGCGTCAGACTGAGGCGCCCACGGTAACAACTGCTGGGAGGTGAACATTACACAGAGAGTTCCATCTAGTAGCCGCATGTACAAACTGGCTACTTAACATTCAGGTAAGGACAGACGGATAGTATGAACATTATTCAGTACATGACGTAAAAGGCAATATTTTGTTTGACAGCAGCAGATAAGGTAACATTTTGTCTGCATCAGAACTTAGAAGTACAGTTTAAAGGATGAAAGGTGTTTCCATTATAGAAAATACAAAGAAGGCTGAGTGACACAGCCTGTAGAACAGGGCTTCACAACATACGTGCTCACGGAGCAAGCTGTGAGCAGCAAGGCGCGAGCACGGAGCAGCGCGAGCACGCTACCCCCACTGCAGGACAAGAGCGGAGAGTGGGGAGAGTCACGTGGGGCACACAACAGCTGCCGCCAGTCAATGTAAATCCGTGGCCACCTGCAGGGATATCACTCACGAATTATTACTGCGACAAATGAAACAAATAAAGGAGAATGTACACGTGCCACATAATTTTATTAGCTTATTGTATGCCTCTACATTCGCATTAATTTGTGAACTGTTACACAATAAAAGGTGTCACTGAAGTATGGGATTCTCGGTTATCTTGTACTTTTTGCCCTTTACAATTGCGTCTATGTTCGGTGTAATGGTTCTTGTGCATTGTAGGCGCAGCGTGCAGTTTAAATTTCGATCAGACAATGCGTTTCTCAGGCGCGTCTTGTTACATTTCATTGCAGAGAACAGTTGTTCACAAACATACGTGGAACCGAACATTCATATTATTGTAGCCGCAAGTTTGTGCAAACGAGGAAATCTATCCTGAGGGAAGTGTCTGTAGAATTCCAAAATGTTTTTCTTGTTCTGAAAATTGTATTCTCAGTCACACTGCAGGTCAATAATTTCTAGTTAAAGCTCAGGACGAATCTCTTCAATATTCGCTGAATATGGAGAGAAGAACAGATCAAAATCACTGTCTAGTGCTGTCAGATCTTGAAAGCGTTGATCAAATTCTTCCTTAAGGCAACTAAACTATGTGAACAACGTTCACAGTCTTTGTGAACATTTTGCATGGATGATAATTTAAGAAAATGAGCTACATTTTGTTTCCAGCTGACTCACCCAAAGTGTCAGTTTCAAAATGGTTCAAATGGCTCTGAGCACTATGGGACTCAACGGCTGAGGTCATTAGTCCCCTAGAACTTAGAACTAGTTAAACCTAACTAACCTAAGGACATCACAAACAGCCATGCCCGAGGCAGGATTCGAACCTGCGACCGTAGCGGTCTTGCGGTTCCAGACTGCAGCGCCTTTAACCGCACGGCCACTTCGGCCGGCTGTCAGTTTCATTTTAAAAGCTCGTATTCGATCTATGAAATGAGTAATTATCAGATCTTTACCTTGTAGTGAAATGTTCAAAGCATTCAGATGGATAGTTAAATCTGCTAAGAACGCGAGATCACATTTCCATGAAGGCTCTTTCAATTCTGGAACACACATGTTATTTATTTCCATGAACATATTTATTTCATCCAATAGGCAAAAAAATCGATTTAATAATTCGCCACGACTAAGCCCGCGGACCTCGCTGTAATAAGGCATAATAAGGCAGGCTACCATACTGGCTTTCTACATCCTCAAGAAAGCTTTTAAATTGCCTGTGTTGTTGCCCATGCTTCCTTATATAATTGGTTGTACGAACAACAACACTCATCACATTTTTTAGAGTGATACTCCTTGCACATAAGTTTTCCTGGTGGATCACACAGTGAACGCCCCCTATTTCATTCGGCACGGTCAGTTTTTTGCATTTTCTCCTTCAACAGCGCAACGGAATATGGTTTTTCCCTGTCATCGCTGGTGCACCGTCTGTAGACACCGAAACTAAAGAATTCCACGACAATCCTATATTTTCAACATTTTCTTCAACACTCCTTAAAATATCACCTCCGGTTGTAGTGTTATTCATGACTACTACATCGAGGAGCTCGTCCCTCACCTGAAGATCTCTATTAACACCTCTAATAAATATGGGAAGATGAGCTGTTCCAGTAATATCAACACTTTCATCCAGAGCTAGACAATACGCCATAAAATCTTTACAGATATTTGCAAGCTGGCTCTGGACATCATCTGCCATGTCCTGTATGCGACGCATAATGGTCATGTTGGATAATGGCACAATCCGAAACTGTTCAACTTGAGATGGACACAAATGTTCCGCTGCAACTACCAAACATTCTTTTATTAAATCGCCATCAGTGAAAGAGCGCAGGGATTTCGCTAAAAGCAAAGCAATTTTGTAAGACTCTGAGAGCTGTCTCAGTTGATTTTTCTTTGTCGTCCAGATCTTCTTCGGATAGCTTCCTTTTAAGTTTAACAACTTCCTGTGCATGATCTGGTCCATCACATTTTCCACTTCCGTAGTCTTTCGCGTGGTACGACATATAATGTCGCTGCAAATTAAATTTCCTAAAAGAATTAAGCGTTTTGTGACATACTAAACATTTTGCAACACCATCTTTTTCTGTAAACAGATACAATTACTCCCAATGGGGGTTGAACTGCGAAAGCATGGTTGGCGTTACACAATGGCGACTTGACATGATTCTTAACCAGCGAAGTGACTCTTAGAGCTGATCGTAGTACTTTAAACGTTACACAGTCGGCGCGAATTCAATAGGCACGCTGCGGCCCTATTCAAACGTGCGCGCGCATTTCCCCTCCCTCCCCTCCCTCCCTTCTCCGCGACCTTGCACCTGCTCGCGAGCTCGTGCCTGAGCAGACGCGAGTACTCGCGCTCAAAACCGGCCAGTTGTTAAGCCCTGCTGTAGAAAAACGATGCAACATGAAATGCGGAAAGTATAAACCATTTAATAAACAAAAAAAAAATATTCAGGCGATCATTGTTGGCAAAACCACCCCTTCCCTCCGCCTCCTCGATTTCTATATCACCATCTATGGCCGTCCTATCGCCCTCACCCCCACCCTTAAGTACCTTGGCGTCACCCTCGACCGTCGCCTCTCCTGGACCCCCATCCCCGGACAATCCAAGCCAAGGCATGCTCCTGGCTCCATCTCCTCAAGCTCCCTTCTGGCCGTACATGGGGTCTGGACCCCTCCACCATCCTCCACACCTATAAATCCCTCATTCACCCTATCCTCTGCTACGCCCATCCTGCCTAGATCTCCACCCCTCCTACCTTTTACAAATCCCTTCAAATCCTTGAACACCATGCTCTCCGCCTCGCCTATCGTATCCGTCTCCCCTCCCCCACGCGGATTCTGTACGATCTTATTCCGTTCCCCCACCTCTTCCTCGAACGGATACGGATCCTATACACCTCCCATAAAATACATCCCCCTCACCCGCTTGTCTCTCCCATCCTCTCCCGCCCCCGTCCGTTGTCGCGCCTGTATTTCCATGTCCCACCTGCTCTCCATGTCTCCACTCTCCATACCAAGGTGGCTTCTGCCAGCTCCCCCTCCCTGATGATGCCCTGCCCCCCTTCATCTACCCCTACTACAAACTTTGATACTCCCTCCCTCTTCCTGTGTTTGTTCCTACGGGCACCCTCTCTCCCTTCTCTCCCCTTTCCCTCCCTCCTCCCTCTCTCCCCCCCACCTCCCACGGGCTTCCTTACACCCTTACCTTCATTCCTCCCCCCATCCCCTCTGCCATTGGCATCTTTGCTCTCCCCTCTCCCTCCCCCATCACCCTCTTCCCCTCATGGCAGGTCCCCAGACTCGCACACGCTAAATGGACATTCGCGCGCCGGAGATCACCGCCATTAGTTTCTCATGTGTGTGTCATCGTGTTTGTGTTTAGTGTTCTTCACAGTCACGCTCCTTCGTTCACCTGTGCCGTCGAAGTCGTCAGTGTTTGTGCGCCGTGCCGACATTTTTTAGTGTTTTCATCGTCGAGTGTGAACGGCTTCGTGTTCTTTGTTTCTGTGTCTATGGTATTATTGCCAAACATTTTGTATTATATCTTCTGTGTCTCCTTTGCATTTTCATTGTACAACTTGAGGCTGAAGAACATCGCAGTATGCAGCTGCCAGCCCACCTTATGTAAGGTGTTAAAATAACAATAAAGGGGAAAAAATATGAGTTGATTTAGATAGAAAAAACATTTCGGTAACTGCACGAGGAAACCCGAAATCAAATATCAAGTAACGGCTTTATACCGTTGAAGAAGTTTTTGTTACGTAATAGTAGCTGCTCATTGAGAATGAGGCTGTCATTTTGAGAAAGATGTTGAAAAATTTCAAATTTTTCGAGAAATCTAATCTACGCCCTTTCTTCTCGGTGTGCAAAAAGTTGATATCGTGAACATCTTTAGACGTGTGGCCTGTAATCAGAAGTTTGTCTGCAAAAGACAAATTTTGGGTGCTAGTGCCATTTAAAAAAAAAATGTTCTTTTTGTATGGAGGTTAAGGCACGTCCTGTTTGTCCTATGTAGTAAGAACAGCAGGTATCGCAGAAAATCTTGTTGACGCCAGAATTTTCAAAAGGGGAACTAGTCGATTTTAAATTATGAATGGAGTTTTTTTAAAATTATTATTGTTAGAAATGGCAAAGTTATGGTTGTATTTATTACGAAGAAGGCGATATATCTGATAGGTGATGGGCCTGAAGAAAGGAATAGAAAAATGCTTTCTTGGGTTAGATTCAATGATAGAGGTGACGAGCGTAGTAACTCTTTAAAAAGTTTTCTTTTTAAGGATGTCATCCACTGTGCCAGGTTCATATTTATTATTAACTGCTGTCATTTTGAGGAAATTAATTACTTCACTGAATTTTTCTTTAGAGAGTGACATAGAAGTATCTCTATGAATAGCACAGTGTAAGAAAGCGTTTTTATGAGATTGTGGGTGCATGGAAGGCGGAGGTACGATCTGATCAGTGTATGTTTCTTTATGAAAAACATTGAATGTGATTTTATTTTCTTCTACTATAAGCGTCAAGTCAATAAAGTTTAATTGGCGGGCCTCGTTTTCGAGTTCGTTGCTGAGAGATATTTCCTCTGACCTTCCTATGTCAGACCAGTGATGATATTTTAGTCGTCTACAAGGGACCTATTGATGGCATTGACCGTATATTCAAACTTTTTAATGAACTTCATGTTGAGTAGCCTACTTATACAGGGTTTCCCAGCTATCTTGTCCACCCAAAATATCTCTGGAACAATAACAGCTATTGCAAAACGACTTTCGCCGGTATCAATGTAGGGCTGGGACCCATGAATGTACATATTTGGAAACATTCTAAAACGAAAGAATATGTGTTTTTTAACACAAACTTATGTTTTTTTAAATGGACGTCCTATGTTTTTTCTTCAGCAATCCATAGCATGACAAAGCACATACACAATGGCGTTGACTGCATCGCAATATTCCCATTACATCCCGAGATATTAAGACGCGAAGTTGACGCTTGAAACACCCGACATGCGCTGCTAGCGCACGTCCTGAGGCTCAGGCGTGAACCCCATGCTGCCCGTAATCGCGATGTGAGTGACATGCGTAATCACACTTCCATACTTATCAAGAGATCCGAAACGAATAATACGGTCTGCTGCCATCAACTCTCATTCCAACAAAGGAATTGTCAATATGAGGAAAATGCATTATTGGTCCGCAGACAATCCAAAATGGATCCGTCAGGTAGAGCATCAACGTCCGTCGAACGTTAATGTTTGGTGTGGGATTATTGAAGATACCATTATCGGACCTTTCTTTGTAAATGGCATCCAAAATGGCAGACAATACTCCAGATTTATACCACACAATCTTCCTGTTCTCTTGGACACCGTACCTCTGAACTGGAGAATGGTCATGTGGTATCAGCATGACGGATGCCCTGCACATAACGCCTTACGAGCACGACGACTTCTGAACCGTAAGTTCCCTGGTAGGTGGATTGGAGGAGGTGGCCCAGTTAGGTGGCCTGCCCGATCTCCGGACCTTACACCGCTGGATTATTTTCTTTGGGGAGCAGTGAAGGATGCTGTTTACCAACATGAACCAACAACACCAGAGGACATGAAGCAACGCATTATTGATGCCTGTACAGCCGTCAAAGAGGAAACAGTAGCACGAAGTAGGGCATCCTTCATCCGCAGAGTGACCCTATGTATGCAAGCCAATGGGCATCACTTTGAGCATGAGATGTGAACGCTATGTTTAGTATGTAGTGCTGGTATCTCAGTGGAAGTTTCTACAAAGGGCCAATTTATCCAGTGATGTTAAGAAAGATTTGTTTGCAACAATTTGTCATTTAACGCATTAGATAAACATAACATTGATAATTATGTGATAATAAAACTAACCGGTTAAACATGTTTACATTCATCTCCTATATCCTACTTGAACTTCCCAAATCAAAACATTTTCACCTAAACAACGGTAAAACTTTTAGTCCACTTGCTCGTTTCACTAAAACCATCAACATGAATTATACTATTACGAGTGAATGATTAACTGTCACTTGTGATAGATCTACAGTAAAGTAAAGTTTTAACGTTGAACGGCATTACCTTTTTAGTAACGGATTAACGATAAGCGAAGTTAACTTTGTGACTAACGTCGCGGTACACAGATATGTTACAGAACCGCATCACCCCTAGCTTATGGGATAAATACCTGCTGGAATGTACGACGTTAATACAGGATGGCAGCAGACCGTATTATTCGTTTCGGACCTCTTGATAACTATGGAAGTGTGATTACGCATGTCAATCACATCGCGATTACGGGCAGCATGGGGTTCACGCTTGACCCTCAGGACGTGCGCTAGCAGCGCATGTTGGGTGTTTCAAGCGTCAACTTCGCGTCTTAATATCTCAGGGTGTAATGGGAATATTGCGATGCAATCAATGCCATTGTGTATGTGCTTTGTCATGATATGGATTGCTGAAGAAAAAACATAGGACGTCCATTTAAAAAAACATAAGTTTGTGTTAAAAAACACATATGCTTTCGTTTTAGAATGTTTCCAAATATGTACATTCATGGGCCCCAGCCCTACATTGATACCGGCGAAAGTCGTTTTGCAATAGCTGTTATTGTTCCAGAGATATTATGGGTGGACAAGATAGCTGGGACACCCTGTATTTACGGCTACTAGATGGCACTCTTGGTGTAATGTTCACTTGCCGGCAGTTGTTAACACGGGCGCTCCAGTCTGTTGCTACCTGTGGCTTCATAGGTATGAGCAGCCCATAGTGGCACGCTTTCCACGTTTTCTTTTTAAAATTTTTGTGACTAAAGCCTTATCGCTTGATATTTGTCTCGTACGTGATATGTAAGTACTGTTTCTTTCTCGTACTGTTAATCAGTAATTACACTTTTATATAAAATTTTTTCCCATAATTATATTAGAACAAATAAGCCCTCGCTCACAAATATTAAGTCAAAACTGACCAGGTTTCGACGCTACTATGATTGTCGTCTTCAGAATTAGACTAACTCTTCTAAAACATATTAGGTATATAATACAGTAATAAAATTAAAGTTTGTACTGACTGGAAAAAGATGCAGTACTTAAAAGTCACATATTTAAAAAGATCTAAGCCGGAAAGGCGACGTCATGAATAGTTGTAAGTGAGATGGCGAACCGCTAAGGGCTGCTCGTACTGTGACCAAAGGGTTGAAACAAGACAGAGGTGCCCACGTTAGAAAGTGTGGGCAAGTAAACATGGTGTTGCTACGAGCGCCATCTAGTAGCCGCAGAAACAACTAGGCTACTGTACATTCAAAATTAGACACATGAAATTGTATGCAGCTGATTCAGGCACAACGTAAGCACTAATAATAATAGGATGAAGTTACATATTTATCTGCTTTTGTCCCATAATTTTGTACTTATGTTACAGGCCAATTTGAATATTTAATTTCTGATGACGGCACTTATAGAAGAGTCCAAACCTGGTCAAAAGACTTAAATTTTGTGACCGTAGGCTGTAATTGCTTTAACTTTAATTTGCAAACGGTCGCTTACTACACAACCATGTTTAAAACTTTAGATAAATGCACTATCATGACCTACACAGTCACCCATGGTGGAGGAAGGGTGTAGGGGAGAGAAGTGGGGATAGAGGGGGAAATGGGGCGGGGGATGAGAATCCATAAAAAATTGACTCACTCATCTATAGAACAATGCAGAGAAGGAATAAAAGTAAACACACAGGAAGTTAAAGGGGTGGGCGGTGGGAGTGGAAAGAAGGACGGAAGCCAGCTATGGGAGAAGACTGACATATAAAGTACCAATAAACATGGGAGTGAGAATCAGAAATAGTGCTGTCATAACACATGAGGATAGCTCATAGATTACGCATGCATTTCAGAAGATTACATGAAATTCATTGGCACTGATGTCTGGCGAAACTCCTAAAACTGTAATGAAAGCCCTGCTACCGGTGATATACATTGGTGACATAGCGATGCTTACAATACAGATGTTTCGCAGATTTTACAGTCACCTATAGGGAAACAAGGCCTGTGTACAAGCTACAGTAATATTTGAATAGATCTCTGCAGAATATCAATCACTTGTAAAGACTCGCAGTAGCTCAACGTTGAGAGATAATAAAGTTATGAATTTATTGAAACATACCAGCCATACCGTGGTAAGAATGATAATTATGAATCAAAAACTACACTATTTTTATACCGCCAGGAGACTTCCTGGTGGCTAATATTTTTAAAATGAAATAGTTAAAATGATGAGTCTCGATAATCTCAAAGGCGTCTTCATACTGTAAGTTGCCTGTCGATTGGAAATAAACAGAGTGGACATTGAACCCCACGGAAATTGGACCTCACTATAATACCCTCGTTTCTAGGAATATTGGCGTATAAAAATACTATTATCTGCAAGATGACGTTATCAGTAATCTTACAAAGTCAAACTTACTTTCTGCGACATTTAAATTTGGCATTTGTACTGATGAAATCTCCGTAATAATGAAGTTCATATCGAAAAACCTAACACTTAAACTGACAAGTTTTACACTCATGTTCAGAAAAAAACAGAACACCTTGAACGAATAGAGATAGGACGTTCATATGCACAGGACACGTACATTAGTATGTTGTTCAGAAATTATTAGCATTTCCGTCAACTCGGTTCAGCTCGTGTCCTGTTACCTATTAGGCACGCGGTCCGCCATGGGCCTTGATAACTTGCTCCATGCGTGGCGGCATCGATTCGCATATGTCGTAAATGGCGTCCTGTGGTGTAGCCACCCACGCTGCATTCACCTGGTTCCAAAGTCCATCTGTGGTGGTTGGCATTGGGTCACAACGCTGCAGCCATTGTTTCACCATGTCCCAGATATTTTCGATTTACAAGAAGCCTAGAGGGCCTGGCCAAACGGCTGACATCCCTTGACACCAAGGAGGCACGTGATCGTGCAGCAACATGTGGTGGGTGCATTGTCTTGCTGAAAAATGGCGTCTGTGGTGTTGTGCAGAAAGGGTATAGCTACGGGTCGCAAGATGTCATTCACGTAGGTTTCACTGGTCACAGCTCACTGGACAGCGCCAACTGCCATTTATGGTTGTTACAAAAAGCTTCCCACGCCATACGGCCTTGAGATGGCGCTATACAGGGTGGCCCATTGATCGTGACAGGGACGAAATAAGCCTCAAACGAAAAAAGTACAAAGAACTAAACTTGTCTAGCTTGAAAGGGGAAACCAGATGGCGCTATTGTTGGCCCGCTAGACGGCGTTGCCATAGGTCAAACGGATATCAACTGCGTTTTTTTTTTAAATAGGAATCCCCATTTTTTATTTCGCATTCGTATAGTACGTAAAGAAATATGAATGTTATAGTTGGGTCACTTTTTTCGCTTTGTGACAGATGGCGCTGTAATAATCACAAACATATGGCTCCCAATTTTAGACGAACAGTTGGTAACAGGTACGTTTTTTAAATTAAAATACTGAACTTAGGTACCTTTGAACATATTATTTCGGTTGTTCCAATGTCATACATTTACCTTTAAGAACTTATCATTTCTGTGAACGTATGCTGTTACAGCGTGATTACCTGTAAATACCACATTAATGCAATAAATGCTCAAAATGATATCCATCAACCCCAATGCATTTGGCAATACGTGTAACGACATTCCTCTCAACAGCGAGTAGTTCGCCTTCCGTAATGTTCGCACATGCATTGACAATGCGCTGACGCATGTTGTCAGGCGTTTTCGGTGGATCACGATAGCAAATATCCTTCAACTTTACCCACAGAAAGAAATCCGGGGACGCCAGATCCGGTGAACGTGCGGGCCATGGTATGGTGCTCCGACGGCCAATCCACCTGTCATGAAATATGCCATTCAATAGCGCTTCAACCACACGCGAGCTATGTGCCGGACATCATGTTGGGAGTACATCGCCATTCTGTCATGCAGTGAAACATCTTGTAGTAACATCGGTAAAACATTATGTAGGAAATCAGCATACATTGCGCCATTTAGATTGCCATCGATAAAATGGGGGCCAATTATCCTTCCTCCCATAATGTCGCAACATACATTAACCCGCCAAGGTCGCTGATGTTCCACTTGTTGCAGCCATCGTGGATTTTCCGTTGCCCAATACTGCGTATTATGTCGGTTTACGTTACCGTTGTTGGTGAATGACGCTTTGTCGCTAAATAGAACGCGTCCAAAGAAATCTGTCATCGTCCTGTAGTTTCTCTTGTGCCCAGTGACAGAACTGGTGCATAGAAATATGATACGGGTGCAATCGATGTTGATGTAGCTTTCTCAACGCCGACGTTTTTGAGATTCCCGATTCTCGCGCAATTTGTCTGCTACTGATGTGCGGATTAGCCACGACAGCAGCTAAACACCTACTTGGGCATCATCATTTGTTACAGGTGATTGATTTTTCACATGTAGCTGAACACTTCTTGTTTCCTTAAATAAAGTAACTATCCGGTGAACGGTCCGGACACTTGGATGATGTCGTCCAGGATACCGAGCAACACACATATCACACGCCCGTTGGGCATTTTGATCACAATAGCCATACATCAACACGATATCGACCTTTTCCGCAATTGGAAACGGTCCATTTTAACACGGGTAGTGTATCACGAAGCAGATACCGTCCGCACTGACGAAATGTTACGTGATACCACGTACTTTTACGTTTGTGACTATTACAGCGCCATCCATCACAAAGCGAAAAAAGTGGTCCAACTAAAATATTCATATTTCTTTACGTACTACACGAATATGTAATAAAAAATGGGGGTTCCTATTTTTAAAAAACCCAGTTGATATCCGTTTGATCTATGGCAGCGCCATCTAGCAGGCCAACGATAGCGCCATCTGGTTTCCGCCTTTAAGTTAGATAAGCTTCGTTCTTTGTAGTATTTTCGTTTGACGCATATTTCGTGACGTATTTGGCCCGGTCACTATCAATGGACCATCCTGTATATCTTGTGCGAATGCAGTCACTGTGATGTCGCTCTTCCTGCCTGTGGAGAAGCAAAATGTAGACATTGTAAGATGGCAAGAACCATGACCCTTACATGAAGTCATTAAAGATCAACTAACTCACGTTGAGCGAACAGTAGGGCTGAACAAAAATGATTGACAGGCACAATGCATCCTTTAGAGGGTATAGTATGGAAGTATTGGAATAATGAATGTTGGGTGATGGTTTTAAAGTAATTCACACGACATGAAAACTTTGTGGAAACGCGTCGATTTACTGGAGGCTAGTTTATCCCAGGGAAGTATTCGAGTTGACCATGGCCGACTGGGGAGCCGCAAAGGGAAGCAACAATAGGGAGCTTAGGGTGGCTCAAGCTCTGAGAAAGTGGTAACGGGGTGTGGCCTCCAGCTGCCTTAAGATGAGTGACAGTGAGTGTGTGGTTGACCCCATGCTGGTGTACCAGGGAGCAGACAGTGAACTTGTACCCCTGTTGATAAATGTCTGTCATCCCGTTTTCAGTGAAACATGCAAGTAAGCCACGCAAAGCTATGGTGGAGCAGTCAACAGAGGCCAAAATATGCGTGTTCGTGACCATAACAACTTCATGCTGAATTCACGGTCTGCAGAGTCTGAAGTAAATCAGGTGAAGAGCGACAGAATGAAATACGCCGGCCTCCGATGGGAACATAGGACCATGGCATTTGAAGTACTCTCCTGGGAGTCAGAATTCCGGAAAAATTGGTGTTTTGTGCAGACGCTAACCTTGATGGGTGGCCTGGGAGGAGCTAAATAGCAGAAGTTGAGAGGAAGGGTAATTTTGTGGGAATTTGTTCACTTCCCAGAGCAGGCATTGGTCGACGCTGGGAAGCGATGCATAATTAACGCGACATGTGCTGCAATTGGCGTAAGTGATTTTGCTGGAGGGGAAACCAATGCGAAGAGCGGACTGGGAGAAGTCCCCATAGTGGTCTTTCGTTTCCAGCTTGCCTACAGCATTGACGTGGCGTTCTTTACTCGCTTGCCTGAGAGAGAGTGAGTATCTCTGCAGTTTAGGACTTAGCAAACGGAACGATTGAGCTTGGAAATAGAATGTTTTCGTTCAGCTATGTACTGAGCAGGACAGCTAGAAGTGAATAGACCAGCGCAGTCTTGCAGAACCATGAGGTCGGCCGACGTCCACAAAACGACGACGCCCCCGCCATGCTGATTTCGGTGATATTGCACCCGCTCTGGCCACTGATTAATTGGTTGGATCAGGTCGGCAAAGTTTCCATGAGGGTTTCATGTGCCGTGTATTGTAGAATTCTTCTTGCACTTAGTATTATGCCTGGGTCAGGCGATAGGAATTACTTTTGACTTATCGCACTTGTACAACATTGGTGGCCAATTATTAAAGGTTCAAAATGGTTCAAATGGCTCTGAGCACTATGGGACTTAACATCTGAGGTCATCAGTGCCCTAGAACTTGGAACTACTTAAACCTAACTAACATAAGGACATCCCACACATCCATTCCCGAGGCACGATTAGAACCTACGACTGTAGCGGTCACATGGTTCGAGACTAAAGCGCCTAGAACCGCTCGGCCACACCGGCTGGCAATTATTAAAGGACTTAGTACAACTGTATAATAGATTTGCCCTGAATATTTAAATTAAACTGCCCTTATATGTCACTCTCCTTAGAAGTCAAAAACCTTAATAATGCGTATAATTATTTCATAAAAATTATAAAATGGGGCCCATTGTATGCTGAATATTGCTTTGAACTCCGGATCACTTCTACTTCTACAGCACAAGCTTCCAAATGCTAATCACTTCGCAATAGGAGAGTGAATTTTTGTTATTTCTCAATATAGATGGTATTTCCGGCTTCCCCTTCATTTCTGAGGGTAGTTTGTGGTCCGTGGGTAACCACAAAATCTATCGTAAATTTCTTAGTCAACGCGCACAAAGCGATACGAAACCAAATAGCGCAATCGCTCTTAATAAACAGAGAAACGACTCGCAGCCACATTGCCACACACCGCTGCTAACCAGCCAGGCATCCATATAGTGTGAACGAATCGCGTAAATCTGTCAGACTGCCTAGGATTTACATGCGATCAGCGATCAGCTACAGATCACTGCCATTTTCCCGCACACTTGTAATCTACCAGGCGATCGACCGCCCATTCAGCGGATCGCTGCGATTCGTCGCTTGTCTTTGGGATCCTTAACTCGCCGGTCTTCAATAACGAGGGTATCGATCTGTTGGAAAATGGCGTCGGTAAAGCCGTGGGGCGTTCAAGATCGCGCGTCATCGACCA
The DNA here is from genome assembly GCF_021461385.2 of Schistocerca piceifrons. NCBI lineage: Eukaryota > Metazoa > Arthropoda > Insecta > Orthoptera > Acrididae > Schistocerca > Schistocerca piceifrons. Next base: position 785,381,648 of record NC_060140.1, on the reverse strand, counting down.
GCAACATTCATCCATCCCTGTATCATTTGCACCACGCCTTGGCACTTGCAGAGCTCCTGGTACGCTTGTGCCATTCTTTCATTTATTTCCGTTCCCCGCAGTTCTTTCGCCACTGGGAGGTTCACTGTAGTAAAGTGGTGAACCACTTTCCTTTTCTGCTGAGGCATCTATTTCGTCGTCTTCAGCACGGCCGAATGCAATGGGCAGTCGGCTCCGGCACGTGCTCGCTCTGTTATTTGTGTGTGCATCCGTGTCCCTCCAGTGGCGAGTTTGTAGCCTCAGTACCCTTACAGTGACCGCATCTTCTTGCATAGACAAAAGCACTACTATTTCTTCAGCGGATTTAGTTGTACTCTCTCCGGCTCGTTTCTTTCTTGAATGCGCCTTATGTGCTCTTTTCCTTCGTACTACGGAATTCGGCTGCCATGTCTTGTATTATTATTATAGAACTATTATTATTATGTGCAGCGTAAGGAAATATCACAAAAAATACATACATATCTGTCGACACTAATCCAAATACTACAGATATCGATAGTGAATCTCTGCTTACTTTGGACATACTTGACGTTGTAACTTTTGTACAATGAACTCCAAACTCATATGTGGAATTATGGGGTGTATTATTGTTCAGTGTATTTAGGTAACTCAAGACCAAATCGATTTCATACTGATTTCCGAAAAACCGCCTCCACACATACTTTCAATCGTTTTTACCAGCTAAAAGGTTCCATATGAGCAACTGTTACTCGACGTTGAGAGAATACTGCAATTTTTTCAGGAGATAAATATAAGTTTTTTCTCGTCTTTTGGCAGATGCCTAGGAAACGGAAGTACGTAAGCAAAATTGTTAGATAGCAGTAGCAGTAAAGTTCACTGCGAATTCTAGTTGTTGCATCCAGAAACTCTACGACATGAATCCGAGAAACTGTATTCCAATGTGAGCTGCCCTTCTGAAAATTTACAATTGTACATTTCAATCTTGTCGCGTTTCTGTGACGGCATAAGAAACGAATAAGGAGACCGTCAATTGGATTATAAGTGCAGAAGTTTCTAACTCGGACTCTTTTAGTGTCACGCAGTGAAACACGTAAGAGGACCAGAGGAGATATGTATTCCGATGTTATTTTATCGATGTTGGATCTTGTGGACTCTGCGGCTGTCAATGATAGTTGGTGAATGACGCAGCCAGCCGCAAATACTTTATTTTAACACCATAACAGGTTTCGGTCAACCATATCCATCTTCAGATGGCTCATATTTTTAGTTACACAGAAGTTTTGACTAACAGCGCGTCCTCTGCTCCCACACTAAACAAGAACTTTTGAGTATTTAGTACCAATGTATAAGTTGTTTAACTAATAAAAATATTGTAAAGTGCTTGCATTTATTTATATATGACGCAAAATAGTTGTGTTCACTTACATAAGTGGGCTGTTATCAGATATGAAACATAAATTGATTCCCCAACATCTACAGATCTGTAGTTCAAGAAATCAGCATATAATTGTGTAAATACAGACTATCATGATGAACAAATATGTTGCTCTCATCCCACCCTTCTCTCATGCTACCAACAAACTTTCTATTTTTACGTTTCCTGCAACTAACTTATAAACTGTAATGATAATCAAATAACTGTGTATATAAATGAGTCCATATGTGTCTAATTTATATTACACAATCAGTCACAAATTATCACCAAATATTAAAAATGGTTCAAATGGCTCTGAGCACTATGGGACGTAACATCTCAGGTCATCAGTCCCCTAGGCTTAGAACTACTTAAACCTAAGGACATCACACACATCCATGCCCGAGGGAGGATTCAAACCTGCGACCGTAGCAGCCGCGTGGTTCCGGACTGAAGCGCCTAGAACCGCTCGGCCACTGTGGCCGGGCACTAAATTTTAACTTCTATCCCGTATCTTCTACATCTGTGGGGATAGATAAAAAGTAAATCCTGAGCAAGAACTAGCCAATGACGTTAAAAATATTGGTTGAAACAATTTTGCATTTAACATATCAAAAAAAGTTATTTTGGGTGAAAAATATAAACGGAACACACTGTACATATGTCTCCTAGTACAAGGAAGCCTCTCTGTCCTCTGTCGCGAGTAAGACCTCCAGCCAGGAGCCAGATAAATTCGCTTAAAAATCCTGACAACGAGTATAAGAACGGATACAAGTTTCGTTCCAGGAGGATTTACTCTGACAGCAGGGAGAGGAAACTGTCGGCGCTGTTAGTTATACAGCAGGCGTCCTCGCGGCGAGCAGCAGTGTGTGTCTGCGGAGTTGTGGCCACGCGGCGTGTCGGCGCTCTTCACACGCCGCCGGGCACCACGCTAGAGGTCACACACGGAGCGCGGGACCCGCCCGGCCGCGGCGCGTGCGAGGCGCAACCCGGCAGACAGCCACTCCACTCCACACGGCACTGTGCTGCTGCTCCCCGCTCTCCTATCGATCGCGCACCCGCCGCGCCGCTCTGATTAATTTACCGACCAAGGGGTGGACGGCGGCTGAATGGCGTGGCCCATTCTTATCGCGGCCATTGTGCCCGCTGCCCAGGTGGGTCCCTCCCACTGCACACTGCGACGGCGGCGGCTGTTTTGGGGACGCGCCCGGAGTTCTGTGCTGCCGAGTCTGCGAACGAGCGCGCCCGGCCGGTTGGTTGACCCTTCCGCTCCGTGGCTGCACGCTGTCCGCCTTAAGTTGGCTTTGGTTTCAGGCTGAGAGAAGGAATGTGTCTATTACTGTCCTGGATTCGTAATCTACAGCTGTGCGGTTCATAAAGGGACCGGAAACAAAAATTAACCACTCCAAGTAGAGGTAAAGCTAACACCGTGTAACACAGTCAACACTGCTAATCCGACAAGTAGGAGAGAGCGCAACCTTCTTGAGATGTTGCATATCCATCTTCTAACAACCCTACCACAACAAAGGTCAAAAATTAATTATGATTGTAGTGTTGCTCACGCTGCTAAATATTGCACTATCGGGCAACAACAAAGTTATATTATGTGGCAGGTGTCATTAGAGTACAGTTAATAAAGTCATTTCTTGAAATAAGGGATAAACTAGGCACTCATCTTTTCGTGTTTCCCACGCTGGTCTCGTTGTGAACTCATGGCTCAATCGTCGAAACTCTAGGTAGTGATGATTCCAAACTCGGATGCAAAGAAGCCTAGGTGTTATTCTGCGATATTCAAAAGTTTTATAGATGTGTTTCATAAACCATTGTTGAAGATGAAACTTTTGCAAGTCAGCACAATGGTGTTGTAAAAAAGTAATCAGCACTCCGAATTTAAGTTATACTTCTTTTTTATTGCTTTTGTTGCAACATCACTTCTCAATATAAAACATACTTGAAAATATCTTCCTCACTGTTAAAGTTCACATTTCATAAACTGACTACAATTTGCGTCTTTTCAACATGACGACCAAGACTTGACTCTCCAAAAACTGCTTGCGCGCCCAAAAATCAGAGTTACAAGTACGACAAAGATCATAGTGACAAATGAAAGAATACAAATAAGAATAATATCATTGCAATACATACACATCGATGTATCGAAGTACCTCTATATTAATGAAATCATATCTGGAAGTTGTCACAGAAATATGTTAACTCTTTTACAGAAACACAGTAGAATATTGCTGATATCGAGAGATTGAGGTGAGGTGCCATAATGATTACGTAATTCAAGTACCATTACAATCAGGAGACCCATTGCAGGGATGCTGACTGTCATATATCTCCAGCACTTCCAAACAGCGCTGACATTTCCTATCGGATTAAGATCGAGTGATTAAGCAGTCAATGGGGATACGATGGTGTACTTCATTCTTCTTCAGATCAGGAACGTATGTATGCATCTACATTTACGTGGATACTCTGTAAATCACACTTAAGTGCCTGGCAGAAAATTCATTGAGCCATCTTCCTAATGATTCTTTATTTTTCCGCTCTCGAACAGCGAGTGGTAGAAAACTAACACCTATATCTTTCCGTGCGAGGTCTGTTTTCCCTTACTTTATTATGATGGTTGTTTCTCCATATGTAGGTCAGCGTCAACAAAATATTTTCATATTTGGAGGAAAAGGGTAGTAATTGCAATTTCTTGAGAAGATTACACCGCAACAAAAAAAGCCCTTGTTTTAGACGTGTCCAACCCAAATTCTGTATCAAGTCCGTGACAGTCACTCCCATATTTTGCGATAACGCCAGACGTGCTGCTCTTCTTTGATCTTTCCTGATGTACTCGTCAGTCCTATCTGGGAAGGATCCCAGACCGCGCAGCAGTATTCCAAAAGAGGACGGACAGTAGCAGATTTACATTTTCCAAGTCTTCTGCCAATAAAACGCAGGCTTTGGTTAGCCTTCCCCACAACATGTTCTATCTGTTCTTTCCAATTTAAGATGTTCGTAATTGTAATTTCTAGGTTTTTAGTTGAATTTACGGCATTTAGATGAGACTGATTTATCGGGTAACTCAAGTTTAACGGATTCTCTTTAGCACTCATGTGGATGACCTCACACTTTTGATTATTTAGGGTCAATGGCCAATTTTTGCACCTTACACATATCTTATCTAAATCATTTTGTAACTTGTTTTGTTCTTCTCATGACTTTATTAGACGATTATAAACAACTTCATCTGTAGACAACCTAAGACAGCTGCTGAGATTGCCTCCCAAATCGTTCATATAGATGAGGAACAGCAGAGAGCCTATAACACTACCTTGGGTAACACCAGAAACTACTTCTGTTTTATTCGACGACTTTCCGTCAATTATTACGAACTGTGATCTCTCTGACAGGAAATTACGAATCCAGTCACGTAACTGAGACAACTTTTCATCAGCAAGCAGTTTCACTACGAGCCGCATGTGTGGTACACTGTCAAAAACCTTTCCGAAATCTAGAAATACGGAATCAATTTTAAGTCCATTGTCAGTAGCACTCAACACTTCGTGTGTGTAAAGTAAATCTGTGTTGACTTTGTGTCAATAGACCGGTTTCTTCAAGGTAATTCATAATGTTGAAACGCAATATATGTCCAAAATCCTGCTGCATATCGACGTTAACGATATGCGCCTGTAATTTAGTGGATTTCTCCCACTAACTTCCTTGAATATTGGTGTGACCTGTGCAGTTTTCCAGTCTTTGGGTAACGATGTTTCGTCGTGTGAGCGGTAGTATATGATTGTCAAGTAAGGAGCTACTGCATAAGCTTACTCTGAAAGGAACCTAATTGTTATACAGTCTGGAACACAAGACTTGCCTTTATTAAGTGATTTAAGTTGCTTCAATACTCAGAGGATATCTCCTTCTAATTTTCTCGTATTAGCAGCTGTTCTTGATTCGGATTCTGGAACACTTACTTCGTCTTCTTTGGTGGAGGCATTTCCGAAGGCTGTACATGTGTGAAAATGGCTTTTGACATCTTGGAAGATGAAATAGTCCACAACACATGCATCATGAAGAAGTAAAAGGAAGTGCAATACTTAATCAACGAGAATGTCGAAATAAACATCGGGGTTCGTAAGAAACCTTACATTTTCTTGACATACTGCTTTGTCAATAAAGTTACCGAAATGCAGCCGTGTCAGATTAGTGTCATCTGCTGATCCATCGGCTGAGGACCGTCCAGCGTCTTCTAAGCTGTGAGACCACGGGGGTGAAACTCAAATACAGTGATGAAAAAAAAGTATTCATACACCGTTGTTCATGTAAAATAACTGTATTTATAGAACTAAAGATCACACTCTCAGATGCTATTTGATAAACTAACGGTAAGGGGTTTCCTTCCTATTCTGTATACAAATGAACTAGCTAAATTTGCCTTATGCAAGATGTAATGATATATTCTGTACCGGTTGGCGTCACACAATGGGGAAAAAGTATTCACACAAAAATTAAATAATAATTTACATAAATATAATGACAATGTTAGTACTTTGAAGGCATCCCTCTTCTATTTATCACTTTTGTTAACTTCGATGGCGTGGGCTGAACGTGTTTTACTATTGTCTGAGGTAATATTTTGACATTCACGGCGCAGACATTGTTTCAGAGTATTCCTACTTCGTAATTAATTTTTTCTGACCACTCTTTCTACCCTACTCCAAATATGTGCAAGTTGATTAAGCTCTGCGCTCTAAGTTGGAGACAGGCGACTTTTATGGAGTATGATACAACAATCATAGACGAACAATTTCTGCCCTATGCTTAGAGTCAGTGTCTTATTGAAAATAGAAATATGTGCCAAAAGCAACCGGTTGAGAATATTTAATTACTTTTTGCAGAAGGCTAATTTAATTCATTCTTTTGTATGTACAGGCTAGGAAGGAAACCCTTGGTACACTTTCTTCGAATTCGATTATAAATACGTTGCTCGTATTCTGACTGGTTTCTGCTCACGCCCGTAAAAAGGACGAAGTAAGTGGTTCCGTATTTGGTAGTGTTTCACATAAAATAGAAGTTGGCTTCTTCACTTGGCGTTCTGTGGAATTCTGTCTATTTGATACTGCTTACGAATCTGTATTTACTGCTAGATTCAAATGCAAGTTACATATGTGGCTTTTATTCTATTTTATTTTCTTTTTTTGCATCCGTCCTCACTACTCTCTCGCATTTAATGGAGTACTGATGTTGACAGATTTTGACAGTATTGGTGCTGAACTTTATTACATCTTGTCACGAAATGAGAATGTAATTATGCTTTGAATGATGTTGCTTCTTGTCACTGACTGCCACGCGTTTCACAGTGTCTTGCAGAGTATGGACGTGGATATAGTAGATCAGTATGCTTTGTAGTCTTGGTGACTAGACCATTCTTCCTTGTAAATGCTACGAACAGTATATTTTGACAGAGGTCGATGACACTTTCGGAGGTCTCCATTAAATGCGAGAGTCCGAAAAACGGATAGGGACAGAAATAACACCTTTATTCGGCTTATCCTCGGTTCATAGAGTGTGCTCGTTACGTTAAACTGCTCATTAAATTTACTATGTCCAGTAATTCGTCCTCACTTTCCTTGCTGGTAGCAACGTCATCTGCCATACTTATCATGGATATACTTTCACACTTAATTTCCATCTAATTCCAGAAGCCTTCGATTATTTCTGTCGTTGCTTCTTCGATGTATAGGTTGAATAGCAAAGATGAAAGGTTACATCCTTATCGTACCTCCTTTTTAATTCGAGCACTTCGCTCTTCGTCTTCCATTCTTATTGTTTTTTTGGTTCTAGGGTTTATTCTATATTACCCGCATTTCCCCAAAGATTACTAGTATTCTTCTCATCATTTCGTACATATTTAACGATTTACGTCGTCGAACACTTATTCTAGATCATCCTGTAAACGTGTCTTGATGTCCCGCTTGTAGTATTAAGCCAACTACGAAACTCGCTCTCTGGTGTCTGCAATTATCCTGAGGCCAATCTGATCTTCATCTAACGGATCCTCAGTTTTTGTTTCCATTCTTTATTTCCATTTTTTGTTTCTCATTCTTATCAGCAACTAGGAACCATCGCTGCTTGTGCATTGGTTCTTACACTTAACTCTGCTCTTGCTATCTTAAGAACTGCATGCAACATATATTTCCGGTAGGATGGTTATATGTCTTCGGTCTCATAGATTCTATGCAGTAACTCCAGTTGTCGTTTGTTTGCCGCTTCCCCCACTGATTTGAGAAATCCTAAGGAATGTCACTTTTTTCTTTTGCCATAACTGATCGAAAAGACTTTAAAAGCTTCGGCAACTCCCCTTCGTCTTCCACGTCGACTCCTATTTCTTCTTCAACCACGTCATCAAACAAGTCATACCCGTTGTATAGGTCTTCAGTGTTCTCTTTGCACCTATTTGATCCCTTCTGAGTATTTAACAGTAGAATTCTCACTGCACTCTTAACGTTCCCACCCTTGCTTTAACTTTACCGAAAGTTGTTCTAACTTTTCTATACTCTGTGTCAGTCCTTTCAATGACACTTTCCAATTTGATTTCTTCGCATTTCCCCTGAAGCCATTTCATCTAGGCATCTTTTGGAGTCCCACTTCCTAAGTGCCTTACATAGCTGATTACTGCATCTCATGAATATTTTTGTATTCTCTCATCTCTCCTACCAACGCTAAACTCTTCCACACCTCTGCCTTCGTTACCTTCTTCTATTGTCCAGTTCCAAATATTAGATTATCATCCCCCTTGACATGCTGAAGTACCCTTTAAGTATACTCATACATTGTCTTATCGTCGTAAGTTTGTGACATCACCATCTATACTTGAACTACTGTTCTTTGGTTTACTGTCATGTAGGACGAGATCAACAATATCATTGAAATGTAGACTGTAAGTCACTCTCTGCCCAACCTTCCGATTCACAATGAATTCTGTAGTCTTCCGATCAGAAATCTTTCTGTACAGTTCACCTCTATGTACTTGGACTGAACCTTTTCAGATTTTCTAAGTACCCTACAATGTTTAAATTTTTGGCCTAACGTGCTCTGACTCCTAGCACCTCTCGTTAGGTATTCATTCTTTCCCTCATGGTTACCTCGTCCTTGGCAGTTCCCTCCTGTAGTTTCAAGTGGGTGCCTAATAGGGAACATTTTGCAAATGGAGAGATCATCATACTTTTCCAGTTACGGACAGTGAATTACAATAACAGTTATGTCTATGACTTGAATATAACGAAGATACTTAACTGGCTACAACAGATTTGATGTCTCTATGTGGGGCAGCGCGTTGGAGAATTTTTCTATTGTTGCCATTCTCAACACAGGCTCTCTAATTACAATTTTTGCAACCAGAATGTGATTAGCAAAAACGTGATGCCTGTAATTAAAGTTCACTGTGCTCACTCTGATGGAGAAACAAAGTTATTGATCACTGAAGTTCATTACGCTGAAGATTTAGGATGACGTCTGGGATTCATAGAAAATGCTGTTTACTATAACAATTTTCACTATATTCTGAAAACGGCGCTCCACACCATGGCTATATAAATAAGAGTCCTGCGAGTTAGAGTCAGGCCCCAGTTCTCTTCTAGATTCGTATCATCATGCACTGAAGCCACGTCGCGTCTGTGCAGTTGCAAGGAACAGCCTTGGATGCCGTATTATGTAACTCAGTATGCACTTAACAATGAGTTCACATTTTGGTAAAGTGTTAATTGCAGAACGACCTCAGTGATTTATTCTCAGTTTGCGTATGTCGTATTTTCACATGTCGCCACAGGACAGACATTCTACCATTACTAACGTGGCGTTTGATGAGTATAAACATCAAATTTTGGCGAGCATTCACTTTGAACATTTACATCGATAACGATTATTGAACAGTTTCGTTATATAGGGATACTAGGATCCATGCAATAGAGACGCTGAACAGCTCTGATAGTACAATAGCTGATAGTTCCATTACTTGGGTAAACATTTGTCTGAAACTTTATCGTTTTCGGAATATAGTGAAAATTGTTAAAGTAAACTGCATTTTCTGTGAATCCCAGACATCATCCTAAATCCTCAGCGTAATGAACTTCAATGATCAATAACTTCATTATTCCATCAGAGTGGGCCCAGTAAACTTTAATTACAGGCATCACGTTTTTGCTAATCACTTTCTGGTTGCCAATATTGTAGTTAGAGAGCCTGTGTTGAGAACGGCAACAATAGAAGGATTTTCCACCCGCCGCCCAAGAATAGGACATCCTGTAAGACATCAGAGAATGACTTCCATGGTACTATAGGAGCTATAAAGGGCAAAAACTTTGAAGGAAATCCGAGATTGGAATACAGCCAGCAGATAATACAGGATGTAGGTTACTGAGATGAAGAAATTTGTATAGGAGAGGAATTAGTGGCGGGCTGCATCAAACTAGCAGAAAAATGGAAAGAAAGGCACTCAGAGTTCGGCCTCTTAGTGGCATTCGCGTCTGCATCGACTGAACCATATCGAGGAGGAGATGGGTCCCCACAGGCTCATAGCTGAGCTGATACACTCCCATGAAATGCGAACGTTAGAAAATTAATGGCTCTAAAAAGTGAACCCTGCGTTTGGTCTCACAAAAATCAAAAGTGGTAACGCGGTATGGCATTCATCATGTAGCTACTGAGAGTAAATGTTGTTTTAAATTGACCTAAATTTATTGTAAACAGAAATGCAAGTAACGACAAACATGATTTTGTAATAGCACGGCATTAATTTCGAAAACTGGAGATAAACGGAAACTGAAACGTATATCTTCAGACTCAGTTAGATGGGACTGTAGTACGACATATCCATGGACGATTCGGTATTGAACGGGATCAGGTCAATACTTCGTAATTCATCGACGAAGGAGAGCAAATATACGATTTCTCTAAGGACATAACATTTGTGTGAAGGCCATCACATGGAAAGTCCACCGAGCGAGGTGGCGCAGTGGTTAGCACACTGGACTCGCATTCGGGAGGACGACGGTTCAATCCCGCGTCCGGCCATCCTGGTTTAGGTTTTCCGTGATTTCCCTAAATCTCTCCAGGCAAATGCCGGGATGGTTCCTTTGAAAGGGCACGGCCGACTTCCTTCCCCATCCTTACCTAATCCGATGAGACCGATGACCTCGCTGTTTGGTCTCTTCACAAAAAAAAAAGGAAAATCCCAAGTTGCCTGAATAATAAGCGAGTTATCAATTACTTAATGCCACTCTGAAACAAGATCCCTCTAAGTCATATAGACGCACCTGCATTCTCATAACAATTTCCATCTCACCTTCGCTTTGGCAGAGTTATCTTACCACGTTTCCTCTCCACTGACACGTGAACTGTACTTATGGCTTGCCACTCATGGCTCCTTGTAAGATGACCGAAGTGAGCCACATCTCAAAACTGCAGTCTACGAATGTCTCTAACAACGATCTGAATACCTCCTGGCCTCAAGTCCAAATCCAAGTTCCAAATTCCAGAATGTAAGCTCGCCAAATCCTCTCTTCACGAACCCCAACCAAAACACACTCGCCCCCCAATGAAAACGTTAGTCATTCTCCCAATGGGAAAGCTCCTAGCAAAACTTGCTCTCTCTCCTTAAACTTTTTTTAAACGCTAGATAAGCCCTTATTTTCCCAAGTTGGCAAATGTTAACAATCTAGCAACAATCTCTCACTCCTGAAAAAAATCTCTGTGCTAACCAAAATGAGCATCACCTATGCTTGCTTTTTTTCGGAAAACGGCGTCCACTTCCACACTCATCTTCCCGCACTTTTCTGCATTGCTCGTGTCAATAAACTACACTGCCTGGTGGCACAAACTCCGCACACCGGCTCGTTAATACCGCGATTGACATTCAAGTTCAAAATTTGAGTTTTTGAATCTTACGAGCCAAAGAACATCTTACCTATCCCCCCGGCCACCTTACACCATTCATTTAGCACCAGCGTTCGGAATGATACCAGCAAACACCACGTTTGACCCTTTTAGCTGAATAGGGCACCACGTATAGAAATGCACAGGTCCCACCCAGTCACAGCGTTCTCTTTAAGGCTCATTGCTAATGCCCATTAAATGACGACTGTCCACCAGACACCTGCCCAGTTTCCTCGAAAAACCAAAGGGCTACGGCACCACAGCCCCGTTTACACAACAGAACTCGCCCTTCATGATCGGAGCCCTCTCCGCCTCTCTGGGACATCGCCCTGCACAGGGCAACGTGTCTTCAGATCTTGGATTAAGCTGTCTCCTGGAGTTATTCACCTTGTCTGTGTCCAGGAAGTTGTCCCTGTGCGTATGGCTCCCAAGATTCGGCCAAATTCTCCTGCCCAGCACTGTATGCTAACTCGATACTCAAAAAGGTAAATTACTATATAGTGGAGCGGCTTCATATGTGCAATCATCTGTATCATCCATTTTGGTATCAAAGCCAGAAGTAATGGAGGGAAACGAAAAATCTAACTACTACATGATCAGTGATTAATTAATGATAATCAGAATAAACGACAGGCCCTCACCAGATTGGTGTATTTCAAGCTCTGTGCACTGAATTTTCCAGTCCTGCAAAAACCCCAAATCACCTACCGATTTAGACAAGTATTCTTCTAACTACGCTGTAAATATACAATCAGTAAAATTTCGTAATCTACTATTCATTACGAGTTTCCTGTCCAGCAGTGTACAAAACTTACTAGTGCGGAGGAATATACTAAATTCAGTACGAGTGGCTACATGTATTACATCAGCAACGTGGTAAAAAGCATTATAAATATAGTATCAGTGACAGCTTGTCATTTTGCGCTGTACCAGTCTTGCTATATATGTGAGGTAATGTGAGGTAGTTAAGACAGGCCACCTAAAATATACGCCGGACGAGTAAATATACTGACGTTTGGTTTTCGAAGTAGTTGTAGAGGACTAACTGGTGAATTTTCTGACTATATACATAGTTAGTAAGGTTTCTCGTCTGCCTGAGCAATATCGGGCTGAAGCATACTATAAGCCACTTTACGCAACGATCCGTGTTCTGTACATTGGTTATGGAAGCGTAAAGTATCATCTTGGAACCAGTTGAAGGTGTTAGTTGCCATACCCTTCCAATAGAACATTACGAGGAGAGGGCGAGGAACTTATGTTTGTAGGTTGCGATGAAATGGTTATTTACTGATACACTGAAAACAATAAATAGTGGAAGGTATGAGTGTTGTTTTTCTGGAGCGTAATTAACGAATTTGACACCGATTTTTGCAAGTCAAAAAGTTCGCCATATTATAGTTTAGCTTTAACAGCACCTCAATATATTTACCCATTTTCGATGTATTTTGGGTGGCCCGTCTTAGTTGCCTCGTCCTATGAATGTGAACTGTCTTTATGAGCGTTTGAAGTTTTTAAATTCAGGGTTTTGGATAATGATAGAGACATTTTATAGTTGATCTGAAAAGTGACAGTATTGAGGTAAGGTGTTATATGATTTCGTGCATGGAAACTGGAACTCAATAAGTGACTTACATCAACACTGCTCATAGACCAATGGCGGAGGCAATTTTCGTGATAGAGTTTTTCAGGAGTGAGTCCGCATCCGCAGTGCGTCGGAAATTCTGGGCCTCCTTTAACGAGTTTGCTCCTAACAGACAATCCATTTAAGAGTGGGAATAGAAATTTAAGAAAACGGGAGAAGGTCATTGTAAAGACAAAAACAGAGGGCGGCAGTCCGACATCTTCGGAAAAGTTTGAGCGGACCAAGGAAACATTCCTCAGAAGTTCACAAAAGTAAACGTCTCCTGCCAGTAGAGGACTTGGAACGCCACAACCAGCTTTCCAGAGTGTGCTGAGGAAAGGCATGCCAATGAAGCCGTATCGAATTCAGCTGCTCCGAGCCGTTAAGCATGGTGAGGTGAAAAACCTTTGCGAAAACAATATTGCACGAAAAGCTGTTGCGGACTCACTCTTGCGGAACTTAATACGCAAATGTCTTCTTGTTTGGCCTCTTGCTGGAGATCACCACAACAAAAAGACTTCTCGAGTTGGTGTTCCCTTACATATAATCGCATAGTGCCTTGCCTCCATGGAAACAACTTTTACAGTCACTTGAAAATGCTAAATTATTTTGAAAGAGCCTGTAAATATTGCACATAGACAGCAGCGGGGCAACCCTCTGAAACATATTCCGTGTATTACTGACGCTGCCTTCTCGAAGTTTAAGCAGTGAAGAGAGAATCTCAAGAACAGTGTCGACAGCTACAAACGGAAATTATGCTGTAATAATGAAACAGAGTAAAACGAGATCAGCAGTTCTTTTTAAAGCAGTAAAATATCCCGTTACTTCTTACGTTTTGTAAGGGGTCCGTAGGCCCTTACTATAAGTTTGCACTCGGCACAGGTCGACAGGGCAAACAATCGATAGTGTCGGGTTGCGAGAGCGAGTGTGAGTGAAGTCAGTTCCCAGGTTGCGGGCCGAGCCGTGTGGAGGCCTGTTGATGTAATGCAAGGCATACCGACAAAGGAAGTGGCCATCGCCGCGGTTTAACCCCTTTGTGTTAGAATAATACGGGAAAGTGAAGAGGTACAATTACGAGAGTGATCAGTGATATTTCTGTGCCGATATTTTGTGGTTTCGCGTCTACCGCCCCGGCATCATTTGGATTGCAGTGTTGGATTGCAGTGGTTGTATTTTGCGTGTGACGATTATGAATAACGAAGAAGCCTGTGCTGAGATGAGCCGTAATTAAAAATGTATGACGAAGGCAGTGGCTGTCTCCTTTTTCTTGTGTTTTAGAGACGAATATAGGTTTTTGATTAATGAAGCTGTGTTGGCGTTTCTTCTCGTCACCGGACATTTCATTATTACAGCATTTGAGAAGGACAAAATGGAATGTAACAACTCTGTAGCAGTCAAATCCGATTGCCAGCCCCATTAGGTACACGGTCACATTAATTAATATTTATTTGGGCTGCTATTCAGATCCCGATCGAGCGGGATACATAAATCGGAGGTGTTACACCCTTGGCTTACCGTGAAAGGACAAGTGCAATTTTCGGACGAATCGTGAAGAACAATAGGTAATTTTATCTTGCTTAACGCGAGAAAATATTTTTCAATGTTGGATCGAGACAGAGTATAAACTTTAAAATCGCGACAAGAATCAGTGCATTTTTGAACAACACAAAGTAATAATATCTTACGATTCTGACTAAACTGTTTCTTCTCGTCGTATTAGATAAGAATAATAGTGTCGATAAGCTGTGGTATAATGTGCAAATGCATAAATCTGCGCGAAAAACTGTGAAAAGTGAACAGTAACGAAAGACACGTGTGAACTTTAAAATAGCAAAACGAGCCAAGAATTCGTCACTAAAGCTTTTACAGAAGTGTTTAATAGTAATATTGTGACTGTAATTGCTTTTTGAATAGTGAAAATCGGACAGCTTCATGTGGACCCATAAACTGTTATGTGGTCGACAATTCGTGTGGCGACGCAATTGTTGAGTGACGTCACGAAGACCCGTGTAGCAGTTGCGCCAAAGAGCTTCGATCTGCTAGGTGATTTCACACATCATCCCAACTACCTGTGCAAGGAGTAGTTCAAGCACAGACGCACTACACCGAGCGCCGACCCGGCATCTAGCGGCCGAACTACAACTACGCCCGCCTGCAGCGCCACGGAGCGGCCGACGGAGAACTACGACGACTCACCACAGATCTCCAGCGCGACTTCACGCAGCTCCGGCGGCAGTACAGCGCCATGCCCACTTCAAACGTCAAAACACCGCGACTCGTGGTAATGTCAGTTGGTGAGTGAAGACGACTGGTTAGAATAATATTAAATGGCAGTGTGCTGTTTTTGTGGTAAATAAACAATGGTAAACGGAAGTTCACATTAGGAAAAGTGCACAATTACGGTAATTTCCGAAAAGTTTGCGAAACATACTCTGAAATATAGCATACTTATTTATGCACACTGCGCTGTCTAAATGGTAATTATACAGATATGCTCATTGTTTTTGGGGATTTTACATTTATAGATTTTATGAGTGGTGTGATTTATCTTATTTAGAACATTTTACATAAACTGTGTATGTGGACATTGTTATTTGAAACTATTAGGTTTTGAGAGTTGTTATGTTCGGTACTCATACATGTTGTATCTATTTGGGATTAACTGAAGATACTGCAGGTACTGTTTGATTAGTTTCATGGTAATTAGGAGTGTTTTGGGTTACTAGAGGTTATTTTGTATTACTTGCCTGTGCATTAAAAATAAACCAAACATGTCTACTGAAGATAAGCAGGTTTGTGAGGCAGAAGTTGAAAGGAAAGGGATAGGACAAGAAGACAGAGATGACTCAGGAATCAGTGGTTATAGATTGTCATTAGATAGCCCATTAGCACATTCAACTAGTTATCCCAAGACACCGGGACAAACGATGAGAAATAAATTAGTTTCAGAGGGTCCAGATAAGTGGTCGATGTTGGTAGACTTGATAAAGGAGACTAACGCATCATTAAGGAAAGATTTACAAAAATTTGGAGAAGAGGAAGAGATATTCCACAAATCAATACAGGAAAATTTACGAGGTTTCAGAGAACCAGTAAAGAAAGGTTTACATGAATTTAGAGAAACCTTAGAAAAGTCATTTAAGGAAACTATAGCACAAGAGATCAAAACATCGCAAATGAAGATGGAATGTAATCTGAAGAAGGAAATGCAGGAGTTACAAGAACGACTGAAGATGGACATTGACGAGTGAGAGAGGAAGCTACAGAAGAGCGTAGACCAAGTCCAGGGAGACGTGGAGAAGATGGAAGAAAAGTTGACAAAGAAGATAGAAGACGGTGTTGAAGAAACTAAAGCCGAATTAGGAGAAAGGATCGCTGAGGTGACGCAGATGCAGAAACAATGCAATGATGCGGTTAAGGGGATAGGAGATAGGCAAAACCAATTGCCTGTCAATCTGAGAAATGCTATAGCCGTGCAACGAGAAGAGGATGACCAGAGGGTTGCAATGGAAGGTGAGGCCTTCACTTGGGGAGTCAAGAAGAAGGAAGGGACTACTAGTTCTGATCAGTTTGAAGGAGAATTCTTGAAGAAATACTGGTCCAAAAGTCATCAGTGTGCAGCACTTGAGGACCTACTACACCGCAAGTCACTTAATACATGGAGAGGAACGTCAAAAGAGTTTGCCGAACATTTGTGGGAATTGAACGAGACCTTGGCACAACCCCTGAGTGATGACGTAATGATATCTGCGATAAAAAGAAGAATGAGCTGGAAAATGCAAGAAACTGTATCCGGGAGCCTAATTAAAGATAGGGAGGCCTTGATGGAGATACTGGAACAGCTGGAATCTGTTCGACCACAGGAACACAATCAAGTTAATGATCAAAACCGAGAGGGAAGTAATGACCCAAGGAATCATTTTAATCATTCGTCTGATTATAGAGGAAGAGATGGAGGGACCAGAAAACTGAATGACACTTCAGGTGAGGTCCGGTCAAGAGTGAGAGCTACAAGGACCCGAACAAACCTACTAAGATATATTTAGGACATTTAGTTGTTACACAGACATTTGAAAAAGGGCAATGTTTATTTACATTGTGTTTTCTGAGGTATTATAATTAGAATTGCATATTTCATATCGACGATTACCTGAGAATGGGTATAAACCTGTAACAACTAATTTGTAGTATAATAATTCATATGTCATGTGTTCAAGTAAAAATTTTTATTGTATGTTGTGCGTTTCATTCAATATTGAACTATAGAGGACTATTGCTGCTTGATAAAAAATTGTAATTTGGACAATGCCATGTTTATGAGATGTAATAACCTTTTGTAGAAATTATTGTGGAGGCAGCCTACTACCGGAGTCGAGGGATTATTTGGTGAATTGTAATTTCATTAATTATTTACACTGTGTATTTTGTTCAAATGTAGCAATGTCTAATTCCCTTGCCGATTCTTTTACGCCTGTGGCTCCAAAGAAGTTTTCGAGGGCGGGGATGTAAGGGGTCCATAGGCCCTTACTATAAGTTTGCACTCGGCACAGGTCGACAGGGCAAACAATCGATAGTGTCGGGTTGCGAGAGCGAGTGTGAGTGAAGTCAGTTCCCAGGTTGCGGGCCGAGCCGTGTGGAGGCCTGTTGATGTAATGCAAGGCTTACCGACAAAGGGAGTGGCCATCGCCGCGGTTTAACCCCTTTGTGTTAGAATAATACGGGAAAGTGAAGAAGTACAATTACGAGAGTGATCAGTGATATTTCTGTGCCGATATTTTGTGGTTTCGCGTCTACCGCGCCGGTATCATTTGGATTGCAGTGTTGGATTGCAGTGATTGTATTTAGCGTGTGACGATTATGAATAACGAAGAAGCCTGTGCTGAGATGAGCCGTAATTACATATGTATGACGAAGGCAGTGGCTGTGTCCTTTTTCTTGTGTTTTAGAGACGAATATAGGTTCTTGATTAATGAAGCTGTGTTGGCGTTTCTTCTCGTCACCGGACATTTCATTATTACAGCATTTGAGAAGGACAAAATGGAATGTAACAACTCCGTAGCAGTCAAATCCGATTGCCAGCCCCATTAGGTACACGGTCACATTAATTAATATTTATTTGGGCTGCTATTCAGATCCCGATCGAGCGGGATACATAAATCGGAGGTGTTACAGTTTTCTCCACTCAGTTGTATTACACAGATGACAGGGGTAAAGGGCACGGAAGAAAGCTTTTCACACTTACTAGGCAGCCAAGGATAAACAGCTTGCTTTGTTCTCATTCGTTAACTCCCTCCCATTCTTTATGCTTGTTACACTAACTGCAACAACACTAATTTCTCCAGTATTTATGGATTCACTGCACATTTCATGCAGAAATTTAATCTCATTATGATTAGGATAGGACTTACACAGCCGCCGTATTTACCGACAAATCCTGCGTTGCTGACAGGAAACGATTTATCTGGCATTGTCATTTTGTTGGTACTGAACCTCCCCGTCGGCTGTTATATGCAGATTCGCGACGCAGTCATCCGCTGAGTAAAGTCGAAACGTTCTTATTCATTCATGGAGAATGGTTTTGAAAAATTCCTACAGCAAGAGAAATTTCCATTTCTGCAGAGTGATGTTTTGCGGAACAGGAACCAGATCGAAACACTGACTCTGGCACAATATCATTCTCTTCGGCGCGCCAGCCACTGCGACGGTGAGAGCCAAAACACGCACGTAACCAACGGCATTGTTATGAGGCACTGTTGCAAACAGCGGCCTGTACCTTCCGGAGCATTGTTACCTTATCTGATTCAGCTACCTATATTTGCTTTAAGCTACTACGACGTACAATTTTCAAGTCACGTTCTTGGTTTTAGCGTGTCACAAATAATCTCAATGTTGTGCCGTTGGGTTGCTCATATTCATTATTTTTTTCGTGTCTTCAGTCTTCTGACTGGGTGGATGCGGCCAACAACGAGTTCTTCTCCTGTGTCAACTTCATCTCAGAGTAGCACTTCCAACCTACGTCCTCAATTATTTTCTGGATGTATTCTGCTCTATCTTCTTCTACAGTTTTTTCCCTCTACAGCTCCCTCTAGTACCATGGAAGTCATGCCATGATGTCTTAACAGATATCCTGTCATCCTGTCCTTTCTTGTTTTCAGTGTTTTCCACATATTCCTTTCCACTCAGATTCTGTGGAGAACCTCGTCCTTTGTTTATCAGTCATCCAGATTTTCAACATTCGTCTGTAACACCAGATCTCTGATGCTTCGTTTATCTTCTGCCCTGGTTTTCCTACATCCCACGTTCCACTAACATACAATGCTGTGCTCCACACATACATTCTCAAATTTTCTTCCTCACATTAAGGCCAATGTTTGATACTAGTAGATTTATCTTAGAGAGGAATGCCCATTTAGCCAGTGATAGTCTGCTTTTGATGTCCTCCTTGCTCTGTCCGTCATAGGTTATTTTCATGCCCAAGTAGTAGATTTCCTTAATTTCATCTTCGTTACCATCAGTCCTAGTGTTAAGTTTCTCCCTGTTCTCATTTCTACTACTTCTCATTACTACCGTCTTTCTTCGATTTACTCTCAATCCATATTCTGTACTCATTAGAAGTTTCGTTCCATTCAGCAGATCATGTAATTCTTCTTCACCTTCACTCAGGATAGCAATGCCATCAGCAAATCGAATCACTGATATTCTTTAACATTGAATTTTATTTCCACAACTGAAGCATTCATTTCCAATCATTGTTTCTCGATTTACAATTGAACAGCAGGAGCGAAATACGACATACTTGCCTTACATCCTTTTTAATCCGAGCACATCGTTCTCGGTCGTCCACTCTTATTATTTCCTTTTGGCTCTTGTACATATTGTATATTACTCGACTTGCCCTGTAGCTTACCCCTCATTTTCTCAGGAATTCGAACGTCTTGCAGCATTTTATACTGTCGCACGCTTTTTCCAGGATTGTGTTATAATTCTCGCACTAGTCAGCTCTTCCTGTCTTTGGAATTGTCTGAAGGAATTTAAAAATTTTGATGGAATGTTTTTATTCTTTCTGCCTTATTTGATCTTAAGTCCTCCAAAGCTCTTTTAAATTCTGATTCTAATACTAGGTCCCCTATCTCTTCTAAATCGACCATTGTATCTTCTTCTATTACATCAGCCTAATCTTCCCCCTCAGAAAGGTCTTCAATGTACTCTTTCCATCTATTCGCTCCCTCCTCTGCATGTAACAGTGGGATTCCCGTTCTACTGCTTGCTTTTAATTTCACTGAAGGTTATTTTCACTTTTCTATAAGTTGAATAATTCCTACCAACAGTCATTTCTTTTTCGATTTCACACAATTTTTATCCAGTCATCCCGTCTTAGCTCCCTTGCACTTCCTATTTATTTCATTTCTCAGCGACTTGTATTTCTATATTCCTTAGTTTTTCTACTTCCTTCTTTCACTGATCATCTGAGATATTTCCTCTGTTACCCGTGGTTTCTTCACACTTGCCTTCTTTGTAGCTATGTTTTTTTTCAACTTCTCTGGTTGCCCTTTTTAGAGATGTCCATTCCTTTTCATGTGTACTGCCTATTGAACTACTCCGAACTGCTGTATGTATAGCGTTAGAGAACTTCAAGCGTACCTCGTCATTCCATAGTACTTCCGTATCCCACATCTTTGGGAATTGACTCTTCCTGACTAATCTCTTAATCATTAGCTTACCCTTCATCACTATTACATTGTGATCTGAGTCTATATCGGTACGCCTTACGATCCAGTAACTGATTTCGGAATCTCTGTCTGACCACGATGTACTCTAACTATAATCTTGCCGTATCACCCGTACTTTTCCTAGTCTACCTCCTACTCTTGTGATTATTTAACAGAGTAGTCGCTACTACTAGTTGAAATTTATTACGGAATTGAATTAGTGTTTCTTCTCTCTCATTCACTGTCCCAGGCCCATATTCTCCCGTAACCTTTGCTTCTACTCCTTCCCCTACAATTTCTTTCCAGCCTCTTGTGACTATTATATTTTCATCTCCCCTTACGCAGTGTATTACCTTTTCAAAATCCTCATATATTTTCTCTATCTTTTCATCTTCAGCCAATGACGTCGGCATCTATACCTGAGCTATCATTGATAGTGTTGGTCTGCTACCGATACTGATAACAACTACCGTATCACTGAACTGATCGCAGTACCACACTCTCTGCCCTACCTGCCTATTTATAACGATTCCTAATCCCTTTATACCATTTTCTGCAGGTGTCGATATTTCACCACGCTGACTCCTACTGTATCTAGATAGAGCAAAAAAATATGTGAAATCTTATGGGGCATAACTGCTAAGGTCATCAGTCCCTAATCTTACACACTACTTAACCTAAATTATCCTAAGGACAAACACACACCCATCGAGGGAGGACTCCAACCTCCGCCGAGATCTGCGGCAGAGTCCATGACTGCGCGGCTTAGACAGAGCCTTTGCATATCCTTTTTCAGATGTTCTATCTTCCCGACCACGTTCAAGCTTCTAAAATTCCACGCCCCGACTCGTAGAACGTTATCCTTTCGTTGATCATTCAGTCTTTCTTCTCATGGTCACCTCCGCCTTGGCAGTTCGCTCCCGGAGATCCGAATGTGGGACTATTCCGGAATATTTTCCAATGGAGAGATCATCACACATTTTTTTCATTTACAGGCCACATATCCTCTGGATATACGTTATGTGTCTTTCGTACAGTTCATTCCATTGCCTTCTGCATCCTCATGCCGTTGATCATTGCTGGTTCTTCCGCCTTTAAGAGGTAGCTGCCTACCACAAGGACATGAGAGTGCGCTGAACCTCCGTCCGCTCCTACACCCTCATTGACAAGGCCGTTGGCAGGATGAGAGTGACCTCTTATATCTGAAGTCTTTGGCCGCCACTACTGACTATTAATCAAAATATGGTGGGTTCCAAAGCCGGGACCGACGACATTTTGATCACTAATAAAATACGCCACTCCTAGACCACGGACTAATCGGATAGGATCTGTCTTCAATCTGCAGAAGGCCTAACAACGCGGCTACTCATCCCAGTGGGCGCCGGTACTTCACGGCCGACAATGACCAGGTAACTACCAGGGAAGAGAACCCTGTGAGTGGAACAAAGTCGCCGTGCGAATTGAACTACGGGAAGTGGAGCCTCCTAATCCACGCAGATACGCGCTCGGCTGTATGCTCGCAGCACGCGGCTTGCTTGGACGGCCAACGACTGAGCACAAGCCAAGTCTCGGCACGAAGCGCAAGGCTAGATCCGCGGCGGTTCTACTCCACATTAGCACCGGCCTGCTCGCCTTACTATCGCTCGCAAGTAGACACTTCCGTCAGCGGGACTAGCCACATGACGCGTCAAGTGCGCCCTCCATGGCAGGTCTCTGAACTACTCTATTCTATCCATGTCAGCTTATCTACCTCCATCGTGACGTCCGCTGGGTGGGATACTTACGTACCGAATGTCGTATCAACACACGTTCATCTGTCTAAATTTCCAGTTGCTATTTTCTTTGAGCAACCAGTTTCAGGGCTACATTACGCCATCTTCAGGCTCCTGTTTAAAGGTACAGGGGTAAAAGTGAAATACACAACAAAACGAACGGTGTAAGTATGACATACTGTCGTAATACGCAGTAGCATACAACAGTACCAAACTGTACAGGGAGTAACATCAAAGTTACGGATAAATTAAGAAATAAATTGAGAGAACCTTCACTCTTCGACGTAATACTACGATACATCAAATGTATTCGCAGGTGCGAATATGGACTACCATTAGATGAAAATTTGTGCCGGACCAGGACTCGTATCCGTGTTACCCGCTTAACGCTTGCGCTAGCCATAGTGTTAGTCTATCCGAGAACGGCTCACGGCCCGAAACCAACTTCCATATGGCATTAATCATGTGCCTACAATATGTGTTCGTTCGTCGATTACGAATATGCATTTCCATACAGGGGAGACATTTTACTTGTAAGCCACTTGCCTAGTGTCGGCCGATAAATACGATATTGTAGTGTCTATATTATTTAGAAATAACACAGTCACTGCAATATCGTGTGGTTTTGTTGGCATTATGGTGTCGGTGTCGAGAGTTCTTCCCTCAGTACATTGTTTTAATGGTACGTGATGGACGTTCATTTCCACACATCTACACTTTTATTATCTGAAATGAGTATGTTGTTCACATTGCACCTCAGTACCTCTGATACCTTGATAATACCCGACATAGTGTTCTGATATATTAACCAGCTACTCACGCAGGTACTATAGCATAGCCTCCGGTAAAAAAGGAGTATAAATAGGTTATCGACACGAAACAATAAAGAAGCGTGATCTGCGCTCTCCGAATCGAAACGATTATGATGTTTGACTATTTGTATAAAATGCATGAGCGTTTTTTTGTTTCACTGTCTTCTCGACTCTGATGTTCTAGCTGACGGACGCTTATTGTTCACAGTCTGTAGTTCATACAATTATCTGTAGCAATATTAGAATTTGTTTGAATATGTAGGAAACTACTGGTTATAAAATGTGTTTTTGTCAGTAGCGAGTACCTTCCCTGAATATGATTTTGTTCCGTAATAATTAAATGTTGCCCTGGCCATTTTTGTGTTCGTTCGTTGTAGCGACGCTATTAATGATAAAGATGATATAAGGTCTTTTAATAGTAATTTCGTGCTGTAAGTCTTAAAAAAGAATAATCTCAATAAATGGAAAACGGTGTCTTGTAATATTTTCCAATTCATACTAGGCCAGAGGTACAGTTTTCTTATTAACAGGAATTTCTATAAATGCTTACAGTGCCATTGCACATAAGCAGCTATCCTGGAGTATCAAGCCTCACAGAAAAAAATAATTAAGCATTGTGTTTAATGGGTTATCGGGTAATATTAAAGAAAGATTTTTAATCTATCGTGAGTAAGACGGATGTCTTTACATTGGGATACGTATGGTATTTCTGGCGATAGTGCCCTGAGAAAATTTTTCCGTGTCTTTTATCAAGCATAAAAGACAATTTTCAAAACCATTGCATACAATAGGAATAACGGTACAGTTATCGTTGCATGAATTGACAGCATTTTCAAAAAGTTACGCGATACTACTAACTGTCATATTATACATTGTATAGCATATCCTGACACGGTTGCTGGTTGTTTTTTTTTCTGGCTGTAGGACATACTTGCATTCGTGTTCTCCTACTTATGGGCTACATGTCATATACAGGTACGCGTCTTTAGCCGTTCTGATTGAAATTAATATCTTTCTCATATACTGCATATATATTTGTTAGACCTGAGTTTCTCCTGGCGTATACAACTTTCAAATAACTTCCGGGAATTCAGCCAGGTAACACTTTCAGCGACCGCCGATATTTCGGCGGGAGAACACCCCGCCATTTTCAAGGCAAACTGCAACGGACAGGCGGCGTACATGCAAATTTAATACCTCGGTTCTCGGACCCAAGCAGATGGAGTTGCGATGGGTAGTCCGTTGTCTCCTGTGATCGCAAATTTGTTTATGGAGGACTTCGAGGAACGTGCATTGGAGTCGGCGCCTTTAAAACCCGCCTGTTTCTTTAGATACGTTGACGATACCTTCGTTGTTTGGCCTCACGGTAGGGAGAATTTGAATGTCTTTCTAGAACATCTGAACTCGATCCACCCGAACATTCGTTTTACGATGGAGGTGGAAAAGGATGGTTGCCTTCCCTTTCTCGACGTGTTGGTTAGGAGGAAGGATGATGGATCATTGGGACATGCAGTCTACAGGAAACGTACTCACACCGACTTGTACTTACAAGCTAATAGTTGTCACCATTCGGCTCAGCGTGAAGGGGTACTTCGTACCTTGGTACACAGGGCACATATCGTTTCTGACGCTGAGACTTTGCCAGCTGAGCTGTCCCATCTTGAAGTTACATTTCGTCAAAATGGTTACAGTGATAGACAGATTGAACGTGCGTTGCGCTATCGACCAACTGTACATCAGGTGATTGATGATAATTCTGAGTCAACACCTAAGTCTACTGCCTTCTTGCCTTACGTAGGAAACACGTCCAATAAGATCGGTCGTATTTTACGGAAATACGATGTGAAATGTGTTTTCCGACCTCTATCTAAAATTAGAGCACTTTTGAGTTCCGTTAAGGATGATCTTGGACTGCGTAAGGCGGGTGTATATCGTGTCCCTTGTAGCTGCGGCATGGCATATATTGGTCAAACTATCAGGACCGTGGAGGACAGATGTACTGAGCATAAACGGCACACACGATTACAGCAGCCAAATAGATCTGCTATTGCCGAACATTGCTTGGATACTGGTCACCCCATGTTATATAATAACACCGAGATATTGGCATGCACGTCCAGCTTTTGGGACAGTGTGATTCGGGAGGCAGTTGAGATTAAATTAGCGAGCAACCTTGTTAACAGGGATGGAGGTTTCTGTTTAAACTCTGTTTGGAATCCGGCTCTCTCCCTTGTCAAGAAACAGAGGGACAAACTCAATGTTACCTCACCTGCGAATTCATAGTCTCACTATCGATAGCTCTGACTTTGGCCATCTTTGGTGGCACTAGTGTTCAGTGTGTGTGTGTTATCTTTCCTGCTTGGGTCCGAGAACCGAGGTATTAAATTTGCATGTACGCCGCCTGTCCGTTGCAGTTTGCCTTGAAAATGGCGGGGTGTTCTCCCGCCGAAATATCGGCGGTCGCTGAAAGTGTTACCTGGCTGAATTCCCGGAAGTTATTTGAATGCATATGTATTGTAGTACTCTTCCTTAGACTTGCTTTATAATTTATAATTTGGTATATTACCCATTCACGTGCCTGCCTACTAGCAGACTTCTCACAACGTTGGTTATTATTGTTCTGGCGTATCTACAAACGCCAGCACGAGGATGAAGACCGCAAGAGCAAAGAAGGTGGTGAGACGACGTCAGGCAATAGCCCCCTGACAGGGGCAGCACCACGACAGGAGCTCCCTCTACCCGAAGACAATATGAGCGCCGCTGCTGCCAGCCACGAACAGTAGTAGTACAGTACAAGCAGAGAGCACTGCGATAGCGCAGACTTGTGTTCCATATCAATTGCTTACATGGAACATGTATACAGAAAAAGACTTTAACTGTTTGCACGTCGCCCGTCGCTCGCGACACCGTTGTAAATTCAAAGTTAAGTATTGTCAGCCTTTTGTTGTTGTTGTTGTTGTTGTTGTCTTCAGTCTTGAGACTGGTCTGATGCAGCTGTCCATGCTAGTCTAACCTGTGCAAGCTTCTTCATGTCCCAGTACTTACTGCAAACTACATCCTTCTGAATCTGCTTAGTGTATTCAACTCTTGGTCTCCCTCTACGATTTTTACCCTCCACGCTGCCCACCAATGCTAAATTTGTGATCCCTTGATGCCTCAGAACATGTCCTACCAACCGGTCCCTTCTTTTTGCCACAAACTCCTCTGCTCCCCAATCCTATTCAATACATCCACGTTACTTATGAGATCTACCCATCTAATCTTCAGCATTTTTCTGTAGCACCACATTTCGAAAGCTTCTACTCTCTTCTTGCCCAAACTATTTATCGACCATGTTTCACTTCCATACATGGCTACACTCCATACAAATACTCTCAGAAACGACTTCCTGACACTTAAATCTGTACTCTATGTTACCAAATTTCTCTTCTTCAGAAACGCTTTCCTTGCCATTGCCAGTCAACATTTTATATCCTCTCTACTTCGACCATCGTCAGTTATTTTGCTCCCCAAATAGCAAAACTCCTTGACTACTTTATGTGTCCCATTTCCTAATCTAATTCCCCGAATTAAATCGACTACATTCCATTATCCTCGGTTTGCTTTTGTTGATGTTCATCTTATATCCTCCTTTCAAGACACTGTCCATTCCGTTCAACTGCTCTTCCAAGTCCTTGGCTGTCTCTGACAGAATTACAATGTCATCGGCGAACCTCAGAGTTTTTATTTCTTCTCCATGGATTTTAATACCAACTCCGAAATTTTCTTTTGTTTCCTTTACTGCTTGCTCAATTTACAAATTGGATAACATCTGGGAGAGGCTACAACCCTGTCTCACTCCCTTCCCAACTACTGCTTCCCTTTCATACCTCTCGACTTTTGTAACTGACATTTGGTTTCTGTATAAATTGCAGATAGCCTTACGCTCCCTGTATTTTACCCCTGCCACCTTCGGAATTTGAAAGAGAGTATTGCAGTCAACATTGTCAAAAGCTTTCTCTAAGTCTACAAATTGTAGAAACGTAGGTTTGCCTTTCCTTAATCTTTCTTCTAAGATAAGTCGTAAGGTCAGTATTGCCTCATGTGTTCCAATATTTCTACGGAATCCAAACTGATCTTCCCCGAGGTCAGCTTCTACTAGTTTTTCCATTCGTCCGTAAAGAATTCGTGTTAGTATTTTACAGCTGTGACTTATTGAATTGATAGTTCGGTAATTTTCACATCTGTCAACACTTGCTTTCTTTGGGATTGGAATTATTATATTCTTCTTGAAGTCTGAGGGTATTTCGCCTGTCTCATACATCTTACTCACCAGTTGGTAGAGTTTTGTCAGGACTAGCTCTCCCAAGGCCGTCAGTAGTTCTAATGGAATGTTGTCTACTCCCAGGGCCTTGTTTCGACTCAGGTCTTTCAGTGCTCTGTCAAACTCTTCACGCAGTATCGTATCTCCCATTTCATCTTCGTCTACATATTCTTCCAATTCCGTAATATTGTCCTCAACTACATCGCCCTTGTATAGACCCTCTATATACTCCTTCCAAGTTTGTGCTTTCCTTCTTTGCTTAGAACTGGGTTCCCATCTGAGCTCTCGATATTCATACAAGTGGTTCTCTTTTCTCCAAAGGTCTCACTAACTTTCCTGTAGGCAGTATCTATCTTACCCCTAGTGAGATAAGCCTCTATATCCTTACGTTGGTCCTCTAGCTTCCCTGCTTAGCCATATTGCACTTCCTGTCAATCTCATTTTTGAGACGTTTGTATTCCTTTTTGCCTGCTTCATTGACTGCATTTTTATATTTCCTCCTTTCATCAATTAAATTCAATATTTCTTCTGTTACCCAAGGATTTCTACTAGTCCTCGTCTTTTTACCAACTTGATCCTCTGTTGCCTTGACTACTTCATCCCTCAGAGCTACCCATTCTTCTTCTACTGTATTTCTTTCCCCCATTCCTGTCAATTGTTGCCTTATGCTCTCCCTGAAACTCTGTGCAACCTCTGGTTTAGTCAGTTTATCCAGGTCACATCTCCTTAAACTCCCCCCTTTTTGCAATTTCTTCAGCTTTAATCTAGAGTTCATTACCAATAGATTGTGGTCAGTGTTCACATCTGACCCTGGAAATGTCTTACGATTTAAAACCTGGTTCCTAAATCTCTGTCTTACTATTATATAATCTATCTGATACCTTCTAATATCTCCAGGATTCATCCATGTATACAACCTTCTTTTATGATTCTTGAACCAAGTGTTAGTTTGATTAAGTTATGCTCTGTGCAAAATTCTACCAGACGGTTTCCTGTTTCATTTCTTACCACCGATCCATATTCACCTACTATGTTTCCTTCTCTCCCTTTTCCTACTCTCGAATTTCAGTCACCAATGACTATTAAATTTTCAGCCGGCCAGGGTAGCCGAGCGGTTCTAGGCGCTACAGTCTGGAACCACGCGACCGCTACGGTCGCAGGTTCGAATCCCGCCTCGGGCATGGATGTGTGTGATGTCCTTAGGTTAGTTAGGTTTAAGTAGTTCTGAGTTCTAGGGGACTGATGACCACAGATGTTAAGTACCATAGTGCTCAGAGCCATTTGAACCATTTTTGAACAGATATTTACGTTGGGGTTGCCTCCAGTAAGTGGATTTATTTGTCACTAGTACATTAAAACATATAAATAAATACATTACTTTCAGGTTGCACTCATCAGTGAAAGATTACGACCACATTTTTCAAGAGTATTCACATTAGCATTAAACCGCGATATCTTATTGCATATCACGCAATATGACCTCCGTTTACTAGGTTCTCTACGATTATATGACATATATGTTTTGTACCCTAGTTTACATTTTGTAACTGTTCTCTCTCTTAACTTTAAATTTGTGTGTTACTCCTTGTACGGTTTCGTATTGTTATATGTTACTACATGTTACCACTGTATATAACACTTACACCGCCCCTTCTCTTATGTATTTCACACTGTTACCATTGTTGTCTAAACACGGGAGCCTGAAACCGACGCTGAAACTTGTTGGTCAAATAAAACATCTGGAAACTTACACAGCTGAATGTTTTTTGATCTGACATTTTATACTGAACAACCGACGTCACGAAACCATCTGTGTACAGGTGAGCTTACGGTAATGCAGACTCCACAACATTACAAAAGCTAAATAATAAAGTTAATTTCCATCGTTGCTGACATACATTTCACCGAGATTGCCTGCGAGACTGGCCGCGTTTACTGTGCTCATGTGCATTGCCGTGTGGACACGAAGCACGTACAGACTGCATTCTCTTGCTCACAAACACAGCTGAAGGCTCCCGACAATACACGGTTGTCAACTGACGCTCGATTTTGTAGTCACTTTACTGTTCTTTGTATTGTCGTAATTATTACAGTACGACAATGCAATGAATCTTTAGGACACATATAAAATGCGCATAGCATTTTCTGAGGTATTGTCTCGAAGGTTATCTACTGATAGACAAAGTGCCACCGAGTGAAAAAGAAATAATAGCTAAGTAAATGAAACGAATTTACTCTACGGTGCACGCTTTTATGCTTCATCTCTTCAAAAATGGCTCTGAGCACTATGGGACTTAACATCGAAGGTCATCAGTCCCGCCGGCCGAAGTGGCCGAGCGGTTAAAGGCGCTACAGTCTGGAACCGCACGACCGCTACGGTCGCAGGTTCGAATCCTGCCTCGGGCATGGATGTGTGTGATGTCCTTAGGTTAGTTAGATTTAAGTAGTTCTAAGTTCTAGGGGACTTATGACCACAGCAGTTGAGTCCCATAGTGCTCAGAGCCATTTTTTCATCAGTCCCCTAGAACTAGTTAAATCTAATTAACCTAAGGACATCACACACATCCATGCACGAGGCAGGATTCGAACCTGCGACCGGAGCGGTCGCGCGGTTCCAGACTGAAGCGCCTAGAACCACTAGGCCACACAGACCGGCTTAATCTCTTCTCAAAAAACACTACATGTATTACTGAAAGTTGGAAAACCGTTCTACACCTCGACACTGCCGGCACACTTTACAAACATATGGCTCACCGCCACAATCATGCGAGTAAGTATTTAAAGTGTCAATGTCCCAATACGTGCGATCTCAGTTTATTAACTTTTTTACAACAGTGACCATGACACAACTCTTTTTTGGCACATTTTGCCAGCGGATTAGGGCGATGTAGGTCGTCATGTATCTCTGGTATTTCCTGCTGGATACCGACTTCTTCAATTTGTCCCTTACCAAAGCAACTACACCAAACTTTTGACGAATCATTGCAGAGGCTCCAACTGTGGCAATGAAAAGAAGTTTTACCAAAAGGGGTCACATTTGTTAATAATGTTTCCTAAGCAAGAAAATATGTCGTCTCCTGTCGTTGTAACGTGAACTGGCACAAAATCAGGGAGTTTCCCCATCTAACAACTCTCGCAAATACTGCAAAATGAACAAAATTAGCATCGCCAGGTTTTTTTCACCTGAAAAGAAATCTCTAGTCTTACCTTTCAGTTGCGTTTCCACTTCTTTCGTCATTTCTTCGGTGCGTCTGCACTCTCTTCTCAGTGAAAGAGAAACTACTTCGGAAATCGTAAGTGTGACGGACACAAGGCTGTTGCGGCAGCACCAGAACACTCATTAATAAGTTTTGTCTGTTTTAAGAGGTACCTGATAGCTGGCTCTCAATGCACCATCACTGTGAATGATATGGTTCCCTTCCCGTAAATGGGTTAAAAGGTGCTAAACCACCCACCCACACACACACACACACACACACACACACACACACACACAATGAGTATCCTTCCTTTGTGTGTAATTTATACTAAGCTACAGTTTTATTCCGCCATTCATGGAATTTTGGACATCTTTCCTTCAAGACAAGAGGAAGATCACAGTTTGCATAAGATTTCATAATCTGACTTGAAACATATGTTTATGTAATCTATGAAAACTCTGCAAAATTTCCTTGCCACTTTTCTACAAGTTTCTACACGATCCACTAATCAACATTCAGGATGACTTTATTCATCCAGGATTTGGGAATGAAAACACTTATCAACTCGAATTAAGCTTTATACATAATCATGCAAGACTTTCCTTGTGTAGTTTTAATAGAGTCCTAAGCCGAGGAGCTTGCTAATTCATTACAGCACATCACACTTTTTCCTCTTCATTAGTAGAAACGTCTTCTTTAATTACTTTTTGAACCCCATTTTTATCTTTATCGTTGGTTCCCTAGCAATTGAAGCATTGTTAGGCTGACGTACAATTTTTTATTAACAATGTAGTATTCCATTTATCAGCTGTAGTGATGATCGCTTACCAGTATCAAGATTTTCGTTAACATAAGTGCCTCATTCGTAATCTTTACCGTTATTATAGCCTCCAATTGAGAGGCTATCTTTTTGAACTTTTAATGATATTAGTCAGATTAAATTCCACACGCCATTTTTCGTTTGTATTTAATTTAGGAACACCGGCTGCGATTTTTGTCTCTCCAATAAAATCTTTCGCTGGTTTTTTTATTTAGCTTCTCGTCCTTAGATGTGATTTCGGTTTCTTTAATAACCCTTGAATAAAAACTAAAACTGTTTGTTCCTTCCATTCCATAGCTATTTCATTACTGTCATAATCTCTCTAATTATATTATCTTGCCTGTTTCTTATTTCCTATCAACGGTTCGTCATTCAACTTTATCTTTGTCCCACGTAGCGTGTGCATTGAATTCGCAGCTTCAAAATGGGCGCTAAGTAAATGTTAATTCCGGCAGCAAGTAAAACTTTCTGCGCTTTCTCTTTCACCGTTCTACTTACAGTGGACTTCGTATTACTAACTTAAGCTCGATTTAGCTGCGAACTCCGTTGTTCGTTATACATGCTTTATTTAAATTTAAATTAGCTGTTGTTTTCAACCATCAAGGTTCTTGGAAATATAAATGTATCTCAGTGCTTCCCTTGGGAACAAAACTTTGATTTAATCCATAATGGATATCAGATCGTGGTTGTAAAAGTCATTGTTGAGATATCATGTCAACAACTTACTTATACTGTAACAAGATATAAATGTATCTCATTGCATCCCTTGGCAACAAAACTTTGATTTAATCCATAGTGGATTTCAGATCGTGGTTGTAAAAGTCAACAACTTACTTACACTGTAACAAGAATTTACGCGTTTCTAAGGTCACGTCTTTATCATCTGGCCCACTATACACGAAATTGTAATAGCGACCAGTATACTAGTAGAACATAAACAAGAGCAATAAATATAAAATAACATGGCTACTTCCTTTGTTGCCGTGTCTTCTTAAGGCGTACAGCCACGTCAGCTGATGAAATTAACAAAAGCGGAATGTCATGTGTTGTCCACAGATATTGGCAGCATCACAATAAAAGCCATATGCATGTACTGTCCGTATGTCTTCCTGAAAGCCGCATCCTACAGACAAAAGTAATGCGACTGAGCTCTTTGCAAATGCACACATGAAACAGAAGAGACACTGAAGAAGCGCAGATGATGTATAACCATGACAAGATTCCTGTAAATTTAAATCACTTCAGGAACAAACAGTCAACGGTAGAGTTTAAGTTCGCTAAATAACTGCAGATATTAAAAGAACTCTGAAAACTGTCTAAAAAAATTGTTTGTGTCACCTGCAAGCGTTCCATTTAATGTACTGAACTACTTTCTGTTCATTACAGGACTTAAATTTCCGGGTTCCGCGTAATGGTTATACATAATATTTGTTTCTTCGGTATCTCTTTGATTTTATGTTCACATTCACGAAGAGCTTTTCCGATCACAACGTTCATCGTACATTGTTGAACATGGAGCTTCGCAGCAGACCACCTCTACGTGTTCACATGTTAACTCAACGGCGTCGTCATATACGACTGCATTGGGCACGGGACCATCGGGATTCGACCGTCGATCAATGGAAACGTGACAGCTCTTCGGGCGAACCACATTTTTCTGCACTGGGTCGATGGTCGTCTCCTAAATATCGCCACAGACGTGAACGGCGGCTCGAAACGTGCAGCGTGCCACGGACGCATGATTGCTGGAGCAGATTATGCTATGGGAGACATTCTCCCGCACTTACATGGCACCTGTGGTAATAATCGAAGACACGCTGACAGCTGCGAACCATCTGCATACCTTCAGGCTTGATGTCTTCCCCGGCGGCGATGTCATCTTTCAACAGTACAATTGTCCATTTCTTAGAGCCAGAACCGTGCTACATGGTTTGAGCAACATCATAACTCACGTTGATGCCTCGGCGACCAAATTCGCCTGATGTAAATTATATGGACTGTATGCGGATTTCTAACGAGGGCCATCACCGCGTACGGCTTATTTACGGGAATTACATAATATGTGCGTGGACACCTGATACCACATACCTCCACAAACCTTCACACAATCTGTC
The DNA here is from genome assembly GCF_021461385.2 of Schistocerca piceifrons. Taxonomy (NCBI): domain Eukaryota; kingdom Metazoa; phylum Arthropoda; class Insecta; order Orthoptera; family Acrididae; genus Schistocerca; species Schistocerca piceifrons. The sequence continues at coordinate 785,347,953 of NC_060140.1, read as the reverse complement.
GGATCCCTGACACGCAGACTGAGTGGTTTATTTCTCTCCAAAGGCTGACAAACAACCTATCAATCAGGTGGTCACAATATTTTCCCTCATCAGTGTGTTGCTGTTTCTGGGGCGCTGCATATATCCATGGAAAACATAAGGCGTTCCATTTTACTTTGTTCTAAAATCTGACGTTGATGTGCGTGTGCTTCTTATGGATAAACAGTAGCAAGGTAAGTAGCCACATCATTTTATATTTATTGCTCTTTTATATGCATTATACCGTCACTTCTAGAGGTTCTTACGCAGTAACTCTGATGGCGTAGGCGTAATGTTCTAAATGAGTGTATTCAGGTGTTTTTTACACGGCAAGTCGGTTATTTAGCCGCCTTTTTAACACGTTTTTTACAATCACGACGTCGTAGCCATTATGGATAAAACAAAAGTGTTGTGTCCCGTCTGATAAGAGACTGAATTCAGTCGCAGCTTGGTTTAGATAGCCCATAGAAACGTATGTCTTTTTTTGTTTTACTGAGCCGAAATTTTTCAAAAAATCTATAAAATGTTGTTTGCTCCATCCACCGCTATGAGGATGTTCCGCGGCAAGAGCTCGAGTTGCATATCACTTGTTTGATACCTTCGGTTCCGATACTAATTTCCATGAAGAAGGTTATTTTACTCCTAATAAGTCATTATCTATGAACCCTGACCATATTCCATTATTTTGTCACAATACAGGTGATAGGATATATGATATAATTCTGTGGATAAGCTCTACGTCTTCTTTGTAGGCTGTCTTTGTTCTTTCCCTGTGATCGTGTAGGTATTCTGCTCAACGTATCCGTGATAAACTGCCAGGTTCGCGAGATCAAATTTAATTCATTCCGAAATTCTGTATAGCGCTTGAGAGGGGTTTCTCCAGACCCTAGTGAATTATTGACTTTGTCCTATTCACAGCTGTTATTAGCAGGGTAACGATGAACTACTGCGAATAGGTCTGATAATGTAGCTGATTCTCTACATCTCCAAAAGTACCTCCAGAGACGTAACGTCTGTAAAGAATTGGAAAGGGATACTCTGGATGTAGGTCATAGCTTACAAATGATCAGACGAATCTGGAACATATAATGCTTTGATGCTACCCTGTTTTATAGTATATCGCTAAAGTCCGTAGATTAATTAAGTTACTGTCAATTCGACAAACACTTGTTGATTACAGTGTCAGGGTCTTTTGCGTTTAGTTCAAAATTATATTATTTTAACAGAAATATTACTCCGCCGAATTCGTTTCATATCAGTGAACCCAAGCGAGCAAGTGACGTAGAATGACGTTTCATGTATAGTACGTAATACAGAGCAGCCATTATTGACAGATGCCTAATTCTACAGCCCAAGGGCTGTGTTGATCCGTGTAATTCAAGCTAGATATACTGTCACCTCTACGGCAAACAGTGTTGAGCTGAGTAGGCTTGGCTACCCAATCAGCCATCAGTGTGCATATGCACTGTAAACTAATACTGCCAGAACGAGCCAAGAATCGAAAATTTTCTGCCTTATTATAAAAATAATTTTAGTTTAGTAGCTGATTGTCTTGGAGCGTGTAGAGCTGCTACAAAAAATTAATTTTCCTTAGTCAGAGTACATTTGGGAAGCTTTAGGTTTGCATTTCTAAATTATTTATCTCACAGTATGAAATTCCATATGAAAGCTCGTTTAGTACTTTACTGAAGGTTACTATTCCACGAAAAAATGAAGGCGAATGAAGCTCGAGAGGCTACCTTTCAGTCGTAAAATGATTATTTATCATTGTGTTTGATGCGCATTTCGCACAAAGCCTTCGCAGTATATTATAGCGTAAGTGGATGAAACGAATAAGAAATGACTTGCAGCAGGACTTATTAAATATCTATCAGGGAACAAAGGGTATCTTCGTAACAATAACCCAGCACGTGTGATGTCCCACAAGGTCCCATACTGCAGCTTCTATGTTTTCCTTTGCACTTGAATGACCTTCAGACATTAAGAAACAAATCAGAAGTTCTTTTCATTTAGAGTTGATATAGATACTGTGATAAATAGCATGTCAAATGTACATTTCAAAAGAGGTAAAAATTGTACAGGATGGCGGGTATGGGCAGGCGGTGGGCGTTATGGAATAATAGAGTAATTTTTAGAGAAAGGCCATTTATTGGCTAAAGCATGTTGAAAAGGGGCTACATATGCCTAGGGAGGTGAGGGTGAGCCAGAGCTTACAATATGGCGAACATTGTTCGCGAAGCTACCGAAAGTTGTTGTCTGCCAAAACTAAGTCCACAGTGCCGCAGCACCGGGAGAAGCGGGAGATGTTCAATGCTACAGGGCGCGCATCCGCCTCGCGGGTGAGCAAGAATACAAGAGAGCGAGTCCGGCGACGGGCGGCCGGGTATATTCGACGCACCACGCGGCTTCCTCCACCGTGATTCGTCAGGACCGAGCAAACCGTGCGGGCGGCATGGAACTTTCCAGAGCGTTGCCTGCTAAGTGACGCCTGGGGCGGCGTTACCTCGTCAGCACATGAGAGAGGCGCGTGAACAAGGTGCCCTTCATCGGTGCCGACTTCCTGTTACCAGACCGTGGGACGAAAGAATTTACAGGCAGCTAACACTGCCGGCCGTGGCTTGGCCGCAATGGAAAAATGAAGTTACCGTTTGGGTGCTCATATAATAAAGTAAAATCCCTTACTGTCTGGCTCATCCTTTACAAAATGAAATTTCCGTGTGAGTTAATGAATGGCTTGTAGCCAGTTCGCTGATGTTGAACTTAAAATTGCTATTATATGCTGTTCAGAACCTACAAAGAGATTCCTACCCCAGACATCTCAAAAACGATTATTTTGTACGTTTCATATATATATACTGAACCTGACAAAAGTTTTTCAAATGTGAGATTCGAAACACCAAACAATCTCTGTCTGCAGCCTACGTTATTTGCTAATTATCACCTTTTGGGCGACTTACGACGAGATGGCATGGGCCACTAGACACTGCTATGAATTTCTCATGTCCATCTTATCTACAACGAGAAAGGAACGACTTCAGGTGAGACAATCGCAGATGCAAATAAAATTCAGTTACAATACGTCTACCAACTTCTTAACTACAAGCATTATTTGGTTGCGGATGACACTTCTTTATTAACATCCTACACTACCGTGCACCTTCGCTTGCATTGTGCTACAGCATCTCCGTAATTTGATTAAAGACAAAAGAAAAACTAAATTACGTCACGCAGGAGATAGTACGCTCGTGCGTATTACGAAGAGCTGTGTTAGTACAACATGCATGAATTATGTGATCAAAAATATCGGAAGATACTGACATTCCTAATAACTGTAGCTGTAGCATTAAGGAAAGTCGTAACAGTAGATAACTGTAGTGAAATTTCCGTCCCTGCTGAGCATAGAAAAAAAAATGGTTCAAATGGCTCTGAGCACTATGGGACTTAACTGCTGAGGTCGTCAGTTCCCTAGAACTACTTAAACCTAACTAACCTAAGAACATCACACACATCCACGCTCGAGGCAGGATTCGAACCGGCGACCGTAGCGGTCGCGCAGTTCCAGACTGTAGCGCCTAGAGCCGCTCGGCCACTCCGGCCGGCGTCTCTATATGTCGTTGTTAATGGCTAGCACCTCAGGGAGCTCAGACTTGACTGCCTGGGTAAGGGTTTCGCAAACTCGCGTTTCCTGAGCTCGTACTGATGAGCACCTTCAGTCCTCTGTTACCGTAATCTCTGGTCACGCTTCGTTGGGCCGGCCGGAGTGGCCGAGCGGTTCTAGGTGCTACAGTCTGGGACAGCGCGACCGCTACGGTCGCAGGTTCGAATCCTGCCTCGATCATTGATGTGTGTGATGTCCTTAGGTTAGTTAGGTTTAAGTAGTTCTGAGTTCTAGGGGACTGATGTCCTCAGAAGTTATGTCCCATAGTGCACAGAGCCATTTGAACCATTTGAAGCATGCTTCGTTGGCCACGTGCGGCGGATTGTTGTGTGTTACAGGGAGAGAGGCTACTGGCTCAACCAACTGGAACGCGAGGATGGTAAAAACTTCCACAAAAAAAAAATCAAAGTTTGCTGCGCACCGGTGAGAAGCATGGCTGTTGGGGTGGAAAACTGATAGTGGGCCACATATGGGGAACTTGCCGCCACCCATTTGCGTGAGGCTTACCCAGGCAACTGGGTCTCATGCTTCCACTGCTTCTCATTAAGCCTTCTTCAAATTCACTCTCAATCATTTTGGTGATATGTTGGGCAGCAATAGCACCCAAACCGCAAAGAGACCTCGCCTGGTTAGTCCACCTGGTTATCGGCACAAGTAACATACCAAAGCATGTCGTGTACAGCGTTTCCACCGAATCTTCCTAGCATATTAAGACTGTGTACCGGACCGAAAGCCGAATTCAGGACCTCTGCCATTCGCGGGCAGAGTTATCCAAACATAGCTCTCGACTCGATCTCACAGCTTCACTTCCGCCAGTTACTCACCTCTTGTCATTTAAACTTCACAGGAGTTCTCTCAGGTCTCGGTGGCGCGCAGCAACGTCCAAGCATTTGGTCGGGTTCGAGAGAGGCGCAGTCGTCCGTAGTCAGGCGAGTAGCTCGTCCAGGGCGACCATCCGTGCTCCCAACTGAGTTTGCCGCTGCCGACGGAGGCCCGGGAGCATGCTGTCTGGCGTCGCCGGTGCAGATCAGCTACCGAAACCAGTCATCGCTGGACCCTTTATTAGCTGGGATAGTAATAAGTCATTGAAAAAATTTCAAGAAAATTTTCAAGAAGTTACCTCGTAAACCTCACAGCGATACCCAAATGGCAGTGACAGAAGTTACGGTAGCGACGTTCTGGAACTTGCACCAGGTCAGAACTGTGACACAAAGCGGAAATGGAGCATTTGGATATTCTCAGCGATCCCTCTTTTCTTGGTGACGTCGTAAGATAAACTCAGCATTGAATTCAGAATCACAAGCACTCGCCTTGATATACTGGCGTGCTCCATAGATCTGAAGCACGCATCCCTTTAACCCACCGTCTTGGCGTCTCCTGCAGGATCCGTTCCACGGCAAACGTTTTCTATATATATATATATATTTTTGTCATCAGTCTACTGACTGGCTTGATGCGGGCCGCCACGAATTCCTTTCCTGTGCTAACCTCTTCATCTCAGAGTAGCACTTGCCACCTACGTCCTCAATTATTTGCTTGACGTATTCCAATCTCTGTCTTCCTCTAAAGTTTTTGCCCTCTACAGCTCCCTCTAGTACCATGGAAGTCATTCCCTCATGTCTTAGCAGATGTCCTATCATCCTCCCCCTTCTCCTCATCATTGTTTCCCACATATTCCTTTCCTCTCCGATTCTGCGTAGAACCTCCTCGTTCCTTACTTTATCAGTCCACCTAATTTTCAACATTCGTCTGTAGCACCACGTCTCAGATGCTTCGATTCTCTTCTGTTCTGGTTTTCCCACAGTCCATGTTTCACTACCATACAATGCTGTACTCCAGGCGTACATCCTCAGATATTTCTTCCTCAAATTAAGGCCCGTATTTGATATTAGTAGACTTCTCTTGGCCAGAAATGCCTTTTTTGCCATAGCGAGTCTGCTTTTGATGTCCTCCTTGCTCCTTCCGTCATTGGTTATTTCACTGCCTAGGTAGCAGAATTCCTTAACTTCATTGACCTCGTGACCATAAATCCTGATGTTAAGTTTCTCGCTGTTCTCATTTCTACTACTTCTCATTACCTTCGCCTTTCTCCGATTTACTCTCAAACCATACTGTGTACTCATTAGTCTGTTCATTCCGTTCAGCAGATCATTTAATTCTTCTTCACTTTCACTCAGGATAGCAATGTCATCGGCGAATCGTATCATTGACATCCTTTCACCTTGTATTTTAATTCCACTCCTGAAACTTTCTTTTATTTCCATCATTGATTCCTCGATGTACAGATTGAAGAGTAGGGGCGAAAGGCTACAGCCCTGTCACGCTTCTTAATACGAGCACTTCGTTCTTGATCGTCCACTCTTATTATTCCCTCTTGGTTGTTGTACATATTGTATATGACCCGTCTCTCCCTATAGCTTACCCATACTTTTTTCAGATTCTCGAACAGCTTGCACCATTTTATATTGTCGAACGCTTTTTCCAGGTCGACAAATCCTATGAAAGTGTCATGATTTTTCTTTAGCCTTGCTTCCATTATTAGCCGTAACGTCAGAATTGCCTCTCTCGTCCCTTTACTTTCCTAAAGCCAAACTGATCGTCACCTAGCGCATTCTCAATTTTCTTTTCCATTCTTCTGTATATTATTCTTGTAAGCAGCTTCGATGCATGAGCTGTTAAGCTGATTGTGCGATACGGAACTGTGTGGATGATGCTTTTCCGAAAGTCAGATGGTATGTCGCCAGGCTCATATATTCTACACACCAACGTGAATAGTCGTTTTGTTGCCACTTCCCCCAATGATTTTAGAAATTCTGATGGAATGTTATCTATCCCTTCTACCTTATTTGACCGTAAGTCCTCCAAAGCTCTTTTAAATTCCGATTCTAATACTGGATCCCCTATCTCTTCTAAATCGACTCCTGTTTCTTCTTCTATCACATCAGACAAATCTTCACCCTCATAGAGGCTTTCAATGTATTCTTTCCACCTATCTGCTCTCTCCTCTGCATCTAACAGTGGAATTCCCGTTGCACTCTTAATGTTACCACCGTTGCTTTTAATGTCACCAAAGGTTGTTTTGACTTTCCTGTATGCTGAGTCTGTCCTTCCAACAATCATATCTTTTTCGATATCTTCACATTTTCCTGCAGCCATGTCGTCTTAGCTTCCCTGCACTTCCTATTTATTTCATTTCTCAGCGACTTGTATTTCTATATTCCTGATTTTCCCGGAACATGATTGTACTTCCTCCTTTCATCAATCAACTGAAGTATTTCTTCTGTTACCCATGGTTTCTTCGCAGCTACCTTCTTTGTACCTATGTTTTCCTTCCCAACTTCTGAGATGGCCCTTTTTAGAGATTTCCATTCCTCTTCAACTGTTCTGCCTACTGCGCTATTCCTTATTGCTGTATCTACAGCGTTAGAGAACTTCAAACCTATCTCGTCATTCGTTAGTACTTCCGTATCCAACTTCTTTGCGTATTGATTCGTCCTGACTAATGTCTTGAACTTTAGCCTACTCTTCATCACTTCTATATTGTGATCTGAGTCTATATCTGCTCCTGGGTACGCCTTACAATCCAGTATCTGATTTCGGAATCTCTGTCTCACCATGGTGTAATCTAATTGAAATCTACCCGTATCTCCCGGCCTTTTCCAAGTATACCTCCTCCTCTTGTGATTCTTGAACAGGGTATTCGCTATTACTAGCTGAAACTTGTTACAGAACTCAATTAGTCCATCTCCTCTTTCATTCCTTGTCCCGAGCCCATATTCTCCTGTAACCTTTTCTTCTACTCCTTCCCCTACAACTGCATTCCAGATTCCAGTCGCCCATGACTATTAGATTTTCGTCCCCCTTTACATATTGCATTACCCTTTAAATATCCTCATACACTTTCTCTATCTGTTCATCTTCATCTTGCGACGTCGGCATGTATACCTGAACTATCGTTGTCGGTGTTGGTCTGCTGTCGATTCTGATTAGAACCACCCGGTCATTGAACTGTTTACGGTAACACACCCTCTGCCCTACCTTCCTATTCATAACGAATCCTACACCTGTTATACCATTTTCTGCAGCTGTCGATATTACCCGATACTCATCTGACCAGAAACCCTTGTCTTCCTTCCACTTCACTTCACTGACCCCTACTATATCTAGATTGAGCATTTGCATTTCCCTTTCAGATTTTCTAGTTTCCCTACCACGTTCAAGCTTCTGACATTCCACACCCCGACTCGTAGAACGTTATCCTTTCGTTGATTATTCAATCTTTTTCTCATGGTAACCTCCCCCTTGGCAGTCCCCTCCCGGAGATCCGAATGGGGGACTATTCCGGAATCTTTTGGCAATGGAGAGATCATCATGACTCTTCTTCAATTACAGGCCACATGTTCTGTGGATACACGTTACGTGTCTTTAATGCAGTGGTTTCCATTGCCTTCTGCATCCTCATGTCGTTGATCATTGCTGATTCTTCCCCCTTTAGGGGCAATTTCCCACCCCTAGGACAAGAGAGTGCCCTGAACCTCTATCCGCTCCTCCGCCCTCTTTGACAAGGCCGTTGGCAGAATGAGGCTGACTTCTTATGCCGGAAGTCTTCGGCCGCCAATGCTGATTATTTATCAAAATGTAGGCAGTGGCGGAGATCGAACCCTGGACCGAAGACGCTACCCCTAGACCACGGGTATATAGCTGTAAATAGCTAACTCATATCAAACTTAAGAAAAGAAATGGAGAGAGAAGGATTTGTGATTAGCGTAAAACAATACCAGGACTGCATCTGACAGCATAAATAGAAGTTTCAACTGTTTCTGTGTATTGCACCATTGAACGAACAACCATTACGATTGAACATAATGTCATAAATGAAATCTAATGAAAGTATTCTACATGGTTTTTCGGAACACATGGGAAGTCACATAGTATTTCACGTACGAGACAGACATTTGCCGTCAGGTAGGAATTAATATCCCCACAGGCCAGCTACTATCACCGCCGGCCGGGGTGGCCGAGCGGTTCTAGGCGCTATAGTCCGGAACCGCGTGACCGCTACGGTCGCAGGTTCGAATCCTACCTCGGGCATGGATGTGTGTGATGTCCGTAGGTTAGTTAGCTTGAAGTAGTTCTAAGTTCTAGGGGACTGATGACCTCAGAAGTTAAGTCCAATAGTGCTCAGAGCCATTTGAACAATTTGAACTACTATCACCTTGTGACAGTCCGGGCCGTTACTCAGACAGTGTCAGGCGATATATCGGTTGAGGGCGTAGGTTGTGCTTCATTTATAGTGTGATCGAGAATATGTGATATAATTTTTCTTTCGTTATTATGCAATGTTTTCGTTCACTGCATTACACTCAAGAAATCAACGAACGTCTCTTCTGGTGAACTCTGCAAGAACAGTCTTAATCGAATGTAATCTTTCCCAGAGTACACATGCCCAATGGTACAACGATACATACACTGACAAGCGAAAACGTCATGGCCACCAGCTTAACAGCGTGTTGTGCCACGTCTGGTACTGAACACACCCGACATTCTGCGTGAAGCAATATGAGTTCACTATCGCAGATATCCTGCAGGAAGATTCCGTCGCCTTTGGAAAGACATCAAGGATGATGGGACGCAAGCAGTCCACAATAACGTTCACGCTCATTCTAAGGAATAAAACGTGGTCCAAACAAGCTGTAATATACACTCTCAGGCAGAAAACATGAATAAGATATGTAATTTGGTCACAAAATAATATCACACTGATATCGACGGAAAATGCGTGATTTTAAACATTGGCAGGCTGTGGATGAACGTGTGACACTGCAGCGCAATTTCACCGAGCAGCTGACCAAGAGAGTAAGCAGGGAACATTCGATAAATCGTCAGATAGGAAATCTGAGCCCCGGGTCCATCATTGTCATCGATCCGACTGGCAACTGGTGCTTCAGTGACTCACGGAAAGGGAGTTCAGTTCATCGCCCCTTGCTCCTTGAAGTCTGTACACCAACAAGCTCGTTTAATTGGTCTTAGGTACATTGTAGAGGGACCTGTCCTGTGTGTCCGGCTAGTGGCTTTTCATGCGACGGCCCCCTATTTACGAGAAAATTTTCCGAGAAAATCATTGTTGAGGTTTATATGCGTACGTGCCCTATTTGTCACGTTAGTGATGTTCCGAGAGCGCGAGTGTAGCACAGGTGTACAGGTGTACGCCTATCATGCAGGTGAAACGGGTTCAGTTTCCCCAAACCGTCTTCCCTCCCTCCCCCGTACTCCTTTGTACCGATTTCATCGTGTACAGTATCATTAAATAGTATATCTCACGCAAAATTATTGAAAAACAGTCATTTTCGCCGTACGAATTTCATTAATAAAACAATCATTACAGCAAACTTTCTACAGATGAATATTCCATTTGTTACGTAATAGATTACTGAATCGTCATACTCGCTCTAGCTTGCATCACTCACTGCGCTGCAATAGAATTCCAGATGGCATTTGTAGTCGAAGCAACCGAAACACAAATTCGTAGAGCACTGCGCACCTTTTAATGAGAGCTACTGCAATTCAAAAATTCGAGAAAGTTCTTCTTTCTTCGACTCGAACCACTATTATTTGATCATTCCAGTGAAAGCAGATGTACTGAATTGATGCAGAATTAAAAGAAGAGTTTTTGTAGACTCTTCCCTAAAGCGATTTCTCTAGTAGCCTTTGCCAAGTCGGGAGCTTCATGACATTTTTTCGTGAAAATTTTAAGCAGTCTGGAGAAATAAACGTTAGAGGTTTGGCAACGTGCACTACGTTTGTATGGGATAAGTTTTATTGTACAGGTGCATGCTTGTCTTTTATCTAAAAATATATTATACTAAAATGTCTGAACAGACTGCCCTCCCCAAGAATCAATAATATGAAGAAATTTTTCTTTTTCCACGTAGGGAAGATCGACAAACTTTAAAATAATCCTTCCTACAGCACTTTCGTGAACTAACCTGATTTCATGCAGGTAATAATTACATTGCGAATTCTTTTTTGAAGAAATCAACCAAATTTCGCAGATTTTTCTTGCACACCTAATAAAACTTAGGGGAAAGCCTTTCCTGACGCTTCTTATTCCTCAAATGATCTATTTTTCGTGATAGCCACAAAGCTCAGTCCCTGCTACACGCTCTGTCGGTCGACAGACCATTAACGGACGGGTACGGCACGTACGCATAAAATTTCAACACGGAATTTGTCGGAAACTAGGGTCCATCCTATGAAAAGCAGCTAGCCTGTCAGACAAGAAAGGTCTCTCTACAGCATAAGTAAGACTCATCAAAATACGTGATTAACAGGCCTTATAGTCCCCTTACAAGTGTACTTTCCTTTCTCCACACTTTCCGCCATATGCACGCGTCCTCTATAAGACAAACATCAGTCGTAGTCCCCACAAAATATGACAGTCATTACTATATTATTTCAATCAATTACTCATCAAGTATGAAAGTAAAAAAACAGATCGTTAAATCAGTAAAACAACTTTAAACCAAAGTGAGGTCTTTAGATTGAGAGGGACAGAATAGCTACCCCTACGGCATTTCTTTTTTCAGTACCCTGTGGTGCTTACACTTCAGGATGCTAGATGTTTACGACACTTATTTATTTTATTTTTATTGTTTTCATTTATCTATGCATGTCCGTAGAATGTTACTACACACATGTTGCTTATCGCAGTAGAGGATAGGAGGACGTTATTGTAATTTTAAAATCACAATTGGAATTCGAAATAAGCGTCTCTCTTTTATAATGTAATATATATATATATATATATATATATATATATATATATGTGTGTGTGTGTGTGTGTGTGTGTGTGTGGTATGTTGAGGTATCACAATCATTTTAAATTGTCATATTCTGTTATTTCATTCTCACATCATTTCTTATACTAATTCTTATAATTTATTCATAATTTTATTCTTCAGGAAGATTTGGTGCATTCCCTTGGATGGTACGATCGTAGAAGCATTCGGAACACAGATACTCCGAACACCACAAGCGTTGCACGGAGGCAGGTTTGCCACAGCGACATTTCTTCAGATGGGTCTCAATCGGCAAAGAAAAGTCGTTAACATCTGTGAAGACGAACCGCGTTGGCATTAACTTCCCACAAACCGTGCGTAACGCATCATTTTTTCGAAGGGTTGTGCTTGCAATTGATTACGAATCTAGATACCTTACACACAGCAGTTTCACAGAAAACAATTTCAAATAACTTTCTCATTCTCTACTTTTTTGCAATTCTTTCATATGACACACAATTTGTAGACGAATAAAGACCACCTTATATTAATATACACTCGAAAACATTCATATATTAATGTTCTACAGACATGGATACATAAATGAAAAATAAATGGCTCTGAGCACTATGGGACTTAACATCGTAGGTCATCAGTCCTCTAGAACTTAGACCTACTTAAACCTAACCAACCTAAGGACATCAGACACATCCATGTCCGAGGCAGGATTCGAACTTGTGACGGTAGCAGTCGCGCGGTTCCGGACTGAAGCACCTAGAACTGCTTGGCCACCGCGGCCGGCAAATGAAAAAAAAAAAAAGGGTTCTAAACACGGGGTGCAAAATTGAAAAACACGGTGCCACCGTTTCGTCTGATGATATTACGCGATAAAACGCACGTACGTGGAAAATGCCTCGAAAACTGTGATTGTTGTTTTTTCAGAAACGGTCAAATATCTCCGTATCAGCCGAGACACGCCACAGTTTAATTTGGCCCCTTTTCCATTGAGCGATGTTTCTGGGAAGTCGGGCTATGAAACTTGACGTGTTCTCCTCGTAAGGAAATCGTCATAAGTATTGAAATTTGCTATAGCTGAGAACTCGTTTTGTTCATCGAGGAGATGACCCGGTTTCTTGCGTTCCGTGACGGAAATCTCCTGTTCTTTTAAAATGTCTAACCGTTTCCTTTTTTCATCATCATCTGAAATTTTTAGTTGTACGTCAGTGCTACCAGTATTGTACCATTCCATTTATGTATTTAAGTCTAACACTGATTTATTGTTGGTTCTAACAACCCTACCACAACAAAGGTCAAAAATTAGTTATGATTGTGGTGTTGCTCACGCTGCTAAATACTGCATTTTCGGGCAACAACAAAGTTATATTATGTGGCAGGTGTCATTAGAGCACAGTTAATAAAGTCATTTCATGAAATAATGGATAAACTAGGCACTCATCTTTTCGTGTTTCCCACGATGGCCTCGTTGTGAACTCATTGCTCAATCGTCGAAAATTTAGGTAGTCATGATTCCAAGCTCGGATGCAAAGAAGCCTAGGTGTTATTCTGCGATATTCAAAAGTTTTATAGATGTGTTTCATAAACCATTCTTGAAGATTAAACTTTTGCAAGTTAGCACAATGGTGATGTAAAAAAGTAATCAGCACTCCGAATTTAAGTTACCTTCTTTTTTATTACTTTTGTTGCAACATCACTTCACACTATAACACATACTTGAAAATATCTTCCTCACTGTTAAAGTTCACACTCCATAAACTGACTATAATTTGCGTCTTTTCAATATGACGACCAAGACTTCACTCTCCAATAACTGCTTACGCGCCCAAAAATCAGAGTTACAACTACGACAAAGATCATAGTGACAAAAGAAAGAATACACATGAGAATAATATCATCGCAATATAAACATATCGATGTATTAAAGTACCTCTACATTAATGAAATCAAATCTGAATGTTGTCACAGAAATATGTTAACTACTTTACAGAAACACAGTAGAATATTGCTAGTATCGAGAGGTTGAGGTGAGGTGCCGTAATGGTTACGTAATTCAAGTACCATTACATGGTGTAGTTTTGTTCTTTAGAACCCAAGTCAATGGAACTACCTGTCTGGCCGAAGCAGCTCTTGTCGCAGTCACGGTGTAGTATATTTTGTCTACATATTTGCCACTCATTTATTGTAAGTAATGACGCACTCCTGTTTTTGTGTTATCTGATCACCTGAACGCCATTTTAACTCACTTCCTCTGGAATATGAGTTTACTTCTATCAGATGTTTTGTCTACATATTTCATGGTTGCGTACTTACCTCAAGGGGTATCGTCTTTGTCTTGTTTCTCTCCCTTATACTTTCTTTAACTTCATTGTGTGTGGAATAATAAAAACTATAACTCAGCCACCGTCTCTCCTAACCGAATATTGTTTCCTACAAAGACTATTGAAGTCCTTGCATGAAGGAAATGCACTTTTTTCTTTGACAAAGTTTCGCTTTATTTATAGTACTGGTGAACATGCGTAACATGCTAATTGGAGTTTCTATGATCCTCATCGAGAGCCTTTACTCGATATGAAAATACACCGCTCAATAAAACTTCACGATTATGTAAAGTACCAACATATTAACAACTCGAGGAAAATGAATGAAAGTTCTGAAACATGTGCCAGAGGTCTCCCATTCATGCATAGAAAGCCAGATGTCAAACGGTGTGAGGTCAGCGTGACCATAGTGCCAAATGGGTCGGGTCAGGCTATAAGAGGCAGTTGGAGGAAAAGGAAAAGAACATGTGTGTCTATTAGGGAGTAGTTATGGTGCACTGATGTGGTTTTCTTCGTTATAATATGGCGCAGGTACCATATTTGGACGATTTCTCGCTGGAAAGAATCACCGGGAAACTGGAAGAAGGATGAAGAGTGACAATTGTAGCCGCGGTGATTAGTGTTGCTCACAGCATGGATCCACGTGGGTGGGGAGCGTCCCAAACCGCAGGCGAAGGGAGTCGACCATGAGCAGTTATAGAAGATGATGACGGCTACGTTGTGCAACAGGAAAGTAGGGACACACACTGATGAGCGGGAGCTATAGCAAATACATTTAACAGGAGGGGACGGCACCCAGTTTCACGTTCCACAGTGTCACGGCGACGGGATGGCGGTGGTCTCTTTGCCCAGCGACCAGTAGTATGCATTTCGTTGACGCCCGCACATCGGCGACACCGTTTGTGATGATTCCAAGAGCATGAGGACCGGCCCAAAGACGAGTAGGATGGCACGCTCTTCTCGAAACAGAGAACAGTCTGAGTAGTGACTCTGGACTTAGTGTCATATGGCGAGAAGTGGGGAGACGTAATTATCCAGAAACAACGTCGAACATTATCGTTTTCATGATCCAGGTGCTATGGTGTAGGAAGGCATAACATTGGTTCCTTACCACCCATATGGCCAGCACTGGAAGAGGTTCCAGAGCAAGCACTGCCGTCTATTTTCATAATTAAGGACCATGTCCCGCCTTTTGTAATGTCCAGGGGAAACACATAAATGCGGTGACTTCAATATTTTTTTTGCGTTTGAATAAAAGTGTTGTTTATGTTCGTCTCATAGCGTATTTCGTTCAGTTTCGTGCTGTAATATACTGCAGCAGTTCTTTGGATATAAGATCCAAGTTTCATCCAGTTACGTTACTTAGCAGTGACATATATTGGGAAATGTGCTTTCGTCCTTAAGTATAGCACACCAGTGTAGGAGAGAGATGGGCTGTTGTTACAACGCAAATTATCATTTAAATATTTTTCCAGAAATCCTTAAGAGGCGAAGAGTATGGGAACACTTTTCTTCAACTTTTTCTGAGAGAATGAAAGTGGTGCGGTATATACTTTCTAGGGTTATTTCATGCAAAATATCCATAGAACACACACCACAAACGCCCCTGCAATTCTATTGCGAAATAGTTTCGATAGTAGAGTAGCTGTCTCGCTCCGTAGTTTCTCAGAGACAACTCCATGCAATTTTTTCACTTGGTGTGTGTTAAAAGATGAGTTATGTAACGCAATGAGCCATCGGAGTGTGCATAGAGCATACCTGACCAGCTGTCTATGCTGCTGAGCTGACTAATAAAGTGTCGTCGTGGTGCCACATTCCTGCACATTCCTGCTCTATCTGCTCTAAACCGACCACTATGTCACAGGCAAGCCATTACTCCTACTCGTGACCCCTCAAGAGAGGAGAAATTTTCAAACGCACGCCGGCCGTTGTGGCCTAGCGGTTCTAGGCGCTTCAGTCTGGAACCGCGCATGCGCTACGGTCGCAGGTTCGAATCCTGCCTCGGGCATGGATGTGTGTGATGTCCTTAGGTTAGTTAGGTTTAAGTAGTTCTAAGTCCTGGGGGACTGATGGCCTCAGATGTTGAGTCCCATAGTGCTCAGAGCCATTTGCACCAAACGCATACGTGTAACTGTGGGAAAAGTCCGTGGTCTCGCATGTAGATTTACGAATTAGCTTTTAAATTATTTGTACGGTGTATATAGTCACAATGATGGTAAAACTTAAGAACGACAGTAAATTCTCTATCATATGTCACTGCCAAGTAACACAGCTCATTGAAGCTACGACCATACATAAAAAAAGGTTACAACAATGAGGTGGTAATGTATACTCTACAACATGCTCTCGCGTTGACCGCAAGGTTGGTAAGGAATTCTTGTGGCAGGGCGTTCCATTCCTCCAACAATGTGGTTGACAACTGGTGGATGGTCGCTGGTCGCATGTGGAAGTGCTGCGTACGTCTCTCAACGCATTCCACACGTGCTCCATGGGATTCAGGTGGGGGAAATAGGCAGCGCAGTCCTTTCGCCGAACGTCCTAGTTTCAAGAGCTGCCCAAACCGCGCCGTTGGGGGTGGTCGCGTATTGTCATCCACAAAAATGAAGTCAAGCCGAATGCACCTCCTATTACACACTCACCGGGAAGGAGTAGTGTGTCACAATAGCGTTCACCAGTGAGAGTACCGTATTCAAAGATTTGGATGTCAGTACACCCATGCAACATTATGCTTCAGCACACGATGACGCTTGGACCTTCAGAACGACCTTGTTCGATAATGCTGGACGTACCTTCATAATATGGCGAATGGTGAGGACAGGTAATGCACCCAGAAACACTGTCGATCGTGATTCTTTTGGCGGTCCGAGTGTTATATTGTGAGGAACCATAATTTTACATAACTGGTCCCTTCTGGAGCACTCTGCTGCGGTGTTAGATGCGCATCAGACAGCACTGCCGGAGGACATGGAAGAAGTTCAGCCCGCTCGAGTGGCCCAGCAGTTCCTGGCGCTTGTCTGGAACCGCGCGACCGATACGGTCGCAGGTTCGAATCCTGCCTCGGGCACGGATGTGCGTGATGTCCTTAGGTTAGTTACGTTTAAGTAGTTCTAAGTTCTAGGGGACTGATGACCTCCGCTGTTAAGTCCCATAGTGCTCAGAGCCATTTGAACCATTTGAAGAAGTTCAAAGAAGGGCAGCTCGTTTTGTATATCGCGAAATAGGGGAGAGAGTGCCACGGATATGACACACGAACTAGGGGGGGAATATTTAAAAACAAACGCGTTCTCCATTGCGCCAGGAGCTCTTCATAAAATTCAAGTCACCAACTCGCTTTTCGGAATACGAAAATATTTCTTTGGCGCCCTCCTACATATAGAGAGGTCATCATCATAATAAAATAAGACAAATGAGAGCTCACGAGAATACATTTTGTGTTCGTTTCTCACGCACTGTTTGGGATGGAACGGTAGATAAAAAGCTTGGAGGCGGTTCGATGAGTCCTCTGCCTGGTATTTTACTGTGAATTGCACAATAATCTCTTAGACGCAGAAGTAGGCCTACAAATCTATGAACACGGTGCACCCACCGCCCATCGTCATTGTGACACTGTACACTTTCCCTATGTGTATCTTTTCGGGAGTGCAATCGCTTCTGACTTCATTTTTGTGGATCACAATGCACGATCACATCAAACAGCACAGGTAGAGGAGTTCTAGGAACGAGAGTATATTCAGCGAATGAACTGTCCTGCCCGTCCCCCGATTTAAATGCCATCGATCACGTATGGAATGTGTTGAGAGAGGTACTGTAACACGTCCTCGTGTACCAATGACCGTGCAGCGGTTTTCAACCGCGCTGGTGCACAAGTAGAACGACCTATCACAGGAACTACTTACCATCCATTAAGACACCACCGGAGGACCTTGAAAAGCAGCGTCCGTGGTGTTCACACACCCTGTTAAGAATCATACCCCACCTTTTTTTAACATGCAGGGAATCATCATAAAACGCGGTGACTTCAGAGCCGTTATTGTCTTTGAATAGAAGTGTCATATTTGCTAGCGTCACTGCGCATTTTTCTGTAATCTACAGTTCTGTGCTGCACTGTACTATAGTGTACTATAGTATATCAGTTCTTTCTATGTATGATTCTAGTTTCATCGGTCTTTGTTACTTGGCAATGACCACATAATGCCAAATTTACTTTCGGCATTAATATTATTACACCAATGTATTTAGTTACTGGAGTAGTAGATATAAATATGAAAGTCGTAAACAGGTGTGACGTTACCTTAAAATAATAAATGCACCTTTTGGTTGACAGGTTTATTGTGTTTCTGTGCCTCGTGCAGTGTCAACTGGAATAGCATTTGAGCGAAGTTGTAAGAGGGCGTGCTGAAAAGTAAGACCTCCAATTTTTTTATCCTGTTAACAATACCAGTCGAGGTATTATATATCATTCATTTTACTACTGTAGGTCGCCTTCCCCACTTCGCTGAGGCAATCTGCCACCTTCTGCGCTTGAGGGTTCCGGATTCTAGCGTGTAATCGATCTTCTAGCCGCAGAGAATGGCCGCACATGGAGTCCCTCTCCATCAGCTTGACAACGCCACATCACACACAAGCGCAGCGACATCTCCAACAATCTGGCACTTCGCGTTCACTGTCAGCATCATCCTCCATACAGTCAACAAAATTCTTCGGGGTTTGGGACCGCATTGTCAGCTATAAAATTCCGACGTTTCGGCGAGTATTGCAAGACGCCTTCCTCAGTGTGTACGTCAATACACTGTGAGGAAGTCGTCTTCCCATAGTTGTCGAAACGGTGGAATTTTATAGTTGACAATGTGGTCCCAAATCCAGAAGAATTTTATTGATTATGACAACGGCCGCGGAAGCCTACGTTTACGACCTGCATACAATTTCGGCTTGGCGCTATGCTATTTTCATCTGTTTCCAAAACATCATCCAATAGTTCACTGTGATAGTGATGAAGCGGTGAAAGCAGAGGTGAGGTCGTGGTTCTGTCAACAAAGTCAGACATTCTACAGTTGCGGCGTCAACCAACTGATCTCTCGTAGGGAGAAATGTGTTCGTCGACATTGTGACTATGTTGGAAAATAAATACGTAGACACGAACTAAAACTATGCAGCATTTCAATAATTTTTTTTTAAGAGCTTTAAGAAAAATTCAGAGGCATTGCTTTCCTGTAGTCCCATGTAGCTTCATTTTTAGGGCTTGAATATGAGTCATTCAAGCTTTCTTTCATTATTTTCTGGGGGATAAAGCCTACTGGCCACCTTTTTGTGCAGTAGTTATTGTGTAACGTGTTCTAGCATCAGCAGTTACCTTGTATTGCGGCCCGATCGACTCTCAAAATGAGAAGTGTTGGAACTTTGTGAGAGAGGAGTACAGAAATTCAGCGAATACCTTTTAATAAACAACAGAAAGAAAATAGCAACCACACAGGCATACTGAAACTATACCTACACGGTCGAAAAGTTTGAATACTCTATTGGGAATGCGATTTCCAGAATTTAGGCTGCCGACGTTCGACGAGTATTTAAGAATATGTTCAAAAGGTGTCAACCTGCTCCTGCCGCAGAGAGAAACGTCAGTTTGACCGCTTGTTGTGAGTAGAGGAAGCCTAAGTTAGTCATCACGCACAAATCAGGGGAGCTGCCCAGAGTGGCCATGCGACAGCTACCCAGGTACTGCAATAGCCGGTGCACATCTTGTTCGAAGTGTGGCCATGCACTTGCCTCATACCCCGTGCATTACTCTAAGCCTGCAAGCGATATTCAGCCTCAAGCGTACAAGCTTGTACTAGATTATTCTGCCATGCTGTGTGTTAAACAGCCTCAGCAAAAGTCGGAGTGTTATAAGTATCGCAAGAACATATCTCTCCACAAGCTTAAACATTGTAGCGTATTCACAAGCAATCTGTGCCATAATCGTGAGGTTATTAGCGGTATCAATCACCAATATTTAAACAACTAACGGACGTGAGCAAACACACAGCGTTGCGTGGTAACGCGCGAAGTGGTGGGACGCTCAGAAAACCGTGCGATGGGTCTTTCATTAGTGTTTGCGGGCATGAAGTAAATTTTCGTATTCACTTAGTAAAAGACTTTTTGCTCACTGGCTGTGGGTATCTGTCATTCCTAATAAATGAAACGCTCCTCTTATTACCACTTGGCCATTGTTACAAATTTTGACATTTTACGTTCCACAAGAAATTTAAAGTTACAGAAATCTTTCTTTAAAATCTCTGATCCGCTTACAGCTACCATGGCCTCAACTCTGAAATATTTTTCCCTCTAAACTTAAACCGTTATTTGCACTATTTTTCATTCTTCCCCAAGCAAGAGACAATATTTTCTGCTGAACGGTGTCGCTACACTTATTCTACGTCTTTATTTTACCTCGGAACTGGACGTACTGTTATTCGAAACTTGTAAACCTAGCTGGGTGTCTTTCTCGACATTCTCGAGTGCAAGTCTTCTGGTCTATCATCAGCACCCCTTATCAGCATTGTGCTACAGTTTCTGTCATCCAAGCACGTTAGTTTCTACTGTTTGCCATGAATGAAAAATACATACTTCCTATGTATCAGTCTATACATCAGCGCCTAGTAAATAATATGTATTCCCCTTGGATACAGCTTATTTTATGAGAATATACGTACATATTTAAATAAATGATACTGTTCCTTTCGATTTACTGTTCTTACCTGGTTGGTTTACCACCGTTCGATTTAAACGGACACATGAGACTGTATGAGTGTGCGTGTGTGTGTGTGTGTGTGTGTGTGTATGTGTACGCGCTAGCAAACCGAAACGAATTTTATTTACCTGACATTGGCAGAAGGACAGAGGTCTCTATACAGTGTGAAAAAGTTTTCAGAATAGAAGTTTTACTGCCCAGGTCGCAGTTGGTACACACCCTGACTACTAGTTTCAGCAAAGGCATACTGTCATTTTCAGATCTTTGGATAAGTCAGTTGTAAAGCCCATATGTGGGGCACATTGCCATCTCACAGAAAAAGTCCTCCATGCGACACTAAGTACACTGAAATAGAAGCTGTAACTGTATCAGCAAGGCACATGCAAATACATCAGATGTGTGTATGTTGATAAACGGCTATGTGAGAGTCAATTGTCAACAAACACACATCTGATAGCAGTGGAAGTGCTCCGTCTAATGTAATTCACACCTCTGTGCCTTGCTAATACATTTATGGCTTTTACTTTACTGCAGTTAGTGTTGCATGGAATGTCCTTTCTGTGAGTAGCAATGTACCACACAGCGGCTTTATAAAACACATATCTCATGATACGAAGACTCCAATATAGCTTTGTTGAAACTACTAACCAGGATATGTATCGAATGTGATCTGGGCAATAAAATATCTAATTTGGAAGCTTTTTTACTCTATCAGCAACATGTTTAACCAAACTCAATATCTGCTAATTCTAACTAGAGTATTAAAATAAGATACCTCTCGTAAATTTTTATCTGTATCATTGTGAAAGAAACTATTACAGTGGGTAACATGGAGACTGTTCATCCTACTATTTACTGATCACGTTTCACTGTCTAAGACGACGAGCCAGGGAGGTTGAGCAAAAGGGCATGTGCTCGAAAAGGACAACTGCAACACGTTCCTCATTTCCATTTCAACGGGTGATGCTGAGGGAATTAGATTAGGAAATGAGACACTTAAAGTAGTAAAGGAGTATTGCTATTTGGGGAGCAAAATAACTGATGATGGTCGAAGTTGAGAAGATATAAAATGTAGACTGGCAATGGCATGGAAAGCGTTTCTGAAGAAGAGAAATTTGTTGACATCGAGTATAAATTTAAGTGTCAGGAAATCGTTTCTGAAAGTATTTGTGTGGAGTGTAGCCATGTATGGAAGTGTAACATGGACGATAAATAGTTTGGACAAGAAGAGAATAGAAGCTTTCGAAATGTGGTGCTACAGAAGAATGCTGAAGATTAGGTGGGTAGATCACATAACTAATGAGGAGGTATTGAATAGAATTGGGGAAAAGAGGAGTCTGTGGCACAACTTGACGAGAAGAAGAGACCGGTTGGTAGGACATGTTCTGAGCCATCAAGGGAACACCAATTTAGCATTGGAGGGCAGCGTGGAGGGTAAAAATCGTAGAGGGAGACCAAGAGATGAATACACTAAGCAAATTCAGAAGGATGTAGGTTGCAGTAGGTACTGGGAGATGAAGACACTTGCACAGGATAGGGTAGCATGGAGAGCTGCATCAAACCAGTCTCAGGACTGAAGACCACAACAACAACAACATCTGACACGAATATATCTCATTTACTGAAGAAAGCTATATGTACACTTTTGTAATGAAATATTTATGCTATTAGTATCGCGGCACACCCTCCAAGAGGCTGTGACACTTGCGGTGCCGTCAGGAATACTAGACAGGGTCTGCGGTTGGACCTCGCAACAGGGGCAGCCTGCCCTGAGACACGAGACGCAGAGCCGGCGCTGCCTCGGGGCGCGACGAGTCCTGGGACATAGCGCACGGGCCGCGGCGCTCCTACAGTGGGTCATGGTCGCAGCAGCCCTGGAGACATCAGCCGTACCCCAACCGCTGCTACCTCAGCTGCCGAGCCCGCAGGAAGTCGCTGACGGAGGCAGTGACGTTACGCCACCGCTCGGCCCCCCTGCGCTTCGTCAGCATTGCGGGACGTCACACACACACACACACACACACACACACACACACACAGGAT
Organism: Schistocerca piceifrons; assembly: GCF_021461385.2. NCBI lineage: Eukaryota > Metazoa > Arthropoda > Insecta > Orthoptera > Acrididae > Schistocerca > Schistocerca piceifrons. The sequence goes on along the minus strand of NC_060140.1, from coordinate 785,325,393 downwards.
ACAGACACTGGTGGAACACAACTGGATGCCTCAGCCACACTGCCTCTGTTCCAACTACACTACTGGCCATTAAGATTGCTACACCACGGAGATGACGTGCTACAGACGCGAAATTTAACCGACAGGAAGAAGATGCTGTGGTATGCAAATGATTAGCTTTTCAGAGCATTCACACAAGTTTGGTGCCGGTGGCGACGCCTACAACGTGCTCACATGAGGAATGTTTCCAACCGATTTATCATACACAAACAGAAGTTGACAGGCGTTGCCTGGTCAAACTTTGTTGTGATGCCGCGTGCAAGGAGGAGAAATGCGTACCGTCACGTTTCCGACTTAAAGGTCAGATTGTAGCTTATCGCGATTGCGGTATATCGTATCGCGACATTGCTGCTCGCCTTGGTCGAGATCCAATGATTGCTGCCAGAATATGGAATCGGTGGGTTCAGGAGGGTAATACGGAACGCCGTGCTGGATCCAAACGGCCTCGTATCACTAGCAGTCGCGATGACAGGCCTCTTATCCGCATGGCTGTAACGGATCGTGCAGCCACGTCTCGATCCGTGAGTCAACAGATGGGGACGTTTGCAAGACAACAACCATCTGCACGAACAGTTCGACGACGTTTGCAGCAGCATGGACTATCAGCTCGGAGACCACTGCTGCGGTTACCCTTGACGCTGCATCACAGACAGGAGCGCCTGCGATGGTGTACTCGACGATGAAAATGGGTGCACGAATGGCAAAATGTAATTTTTTCTGATGAGTTCAGGTTCCGTTTACACCATCACGATGGTCACTTCCGTGTTTGGCGACATCGCGGTGAACGCAAATTGGAAGCGTGTATTCGTCATCACCATACTGGCGTATCACGCGGCGTGATGGTATGGGGTGCCACGTTGTTGTCATTGACGGCACTTTGAACAGTGGACGTTATATTTCAGATGAGTTACGACCCGTGGCTCTACCTGTCATTCGATCCCTGCGAAACTCTACATTTCAGCAGGATAATGCACGAGCGCATGTTCCAGGTCCTGTACAGGCTTTTCTGGATGCAGGAAATGTTCGATTGCTGCCCTGGCCAGCACATTCTCCAGATCTCTCACCAATTGAAAACGTCTGGTCAATGGTGGCTGAGCAACTGGTTCGTCACAATACGCCAGTTACTACTCTTGATGAACTGTGGTATCGTATTGAAGCAGCGTGGGCAGCTGTACCTGTACACTCCATCCATACTCTGATTGACTCAATGCCCAGGCGTATCAAGGCCGTTATTACGCCCAGAGGTGGTTGTTCTGGGTACTGATATCTCACGATCTATGCACCCAAATTGCGTGAGAATGTACCCACATGTCAGTTCTAGTATAATTTTTTTTTTCTTGGTCATCAGTCTACTGACTGGTTTGATGCGGCCCGCCACGAATTCCTTTCCTGTGCTAACCTCTTCATCTCGGAGTAGCACTTGCAACCTACGTCCTCAATTATTTGCTTGACGTATTCCAGTCTCTGTCTTCCTCTACAGTTTTTGCCCTCTACAGCTCCCTCTAGTACCATGGAAGTCATTCCCTCATGTCTTAGCAGATGTCCTATCATCCTGTCCCTTCTCCTTATCAGTGTTTTCCACATATTCCTTTCCTCTCCGATTCTGCGTAGAACCTCCTCATTCCTCACCTTATCAATCCACCTATTTTCAACATTCGTCTATAGCACCACATCTCAAATGCTTCGATTCTCTTCTGTTCCGGTTTTCCCACAGTCCATGTTTCACAATACAATGCTGTACTCCAGACGTACATCCTCAGAAATTTCTTCCTCAAATTAAGGCCGGTATTTGATATTAGTACACTTCTCTTGGCCAGAAATGCCTTTTTTGCCATAGCGAGTCTGCTTCTCATGTCCTCCTTGCTCCATCCGTCATTGGTTATTTTACTGCCTAGGTATCAGAATTTCTTAACTTCATTGACTTCGTGACCATCAATCCTGATGTTAAATTTCTCGCTGTTCTCATTTCTACTACTTCTCATTACCTTCGTCTTTCTCCGATTTACTCTCAAACCATACTGTGTACTCATTAGACTGTTCATTCCGTTCAGCAGATCATTTAATTCTTCTTCACTTTCACTCAGGATAGCAATGTCATCAGCGAATCGTATCATTGATATCCTTTCACCTTGTATTTTCATACCACTCCTGAACTTTTCTTTTGTTTCCATCTTTTCTCCCTCGATGTACAGATTGAAGAGTAGGCGCGAAAGGCTACAGCTTTGTCTTACACCATTCTTAATACGAGCACTTCGTTCTTGATCGTCCACTCTTATTATTCCCTCTTGGTTGTTGTAGATATTGTATATGACCCGTCTCTCCCTATAGCTTATCCCTACTTTTTTCAGAATCTCGAACAGCTTGCACCATTTTATATTGTCTAATGCTTTTTTCAGGTCGACAAATCCTATGAAAGTGTCTTGATTTTTCTTTAGCCTTGCTTCCATTATTAGCCGTAACGTCAGAATTGCTTCTCTCGTCCCTTTACTTTCCTAAAGCCAAACTGATCGTCACCTAGCGCATTCTGAATTTTCTTTTCCATTCTTCTGTATATTATTCTTATAAGCAGCTTCGATGCATGAGCTGTTAATCTGATTGTGCGATAATTCTCGCATTTGTCAGCTCTTGTCATCTTCGGGATTGTGTGGATGATGCTTTTCCCAAAGTAAGATGGTATGTCGCGAGACTCATGTATTCTACACACCAACGTGAATAGTCGTTTTGTTGCCACTTCCCCCAATGATTTTAGAAATTCTGATGGAATGTTATCTATTCCCTCTGCCTTATTTGACCGTAAGTCCTCCAAAGCTCTTTTAAATTCCGATTCTAATGCTGGATCCCCTATCTCTTCTAAATCGACTCCAGTTTCTTCTTCTATCACATCAGACAAATCTTCACCCTCATAGAGGCTTTCAATGTATTCTTTCCAACTATCTGCTCTCTCCTCTGCTTTTAACAGTGGAATTCCCGTTGCACTCTTAATGTTACCACCGTTGCTTTTAATGTCACCGAAGGTTGTTTTGACTTTCCTGTATGCTGAGTCTGTCTTTCCGACAATCATATATCTATCCAATGAATACCCGTTTATCATCGGTATTTCTTCGTGGTGTAGCAGTTTTAATGGCCAGTAGTGAATATCCGCCGATAGCCGCAATAAAGAAATTTGATAGCACAGAAGAAACCTACTGACTCCATCTTGAATTCTATTCTTTAAATTAATTTTTTTTTACTCCATTCATTACTTCAAAGCTGCATATACTTCCCAAAGATCAATAGCTTTCCTTCTCAGTGATAACCGAATAGCCACGGATAAGGCAGCTCTCAACAGGCATGCCCCAGCCCGAGACTCAGGGCAGGCACCACATTCTTTAACTTCGTCTACTTCGTGGTCCCGATTCCCGATGTTAAGTTTGTCGCTGTTCTTTCTTCTGCTACTTCTCATTCTGTACTCACTAGACCGTTCATTCTATTCAGCAGATCCCGTAGTTCTTCTTCACTTTGAGCGATAATAGTAGTGTCATCAGCCAAAATCATCATTAATATCCTCTCACCTTGAATCTTAAGTATTCTCTTGAACCTTTCATTTATTTCTGTTACTGCTTCTTAGTTGTACAGACTGAGCCGGCCGCTGTGACCGAGCGGTTCTTGGCGCTTCAGTCCGAAACCGCGCTGCTGCTACGGTCGCAGGTTCGAATCCTGCCTCGTGTATGGATGTGTGTGATGTCCTTAGGTTAGTTACGTTTAAGTAGTTCTAAGTCAAGGTGATTGATGACCTCAGATGTTAAGTCCCTTAGAGCTTTGAGCTATTTGAACCATTTGTACAGACTGAAGAGTAGAGTCGAAAGACTCTCTGTTTTACGTCATTTTTAATCCGAGCATTTGGTTTCCAATCTTAATGCGCCCTTTGTTTCTTGTACAGATTGTGTATTACCCGTCTTCCCCTATAGCTCACCACCTCCTTTCTCAGAATTGCGGATATGTAGCATCATTTGACTTTGTCGAACGCTTTTCCCTCCTCCAGAAATTCTGTTAACGTATCTTGATATTTCCTCAGTCTTGCTTCCGTTATTCCATTATCAACCGCAACATCATTACTGCCTATCTGGCGCCTTTAGCTTCCATAAAGCCAAACTAATCGTCAACCAAAAGATCATCAGCCTTCTTTCACATTCTTCTACACATTACTAATGTCAGCAGTTTGGATGCCTGAGTTGTTAATCTGATCGCGCGATAACTCTCGCAATTTGAGGTTGTTGCTGTCTTGGAAATTGTGTGGATGATGTTTTTTTCGATAGATGGCTTGTCACCAGACTCTGACATTCTACACACCAACGTGAATAGTCGTTTTGTTGGCACATCCCGCAATTATTTTTCGGAAAGAACTTTATTAATCCGTTCTGGTTTACTTTATCTTAAGACATCAAAATCTCTTTTAAACTTTGATTCTAATACAGGAACCTCTATCTCTTCTCTGTCGACTCCTATTTCTCGTTCCATCACGTCATCAGACAAGCTGTCTCTCTCAGAGGCATTCATTGTACTCTTTCCACCTACGCCGCAGCACCGTGGACTTTATGGCGGCCATTGTTCAGGTTCCTCGTGATGCGGCAGCAATTAGAGTGGCGCTGATAGCTCTGCGACAGAACTAGGTGTGGGTTTGGCAGCTCGACGTCTTTTCAGATGAGTTTCGATCCTGCGAACGTATGTTGAGTGGAGCGTCCGAAGAGGAAGAAGTTTACCCAAGTCCATTCATCGTCGCCGTATGGCATGAGCGTCTGGTTTGACGGTATTTGGTCGAATATTTGGACGTCAGTCGCTACATTCCTGAAGTGATAAAGCTAGTAGCTGTGTTCTGTCTTCGAGCAGTGGATGGATGGATAGTCTCGGGCAAGTGTATGTATCGGACGAGAGTTTTTCTAGTGCTCCTGTGGGCACCTAAAACACCAATGCAGTGTGAGCTATGGAGAAACAAGAATTCTCACGTAATTGTAAATCGAATGAGCTGTGCATTTCTCATTGACAATAACTACCTGTTTCTATGGGGTTTTCCATGGATGAACTTTGGAGCGTTGTGAATTGTTCGCACGTAATATACTATTTTTATTGTAGAATGGCTTAGCGCCCGCTGCTTCACTCCAATAGATTGGTATTTTCTTTGATCTAATTTTTATGATGTTGACAAATTGCAACACCTTCTATGCGTTTCACTTTAATTAAGGCCACAGAGGGATTGTCTATTCCGAATGTACTTCTGATCAAAAAGCTATTATGGTAATTGGAATCTGAGGATTTGGTTAATCATGCCTTTTGCTTTCTTGTGGAGATTTTGCCATAGAAACTTCCATTCCCTAACAAATATTTCTTAATACATAACCGAGAACTTGAAACGTCCCCTTTGAACAATTATACAAGACTGTGCTTAAACTGACACACAATATTTTTAGCGCAACGCAATCTGACTTTCAAAAATCCCTACAAAAGAATGGCCCTGACTGACATTAACCTATACGTTTCACAAATCACTTACCTCACAAAAATCTTCGTTACTCGAACTACTGCAATACAGCGAGCGCCACTACTGCCAGCTAAATAAAAGATTCTAACTACTGAAGGCACTAACTACTGATAGGCATAGTTAGCAAATGAAAGATTTTGATAGATAACAACAATGTATTTACCTTAATATTGTTCAAAAGTCATAATATATATAGCAGTTCATGACATCCAATATTACAAATTTACTGTCTATGTCCAGATCATCCGATCTCAAAACTCCGCCATCTCACTCCCCACATCCACCACTGCTGGCGGCTCACCTCCAACTGCGCAATGCTATGCACTGTTAACAGCCAACTGCCTAACATTACAATGGCAGACAACAATGCAAACAGCTACAGACTGCACACAGCACAGCCAGTGATTTTCATACAGAGCGCTATGTGGCGTTACCAATAAGAAAACTTAAACAGCCTACTTACATAGCCCCCATGCTCCCCACAAAAAATTTTACAAATTGTTTTGGGCACTGGCCAATACATATTTGTTAAAATTTTTTCACAGTTACAGTAACAGAGAAATCAAATGCACACACTTATTCATACAATGTTGGTCAAAAGCTAAAATTTTTCTCACAGTCCATAAAAACAGTCCTGATCGTTCATCATAGTAAAATTGCAGTGTTTTTCAGTAAAAGAAAATGCATATGGAAGTAGTGGTCTTACATCCAGTCTTGAAGAAATAGTGTTGCCCTTGCAACGGAAAGACAGTGCTGACTCTTGACATGCAGACAGGTAATGGGCCACAACAGAGCAAACCCACCGCAGAGTCAGTCGCAGGTTTGAAGAATATTGGTAGGTACGTCATTACATAACAGACCACTGTAGTCTTGTTAGAGATTACGGTATTGGTGGGCCACCAGAGGTGCAGACCCGCTGCAGTCCCTGTAGAAATAATGGTGTTGGTGAGTCATCAAAGGTGTAGACCCACTGTAGTCCTTGTAGAGATGGCTATCAGCCATCCGTTGCGACTGTGCAGGTGCACAATCACCATAGAAAAGTCTTGTGGACAATATAGCAAGTCCATGAACCACCACTTGTGCACTCACAAAATTTTTTTTTGAAATGTCCTTAGAACCAGCAATGGTCTTATTCAGTCCCTTGCTGAATTACTAACACACGTGCAAACACTATCAGTCCCTACTTCTCACATATTATCCATATACTACGACCAACAGAAACGTGTGCAGTGAAATGTAACTTACAAGTTACTTAATTTGATGAACTGATGTCAATTACAATTTTATAACATAAGAATACAATAACAAACGTACAAAATACATCATTAAAGAACATAACATTACAGATAACATTTGTAGTAACAGAGACTTTACAAAAGAATCGAAATAATATATACATCAGTGTTACAGGAATTATGACATAAGTACATACATAAAAGATCAGAATAACTTTTGAAACATCAATTTCACACATGAACAGAAAAATAGAACAGATAAATAATGTCTAAACATCTTTACAAAGTAAATAACGTAGTATTAGATAAATTCTACAACATAACTCTCATCAGCTAAACACATAAAGACAGGAAAAACACAAAGAAGGGTACACAAACACATAGCAGAATAACACAAGAGGAAAGAGCAGGGTTTGTTTTCAGTGTAATATTTGGTACTGCAGTCCAACCCAAAACTTCATTCCATAGATCTTTCGTCTTATTTCAACATTTGTTTCCACCAAAAAAATCCTATCCATGCATGCTTTCTGTATTTATATGTTCACATATTTCTTACCTCATTATTTATTTTCCATTATCTTACCTCATCATTTATTTCCATGAAAATCCTACCTATACCTGCTTTCTGTACTTTTTTTGTATAAATTCTCAATGCATTTCTTCCAATTCATCGCAACTCATTCTCTTATATAGTCTACCCCATCTTAAACTAACTTAAATCTACTGAGGTCAGATGCTAAACTAAGGGACGAGGCAATGCAGCAGCACAAAACAATTAATACAAACAGCAATGAAAAAAAGGGAAATTGTCAAAGCAAGCAGCAAAAAAATATAAATTAGCAAAGCAATTGCAATATTACAACTAATATAAGGCAATGTGCAGCAAACAAGAAAACTAAATCAGTAGTAAAACTGGCTGAACAGAGTAATACAAAGTCAAATTCAGTAACACTGTGCCTGGCAAACAGCAGCAGTAAATGCAATAACTAACATCTAAACATGACAAAGCTCAAGCAGAAAAAATATTACACTAAAGACAACAATGCAGATAAGGGAGATGTCTATTCACATCTTAATGTCTATGTAATTAAAGTGGTGCACCACAACTTATTCAACAAAATAAATTACCAAGTAATTGAAAAGAAAATGATGTATGCAGTTCCTGTGAAGAGAAATGTCTTTTTGTGCTCCCTCATTTTTTTGGAAGTATGTTATAAAATTATTATTTACTGGATCTGTAGACAGAAAATATTTATATTAGTACATCTATTAAATTTTATTTTTACCAATGCTGCAGTGGAGCTAGAAACTAGATATTAAACAAATTGAGCAATCTCTCAATTAGAAAGACAATAGATTTAAATATGTTTCTCATCATTTCATTAGGCATTTTAGTAAATATCATAAATTAAGAGACCCACAGTGTAATCATATGTTTTCAAGTTTGAGCGTGTCGTATTTGCGATGCTCTCGACAAAGAAATGTCAATAGCGAGGATAGTGGCCCCATTTTTTTTCTCCACCTAATGGCTTCCTTTTGTCAGACGACTATCTCTCAGCTGGGCGCCCAAAACGCATTATGTCAAGGTCTCTTACATTTCTTACCAAAATATTTACGACAGCAGTTTCCGCTACAGTCTCATAAAAATTTCACAGGTTGAGAATTTGCGTTACAAATGTGTAGAAACAAAATCCTGTAAATATAACAGTGTCCAAAAAATATTCGCCGGCATTGTAATACATTCACGCATTTACACATATTTCATAACTCTTAAAGTACGATTCTTGGTTTCCAACATCCTTTTTCACAAGTCGGAGACACTAACCACTATTCATTCTACCTTACCTTATTATACATATACATATTCGTCGACACTTCTTCAATATTTCATCATAATAAATACATAGCACAATCAGATTCCTCATATAGCATCATCTCATTGATCATAAACATGCCTCAAAAGCATAATACACATCGTCATCGTAATAATAACATCATAACACCTCAGCCAAATCACAAGAACGTCGTAGCTTTCTGCACTAATTTCAAAACCTAAAAAAATTCTCTGCTCATTTCAATAGTGTCATCTACCAAACAATCGTACTTTAAAAATCGTGATCCTATACCAAATATATCATTCAAAGCTCTCATAGTATCACAATGATTCCGAAAAAATATGAACAGTTCACAAAGTACAGACAAAATACAATTTCGTAAGTGTGAAGGTATCCAACTGTGTAATTACGTAAACATCTGTCTCTGACGTAGTAAAAAAAATGTTTCTTTCTCTGTTAAATAATCAGATAGCTGAGTAATTCTGTGTTAGAGGAATATGGTGCCGATGTGTAAAGTTGTATAAGCAAATACCATATTAGCTAGGGCTCCTTGTGCTTGCCAAACACATGGTACATAAAGTAGGCGTGTACCACCCTGAGAATTATTGTAATTTTACCCTCAGGTGTTACAGATTACAGCAATGGAATGAAATGTATCACAGAAAACCTTTGTATCATAGTAATTAAAAAATCTTTAAAAATAAATGTTTTAAGTACAAAATTAATCACTTAAATAAGTGTACTGTAGCGCTAAACTGTGCGTCTTGTTGTAACATAATCTCTGTCATTACTTAATGGTAAAAAATGTGCCAAGTGTCGTAATTATCGTCATCTGTAAGCAAAGTTCTGTTGAAGTCAATGTACTTACCTCGTAATAAACAAAAGCGAAATGCTTTGCGTATAGATATCTTACTTATTACGCTTATCGCCAAAATGAAGAAAGTACTGTGCTGTAACGTATTGTTGTGCTATGGAAAAGGCTGTCTAATTGTAGCTATACCACAAAAGTTACTTCTAAAACATGTTTTCCTTTCCAGAAGAATTCAGAAAAACTGTGCAGATATTAAACAGAAACATCGCATAAGAAACATTGTAAATTGTCACTCATTAGTAGCGTCATGATAAAATCGTGTAGCTGTCACATAAACTAACCACTGTGTCATCTGGTATCTTGCAGAAAGTACTTTAAATTCAGAATGTATTTTCAAGTAAACCAAAATGTTGCATTAAAATCTCATTAGCAGTGCCAGTATATGTTCTAAGTATGTAATCCTGATAGTCGTTACGTAATCGTGCAACTAACAAGCAAGAATGTACAAATAACAATAATGTGTCGTCTGTTCACTATAACAATGCATTCGTAATTTCTGTTTAAAAATGTTTCCTAGGTTAACTGGATAGTTAACTTCAAAACATTGTAGCATGTTAACAGTTTCTCAGTGTGACAAATTGTACTAGTAGCGTGAAGTGAAAGGTTTAATGCCAAAGACTAAGTTAAAAAACAGATTATCTTTCAATAAACGGTTTTACATGTGAAATGTGATGTAAATCTTTACTCTTCCTAGTACGCAGAGTTTCAACTTCAACGCAGTTATTTGGTATACGTCGGATTCTGTAAGGTCCATTGTAAACTAGAAAGAATTTGTGACTCAAGTGTTTCTTCTTATGTGACAGTGAATGAGCTTTAATGAGAACTTTCTGACCAGTATATAATTTCCTTGCATTTTCTTTACCGTGTAGTTTTCTCCTTTTGTCTGCTGCAGATTTTATATTTTTAATAGCCAAATCAATTATGTCTTTGTGTCGAAGTTTACATGTATTTGGGAAAGGTACAAGCGCTTTGATTCTGTTCTGTGGTTCTTCATTCTTCAGTACAAGAATAGGTGGTAAAGCAGTGGAGTCATGAGGCATTTCATTCAGCACATTTTGAAATGAGTGTAAATATCTGTCCCAATACTGATGATTTCTGTGACAATAAAGTCTGCAAAGCTTATTGATTTCTTTCATAATCCGTTCAGACGCGTTACAATGTGGTGAGTACAATGAAATAAAAATAAGTTCGATTTTATGATTCCGAAGCATGCGTGACCAAACAGCAGATCTGAATTGCGGTCCGTTATCTGAAATGACTTTACTAACGTGTCCAACTTCACGTAAGAAATTTTTAACAAAGGTGTTGGATACAGACCGTCCAGTGGCTTTACGTAACGGAGTGAAAGAAACAAATTTTGAAGTAAGTTCAACAGCGACTAGAACGTACGAAAATCCATTAGATGTTCTGACAAGGGGTCCCAAGAGATCAACAGCAGCAAATTCTATAAATTTAGAGGGAATGTTAGGAAACAACGGAGCACGATGTGAGACAGTAGATGGTTTAGCCTTTTGACAAAGTTTGCAAATAGACAAGACTCTTCGAATTCTCTTTTCAATATTGTTAAAATAACAAGTCGTCCGAAGAATATGATAACATTTTCGTGGACCAAAATGTGCATAGCTGAAATGAATGTACCAAATGAGCTTATTAACAAAATCGTCAGGAATGCAAAGTACCCATAGCTTGTCATCAACAATTCAGTGTTGGAACAGTGTGTTGTTCCTAACCAGATCATAATGCCGAATCTGTATGTGTGTCTTTTCATGCCATTTACTTTTGATGTCTTTCCAAATCGGATCTTTATCTTGTTCATGAGCAATGTCCTTTAAAGATGTGGTGATGAAGTTTTCAAAGGCGACTTTCTGAATGTAGAGAATACTGAAATTTTTCTTGAGGTTGCCTTCTGTATTACTTTTCTCAAGCACAGCCGGTCCAAGTGACAGTGCGTCCGCAACAATCTTCTCCTTGCCCGGAATGTAGACAATTGTGAAGTGGACTTCTTGCAGAAACAATGCCCAACGTTTTAACCTGTCATGATTTAATTTTAAAGACATAAGAAATTGTAATGCACGATGATCACTGTATACTTTTACGTTCTTACCAGAAAGAAAGAAACGGAATTTGTTAAATGCTCAAACGATAGCTAAAGCTTCTAATTCAGTAACGGAATAATCTTTATCAGATTTTGTTAGCACTCGGCTAGCAAAAGCAATGGTTTTCTGAACAGTAGTGTCATTTTCTATGGCTTCTTGAAATAAATGGGCAACAAGACCGACTTTCCAAGAACCCGTGCTAAGGCAGAAATCTTGTGACAGATCTGAATGACCTAGTATTGGTGCGTTAAGTATCACTTCTTAAAAGGATTGAATTCATACTGTGCTTGTTCGTCCCAGTTCCAAATAGCATTTTTTCCAGTGAGAGAACAAAGTTTTGGTGTAACTAGAATTTGCATATTCAGAAAAATAATATGTCCCAAAAACTTCACCTTTGTCCTTCCAAATTCAGACTTTTCCAAGTTAATTGTAATTCCAGATTCGGCAAAAATACGTAACACGCTGTTGAGGATGCGATTGTGTTGTTCCCATGAGTCTTCTGCTATCAGAATATCATCCACATATAAGGTGATGCGACGTTTTAAGAACTCAGGTAATATGGAATTTAGCCCACGAATGAATGCTGCCGAAGAAATGTTCAAGCCAAAAGGAAGTTTCCGAAACTGATAACGAACGCCGAAACAAAGGAAAGCTGTGTATTTTCTACATTCTGGATGAAGTTCGATCTGATAAAAGCTGGATCTGAGATCAATAGAAGACAACACTTTAACAACATTAAAATTTTGAAGAAGTTCTTCCAACGTTTGCGGCCTGTCTGTTTCAGGAATGATGATAGTATTGATTTGCCTCGAATCCAAGACAAGCCTGATCGATCCATTTTTCTTCTCAACAACGTGTAATGGATTGTTGTATGAGCTTCCTGCAGGCTCAATAATGCCCTCGTCAAGCACAGATTGTATTTCTGTTCTAACACGGTCCGTATAATGTGCCGGAATTACGTATGGTCTAAAACAAAATTTAGTATGCTCACGAACACGAAATTGGTATTGAAATCCTTTGATTGTTCCTGTTTTGTGAGTAAAAACTGTGGAATGCGCTTGTAAACTCTCAAAAAGATCTTGTCTACCAGTGTCATTACAATTCTCAATTGTTTGAATTTTATTCTGAATTAACTCATTAGTATCAAATGCGCCGTCGATATCATCCCTGTCAGTACTTGCAGAGTGATTGTTAGTGTCCAGTTCCGTCGAAAATTCCGAACTGTTGTCTAACAGGAGGTAAAGCCGATTAATTTCTTCGCCATGGTTTGAGAGCCAATCTTCAAATTTCAAAGCAATTGACTTACCTTCTTCCTCTAAACTTATTTTAGCATTGTGAAAGTTTAAGATTGATTTGTATTCATTCAAAAAGTCTACTCCCAATATAATTTCCGTCGACAATAATGGAACAATAAGAAAGTTCGTAGAGAAGCTGTGGCTTTGACAAAAGAATTCTAAGTTGGTTTGTTGGCGTACATCTACACTTTTTCCAAAGATTGCACCTTGTAATTTAATCTTACGTAACGGAAGTGTGGGGCAATCGTTCGATTTGTTGCATTTTCTAAAGGCTGTTTCACTAATTACTGAAATGGGACTGATAGAGTCAAGTACTGCCGTAAATTTTACGTGATTTACTGTAATGTGAATCACAGGATATGCAATGTTGTTATGTTTACGTCATGTTCCTGGAGTAAGATGTCCCTAATGTCTTCCATTTTTACGTAATTACTACCTACGGCAGCTGCGTCGTCAGTTTCATAAGTACGTTTTGTGGCTGCCAGCGGTATGAGTCATTGCCTACTGTCTCTTTGATGGCGCGCGTCGTTATTGGGATTTGGAGACCTTACTTCTACAAATTCACCTTGTCGAGAGGATCCTGCCCTGTTTGAATCCCGCCAGTTCTGATGCAATTCAGGTCTGTCGTTAGATCATATCGTCTGTCGTCATGTCGGTAGATACCATAGTTTCTTTCTTGTCGGTCACGTGGTGGAGAATTTTTCCCTGAATCGTAACTGCGCGCTGGACCGTTGCGTCTATTCTCTCTCCCTTGGTAATAATTATTTTGGTTCCCATATGGTCTGTTTCTCTGATTGTCTCTGTGATAGTCACTACCACGGAGAGGTGATCTTTCCCCGTAATTATTACTACTCTGCCAACGGTTGTCATACGGGTGGTGTCTGTTTTGGTCACAATTTGTGTTGTGAGAATAGCTTTGCCGTGTCCAGCTATTATTTCCTTCATCTCGGAATTGCGACGGATGTGACCTGTAGTTGTTGTGTTCCTGTTTTCGCGTTCCGCGATTGTCAATGTCAATTTCTAATTCTTGTAAGAGTCCCTGAAAAGCTTCAATGTCGTCTTTGCAACGTCCTTCCAAAATAATATGTCGTAAACGTTCAGGTAATTTGATTAAGCAAATGGGGATGAGTTCTGAGGGGCTGTATGGGTTTGACAATTACTGATTCATTTGCAACATGTCTTCGAAATATTTCACAAGACTGGAAAATTCAGATTGTTCGAAATGTTTCATCATTATGATGCTGTGTTTTACTCGGTCGTGTGTAGCTTGAGACCAATATGCTGAGAGGAAGGCATGGTAAAATTCTCCTTCACTATGACAATCGTGAATGACCGATCGCATTCTTTCAGCTGGTTCATTCTCTAAGTAGCCACACATTAATTCTAATCTGTGCTCTAATGTCCAGTTAGGAAAACAACGAGGGAATTAATGGAGCCACGCTTGTGGAAGAATGTCGTTGCCAGAACACTTAAATGTTTTGAATTTACGTGTAGTAATTAACAGCTTATAGTCAAAATTATCGTGTCGGCGAGTAGCATATCGGTCATTGTTACGTCGTGTCGGCGGTTCCATCTCAAAATTCGGTGCACCTTGCCAATTTCTTTCATAATTTCTGAAATGCCCTGTGTTATTATTTTGTGGCTTTTCCGTATTTCTAAGTTCCTCTTCCCGTGTTGGAGCGCGAGTGTCCTCTGAGAGTTTTTGCAAGTTGCGTAACCGAATCGGTAGATTTTTGCTTGCAAGGTCTCATGATTTTCATGAACAATAGTTTGCTGTCCTTTTATGGCTGCTTCGTGATTCCGTAATGTATTTTCATGCCGCAAAAAAATAGGTAGAAAATGCTCACAAACTTTTGTTTTTACGTCATTACAGACTTTTTGACATTTCGATTCGATTTTATGTAATTCAGTAGTTAAATCTTCACGTGTTTGTTCAAGCGTATGTTCCATTGAGTCTAACTTTTGAAGCTTTTGTTCCATTGCGTCTAACTGTTGCTGTGTTTGTCTCTGGTGTTGTTCCATTGTGTCTAACTTTTGAAGATTTTGTCCCATTTATTTCTGATTTTGTTCAAGCGTTGTGTCTAACTTTTGTAGCCTTTGTCCCATTTGTTGCATTAACTGTAATAACAATGCACTGGTGTCTGAAACATGTTCGTCAGTGCTTTTTGGCAGCGAAGTTGCACCGGCAACATTCACATTTTGACAAGCAGAAAATGTGTCTTGACTTATTTGAGGAAACGATGAGGATCCGAAACCTAAATCTGCAGTATTTCCAAGCTTGTGTCCTGTCAATCCCGATTCCTGAGGTAGGCTGTTGCCGACCGATCGATCGATAATGCTTCCCTGTTCACTAATTGTTTCACTGTCTACACCATTGTTTGCCGCCCGCTCCATTTCCCTATGTACAATTACCAAATTACCACTTTGAATGTCTGTTAATTCATTACACAGTGGTGCTGATCAGCTACGCTCGTCGTCACTATTATTTCTCAGTTTACTTTGGAGCCTAGTGTTACGTTTTTCACACGCCATAATTATCACGTATTTCACACGATAACACAGAAAAGCACAATTTGAAGAGCAAAATATAAAAACACATTAACATAGCACTGAAAATAATGTCTAGTTAATCGCAAGCGCAGCTGCGAAATACTTGGTGCAAATCTACATGCTTGCCACAACTGTTTTACTGTACAACAATGAAAGGCAGCAACTACAAAGAAGATTCTCTCTACAATTACGCGCTAGCAATAAACAAAAGCTAAATTAATTACACGAACTACAAGAAAAAATCAGATTCCAGTGAGGTATCCTCGGCTAAGGGTCGACATATGAAACGTCGCCTTTGAACAATTATACAACACTGTGCTTAAACTGACAAACAATACTTTTAGCGCAACGCAATCTGACTTTCAAAAATCCCTACAAAAGAATTGTCCTGACTAACATTAAACTATACATTTCACAAATCACTTACCTCACAAAAATCTTCGTTACTCCAACTACTGCAATACAGCGAGCGCCACTACTGCCAGCTAAATAAAAGATTCAAACTACTGAAGGCGTTAACTACTGATAGGCATAGTTAGCAAATGAAAGATTTTGATAGAGAACAACAATGTATTTACCTTAATATTGTTCAAAAGTCATAATATATATATAGCAGTTCATGACATCCAATATTACAAATTTACTGTCTCTGTCCATATCATCCGATCTCAAAACTCCGCCATCTCACTCCCCACATCCACCACTGCTGGCGGCTCACCTCCAACTGCGCACGCTACACACTGTTAACAGCCAACTGCCCAACACTACAATGGCAGACAATAATGCAAACAGCTACAGATAGCACACAGCACAGCCAGTGATTTTCATACAGAGCGCTACGTAGCGTTACCAATAAGAAAACCTAAACAGCCTACTTACAAACTTAAATTTCAGTTTCCATAGATGTAACTTAAAAATTTTTTAATCTAAAGAAATATTTTCTTTAAAATTTTCAGGACCTATTTCACACCCTTAGGGGTTGAATTTCCAGAAACAATGAAACACGTTTTAGTTTTTTAAATTTGTAACCGGGAAGTCAAATAACAATTTTCACAGATTTAGCTCCAAAAATGCTTTACCATACCTTAAATAATGATTTATTATCAAGAAACATTTCATCCCATATTTCACCCCCTTACCGGATAAATTTTCAAAATTGCTGAGAAACATATTTACTTCTGACCGAGAAATCAAATAACAATTTTCGTAGATCTAGCTTTAAAAGTGTCTAAATAGCAACATATTTTTGTTAAAAAGACATCCACTTCGTGATGGAATATTGAAAAATCCGCTCTTAAGTGACGCCTGTAGTTAAGATTCACACACTCTGCTAATTTCAAATTTCTATCCTTAGTGGTTTGGGCTGGGCAGTTATGAATTGTTGAGTGGATACTCAGTCAGTCGGTACTTTGCCTTTTATATGTAGAGATGCAGCTGATATTACTCTGTATATTGAATGTTGTGACACTGCCTACCACAAGGAATGACAGTGGGAATGTTAAGCTACCACAGCGTTACGTTAGTGCTTCATCGGACAAAGCTATATCAGGTTGTGCTGGAGGAAACACATAATATTAAACAATATTACGCATTTTTTCTATTTAACGGGCGAGTATGGCGAAGTGCCCCATAAATTAGATAAAAATAACGTGAAAGGAGCAGTAGAAAAAGTCAGACTTCTTGATATTACAGTCAGAGGATATAGTGATAAATATTCAGTTCCTAAAAGTATATTAGGTGATTGAAGTAAAGATTTGTGGGAAACCAAAGAGGCAACCCTGAAACCTGCTTTAGGAAACAACGACATTTTTACCAGAACATTCCGCGATGAACAGGAAACAATTTTGTACAATCTGCGAAACCTATCGAGAAAATGGGATTCAGTTTCACATTTGTGACCGTTGGGCCGATCAGAGTCTTCCCTTATATAAATGAACTGTCTTAGTGTACGTGTGATACGTTTTCGACTAAAATTTTAGCAAAATCCTTTGAATTAGCACATTTTGCTCAGAATTGTAGCTTATTCAAGTCCCTGTCTCCCGTATTGAAATCTTAGTTCTAAGACTTATAACTTGTACCTTTTCGGTTTAATATTTATAAAAGTTTTTTGGTCCTATTAAGGTATTTTTGTAACAACAATGACACAGACGCGTCAATTTCACTCGAAAAAGTGTACGTGCCCATTACTGATCGACCTCTTCTGAGCCATGGCGTATCATTTCAGGAGAGCCTGACACCCCGCCACTCTGACGCCACTACGACTGATGGTTTACGGCATGGAGCGATCTTCTCAAATCTGTTAATCAGGCTGCGACCGATTCAACGCCTTGTCGGATTAGAGGCATGTACCGAATTTCACGGTCTGTAGCTCCAAATTACCGACAAATTTAATTATTTATTCTTCCTACTGTAGAATCTACACTTAATATAGTTTTGTTATTAGATGTCGTTCCTGGAGTTGCCGTTCTAGAGACCAGTAGTATAAGTTGGCATGCAAACATCAATCACCTTTTCAGCAACAAAATCTTTTCAAGTAACAAGGGGAAATTAATCTTGTATGTGTCTCAACTAAAACATTTTCTTTTTTATTTCTAGGTACGTACCTCCGTGTATATGTAAATATAACGTTCACTTGTGCCCATAAGAGTATAGCCCTGAAAATATGACACATAGTACCGACTAGTAACTTCGGCTACAATTATTTTTCCACCATTATTACTATCGCATTCATTTATGTAATATACACGTGGCAGAATGCCTATGAAGCTAGAACATTTAATTATCTGAGATTTCAGTTCACTTACATTTTTCCTGATACGTTTCCGTATTTAACGTTGTGTCTACAAGAACACTTTCAGAATAATTATTCCACTTCTCCCTAAGTAGGTCTGGAAATCCTGTACCAGAGACCACTTAGTGACGCTGCTATTACGCAAAAAAATTTTAAGTTTCATCAGTCATCTCGAAATGGCTAAACACTTCTCGGGATAAACGTAATCCTTACATTTTTGAAGCAATCTAGAAGTATTAGTCTTCACAGTTGATTACTTGCATCTTGAAGAGGAATCTGAAACCGACAAGCTTCTTTATCATCCACGGTGTACATTGGTATTCCTTCCTTACGTGGTTTTTGTCTATTAAAGGTCTCATAATGATGCAAATGATTGTATAGTAAACTAGATAGATTATTTACAGTTAATTGTATGTATCGTGAAGCGAAATCTGAAACTTACAATTTACTTCATCATCTATGGTGAACATTGGCCTTCTTTCCTTAAATGGGTTCATTCATTACACGTCGGAAAATGATGAATATGATTGTATAACCAAAATTATTTTTAAATTTTCACGCTTATCGCTGTCTAATATAATTGAATCAATAATACCATGTGCTACACGGTACAGTTTAGCATAACACGATCAACTACAAATTTCCATATGATTCATATTAAAGCAAAGCCAATATCCATACCGCACGATTCAAACTGTAATGAGTTTGTCCATGTTAGAAGTAGAAATAAATAAAAATTTCTCTTGCACCGCCTCTAAACATAAACAAAACGAGGAACGAGAGTAAGAGATATAAAAAAGTTGTTTAAATACTTGTTAGCACGATGTTTTGAACAGCTCTCACAGTTTTTTGTGTAGGAGCAGTTCCTTCTGAAAATTAAAAGTACTTGTTCTGTATGTATGTAATCATTTCAGAAACCTGAGTTAAACTGTTATTCTCTTATGGCATGCAATCTACTCGCGGGAATTTTAACGTTCACACTTTAATTACATTAATGAATGCTCCGTAATGATGGCAGGGAACGAGGTATTTCTGAGGCCTCAGAAAAGCAGGGGGAATTTTTAACGGGTAGCTTAATGGCGCGAACGTAATCTGGTAATGCCGCACGCTTGAAGGATGGTGACGCGAAGAACGGCGGCGAGATGATGGTGAATCTAATTTCTCCTGGGCAACCGAAAACAAATTTTCTCTGCGTCTTCGCTCGTTAACAGTAGACGCATAGTATCAAGAATTTTGTCTGGCGTACGTAAAGAGACTGCACCCTCTTTCAATGAGATTTATTATAGCGTTGTTCACCACAGTCTTCGATGCTATTAGCAAATGACATTGTCTTTAGATTTCTACTGATTTTTTGGTGTCTCATACATGTAACTCGACGTTTACTATAGCGATATCGAACCATACATCAAGTAACTGGCATCTAAAGAGCTGCACGCCACGCGGAGTGGCCGCGCGGTTAGAGGCGCCATGTCACGAATCGTACGGCCACTCCCGCCGGAGGTTCGAATCTTGCCCCGGGCATGCGCGCGTGTGTGTGTGTGTGTGTGTGTGTTGTCCTTAGCGTAAGATACTTTCAGTTAGTTTACGTACTAAGTCTAGGGACCGATGACCTCGGTAGTTTGGTCCCTTAGGAATTCACCCACATTTGGACGTTTGCACAAAGAGCTGCACAAACAGGAAAATAATCAAACGACACAGGGCAAAAATTATTGGACTGGATTATATTAGCTTTAGTTCAAACAGTATCAGAGGCAATAGTGGGACGGCAGTTAATTGACAAACAACAACTCTAAAATAGATTTAAGGAAAACGTTTTCTTAGGATATCATAAGGTGAACTAGCAGTGAGTAAATTCTAGGGATGCGAAAAGCATCGGTGCTTTGCTGCTGTCAGTCGAATCCAAGGTTGACAGATAGAGATAGGTTTCCTGTAGTATTGAATAACGGCAATCTTTAAGATTATCTGGAATTTTAAATCAAATACTAGGCTTTTTTATATTAATCTCGAGCATAAGACGCACCTGGATTTTGGAGGCAATTTTTAGAAAAAAAGTGTCTCTTATAGTCCGTAAAATACTTAAATGGGTGCTGTGTAATTAAATATTTACTGCATTGTGTGACTTACACCGCCTGGTTTCGTAACACGCGTACATCTACATCCACACTCGGCAATCTACCTACCGTACAGAGTCATACCACTAACTGTTTTGTCCTTTCCTGTTCAACTCTTCAACTCTCAAACAGAGCGAGGGAATACTACTATCTGTATGCCTCCGTATGAGCTCTAATTTCTCATATCTTCATGGTTCTTATGGGCAATATATGTTGGAAACAGCAGAATCGTTCTGTAGTCAGCTTCAAATACCGGTAATACACTCCTGGAAATTGAAATAAGAACACCGTGAATTCATTGTCCCAGGAAGGGGAAACTTTATTGACACATTCCTGGGGTCAGATACATCACATGATCACACTGACAGAACCACAGGCACATAGACACAGGCAACAGAGCATGCACAATGTCTGCACTAGTACAGTGTATATCCACCTTTCGCAGCAATACAGGCTGCTATTCCCCATGGAGACGATCGTAGAGATGCTGGATGTAGTCCTGTGGAACGGCTTGCCATGCCATTTCCACCTGGCGCCTCAGTTGGACCAGCGTTCGTGCTGGACGTGCAGACCGCGTGAGACGACGCTTCATCCAGTCCCAAACATGCTCAATGGGGGACAGATCCGGAGATCTTGCTGGCCAGGGTAGTTGACTTACGCCTTCTAAAGCACGTTGGGTGGCACGGGATACATGCGGACGTGCATTGTCCTGTTGGAACAGCAAGTTCCCTTGCCGGTCTAGGAATGGTAGAACGATGGGTTCGATGACGGTTTGGATGTACCGTGCACTATTCAGTGTCCCCTCGACGATCACCAGTGGTGTACGGCCAGTGTAGGAGATCGCTCCCCACACCATGATGCCGGGTGTTGGCCCTGTGTGCCTCGGTCGTATGCAGTCCTGATTGTGGCGCTCACCTGCACGGCGCCAAACACGCATACGACCATCATTGGCACCAAGGCAGAAGCGACTCTCATTGCTGAAGACGACACGTCACCATTCGTCCCTCCATTCACGCCTGTCGCGACACCACTGGAGGTGGGCTGCACGATGTTATGCCGTGAGCGGAAGACGGCCTAACGGTGTGCGGGACCGTAGCCCAGCTTCATGGAGACGGTTGCGAATGGTCCTCGCCGATACCCCAGGAGCAACAGTGTCCCTAATTTGCTGGGAAGTGGCGGTGCGGTCCCCTACGGCACTGCGTAGGATCCTACGGTCTTGGCGTGCATCCGTGCGTCGCTGCGGTCCGGTCCCAGGTCGACGGGCACGTGCACCTTCCGCCGACCACTGGCGACAACATCGATGTACTGTGGAGACCTCACGCCCCACGTGTTGAGCAATTCGGCGGTACGTCCACCCGGCCTCCCGCATGCCCACTATACGCCCTCGCTCAAAGTCCGTCAACTGCACATACGGTTCACGTCCACGCTGTCGCGGCATGCTACCAGTGTTAAAGACTGCGATGGAGCTCCGTATGCCACGGCAAACTGGCTGACACTGACGGCGGCGGTGCACAAATGCTGCGCAGCTAGCGCCATTCGACGGCCAACACCGCGGTTCCTGGTGTTTCCGCTGTGCCGTGCGTGTGATCATTGCTTGTACAGCCCTCTCGCAGTGTCCGGAGCAAGTATGGTGGGTCTGACACACCGGTGTCAATGTGTTCTTTTTTCCATTTCCAGGAGTGTACAAGTTTTCTCAGTAGTGTCCCTCGAAAAGAATGTCGCCTTCCTCCAGGGATTCCCATTTACGTTTCCGAAACATTTCCGTCACACCTGCGTGTTGTTCTAACCTACCAGTAACAAATATATCAGCCCCCCTCCCCCCCCCCCCCCTCTGAATTGCTTTGAGGTCTTAGTTTGATCGGACCTGGTACGGATTCCAAACACTCGGGCAGTACTTCTTTGCTGATGAACCACACTTTCCTAGAATTCTCCCAATGAACCGAAGCCGTCTGTTCGCCTTTCCTACCAAATCCTCACATGCTCGTCCCATTTCATATCGGTTTGCAAAATTACAAACAAATATTTAAACGACGTGACTGAGTTAATCGTGACAATACTAATGCTGTATTCGAATATTATTGGCCTCTTTTTCTTATTCATCCGCAGTAAGTTACATTTTTCTACATTTCGAGCTAGCTGCCATTCATCACACTAACTAGATATTTTGTTGAAATCATCTTGTATCCTCCTATAGTCACAAAACTTCGACACTTTACTAGACACCACAGCATCATTAGCAAACAACCGCATATCGCTGCCCACCCTTTCCACCAAATCATTTATGCAGTTAGAGAACAACGGCGGTCCTGTCACACTTCCATGGGCACTACTGACGATTTCCTTGTCTCTGATGAACACGCGTCGTAGAGGACAACACACAAAAGGCTTAACAAGGCTTCGAGCCACTCACACATCTGTGAACCAGCTCCATATGGTCGTACCTTGTTTAACAGCCTGCAATGAGGCAACGTGTCAAACGCTTTCTGGGAATCTAGAAATATGGAATCTGCCTGTTACCCTTCATCCATAGTTCGCAGCATATCATACGAGAAAGGGCAATCTTAGTTTCGCCCAAGTGATGCTTTCTAAAACAATGCTGATTCGTGCACATAAGCGCCTCGGTCCCAAAAAAGTTTACTATATTCGAAATGAGAATATGTTCAAGGATTATTCAGCTAACAGACATTGGGCTGTAATTTTGCAGGTCCGATCTCTTGCCCTTCTTATACATAGGAGTTACCTGTGCATATTCCATTCGCTTGGGACTTCGCTCTGGGCGAGAGATTTGCGATAAATGCAAGCTAGGCGAGAGGACAATGCCGGAGAGTATGTAACCTCCCCCTCACTTATCGACCTTAATGACAGTGAAAAATTAAACCGCGTGTACCTAATGGAAATTTGGGAAAAGCAATCGTCACCGAAGTCAATTTGTTGGTAAAGAGGGAGGAAAGGGTTACATCTAAATGAAAGGAAAAATGCAAATGAAACTGGTGGAAATTAATTTTGAAAAGGGGTAAAGTTAATAAAGGAAGTAAATGTGCGGCCGTTACGTTAACAATTAACTAGCGGTAATTAGATATTTGAGATTTGGGGGAAATTACGGTCGTCAGTCCTAAGGACAATTACTATAGTAACTGAAAAAAGAAAGGTTATTAGACATATAATTAGCACTAGAAGCGTGGCAACTGAAGGTTGGCACGTGTAGTGTGAAAACTGAAAGTTTGTCAGAAGTAATAAATTTCGCTACACTCTGACTTAATTTAGCAAAATAATTAATAAAACCGGAAAATCGAAAGTTAATTTAGTGACTGAAGTTAATAATGAGCTTTCTTTCTGAAGCACATCGAAATTCAGTAAAATACGGTTAGTCTTGGACTACCTCAACAATCATTTCAAAAGCTACTTGAATCTACCCAATTTAGAAATAAGAGATTTAACTTTGAACTTGAATTAAATGATTCTGAACAATTAACAATAGTAAAATTTAGTACGTACCAAGCTGAGCTGCAGTCACAGGTAACTAAAATACGGTAACAAAACTCGTACTCTTAATTTGTGCTTGTGCAATCTAAGTATTGTAGCCAGCTATGAATACCTTAACTGAACTTTGAAATTAAAGCAGTGAAATCGAATGATGCTGGCGTTTGAATTTCAACGACACTCGGGCTCATTTCGGAAAAGGAAGGGACCCTGCTTGGCAATGCAGTTGGGACAATGAGCAACAAAGGTTCATGCTAAGTTGCTATAATTTTGTGATGCAACAATTTTAAAAGTTTGAAAAGCTGAGGCCTGCCATACAGTTCTTAAACTTTACGTGCTTCCAGTCTTCCTTGTTGGCTGATTGAAGGTTTGAAGCCGTCGTTCGAGGAGGTGGCGACAGTCACTCATTGTCGGCCGCCGCTGTTGCAGAAGCTGGATGTTGGCGCGCCTTCTTCTCGACACGGTCACCAAACGAAACGGGCTCTTGATGTGCGCCAGCTAATGCTTCCCGTCCGCGACACTATGTCAGAAACTATCATCGTAAGTCGAGCGCAATTACATGCTGCCAAACCTCGAAAGCGCGGCAACTCGCGGGAGCTTCACAGAACACACCTGCTCCAGTGCACCACCCCAGCCAGACTCTCTCTCTTCCCGCGCTCCACGCGACAGAGTTCACTACCAACGATCCTAAACACTTTGGTTCTCCACACGACCTATCAATTTAATGGTTCGATAGCATAGTTTCCCTAGACCAGACCCAGCGTAAAAATACAGATAATCTTTACACAACAAACCAATTATACATCGACATAAATGCATAGATATACAAATAGTAAAACAATTACAATATACAAGGACACAGAAACGTCACATATTCAGGTAACAAAATAAGGAAAAAAATATTATAGTACAATAGATGGAAATACGAGGATATGCATTTCCGGCGTTACAAGTACTCATTGAAAAACCGAAGTGGGATTCCTTTCGTCGGGGATGCTAATTACTGTCGTCCATACGGGAGTCTGTTCGATGGGGCAAACGACGGTATGTCTGCACGATTCTCCTGCGTGAAAAGATTCCTTGAACGTGAGAGTTAAAACGTCCGCTTTCGTTTTGCTATTTTCAAGTTCCATGCCAGACAAGTCAACAGGTGACTGGAGGGAAGCTTTAGACCCACTTAGCAATTTTACATACCACCAGAATTTTCTCGGGTTCTCCGCCAGATCTTTTGCTGAGGTATGACGTATGTATGCTTCGCTCGTAGATCTTTTCACAGACGCACGAATCTCTACTAACCAATGTTTGTCATCAGGTATAACATCAAAATACACCAAATACGATATTTTAGGTTCGTAAACACTGCTCACTTCCTTACGTAAAAGGCAACGATGGATAAGATTCCACACAGATATCTCATCATGGACGAAATAAAATATCACATATAATTTTCAGTTTTATTTATCAAAATACTTAAAGATTTTTTCCATGGGAATAGAAAACGCGTTGTAAATACTGTTGTAGCCTATATGTTCTGTAACAATAAAAATTACACGTGGATTACATACTGGGAGTATTGACCTAACTGCCACGTTGAGCTCCACTTCGCAATGAGCTAGGTTCGGTCATTCTGTCACGTCTTAAAGAGACTGAAAATTGTATTATTTATGGAAAATATTTGTTCTGTATTATTACGAAAGACACATGGCCCTACTGATCTACAGGTGTTGGACAAAAGTATCGAAACAATGTGAGAAGTGCATGCTTGAACGTAAATGAATATGCTAGCCAAGCCTTTAGGCTGCGCTGCTGTGTTTGACCAGAAACGACCCCTGTGCAATGTCTTCAACTCCTTACACGTGCCAGCCGTGGTCACAACTATTTTCTGTGTGGTTGTGAGTGTGTTATATCGGAGCTAAGTGATTTCGAACATAGGCAAAATGCTGGAGCTCGTACGGTGAATCAATAACTGTGGAAACTGACGTGTCTGCAGTTTCAAGAGGCACCATTTCGAAAGGCTATACCACATACAAGGAAAGGCGAAAAACGTCATCGACTAAGTCAGTACTTGGATGAAATTGTTTGTTGAGTGATTATGATGGATGGCCATTGAAGAGGATTGCGGCGAAAAATAAAAGGACCATACCTTCAAAACCACTGCAAAACTGAATGTCGCACTTGCGAAACTGTCAGCATATAAACAACACGAAAGGAACTGTGTAAGCTTCGAATCGCAGGACGAACAGGAGTTCCAAAACTACCAATCACTGATGCAAATTGGAGAGAAGGGTGTATAATCACTGTCCACCTCTTATCGCTCTTACCTGAATTTTCCACTATTTTGCAAGAAGTTTTACTAGCCACAGGAACAATATTTATCCATTTTAAGAGACTGGATACCGGGTTCCCGGGTTCGATTCCCGGCGGGGTCAGGGATTTTCTCTGCCTCGTGATGACTGGGTGTTGTTTGCTGTTCTTAGTTTAGTTAGGTTTAAGTAGTTCTAGGTTCTAGGGGAGTGATAACCGTAGATGTTAAGTCCCATAGTGCTCAGAGCCATTTGAACAAGAGGCTGGATACTGTTTTGAATGTCAGCGGATTTCCTACAGCTTATTAGGTATACAGGGTGAGTCACCTAACATTACCGTGGGATATATTTCGTAAACCACATCAAATACTGACAATCGATTTCACAGACCGAACGTGAGGAGAGGGGCTAGTGTATTTGGTTAATACACACCATAAAAAATTGACGGAAGTATGTTTTTCATCACAAACCTGCGTTTTTTAAAATGGAACCACATTAGTTTTGTTAGCATATCTGAACATATAAACAAATACGTAATCAGTTTCGTTTGTTGCATTGTAAAATGTTAATTACATCCGGAGATAGTGTAACCTTAAGTTGGCGCTTGAGTACCACTCCTCCGCTGTTCCATCGTGTGTATCGGAGAGCACCGAATTACGTAGGGATCCAAAGGGAACGGTGATGGACCTTGGGTACAGAAGAGACTGGAACAGCACATAACGTCGACATGCTAACACCTTTTTATTGGTCTTTTTCACTGACGCACATGTACATTACCATGAAGGGTGAGGTACATGCACACACGTGGTTTCCGTTTTCAATTACGGAGTGGAATAGAGTGTGTCCCGACATGTCAGGCCAATAGATGTTCAATGTGGTGGCCATCATTTGCTGCACACAGTTGCAATCTCTGGCGTAATGAATGTCGTACACGCCGTAGTACTTCTGGTGTAATGTCGCCGCAGGCTGCCACAATACGTTGTTTCATATCCTCTGGGGTTGTAGGCACATCACGGTACACATTCTCCTTTAACGTACCCCACAGAAAGAAGTCCAGAGGTTTAAGATCAGGAGAACGGGCTGGCCAATTTATGCGTCCTCCACGTCCTATGAAACGCCCGTCGAAAATCCTGTCAAGGGTCAGCCTAGCGTTAATTGCGGAATGTGCAGGTGCACCATCATGCTGATACCACATACGACGACGCGTTTCCAGTGGGACATTTTCGAGCAACTTTGGCAGATCATTCTGCAGAAACGCGATGTATGTTTCAGCTGTTTGGGCCCCTGCAATGAAGTGAGGACTAATGAGGTGGTCGCCAATGATTCCGTACCATACATTTACAGTCCACGGTCGCTGTCGCTCTACCTGTCTGAGCCAGCGGGGATTGTCCACGGACCAGTATTGCATGTTCCGTAGATTCACTGCCCCGTGGTTTGTGAAACCCCCTTCAGCGGTAAACAGGTAGAACTGCAACGCAATCTCTGTTAATGCCCATTGACAGAATTACACTCGATGATTAAAGTCATCACCATGTAATTGCTGATGTAGCGACACGTGAAACGGGTGAAAGCGGTGACGATGCAGTATGCGCATGACACTACTTTGACTCAGTCCACCGGCTCTCGCAATGTCCCGTGTACTCATGTGTGGGTTCATGGCAACAGCAGCTAACACACCAACTGCACCCGCTTCTCCTGTGACGGGCCTGTTACGGACCCGTTTACGTGCTACGACCATACCTGTTGCATACAGTTGGCGGTATATGTTTTGCAATGTGCGGCACGTTGGATGCTCTCTGTCCCGGTACCGTTCTGCATACACCCTGCAGGCTTCAGCTACATTCCGTCGACACTTGCCATAGATGAGTATCATCTCCGCCTTTTCAGAGTTCGAATACACCATGGTCACAGTTGCTACAGCACTACACTATCACACACGTCTGGTAACACGGTGTACTACAGTTGGACAGCGTGCGGAGACGAATGCAAAATAACAATAGCAGCAAGCGCTACATGCGGACACTGCGACAACTAGACCAAACCACAACAGTGCACTACAGCCACACTCGTAAACACGGTCGTCATCGTAACCATGTCCCTGCAGATGCTGCTCGCCGACCGTGGCCCGTGTCGTCGGAGGTTTCAAGGGTCAACTTTAGGTTACAATATCTCCTGATGTAATTAACATTTCACAATGCAACAAACGGCACTGATTACGTATTTCTTTATATGTTCAGATATGCTAACAAAACTAACGTGGTTCCATTTAAAAAAACGTAGGTTTGTGTTAAAAAACATACTTCCGTGCATTTTTGTATGGTTAGTATTAACCAATTACACTAGCCCCTCTCCTCACGTTCGGTCTGTGGAATCGGTTCGTCAGTATCTGATGTGGTTTACGAAATATATCCAGCGGTAACGTTAGGTGACTCACCCTGTATTTTCGTCCATCCCCTGTAACATACAGATTAATGCACACTTTTCGATGAGAACAGTTTGATGTTT
Source organism: Schistocerca piceifrons (assembly GCF_021461385.2). Taxonomy (NCBI): domain Eukaryota; kingdom Metazoa; phylum Arthropoda; class Insecta; order Orthoptera; family Acrididae; genus Schistocerca; species Schistocerca piceifrons. The sequence continues at coordinate 785,296,767 of NC_060140.1, read as the reverse complement.
GTACCACACTTTAAGGATGCTAAAAATTGTCAGTATTATTTATCAAAATCTGAAATACTGGTCAATGTGCACTTCTTTAGACAGTACTTCGAGATTTGTGCCACATTTTAGGTAACAAGTAGTCCAGATATATGGAACTTTAATAAACTGCCCCAGCTGTTGCAGACAAGCATCAAACGAAATTGTAATAAATTGTCCCACAACTTGGTAGTTACATTGTAAGAGGTCCATGATTAAAGAATTTGTTGTTAGCGCACTCGAGCAGATGTAATTTCGAAGGATTGCTCACGCGCTGCCTGCGACATGTAAGTTATAAGAGAATCTCAGACCAGAGAGCAGTGTTGTATGCAGAGAGCAGTGTTGACTGCAGTAGGAACTGTGTAGCAGTCGTAGTAGTAGTAGCTTTCAGTCTGGTGTATGAAGTTGGCTGGGCCGGTCTTGGGGAGCGATGGCGGAGCCTGAGCGATATAATATAAGGTAAAAGCAGCCTTACGCTTATGTACTACTGTTACGTCAAGCCCCATGTAAATGTTTTTAAAAAAATCTCTTAATAACCATCTTTCTTATAAAAAATTAACTTTTAATAATCATTCATCTCAATTTAAAGAACTTACTAATATCTCCTATCCAAGGTCATCCCGATTTTTGTAAAGAAAAATCAGTTGTTTCTTTTTATACATGTCAAATCTATTGGCCAGCATTGCACAGGGCTGTGGCAGAAAAATTTCTTATAGGAGCAGACATATACGCGTTATCCGGCGACCTAATTGAGGTAAGATTTTTCAGTTTATTCAGAATGAATTTTCAGGGCCATGACGCAGCACTGCTGACGTCCAAAATTTACCAGTTTATATTCACAGTCAGTTATTGAAAGGTTATAATTGAGTGGCAATTTTTATTGAGGGATTAGTCACATTGTATTATTGGTAGGTTACGGAATTTTTTTATTGGGAGGTTACGCTGAATGCGAATGAAATAAATAATTATATTGTTTTTACTGTTGGGAGGTTATGGAATTTTTCTGTTGGGAGGTTACACTAAATGTGAATATTATTCATATAATTTTTTTGTGGGGAGGTTACAACATGATGTAATTATCAAACAAAGCTGTAACAAATTGCCCATACATATCCATTTTACATTCAGATCTTCTTTTCTAAGTATTTTAAAGAAGTTTTTCTTAAATTTGTTGTTGTGTCATCGCAGTCAAAGTAGTAGTCAAAGTTTGTCATAGTGTATATCAGGGACACTTTATAAAATCGATAACATGGTTACCAATATCATAGTTCAATCTGGGTATTATGATTTGACTCAATGGTAAGCAGCTGGAACGTGCTTCTTTATGTTCGGATATCAAACTGTAGATACTCTTCCAGCTCTCTTCTCGCTACAAGTGTGTGATGCTAGGTGGAATATGCTGAGATGTGTATGTATGTCCATCAACAAACTGTCAGATGAGTTGAGGGTTGGTCTAAATTTAGGAGGCATAATCAAAAGTGATGTATTAGGAGGCTGTGATAATCTACTTGACTTTGGGTGCATGTGCAGAGTGCAGCACCTGCTGACCAAGAGGGAAGACAGATATTAAGAGCATCTTCATCAGGAGATTTTGTCTACGCTTACATAACTCATTACAGCTTCAAAATATAACCATAAGAACATTACTGATAGTCTTAATACTTACGTATTTTACAATAGAATGTTCAGAGAATCTTCTTCTTCTAATGGCAGTTACAAAACATAACCTGTGGAAACACATACTTAAAGCGAGAGCAAATGACCGATGTTCTTGCTGTCCTGTGTGACAAAAATGAACAAAAATGGAATAATTTCCTCTATTTCTAAAAAAGAAAAGATGAAAATAAATGAGAGCATTAATTGTTAACTTAATTGAGAGAAACGAAAGTATGTTACAAGTTCTGAAGTCAGAAGCGTCCTTCAAAAGCATTAAACATATCAATTAAATCACTGTTAAAAGAAAACAGTGTCTGTAAAACACTTGTATTTTCACGAAAGTTGTCAAAACTGGGATGGTCAATATGAAAAACAGAAATTTGCTACAGGGTCCATGCTGCATACTTCTTTTCTGAGTGAATGAAATCAAGAAATAAATGAAAAATACTTTTTGCAATATATTTGAAATTGGAGAAAAATATTACAATTTTAATTCAATTGACTATTATCTGTTTTCAAAACTAATATTAACGTATATGTGTGATATTTTCACAGCTTTCACTGGCTGTCTTTAGTTTTTCAGACTGATGACTGTATTCCTGAATGTTAATATTAGTAAGAGCATTACACCATAAACGTGAGGCGTCATTTTCACGTCCAGCTACTGTTAAACTCAATTCCACGGGTTATAAAAGAGATATGTTGATGAAAATGAAAGAATGAAATTAGTTTTTGTAAGTTTATTTTTACATAAAAAATCAGTACAAACTATGTTGTATTTTTTTTACATTATAGTGACCCATGCAACGGAGTTAACGTTATCTTTCAGCTTAAAACGTTTCTCATCTTCTGCTGTTAATGTTGTCTAATGCTGAGACTTGCTGATGTGTTCACATGCACAATGAGCCAATCTCTCTGTGTGTCGTATCACACCGAATCTACATATATGCAAATATGCTTTCTCACAGACAAGTCGATTATCATAGCTCCATATTACATAAACATGATGTCATTTCTGGTCATAGCTCCTAAATTTAGAACAAGTCTTGGCTCCCCAGTGAGGTAGCTGACTGATCATTCCTGCACATATCAGCAGATTTCCACTGTAGGGGGCTAGATTCTACAATTGGAGCTCTTTGTCACTAAACTTTCTATTCTGATCGGGTTGTTATTGTGTCGTATCACAAGCCCAGAAGTGAACAGTAATGTCAGTAATAACCTTTTCCATTTTATTTGATATTCGAGATATGCATGTGTTAGAAACCCTAACATCTTATCTGACTTACTACTTCTGGGTTTACAATACTACTTCAGATCCAATAACTTACACCCACTCTCAGCAGCTTAGTATCCTTGAAGTGTTGAATAAAACTATACATTTTGGGTAAGAGTCCTCATCATGATCCAGGTAATGCCAGTCATCAGTCAGTTCACACTCATTACCTAATAGCATTTATTTTCATATTTTTTCACATTATCAGAAACTTATTTGGTATCACAGGAATAATGTGAAGACATAAACGATTTTCGTAAAAAAGGCTACATATGTAGTATTTTTACAGTTTCAGCTGATGCTTATCTGTAACTGGTGAGGTTTAGGCAACTGGTTTCCATTTTGATGAAAGTGGCTATGTATGAAGCTACATGTGAGGCGTAGCGCCGTATAACGATCCTGCCGTGGAGGCGGTGAAGTGGGAGATGTGTCTCAGAGCTGGATAGTGACAGATGGTGACGCGAGACTGGACGCGGACTTAGTTTATGTATCAGCCGATAGAGGACAATATTGGATAGGGAGACTGTGATTTTAGTTTCGATTGTGCCCACTAGAGTGCACTAAAGTAATATAACGTTTTTCATAAACTGTTCTAGTATTTTCATAAAGTGTTATTATGTTTTTTTGTGTAAAATGTTATAAATGTGTTTTAGTATTATGAATGATGCGTGAGTGTGGTTTAAGGTTAATATAAAGATAATTGTTTAACGAGTTGTGTAGTAGGATTTAGTGTGGAAACATTTCGAAGAAGTATGGACATGGACAAAGGGGATTTTTATAGAATACATTTGTAAAATAAGTTTATGGTAAAGGAAAAGGTAATTCAGGTTTAAATAACAATAGTAAATAACTGTATGCATAAACAAAACTTCAGCATATTAGATAATCACGTCGGTAAAAAATGCAGTCGTTAGGTTTACTATTTTGCGATCGGTTGTTGATGAAAAGCGCGGATTGACGCAGGAGAATGTTGTTTGGCCATTGGCTGTTGAGTAAATTGGCCAATGGTAAAGCAATATTCTTCGCGCACCTTTCTCTGACTTAGACTATTCAAGAGAAGAGTCGGAGCCTAGTCACGAAACAGTTCGGACGTGTGCAGTAGTAGTTCCGATGGAAACGATAAGTTGCCGGATCTAGCAGTGTTTCATACATCAAAACTGTTGTAAAGTGACGGCATAATTATTCGGATGGGTGTGTAGAAAGATCGGAATTTTTAAGAGAATTTTGTGACGAGAAAAGTCATATATTCCGTGTGGCGTATTGAGCAGGTCGGTGGCTAAAAACTGTGACTACATTTGGTACGGACAGACTTAATATTTGGCGAGTATTTTCAATCAAAAACAATCAGTATTTTTGTAGCTATTACGTTTTCGGGAAATGTAACTCCATAAACTTGCTAACATGAGTGAAAGGGAATCTGGGTGGCTGTGTTAAGACTAGCATGGGCTTGGCAGTGATACTTAATCACATAAATTTCAGAATATATTAATTGAGGATAAAATTTCCAACCTTTCATTTGTGTGAAAACTTTTTCCCGAAACGTAGATTAGTGACTTAAATTGCAGCCTGGTTCACTTCGAAGTACAGTAGGTTTCACTCGTCTTACCTACTGATGATCTGCTGAGACAATGTTCACACGTAGGTGCAGGTTCGTCGTAAAGGGACGGAAGGAACCGCGCCGCCGCACGTGGTGCATCGGTGCCGGGAAACACTAAAGCCGTAGTAGTTTGTATCCGCGGTCGAGAGAAAGATTTTGATGGACTGAACAGCGAACGTTAGTGAAAGAATTTAGTAAACCGATACTAGCAGAAGTTTCGAGTTGCTGGAGTTGCAAGAAAGAAGATAATACGCAACGGCTGCAGTAGCAACGGGAGCGCAGTGAAGCAGCAGATCGCATCTTAGCGGTGGCGTCAAGCAGTACAACGGGGCAGCGCGGCCAGCCTACACGACGAGCGGGGGCCCGGAAACTGTTACGGCAGCGGCAGGGGATCGGACTCGCAGTTTCAACACGCCGAGGCGGCAGCATTCGACAAAAGATAAGTCAACTTTGTTACATCTGTTGTGTGTGTGTACTGAGAGACTGAGAAACATGTCACGTGATAAAGATTTTGTGAATACGGTGAAGGAGGAAGAAATTTTATTCAGTTTGAGTGCTTCACACACTAGCACACCTGAACAGAGAGAAATAGTAGATGTTAAAATAAAAGGGTATATTTTTAATGATATTTCTATGTTATTAACGGACAGTGGAATTGAGTCTGCTTCAAGTATGTCTATTAAAGTAACTAGTGGGGATAATACTAATTCAAAAAGTGACATTAAGCATGAGCTCAGTAATGATCAGGTGTGTGATAATAGTTTTGGGAATGTTACTGAATCAAATGTATCAAATTTGGATACCAAATTTGGTATAGTTCCAGTGGAACAAGGTAAAAAAGAAACAGTGATGGCAAAAATGGAACTAGGAAATATGCAGGAAACGTTTGCCACTTTAATGGGCTCTATACAAGGACAAACTAATTTGGCTGAAAAAATTAATAGCAAACTCGAAAAACTTGACAGTGGTTTTAATGAAAAAATTAGTAAACTTGACAGTGGTTTTAATGAAAAAATTAGTAAACTTAATAGTGGGTTTAAAGAAAAACTTGAAAAGCAGACTGCTGTTTTAAAAGAAATGTGGGAAAATGAATTGAAGTCATTAGAAAATAAAGTAGATGACAAAATCATTCGAGTTGCGAATAATTGCAAAAGATCTGTTAGCACTGTAAAAGGTGAATTAACAGAGGCTTTTAATAGAGTTGCTATTGGAAACAAACAAAGAGTAGATGAATTTAAAGAAGGTATACAAAAAGTACAGGTTAAAATAGCGGCTGTAGAATCTGTATGTGAAACTGGTCACAAAGTGTTAGCCAGCAAAATCAGTTCTGAATCTGACAAATGTATGAATGAAGTAAAAACTGTGTCAGGACGAGTGGATGAGTCTGATAAAAATGTTAAGTAGAAGAGATGGAAAGTAGGTTGGATGAACATGACAGTAGACTATGCCAAGTGGAAACTAACCTCAAACATGGAATTAACGGTAGTGGGTGTAGTTTTATGGTAGAATCAACTGAAATTTCATATGTCACTAAAAGACAGTTTTCAATTTTGCTCCAACAGGAAATGTGCATTCAAAATAATTTTGGAATGATTTTGAAGGTGTGTTACCTAGTTTGTAGTCAGACAAACAAAAAATAGGTTTTATTACGTCAAAATTCTTAGGAGAGGCCAGAACGTGGGGGGTTATTGCTACTGGACAGTACGATACTTGGATAAATTTAAAGAGGCATTTTTGAAAGAATATTGGGGTAAGCAAAAACAGATGGAGTTATTAAATAGCTTCTGGGCTGGGGAAAAGTTTAATCCCAGAAGGGAAAGCGTTAAAAAGTTCGCGTTAAAGTGGATGGCCAATTTGTCATACTTAAACAAGAAAATCGAGCCAAAGCAACTTGTTATGGATTTGGAAGGTAAACCGCTTATGCACTGGCGGAACAAACTTATTTCAGCGCCGAGGGATGACGTAAGTTCATTAGTCATTTGGGGAGGGTTGAGACGTTATTGCATGAGGAGGAATATGCAAATCGTAATGACAGACCACCAAATGATGCGGGACCGCGACATAATGTAAACATTAACAGAATTGGCGTGTTCCGTGGAAATGGCAGGGGCAGAGGTGCCGGTAGGTGGCGCTATCCTGCAAATGATAGTCCTAGTAATGGGGAGCAGGTGCACGATTATCGATCGTATTCTTCAGTGCGAAAGAATTACAGAATCCATCAAAGTAAATGCCGTCTGTGAGAGGGCTAGCATTTACCAGACGGGAAGTAGTAGTTTGAGCCCAATAGAAAAACGTTTTGTTTGTGTTAATAGTAACCAGACAGGGACAGTAAGAGAGGTACAGCAGAAGGCAGTAGCAACAAACGAAACGAGCTACGTAAAAATCTGTACCTTTAATGGAGGTTTAGAGGATTTTTTGGATAGACATAAACAAGATAAGCACTGCATTGCAGACAAGAGGGATGGTGTATTAGTGGAAGATGTGACAGAATCCGATTGCAAGAAAGTTGTTGGCAACCAAGTTGAAGTCGAGTCATGTTCTGAGGAAGGAGAAAGTACAGAGGCTGCAGAATTACAGGAAATTAGTGATGCCAGTGTGGAGGAAATACTAGCGTCTATAAATGACGACATTTGTGAAGCTATTGGGGAGAAGCAGGAGGATGGTGACCAAAGTGGGGGTCGACTAATTAATAGTGGAGAAAGGGAAGAGAGAGAGGCTATAATGGAGAATAGCGAAGCGCCACAAACTAGTTTTGAGTTGTCAATTGTGGACAGAATACTTAGTGTGGGGGGAAAAAGTGGTGAAGGTGATTCTGCAAAAGCCTGTGTAATTTCCGGAAACAGGCAAGGTTTCAATAGAAGAGAGGTTGTGAACGACTTGTTGGAGTAGGGTGCTGATACTATACTAAGAAGGAAAGGAAAGTATTGAGTCAACCAATAATTAGTCTGCAGGTGTGTGATGAAGAGGTACAGGGTTTTTCGCAGATACAGGTAGTGATTTGTGTGCTGTGAGTGAAGGCTGGTTAGAATCATTGCCAAAAGGGAATTATCTTGTAATTATGGCATTAATGGGAGCACAGATTATTGTAGCTACAGGAAAAGTGAAAAAACCTGTTAGACATGAAGTTCTGGTGCCAGTGAAAAAAAAATGGGAAAGATGTGGTTGTGAAATTTTTTCGAAAAGACTATGTGATCGATGAAGAAGTAGCCAGTATACCAGTTAAGTATTGTAGAAGGACAGAGGATTTGGGGGACTAGAATGTGTATGGAGATGATGTGGGGGTGGATCCTGAGGAAATGAGTGTGGTACAAGAAAAAATAGAACAAAAAGTGAAAGAGGTGCTCGTGTTACTGGCAGTGCTATTTCATTTTCTTTTCGTATTGCCAGTCTTCCTCTTCTAATCATTCTGAGCTGAATCTGTCTTCTGTAAGTGACTCCAACATGGCGGGAAGCTGTCAGCCCTAATACGCAAATACTAGAAATGTTCACCAAAAAACAGTTAAACTTTTTCCAGACAGGCTTCAGCAATCCTGAATATATCATTGTAGTCGCAATGATAGGAGCATTCCAGCAGAATAGTTACTGTCCATAAATAATCAATATCAGCTATTTTGTATGCAAAAATAGTTTATAATAAAAGCACTCACGATTACACACAATTTTATTAGCAAATGGCGTGCGATCTAAAACAGAATGAAGAATGTATGGTATAATATTAAACAAAAGTGGTATTTGTTATAAATAAAATACTGTACTATTGTTAAGGGGTGCCAGAATAGAAATTATCCCCCATTACAGTAAAGGTTATTCTATGAATGAATTATAGACACTGTTGAACTTCATTATTTACGTACTTTAAAATGAAACTTTGGTAATATAAGGTTGTAAGAACACTTGTTGACTGGAGTAGTACTGCAGAGTCGTAGAGCAGAAACCGTGGTGGTTTACAGCATCAAATTGTTATCTAAAAGATATAACTGCAAATGTGTATAATTTTATCTGTACATTAATGTAATTTAAACGAATTATTAAACTCTATGTTGTACTGTTGATGTGAGATGTATTGAAGTATTGTAAATAATTGCAGTGGTTTTATGGAAGTTAAGAGCTGACATAGCTGATGATGGAAGGGGCAGAGCATGTTTAGTGGTCTTTTGTGTCCTGTTTTTCGAGTGGATAAGTTTTGTATAGCCTACGAGCTACTTATGATAATGTGATGTAAACGAAGTTGGGCTTAGTAAGTTCAGTGGAACAGTTTGATATTCAAGAAAGGCATCACATGTGCGTTAGTATGAATATTTTTATACAACTTTATGCTGAGATTCAATTATTTGTTTAACTCGAGGGAACTAATGGGATGTGGAAATTTGCTTACTTTTCAAAATGAGTGCGCTGGACACTGCTGCTGCCAAAAAGTAAATCTTGCCTATGTATGCTCTGCTTGCTCTACCAGAAATACCATTTTAAATCTAATTCAATTACTGTGAAGTATAAAGATTATAATACCACAGTTTCATGTAATTTGTTTCGTTCTGATTTGAATAAAATCCGACAATAAACATAATTTTGGTGCCGAGGTACATGTTTGTCCTAACAGGCTATATCCATTTCATTTACTTAATAATTGATATTAATTACTGTTTATACTGAGTGACTTCCTAGGGAAGGGTTACTATGATTAAAGAAATGTCTTGAGGAAACAGTGCAGCAGCACACAACAGGACGCTTAAGTTAGTAGATTAGCCAATAAATTTTTTAAGTGGATGAGTGATTGTAAGGCAGAAGCAAGTAAATCCATATTACAATTAATTTTACTTGTTTTAATTGAAAGAAACCAACTGGTACATTGCAGCTAGTTAGCTTTCATAAGATGATAAAGTACTGATTGTCCACTGCAGTAACTAGTAGCTCTGCCACAGTAGTTGGAGCAAGCTGGCAGGTGGTAAAGTATCAGCATGCCGGTTGCAGCATCGGGACTGTTTAGACAGCATGAGGCAGACTGGGCCAAGCATTGATATAATTCGCAGGGAAGCCAAGTATTTCCGCACTGCCAGATCATGAATTTGTAGTTCCGAGCCAGTCTGGAAACAGCATATTGGCAAAACAAGCAGACAGTGGACAGGTATAAGTAATCATCAATTTCAGCAGAGGTATCAGCGTCACAGCAGTAACTTCAGAGACAGGACGGGCAAGCTGGAGAATGGGGCGATATGCGTGTAGCTACTACAGCTTCAGGTTTCCACCATACTTTCTGACACTGTCAAGTATTTCTTCCTGAAATTAGTACTTCTCTACCGGTATGCTGTCTGCCTCCTGGATTACCGCAGCAGCATCCACAATGGTGCACTGGAGTGCAGCACAATGAGATTGGCGATATAGGCACTCATCCCTCCACGCTGATGTGGTACCAAGGCGCTGCACACCGCCGTTTGTTGTGGTGAGTTCCATCACTGGAGGTTAGTACCCCTGCAAGCAACTCGGCATTCTTCAGTGCCACAGCTCCTACCATGAGCAGTTGTCCCCACTGAAAGGGCTATATACTGCTTTGTAAACTCTGGAAATGGCATTAATGGGTGCGAATGTCACACTACAATAGACATCATCTCACCATTGTCAATTGCCATCCTCACCAGGTGTTGCCACTGACACTACCGAAACACTACCAGTGTAGTCAAACATGTACTAATAAAATGTTTTATTTTTCTCTTTGATGCTAGGTGTCAATGTAACCAGTGGCCTGCTTCCATGTCTTCGCCTCATCACCATGACCCAACACCATGCAGAAGTGGTCCTAGTCCCATGGACCGCTTCAGTTAGCGCCAGAAATGGGATATTAAACCTTGTCACCTCTTCAGTTGGTGACAAGAGTGGGGTTGACAACGCTTGCAACAACTGTCGGTTGATAAGGAAAATGACTCTAATTTTAAGGGACTGCAGTTTCGTCAACATACGTTGGTACGAATGCAGTCATTTTTGTTGATATTTGTGATTGACTGTGAGCATCATAGAGAGTCAGTGGGGCATACGATAAATGTGTAACTGTATTGGGAAACTCAGTATGTGGTGGGTATTTGCAGGTGGTGTATGTCATAAGAACGTTAGTGTATGTAGTAAGCGTTACCACGATCGAGGGGTGTGGCCCATTGTATAGGATTGTCAAAGGTGTTAACCATGTGTAGCAATTCAGAACGTGAATCTGAGTGCTGTCAAGGGGTATTCATTATTTTCAGTGTGTGGAGTAGCAATTATGAGTAGTTAGTATTAGTAAGAGGTTTTATGATAGTGTTATGTTTATGTATTGTGAGGTAACGGGTGAGTTGTGGCGCCCTGACAATATTCTAAGTTTGGAGTTGGCGTGGCCGCATCGGCCGCTCGGCAAGCTGGGGCTCATCAGCAATCGCGTGGTGCCAAACATCAGCCGAATCAAGAGGGATAGCCCCAGCGCGTGGTCCAGGCCAACCACATGGCTGGAAGTTCCATGTTGACGTTGTGTCGAGGACTGTGCTTTGTGTCAATGAAGGAGGTTTGCATGCCGGGAGTGCCAAAGATGGCGGAGTTTGTGAAACCATAATGGCAGTTTTTTCACAGTTCATGTAGAAATTAATAATAGCCAGAGGACTCATGATACCTTAAGAAGAAACATGTACATTACCAATATTTGCATGACGATTCTGATGGTGTAATCAGATGTTTAATATCGTTATTAGTTTGAAGTTTAGTATCTGACTGTAAATTATACAAGTATACCCAGCATCTAATTTCCAAAATCTAAATAGTTCATCCGATTTTGTCTATCGACGTGTCTCTAGAAAGCTAATAGTGTAAACCTAAATCGGTATGAAGTCAAGGCATGTAACGTGAATAGTACATAAGTTATTGGAGGTCAAAGTGGGCAATTACTATTGATCGCGTCACGCCATAAGTACTCCACAGTTACACGAAAACACGGTAGCAGCATGCTTACAAATATATTTACTCGTCTATGTCTTTGTTTATATACGACATATACTATTCATGAAGGAAATGGTCAAATATTTACTCTAATTTAGAAAGCACTGAGACATTAGGCTACTGGCCTACTTTTGTTTCTATTCTTTTGATATATGTTTATTTGATTCGTTTATGTATTTCATAATGTGTGTTAGAACGTGTTTATGGTCGAGCAGTAGGAATTTTTATTTAATTTCAAGTTATTTAAATGTAAATCCAGTATTTCGTATGTGTTTCAATATGTTTGTGAGTGTGCGTTGGCTTGGAGGCATGGAGGGAGTGCTCTAGCGAATCACAGCGCTTTTTACTATGGTAGGAACTACCGAAGTCAATGGAGAGACTGGATGGAAGTTGGGGAGGAGCATCAGGTCGCATGGGACAAGAGAGTGCAGGACGGGAAAGTGAGACGAACACTTGCAGGAAATACTTGGAGAGTGCTGAGAAGTTTGCGCGTGGTCACGGGAGATAGAAATATTTTGTAGTGCCGTTTTGTGAATTTGTGAGATTTCCGTGGCTTCTGCAGTGAATACATAGTATGCATTTAGAATTGAATATCTAGCGAGCCATATTGTTGTTCATAACTAATTACATGAAGTAGGAATCTATTGTTTCTCTATTATTCAAGTTAAATTTTATTTAATTGCTGGACCATCGACACCAATAAGTGTTTTGCCGTAATAAATGGACTTCTTGAAAGTACTTCTCCTATCGTACTCATCATTTAAAGTCGTTAAAATAGTACCTGCAGATTTTATTTAATTGCAAAAATTTCATTTATAAATTTCTACCTTACATTCAAATTCGCAAATGCCGAGTGATAGGAAACTTCGACCATTCGATTCATGTGTATATTCATATTGTATACTGTAGACTTAGCAGTATTTGGCATGCAATGCAGCAACTACGTATCCCAGCCCCCAGACAGCGAAACCAGCCAAGACTTTTAATATTTCATCTCTTGAGTCTGAGGGTACATAGTTGAGGGCCACACTTTTTCTCGTTTTCTTGTTTTTCAGATTTATTTTGTCTTGTTGCTACATTGTGTTTATTGAACAAAGTTGTCATGACGCCAAAATATGGGAATTGTAGAAAATATGTTTTAGTTTGCGCCTTTTAGAAAAGACAGTGGTTTTGAGCAAGGAATATGGCTCTGTATATAAGCATGCAAAGTAGTGAGAAATGTTGGGATAGTACTATATTTGAGTGTCTTTATCGTATATCCTCGTACAACTGATAAAGTATGATCATGTCGTGATCAGTACCACAGTAACAACCGTAGCAATGCTTTAGCTTTCAACGGGAGAAGTTATTGAGAACTGTTAAGGAGGAAGTAGTTAAGATATAGGCGGAAAATATGAATTTGTCTACGAGACTGGAAACGCTTCTGGCTGGAAAGAAGGATATAGCTTCTAGCAAGTCGTGGGAGTATGAGGAACATTTGCGAAGGAAATCTGAGGAAACAAGGAAGTAGATAAGAAGGAAACGATTAAGAAAAGAGCAAGCAAAAGGACGGAGAAGGAACGAGTCGAGAGTTGGGGGAACAGTCCTGTGTCTAGTTTACCTGTTCCTACAATACGTCAAAATATCCTTAATACAGTTAAACCTGTCAATCCAGTGGGGAAGCAGGCCATAATTTGACGCCTAGGTGACAGTCAGATGAATGGAAAAGTTAAGATAATTAATGAAAATGTTAATGACGTTGTGTAGAGGTGTTGCAGTACGTGGAGTGTTCACGTTACTGAATTTAAGAGGAGAAATGTGGAAATATCACGTCCAAAATCGTATGAAATTATGGAATCAGAATTAGCTGTCGTGGCAGACAAAATAAATTTATGTTGTGCCGAAGTGAATAAGTGTGTGGATAACAACATGGGTGATTTAAGCGTAGTAATATCTACACCACTTTGTGATAATCGGTGTAGCTTAGATGCCGTAGAGCCTGGTCCAGATGTCCAGAGGAGTGCATGTGCAAATGACGTGCCAGAGTAGAACTGCACAGGATGATGTTATACTAGATACCACAGGGAAGGTACAAGAAGCTGTTGATGTTGATAGCTGTGTTGCAGATGTCGTGAAAAATACGGCACGGACACATGTATTTCCATAGAAGCAGGTTAACTGTAGGAAAAGGAAGAGGAGAAGTTTTCGTAAAGTTAGCTATTGGACTGACAACGTGGACTCTGTTGACAATTTCATGTGTGAGATTCGCAATGTTGCGATACGAGGACTCGATGATTGTAATGTCAGTGAAAGATACAAGGAAAACCTGTGAGTAAATGTCTGTCCAAACAGAACGCAAGGTGAAACTTGTAGGGACAAAATTCCGGCTAGGGAAAACTGTCACCAGTGGATCACTATTCCAAGGTTCGTCCACCTTAAGGGAAAAGTTGATCATCCACTAGGAAAAAAACGGTAACAATTCGTATTGTACAGTGGTACTAGGCACCAGTAAAATTGTAGTACCAGAATGCCGAGCGTTTCGAGGAGACTACAGTCTGTGATTAGCACTACAGTGCTAAGTGGAACTACCTGTCGATGTACTGTAAGTGGTAGTTCCGTGTTTGGTTCATGTATGTGGATAGGTTCGAGAATATGCTTTCTGGGGAGCAATAAGAGGAACTGTTGCAGAGAAGTTGTGCATGATGTTCCATAATAACGGGTGAAAAAATTCTCATATAGGTAAAGGAAATGCTGAGCTTAAGATACGGTAAGCTGTCGAAGATGGTTTCTTAAGGATCATTTATTAAGACAGAAAGAGTTTTGCCATGTCTTTCTTTGTTTGCAAGCGATTAGTAAAAGACAATTATTATTGATTGGTCGAGCATTATAATGCAGGTGCAAATTAGCAGTATCATCCACAATATAAGATATTGTGAAACACTAAAGAGCTGGTCACGGGGCCGTTGAGAGATCTGGGAGCTGTTAAACAACAGATGGAGAGATGCCGTGATGGAATGACTAAGTACAAAGAGACAATAGCAGTTGTTATGGTACTTTTAAAATGTTATGAGTTAGTTTCAGTCTGTTGAGAGCGAAAATGGAAAACGTAGTCTTTTAGTTGTAAACGTACACTTGGGATAATGGTGAAGTACAAAGGATGGCGTGCTGAAAAGCAGCATCGTAGAATTTTTCTTCTGTTCCCAAAGTCGATTGAGGTACTACATGTCACATTTATTACTCACTTTACTTTCCCGCTTCGCTAACGCATGTGCAACACTACGTGACCCGAATATCAGTGGGTAAGGTGGTGGTGTGTAACGTATGTTGGTGCATGAGAATTATCGTGCTGTAATCCATCAGAAAAGTGGAAGAGCGAATTCTGGAGCGCCCTGTCCTTCAGCATGACAATGTCAGGCCACCTACAAATACTTCGACTAATGCAATAATGCAACTGCTTTGGTTCACTATAAGTGATCCGGACTTGGCCCCATCCGAGTTTCGTCTTGCTCCGAAACTTACAGAACACCTTAGAGTAAATTTTCTGTCCGAACTGGACGCACACTGAGACCTGTACGGACAGAATTCCAACTAGAGGAAACTATTATGTTGAGGTCAAGCAGTGGTGAGGATGTGGCTGCGTCAACAAAGTCAAACATTCTACAAATGAGTTCCTAGCCACGATGACTATGTTGAGAAATAAATATGTAGACATGGAGACTGAAGATACAGAATGCTAATAAAGTTTGCTTCGTTTAAAAAGCTTTAAGAGATTTCACATGGAAAAAATTGGAGGTATGACTTTTCACCTTGCCCTCGTATAAACATGGAACCAAAGGCGTAAACCTACAGAAGAGGTCCACAGCCTCTGAAACTTCTCCTTCAAGCTACCTAGTCTTTAAGAACAAATACTTTTAAATATTCAGCCATGTTCTCCATGGATGCTGAATTCTGTTGCAGACCAGTCTATGGTAGAGATCCTGCGGCTTGGTCATGCAGAGAGGTGAGCCAATGTAGCGCCACAACCATTTTTGTTGTGATGCACAGAAACCAACAGTTCAGCCGCAGCTGTTGGAGACAGCTGGCGGATGCTAAAGTGACGCCTTGACACAGTATTGGGGCTGTTTAGACAGAACGATGTGGACTAGTTCAAGCACTGAAATAATGGAACAGAGCTCCTGCATGGTGAACCAACTCGCCCACAGCTTTGTTGTTCTGAGCATTTCTGGAAGCCGAGATTTGGAACAACAAAAGAGCTATGAACGAACATTTCAGCAGAGGTGTCAACAGTCCAGCAGCGGCTATCTAAATGGGAGGTTGATGCCGAACTACTGGATGATCTGGGCCAGCGTATAACCGCTACAACTTAAGGTTCGGGCGGTGCCAAATCCTTCTCCTTGGTACTTCTCTACCAGTGGAATGCCTCCTGGCCCACCCCAGCAGCGACCAGACTCCAGACCTGGATGGTAGCAAAACGATACCAGGACGGTACAGCATTCCAGTGCGACGCACTCTCACTTGCTAGGGCGAGTGTCACCACAGGAGGCTGGAGTTCCCTGCTAGCACCGTGGCAGTCAAGAGCTGTTTACCCTGCCGCTATATAAGCTCTGGAATCAGCATTCCGCGTCGCCAACGTAACTGCACCGTAGCCATCAGCTTAACTTCACCATCTACATCTACATCTGCATCCATACTCCGCAAGCCATCTGACGGTGTGTGACGGAGGGTACCTTGAGTACCTCTATCGGTTCTCCCTTCTATTCCAGTCTCGTATTGTTCGTGGAAAGAAAGATTGTCGGTATGCCTCTGTGTGGGCTCTAATCTCTCTGATTTTATCCTCACGGTCTCTTCGCGAGGTATACGTAGGAGGGAGCAATATACTTCTTGACCCCTCGGTGAAGGTATGTTCTCGAAACTTTGACAAAAGCCCGTTCCGAGCTACTGAGCGTCTCTCTTGCAGTGTCTTCCACTGGAGTTTATCTATCATCTCCGTAACGCTTTCGCGATTACTAAATTATCCTGTAATGAAGCGCGCTGCTCTCCGTTGGATCTTCTCTATCTCTTCTATCAACCCTATGTGGTACGAATCCCACACCAGCGAGCAGTATTCAAGCAGTGGGCGAACAAGTGTTCTGTAACCTACTTCCTTAGTTTTCGGACTGTATTTCCTTAGGATTCTTCCAATGAATCTGTCTGAGAGTCTGCTTTACCGACGATTAATTTTGTATGGTCATTCCATTTTAAATCATTCCTAATGCCTATTCCCAGATAATTTATGGAATTAACTGCTTCCAGCTGCTGATCTGCTATATTGTAGCTAAATGATAAAGTATCTTTCTTTCTATGTATTCGCCGCACATTACACTTGTCCACGTTGAGATTCAATTGCCATTCCCCACACCATGCGTCAATTTGTTGCAGATCCTCCTGCATTTAAGTACAATTTCCATTATTACAACCTCTCGATATACTACAGCAGCATCCGCAAAAAGCCTCAGCGAACTTCCGATGTTATCCACAAGGTCATTTATATATATTGTGAATAGCAACGGTCCTACGACACTCCCCTGCGGAGCACCTGAAATCATTCTTATTTCGAAAGACTTCTCTCCATTGAGAATGACATACTGGGTTCTGTTATCTAGGAACTCCTTAATCCAATCAAACAATTCGTCTGATAGTCCATATACCCTTACTTTGTTCATTAAGCGACTGTGAGGAATTGAATCAAACGCCTTGCGGAAGTCGGGAAACACGGCATCTACCTAGGAATCCGTGTATATGGCCCTCTGAGTCTCGTGGACGAATAGCGCGAGCAGGGTTTCACACGATCGTCTTTTTCGAAACCGATGTTGCTTCCTACAGAGTAGATTTCTAGTTTCCAGAAAAGTCATTATACTGGAACATAATACGTGTTCCAAAATTCTACAACTGATCGACGTTAGAAATATAGGTCTATAGTTCTGCACATCTGCTCGACGTCCCTTCTTGATAACGGGGATGACCTGTGCCCTTTCCCAATCATTTGGAACGCTACACTCTTCTAGAGACCTACGGTAAACCGCTGCAGGAAGGGGGGGCAAGTTCCTTCGTTTACTCTGCATAAAATCGAACTGGTATCCCATCAGATCCAGCGGACGTTCCTCTTTTGAGCGATTTTGATTGTTTTTGCATCCCTCTGTCATCTATTTCGGTATCTACCATTTTGTCATCTGTGCGACAATGTAGAGAAGGATAAGACCAAAATTTCTTAGGATTTTCTGTCAAGTCAGTACATAGAACTTTTACTTTCGAATTCGTTGAATGCCTCTCACATAGCCCTCCTCACACTACATTTCGCTTCGCGTAATTTCTGTTTGACTGCAAGGCTTTGGCTAAGTTTATGTTTGCTGTGAAATTCCTTTTGCTTCCGTAGCAGTTTTCTAACTCGGTTGTTGTACGACGGTGGCTCTTTTCCATCTCTTACGATCTTGCTTGGCACATACTCATCTAACGCATTATGTACGACGGTTTTGAACTTTGTCCACTGATCCTCAACACAATCTGTACTTGAGACCAAACTTTTGTGTTGAGCCAACAGGTACTCTGAAATCTGCTTTTTGTCACTTTTTCTAAACAGAAAAATCGTCCTACACTTTTTAATATTCCTATTTACGGCTGAAATCATCGATGCCGTAACCGCTTTATGATCGCTGATTCCCTGTCCAGCGTTAACTGTTTCAAATAGTTCGGGTCTGCTTGTCACCAGAAGGTCTAATATGTTATCGCCACGAGTAGGTTCTCTGTTTAACTGCTCAAGGTAGTTTTCAGATATTTCACTTAGAAAAATTTCACAGGATTCTTTGTCCCTAACACCCATTACAAACGTTTGAGTCTCCCAGTGTATATCTGGTAAATTAAAATCTCCACCCAGACGTAAAACATGGTCTGGAAATCTACTCGAAATATTTTCCAAATTTTCCTTCAGGTGAAACTTCCTGGCAGATTAAAACTGTGTGCCGGACCGAGACACGTACTCGGGACCTTTGCCTTTCGCGGGCAAGTGCTCCACCAACTGAGCTACCCAAGCACGACTCACGCCCCGTCCCCACAGCCTCACTTCTGCCAGTACCTCGTCTCCTACCTTCCAAACTTTACAGAAGGTGCTCTACCACAACAGCTGCTGAGCCAGGGGGCCTATAGAGACATCCAATTACCATGTTTGAGCCTGCTTTAACCGTGACCCAGATTATTTCACATTTCGGATCTCCGTCAGTTTCCTTCGATACTGGTTCAAATGGCTCTGAGCACTATGAGACTCAACTTCTGAGGTCATCAGTCCCCTGGAACTTAGAACCACTTAAACCTAACTAACATAAGGACATCACACACATCCATGCCCGATGCAGGATTCAAACCTGCGACTGTAGCGGTCTCGCGGTTGCAGACTGTAGTGCCTAGAAACGCACGGCCACTCCGGCCGTCCCTTCGATACTATTGCGCTTTTTATCGCTATAAACACGCCTCCCCCTTCACTGTCCAGCCTGTCTCTGCGGTATACATTCCAATCTGAGTTTACAGTTTCAGTGCTGTTTATATCTGGTTTCAGGCAACTTTCCGTCCCTAGTACTATGTGGGCATTGTGACCATTTATTAATGAGGGACGCTCCTGCAGTTTGCTATTAATATTGTCATTGCCTGTAGCTCTTTTTTCTACTACTACCTTGCCGCGTCTCAGGAGGCGTCTTGTCGGGCCTAGGGAGGCAATTCTCTAACCTAAAAAACCCACGTGTGCACTCCACACGTACTCCGCTACCCTTGCAGCCGCTTTCTGCGTGTAGTGCACGTCTGAACTACTCAGGGGGACCCTACATTTCTCCACGCGATAGCGGAGGTAGAGAAATTTGAACCCCAGATCCCCGCAGAATCGTCTGAGCCTCTGGTTTAAGCCTTCCCCTCGGCTCCAAACCAGAGGACCGCGATCCGTTCTCGGAACGACACTACAAATAGTTAGTTCAGATTCCACCCCGCGAGCGAGGCTTTCCGCCTTCACCAACTCCCCCAACCGCCTGTATGAACTGAGGACGAGCTCTGAACCCATACGGCAGGAGTCATTGGTGCTGACATGAGCAACAATTTGCAGTCGGGTGCACCCAGTGCTCTCTATCGCCGCCGGCAGGGCCTCCTCCACATCTCGGATGAGACCCCCCGGCAATAAGACAGAGTGAACACTGGCCTTCTTCCCCGACCTTTCCGCTATTTCCCTAAGGGGCCCCATCACCCGCCTAACGTTGGAGCTCCAAATCACTAATAAACCCCTCCCCCTGTGTGCCTGCTCGGACCTTGCTGAAGGAGCGGCCACATGTCCACTCACAGGCCGAGCGCGCGACGCCACACGGCCAGCCTCCATATTGCCCCTCCGCCTGGTGCGTCAAGAACGCCGTTGAACCCGCCGCTCCCCTTGGGGAAAGGGTGGCCCAACCGTGCCCGATGCCCGCGAAGATGTCTCGACAGCAGGGACAGTGGGTGAAGCATGTAACAGCTGGGGTGTACCATGCGACGCACCAGACTCCCCACTGCCGCTACACTCCAAGGCAGCAGCATGAAGACGGCTGACCAAGGCCATCACAACGCTCAGCTGTTCGCGAACAGTGGCCAGCTCCTCCTGTGTCCGTACACAGCAGTCACACATCCAATCCATCCTAAGAAGTCAACAATTTACTGTATAGAGTTAAGTAATCAACTTTTAACTTGACTGTTAATTCACTGATGGCGGCTGATAGATGACTAAACTGTGGTTACTAGACACTTCTTGTTGGAAACAATGAAAATAAGCACTAACTGTCTCTGGACTACATTCAAAACAAACACGAAATCTATGGAACACTATTACTAGTACTCGAAAATTAAAGCTTCCTAAAAGCAAAAACACACTTAAAACAGTGATAAGTAAGAAAAACACAGTTAACACTGAAATTTACGTAGCTTGCTGCACAGGAGATGTGAAGCAGACGGCCGTTACGACGACACATGCCAACCTCACCACTGCCGCAATGGGGTGTGGCTGCTGTCTCCATCATGACACTATCAGTGTAGTCGAATGTTTTCTAATACAATATTATGACTTTTGGTACTATGTACCTAACCTATCAACTGCCTACTCCCATGAGCTCACCAGACCACCATGACCGCTTCTGAACTTTCCTCACGGTCATTCTCAGCTTAACCTCTGGGTTAGATTGTTAGTAATTATATGTAAGCATGTGTATTTATTACTATTATAAAACTACTAAGTTACAGTAGTAGTGCCATATGTGCTTTGTGCTGTTACAGAAGATACGTTTACGTTTACGTTTACGTTGATAGATAACACAAACAAGTTAATGCACTACTTTATTTTGCTGCAAAGGTAGAATTTTCGTTCAGGAGCAGATATGTGTGAGGAACCACGTCCATCACTGTTCTTTGACATAAGCGTACCGCATTTGGAGCATTTCGAAGTTAACACTTGCCTATCACGAAAGTATGCAATTTAAATGACGTGCATTGTAGATCTCAGAAAAATGCGCACTTTTTAGCATGGTTAGTTGTGCCGTAGCGTCGGAAAATATGACATTGGTGGGTAAACATCTACATCTACATGATTACTCTGCAATTCACAGTTAAGTGCATGGCAGAGGGTTCATCGAACCACAATCATACTATCTCTCTACCATTCCACTCCCGAACAGCGCGCGGGAAAAACGAACACCTAAACATTTCTGTTCGAGCTCGTATTTCTCTTATTTTATTTTGATGATCATTCCTACCTACGTAGGTTGAGCTCAACAAAATATTTTCGCATTCGGAAGAGAAAGTTGGTGACTGAAATTTCGTAAATAGATCTCGCCGCGACGAAAAACGTCTTTGCTTTAATGACTTCCATCCCAACTCGCGTATCATATCTGCCACACTCTCTCCCCTATTACATGACAATACAAAACGATCTGCCCTCTTTTGCACCCTTTTGATGTCCTCCGTCAATTCCACCTGGTATGGATCCCACACCGCGCAGCAATATTATAACAGAGGACGAACGAGTGTAGTGTAAGCTGTCTCTTTGGTGGACTTGTTGCATCTTCTAAGTGTCCTGCCAAAGAAACGCAAACTTTGGCTCGCCTTCCCCACAATATTATCTATGTGGTCTTTCCAACTGAAGTTGTTCGTAATTTTAACACCCAGGTACTTAGTTGAATTGACAGCCTTGAGAGTTGTACTATTTATCGAGTAATCGAATTCCAATGGATTTCTTTTGGAACTCATGTGGATCACCTCACACTTTTCGTTATTTAGCGTCACCTGCCACTGCCACACCATTCAGCAATCTTTTCTAAATCGCTTTGCAACTGATACTGGTCTTCGGTCACCCAGGTCATTTATATAGATCAGGAACAGCAGAGGTCCCAGGACGCTTCCCTGGTGAACACCTGATATCACTTCAGTTTTACTCGATGATTTACTACGAACTGCGACCTTCCTGACAGGAAATCACAAATCCAGTCGCACAACTGAGACGATACCCCATAGGCCCGCTGCTTGATTAGAAGTCGCTTGTGAGGAACGGTGTCAAAAGCTTTCCGGAAATCTAGAAATACGGAATCAACTTGCGATCCCCTGTCGATAGCGGTCATTACTTCGTGCAACATAATCATTGGTAGGTGAAAAGTCAACATCAATAAAGAAAGCAATAGTGGACCGCCAGTAGCGTTAATTATGTTTGTCTTGTGTAAATCATGATGAATTCTCTTCTTTCTCCTGTTATAAAACAACAATGGACACAGTTCAGAAGTGGTAATTGCATTGTGCACTTAATTGCAGAGTGCACTCATTTCTTAGGTATGAGTTTGTCTTAATATGTAAGGTACCAAGTACCTGTTATTTTCTGATTGACACGGTACTTTAGTTAACATGTTTTGTGCAGTTAAGGAACTATAACACAAACAAATTGAGTGTGCAGATGTTTAGTTTGGGGCGCCATTGGGCCTTGCTTCAAGTGCGACACAAGGGTTGAAGTATGCTCGCTTTCCAGTGCAACTTAACGTGTAAGTCTGAAAAGCACTGCCACAGGTACTTTTCATAAATCATACAGTTGTTTTACACCTGGAAATACTGGAACAGCTGTATTGTCAATGCCTTGATCTATATTTGATAAATAATAAACGTCATTTGGATACTTGTAATCATGGCCAACATGGTGATGCGCTGTCTTCCTTACGGGGTTCTGGTCATTCAGATGGTTTTGAATATGTCTGCAGTTTTACACAGTTCAGGTCATTCATTTAGAAACTTTTGAACATGGGGCCATTATACACAGTTCAGGTGGTTCAGATAATTTTGAACATGACGCCAGTTATCTAGTTCATGTCGTTTGAATGCTTTTAAAAATGCTCTAGTTGGCCGCTGTAGGGTGACATACTGAATTACTGTTGTCTCGTTTTAATTTCGATTAAAATACTTTGATAGGTATATATATGTATGTATGTGTGTGTATGTGTGTGTGCACATGTGCATGTGTGTTGTGTGTGTTGTCTTAGAAGTTCTCTATCTAAGAAAGGGGTGTGATTTGGAGAAGTAAAAGACATGATAAAATCATCAAGTCGCTCCTACTCCTGTATGTAGGTAACCCAGACGTGTGACATCACGGATATGATACGTCCAAACAGCGCATTGCAGTCGCCATAGGTACACTATTATGATGAATAAGGTACATATGCATGAAGAACTGGTAACGGATAACAGTGGTTGTAATTCGCAGAATGTGTATTATTGGTAACGAGGTGTAAAAAATTGATTGTTGGTATGCTATGGTGACGAGGTGGCATATATTTGCAAGGAAACGGGACTCTCGGACTTCTCATTGAGAGGGCATCATCTGCCTCAGGAAATAGAGTATGAGATGAATTAAACTTGTAATTTAATCGAAATGAGTGTCAAGAAAATAGCTATCCACCAGTTTCATTCGCAGAAATGAGCAGTTTTATTCCATTTAGCTGAACTTCGGTTTAGTTTGCATAAACATCTGCCAGAGAGACCATGCTGTTGAATAAGAATTGCTATTGGCAGCGCGTTTATGGGATACTGAGACGGAAACGTCAGAAGCATAATGAGCTGCAGATATTTGTTAGTAGTAAAATGTGGTTATTTTTGTTCACTTAAAAGATGGTCAATTGTGGTTCAGAATAAGTGCAGCCAATCTGGTCATTTGGACTTTGTGTTTTTACCAGGGCGATTGTTAAAACTGCAAACTTGCGGGTATTTCACAGAAATGTAGGTGAATGCAGTTTTTATATGTAATACTAACACAATATGTGGGTCAGTTCTTAAGATCTATGATTGATTTCAGCTCTGAAAGAGTAAAATTGTGACCTTCCCGTAACACGTAATGAGACTTATGTGTTGGCTTCAAACCTCAATATTGCTGAGACAGGCAGGCACGATCTACATGTGTTTTTGGTATAAGCCTATAATGGTGCACTAAAACTAAATGTACCTCCGAGGAGCTTGCTTTGCAAACCATCCACTGTGTCATCAACTTCCATATGGAGTTATTTGCTTGTCATATAGAGGGACACACCATACGATGAAAACGCAAGAGGCAAGACTGCTGATCAGGTGTTTTACACTTGTGATTCACCATTATCTTACAGATGCATTTATATCTTCTTGCGTTTATTTTATAATAACTGCATGTGTTTTGCAATTATGTTTACTCCTCAGTGGTATTTCAAACTCTTATACGTACTTCAAAATTTTATACTTCTCTTTCTTACGGGATTTTGCTTCAGAGAGAGCCTCTGGTTGCATCTGCGTTTCCAGTAGGCACCTCCGTTTCCTTAGAGAATGATGAAAGGAGAATGGTATTACTTAAGTTTGTAAGAATATATACAGGTACATGCCCTTTACTGCTCTGTTATGTCATTGTGACAGAAATGCAATGTAATTTTCATTTTTTGGCCTTTTTCTAATGTAAAACTGTTTGTAATATTGTCTGTTTATTCCAGTGAGTAATATACCTGTAGGTAATTCATAACCCAATATTCCAGTTCTTATGTATTTCTTTATTTAACGATCAAACGTTAGTGCACTTTGTGAAATTTCAAACAGTTTACAGAATAGATCTTCTATCTACTTTAGATGGCCACAGTACACGTGTGGAGTCCGTAGGCAGTCACCAGACATTCGTTGAAGTTCCAGCCGTGTAGTCTACCAGCTTCGCCTGTTGTAATGTCTATGAGAGGTGTGAGCTAGTGTTTTTCCACGTTATTTTATATGTTACTTCAATTAATACCACTATAAGCGACGAAGAAAGTAGCTAAATAAAAAAATGAATATATTTTTCAATAACTGACTGTAAGAGAACTTACCTGTACTTGTGGCGAGTAATCACAAGTGTTTGTTATTCACAATCCCTAACGTCCGGGGTGTCCTTATGTCGTTCCTTACTCGGATTAATTCATAGTCCAGTAGCTCTGTTACTCTGCACTTCAATGACAAATTAAGAGTGTGGAAATGGGAGTGACAGACTGAATATTAAAATCTGTCTTCAGCATCTTGTTATGATGGCTTCGATGATACATTGCATCGGACTACCACTTCAGCTTGCACTTTTAATCTGTACCAAAGATTTGAAACATTTACATACTGTTCTGTGTGTGAAAAAAGAGTGCAAAATGTTGGTAACATCCTTTTGTTCAATACTATATTTGAAACACGAACGTCATCACTGTGGCCGATAACGCTCTCTATATTGGATATCATTCTCTCTAATTCTTCACAACAAAGTAATAAAGGAGTAAGCGTAGAAGTAAAGCTTACTAGCATAGTAGAAGAATCTATTCTTACGATATCATCACTGATTGATGTGAATCAATGCCCAGTCAATTTAAATGATGGATACACCGACCTTTAAAGTAGTACGTATGATTTAGTAACAGCATCCTTGCAGCTTGTATAGGTAGTAGATACAAAAGAGGTTTTACATGCTACCACAACTAAAGGTCTGCTCAGGTGAGGTCCAGGGAACGTGGAGGTCAAGGAATTTGTCCACCTCTTCTCATTAAACTGTCACGGAAACTTTTTTATACCTAGATCAAAACTACAATGTATAACTTATTGTTTGTTTTTACTTTTAGATGACATGTTTCGATCTTCTAAGAGATCGTCTTCAGATCTTACATTCCTTTATATGCACAGGGACCGTTGGTTTGGAGCCAATACTTCTTACAATTATCAAGGAATGTAAGCTCTGAGGACCATCCCTTAGAAGATCAACTTAAATAAGTCAAGACTGTGTGTATTGAAATAAGTTACAAGATTGTAAAGACCGTTGTTTTTCCTGGAAGAATGATCAAAAAGATTTTAAAATATCAAAATGATTGACAGTTAAGCATGGAAGGGGAGGGGACAAGTTGTTGTCAGTAGGCCGCTGCGTTGAAGTATAATATGCACCGTTTACAGCAGCTGTGATGTTAAGTACGCTCATACGTTTCTGTTAACTTTCATTGGTGAGTTCAGTTTGCACTATCCTAAAAGCCTTGCTACTTTCATACACCATTTCATAGCAAGCTTTTTAAATGCTGAAAAGAAACACACAGCTCAGCGCTACAAAGCGTAGAAGTACAATTCATAACAATTATGTTACACACCGTAATTTTACGCACCTGATAACCGCCACATACGGTACCAGAGTGATATGACAACTGTGCACAGGACATAAGGTGTGACCGAACTCCTGCTATGATTGTTTGATGCTATGGCAGTTGTCCTGTATAAAAATAGCTGATGGTCACTTTGTTCTTCTGATTGAGAGATAGAAACGGACGGACTTTAACACAGAATTGAAGCGTGTTTCTACACTACATGAGACACATGTTTCGATGCTCTGATTTACGCACATCTTCTACGAGATTAGGTATTCTCTAAGAAACCACTGCTCTGTTGAGGATATATGGAAGTACACGAGGACCGAAGAGTCTCCAAAAATGGTGGCCTAAAAATTGACATCAGTCTTTGTTGATAACTTTTTCCAACACTTGCATGATGAATCAGGCACAGGTTCCCTAATTAGTGTACTATTAAGAGTTATAGAAATTTCTGTTACTGCTGGTTCATGATACACGAGTCTGTGTTGCAGGGTGCCTACCAAACGGCTTCCAGGGGCAACAACAGAAAGATTTTCAATATTTGATATAATTGTTGAGTGACTTTAAGTATGTAAAATCGTGAAATTATCTACTCATTAAGGTGTACACTCAAATATTAGTGTTAGAAACTGTGCATACATGTCACGAGGGAGGGTCAAGTCATGGTGCGCAGATTTTATTCACCCAGTTTTTCTGAATGAGAGCCCTTAGTGACTCATAACAAACCTTATGATTTCAAACCGATTCCTAAGTTTTGCTCGCTTATATGCCTAATGTGAAATATATAACGCATTGACGGGTCTGTAAAGTAATTGACGTTTGAAGTTTCACTGATGTATTTGGGGTGGGACGTATTGTAATTCAGTTCTAACCAGAAAATAAATTGTTTCCAGACCCACGTCCAAATAAAATATTTTAGATTTCAGTGTGGGAGAAGTATTAGGCCAAAGTTTGAGCACGGTTCTCAGTTACATCCAGTATATAAACAAAAATACTAGAATGTACAAAAAGATTAGAGAGAAGAATGTGGAACGAATTGTGGTGAAATACGTGTGTGAATGAATAGTTGCATAAATGATGTAAATTATTTTCTGTCATGATAGTCGCAGCTTCATGGTCAGGAGATTACACTGCTGACACCTGACTCTTATTTCAGCTCAGCTCAGCTCAGCTAGCTCAGCTCAGCTCAGATATGTTTTATTTAAACAGATACGTTTTGCAGCGGTAGCAGGTCCCATTTTTTCATCCGGCGTCATCTCTGTCATTCCACTGCATCTGCACTTTCATTAAAGATTTTCTGTTTTAGGTGACATGACTGGAGATAAAACAGCAATTTATTGTAAATTATCACTTAATACAACAGTCAAGATCGCACATATATATTAAAAATTATAACCGGTTTCCGCCACTGTGCTAGCCATATTGAGATCACGGAACCATATGGCTGAAGTTTACCGCCGCTTCAGCAATATGGTGCCGTGAAGACGGCCAGCATAAAGGGCGAAACCGGTTATCATTTTTAAATAAATTATTATGAGCGATTTTTGACTGTTTCATTAAGTTATAAGTATATTAGAGCTAAAAAAACGATTGCGTAAATGTCTTTCTCTTATATTTTAGCTTATATCGCAAATATCACATACCTTGACTGGAGAGAGGCTCTGGTAAGGTTACCTCATCTATCATTCCGACGACTGAAACAAAGTTATAATGTATTGGAACCCTAATTAGACTGGGTCCTCTTCTGTTCAAGATGACCTTACGAATGCTATTCGAAATGTTGTGAACAAGTAGGAAAATAGTCTGAAAAGGCCAGAGGAAAACGTCATTCTGTAAATACAGTTTCATTTTTATTTCCAACTATACTTTTCACAGACGAAAACAGGATATTTACTTCTATTTCCATCGAGTGCTCATCACACATTCATATTACAGTAACGATTCGGGAATTTATTGTAGCAATAAATAAAATAAATGATTCATTTGACGAAAACACTGATTGAAATTATAGAAAACACCATATAAAGAGTTTATCTCTATTTTACACTAATATATACAAGTAACATTCTTTGGTTTTTTTGTAGGAGAAATCTGAGTGTAGGCAAGATGAATCGGCATTGACGAATAATCTCTTCGTGTTTCGTGAAAGACAGGAGGTATTACACACGAGGACCCAAAACTTGAATGCCTCAGTAGAAAGAGTTACGATAGCAAAATACGGGAAATCACGTTCATAGTATTGCTTATGATACATATAACTCGTTAATTTTACATGTACTTAAACGTCATTCTCATACGCTTTTAAGAATCACCCAGAATCCCACCCACGCCCCAGTATCCTGTTGGTCAGTTTACGTAATTAATCATCTAAGCAATACGTCCCGAAGGTTTTCTTCCATTCGAAAAGGACGCTCGTCGCTTTAAAATAATGCGTATTTCTAGTAGAAGAGAGACAGAGTTAGCTTACGACAGTTATGTCACAGGATGTGGGTCTGGAAGAGTACTCACAACACAACGGGAACACCTCAACTCATCGTTCATTTCACATCACTAAATACACGATTCCGTAGCTTTCATTGCAAAACAGTTACGGCTCTACCTTCTTCCGCTAATACAATATATGTGACGAATCGTACACATAATTCATCTTAAATATGCATGTAAATGGGTGAAACAGACGGGGCGAAAATTAAATTAAAGCTTTCGTGTTTAGCATCCACATTAATAATTCGCAATTACTCGTGTCTGTATTTTTCTTTAATTTTCTCCCTTCAGGAGAACAATTTACAATTCTCACTTATCCGTTTATCATGGTATGTCATCACTCTTGTTCCCAATCAAATTTGCATTTCTCACACCTAACACGAATAACTTTCGACGATAACTAAAAGCAGTAATAAATTATGTGTGACAAAAACGAAAAGAAACAGGTTTTTCATACGTTATTAAAATGCAGCACATGAAAACCGCTTTTTTGAAACTGAATATGTATTTACCTGGCTCGTACAACCAGACTGCAATAGTTCAGAACATTTAGAAGGTTCATTCCAAATAACAGTAATGTATCAGTCTTAGTTCGTCATTCCTTCACGAATCCTAGAGTATAGCTTTTTGCCGGAAAGAAAATATTTTAATGTGATTGATAACGTTACGATTATATAATTTCTTGGTACTTCGCAACGTTTTGATGTAAGGGAAGCTACACACGGAATGAAAATTAGCTACAGAAGAATTTGTTGTTGGCGTGACGTAAATAAGCTGCAGCCAAAGATGTGCGCTTCAGTGAGGTCCAGAAGTGTCAAGCACGTTTACGATTTCGTTGACACTGACGTCACAAAAGGACGAGCTACCCCGTCCACAGCGGTAGGTTAAGTACGCAGTACAGTTCGGAGACTTTTACAAAAAAATGTACTAAATAATTTTCGTTGATTGTCCTGCAATTTGCTTTCAGATTTATCTACTTCAGTGAGTAAACATGTAGGATTTATGGTTCAGGGATCACTTGTAGCTACAGCCTTCTACACACTTGCGGTGTTACGTCAGCCTAGAGAAAAATTATTGATATTTGAGTACAGGCAATATTTTCTTTTCTTTTCGCTTTACAGCTGTATCGAAAATGTTCTTTGGTAGTATCAGACACAATCTTTTCCTTCAGCTAAGGCATCGTCCATTATGAGACAAAATGTCCTTTGCATGAAATTTAGAGCTCTTCTTACAGAAACTAGATATTGGTGTACCATTTCCTTTTGGCTTATTGCTTAAGCTGTTCAAGAACTAATGACCCACTGTTTCTTCGAGCGATTACTTGCTGCCCCCCTCCTAACTAGAGACCTGCATCCCATGTTCCCTTCAACGTGCGTAGCTTCTCGCGACCTGATGGGAGCCTGCATTTCACGTAGTCTTCCGTAAACAGAAAAATGACGATTTATCTCGCGACTGTTCATGTACCAGAGCTCAGAAACTAACACTAACAGTAAGTGTAGGTACGACTTAGGAGAGTCGAGATGAACGATCAACCATAATTTTTGTAGTACTGGACGTTAAAACTGTAGACACACCACAAATCAGATGAAACCATTTATGTGACAGCACAGTTCCTTCTAAAAATTTATCACGACACTACCCAAGACTTTACAAGCACACCTGGTGGCTTTGAACGTTTCTCTGACCGCGTGGCACGTACTAGTCTTTGTAGTCAGTGTATGGGTTGGGCAGCAGGTCTGTTCCGAATCGCGGATTGTCCTATAGTGCAGTCAGTCTATTGAGGCAGTTTGGGCGTCCTCTTCGGGACCGGCCGGCCGTGGCGCCGGCGCATGCGCTTCTCGGGCTCAGAAGCGGTGCTCCTCGTATCACAGGAAAGACTCGTCGGCCAGCGCCGTGGTGGCGTCGCGCTCCTCGTCGTCGTCGTCATCATCGTCGTCGTCGTCGACGACGAGGCCCCCTGCCGACTGGGGCGGGCCTTCTCCGGCCGCCGACAGCCGCTCGTCGTCCTCGCGGTAGTCTAACGACGGCGCCGCCCCCGACGCTGCCGACTGCGGGCGGCCCCCGATGCCGCCCCCGCCGAGACCGCCGCCCCCGCCGCCGCTGCAGCCGGCACCCGTGGCAGCCGCCGCCGTGTTGATGACGTAGTACTGGTGGTGGTCCGGGTCGCCGTACTGCGAGTGGTAGAACTCCTCGCGCATCATGTGGTTGAGTGAGCTGCAGCGGAAGTACAGGATCTGCTGGAAGGGCTTGCGGAAGTCGCGGTTCAGCGTCGCATAGATGATGGGGTTGAAAAGCGAGTTGGCGTATCCCAGCCAGAGGAACAGCGACGACAGCGAGGGCGGGATGTCGGTGAACGGCCGCACCAGCGCCAGCACGAAGAAGGGCAGCCAGCAGAAGGTGAAGGCGCTCATGATGATGCCCAGCGTCGTCGACGCCTGAAACACAGGCAACAGTACTGCAGGACACCGCTCTAAACACAGGCCTGCATTGAGACCTTCGCTTTCACAAACATCTGGACAAACAAAGAACAAATACACTTAAAAACCGAAACGACGCACTCGTAAGAAAGTATATGAACAGCCGGAAACCTGTAGATGTGATGAGCGTGCACCGGCAAACCAATAATTACAGTTTCAGAAAAATTCGATGGTTTATTCAATAGGAAGAGCTTCACGAACTGAGCAAGTCAACAACGCGTACTACTGTTGGTAGGAGGGAACACAAGGAAGCATATTTTGTAAGTAGGCTGTCTAGGTTTTTATGTTGGTAACGCCATGTAGCGCTCTATATGAAAATCACTGACCGTGCTGTGTGCAGTATGTGGCTGGTTTGCATTGTTGTAATTTGCTATTGCAGTGTTGGGCTGTTGGCTGTTAACAGCGCGTAGCGTTGCGCAGTTGGAGGTGAGCTGCCAGCAGTGGTGGATGTGGGGAAGTGAAATGGCGGATTTTTGAGAGCGGATGATCTGGACGTGTATCTATCGGAATCAGTACATTTGTAAGAATGGATGTCGTGAACTGCTATATATATAATGACTTTTGAACACTATTAAGGTAAATAAATTGTTTGTTCTCTATCAAAATCTATCATTTGCTAACTGTGCCTATCAGTAGTTTGTGCCTTCAGTAGTTTGAATCTTTTATTTAGCTGGCAGTAGTGGCGCTCGCTGTATTGCAGCAGTTCGAGTAACGAAGATTTTTGTGAGGTAAGTGATTTGTGAAAGGTATAGGTTAATGTTAGTCAGGGCCATTCTTTTCTAGGGATTATTGAAAGTCAGATTGCGTTGCGCTAAAGAACATTGTGTGTCAGTTTAGTGTTGATCAGCATAGGTAAAGAGCGAAATGTCTGAGTACGTTCAGTTTTGCTCAGCTGTTTGAAAATCAAATAATGTAAGAGGTTTATCAGCACAGTAATTCATTAATTTTTCTAAGGGGACGTTACAAATTGAGCAAGTCAACAACCCGTACTCATATGGCGCGCGCCGCTGACCTGTGATCTTGTTCAGAGCGCGCACTGTAATCGATTATAGTTCGCTGTCCTGGAGCGGGTGGCGCTCCAGTGGCCATTTGCTGTGACGTTGATGGCGTATGTTTGCGGTGGCCGGCGGAAAGCGAGAGGGTAGTTGGTTTTCCGGGGACTGGACGGAACGTGAAGTTCGCTCTGCCTGACCTGCTAGTGACTAGCGCTAGGGTTGTTGTGCCTCGCAACATGAGCAGAGTGGTCTGGGGCGGAAGCGACTCGCCACTGTGGTGGCCATGCGCTGGTGATTAATTGGAGTCGGCGTTCTTGTTCTTTCTGGCTGTCTGATGCGGAGGTCCGGTGGGGTCCTGTGATACTCTGGCCCGGAGACAACTAGTTGCTGAATTTTGGAGTCGTCTGCCACGTTAGAGTGTGGGCTCGGTTGGCTCTTCAGATTTTCCCATGGAAGCTCCAGCAGCGCTTTCTGAACTTTTCTGACGTGGGTCGGTGTTGTTGGAACCTTTTGCTGTGTGTGTGGCTCGTTACATTTGTTGGTACTAATTTATTTGCTCAACTGGAGTCCTGCCCGGAGTTGCGTTCATGTATGGTATTTGGCTGTCGATGTGGTAGGTAAAGTCTGATTAAGAAGGGCGGTTTTATACATAGTGAATTACCGCTGCTTGGTATGTGTGGTCTTCTGGGACCTGGGACAACACAATCTAGTCAATTTGGTTGTGTAAAAGCATTTAGTGGTACGTTCTGTATTTTTTATTGTGTTATTGTTAACTTGGTGGAATAGTCGCGTATGGTGTCGTTAAGGCACTTATGAGACTGTGGTTTGACTTTTCATGTGCGCTTGGCTTTTATTGTTTCGTTTTAGGAAGCGAGAATTGTTTGAGATTTGTGTGTTGGCTTCAGGTACTTAAGAGTACCCGAGTTAATGGCGCTATGGTTACCATGTGCTATCGGGATGTTATACTGTATTTTGAATTTTGTGTTGATATTATCTGTCGTGTGTTACAGAACATAAGCAAGGTGCGTAAGTGATGGACAGTTGTGGGAGGCATGTCGGGGAGCTCTCAGCGGTTTATTTCGGGGACCGTTTCTAGTGGGAAGGCTCCGAAGTGTTGAGAGCTCGCTCTTCTGTGATCGTGTTGGGAGTTGCCCGCGCCCTTTGGTTGTATCAAATTATTTTGTTATTATATTTATTGGTTGTGTGTTGCGCTTCTTTCATTTTATGGTGCCAAGCGCCATTATCTTAGTTTTTTACATAAATTATTTTAAACTGTAATGCCAAGTTAACTTATTATTGGAATTTGTCTTCCGGAGAAACTCTAAAAGCACTATTGTAAAAGGTTCCTGATTTTATGGTGGCAAGCTGCCGTTATTGTTTTTTGAAGCTCACTCTTTAACCATTTGTTAAGTTTTGTAAGTTATATGAATGTGTTATTTAAAGGATTTTAGTATTGGTAATTTAATAAATTGTGTACAGAGTCTGCTGTTTTGATATTAATGGGTGGAACTCCTTGGATAGTTGTCCTATACGAATGCATATCTCAGCGTACTGCTGTTGGTACTAGGGAAGACAAGGAAGCATATTTGAGTGACAACAATTTTTTTTCATCTGCGAACAGATTAGAGCTGGAAAAACTAATATAGATCTAAGCAGCTATCGACTGTAGTTAGCAGAGTAGAAATGCTGTGACGATGAAATTTTCTCGTATCATTGAATTATCTCTTTAATATAGGTACACTCTCACTACGTCACAGTATCAGTGGTTTGGACGGTATTACACAGTCAATGGGAAAATTTTAATTATTCTGAAAAGAGTATTAACAAGAAATGGAACATAAGTATCTAAATCCAACTGCCACAATGACTTTAAAATAACATGAATGTGGAACTGACTAGGATGGTGGAAAAAGAAATGGACATCGATAGTCTCGTGACAGACTACGAAATTATTATAGACACAGCATACAACAAGGCCAGGCAACGGCTTTGCAGCAGGGGATACACCGGTTCCCGTGAGATCACTGAAGTTAAGCACTGTCGGGCGTGGTCGGCACTTGGATGGGTAACCATCCAGGCCGCCATGCGCTGTTGCCATTTCTCGGGGTGCACTTAGCCTCGTGATGCCAATTGAGGAGCTAATAGACCGAATAGTAGCGGCTTCGGTCAAGAATACCATCATAACGACCGGGAGAGCGGTGCGCTGACCCCACGCCCCTCCTATCCGCATCCTCCACATGGGGACGCCACGGCGGTCGGATGGCCCCGGTAGGCCACTCGTGGCCTGAAGACGGAGTGCTTTTTATGCAACAAGGCCGAACCAGTACGAACTGAGACTGAAAGGCATTCAATCTTTTGCTGAACAACCGATGCACTGATAAGGCGAGAGCATCAGATAACGAAGAACGACCAAACTCTACGTTGAGAGTCGTGTCTTAAGCAGAGGAAAGAATATACACAGACAGTTTGTAAAGAAAAGCCACAAGCAAGGAAGAAATATTGTAGATGCTTGTCTGGTAACAATCTAGGGAATGCAATGTATCGCTTACCATCAGAGAAATTAAGGAAGGCTTACTTCCTGAAGTCTCTACAAAACCTAGACGGTACGATGACATTAAACTTAGAGCATACATTGAACTAGATGTTAGTGTATATTAGTGAGCCGTGGTAAAAATTGCTGTTTTGAACAGCGCGCTGCAGCGCATAGTGTGAAGCAGTCACCCTCCGTTTCTGGCGGAGGCGCCACTGTGGCAATCGCAGCTTTGGTGTCTCCCTCTGGTGGGAAAGGGGAAAGGTTGCCTGTTCACGTGCATTTAAGGAGCGCTATGAGCTCGCTAGAGGGTCATTCAGTCAGCCTGGGTGAGTCTGGAGTCAGTGTGGGGTTAGTCTCTCGTACCCAACTTGGTAGTCTGTCTCTCGTTCGAATTTGTGGCGCAGTGAGAGAACTCAGCGAGTGGTCGCCCGGTCGACGGCTTAGTTCCTGCATCTGAGTCTGCGCGCTAGGCCGTCAGTCTGCTCGAGTTGTTCAGGCAACAGTCATTGTTGGTTGGATCGATCGGTTGGTCGGTCGCGCACTGAGACACAAGATAACTTGTCTGCCTTGAGCGTCGGCGCATGTGAGGTCGCCACGTGAGTCCAGTGGGCCGCGCCGTATAGGGGGGTAGTGGCTTCGCGGCCGACACGAGAGTAACAGGAGTCCACCCACGACATCGGTCTGGCCGGTGCGAGCTGCGACGCCGTGAGACGGGAGATCGGTGCGCCTTCCTGCGTCGGTTGAAGCGGCTGGCAGCGGACCGTTCGGGAGAGCGTTTTGGAGGTGCTGCACCAGGTCTTCGCTAGAAATCGCAGTTTATTAGAAGTTAAGTGACTGGTGATACGTTGTTTCATTTACTTGTTAAATTCTACTTGCTTTCTTGGTGAGGTCACTAGCCGCTTGGTTTTGGGGTCGTCCCACCATTCTTCTCCGTTTGGTCACCCGCGGGATGTGATTATTTACGTACTGGGTGGTCCGTTTTTCCCTTGTGGAGTAGGGGCAGGTTAGAGTAACCTGAGGTTCGGGTTGTTCGGCAATCTCCCTATCAATCTGCCGTACGTTAATAGCTTTCTCTGCCATGTTTGTCGGATTCGGTGTGTTAAAGGATTTATTGCTTGAAGTGTCACGGCCTAATTCAAAATGGCTCTAGGCACAATGGGACTTAACGTCTATGGTCATCAGTCCCCTAGAACTTAGAACTACTTAAACCTAACTAACCTAAGGACATCACACAACACCCAGTCATCACGAGGCCGAGAAAATCCCTGACCCTGCCGGGAATCGAACCCGGGAACCCGGGCGCGGGATGCGAGAACGCTACCGCACGACCACGAGCTACGGACAACGGCCTAATTCCTGAAAGAGGCTTTTATCTTGCCTATCATCTTGAGAGGCGGTATATGCGTACTGTAGAGCATGTTTGGCCAACCTTGTATAATTTTATGTAAGATTGCATTTCATGGGTTTTTAATTAAATGGTCATTTTAGTATATAAAGTTGCCACCCTTCCACCGTAAGACTTTTCTTAGAAGTTAAAATCAAGTTGCATCTTCAGTGGCAATTTAATCTTTAATTTTAGTGTTTTGTACCATTTCCATCCCTCCTACGGGGTGCATAGTTTGTGTGGTTGTATGAATTGTTAAAAGTTTTACTTTAAGGTAATCTGTTATGTTGCAGATTTGCACCTGTGTTGTCTTTGAGAGGTTGTTGTGACCGGTCGTGACTACGGCCGTGTCAAAAGGGAGCGGCAAGGTTCTCAGCCGGAAAGCTCATTCATTCAAAAATTTCTTTCTTTCTGCCTCTGAATATATTGTAACTTGATATTTAGAGGATGCTTTCTGCTTATAATTTGAAATCTGTTTCTAAAAAAAAGGCTTTTAGGAATAAAATTCCCATTTCTTAAAAGTAATTTTATTTTGATTTCATCAGTTACTCCCTGGCAAATGCTTCCACGCTCACATAGTGTGTTTAAATGTGTTAATGATCTTCATGAATCGCTAGTAAATAAAGTAAATTCTTAAGAAAAGGTTTTGAAAGTAAATTCACGTTGTAATTAGCACATAAAGATGAAGACGATAACAAATTCCATAAGAAACTTAATCATTTTACTGCAGCATCTGGAAGACCAGAAGACGATAATGGTTTCACACAACTGGCAATTCGTGAAATACCAGAACATATGGATCCCAAGAAGGCGTTCATAGCATAATTCGAATGTTCAGCATCCTTCCGCAGCTTGTTACAACAGCCTAGAATCGTTTCCTTTAAACCGGATGCACATCAAAACTATGAAACTGACCTAAAATAGTGCAGACAGTCAAGCCGAGAACAGAACGCAGCACACAAATCACCAAGTTGCGCCCAATTACACAGGGCGAAGATCCTGGAAAAGCCTTAACACAAAGAATAACATATTTCATCTACTCCAGAGATTCTCTACGTAATAATCTATACTGTTTCATGCCAGAAAGAGACACAACTGATGCGCTAAAAGTAGTCAAAATTATGGTTGGTAGCGGCCTCAAAGACATAATGTGTGTCATCATGGCGAGTCTTGATATACAAGGAGCCTTGGACGCCATTCGGTAGCCTAGTATTTCGGAAACGTTACACGAATTTCAATATCCTACGAGGCTATGTTACTTGACATGCAGCTACTTTCACCACAGAACGGCATCGTTACCTGCCAATAACCTGTGAAAAGAGAGGACAGCTAATAAACCATGTCTACAAGTGATTTGGTGCAATGAAGGTCTGTGCAACGTGTTGTATAATTAGTTAGCTTGCCTTAATCCAGGCATTCTCTCATAGCCGCTTGTGCGGACGATCTAATTCTTTTAACTAAAGAAAGCGGACCTGAAACTAAGAGCATCTACACTCCTGGAAATTGAAATAAGAACACCGTGAATTCATTGTCCCAGGAAGGGGAAACTTTATTGACACATTCCTGGGGTCAGATACATCACATGATCACACTGACAGAACCACAGGCACATAGACACAGGCAACAGAGCATGCACAATGTCGGCACTAGTACAGTGTATATCCACCTTTCGCAGCAATGCAGGCTGCTATTCTCCCATGGAGACGATCGTAGAGATGCTGGATGTAGTCCTGTGGAACGGCTTGCCATGCCATTTCCACCTAGCGCCTCAGTTGGACCAGCGTTCGTGCTGGACGTGCAGACCGCGTGAGACGACGCTTCATCCAGTCCCAAACATGCTCAATGGGGGACAGATCCGGAGATCTTGCCGGCCATGGTAGTTGACTTACACCTTGTAGAGCACGTTGGGTGGCACGGGATACATGCGGACGTGCATTGTCCTGTTGGAACAGCA
This sequence comes from Schistocerca piceifrons, assembly GCF_021461385.2. Lineage (NCBI taxonomy): Eukaryota > Metazoa > Arthropoda > Insecta > Orthoptera > Acrididae > Schistocerca > Schistocerca piceifrons. The sequence continues at coordinate 785,258,809 of NC_060140.1, read as the reverse complement.
AGTTCCCTTGCCGGTCTAGGAATGGTAGAACGATGGGTTCTATGACGGTTTGGATGTACCGTGCACTATTCAGTGTCCCCTCGACGATCACCAGTGGTGTACAGCCAGTGTAGGAGATCGCTCCCCACACCATGATGCCGGGTGTTGGCACTGTGTGCCTCGGTCGTATTAAGTCCTGATTGTGGCGCTCACCTGCACGGCGCCAAACACGCATACGACCATCATTGGCACCAAGGCAGAAGCGACTCTCATCGCTGAAGACGACACGTCTCCATTCGTCCCTCCATTCAAGACTGTCGCGACACCACTGGAGGCGGGCTGCACGATGTTGGGGCGTGAGCGGAAGACGGCCTAACGGCGTGCGGGACCGTAGCCCAGTTTCATGGAGACGGTTGCGAATGGTCCTCGCCGATACCCCAGGAGCAACAGTGTCCCTAATTTGCTGGGAAGTGGCGGTGCGGTCCCCTACGGCACTGCGTAGGATCCTACAGTCTTGGCGTGCATCCGTGCGTCGCTGCGGCCCGGTCCCAGGTCGACGGGCACGTGCACCTTCCGCCGACCACTGGCGACAACATCGATGTACTGTGGAGACCTCACGCCCCACGTGTTGAGCAATTCGGCGGTACGTCCACCCGGCCTCCCGCATGCCCACTACACGCCCTCGCTCAAAGTCCGTCAACTGCACATACGGTTCACGTCCACGCTGTCGCGGTATGCTACCAGTGTTAAAGACTGCGATGGAGCTCCGTATGCCACGGCAAACTGGCTGACACTGACGGCGGCGGTGCACAAATGCTGCGCAGCTAGCGCCATTCGACGGCCAACACCGCGGTTCCTGGTGTGTCCGCTGTGCCGTGCGTGTGATCATTGCTTGTACAGCCCTCTCGCAGTGTCCGGAGCAAGTATGGTGGGTCTGACACACCGGTGTCAATGTGTTCTTTTTTCCATTTCCAGGAGTGTATAACACAGGCATTGCAACAAATCGCAACTTGGGTCGAAGACTGCAAACTCCGATTCAACGGACAGAAATCAAAATTGCGTAGAAAAGATGATTATGGCAAACATGACCGGTATGGATAGAAGCACTAGAGCTACAATATGACCGCATCAGATTTGATAGAACACAACAGTTAAGCAGTTTAAAGATAGTGATAGCATACAGGACGACGTGCTATGAGGAGCTGTGTGTCTTAGCAGGCCTCACGCCCATAACAAGATGCGAGAAACAGCCGAATGGTATGACATAGACAACTATAGAATGGCCACATACATTACAGACATCTCCCTGGGGTATAGACGCTGGCCACATGCAGCGGATTTATCCTGAATAAATGAGTTCAGGGATGGCAATGTTTATCATCACAAGCTTAGTCATCAACGACGGCTCAACGTCCATACTGAATGCTCAGACAGCCAAGCTTAGCAATTTGCCATTCTAAATGCACTGAGTCACGATTTGCAGTACTCATCACCGACAACAGCATAATATCAGATTCATTGCTAAATTCGAAGAATCAAGGCTTCGTAATTTGATAAATACGATAAAAACTCAGGAATATGCAGAATTACACCTGGCAGATATATTTCGGATAAGTTAAAGTCCTTCCAGGAGTACGGGGCAATGAAGTAGCTCATAATCTAGCTGAGAGAGCAGACCTATAACGAAGAAACACAGTTGCAGCCCACTGTCTGTAAGTGCAACAAAGAAAAAACTAAGACAAAAGTTCGAAGACAAATGGGCGATTGAGTGGCAACGACCTATAAACTGGGGGAACAAAAATCTGCAGTTATCTACAATCCCCAAATGTTTAACAGTTAAGCTGCTATTATCACCGAATTTTACAGCCATATTAACAGGCCATGGTGAACTGAAATCCTATTATGAACGCTTCAAAGTAACTGAAGACGCACTGTGCACATGTAAGGAAGAAGACAAAATTTTGGCCACCGGTTTTGGACTGCAGTAATTGGACGGCAAAGAAGGAGACTCTCAGGAAGCAAACAAGCAAACAGTTGAAAAAGGAGGCCGATCTCCTATTAATAAATCAGACATAGTTTATAAATTAAAAACAGATTTTTTCAACTTCGGCAATTCGATAAGATTCTCAACTGTATAACAATACCTGACGTCAATTATAGCTTCATAGCTATTCTGGAAAACATGAATGTATGCCAGAAGCCTAACAGATTTTTAATAACTCAAAGTCATTGGCTTCCCTACAGTACTAAAGTGGTGATGCCTTGATACCTCAGAACTGGTCCTACCAACCGATCTCTTCTTTTAGTCAAGTTGTGCCACAAATTTCTTTTCTCCCCAGTTCTATTCACTACATCCTCATCAGTTATGTGATCTACCCATCTAATCTTCAGCATTTTTCTGTAGTACCACATTTCGAAAGCTTCAATTCTCTTTTTGTCTAAACTATTTATCGTCCAAGTTTCACTTCCATACATGGCTGCATTCCATACAAATACTTTCACAAAAGACTACCTGACACTTAAATCTCTACTCTATGTTAACAGTTTTCTCTTCTTCAGAAACGCTTTCCTTGTCACAGCCATACATTTTATATTCTCTCTACTTCAACCATCATCAATTATTTTGCTTCCTAAATAACAAAACTCATCTACTACTTTAACTCTCCATTTCCTTATGTAATCCCCTCAGAAACACCTGATTTAATTTGACTACATTCCATTATCCTCGTTTTGCTTTTGCTGGTGTTCATCTTATATCCTCCTTTTAAGACACTGTCCATACCGTTCAACTGCTCTTCCAGGTCCTTTGCTGTCTCAGCCAGAATTACAATGTCATCGGCAAACGCCAAAGTTTTTAATTCTTCTCCATCGATTTTAATTCCTACTGCAAATTTTTCTTTTGTTTCCTTTACTGCTTGCTCAATGTACAAATTGAATAACACTGGGATAGGCTACACTCTGTCTCACTTCCTGCCCAACCACTACTTCCCTTTCATGATCCTGGACTCTTATAACTGCCGTCTGATATCTGTACAAATTGTAAATTGCCTTTCGCTCCCTGTATTTGATCCCTGCCACCTTCAGAATTTGAAAGAGTGTGTTATTGATGACATAAAATTCGTAAAATTGCGTGGACTCCCCAAATGACCGGTCTGAAAGTTGAAACGTAGACTTCGCTCCACAGCCCTGCCTCCCATTACTGCCTTTTCTGTCCACGGCTCCTGAAGAAGAATGGTCTCCATTTGCTGCTCAGACATTCAGACACCTCATTTAAGTGTCCTCAGGAGAGTTCAAGCAGTCATAAAAGCGAAGGGTGGCCACACACCGTATTGAGGTCCACGATAAGAGTCCGACTACTTTTGATGAGATACTGACATACTTCTTCATTCATATGTTCGTCTACAATAAAGTCAGAATTCATGCGAGCACAATGTTCTATGGAGCTTTTACTGTATAAGGAACATTTAACTGCGGATAGCTTCAGTCTGTCGGCTCACCCGGATGGTGGCGGAAAGGTACGGACCAAAATATCAGTTGAAGAAATGAAGTTTCACCGCCCGCACGCCCGAAATCTAATCTGTTGGCTCGACTTTCATCACATCCTTCTCTGTTGAAAACCATGGCATATTCTAAATTGTACGATCACCTCGGCTACTACTTCGTCAGACTTAGTGTTGCACGCCCTGAAGACGGACAGTTGCAGTAGTAAATGAAATGCACATTTTACAGATGCAGAAGAATCTCGCGGAGATCGACTCTAACCGCCAAGCATACGAAATTAACAAGATTAAAAAGCTCAGTGAGCAACGTTGTAGCGTCACAAGTTGTTCCGACCGAACGTTAGTTTTAGGATAGCTTGCTGCATATAACTTCGGGGGCTGACATCTAGTGGCCTATCCCGGGAGAGACACATGCACCTGGCACTGCCCGCCGTGTGAAAGCTATTCAATGTCTCTTACTGAACGCGTATATTCACCACATTTAAGAACCTAAAAAAACGATATTAGTTATTATTCAGTCATTTTCAAAATCGGTACACCACCTTTTCTTATTCAGAAGATTGTATAAAAGTTTCAACACTGTAACTATCATAATTTCGGAGACAGAAAAAGTTACTTAAAAAGTCAAAAACCGATACTTCGGGAATTAAATTCAGTTAGAAACTATAATAGTTTATATTTTGGTACCACTTAAAACACATAAACAGAACTCTCAGTGTGCAGGAGTAATTAATTGAGATTTTCATATTAAAATTTTAATTATTTTTCGTTTTCGTAATATAAAAATCAGACAAAATTATTGTATGTGTCTAGCATTGTTGTGGGAGTAAATGTCAGTAAATGAGAGTGTGTATGTGGGATATTCGTCAAATTTTAATGTTGCGTTACATGCCGTCTTAAGTAACCTGCAAGAGTCACACAAGCCTGTCGTGGGAAAATGATGCTAGGGGATTTACTCACTTTACTTATGACGTAAGTCTAGGTGTGACTGCTATTGTAACAGAGCAGCCATAGAGTCAGCTAGAGTGTAATCTGTATGTAAAGAATATTTCCAGAATTGTTGTCCTTTCGTTTTCGTTTATTAAACATTAATTTAATATTTGCATGTCAGATTGGCGTAAATGGGTCTGTGTGTAAGGATTGGTCCAGGCAAGTTTTGGTGGGAGTATGATCTTGAGCGAGCATTCTTACTAACAGCGAATATGGTCAGCCAATCAGAACTAAGACGGTTCCTGCTCGTTACCGGATAGTTGTACTGGGAGTGAGGCTGGGAGTCGCTCGCTAGCTTTGAACGCGGACGGTGATGTTGCTAGTGTCAGTCAAAATAATGTGTAAGATGATGAATTACTTAGTGTTTGAGTTACTGGTGAGTTAAGTCGATAGCAGTTGTTGTTGAGGACTGCTTGGGAAAATTTCGGAGATTTTGACTAAATCTGTTGGACAGATAATCGCGTGGGAAAGGCCTTCATAGTATCCGCGTGGCATTTTTCAGTATTCAACAACTGATGATATTTAGCCGAGCAGTTTCTGTTTTAGAAATCCACAACAAGGACCGAATGTAATAACTCATATTAGTGGCGAAATTAATGGCTGTGAAATCGTTGCTTAATTCGGGTCGGGTTTGGACATATTTCTGGCTGCCGTGCGTGTGAAATGTGTGTATGAACTGTGAACTGGAGGGAACTAATAGTTTAAATGTGGACTGAACTGTACCTTTCCTTTGGCTATCAAGGACAAAACAAACATTTTTGTGTGCAAATTTCGGACATTATTTTCCAGAAGTCAATCCATTTTCTTACCGCTCGATAAAATTTTTAATACTGTATTTCCTCAGAAATTTCTTTCATAACTAGAGTTGCGTGGCGTCAGTAATTGCAGATATTAGGTGGTGTTTTTCATCAACGCTGCTTTCACTTCATCTTGTAAGTATCTACGTTGCCGAGTAAAGGGACACTGAGCAGACGCCGTTCTGAGGTAGGTGAACTTTAATTTGCAGGTTGCTTCACTCAGCCCAAGCGGAATATTAAAACCCCGCCCCGCCACAACCTGTGTCACTGTCGTGCAGCCAGGAGACGAAAAACTAAATATTTCAGTATATGGTCTGAAAACATAACGTTAGGGGTGTTTACCTTGTTTACATAAATTCGAGAGAAAATAGCATACTGTGGTAATAGACTACTTCTTCGAATCGTAATCACCTTTCACTGCAGTGTAGGGAAATGAGCAACACATTTGCTGTAGAATCTTAGACCATATTCCGATCTTACATGCATTGAGGTACTTCGAACAGTATTAACACTGACAGACCTATAATCACCAATTCTAAAACTTAGGCCGAAGCTAAACTCACACTTTTCACATTTGACACTCTTAAACTCTCAGATCAAATCGATCACGTGGGTGCAGTATATCTTGACTTCGAAAATTATTTCACTCAGTAGGCCTACACTTGTTAATAATTGTACGTTAAGTCCTGTTATCAAACGAATTTTGTGACTTTTTGTGAGGATTTTTCGGTAGGGCCAACGTAGCACATTATATTGTACGGGGAGTCATCGACTGTTATAGAAGTAATTTCAGGTGCTCCTTAGGAAGCTTGTTGGGACCCTTGCTATTAAAATAGGTAGTCAAAAGAAATTTTTCACTTTTAGGGGGAATTCCTTGATAGGGACGACGCAGAATGTTATCGTGTAAGGAAAGTCATCGCCAGATCTAGAAATAATTTGAGACGAGCGCCAGGTTGTTGGCTCTCATGTCGTTAAAATTGTATAATAGTGACGTGGCAAAGAACGTGAAATATAATCTGAGACTTGCAAGTGGAATGAAATACTGTATTAGGAAAAGACTGCACATGTACTCATACGGATTTTAAGGTAGCTAAGGCGCTTAAAACTATCAAAAATTTTAAATTATGGCCTTCACAAAACGAAAAACTGCAATTGGAACCAGTCAGTCTGCAAAAATACGTTGATGTAGCAATTTCTAGAGTCATGAATGGTCACGTAGCCCCAGTTGTGGGTGAAACATGTGGTAGACTTGAGGTGTTTCGTTGAATGCAAGGAAAATACAATCAATTCGCAAAGCTGATTGCGAAGAAAACTGTCAAGTCACCCATCATACAATATAGCTAACACTTGGGGGAACCAAAGCAAATAGGGCTAACACGAAGAAGAGTAACACGTACAGTCACATGTTTCTTTGTCTCTCTACCATGGACTATATAGATGTGGGCAATATACAGATGTAGCTGTAAACGTCTGACTCTGAAGTGACTTATTTACAACAATTACCGAAAATAAAAGAATTAAGTCTCATCAGCAAGGTATTTATTACCTGCGGAGTAACACAGGACATTAATGTGTCACATATCCAATTCTTATGTTTCATGAGAACTAGTCTATGTCAGATTTTTCAGTGGTACTTACTGAATGTATATGAAGTGAAGCCCAGGACCAAAAATGTTCATGGCAATAGTAGTCTCACCACACACATCTTTATTTGCTTGAATGCGTTGACGAATTAATATTCTACTGCTCGAAAACATCTAAATTTCAGTTGATACAAACATGAAATTCTGACGAATAGCAATTCTTTTTTGAGCCATAATGTAAACTGTGAGAAATCCTTGCTATCAAAAATGGTTCAAATGGCTCTGAGCGCTATGGGACTTAACATCTGAGGTCATCAGTCCCCTAGAACTTAGAACTACTTAAACCTAACTAACCGAAGGACATCACACACACCCATGCCTGAGGCAGGATTCGAACCTGCGACCGTAGCAGTCGCGCGGTTCCGGACTGCAGCGCCTAGAACCGCGTGGCCACCGCGGTCGGCCCTTGCTATCAAATAAGGACATTTGTACATCGTGACTGAATGACAACTACAATGCTAGGCATATTAAAGTAGGACCACAAAACATTTTCTTCCACGTTACCACTTACATTATTTTTAGTACTCACAAGGAAGACCGTCCAAAACCTAGGCTAATCTTTGGATAGACAAATGTGGAATTTGATCCAAAGAATCTCCTTCTCAGAATAAATACTACGAAATTAATGACAAACATCGTCTGAGCCACAGCATTCATCTTATTTTTTGTGCTAAAACTGCTATCGACGATCGTAATTTCAGAGGATATTTAAAGGATTTTCTCCTTACGTTTTCAAATCTAATTCTCTTTACGTAAATTTTATCTAATGAAGTACGCAACACAACTGTCTGTTTTGCGGATTACCAACAAATGGCCTCTCACCAGATCTAGCGAACGGAATTAAATTCTGAGATGAAAACGGATTCACAATACAGTAGATCCCTGCACTTCAGAGCACGCTTCAAGTTAAGGCGATTAAGGCGACGGTATTACCACAGATCGTAACACGGAGTGAAGTCTAGTGCTTGTAAGACCTTCATAAGCAGCTTCAAGCTTTCTGGCTTAGTAAACGACTGTAGGGCAGTAGACACTACTTCATTAACGTGTTCCATAAAAGCAACGCAGAGATTGCACTCAGCGCCCCGGTTAACTGTATTTGCAGCTTGCAGTAACCCTGGAAGAAGTACATTAAACGTTAAGGCGTTGGGTCGACCTCCTCTGCGGTGCCCCTTTCTTGCTAGGCATTACTGTGGCTGGATAGCGGGAGGAAAGCGGAACTTTGTACGGGAAACATGCGTCATAGATATGTTCTTATCACAGTACTGCACCAGTAAACACCCGTTTCCTGAACGAATTGAACTCTCATGTTCAACAGTCAAGCGTCTGATTACTTTACTTAGGTTCAGCATGAAAGCCAGACAAAGTTTAGAAGGCGTCGGAAACTATTTTTAAAGTTTGTTTGGAGTTGTTAAGTGCTCTTATTCTCTAACACTGAATATATTCAGCGTGATCTGCGCACCGCGGGATACGCTGCCTCAAGTGATACACAGAGTTTCTAGCTGTAATACACACCTTACTTTGCGTAAGACTATACCTCTTAATGAGTAGATTATGATAACAAGTCATATTTTTAACTACGTTACATAAATATAAGAAAATATTGAAAATAAATGTTTTGTTGCACCTGAAAGCTGTTGGATAGGCAACCTGCAACTGGGAATTTGCACCATGACCATAAGTGGGATAGTTGTTTAATATTATAAATGGAGCTGTCATAGTTGAATAGGAAAGTCTGGGATTTCTGCCAGTACATAGTTATGAAGTAAGTGCTACCTCAAACATCTTATGCACGTCAAAAGGGGTATGATTCAAATGGTTCAAATGGCTCTGACCACTACGGGACTTAACTGCTGAGGTCATCAGTCCCCTAGAACTTAGAACTTCTTAAACCTAACTAACCTAAGGACATCACACACATCCATTCCCGAGGCAGGATTCGAACCTGCGACTGTAGCGGTCGCGCGGTTTCAGACTGTAACGCCTAGAACCGCTCGGCCACTTCGGCCGGCGAAAGGGGTATGAGTGCAGATATTTCTGTTGGTGACTAGGGATGCTGTACTGAACAACATTACACCAGTACCTACGTCATTTGTGGATTAAGAATTACAAGCCATATGTTTTTTGGTTAGGTAGTACCTCCAAGTACATGTGGCACAAGGAAGCCAATAATATTAATTTTTCCCATGGCAGCAGGTGAGAGACTGAGGTGTGGAAGCATGAATGCAAAACCGGTAGCCTATACGGACAGGCGTCGTTCGCCTCGCGGCCAGTATCGGCATGCAGGAAACACCGAGGTGTCATGTTTGTGAAGTGTTTCTGCGAAGAGAGTTCGGCGTAGAGAGAAAAACAACCAACGCACTGAGGTGTGCGCATATTAACGTACCATATAGAAAAACATGTTTTCTTACATCCGTTACAACCTGTATAATCTACTTTGCATGTTGAAGGCTTTTCTGTTCTTATGCTCATTCAGTGAGAGGTTAACTTACAATTCTTCGATGCTGCAGCATACATCCCTCTAACCTGTTTCTTCCTGTGGTAAAGGTTTTCCATAAACTTGTTCCGCTGCGCGGGATTAGCCGAGCGGTCTCAGGCGCTGCAGTCATGGACTGTGCGGCTGGTCCCGCCGGAGGTTCGAGTCCTCCCTCGGGCATGGGTGTGCGTGTTTGTCCTTAGGATAATTTAGGTTAAGTAGCGTGTAAGCTTAGGGACTGATGACCTTAGCAGTTAAGTCCGATGAGATTTCACACACATATGAACATACATGAAACTTGTTCCTTCAGGTATTCTTGTTGATACTTCTTCATTTTGTTCCTTATCTGTGCGCTTCATTATCTTTAGATTCTTCGATACTACAATATTTCATGCACATCCAGTTTCTTCTTCGCTTTTTGATTCCGCAAAACGCTGTGCTATTGACCCATACTTTCAGGAAACATTTTCCTCAAATTCATAGCAAGTTCCACGGGAGTGGAAGAAGGCCCAGGTCATTGAAATCTATAAAAAGAGTAGAAAATCGGATGCACATAATTACCGGCCAAAATCACTGACATCGAATAGTTGTAGTATCATGGAACATATTTTGTGTGCAGACATAATGACCTTTTAGACTCTGAGAGGCTCATCTGCTGAAATCAGCACTGTTTTATGAAAAAGTGGTCATGCGAGACACAGATGGCCCTCTTTGTGCACGATTTACAACAGGCTCTAGATACCGGCTCCCAGGCTGATGCCATATTGCTCGACTTTCGAAAGGCGTTTCACTCTGTTCCGCACTGTCGTTTGCTCTAAAAAGTGCACGCTTACCGCCTATCCGAAGACATATGCGGTTGGATAGTAAGTTTCCTAACAAACAGGGAGCAGTATGTCGTCAAGAAGGGGGTGTCTTCAACAGAAACAAGCGTAACTTCAGGTGTATCCCAGGGCAGCATAATAGGTCCGCTGCATTTTATGATTTACATAAACGGTCTGGTTGATCTGACAGCGCGATTAGACTGTTTGCAGATTATGCTGTAGCCTACAGGAAAGTAGTATCACACGAAAGTTGTGAACAAATTAATGAGCATTTGTAGAAAATAAAAGCGTGGTGTTCAAAAAAATGGTTCGAATGGCTCTGAGCACTATGGGACTTAACATCTATGGTCATCAGTCCCCTAGAACTTAGAACTACTTAAACCTAACTAACCTAAGGAGAGCACACACATCCATGCCCGAGGCAGGATTGGAACCTGCGACCGTAGCGGTCACGCGTTCCAGACTGAAGCGCCTAGAACCGCACGGCCACACCGGCCGGCAATGCGTGGTGTAATGACTGGCAGCTATCTCTCAATATTAGTAACTCTAACCTACTGCGTATAACAAGGCGAAAATCCCCATTAATGTACGAGTACAAAATAAACGACCAGTCTTTGGAAGCGGTAACATCCGTCAAGTATCTGGGTGTGACTATTCGAAATGATCTCAAATGGAATGATCAGATTACACAAGTAACGGGTAAGGCAAACTCTATATTGCGGTTTATTGGTAGATTCCTGAAGCAATGCAGTCCTTCAACAAAGGAAATAGCTTAGAATACGTTAATTCACCCAGTCTTAGAGTATTGTTCGTCTGTATGGGAACCTTACCAGTTGGGTCTGATTCAAGAGATCGAGAAGGTACAAAGAAGAGTGGCAAGATTCGTGACTGGTACATTTAGCCATCGGGAGAGCGTTACAGATCTCATAGAAAGTTTGAAGTGAGACACACTTCCAGATAGACGGCGCGCTAAACGGAAGGGGCTGCTCACTACATTCCGAAATCCTATCTTCACCGAGGATGCAGAGCATATATTATCACCACCAGCTTTCAAATCGCGCAACGATCACCATTCAAAGATAAGGGAAATTATAACTCGTACTGAGGCGTTCGGACCGTGGTTTTCCCCCGTGGGACCCGCTAGTGGAACATAGAGGGGGAGGGGGGGGGGGATATGACTTTGGGGCGAATAGTGCCCTCCGCCACACACTGATTGGTGGCTAGCGGAGTATATATGTAGATGTAGAAGAGACTTAGCCATTCTGTTACTGTACTTGAACTTCATGAACTACGTTCGAGTCTACGCTGCGTCCTCATGATCGTCGGAAAGATGCCTTTGTTTGGAGGATGTACATACTGTTCAGGAGATACTACAGTGCATAAGGAATCGGCTGAGATAACTAGGATTTATTTTCTGTGATGAAGTTCACCTATCGTGGTGAGGTTATTTTGGCACTGCTAGTGAAGAATTTCCGTGAACAGGTGTCGGGTAGTATGCTCATATGCGTTGAATTAGGGCTCGTAAGTTGCACTAATGCTCAGCCGTTTGAAGGTGGTTATGGCATCTCTCATACATTATTTGGCTTAATTTAGTGACAGTTTTTCCGTCAGCTGTAAACTTATGTTACGCACTTTCAGATCTTCCGTTGTAGGTTTAAATATCCCTGCGGGGCTCGAAACAAGCCCGACGATACTGACAGGATTCAGATAGATTATATAATGGTAAGACAGAGATTTAGGCACCGGGTTTTAAATTGTAAGACATTTCCAGGGGCACATGTGGACTCTGACCACAATCTATTGGTTATGAACTCAAGATTAAAACTGAAAAAACGGCAAAAAGGTTTGAATTTAAGAAGATGGGACCTGGATAAACTGACTAAACCAAAGGTTGTACAGAGTTTCAGGGACGGCATACGGGAACAATTAACAGGAATGGGGGACAGAAATACAGTAGAAGAAGATGGGGTAGCTTTGAGGGATGAAGTAGTGAAGGCAGCAGAGGATGAAGTAGGTAAAAAGACAATGGCTAGTAGAACACCTTGGGTAACAGAAGAAATATTGAATTTAATTGATGAAAGGAGAGAATATAAAAATGCAGTAACTGAAGCAGGCAAAAAGGAATACAAACGTCTCAAAAATGAGATCGATAGGAAGTGCAAAATGGCTAAGCAGGGACGGCTAGAGGACAAATGTAAGGTTGTAGAGGCTTATCTCACTAGGGGTAAGATAGATACTGCCTACAGGGAAATTAAAGAAACCTTTGGAGAAAAGAGAACCATTTGTACGAATATCAAGAGCTCAGATGGAAACCCAGTTCTAAGCAAAGAAGGGAAAGCATAAAGGTGGAAGGAGAATATAGAGGAACTATAAAAGGGCGATGGTCTTGAGGACAATATTATGGAAATGGAAGAGGATGTAGATGAAGATGAAATGGGAGATATGTTACTGCGTGAAGAATTTGATAGAGCACTGAAAGACGTAAGCCGAAACAAGGCCCCGGGAGTAGACATCATTCCATTAGAACTACGGATAGCCTTGGGAGAGCCAGTCCTGACAAAACTCTACCATCTGGTGAGCAAGATGTATGAGACAGGCGAAATACCCTCAGACTTCAAGAAGAATATAATAATTCCAATCCCAAAGAAAGCATGCGTTGACAGATGTGAAAATTACCTATCAGTTTAATAAGTCACAGCTACAAAATACTAACGCGAATTCTGTACAGACGAATGGAAAAACTGGTAGAAGCCGACCTCGGGGAAGATCAGTTTGGATTCCGTAGAAATATGGGAACACGTGAGGCAATACTGGCCCTACGACTTATATTAGAAGCTAGATTAAGAAAAGGCAAACCCACGTTTCTAGCATTTGTAGACTTGGTGAACGCTTTTGACAATGTTGACTGGAATAATTTCTTTCAAATTCTCAAGGTGGCAGGGGTAAAATACAGGGAGCGAGAGGCTATTTACAATTTGTACAGAAATCAGAAGGCAGTTATAAGAGTCGAGGGACATGAAAGGGAAGCAGTAGTTGGGAAGGGAGTGAGACAGGGTTGCAGCCTTTCCCCGATGTTATTCAATCTGTATATTGAGCAAGCAGTGAAGGAAACAAAAGAAAAAGTCGGAGTAGGTATTAAAATCCATGGAGAAGAAATAAAAACTTTGAGGTTTGCCGATGACATTGTAATTCTGTCAGAGACAGCAAAGGACTTGGAAGAGCAGTTGAACGGAATTGATAGTGTCTTGAAAGGAGGAAATAAGATGAACATCAACAAAAGCAAAACGTGGACAATGGAATGACATCGAATTAAATCGGGTGATGCTGAGGGAAGTAGATTAGGAAATGGACACTTAAAGTAGTAGAGGAGTTTTGCTATTTGGGCAGTAAAGTAACTGATGTTGGTCGAAGTAGGGAGGATATAAAATGTGGACTGGCAATGGGAAGGAAAGCGTTTCTGAAGAAGAGAAATTTGTTAACATCGAGTATAGATTTGAGTGTCAAGAAGTCATTTCTAAAAGTATTTGTATGGAGTGAGGCCGTGTATGGAAGTGAAACATGGACGATAAATAGTTTGGACAAGAAGAGAATAGAAGCTTATGAAATGTGGTGCTACAGAAGAATGCTGATGATTAGATGGGTAGATCACATAACTAATGAGGAGGTATTGAATAGAACTGGGGAGAAGAGGAGTTTGTGGCACAACTTGACAAGAAGAAGGGATCGGTTGGTAGGACATGTTCTGAGGCATCAAGGGATCATCAATTTAGTATTGGAGGGGCGTGGAGGGTAAAAATCGTAGACGGAGACCAAGAGATGAATACGCTAAGCAGATTCAAAAAGATGTAGGTTGCAGTAGGTAGTGGGAGATGAAGAAGCTTGCACAGGATAGAGTAACACGGAGATCTGCATCAAACCAGTCTCTGGACTGAAGACCACAACAACAACAACAACGGTGCTCTAACGTTATCCGCTTATATTTACTGACAATATATTGCTTTTCAATTCATTATCCTTGTCATTTATTTTGGTTTCGACTGCTTGAGTGGGCCACGTGCTTCGCCCCCATCTTACTATATTACAAGAGCTAACTTTACGCCATACAAGTGCTGTGATAAACAAGCACTCAGCGGCAGACGTGCCACTAAACAACGTTAGTAATAAAACAATGATTGTCTTTATGCTTTCAGATTTCTGGTGCTGAGAACGGTAGGTCGAAATGTGCTCCATTCACACTACTGTTGGTGAAGTATTGGGTCGCGTAAACTAATTTACGATTACCATGTTACATATATCGGTTAGTCAGACCTTAAAATTTCATTCAGTTATTGTCGACTTTGTATATGAAGTTCATGCTTACGCAAGCGGGAAGCAAACCCATCGCACAGCTGTGTTCTATACGCAAAAGTCTAATTCATATAAAATTCAATCAGTTAGCTTTGCGAAGTAATATATTCACTGTGTAATAAGCAAATATCCGTTGCACCAAATTTATGAAAGTATATCTGTTGCGTGACTATTTCCTATTCAATTCATGAGTCAGATCGCGATTAAAATTTCTTTCTGGGTTATTATAATTACGCATCCTGCATATCATGAAAGTATCAAGGCTAATTATCACTACTTTGGGAGTAGTCTATGCTTTTTTAACATACGCTCCTTTCAAACATAATTACAACAAACAGTTACAAGTATGTTGATTAGGGCTGATATCGATGGTATGTAAACTTGATATTCATAAATCTAAAAGAATTAGTATCAACTGGCCTTTAAGAATGGCTTTTTGAAACTCTCTGAGAGCCTACAGGTAGCGACCATACAGACCCGCCTGCTAACAAGGACCACAGCGGCTCTTACAGTCTCGATACAAAAGACCAGATTCATGATGAATGAGAAATATGGACCCAAATTCCTTGAAACAGAAAAACGGAAATTTACGACGCTAAAGAATTTCAAGCACCATAGACGAATTTCAAGACCATATATGAAAATGATCCCGAGAACGTGATAGGCAATCAGATATTAAAAACGGAGAGATAATATCGGGTAGCTAAAATCTTTTACTACTAAATTGTATATTCTAGTGTGCGAAACCAAGACATTATAATACTGTTGTGAAAGCAGAATGTTAGTACAGCAGTGAATGCCATTCATTGAACTACAAGGTAGAGAAGTTGTAGATCATAGAAAGCAGAATCATTCGAAATATCCAGGGTATTATCCCACGTGGGACTAGCAGGAAATTATCTAGCAACAAAGGAATCTATTAGCATGTGGGGATCATCTCGTAGACTATATGGAAAAGGAGGATGATATTTGTTGGGCACCTGTACAAACTGGGCAAAAGTGGACTACCCCAACAAACGGAAGTGGGAATGCCAAACCATCTAAGAGCCATTTTTTCACAAAACACGTTTTCAGTGCTACTTGGTTTTCGGTATTCTTTTGCATGTCCCAAGATTTGTTCCAAGTACGATATCATGGCTAAAATGATTCTAGCATTGGTTACTAGGTAGCATGGTCGTTGTACGAGGCACTGCTACCCTCTGGAGTCCCAAGAGCAATGCGTCAAAGTCTCCTCTAATTATCCATGCGTAGTTTGTGCGCATGTTTGTTTTTGATTGTGTCAGTAAAATATCTTTTTATTGGACGGAGATAATTTGGGTCTCAAAAACATTAAAATAACTTGGAGAAGAAAGGTAAGCAAGGCTCTTGTTCCGTAAGATTTACACATGATCAATGAGTTTGCCAAAGGTATGAAATTATTACCTGTAATTTCTTAGTACACTACTGATTTTTTGATTTTAAATAAGCTGCTCTTGTCTGTCCAGGCGTGTAAGATCTCCTGACGCAGTACGATCAAAGTTTCGCTTACTCATCCACCTCAAATATCTCTTAAAAGTTCTCAGTCTGCATCATAAGAACGGAAAAACATAAGTGCATTCCAAGGAATTAAGGCCGTGGCTGATTTATGCCTTGCAGTATTTCATCTGAAAGTCCACCCATGTTCATCGGTTGCAAAGTAAAAAGACCTGTTGACGAAGCTGCCATTTCTTCCTCAAGAGCAAAGGTACTTTACCACTAAACTTTACAACAGCTGATCCCATTAAAGGTATTATGTAAGAAATGGAGTTCGATAGTGGGTGTCTTTTTCCTTGAACTTAAATTCGTTAGTCTCTTGCAAGTGTCATAGTCATAAAAATGATTTTTAATGATTAATAATTCAAACATTACTGCTGTATTTCTGTATTATATTGTTACAAATAAACAGTAGTGTCTCCGTATTAAAGGCACATTCAACAAAACTTCGTTCTTCGCACTTGGAACCAGTCTGTTTCTTGGTGTGGAACCCAGAACGTTATTCACAAATTGTTTCCTAGTTTGTCTCGTTATTTCTCGCAAAGGTGGGGCGTGGGACATAGTTGTGAGGTATCTACATATACACCCATACTCTGCAAACCACCGTGAGGTGGCAGAGGGTACGTCCCATTGTAGCAGTTATTAAGGTTTCTTCCTTTAACATTCACACGTGGAGCATGGGAAGAAAGACTATTTGAGTGCCTCTATGCGTGCAGTAATTATTCTGATCTTATCCTTACGATCCCTGTGTGAGCAATATGTAGGGGGTTGTAGTATATCCCTAGAGTAACATTTAAAGCCGGTTCTTGAAACTCTAATAGACTTTCTCGTGACAGTGTACATCTGTCTTCAAGTGCCTGCCATTTCAATTCCTTCAGTATGTCTGTGACACTCTCCAATGGATTAGACATACCTGTGACTATTTGTGCTGCCCTTCCCCGTATACGTTCAATATCCCATTTTAGTCCCATCTGGTATGGGTCTCACACACTTGAGCAATATTCTAGGACAGGTGGCACAAGTGATTTTTAAGCAGTCTCTTTTGATGGCTGCACTTCCCCAGTATTCTACCAATAAACCTACCAATAAGTCTGCCACCTGCTTTGCCCACGGTTGAACCTATGTGATCGTTGCATTTCATATACATACAACGTGTTTCACATAGGTATTTATATGAGTAGGCCAACAGTCACACATTTATGTTATATTCATACGATACTACGTTTTTCGTTTTACATTTCTAAACATTTAGAGCAAGTTGCCAATCTGCGGACTATATAAAAATTTTATGAAGATTTTATTTAATATTTATGCAGCTTCTCTCAGATAGTATTTCATCACAGACAACTGCATAATTTGCAAAAACCCTGATTTTCCTATTAATATTGTCTGCAAGGTCATTAATACACAACAAGAACAGCAAGGGTCCTAAGCCACATCACTTCCCTTGGCCACATACGAGGTTGTTTCTAGATCTGACGATGACCCTCCGTCCAAGATAATATGCTGTGCCCTTCCTACCAAAAAGTCCCCAATCCAGTCCAAATCTCTCTTGATACCCCACATAAGCGCATTTTTGACAATAAGCGTAGGTGCGGTGCTGAGTGAAATGATTTTCGGAAATCAAGAAACATTGCATCTGCCTGGTTGCCTTGATCCAAAGCTTTCAGTACGACATGTGAGAAAAGTGCGAGCTAGGTTTCACATGATCGATGTTGAAACACGTATGTAACGCAGCAGCGATGACGAGGCATTGTAGCATCTGTGACCAGAGAGTATGCGCTTGACCGCGCGAGTGTTGCGAGCGGTTCTCAGTCAGTAGTAGTCTGTCGTTGCGAGTCTGTCAGTTCAGTCGTTGCGAGTCTGTAGCTCTGTCTAGTTGAGAGCAGTACTCAGTCTGTAGTCGTCATGCAGAGCGGTCGGTCAGTAGTAGCAGCCCAGTGTGGTTGTGTGATGTAGGCGGTCGGCAACAATGGTCAAGATGAGGAATAAGGTATACTGTTAATTAATATAATCATTAGATAATGAAAAATTTTATTTATTGTAATTATTCTCCAACAAGTCTCCCAATAATAATTTTTTATTTCAAAAGCATTTTCTCAAAAGTTTAATTTTTTTGAACTAAAGATCTCGTTGCACTTCCCATTTCATTCCACTTCTTTTTGAAGAAAAATTTCACTAGAATTACAAAAAAAAGGAGAATATTATTATTTGCAATGTAGTTCCTCCAAGTGGTGCGCAACAACAAGAGCAGATATGTGACATCCATTTATTCTGAGGTAAGACTTTAATTCTGATTGTTTTTACACAGGGCCAAAGACCGATATTTCGGTTTAATTGAATTTTCTTGTCACTGAATGGACTTTAATTTTTTGAAGGATTTATAATTGAGTCAGATTGCGAATTTCACATTTGTTGCCATTGTCAGTACATTTGATTGTGGGCAGGTTACGCATAGAGCCATGTCCATCAGCATTTCTAATTAGTATCGTTATTTACTTTTAAAATTTTTGTGGGGAGGTTACACTTGGCTCCCATTTCTATTAAGTATTGACAATTTTTTCTTTAAAAAAAAATTGCGGTGGGGAGGTTACACTTGGCGACACCCAGTCCAGGATCGTATTTCGTTGAGAGTCTTTTGAGCGACAGTCAGATATCTGCTCTTATTTGCTTAGATATAATTAGGATTTAGCGCAACGCTTTTAATAATATTGTGACTTTCTTTCTACAGGTCAACGGCAATTTGTTGCTCTGTTGTATTTGTGTGTTGCTTTTGCATTGTGGTGATTTATTTTGTGAAAAATTTTGACTTTTGTAAAAATGCCGCGAAAGACTGTGAATAGTGTATCGCGAGGTATTACGAACGAAATTACCGGCTCAAACAACTTTATCGATAGGACATGTGACACGCAGTGTAATGATGACAATCTTGCGTCCACTAACAATCAGGGCATTCCAACCACTAATGATGACTTTCACCTTAATGATGAACAAACGAACTCAATTGTCTCGTCTATTAACTTGACGACAATTGATGACGCAGAGCGGTCTATAGTAATGAGCGCTGCCGAGCTTAACACACCCGATTCAGAAAATCCAAGTAATGTACAGACAAATTTGTCTAATGAAAATGAACAGGATACACAAAGTACGACGGATTTATTTAATTCCGAAATAGTGAGTGACAGTGTAGGTCCGACTGATAATCCTTTTTGTAAGTTACGGAATGACCAAATGGTCACACAGAACGTGACAATTGCATGTACTCCATCACAGAGCACTGAGAATGCAACTGCTACTTGTGATGTGAATCAATTTATGGCAATAATGCTACAGTTTAAGAACGACCTTACTGCAAATTTCAAACAACTATTTAGTGAACAGAACAAGAAACTAGACAAACTTATTGAACGGATCGGACAACAGAGTGAAAGTTTCGACAACCATTACAAACAGCTTAGCGAAACAATTGATAAAAGTTTCGAACTCACAAACGAAAAACAAGACGATCTTAAAGAACAGAACAAACAAGTTAGTGAGCAGATTACAGCTGTTACCGTGCAATGTCGGGACAATAAAGTACATTTACGTGTAGATACTAAGACTTGTGCTAATAACAGTAATGAAGAAGTTGGCACTGTTGCACAAGAATTAAGTAGCACACTTGTAGACACAACAGAATCACATAAAGACGAGATTATTTCAGTCACCAACACGTCACAGAACCCGCCACTTTGCGAACATTTGTCAGACTTACGCAGCGCGTATAATGTGAGCAATTTACAGAGACTACGAGAATTAAAATCCGAAAAGCCACGCGACTTAAAATCTGAAAAGCTATGCAACTGGAAATCCGGAATGACACAGACGAACAGATTCACACACAAACCTGAACGTGTTTTCAAATTCAATGACGAGAACGTAGATTACGAGCAATTTTTATCCGCCAGAAAGTGTAAAGAATTTAATAATGACAGAACACAGGTACACGCTTTGAGCTGTATACGACAATTTGTTTTTGTGCTTTCACCGCTATTACCTGTAATGCAGAAACTAGCTTTGAACCTGATGCAACAATTTGCTATTGTATTTTCATCAGCATTACGTATTATGCAGAAACTGGAATTAGCAAGAATACAGCGATTTACCTTTGGAATTTTACCGCTATTGCTTGCAACGCAAAAGCTAAAATTTATTTGCAGTGCGTAAATGACCTCAGGGGATTCATTACGCTTTAATGAATATGTGCCGTAGCGAGCATAGGGCCCCGAGCTGTAGTAGTGCTGTTTCATCTTTAGTTTTCTGCACTGCTGCCTTCTCTTCTACTATCCTTTATATCTATCAAAACTGCTTTTTAACTATTGCTCTATATAGAATTAAGAAATATTGTACTGAAAACCCGATATGACAAATCTTTTACCGAATGTGACAATTTTCAGCAGGCACTCCCGTAATGACAACTACCGCCGTAATTTTAATTACAGATAAAATCGTAATCATCAGTATGTATAAAATTTTGAGCAGTCGGAACCATATTTTTGTAACAATAGATGTTTTTCACCACAATAGCATGAAAGTCAACCGCTTAGCATACGTAACCAACAATGCAGTCTACAAGGTCAACCAAACTTTAATGTTTCGCCGCGTGCACGCATAGTCCCTGGTCCAACAAATAGTAACGTACGTCAGCAAGGAAATAACTACGTACAGACAACACACTATTTCAACTCGCATCGCTATGCGCCGTATAGAAATTACTATCATGACAGACGTAAAAATGATGAGCACAATTTTCAGCGTACATTTAATAACAGTCGATCTTTTCAGCAGCAAGAACATTAGCAACAACACATTATCATGAATGATCCAGACAATAGGTGTCATCCATAGCGTAACACGTCAGTATGAAATAACAGAACAGTTCATACAGTGGATATGCCACAACATTCTCCCGTAAATAATAACACGTACGATAGAATTTAACCAGATACAGCACAGATTGCATACTACAGTAACGCAAACATTACTTTTGACACGCAGAATTTTGTTCACGAGAATGTTATTTGAAACATGCTTTATTGAATGCTCTACTTTTATCGCACCCAGATCTCACCAGAAATTTTTCCATTGCCACTGACAGCTCTAACACCGCTTTAGGTGTACATATTTTTCAGGAAATAGAAGAAGATGGTTCTACAGTAATTAAAAACATCGCATTTGCAAGTCGCATTTTGTCACCTGCTGAACGAAATTATTCCGTCACAGAACTTGAAACATTATGTGTTGTATGGGCTTTCACGAGATTTAGGCACTTTCTTTACGGCAGACATACCACCGTCTACACAGACCATAGAGCGATACAATTTTTACTTTCAGCTAAATTCACTCACGACAGGTTAAGCAGATGGAAACTATATTTACAGGAATTTAATTTTACAATAGTTCACATTCCCGGTACGCAAAATGTTATAGCAGACGCACTATCGCGTTCTCTCAGTAACAATCAGCAAGACGTAGCAACCAACTTCTGTAAAACAAATTTCAGTGTCATGTACATTCAGCAGGTTGCATTTGAAAATTTTATTTCATCGTCATTACAGGACATAGCACAAGAACAAAATAAGGACAATGTGTGGAAAAAAATTAAACACCTTTGGCAAGATAGGAAAAATGTTACGATTAGGAACCACTACACTGTACGCAATGACATTCTGTTTCGCCGCTCTCATCCTGACAGCAACATTTGGTTATTATGCATTCCTGACGAACTGGTTAACAAACTAATTTGGTACACTCATTTAAGTTACGCACATTACGGAGCACGAAAATGTTTTCTTATACTGAGACAGAACTGTTATTTTACCAACATGGAAAAACGTATACGACGAGTTTTAGCGTCTTGTAAAATTTGCCAGAAAGCTAAATCAGACACCACTTCACATATTCCTCCTTTATATCCCATTATACCTGTGAAATTAAGACACATGGCCGCAGTAGATATTTTTGGTCCGATTCCGAGAACTAACAGAGGATTT
This sequence comes from Schistocerca piceifrons, assembly GCF_021461385.2. Lineage (NCBI taxonomy): Eukaryota > Metazoa > Arthropoda > Insecta > Orthoptera > Acrididae > Schistocerca > Schistocerca piceifrons. Next base: position 785,236,712 of record NC_060140.1, on the reverse strand, counting down.
TGCTACATTTTTGTCGCTGTTGAGCTCACTTCAAAATTTGTTACTTTCACTCCGTTACGCAAGGCTACTGCTAAAACTGTTTCGAAAGCATTTGTAAAACATTTTCTATTTCATGTAGGGCATGTAATGAAAGTAATTTCTGATAATGGATCTCAATTTCGTAGTAGTGTATGGACACGCATGTTACGAGCTAGAAACATTTCTCCGATCTATATATCCAAGTACCACGCTTCTTCGAACCCTTGTGAAAGATTAATGAAGGAAATTGGTAAGCTGTGCAGAATATACTGCCACAAAAGACATATTGATTGGGATACACACATACTCTCATTCCAAGATGTAATTAATTCCATTCCAAATGAATCCACTATGCTATCTCCGACTGTTATACTGAAAAACGTTGAACCACCGAACAAAATTAAAGAATTAATAGAATTCCCCAAAAATCGTCGCCTACGACACCACGAAATAATTGACATTGCGCTGAACAACATCAAACGTGCCGCAGAGCGCCGGAGAAGACAGCAAAAACAGGTTTGTACACGCCGCGACTTTCACGTTGGACGGAAGATATTAGTACGTACACACTATTTATCCAGCAAATTAAAAGGTAAGTGCAGTAAATTTGAACTTCTATACGCAGGTCCGTATCGGATTCGCAGCATCCCTCACCCCAATGTTGTACACGTCGAAACTTTGAGAACCAGAAAATCGAAAGGCAATCACCATATCTCAAACATTAAACCGTTTATTGAGTGAAACCACTGTATGATTCAACACACTATGATGCCATTTACTAATGCAATTAATTCACCTGACTAATTATTGATGATTATCGTATTTTTTTTTCTTGGCAAGTGCCCGGCAAGGTAAGGTTAGCAGGTCGCTCTTCTTGTCGTTACACATCAGACCGTGCATATTTTTCCAGATGAATATACACATTTACGACTATTTCTGCAATTATATTTATGTGACTACTTAATGATGATTATCGTATTTTTTTTTCTTGGCAAGTGCCCGGCAAGGTAAGGTTAGCAGGTCGCTTTTCTTGTCGTTACACATCAGACCGTGCACATTTTCCATTTTTTTGTGTATATGACTGTACTCCAGTTTTGTTTGTATGCACTATGAAATAGTTAAGATATAACACACACCAGTCGACTTTGACATTTTTTTTTTTTTGCCTTATGAGATCTCAACATCGTGACTGTTTCACATTTTTTTGCTACTGCATTGTATTATTCTGTGTACATTTTTCGCATCCGAACACTGTCAATGTCTTGGACATATTACGTTTTCTGTCATGTTATGCTGTATGGTTAATTGTGTCACCATAAACCAGTCATTATTTAGTGGGTATAGGATTTAAATGCAAGACATTAATCTTTGTTCATCAATTTCAGAAAGGAATGATGATTCTAAGAAATAAATTTAACATAAATGGGAATTTCACCTACGGAATAAACGAAAGGAGATGCAATAACTTTATGAGGAAGAGTAAATGGATCAGGATTAACAAACATTAACAAGAATATACTATACTCATCACAGAATAGCAGTCTTAACTAATTTTTCTTTCAGATTACAAGGTGATTGATGCAGGCTGTCAGACTGAACTACACATCTTAGTTTTAGTGATGAAATATGCTAGAGATAAGGAATAGTTAGGTAATGAGTAATGAAGTGATTTTTTGCAGATGATAGTGAATACTGATGAATAATGATGAAGGAAATGGTATTATGAATAATGAAGTTTTTCTCTACAGGTGATGATAATGGTGAAGTTATGATGATATGGATAATGAAGTTTTTTTTTCTTTATGCCACGTAGTTATTTAAGTATTTGTTGCGGTTTGCTTTGACAGCAGGTGTTACATTGCATAGTAGGATGACGGAAAGTTTTGGAAAGGACAGCTATGGAACACATTTTATACACATTTCACTACTTGTTAATTCGAAGTTCACTACTTTTCAGCATAGTGTGCGTTTCTTCTTTCAGGTCAATAATCCGTTTTTGTATTTTTTCCAGGAGAAGTTTTTCATGACACTTACTAAACCTGTTACTTATTATACCTGTTCTAGTACTTGCATTTTTATATTTTTTACCCATTTGTGTTTATCATTTATAAATGTGATCACATGTACTGCCTTGTTACATAATCTTGCTACAGCTGACTCATGACGAATGACGTTACCTATCCTCATTTGCAGCAATAGGTCAAAAGCAAAAAGTATTATGCCTCAGCAATTAATTATCGATCCCAACGCAATGCATTGCTACCAAAAAATGTATTACTAGTCCCACATAATGTCACTAGTTTATGATAATTCTGAATAATACTGATCAACTCTGAATAGCACGTCACTCGAGTAATGACCTCTTAATGAGACTATATTCAAAATAATGCTTTGTCACTAGCTAATAACTGCCACTGTTTATTGTAATGCCTGTGATTACTAATGATTTGACTGTAATTAACTGATTTTTAATAATGACTTTGTAATGATCTGAATAATACTGAATGATGAACTATGTTTTATTCTATTCAATACTTGCTGGCCACTGAGTGCCAATAATTAATGTCAATCAACGAAATTGTTATTAATTATGCCATTAATTAACTCTTGTTTTCAATGTTCATACTTTGTAATTGGAAATAAATGTGACTGTTTCATAATGCTTTGTAATTAGGAAAAGACTAATGATTCTTAATAGATTGGAATGACACATAATTAATTAACTATGGTACTGTTTAATAATGCTTTGTAATTAATTAAGGCTAATAATTCTTAGTATATTGAAATGACAAATGATTAATTAATTAACTGTAATTAGACAAATGATTAATTAACGACAAATGATTAATTAACTGTAATTATACAAATGATTAATTAACTGTAATTAGACAAATGATTAATTAACGACAAATGATTAATTAACTGTAATTATACAAATGATTAATTAACTGTAATTAGACAAATGATTAATTAAAGACAAATGATTAATTAACTGTAATTAGGAGAAGGTTAATGATTCTTGATTATACTCTGTAACTGAAAAGAATGCGATTATTTCATAATATTTTGTAACCAGGAAAAGAAGGCTACTGATTCTATGTAAAACAATTAATGAACATTTTTCTGTAATACTACATACTTGGTACAGAAATGTTCAATAACTGGGCTATGAATGCCACGAACTATCAATGAAGACTGTAATTGTCAATATTATGTGACTTGATGTCCTTCACCTCATAAGCTGACTACCCTGAATTACTGCAATGTCCATTTGTCCTGTTTATCCCAGTGATCATGGAGCACTATATTTGGTTTTGCACTAATTCTACGTTGGTGTGCCTTGTAAGAGTGTGGTGTTGACACGACATGCTGTCCACCACCATGAGCGATGAAGACATTATTATGGTCCCACTGTTTGGTGTACCTAATGTACTGCCAAAATGAAAACATGGAACATTACTACGACAGTTCAGTGTCTTGGCTACACTGATAAATTCTGATGGGAAAAGAACTTCAAGTTGTGTCACTTGGTGTTGTACTACTGTGGAAAGATATGGACTTTCAGAGCAGCTGTGTGCAATCTAAAGTGCTACAACCATGATGCAATCCTTCCCTTTCCTATCCTGATTCTTGTCACATAAAAAAAAAAAAAAAATTTTTTTTTGGTAACATCATTTATGTTCATAGGTTATACATTTTTCGATTCGCTAAACTCCAGTGTGAGTACACTTATGTCACTGGTCGACATGATGTTTGCCATTATGTTTATTTGTTGTGAAAATACTAAAGACATTTTTCAGTGCATGTGCACTTTGGACATGAATTTTTTTTTTTGCCATTATGTTTATTTGTTGTGAAAATGCTAAAGACATTTTTCAGTGCATGTACACTTGTCAACATAATATTTTTTGCCAGTCTGTTTATTTGTTCTGAATATGCTAAAGAATTTTTTCAGTGCCTGTGCACTTTGTTATCTGTCAAATAATTTGTATATACTTTTCTGATTTGCTACTATGTTTTGTACTCACATTTTGTCTTTGTCTGATATATTTTGTACTTAGTGCGTGTGCACAACATTTACTTTATGTACTACATCTAATTATTCTTGCCAGTCTGTTTATTTGTTCTGCATATGCTAAAGAATTTTTTCAGTGCCTGTGCACTTTATCTGTCAAAAAGTTTGTATATACTTTTTTCTGATTTGCTACTATGTTTAGTATTCACATTTTGTCCTTGTCTGATATATTTTGTACTTAGCGCGTGTGCACAACATTTAAATATTCTGTAAGTTGTAGGATTTTGTTAATTAAAGAAAAATTTTGCCGCGCTTGGCAAGTCCAAATGACTCACCATCGCTGCCAAATTTTTGCCCCCCGAGTGGAGGGTTATGAAACACGTATGTAACGCAGCAGCGATGGCGAGGCATTGTAGCATCTGTGACCAGAGAGTATGCGCTTGACCGCGCGAGTGTTGCGAGCGGTTCTCAGTCAGTAGTAGTCTGTCGTTGCGAGTCTGTCAGTTCAGTCGTTGCGAGTCTGTAGCTCTGTCTAGTTGAGAGCAGTACTCAGTCTGTAGTCGTCATGCAGAGCGGTCGGTCAGTAGTAGCAGCCCAGTGTGGTTGTGTGATGTAGGCGGTCGGCAACAATGGTCAAGATGAGGAATAAGGTATACTGTTAATTAATATAATCATTAGATAATGAAAAATTTTATTTATTGTAATTATTCTCCAACAAGTCTCCCAATAATAATTTTTTATTTCAAAAGCATTTTCTCAAAAGTTTAATTTTTTTGAACTAAAGATCTCGTTGCACTTCCCATTTCATTCCACTTCTTTTTGAAGAAAAATTTCACTAGAATTACAAAAAAAAGGAGAATATTATTATTTGCAATGTAGTTCCTCCAAGTGGTGCGCAACAACAAGAGCAGATATGTGACATCCATTTATTCTGAGGTAAGACTTTAATTCTGATTGTTTTTACACAGGGCCAAAGACCGATATTTCGGTTTAATTGAATTTTCTTGTCACTGAATGGACTTTAATTTTTTGAAGGATTTATAATTGAGTCAGATTGCGAATTTCACATTTGTTGCCATTGTCAGTACATTTGATTGTGGGCAGGTTACGCATAGAGCCATGTCCATCAGCATTTCTAATTAGTATCGTTATTTACTTTTAAAATTTTTGTGGGGAGGTTACACTTGGCTCCCATTTCTATTAAGTATTGTCAATTTTTTCTTTAAAAAAAAATTGCGGTGGGGAGGTTACAATGTTTTCGAACAATCTGGCGGCATTGATAAGGTCATTCTGTTTAAGATACGTCATTATGTTTGCTCTCATATGGGTTCTAAGATTGTACAACAAATCTATTTCAAGGATATTGGACGGTAGTTTTGTGGAACACTTGTAAACTCCATTTTGTAGACGGATGTGACCTGTGCCTTTTCCCAAGAAGTGCGCTCAGTTCTTTGCTCGAGGGATCTACGATAGATTACAGTGAGAAGAGAGCCTTAACTCAGCAGAAGGTTCAGGATAGAATTTGTCAGGTGTTCCATTGGGGTCTGGAACTTTGTTCATTGTTAACGAATTCAGCTATTTCTCAACACCACTGACACTAATATTTATCTCATTCGTCTTTTCAGTGATACGAAGATTAAACTGGGCAGTCATCTGGGTTTTCCTTTGTAAAGGAATATTTGTAAACGAGGTTAAGTATTTCAGCTTTTGCTTTGCTTTCCTGAATTTCAGTTCGTGTCTCATTCGCTAGGGACTGGACACTAATTTTGGTACCACTTACAGCCTTTACATACGACCAGAATTTCTTTTCATTTTGTGAAATGTCGTATGACAATATTCTCCTACGACAGTCATTGAAGGCACCACGCATTTCTCTCTTGACAGCCAAATGTGTTTCATTCAGCGTCTCTCTACCTATAGCCCTACGCTTTGTTTTACACCTGTTATGCAGTAATCGCTGTTTCTTTGGAAGTTTCTGTACAGTGACCGTATACCATGGAGGTTCCCTCCAAATATAGACTGTTCTACTGAGCACATACCTATTCAGTGCGTGGTCAACCATTCGTTTAAACTTGAGCCAGAGTTCCTTTGCACTCTCCTGACTTATGCTGTAAGTTTCAAGTCCCTCTCTGAGAGGTGACATAACTAATTAAATCTAGTGCACTGAATATACATATCTCTCTACGTGTTTCAGTCATCCTTTGCTTTTTGGTAATCATCGTTGCAACAACCACGTCATAGTCACTGAAACCAGTTTCGATGTGGGCATCCTCAAAGAAATCAAATCAATTTTTTGCCATTAGATCCAATGATGTTGTTGTTGTTGTTGTTGTGGCCTGCAGCCCTGAGACTGGTTTCATGCAGCTCTCCATGCCACTCTATCCTGTGGAAGCTTCTTCATCTCCCAATACGTACTGCAGCCTACACCCTTCTGAATATGTTTAGTGTATTCATCTCTTGGTCTCCCTCTATGATTTTTACCCTCCGCGCTGCCCTCAAATACTAAATTGGTGATCTTTTGATGCCTCAGAACATGTCCTACCAACCGATCCCTTCTTCTTGTCAAGTAGTGCCACAAACTCCTCTTCTCCCCAAACCTATTCAATACTTCCTCATTAGTTACGTCATCTACCCATCTACCCATCTAATCTTCAGCATTTTTCTGTAGCACCACATTTCAAAGGCTTCTATTCTCTTCTTGTCCAAACTATTTATCGCCCATGTTTCACTTCCATACATGGCTACACTCCAAACAAATACTTTCAGAAACGACTTCCTGACATTTAAATGTATACTCGATGTTAACAAATTTCTCTTCTTCAGAAGCGCTTTCCTTTCCATTGCCAGTCTATATTTTATATCCTCTCTACTTCGACCATCATCAGTTACTTTGCTCCCCAAATAGCAAAACTCCTTTACTACTTTAAGTGTCCATTTCCTAAACTACTTCCCTCAGCATCACCCGATTTCATTCGATGTCATTCCATTGTCCTCGTTTTGCTTTTGTTGATGTTCATCTTATATCCTCCCTTCAAGACACTGTCCATTCCGTTCAACTGCTCTTCCAAGTCCTTTGCTGTCTCTGACAGAATTACAATGTCATCGGCGAACCTTAAAGTTTTATTTCTTCTCCATGGATTTTAATACCTACTCCGAACTTTTCTTTTGTTTCCTTTACTGCTTGTTAAATATACAGATTGAATAACATCGGGGAGAGGCTACAACCCTGTCTCACTCCCTTCCCAACCACTGATTCCCTTTCATGTCCCTCGACTCTTATAACTGCCTTCTGGTTTCTGTACAAATTGTAAATAGCCTTTCGCTCCCTGTATTTTACCCCTGCCACCTTGAGAATTTGAAAGAAATTATTCCAGTCAACATTGTCAAAAGCGTTCACCAAGTCTACAAATGCTAGAAACGTGGGTTTGCCTTTTCTTAATCTAGCTTCTAATATAAGTCGTAGGGCCAGTATTGCCTCACGTGTTCCCATATTTCTACGGAATCCAAACTGATCTTCCCCGAGGTCGGCTTCTACCAGTTTTTCTATTCGTCTGTACAGAATTCGCGTTAGTATTTTGTAGCTGTGACTTATTAAACTGTTAGGTAATTTTCACATCTGTCAACGCATGCTTTCTTTGGGTTTGGAATTATTATATTCTTCTTGAAGTCTGAGGGTATTTCGCCTGTCTCATACATCTTGCTCACCAGATGGTAGAGTTTTGTCGGGACTGGCTCTCCCAAGGCTATCCGTAGTTCTAATGGAATGATATCTACTCCCGGGGCCTTGTTTCGGCTTACGTCTTTCAGTGCTCTATCAAATTCTTCACGCAGTAACATATCTCCCATTTCATCTCCATCTACATCCTCTTCCATTTCCATAATATTGTCCTCAAGACCATCGCCCTTTTATAGTTCCTCTATATACTCCTTCCACCTTTATGCTTTCCCTTCTTTGCTTAGAACTGGGTTTCCATCTGAGCTCTTGATATTCGTACAAGTGGTTCACTTTTCTCCAAAGGTTTCTTTAATTTCCCTGTAGGCAGTATCTATCTTACGCCTAGTGAGATAAGGCTCTACATCCATACATTGGTCCTCTAGCCATGCCTGCTTAGCCATTTTGCACTTCCTATCGATCTCATTTTTGAGACGTTTGTATTCGTTTTTGCCTGCTTCACTTACTGCATTTTTATATTTTCTCCTTTCATCAATTAAATTCAGTATTACTTCTGTCACCCAAGGATTTCTACTAGCCCTCGTCTTTTTACCTACTTGATCCTCTGCTGCCTTCACCACTTCATCCCTCGAAGCTACCCACTCTTTTTCTATTGTATTTCATTCCCCCATTCCTGTCAATTGTTCCTTTATGCTCTTCCTGAAACTCACTACAACCTCTGGTTCTTTCAGTTTATCCAGGTCCCATCTTCTTAAATTCCCACCTTTTTGCAGTATTTTTCAGTTTTAATCTTGAGTTCATAACCAATAGATTGTGGTCAGAGTCCACATGTGCCCCTGGAAATGTGTTATAATTTAAAACCTGGTTCCTATATCTCTGTCTTACCATTATATAATCTATCTGAAACCTGTAAGTAACTCCAGGCTTCTTCCATGTATACAACTTCTATGATTCTTGAACCAAGTGTTAGCTATGATTAAGTTGTGCTCTGTGCAAAATTCTACCACGCGGCTTCCTCTTTCATTTCTTACCCCCAATCCATATTCACCTACTACGTTTCCTTCTCTTCCTTTTGCTACTATCGAATGCCAGTCACCCATGACTATTAAATTTTCGTCTCTCTTCACTATCTGAATAATTTCTTTTATCTCATCATACATTTCTTCAATTTCTTCGTCATCTGGCATATAGACTTGTACTACTGTTGTAGGCGTGGGCTTCGTGTCTATCTTGGCCACAATAATGCGTTCACTATGTTGTTTGTAGTAGCTTACACGAACTCCGTTTTTTATTCATTATTAAACGTACTCCTGCATACCCCTATTTGATTTTGTATTTATAACCCTGTATTCACCTGACCAAGAGTCTTGTTCTTCCTGCCACCGAACTTAGCTAATTCCTACCATATCTAACTTTAACCTATTCATTTCCCTTTTTAAGTTTTCTAACTTACCTGCCCGATTAAGGGATCTGACATTCCACGCTCCGATCGGTAGGACGCCAGTTTTCTTTCTCCTGATAACAATGTCCTCCTGAGTAGTCCCCGCCCGGAGATCCGAATGGGGGACTATTTTACCTCCGGAATGTTTTACCCAAGAGGACGCCATCATCATTGATCTATACAGTAAAGCTGCATGCCCTCAGGAAAAATTACAGCCGTAGTTTCCCCTTGCTTTCAGCCGTTCGCAGTACCAGCACAGCAAGGACGTTTTGGTTAATGTTACAAGGCCAGATCAGTCAATCATCCAGGCTCTTGCCCCTGTAACTACTGAAAAGGCTGCTGCCCCTATTCAGGACCCATACGTTTGTCTGGCCTCTCAACAGATACCCCTCCGTTGTGGTTGCACCTACGGTACGGCTATTTGTGTCGCTGAGGCAAGGTCTATGGTTCATGGGGAGATCCAATATATTTCCGAAAAGATTAGGTTTCTTAATTATCTGTTGTAGGTCGTTATCTGACAAGGCATTTAGTAAAGTTTCATTGGCTGTCTTATCACACCCACTACTAACAAAACTAATTTTCCAAATTAATTCTAGGAGTATTGAAGTCTCCACCGATGATTACAGTATGACTGGGGAACTCATGTACAAGTAAAACGAGGTTTTCTCTGTAGTTTTCGGTTACATCAGGAGATGAATCTGGTAGGCGATAGAAGGATCCAGTTATCATTTTATGCCCGCCCCTGATACTGAGTCTGGCCTAAACAATCTCACATGCAGCTGCAGTTACTATCGCGGCGGATTTGAGTTTTTCTTCTGCTGCAACAAATACACCACCTCCATTTCCCATTTGCCTATCCTTTCGAAATACACTTAAATTCCTCCCCAAAAATCTCACTGTCATCAGTTTCGGTTTTCAACCAGCTTTCTGTACCTAATATTATGTAAGCTTCGCTACTTTTCATGAGCGTTTCAAACTCTGGAACTTTGTTGCGAATGCATGGGGAGTTAACCAGTAGGATTGTAGTACTCTCGCCTATGGGACGCATTTCTTTCATCTTATACTGATACTTCTGGGTTTGCTACAGCTATCGTGATCTGGATTGCATGAAGAGTCTTCTATCTAAAAACACCTTGTGTACACCTCACACACAATCAGCAGGCTCTGATATATAGTGCACACCAGACTTATTTAGGGGAACCCTACAGTTCTCATCCATATGGCGGAAGTCCACGGAGTCGCAGCCTAGCTTTTCACAGAACTTTCGAAGTCTCTGGTCCAATCCTTACACTCGACTCACAACCAAAGGGCCACGATCAGTTCTGGAAAAAATGCTGCAAATTGTGTGCTTCGTTGAAACTCCACCCACAAGACTGGTCTTCTCAACCTCCTCTGCCAGTAGCTGGAATGACCCAAGAACGGAGCCCAGACGAAAGGCAACATTTGTTCCAACGTGCGACACAATCTGCAATTGGTTGCATCCTGTTGCCTCAATGGCTGCCGGAATAGCTTCTTCAGCATGTTGAATGAGGCCCGCAGGCATACACACTGAGTGCGCCTGGTGTCCTTTCCTGACCCTTGCTGCAATTCCCCTTAAGGGGTACCATCATTCGCCGTATGTTTGAACTGCGGACGCTTAATAGAACCCTACCCTTTTGCATTTGCCTCCTTCTGACACCGGACAAAACAGGTTTCCCCACAAAAGGCGAAGTTAGTCCCACTGGGTTAGTTTCAATTTCAGAGAAAGACAGCACCTCAAACTGGTCGACTAGGGGAATCGGTACAGCACCCCGACCCCCCTGTACAGGACGTCTAGATCTATCACTGATGCGCCACTCGCGGTCAAATGGACGGGTAATGACAGGTCCTGTACTTTCTGCAGAGGAGACAGGATACACAGGAGAGGATAGCACTTGAGTTGCCTATCGTACAGGTGTGACAGGTACACAACTCTCGGGAGGTCTTCCAACACACCGATTTGCAGCAACTGTCAGTCGTTTGACAGGAATCAGGGCAATTTCCAGCTGCTTACAAAGACAACCAACTTTTCCCGTATTTGAGAACAGGATTCACAGTGGAGCTGCATTTGCCTGCTTCAATGTATTACAGGGTATCAGAAAACCTTCCCGGTTTTTTAGATAAATGTAAGTTAAATACAAAAGGAGATACATTGTATTTTTATTCCCCTTACAAATTTGAGGTTTGGCACTTAGAACGTTTGACATTACACTCTCAAAAGGAAGTCGGAAGGACCTTCAAAGGTGTAATACCCGGGAAGCACACGTCGGAGAATGGGACGTGTTTCAAAACAAAATACAAAGTTTATAAGGGTTTCAAGTCGAAAGAAGGACTACAAAGGCCAGAAGATCATAGCCGGAATAACAAAGGCAACAGCATAGCGATGTGATGAAGAAGATTTGGAAACAGATTAAACTCCGTACAAAGAGAACAAACTGAAATTGTAGCGTGATCCTAAAGTGGTCAATTAGCCAATTAAAATGTGTCTTAGTGGAAAAAAGATAATATAAAGAAATGGCGAAAAAATTGGTCAGATATTTCGTCTTCCTCCGTGAAATATTTACTCCGTTCTTTCGACTGTATGTCGCCACCTGGATCTCTCCTTGAATATGTGTCTGTGCTTTGTGTGACCTAATCCGTAGCCGAGACAATCTATAGCTAGCGCATACACGAAACCTACCTTTCTCTCTTTGGCGAGGGCGAAACGCAGCCTGCGCTGCTGCGTCTGTCGCGGGGGCGGAGACGACTGCGACGAGAAGCCGGCGGACGGCGGCGGCAGCAATCCGGCGGTGGTTGTGGCGCCGCCCCCCGTGGGAGTGACCGGCAGCGGGAGCGCCGGGGGCGGCTTGCGTCTCCGCGACCGGAAGGCGCCCAGCCCCACGACGCCGCCTCCGCCTCCGCCGCCCCCGGCCCGGGCCCCCGGCGACGACGACGCCGCCTTCTTCTTGGACCGCGAGCGCGGCGTCAGCATGGGGCACTGCGACTCGTTTGAGCGCCGCGGCAGGCTGGACGTGGCGAAGCAGCGGGTGCTCGAGCCGGTCTGGCCGCTGCACTGCGAACACAAACATAGCGACCTCAACCTCCAGAGCTGGACACCGCACCGCACCACAACACACTTGTCAGTGTACACGCATTAAGGGGACATGCTTCTGAAAATGACCAAAAATTTGAAAAAAAATATCTTGGTCTATAGAAAAGAGCATTTGATGCTGATTTCAAAAATGCATAGTTTATGGGCATTGTCATTTTCCGTTCGTTCTAAAATTGAGGTTGCCCGTAATGTTGCACAGGGGCCACGCCCATCTGTCAGTTCGAAGTGCGTCAGAAAACGTGATGCATTATTTTGTCCTTCCGTTTTTTCCGTCGTTAGTTACGGATTGTTAACACAGGTGTATTACAGAAGGCACTGACTCCCGGAACCAAAGTACAGGCATGTCTAGAAGGCTATGGTTCGAATGTAAACAAAGATCTGAGAATATATGATTTCGGAATTTCATACACGTGTGGTTTTGTAGTCACTGTGTATTGTTTTGTTTCTGTGTGTGTGTGTTTCCTGTGCTACAAATGCCGAGAGTAAAGAAATTTAGCCCCAGACGAAAGTTTCGCGGCAATCAGCTCCAAACACAACCGAATAATACACATCAGTTGCTTCAAAAGTCGCCCACGAAAACTGTGACTACAGGCAGTGCTTCTTAGACGTTAACTTTCGCTTTCTAGATATAATAATAACTAACCTAGCAGCAGTAACGACGGAAATGTTATTGTGAACCTAAACATGCTGTCAAGACTTTTCAAGAGTGCTGTCAAATGTAAGTACTACAATTGTGAAGATTGTATTGACGTTTCTGAGGACATTTCAGCAAGGAAGGGTCTTTCGAGTCGGTTAGCGATTGCCTGTAGCTCGTGTAAGATGCACAGTGATACTATCACATGGCAGATACTGTAGCAGCCTTTGATGGATCTTGGCAGAAGAGAGGTCATATTTCTTTGAGTTGGGTTGTATCTGCCACATTTATTGAAACTGGTAAGATACTATATTATGAATGTCTAAGAAAGCACTGACAGGGTTGTTCAGGTAAATTTTTGGGCATCCATATTTGTGTAAAGAGTTTGATGGCCCAAGTGGAAACATGGAAACGAAAGGAGTTCTAAACATTTTTAGAAGATCCGAAGTTAGTCGTGGTGTGAAGTATGTAGGCTGCCTTGGGGATGGAGACTCTAAAGGACACATTACTGTTGTTAATGACAGACCATATGGGGACATTCTGATAGAACAGCCTGAATGTATTAGGCATGTACAAAAAAGAATGGGAGCTGAGCTGAGAAAATTATGTGAAGACTTCAGCGGAAAAAACAGTCAGACGGAAAACACATAGGTGGTCCAGGTCGTCTTACAAAAAGTGAAACTGATTCCTTGACTCAATATTATGGACTAGCAATAAGGAGAAATGTAGGAGATTTGTAGAACATGAGACGAGCTGTTTGGGCAACATGGTATCACAGAATATATGAAACCCCACAGCATGGTTTGTGTCCAAAAGAGGAAGATTCGTCGTGCAAGTACTGGTTGAGCAATGCTACAGGCATACGATATACCCACAAGCATTCCTTACCACTTGCTGTAATAGAGGCAATTAGACCTGTATATAGGGATCTGGCAAATAGAAATCTACTTAGTACATGTATGCATGGGATCTCTCAGAATGCAAATGAAAGCTTCAAAAGCTGTATATGGGAGTGAATACCTAAAACTGCATTTGTTGGGCTGACAGTACTGTATATTGGTGTAATGGATGCCATAACAACATTCAATGATGGTACAATTTCAAGGATCAATGTTATGAAGAAATTGAACATCCAGACAAGAACGAATAGGGCTTCAGCTGTAACTGCTATTGATAGGCGGCGTTTAACCGAAGCAGAGACAGCTACAGAAGCTGTTACATAGGAGTGAAAGGTAAAGAAAACAATAAGGAGATAGAGAATGGAAGATAAGGAAACAGGAGGAAAACTGGAGTATGCAGCCGGTGTGTTCTAAACGAGCATAATATCTCTGTAAATTTTCTTTTGCGATTTACCGAAAACTTGAATTTTCATCATTCAGGTACACTTTTCTCCTAAATTACTGAAGTTAAACTTACATAAATTGGTACATATATTTAGAATGATCCCTTATACCTCCATTGCCTACTATTTCCTGAACAATTTATAATATGATGATGAAATCGGTGATATCTGAGCTACATTTTTAAATATTTATGTTGTAGTAAAATAAATTACTAGTCTTTGTCACAGATCAGCATCAGGGAAGGAAATTGGAGGCATAAAACACTTATGTTAATGCTGTCTGTACTCTGACTCCTTTTACAAGGTGTACTGTCAGTGATTCCAAAGAAAGTGGTACTGCAGTGAAATAGTGTTAGATTATTATACTATTATAAATATTGCTGTCAATACCAAAATATAATAAATATCTCAATAATTGTTTGGGAAATACTTTGACTAATGATCATAATAGTGTATAAGAATTTTGAGCAATCACCATTTATAGATCAGTTGCACTATGAGGGTGAAGATAATGCTTAAAATGCAGCCCGTTCAAGGGCATGTCCCCTTAATGTCTATATATTCAAACAACAGGTACACTCCAGGGAACAGGACATTAAATCATTGATAATAGCCTAATGAGGGTGACACATTTATGAATGACAATGAAATGACAGAAATCACCTAACATGAAAGAATACAGCAGTCCCACCAAAATACTGTACAACATCATACACATTTATAAATGAAAAGTACAAAACTGTAGACAATCTACAGCATTAATTTACTTCGTCAACAGGTTATCTTCCATATAATCTAAGAATAAATTAATTTAGCTAATCTGGATATAAAATCATCGCTAGGAGTTATCCACATTCCTTTGTTGTACAAAATGTGCTTATTTTCTGCATGTCAATCGTTGGATTTATGACCTCATTCGGGCAATGCTACCGATTTTCAGCTTTGTTAAACAACAAAACTAATGACAACTCGGTTCTGCTCTTGTGTTTACAATATTACAAAATTGCATGGTGTCACTTTGTCCTCTCCATGAATATGTGTCTGTGTTTTGTGTGTACCTAATCCGTCGCTGAGACATGTTTTTTATTTGCTTATACTAAAAAATATCTATAACTCACCATTTCTCGTAGTTACTGAGTAATAAGTCTCAAAAGAACTGTCAGTTCCCTGTCATATATTAATTCCCTATATCCATGCTGCCTTCTCTATTAAAATTTTAAGAAATTTCATTTGTCTGAATCTCCTGTAGTGTAATTAAAGGCCTTCTACGATTTTAAATATAATGTACATATAAAAAATTTCAAAGCATTAAACATGAAACATTAATGAGGATTTTATAGAAACATGCACCTCCCTCTGCGATGAATTAAAGGAAAGAATAGAGGACAAGTTTTTAAGCATTGTCTTTCATTTTCCTTTAAAACACATATTTGTAACTCTCTCCTTAATTTTATCGTTCAAAGATATGAAGGTGGACGACGTTGCACAAAACAGGTTGAAATGGGCCCACACCTTTGTATTTCCTTTGCTATAATGGAAAGCGATAAGAGTGTGTCTAACGTTGCTGTTATACAGGATTATTCAGCTGCCCCTACCTATAGGTTTTCTGCAACATGCAACTCCTTCAACAACTGCATGCAAGGTTTTCACATTCTGTCGCTCGCTGCATGGGAACTATTTGTCCTACAGCAAAAGCGAATGGGACTTTTTTTGTAGGAAATTTAATATGGTTGAATTTTATACTGGGACACATTTTCGCTGGAAGCAACCGTTTTCGCGTTTGAAGAACACTTTTGTACGTTTTTCTTGAATAATTCGAAAACTATGGCTTGTAGCGAAAATGTATCCCAGCACAAAAATTTCCTGCAAAAAGATCCTGTTCATTTATTCTGTAGGAATAATAGTTTGCATGTAGTGAGAGAAAGAATACAAAAATTGTATGCTTAGCATTTCAATGCGTTACACGTTGCATAAAAAGGTATGGACAGCTAAATCTCTCTGTATGTGTAACGATTATGATGCTTGGTTTGTGGGGCGTTCAATTGCATGGTCATCAGCGGCTGTACGAAGTCCGAATTTATTTCTTTTTTTTTTTTTTTACACAGTCCAATTTTTTACACAATCCAATCGAAACACTGTCACGAATGATGAGGTTGAAATGATGAGGGCAACACAAACACCCTGTCCCCAGGCAGAGGAAATCCCCAACCCGACCAGGAATCGAACCAGGGACCCTGTGATCCTGAAGCAGCAGCGCCTGCCACTAGACAACAATCTGCAAACTGTATGTGTGATGACTGCTATTTCGGAAATCTCTGAAAGTACAGACATTAGGCACATAACAGTAATATCTACACTATGACGGCGATTCATAATAAATATTCAGTGTGGATGCACCCAAAGTCCGGCCTCTTGTGGAAATCCAGTGAAAGAGCCACCAGCAATGGGATCGTGGACAGAGGGCACTATGGAAACAGTGTGCACCAAGTTGAGATTTGAGTTGGATGGGAGTCGTGCTCGTGTAGCCGACGCAGTCACGACAGCTACTCGTGTCATGTGAGAAACCAGGATTCGAGTTCTGTTCCCACACAAATTTTCGCTTGTCGCCCTTGAATTATTGTTTCAATGTCCACATTCGAGTGAGATCAGTAATTCACTTTCCACTTGTGTCTAACGTGCATCTCGATACACTTCTTGTTCTTACGATATTTCTTGGCTGTCGCTAAACATATGTTTTATATGTTACTTTGTGAATCTACCTTGTTGTTTGGGGACTTATATTCGATTTCATTTATTATTTTCTTTCATTTTATATACTTTAAATGTGAAAATATCATACACATTCTCATTTGTCATGTGAAAGCTTTAATTGGCTCAGGTGGACTATCTTGCATACTATACCAAGTATCAACAGCTGATATTATTCTCAACAAACACAAATTATTAAAAGATCTGATATAAAAACCTATATTCAATATCCTTAAAAAATTATATTTTTCAAAATGTCCTCATGATTTAAACAACAGTTTCTATGTAAATATCATTCCAGTTAAATTATATCGGTTGGATAAAATACGGTTGTAATTCGTACCAGACTTTCTTGTCAGGGGTTCACCATATTACATGCCCTCCACAACATCTCTCTGCATCTCGATCACCTTCCTCCACAGAGATGGAGCACAACACAGCGAGCAATAACATCTATATCGACATCGACTTTTAACTACTGACTTCATCAACAAACGATTTAGGTGCTGTTGTTCTGTAAGCTATGTCCCGAAAAGTAAAGAAATAATTTCTGTGTCTGTTTCTCTTGGACCTAAATGTCAGAGAATCTTATTTTTGTTAATTTAATCAATAATATTAGTAATTAGACAATGTGACAGGGTTGTTAAGAAGATCATGAAATAATAAGAAAACAGCGACCGATGGACAAACATTAGCTTATGTTGTATAAATAAATTAATTCTGAAGAACAGTCACAGTTATCTCCTAATCTTTTATACCAAGCGTCGGAAGAACCTGTTACTGTGCATATTTCTTTTAACAGTTTTCATGTTTTCTGTCATCCCTTACATCCTGAGTGCCAGTTATTTGGATTAGCATTTGTATAAACAGTATCCTAAAATTCGCTACAAAGGATGCTTGGCAAATAGGTTGAAAGAAACGTGAATGGCTTAAAAACAAACAGCTTGTTATTTAGTTTGCATACATAACAAAAAGTACTGTTTTAACATGAATAGATGTCGTTTCTCGGACGCGTAAGTACACAGGTTATCTACCTTTGTGATGTCAGAATGGTTTATTCCCTTTTATTTTTTCACTACACCGATGAGCTCAATCACTATTTATCATTTGTCTCTGAATACTGGCATTCAATTAGTTGTCGAATTCTGCAAAGGATGTGCCCAAGTCAGGGATTTGTGTGTCATGCTTCTTTGTTTTTAAATATACGTACAGTTAATTAATTCTTTAAATGCTACCGTTGAGAAATCGGGATGACAATAAACTTCTGTTTCACTGAAAATTAAGGAACAGTTGCATAAAATATTTTATGAAAAAATGGAGGTAGAAATGGAAATCGGCAGGAGCCTTGCTTTGTGTCCTCTACACAACTGACGATACATAAAAATAGATATGAAACTGAGCGCAGTCATAGATGGTGTAGATATTGCGTTGGTTGTGTGGGTCATCCAAACCGTACTGTGCAACGCCAAGAAAAGGTCGCTTTTCTGAAACCCCGCAATTGTCTCCCTTCGCGACGCAGGAGTTCGAAATTTGGACCAAATGTGGCTACAACATTCCTCTATAATGATACAGAAGTGTGACTCCCTTTGCCCTCACGGTATGTCGACGCCCCATATATTAAGGTTTAAACGCAAAAAAAGGCTAGACTCAGATGCTGATGTGATGTGTAACGTAGGTTAATGATGTCACATTGGCAATATACTTTCACCACAATTCTGCCCAACGCCACAGTGGACCTGTCATACAAAGAGAAGGTACACAAATCCACCTCTTACCCACATCTCATCCCTCCTTTTCACGCGTCTGCGATTGAGGTCAGAAAGCTGAGTTACAATGTTGAAATCATGTGGGTTCCTTACAGGAGCCCGAGGGAAACGTTTCATACTCATTGCTGCACAGAATAGAAACGGAAAGAACTTAGCAGGTGGCACAAAAGACTTCAATGAGGCAAGCCTTTTCCTTGGGGCTTTAATTCCACACATTTCCATCTCGAAAACGTCAGTTTGCTGAGCCATGAGAAAGAGGACAATATTCATAACAATGTTCGACACCGTTGACACCAGCTGGACGATTCAACTCTTCTCTAAGGACGTCGAGGGTCTGTAACGCCAATGAACGTTATCTGACCCCTTTGGTGTGTACTGCAACATAATTATTTCGCTGTTACATCCAGTGGAATCACAAGGCAGGCATATGAATATGGTGAACGTGATCAGAAGCAGCAAAGAGTATTTATGCCTTCTCAGCCCTCCTGTTTCATACCCTGCTGCTGCGTTATCATGAGGGGGGGAGAGGGTTGCAGTTTTGTTACGCACATTAAAACTGGGGTGGCCGAGCGGTTCTAGGCGCTTCAGTCTGGAACCGCGTGACCGTTACGGTCGCAGGTTCAAATCCTGCCTCGGGCATGGATGTGTGTGATGTCCTTAGGTTAGTTATGTTTAAGTACTTCTAGGTTCTAGGGGACTGATTACCTCAGAAGTCAAGTCCCATAGTGCTCAGAGCCGTTTGAACCACATTAAAGCTGTACTTCTGCAGAGGCTTAGACAACCATTCAACTGAGTGTCGCTCCATTTGTGCTAAGCGCCTGAGGGCAGGCAACCCCTTTAACACGCCTTCGATTACGCACGTCTACAAGCATGCGTTAGCAGCAGCAGAGCGCCCATCAGCTGAGTGATTGTCGACGTCTCTGCACAGGTATATTTTGAAAGTGCTCAACAGAGAAGCGCATGTGGCACCAAGATCGCTGCCCGACTGGAGGTCTTAGAGGGACACTTTACCTATTTATTCAGTTACGTGTTGTAAGTGTACTGCCATATCGCTGGTTTAGTTGTGGAGTTTCTTCGCGGGCAGCCGCGTGCGGGAGTCGAACGTTGGGCACGGAACTGTTATGATGTGTGGTGCGCAGTCTGCATGTAAGAAGCATTGTTAGTATTCAGGCTGAAGTGTAGCTACAAGTGCTATTACAGTAAAGTGATTAAATATGGAAGTAACTCAGAGGAAAATGCATCAACATGTAATTAAAAATGAGCAATGCCACCGATAACGTATTTTGTGTATCCTCTCGTTGTGTGTCGCACAGTATCAATCATTCGCGCCGTGTTCGGTCTCCTAGAATGAACTGATGTGAATCAGTAGAAATTAGTTACCATAAAAGAGTGCAGTCAAGTGCCAGTGTCTTGTAGCGAGCGTGAGGACGTGCGTTCGATCATCGCGTTTCCGCATTATCAACAATCAGCCCCGCTGCGACGGTTAAGCGCACGCTCGTACAAGTGGGAACTGAGAACTGAAAAATTAACTTTACGAACAGTGTTATATCATTACTAGTGACAAGGAGGACTATTACCAGGTATCTGTATGTGTGACGAGCGTAAGAACTTTCGTTCGATCATTCAGCTTCCGCATCATCAACAATCACCCGCGTCGTGTCGGTTACGCGTACTCTCGTCCGAATGATATTTTGGACTGTTAATCATCAAGATTGTTTATTGGGATAAACATTTACGATTTAGAGTGTAAACAGTGCAACCTGTGGTTTCCATATCGTCTCAGAATACACATGTTCATACCAGACATAGGACAGTGGCTCCCCTAAACCCGCTTGCATATTTCGATAGATAATTTCAGGCAAGCCAACAGCAGTGTGAAGCAGGACAATACGACCGTCACGGGATTATCAGGTACGTGTTGTGGACAGAGCGCACGGTCACGAAACGAGAAACCAGTTTAAGGTACCACCCCACCCAGTTGTACCCCCGGGCGTGTTACAGTGTCGATGTGCACATCTCCGTATTCACGCCACAAGAGGTCATGAAGTAAGAGGATTGAGAAAGCATAAGTACCGTTTGCTGCTTAGGATCATGTACAAAGCTCGTCGAGTGGTTTTCGGTGGTCCCTAATTGTTCCCCACGTATACAACCTGGGAAAAAAATTACTCTTGCACTACGTTCCAAAGGAATTCAATTACTTTCGTTAGGGTTCCAGCCCCAAGTTGTCCTTAGAAAAGGGTTGCCCCTGGTAGGGGGGTTTCAGCAGTGCGGAACATTATCAAGTATCTTGGCCTGTGGCTCTTCGCACAGTTGAACTACCGTTTCCGACCACGAAGCATGTGGAAATCAACTCCCCAAGGGAATGGGTGATTTCATTGACAAGTCTTCTGGGCCACGACGTGTCTGAAGTACCTTCTTCTGCCACCAGTGAGAAAACGCGTGATTTCTACGCTGGGCGTCACTGTTCTGACAGCCATCACAGAGCCGTCAAACGGAGGGATCAATGGTGGTTAAAAAGGGATGTGAGGACACGGCGGACGGGACCTAGTATGACGTGATTGGGTAGCTAAGTTGGTAGAGCAGTTGCCCGCGAAAGGCAAAGGTCCCGAGTTCGAGTCTCGGCCGGGCACACAGTTTTAATCTGCCAGGAAGTTTCCTAGTATGACTTGTTCACGGTGGCGTTAGGCAGAATTATACTAAAATTTAGTGCCAACATCTGAGGTCATCAGTCCCCTAGAATTTAGAACTACTTAAACCTAACTAACCTAAGGACATCAAACACATCCATGGCCGAGGCAGGATTCGAACCTGCGACCGTAACAGTAGCGCGGTTCCGGACTGAAGCACCTAAACCGCTCGTCCACCATGGCCGGCTGGATTCCTCCGACTCGACCGCCACAGCTAGGCGATCGTCAGCGAAGTCAGGTGGGGAAGCGGGATCGCATGATAAAACAGTGTGAGAGACGGTATACTGATAATTTTTACTTTATAAACCGTCTGACTACAACCGAATGAAACACAATTTTCGTGTCATTCTCCTTTCGCCTTTGTTTTCTGCAAGGCATCTTCAGTGGCCTGGAATATCTACATATTTTTACAGTTTAGTTTACATCTTAGTCAATGTACCTATACGTTATAAACAGTTCTGGTGGTTGTTTTTTGCTGTTATGTAGTAATTGTTTGAACTTTACTTACAGGTTGCTTGCACGATTTTCTACACATTACGCTCACGTTGAATTTTTGGTGTTGTTTCATTTTTGGTGTTGTTCCCCTTCTTATAAATGGAGCGTAATGTGCAGAAAATCGTCCACGCATCCTGTAAGTACAGTTCAAAATATTACTGCATAATAGCAAAAACCAACCACCAGATCTGTTTATAGCCTATAGGTACATTGACTAAAATATAAACTAAATAGCAAAAATATGTACATATTCCAGGCCACTGAAGATGCCATGCAGAAAAAGGCGAAACGCATATGGCACGAAAATTGTTTTTCATTTAGTTGTAGTCAGACAGTCCATAAAGTAAAAATTATCAGTATAACATAACATTACACGCAACTGAAGAAGACAGGACTACAAAAATTACAGATGTGTGACAAACACTGATCCACGATACGATCACCGGCTGACACTAAAATCAAAGTGAAGTTAGAGATAACGCAAGGAGACTGGTGGTTCCTTTATCATTTAAACATACTAAGAAAATTTATTTTCTAACCCGGGAAATCCACTCTGTTGTTCTCATTTCTATCGCTTTAGATAGAGATAATATTCTTTTATCTCTAAGCGGCTCGACTATTTCAATGGTTAACACATTTGAATTGTACTTCATATGGTTTCTGAGCGTTAACTTACGTTTTAACGTCATCGTTTGTAATCTGACGGAGTGTAGATAGCAGATCCAACTCCAATGTCGTGGCTATCGCCACCATGATATCAATACCTGCTGTAGAAAGAAAACGTTTTATTTCGAAATAAAAACCAAAACTAAAACAATGCTGAGGTGACCTACCACGATCCTACGCATGTTCATCGTTCCAGTACTGGTATATTCCGATACTACTTTTACTATTATCAAAAACTTTCTCGTAGTTGGTCACCGGGATTGTACCATCCCTAATAAAGCTTAGAAAAGTTCCCAGAATTAGATTTTCACTCTGCAGCGGAGTGTGCGCTGATATGAAACTTCCTGGCAGATTATTGGAAGGTAGGAGACGAGGTACTGGCAGAAGTAAAGCGGTGAGGACGGGGCGTGAGTCGTGCTTGGGTAGCTCAGTTGGTAGACCACTTGCCCGCTAAAGGCAAAGGTCCCGAGTTCGAGTCTCGGTCCGGCACACAGTTTTAATCTGCCAGGAAGTTTCTTAGAGAGGTTATTTATGTCTATAGCACATACACATCTGTAATAGTTGCCTTAGAAAGGACCTTCCACAATTTGTGCCTCGTTTACAAATGATGGGATTTATTATGTTACTCAGGGCCTCATGTATCTTGAATAAATTACTTCAATCTGTTACTGCTGCGTCTTTCTCCTATGCTACAGTGTAGCAATGACATATTTATTTTCGAATAAGGACAGGTGATGGCTACTGCTAATTAAAATACCACTATTATTTCGATTAGCGTTTGCATACAGCCTTGAAGTCAGCCCATGCCTTGCGTCATGCAGGCTCTTAATATTCCACCAGCCGCTTGTGGACATAAAGAAGATAAAAGAACGTAATAGATCCTCGTCACCAGCTAATGTTAGTAAAGATATGGTTTAAAGACTTCATTCATCACGCTTGACACCACTCTCTGTCTTAATGATCTCTGCAAGTGTGTGCCGGTTTACGGTATACAGGAATATGTAGTTACATTATTATGAACGACTTTAACATTTTCATTACACACTGCCTCAAACTCAATGTAAGATGCTGTCAATGTCAAAAGTGTTTCGTCACTTAGATGTTTGCCTCTGGACATCTTTTCGAACTAAGCAGTGTGTAATAGGCTAGATAAAAATTCAAAACGAACAATTTTTAAATAATATCTAATGATTCAATTACACACATAGAGTATTCTAATACGTAGTTTGGCTAGGAATAGATAACAGGAAGAATGTAAGCAGAATCACATGACATACACGAAATCTTGTCACACTCACACAGACTTCATGATTTTGAAGCTTATATCCTGAAATTATTTAAAGATAGTACGAAGTTCCACATATTTATTTATGCTACAGTATTTGGTAATTACGTTGTTAGAACGCAATATCAAATTCTGCAACGGATATATTTTTAAGTATCCAAAACACATCATACTGGTATCTCTTATGCAGTATATGAAACCTGCGAAGCACCCACGATTCAGTGCGTTTCAAACATATTCCAGTCACAACAATAAAGAAACCAATCATAAAATTATTCACAGAAACCGAAGGTTTTTAACATTTTCAGAACGTAAGTCATCACCACCACTTATCAAACACCTTAGCGGCACACATGCTAAGTGTGAAATTTGAATACATATCCATCATTACAACCCGCTCAGAAATTTCCCTGCTGTAACCTAGGCTTCGTAATATCGTAATATATGTTTAGAGATCAACATCAGCTTCCAGATCCTGTATAACACTGGCCAATCTTTCCCTATTTACTACATATGTGTCCCCATTGTTATCGCCGGCCGGTGTGGCCGTGTGGTTCTAGGCGCTTCAGTCTGGAGCCGCGTGACCGCTACGGTCGCAGGTTCGAATCCTGCCTCGGGCATCGATGTGTGTGATGTCCTTAGGTTAGTTAGGTTTAAGTAGTTCTAAGTTCTAGGGGACTGATGAGCACAGATGTTAAGTCCCATAGTGCTCAGAGCCATTAGAACCCATTGTTATCGTTTTACGAGGGTTGTCCAGAAAATTAGTTCCGATCGGTCTTGAAATGGAAAGCACAGTGAAAACCAGAAACGTTTTATTTGCAACATTTAGGTACACCTTCCACCTACTTCTCTACATAGTCGCCGCTCCAACGTCGAATTTTGTCGTAGTGTTGTACCAGCTTTCCAATATCCTCGTCATAGAAAGCAGCCGCCTGTGCTTTTGGCCAGTTGTCTGCACTGGCCTGCAGCTCGTTTTCAGTAGAATAATTTTGTTTTCGTAGCTAGTAGTTTTTGTAAGAAAGATTAAACTCAGGGGGAGCCAATTACGGACTGTATTGCGAGTGATCAAACACATCTCATCAGAAACGCTGCAGGAGCGTCTTCATTGCCCCTGCAGTGTGCGGCCGAGGATTGGCAAGCCCGACAGTTGTGTTATGTGGGCTGCATGACACAGGCGAAATCTCTAACCAGGCCCTCATACTTGGCGGGTGACGCTATCACCTACGCATCTTTACGTGCTCTCTGTTCAATCAAAACTGAAATAGAGCGACGCGACACGATCGACTGGTGTACCAGAGATACTGCCCAACAAATTTGTGCAAAGCTTTAAAGGAATTTCATAGTGGTTTCCATTTCGCGACATATCGGAACTTACTTTCTGGATAACCCTCGTATATCGCCCAGAACAATGTGCAGTTTTATATGCGTGAAGACGTAAATCAATTACTAACAATAGTAGATATCTAGTATCAATACAATTTCGTTACCAGGCGTCAATGTGGTGTTGTTGTCAAAAGTCGAGGCACCCTACCAGACAATTTGACACCACACCGACAGTTCTGCCCACGTACAGAATGAGAAATGCCAGTCAATTTTGCTTGATGCACTAGACAATCTGAGCAATTATCTTAGATTCTTTGCAAATGATGGTGTCGTTTACAGCCTACAATAGTCATCAGAGGATCAAAATTAATCGTAAAATGATTCAGACAAGATACCTTATTCCTATTTTATGAAAAATCTTAGTTTACCCTGAACAATAAAACTGTGAGATCCTCCAAATGAGTATAAAATGCCCGTTAAACTTCATTTATACGACAAATTACACAAATTGAAAAGTTGACGGTTCAACTAAGTATCTAGTGATTACATTTACGAACAAATAAAATTGGAACCAACAGATACAAATTGTTGTGTAGAAGCCGAAACAACGACTGTGCTTTCCTGCAGAACAGTCAGAAAATGCATAAATCTGCTAAAATGACTGCCTACACTACGCGCGGTATCGGATCCTCACTAGGAAGGATTGGCGGAAGATATCGAAAAACTTCAAGGGAGGACGGCTTGTTTATATTATTTTTCATGTGTGCTATTCATGAGTGAACCGGTCAAGAAGTAATATGAAAGTGCGATATTGCAGTGCCTGTGTTTTTCATATGTTCCGATGCATTGTAGCTTCAGACATGCCTGCGTGTCCGAAGGTACACTGCATCGCACTTCTGAAGAACAGGCACTGCAATATCATATTTATCTGGCTACACTGGGAAAGTGACTTATAATTACAAAGTCTCCCCTGTCAAGGGAACGTGCGATTGCAGGTTGTAGTCTCATGGTTTATGACATCTGGAAGTTTGAGACTTGAGCGTGAAGCGTGTTCGGGTAGCTTAATAATAAGGCGACCATACGCGATAAGCAGTGGACGTCCAAATCCGCAACTACGAATACATTTCATGTATATCACATGAAAGTGGTTCTATTAACCCTCCGCCAAGCATTTGTATGTGAATTTCAGAGTATTTACGTAAACGCTGCTGTAGATCGGTGCTTTTGGGACAAAAATTGGCGAAAGTCATTCTCTTTGGATTAAAGTCTGACAGCTGTAACGGGCAAATCAGTGAATCCCATATGCTCCCATATTGTATTTAGGGTGAACTCGATCTCTGTTTACTGACTGCCAGTAACTTTATGCACACGGAATCGACGGTATTTTACTACCAACAAAGGATTTAAACCACTGTATTTTGTCCGATTAATGTGCAAGAGACATTCACTAGCGCCTATTTCAATGAAGTTTGCTGTGAGGTGCATACTGAATGTATCTATTGATGCTTTCATTTCCTTCGTGAAGGAGCAATTAGAAACGTTGATAAGCATTTTTGTCTTCAGCTCGACGTAAAAATGTAAAGCGTATGGCATTAATGGCTGGGAGACCCCAAAGAGCACGTGCAGCGCCTAATTGGAATTAATCCCGGTCATTGGCACAACCTCTGGTGAACTTGGACTTTAGGCTACCGCCCCTTCTCTCATCTCCACCGTAAATGCAAATTGAAAATTGTTAACAACGCGCGGTGTATCCTGACGCTCACCCCAAGGCACATAACAAAAGGAGGTAGGCCATTCCAGCCTCCGGCGAGCAAAAACTTCCCAGACATAGCTGCGCCTTGACGTCACTTTGAGAGCTGTTGGGCTGTGCATTCAGCAGAACACGGAAGTCGTAGCGTGCACCCAAAGAGAATAACTCATTTCGTGTTTGCCATGAGTGAGGGTCACTGTAATTGCATCCTGTCATAGTGTATTAATACTGTTAGAAAGAGGACAGACATTATTCAATACGGTTATCCCAAAGATGAGACTTGCAGTGTGAATGGATAGTTAGATACAAACGTGCGGGTAAAGAGAATCCGAAAAGCGCACGTATATATTTAGTATATTTTTGGCCTAAAGACTACGAACGAGATTTGAGAAACGAACTAGTACGGTTACTTCAAGAATGAAGTTACTACCTCAGCAAACCCACCGTAAACATTTTAAACTGTAATGGAGAAGAAATTACAGAAAGCAGGGATGCAAGCAAAAGGTAAATGTAACTAAAACCAATTACAACTCAAGAATTATCTTAAAATAAATTATTTAAAAGAAGTTTAATGTTTTTTTTCTCGTGATTCTGTATTATTCTATCAATGACTCGCTACACTGTGTAGATTCATTAGCTTTTTCTCCTGATATTATAGCTTCATTTCTCGAGTAAATAGCTATTATCTTTTTCGCATTTTCAAGATGAGTTAACTGCTTCAATCTTCATACTAGCCACGCCCAATGCTTAACTACGGTGTTCTGACGGGAACGGGTTTACCCATCTCGGCACGGCCGTTGACGTTCTGAAGCTCTTTATTTCAATCCATGTGGTATCAAGAAATGGTGAGACAATAACTTTTATGTCACTTTCAGCGTTCACGATAGCACTTAGCTATGCGAGACACTGAATGATTTTATAGCTTTCATAAAAATGCTTGTTAACACATTTGAGTCTGCAATTCTACTGCATAGCATTTTACGTCCTGTACGGCAGCAGGTGATGCATAAGTTTTCCGATACCTACAAAATATGACAAAAAGGTTTTCACCAATTTTCTCTTTCAGCCATGTTCGGTTGTTTCTAAGGGAATCACGGGTGATCAAAATAGTTCAAATGGTTCTAAGCGCTATGGTACTTAGCATCTGAGATCAGCAATCCCCTAGACTTAGAACTACTTAAACTTAACTAACCTAAGGACATCACACACATCCATGCCCGAGGCAGGATTCGAACCTGAGACCGTAGCAGCAGCGCGGTTCCGGACTGAAGCGCCTAGAACCGCTCGGCCACAGCGGCCAGCAATCACGTGTGACATTAGCCCGAGTACGTGAGAATAAATTACGAAAACAGCGATAACTACGGAGAACGTCGTTGACATTCTCGTAGTTTCTACGGTTCTACCGTAGAAACGAAGGGCTTTGTTATCAGATGGCACCATCTACGTATACTTGTTTGAGCACTTGCTGCCCTGACTGTACGATTGGTCAGCTGGGGTCGAATGGGGAAGAGATATCATTTACCAGATGAAAAACGGTACAGGGTGATCACCAGATACGAGGCCGACCACACACAGAACAGCCGTTACGTCGATGAACGTTAGTCCATCTGTTGTTCAGAGACTGCAGAAATAATTTCTACTCACAAGTCCTACATCCAAAAGTACGAAGGACGCCAGCAAACAACAATCATGTTTAGTGTGGCGTCTGAGAATCACAAATATTATGATTTCTCGTGTTCTTATGCAGATACAATGACTGATGAGTGAAATCTCATAGAAGACAAATCTCAGAGACTAGGAATTCGTCTTTTGGATGAACTATTAAAACTGTCAACTAGTGAGCGTACGGAGGGACCAGCTGAATCGGTCTAAATGCTATAGTTCATGCTTGAAAAGAAGTAGAGAAAGGTTGGAGTCTTTCACCCCACATCATTGACGGGCACAGATGCACAGACAACAAGTGAACACGGAGTGTAAATTATGAGTTGCTTAAAACCAGAACAGTGTTCATTCACCTCCTAGTAATGAAATACATAAATGTTCCTGAAAATGATATGTTCTGCACTTTATTTTATTTTTCTGAGACATAATACTCAAGCATTTTAAAATGCTTGCTGATTAAGACATTAGCAGTCGGGAATGAAGTTACTAGAGCTGAAAGAAATTTACGAATCCTTCACTGAAATATCAACATAAATTGTTGTCTGCAACCATGGTAAATACGTATTTGTGAAATGCTTTACTGCAATGAATTACTATTTTTTTCGGATTGACATTCATGATGTCTCTTGCCGAATGAATCCCAACGAGACAGACGGAATCTTACCTGCTGAATGGGACGCTCTTGGTCGCTTCGCAGCTCATATTTTAGCTGGAGAACGGACTTCTACTTGTTCGCCTGCAGCGTTAGCGATAGTGCACAGAAGTTGTGCACTAATAGGACAGAGATTCTGGGAGAGATGTGAATAGCCAAACTTATTCCGGAATGCTTTGATACGGTATACCTTTAGACATGTGTGTATTTCTCAATATGGGGAAAATGATGTTGCAACAATAGTAACAGGTTTTCCAATTGGTAGCATAATGGTCTAGGGTTAACGTCAGTGATCATTACTCAAAACGTTCTCCGTCCCGGGATCGAACCACGCCACCGCTTAAATTCTGAGTAAAAACCGGATTGTAAGGTATATCCAGGAGCGGATATAGATTCATGTCACAATTCATTAGTGATGAAGAGTAGGCTAAAGTTTAAGTGCCTAGTCAGGACGAGTAAATACGCAAAGAAGGGGTATACGGGAGTACTAAGGGATAAGAGATAGGCTTGAAGTTCTCTAAGGCTATAGATACTGCGATAAGGGATAGCTCAGTAGGCACTTCAGTTGAAGAGGATTGGACATGTGATAGAAGAAGAAATAGGAGTCGATGTAGAAGAGAGGAGCCGCGGTATTAGGAACCAGAATTTAAAAGAGCTTTGGAAGACATAAGATCAAATAATGCAGAAGGGAGAGATAACAGTTTATCAGAATTTCTAAAATTGTTGGCGGAAGTATCAACAAACTGACTATTCACGCTAGTGTGCAGAATGTGTAAGTCTGACTTTCGGAAAAAATATCATCCACACAATTCCGAAGACTGCAAGAGGTGACAAGTGCAAGAATTATCGCACAGCCATCTTAACAGTCCATGCAGCCAAGCTGCTGACAGAAATGATTTACAGAAGAATGGAGAAGAAAACTGGGTACGTGTTAGAAGAGGATCAATTTGGCTTTAGGAAAGGTAAAGGCGCAAGATAGGCGATTCTTACGTTGTGGTTGGTAATGGAAGTAAGACTAAAGAGAAGTCACGATATGTTCGCAGGATTTGTCGGCCTGGGAAAAGCATTCGACTATGTAAAATGGAGCACGATGTTAGAAATTCTGAGGAAAGTACGAGTAATTTATAGGCAAAGACGGGCAATATATAATATGTGCAGGAACCAAGAGGGAACCAAAAGGATGGAAGATCAATAACGAAGTGCTCGGATTGAAAAATGCGTAAGAGAGGGATGTAATCTTTCGCCCCTAACTTTCAATCTCAACATGGAAGGAGAAATGGTGGAAGTAAAAGAAAGGTCCAAGAGTGGAATTAAAATTCAAGATGAAAGGATCTCAATGATAAGATTCGCTAATGACATTGCTGTCTTCAGTGAAAGCGAAGAAGAAGTACAGGATTTGCTGAATGGAATGACCAGTCTAATGGACACTGAATACGACTGAGAGCAAATCTAAGAAAAATGAAAGTTGCGAGAAGCAGCAGGAATGAGAACAGTGAGTAACTTAACTAACATCAGGATTGATCGCCAAGAGGTAGGTGAAGTTACGGAATTCTCCTACCTGGGCCGCAAAATAACCTATGACGGACGGAGCAAGGAGGACATCAGAAGCAGACTAGCACTAGCAAGAAGGGCATTCTTGGCAAAGAGAAATCTGCTAGTATCAAATATAGGCCTCAACATACGGAAGAAATTTCTGATAATGTACGTTTGGAACACAGAATTGTATAATAGTGAAACATGGACAGTGAGAAAACCGGAACAGTAAGGAATCGATGCATTTGAGACGTGGTGGTACAGAGGAATGCTGAAAATTAGGTAGACTGGATAAGGTATGGAATGAGGAGATTCTATGCAGAGTCTGAAAGGAGTATTTGGAAAAACTGACAAGAAGTCGGGACAGGATGGCAGGAAATCTGTTAAGACATCAGCAAATAACTACAATTGTACTAGAGGGAGCTGCAGAGGGTAAAACTGTATAGGGCGACAGAGATTGGAATATAGATAGCACATAATTGAGGGCGTAGGTTGCAAGTGCTACTCTGAGATGAAAAAGTGGGCATAGGAGAAGAATCATGGAGGGTCGCAGGAAACCAGTATGAAAAGTTTAACCAAAAAAAAAAAAAAATAAAGAGGCTTCTAAATGGGGAACAAAGGGTAAGGCGATACGTACAGATAATTCCTTATAACATCTGCCAGGTGTCCGATTTCAGCAAGACATGTCCAGTTTTTTACGTTCGTGTTCGACCAGATGTATACAACTCGGGCCCGTCCGGCTTTTGTTCGGTTTAGTAAGATGAAACAGACAACGCACAACTAACTGCAAGATTCGTTCCACGCTTATGACGTAAGCGCGAGGAGTGATTATAGGAAAATATACTGTAAGGATATGTAGATATACCAACCAATGCTATTCTTATGACCGTAGGCCGAATGTGCCTACCACATAGTGTCAGAAGCACGCCACGCGCAGATCGAGAAACGCGAAGTGTGCCGATCAGTCGATGCCAACCAGACCCGCTCAGTCACATGGACGACAGAAAACAATTGTTCGACTACGAGCAAAATTTCACGAAATTCATGGAACAATAAAAAGACGAATCTACCTTTAAGTAAGTTTTGTCACATGAACAGTGGACACCTTATTTCAAATCACAGAAGAATCACAGGTGAATTTTCGGATTTATTGAAACTGGCAGATTATTACTTTGTAACTTCAGGCCACAATTCCAATGTCGAAAGTATGTATTTTCTGTTTCATAAACCCCCAATGGACAAAGGAACCCAATAAACTCCAAACCAACACATACGGAAAGATGATGTTTTTTAATTTTTAACTTTTTTTTCTTCCTGCATATCACTATTTGGCAAAGATGATGTACTTGTCGTGTAGTATAAGATTATCCTGTTCCGCGTAATTATTTCCGAGGGGAAAAAGAAAACGTTTTGGCCACAGTGGATTCGAACGAGAAATATTAGTACTTGAAAAAAAAGTGTGTGTTATTTCATTACAAGTCTAGTTGCAATGACCATAATTATTGAACATCTTCTCCTTTTCCGTCCCAGAGGAACGGATAAATGTTGATTTTCTCCAACGATGACTTTTTAGTTTACTCTGACATAAGACTATCTTAGCAATAAGAATGAACAAATGGTTTAAATGGCTCTGAGCACTATGGGACTCAACATCTCAGGTCATAAGTCCCCTAGAACTTAGAACTACTTAAACCTAACTAACCTAAGGACATCACACACACCCATGTCCGAGGCAGGATTCGAACCTGCGACCGTAGCAGCCCCGCGGTTCAGGACTGCAGCGCTAGAACCGCACGGCCACCGCGGCCGGCTAAGAATTAACAACAAAGAATACTGAGCTGCGTAGTTGCTATCGTAATTGCCGAATTATAAGGCTGCGTACCAAATTTTTTCGGTTTAAGCGCGTTTAAGACTGATCTAGGAATAACTGATTGTAACTCATTGCTTACAAACGACTGAAAATACCCAGTGGACTCCATTTAAAATAGGAGTCCTGCCTTTAGGGCAAAATGTCTGGCTGAATATGATGTCCAGTCCGGAATTTCTATTTTTGGACCTGGCAACCCTAGACACAGACATGTCATGGCGACAGCGACACCAGAACACTATTCATTCATGACTGCATGATGTATCCGATATGTGTCTGTACAACTTCTTTGTTTTATGCAGCTATCATGATTTCGGCCTTAAGGCATTATCAAGTACAACGCATTTGAGTATATAATTAGACTATAAGGGCATTTCATTGCATGTGTAGATACTGTATTGGTGTTCACTCTGTGGCTCAGTTGTTCTATGGCTGGAAAGCATACCTGCCATATATTTCGTTGATTTTGTGCTTCTCTGCACTTCAGGGCACGAAGTTCAATACATCCTGACAATAAATTAACTGAACATAGTCTAATTATATCCAACTTTGTTGTACTTGATTATGGCTCAAGACCGACACCAATACCGGAATATAAAACAAAGTTGCACAGTAACATTGCGGTAATATCATTCAAATATTGTTAGACGACTGTGGGCCAAAAATACGAACATAATGTTCCTGCATGAAAGCACACGTAACAATCTTTTGAATTTTGTGTAATACTATTTTATTGTGACAACTGTCACAAAAGCAATTTAAAATTTTGTTACCAGTTTTGATCAGCCAATAGTCATCATCAGACGGTCTTTAGATTGTTGCAAGCAGAAAAAAAAAACACGGAAAGTCACCAGTCACGCGAGCAGCGTTTTCAATACGTCTTTCCTTCCCAAAAAGTTCTCCTTGTCTCAGAGTAAAAGCTAAAACAGAGACCCTGTATAGAGCGGTGACAATATTCAGGCATGGGCATAGAGACGTATACAAAATCGCGTACGTGACTGATTGAAGTAAACGCTCAAAGCAGCTGCGCCAAGCCCACTGCAACTGTTACTGAACTTATTTCGCTGACTAAAATAGGAAAGCAACTTTGAGGTTATCATTAACCTTTGATTACGTGGGGCGGTCATTTTGACCGTGCGCTTTTGTCCATTGTTGCGATTTAGCCAGTTCCCTTCCTATTTTGGCGTGCATTTGTTCGTTAGATTCCATTCCAGCAAAATGTTGGGTGTAATTCCAATGCTTCTACAATGTGAGTGACGTTCTTTCTAAAATCACTCGTGGTCATTTTGATCGCTCTACGTCGTTTGTGTGATTTCCCCTACTTTTGTTTTAGTTGCTTTTTCTTGATGTTTCTGAAATCGTAGCATCTGAAACGTGGAGGAACCTAGTGATACTGTACTTAAAAAATCTTATTCACACTGAAGATAATGTGTAAAAGCTTCAGACGCTGAATTTCAAGAAACTGTGAGCTGAAGTTTAGAGTAAGCAGACTGTAGTGACTGTGACGATAATCTTGGAAAGACTGAACCGTTTGTAAGTGGACACTTTTTCTGACCCACAATGGAAAAGAAAATGACTCGGATGTGACAGTGATCTATGTGATGACCAACGCAAATGCAGTTACTTCTACGGCAAGGATCAGTACAAATATGGCAAAAGCACCCTCGATGTGTACATCAGAACTGCTCGCCATAAAGTCACCATAAAATTTCCATCCAAGTTGATTAAACGAGATCCACAAGATCCATTTTCATTATGGCATTTCTGTTTTTATGATGAAGTTCTTGATCACATCCTACTAAGAACAAATGAAAGAATAGATTGCATCACTTAGAACTATTTTGACAAATATTAAGCTGAATTTCTGAACCTGGATTTGGATAAACTTTTGGCTTTCTAAGGTTTTCTGATATTTTCTTCAGCCTTTAAATGCAGCCACGAAAATAAATTATATATTCGCAATTTATGGTCTACCTGCGCAATACAGCTTAATATAATGGGCTTTTTATTGCTTTAAATTTTTACTTTCTGATTTAGAGATGTTGACCATTTTACTTTTAGCGTTTAAGAGTAATAATAAGCCATCAGTCCTCTAGTTGGTTAGATGTAGACTAAAAAAATATCTCCCTTGTCAAAATCTCCAAATCTTCGTGTTTGTCTTCTCCTACAGATTTTATAACCTCTGTAGCTCCCTCTAGTACTATGGAAGTTATTCCCTGATGTCTTAACCTGTTATCCTGTCCTTTCTTCTGATCAGTGGTTTCTCTGTCCTGCGGAGAACCGTCCTATCAATCCATCTCCTTCTCAACATATTTCCGTATCTCCACATTTCAAACGCTTAGGTTCTTTCCTTCTCGTGTTTTCACACTGTTCAAATGGTTCAAATGGCTGTGAGCACTATGGGACTTAACATCTGTGGTCGTCAGTCCCCTAGAATTTAGAACTACTTAGACCTAACTATCCTAAGGACATCACACACATCCATGCCCGAGGCAGGATTCGATCCTGCGACCGTAGCGGTCACGCGGTTCCCGACTGAAGCGCCTAGAACCGCACGGCCACACCGGCCGGCCACTGTCCATGATTCGGTATCATAAAGTGATGTAAACCAAACGTACATTCTCAGAAATTTCTTCATGAGATTAAGGCCAAAGTTTGATATCAGCAGACTTCTGTTGGCCAGGAATGTCCTATTAGCCTGTAATGAGATGATATGTACGTTGCTTATCCTGTCTTGTGTTATTTTTCTTCCAAGTGGCAGAGTCTCTTGACTTCTCCGTAACCCCCCAATTCGGTTGTTAAATTTATCGCGTATCGTGGAGGGTACAAATCGTAGAGGGAGACCAAAAGATGAATACACTAAGCAGATGCAGATGGATGTAGGTTGCAGCAGGCACTGGGAGATGAAGAATCTGGCACAGGATAGAGTAGCATGGAGAGCTGCATCAAACCAGTCTCAGGACTGAAGACCACAACAACAACAACTCATTTCTGATACTCTTCACGCCAGTTGAGCTGTGATACGAAACGCCGGCCGGGATGGCCGAGGGGATCTAGGCGCTACAGTCTGGAACCGCGCGACTGCTTCGGTCGCAGGTTCGAATCCTGCCTAAGGCACGGGTGTGTATGATTTCCTTTGGTTACTTACGTTTAAGTAGTTCTAAGTTGTAGGGGACTGATGATCTCAGAAGTTAAGTCCCATAGTGCTCAGAGCCATTTTTTTGTGATATGAAACGGAGTAGTCATCTTGAAATAAAATATAACGTGAATGTATTTCGTATGCGGTCCTGCATTGGTACACCGATTTATTTTTAAACCGAAAGCTACTCTTGAGTGAATTAATTCAATTATGCTTTTCGAGGTCAGATAACTGCACTAAAGTCTATTATTTACAATTAACTGTTGTGGTTAGCGAAAACAAAGCTCGACGGCGTGCAGAGCACTATAAACGAATCACGTAACGGATACCACATGGAATAATGCGGTGGCGAACAAATTGCACACCAAACACTGTGGCTTCTGGCCTGCAATAAAATTACCGTGACTCGTGCCTTCTGCTCATTGATTCTACCATTCTGCGTGACTTTCATCAGGTTTCCTGCGGGCAGAGGGAAGGCGGGTGGGGGGGGGGGGGGGGGGGAGAAGAGCAACTGGGTCGAGGTGTTGGCCGCAAATTTTCGCAGGGGTGGTGTCAGCGGCGCAGGGACGCGGCAAGCAGCCGACCCGCGAGGGATTTCAGCGGGGGCGGCGGGGGCGGTGTCGGCGGTGGCGTCGCTCTGGGCTGGCAGTTTTCATTAGGCGCGCCCCGGCGTCGCGCCGGCTATCAGAGGCGCGCGTAATTGCGTTGCTGAGCGCCGCGACGCTTTCTTGTCCCGCGGCCGACAGCCGCACAATGGACGCAAGCCGCTAATTAGCGACACGTCAGGCCCCTCCCCCCCCCCCCTCCAACTCCAACCCCCCCTCCCATCTCCCTGCGGGCCCCATATATAACCTCCCTCTGCTACTCGTATCCCTGGGAGTAGACGCCCAAAGTGTTCCCGCAAAACCAACAAAAGAGCTGAAATGATCGTGATTTCTCTCACACCAGTCACTTCAACGTTTGGTCTAGAATGTAGAATCTGACCACGTGATTGAACACACAGAGGTGATGATTGGCGCACGTCTTTCGAACGTAATGACACTGGACCAAATGTCTTTAACACTCCTATTACCAGGATCTTTTTGTCTCACTGAGTACCGTTGGGGTCATATGGACTGCAAGTACTTGACACCAGATTTATTGCCTGCACTTTAATGAACTAACATAAAAACTTACATTAAAATTGTTTAACTTAACAGTAAAGATTCTACGTTCGTAAATACCAGGGCTATCCGGAAAGTAAGGTCCGATCGGTATCGAAATGGAAACCACAGTGAAAGTCAAAAATGTTATACTTCCAACTGCTTGTTGCACCTTCCAGATACGGATCTACATAGTCGCCGGTCCGACTTTGACGTCTATTGTAGCATTGTACGACCTTTCCAACGCCCTCGTCATAGAAGGCAGCCGCATGTGCTTTCCGCCACTTCTCTACGCTGGTCTGTCGTTCGACGTCTGTACCAATATGTTGTCTTCGTAACGGGCGATTCACGTGCGCAGAGATGAACATGAGATGAAGCTTAGTCCGGCCTGCATGGTGGGCGATAAAGCAGTTCCCATAGAAAACGCTGTGCCCTCATTGCCCCTATGCCTCTAGTTTGCGCCCGATAATCGTCGTGAAGAAGTAGGGTGACCAGATGTAATTGCTCAAAAAAGAGGACAAACAGCTTCAAAAAGGAGGACAAAGGAAGAAAAAAGAGGACACATCAATGCGATGCTCATGATCTTGGCCACCTGTGCAAGAAATTTAACATTTCAGTCGCAAAGCAACATTCATTTCGTTTTATAGCGTTCAGGCAGCCAATAAGGTTGCGTGTTTCTGCCGGGATTTAAAAGTAGGTGCCAATTGTTACTGATGGTCAGATGGTGGTTAACTGAGCAATATAAAAAAATTAAAAACATTGATTGTGGTGACAGTGTGGCGTCTATTGTTTTGTTATGTCAACAACACGGAATTGTCTACAAAGCGAAAAACGTAAGACCGTTCACGTCCCTTCATTCGACGCACCGCTACCAACATCTACAACTCAAGTGTTATATCCCAGCCAGTAATGCCACCCGAGGCCGCTGCCAAAAGGTTGGCAGCATCAAAGTCCGGACGCCGTCCGCATAAGCAGCGCCAGCGAGACAGGAAATCGCCGCAAGTCTGCGCGCGCCACCGCTGGCTTCTGGCTTCTTAAGCGCTGGAGTCGCGAGCGGTAGGACGGGTCTGTATTCGCCGCTCAGTTGTATACTCGCCACCGAATTGTGTACTTGCTAGTCAGTTGTGTGTTCATCGCAGCAGAGTTGTTGTTTGTCGTCAGCCGACGCTGACCTAGCCGCTCCGACTCGAACTAGACAGATTTCTGTAGACACGGAGTTCACTACTGTGTTCTGTATCTTCGTTAATAAAGATAAGTACCGACTTTTATTTAATCAGAGTGTTTGGGTTTTCATCTTTCTGTTCACTGTTCCAGCGGACCGGTCGGCCCGCTATTAAAAGTGTGGCGGTGACTTCGTAAGCCGTTTCTACAGCGAATTGTTTGTCGCTACGAACGCCGCCACAAAATCAAGCAGCAGCTGACGACATGTAAACTGCACTTTACCCTTCCGAATACAAATAAACTGAATGGCTACGAAACAATGAAATAAAACCATGACAGTTAATCTGTCGAGTTGTTTCTTACCTTTATTGGCCACTGAGACGTACGTTCCAGCTCCACATGTATTTCATTCCGCTTCAAATTCGTCTAGCAGTTCTAGGCGCTCAGTCCGGAACCGCGCGACTGCTACGGTCGCAGGTTCGAGTCCTGCCTCGGGCATGGATGTGTGTGGTGTGCTTAGGTTGGTTAGGTTTAAGTCGTTCTAAGTTCTAGGGGACTGATGACCACAGATGTTAAGTCCCATAGTGCTCAGAGCCATTTTTGCTTCAAATTCATTTCTCCCTTTCTTGATATTACCGGGAAAGGACATCAGAAAATGTACTCTTTCGTTTAGGCATAGCCAAATATTTCACGTAACTCACTAGGTTAAAAATTACACTCACGAATCACACGTGCACTACAGGAAGCCAAGCCAATACAAAGTGAAGGTACGAAACGAAAATTTTAAATAGTCGATATTTGCATTCACTTATAGGTGGATCAACGATAACATCGACGATCCTGGTGCCACCTACTAACACCGCTTTTGTGCGTGTTTATCAAGAAGGCTGTGCCAATAGTGAAAGTATTTAAAAAAAGAGCAATAGAACGGGACGAATTGTAAATTTAATTGTATTACGCTCAACTTTGCGAAAAAGCCGGACACTGTAAAAATCCGCCCGGACTCCGGACAGAGAGCTAAAAAGGAGGTCATGTCCGGATTAATCCGGACGTCTGATCACCCTATGAAGAAGGAAATGCAAGACAGTTACATAATGTGAGGTTGCATGACATAAGGTGAAACATCGTAGAGGTCACCAATATTTGGCGGGTTATACTATTGCTCTACTCATCTTTAAGTGCTCACTGTGTGCTCATAAAAGAAATCGCGATAGATAGAAATATTAGACACACTGCCCAACACATCCATGCAAAGCTTCATCGGATTTTCGCTGTGTTTCCATTTCATGAACTGTCGCACCTTATTTTCCGAATAGTTCTCGTATTACGTTCAAGAAACAGAAGGAAATGAAGACTGGAATAGTACTAACACCATTGATACTCAGTGCAAAAAACCATTCATAAATTTTAGTGCATTTTAAATGTAAAACCGGGCAAAAAGTCATTGGAAAAACTGACTCACAAAGAAAATGCATATCTTTTGCAAAAAATAGCTTTGAAATCAAAGGGAGCTATGATTTTCCAGTGTGCTTATGGGGTCATAATGAGGATCATATTGACCCCAGTGGTACTGGGAAGGGTAAAACAGCTGACAGCTGATGCAAGAAATCCTAAGAATGGTCACAAAAATAACTCTGATATTATATTTTGAATGTTATAGGATTTTCGTACAACAGCTGTTCGACATAACATTCATCATTTTATTTTCATAAGTGTTACATCCAAGAAAGAAACAAACAGTTTAAGTTGGAGTCATATTGACTCCAATAGTACTCAGTGCAAAACCTGAATGAATTTTAATGCTTATAAATAAAAAATATGAATGAAACATCACTGTATACAACTGATTGAGAGGAAGGAAGTCATATATTTTGAGAATAATAGCTTTAAAAATAAGGGAGATACATTTTTCAATGTGCTTGGGCACCAGATTGATCCCATTGGTAATAGGAGGGTTAAGTAGGGATGACGAGTATATCCGTAGATATGTTTCTCGTTCTCACAAGGGAACTACGCGATCCCGAGGGCACAGAACCACACGAATCTATGCATAAATTATAAATCGCTCACGACAAAAAATTATGGGATGAGCCATTCGCATATAAAACTATCCACATTACCACAAGATACATTTGTATGGTCACCTGATCTAGAGAGGAAATTAGGTAATGTGAACAAATAAAATATCGATACAACTTGACCAAAAGCTCCCTGAGGACAAGAAATATTTCTAACCCCTTCATGTATTTCTTTACAATATGTAAGTTCTACATGAAAAGTATTGTTCATTTTATAAGAATACAACGTGAAAAACCACAAGTTACAAGATCGCCAATCAGTAAGCTTTGCCCTGGCCTATACAATCACCTTTCTGCATCAAAGTACAAACCTATGTTACAATATGCTTCGCAAAATGCACGTCTTAGAACTGACATCTCAGTATCTGTAACTATAATTACTGCGGTTCTTGATACCGGACTGCTTGAACGCAGCAGTGCAGTTGAATGTGAAAAAGTGAGTTCGGTTACACGTGAATATTTTTTGTGGCACTTTTCTGTGACCACTTCAATGAAGTCTTGAGCCTGCACTTTGAAGTCTGAATGGTTGTGCTGAACTATGCGGTTGGTAGATAAAGTTTATCATTCAGATGGAGCAATTATTTTAAGCAGAGGGAGATACAGCAATAGGTGACGACACTGATATAAGTGTGTTTTTGGTCCTATTCTCGTTGTGTTCGGCCTGTTCGCCGAATATGAGGTGCCTACGAAACCTGCTTTCTAGGATCGCTGGACAACAGTTCAAGCAAATCGTATTAATAAAGTTTTTTTACAATAAGATAAATGACAATACTTAACTTCGGAATTTTACAATGGTGTGTCGCAAGCCAATGGCGACAGGCAAATAAGAAGTCTCATCAGTATAGACAATGCCTGATGCAAGTGGAAATGTACGGTTTCTAATTCGCTGCAGTCGAGTTCGTAGAGCAGCTAATCTTCAATTGGGCGCGGCAAGGCGGCGCGGCGCTTACGTCCTCCTCGTGTAGATGGAGCTACTGTCCCGTTGTCCTAGAGAGGGCTCGGTCAGTGTACTATTGGCTGACGTCGACTCCCAGCCCTGTCTGCTACAATGTTCTTGCCCGTCGTGCCGGCGCTTGACTTTACGCCGAAACAATTCTATCGATATTTTATTTCTTCCCGTCACAGATGTTCCTCTCTCAGGCCTTGAATAGGTGATCCTTCAAATGCCTCTTGTAATAAGACACACAGTGTCTAGTATGAGAAATTTGCAATTTAACCATATTTTCGTGCGGTTCTGAGCGTTTTAGACCACGAGAAGGGCGAATTTCAGGTGGTATAAAGCTATAGTGCTGTTATTTAAGTTTCAAATCAAATGGCTCAAATCGCTCTGACCACTGCGGGACTTAACATCTGAGGTCATCAGTTCCCCAGACTTAGAACTACTTAAACCTAACCAACCCAAGGACACACACCCATGGCCGAGGCGGGATTCGAACCTGCGACCGCAGCAGCAGCGAGGCTCCGGGCACTAGCGCCTAGACCGCTCGGCCACAGCGGCCGGCATTTAAGTTTCCTTCAGTACACTGTACTTCCTGTCACTCAAGATAAAACAGGGTATAACTGTTATGAGTACAGATATTCTTATATGTGGTGCCTTAATATTTACACACATTTGTGTGTTGAATGTTTTCTCCCTGCATTGAACACTCTTCCCTCAACACACCACAAACTTTACGAGTTGATGTTTTCTAGACGTTTGTAACTGCATCACTAAGTGAACTACGGCAGTCAGTATAGACTAACCATTTTGTGTTCATGCTCCCACAATTCAACACCTGACCTAATGGGAGGGGAAAATAAACGTTAATGGTTGCTCTTGCCCCAGGTACTTGGAGGTACTAACCAAGATAAAACCATAATACGCTAGCGGCCGCAGCGGCGCTTATCGATATGTAGTTCTGCTGCCCTATGTTTGCGGCGACCTAGGCTTCTTCCGTGCGGTGTGAGTGTGGAGTTCGGTTGGGGACGGAGGAGCAGCGAGATCCGACAGAGCGACAACACGCCGGGACCTCTGGCGGCTTGTACGGACTGCTGGATCGAAGGGCAGTGGTCACGAGGGTGCACGACCTCGTCGAAACCGGATCCTGTATGTTTAAGTTGAGTGCATTGAATATCTCTTAGAGAAACCTCCACCATCTTGAAACCTCGCGGAGTGGCCGAGCGGTTCTAGGCGCTTCAGTCTGGAACCGCGCGACCGCTAGTTCTAAGTCTAGGGAACTGATGACCTCAGATGTTAAGTCCCGTAGTGCTCAGAGCCATTTTTTGTGAAATCTCGCGATTCTCCAGTGACTTGGGTTCGTGTTGCTGCTCGTAGTGTCGCCGAGGCGAAAAGCAGTGAGTGGAGTACCTGGGGAAGGCGGATCTGATTAGCCTTCCTCAGCTTCTAATTACTATTTACTATTTTCAGCTTCTTACATTGTTAAGTTCAACCAGTGGTATTTTTCTGTCTTGTGACCGCTAACAGCCCAGTTACCTGCCCTGGGTGGTAGTGTTAGTAACAGCAGTGTACATTTCCTCGCCTTGCCGCCGCTGTCCGGTGAGGCGTGTAAGTTTGACAGCTTCTTGATTGTAGGTTGGGTGGCGTTCTTCCACCTTACTGGTAGGCATTCCTTCTTATTCCAGGCGCTCTAAGGACGGTATTCTGCGGGCGGAACCCAGACCGCCGGTTCCGGCTTTGGCGTAATTTTATATCTTGCATTTGTTTTGTTTGATGTCAGGTAGCCTTATCAAGATTATCTTTAGTCGCTCGTTAGTCTGCCACTAGTCCGAGTTACCATCTTGTGATCCGAATGCAACTCTTGGCTGCCTTTGTCTTCGCTCGCGAAAGTGTTTTTGGTGTGACCTACTCAGAGGTCGATTCCTGGAGCACCGTCTGTCACTGGTCCTTGTATTTTAATTTATAATTGTATTATTAAGTTACCATCATTTGTCTCACCTGTTTGGTAATCTCTTGTTTTTTTAAATTAAC
This sequence comes from Schistocerca piceifrons, assembly GCF_021461385.2. Classification (NCBI taxonomy): domain Eukaryota; kingdom Metazoa; phylum Arthropoda; class Insecta; order Orthoptera; family Acrididae; genus Schistocerca; species Schistocerca piceifrons. The sequence continues at coordinate 785,193,558 of NC_060140.1, read as the reverse complement.
TTTTGCTGTACCATTCGCCATTTGACAGCATATTTGTTAAACTTTTTAAAATAATTACCATTTTCGGCGTTTCAGGCCTTCAGCCATGATAGTGGTTACTTGCCTTAAAATTGTGATTGCTACCACATTGGCTTGTTTTCTAAATTATTTGCTGTCTGTATTTTATGATTCGTTAAATTCCAAATAATTTGCCACTTTGCGTGTTTAAGGCCTTCAGCCATGATTGTGGTTACGTGCCTCAAAAGTCTGATTGCGACCTCGCTGGCTTGTTTAAAAACATATTTATTAAAATAAATGAATGAAACTGCAAAGCAACCAAATAACAATTGATTCAGGCCCCGTACACAATCGTAACCAAATCCTGCCTTCCTTAATTACCAAGTTTCACTGGTTAGCGGCCACAAGACAGAAAAATACCGCTGGTTGAACTTAACAATGTTAGAAACTGAAAACAGTAAATAGTAATTAGAAGCTCAGGAAGGCTAATCAGATCCGCATTCCCCAGGTACTCCACTCACTGCATTTCGTCTCGACGACACTACGAGCAGCAACACGAACCCAAGTCACTGGAGAATCGCGGTATTTCACAATATTGGAGGTTTCTCTATGCGAATTGCAGTGCACTCAACTTAAACATGCAGGATCCGGTTTCGACGAGGCCGTGCACCCTCGTGACCACTGCCCTTCGACCCGGCAGTCCATACACGCCGCCAGCTGTCCCGGCACGTTGTCGCCCTGCGCGGACCTCGATGCTCCTCCGTCCCCAGACGAACTCCACACTCACACCACACGGAATAAGCCGAGGTCGCCCCAATGATAGGGCTGCAGAACTACATATCGATAAGCGCCGCGCCGGCCACGGTGGTCTAGCGGTTCTAGGCGCTCAGTCCGGAGCCGCGCGACTGCTACGGTAGCAGGTTCGAATCCTGCCTCGTGCATGGATGTGTGTGATGTCCTTAGGTTAGTTAGGTTTAAGTAGTTCTAAGTTCTAGGGGACTGATGACCATAGATGTTAAGTCCCATAGTGCTCACAGCCATTTGAACCATTTGATAAGCACCGCTGCTGCCACTAGCGGACAGGCAACGCTTACGAAACGGAGTGGCGCTAATGGACACGAGAAGAAGACGAACAACGCAACCATGCTTACTAAACGATACGGACTAGCAGAAACCTACACATGACAGCAACGCAAGCCGCAGCACGGCTCAATTATTAGTCTGAAAATGTGATAAATAGTGATATAGTGTACAGTACACTGTCCTCAGTCACCAATAGAAATACCTGCACATATACAAAAATATATTGTCGGATTGTTTTGGAGGTCTTTCATCAGTTTCGTTGAGGTAAATACGACAACTGTTGTAGTATTTACCTCAACAGCTGGTACACTAAGCCTGATTTGGTTGATAAATTGACGCGTAGTAGCACATGGCGGAACAGAAAAGAGTTCACTGACTTTAGGATAAATGGAAAACGGTAGAGGGGCGAGTACGGAATGACGTGCAGAAACAAGAGGATGCCGATTAAATGAAACGACAAGGAAGACGTCGTGATGGTAAGCACATTTCACGACGATAGAGTCCAAGAACAATGTTCAGAGAATGGCATCATGCAGAAGCCAAGTATGGTCGTGGATTACAACAGAGGAGGCGTTCAGTGAATTGATTCACAGTGACAAATCGACAAAGCGGCCATGAGCAATCTGAAAAATAATATCAGATTTTTTGCCATTTATTGGTTTTTCCATGTTATATTGCATACGTTGCATACAAAAAAGAAATACAGCAACAGGAAAAACAGATTTGAATTCAATATTTGTCTCTGGAGACAGTTGCCCATATTCTCTTCGCAACGAGGGTGCTCAAGTGGATGTTCCATATCGAATACCATAAGCAGCTCTTCTTAAAGGGAAGCGCTTGCAGAGACAAGAAACCTTCGAAGGGAGACACCTTTTTATGGCAAAATGTGATATTCCCCTTTATTGTGCACCATATTTAAAAATGCAAAACCACCTGTCTGAATGTGAAAAGGTCGGCCGCGGTGGCCGAGCGGTTCTGTGAGCTACAGTCCGGAACCACGTGACTGCTACGGTCACAGGTTCGAATCCTGCCTCGGGCATGGAGGTGTGTGATGTCCTAAGGTTTAAGTAGTTCTAATTTCTAGGGGACTGATGAACTCAGATGTTAAGTCCCATATGCTCAGAGCCATTTGAACCATTTCAACAATGTGAAAACGATATTTCGTATACGTCTTTTGACAGAATCCCTTTTCATTTAATCAACTTCAATTTTGTTCCATAACATGGTGAGCTAGAGATACAGCGTGTACTGAGATCGAAAGGTCGCTTGATCGAATCCCAGTCTGACGAAAAAGTTTTTCAGTCTGCCTTCAAAATAGCCTTTATCTCTCGATGGTGCGATGATTCGCCAAAAACGTCACCTCGTTCGGATTCCACACTAAACTGTTGGCCCTTTTCCGTGGTCGGATGAATGTGGTAACTCAGGGATACGAACGTCGCCTAAGTGGTGTGCAATTCAAAGACTTTTACGTGGCTGTTGATTCCCACAAATTCATAATAATTATAGCCTAAAATCTACAAAGAAAAATTTTAATGAGTCGGAAAGGCAAGTGGCGTGACTGTGCCAGCAGTGCTTGGGGAAATTACCTACTGACGCAGAGGAGCGCGGGCGACGAGTAGACACTAATGGGGTGAAAAGACCACATTGGAGTCCTGTACATAGTGCAGGACTATTGCGGAGGATGTGTGACTTTCCGCCAGTAATGTTAAATCTTAGCAGTGGGGTGATACGTATGTTCACTCGGTTGTATGTAATAAGCGCAGTATGATGGAGCGAAGTGAAGCGGCTCCAAAATAATAGAAAAGAAGATGTTAAATGTACCTTTCACCAGATCGTGAATAACATTACCTGAACAGTTGGAGTGTCACCGCAACCTGAATAGGAAAGCGTAGTTCAGAAGAGTACGAAATGGGATTCTATCATAGCCCCGATGTTATTTACGGTGACAATTGAGGAAGGAAGAAGAAACTATAAAATAAATCATAGTTTATAGAGAAAAATGAAAAACTTTGAGGCTTGCCAGTGACGTAGTGATTCTGTTAGAGATGGCAAAGAACTACGAGAAAATGTTTGAATGGAATCAATGTTCATCTCATAAGATGAACACTGATAAAAGTAAAAAGGTGGGTAAGGAAACACAGCCGAATGAAATTAGGGGATACTGAGAGAATTAGATTATAAATGAGGCAGTAAAGGTAGCCTAAGGGTTTACTTATTTGGGCAGTAAAATAAACCAATGACGGTTGAAGTAAAGAGGAAAAAAAATGCAGTCTCTGAATAGCAAGAGAAGCATTTCTGAAACAGAGAAATTTGTTAAAATCAAATATCTTACGAAATAAATCACAAAACTGTTTAAAGTCCGTTTAATCACCAAACACGCTAAAGCTATCACCAGATACCTACTACCTACAATGTACTTCACTCTGGGAGAGTATGAAGTTTGAAGACATTATTTTAAAATTCAGATTGATCCAAATACTTCGCTTGTTCACAATTTTAGTAGTTTCGGAGAGGAGAATAAAATATCGCAAAATGAAGGTACCATGCCACTGAGACCATTTAGAAGCCAGAGAAAGGGGGCTACTGGAGAAATAGTCTCGGGGATTCATGACAAATGGCACAGCATACGCTAATTACTCGTCAGTATCCATTAAGTCAGTGGCAGTCAACCTGGGCCGCACGGTCGACTAGTCGGCATCAAACGTTCATGGTGGGTGGCTGGTGGCTCGGATTTTAAAAACATTTTCACTGTTAAAGGAAATTGACACATAATGTTTGTTAAGTACTAATTATAACATGCCTTCACATGCTGTAACTCTGATTTATAATTTTTTTAAGTAAAGTTACCTCCCTACTTCATAAATCACCATTACTGTGGAACCGGTGGGCAATTAGGCTATTTTACTACTGCAGAGCTACAAAGGTGTTGTTGTTGTGGTCTTCAGTCCTGAGACTGGTTTGATGCAGCTCTCCACGCTACTCTATCCTATGCAAGCTTTTTCATCTCCCAGTACCTACTGCAACCGACATCCTTCTGAATCTGCTTAGTGTATTCATCTCTTGGTCTCCCTCTACGATTTTTACCCTCCACGCTGCCCTCCAATACTAAATTGGTGATCCCTTGATGCCTCAGAACATGTCCTACCAACCGATCCCTTCTTCTGGTCAAGTTGTGCCACAAACTTCTCTTCTCCCCAATCCTATTCAATACTTCCTCATTAGTTATGTGATCTACCCATTCTTCTGTAGTACCACATTTCGAAAGCTTCTGTTCTCTTCTTGTCTAAACTATTTATCGTCCATGTTTCACTTCCATACATGGCTACACTCCATACAAATACTTTCAGAACCGACTTCCTGACACTTAAATCTATACTCGATGTTAACAAATTTCTCTTCTTCAGAAACGCTTTCCTTGCCATTGCCAGTCTACATTTTATATCCTCTCTACTTCGACCATCATCAGTTATTTTGCTCCCCAAATAGCAAAACTCGTTTACTACTTTAAGTGTCTCATTTCCTAATCTAATTCCCTCAGCATCACCCGACTTAATTCGACTACATTCCACTATCCTTGTTTTGCTTTTGCTGATGTTCATCTTATATCCTCCTTTCAAGACACTGTCCATTCCATTCAACTGCTCTTCCAAGTCCTTTGCTGTCTCTGACAGAATTACAATGTCATCGGCGAACCTCAAAGTTTTTATTTCTTCTCCATGAATTTTAATACCTACTCCGAATTTTTCTTTTATTTCCTTTACTGCTTGCTCAATATACAGATTGAACAACATCGGGGAGAGGCTACAACCCTGTCTTACTCCCTTCCCAACCACTGCTTCCCTTTCATGTCCCTCGACTCTTATAACTGCCATCTGGTTTCTGTACAAATTGTAAATAGCCTTTCGCTCCCTGTATTTTACCCCTGCCACCTTTAGAATTTGGAAGAGAGTATTCCAGTCAACATTGTCAAAAGCTTTCTCTAAGTCTACAAATGCTAGAAACTTAGGTTTGCCTTTCCTTAATCCTTCTTCTAAGATAAGTCGTAAGGTCAGTATTGCCTCACGTGTTCCAGTGTTTCTACGGAATCCAAACTGATCTTCCCCGAGCTTGGCTTCTACTAGTTTTTCCATTCGTCTGTAAAGAATTCGTGTTAGTATTTTGCAGCTGTGACTTATTAAACTGATAGTTCGGTAATTTTCACATCTGTCAACACTTGCTTTCTTTGGGATTGGAATTATTATATTCTTCTTGAAGTCTGAGGGTATTTCGCCTGTTTCATACATCTTGCTCACCAGATGGTAGAGTTTTGTCAGGACTGGCTCTCCCAAGGCCATCAGTAGTTCCAATGGAATGTTGTCTACTCCGGGGGCCTTGTTTCGACTCAGGTCTTTCAGAGCTCTGTCAAACTCTTCACGCAGTATCATATCTCCCATTTCATCTTCATCTACATCCTCTTCCATTTCCATAGTATTGTCCTCAAGACCATCGCCCTGTATAGACCCTCTATATACTCCTTCCACCTTTCTGCTTTCCCTTCTTTGCTTAGAACTGGGTTTCCATCTGAGCTCTTGATATTCATACAAGTCGTTCTCTCATCTCCAAAAGTCTCTTTAATTTTCCTGTAGGCAGTATTTATCTTACCGCTAGTGAGATAGGCCTCTACATCCTTACATTTGTCCTCTAGCCATCCCTGCTTAGCCATTTTGCACTTCCTGTCGATCTCATTTTTGAGACGTTTGTATTCCTTTTTGCCTGCTTCATTTACTGCATTTTTATATTTTCTCCTTTCATCAATTAAATTCAATATTTCTTCTGTTACCCAAGGACTTCTACTAGCCCTCGTCTTTTTACCTACTTGATCCTCTGCTGCCTTCGCTACTTCATCCCTCAAAGCTACCCATTCTTCTTCTACTGTATTTCTTTCCCCCATTCCTGTCAATTGTTTCCTTATGCTCTCCCTCAAACTCTGTACAACCTCTGGTTCTTTCAGTTTTTCCAGGTGCCATCTCCTTAAATTCCCACCTTTTTGCAGTTTCTTCAGTTTTAATCTACAGGTCATAACCAATAGATTGTGGTCAGAGTCCACATCTGCCCCTGGAAATGTCTTACAATTTAAAACCTGGTTCCTAAATCTCTGTCTTACCATTATATAATCTATCTGATACCTTTTAGTATCTCCAGGGTTCTTCCATGTTTGCAACCTTCATGATTCTTAAACCAAGTGTTAGCTATGATTATGTTGTGCTCTGTGCAAAATTCTACCAGGCGGCTTCCTCTTTCATTTCTTAGCCCCAATCCATATTCACCTACTATGTTTCCTTCTCTCCCTTTTCCTACACTCGAATTCCAGTCACCCATGACTATTAAATTTTCATCTCCCTTCACAATCTGAATAATTTCTTTTAGTCCATCATACATTTCTTCAATTTCTTCGTCTTCTGCAGAGCTAGTTGGCATATAAACTTGTACTGCTGTAGTAGGTGTGGGCTTCGTATCTATCTTGGCCACAATAATGCGTTCACTACGCTGTTTGTAGTAGCTTACCCGCATTCCTATTTTCCTATTCATTATTAAACCTACTCCTGCATTACCCCTATTTGATTTTGTGTTTATAACCCTGTAGTCACCTGACCGGAAGTCTTGTTCCTCCTGCCACCGAACTTTACTAATTCCCACTATATCTAACTTCAACCTATCCATTTCCCTTTTTAAATTTTCTAACCTACCTGCCCGATTAAGGGATCTGACATTCCACGCTCCGATCCATAGAACGCCAGTTTTCTTTCTCCTTGAGTAGTCCCCGCCCGGAGATCCGAATGGGGGACTATTTTACATCCGGAATATTTTACCCAAGAGGACGCCATCATCATTTAATCATACAGTAAAGCTGCATGCCATCGGGAAAAATTACGGCTGTAGTTTCCCCTTGCTTTCAGCCGTTCGCAGTACCAGAACAGCAAGGCCGTTTTGGTTATTGTTACAAGGCCAGATCAGTCTATCATCTAGACTGTTGCCCTTGCAAGTACTGAAAAGGCTGCTGCCCCTCTTCAGGAACCACACGTTTGTCTGGCCTCTCAACAGATACCCCTCCGTTGTGGTTGCACCTACGGTATGACTATCTGTATCGCTGAGGCACGCAAGCCTCCCCACCAACGGCAAGGTCCATGGTTCATGGGGGGGTTACAAAGGTGGGCGGTAGGCAAAATGCGTTGGTTACTCTGCGTTAGTTGTTGTGACTTCCTTCATATTGGCACTAAACTGACACGTTTCTGCGTTTATCTCTGCGGCAGAGTAGAGCGCAAATGTATAAATATAATTTTCAAGAAGCGGCATGGGGAATGAGAAGGTGGAAGGTTACGAGCTCCTGTGTTGTTCAGAAACCCGTGTGCAAATATGAGAATTGAAAGACATGGAACGGAGGCAATAAGTAAGGGGAGAGCTAGTGGGTTGTACACACGATATTCAACTTGTGCTTGGAGGAAAGGGTAAATGAAACGAAGGACACAGTTCTAACAGGAACTGCAACTGAGAGAAAATAAATACCGTAAGGCTTGTCGATGATGGAATACTTCACTTAGAGTCTGCAAAAATATCAAGATCAGGTGAATGTTTTCATTAAAACAGGTTGTAAGATAATGACAATTGTAGAACAATGGTAATACAGTTCAAGTAAATCATTCTACACTGAAGGTATTTGATTAGGAAATGCAACAATCAAATTTTGATACTTGTGTATCAGAAAACGAGAAACTCACAAATGTAAAAAACATGTAACATACAGCACGAGAAGGAGAAACTATTCTGGAAACCAAAAATACTGGTAAAACCGAATGTAAATACAGGTGTTGGGTATTTCTTCAAAGTATATTCTTCATGGGCAGCATTATATGAAAGTGACATTTGTATGATAAACATTGCAGATAAGGAAATAGAAGCTTTCGAAACGTGTTGCAACAGAAGCATATTGAAGAGTAGGTTGGTAGCTTAAGCAGCTACTGGACCGAACTGGGGAGAGAAGATTCGCAAATCTTCTGTGACAGGACAAATCCTGAGGCATCAAGGAGTGGATAACTAGGTAATGAAGAGGCGTTCTACGGAGGAGAGTACACTAAGCAGACTGAGGTCGATCACTTTTTTTTTCGTAGGAGGCTCCATTCGAGTGATGAACCATGTCAGAGTCAGTGACTTTTCAGCTAAATACAAGATGACTTAAATAGAAGACTACATTGTCCGATGTAGCATGTACTGTGCTTTATTAAAGTAGTGGTATTAGCTAATTTCGGCCGTAAGCCATCATCAAGCACTTTGCTACGTCATGTATTACACATCGTGCTCATCACTTTTTTATGTCACTTACATAAAACCAGAAGTCACACTCAGTCGCAACATCCTCTAAGTTCTGCAGCTTGACAACTTTGCAGTACTCAGAGTAATTTACGATGGATGCGACTTCTCGGTTTATATATGTGACATAAAAGAATGTGATGAGCACGAAGTGTAATACACGACGTAGCAAATGTGCATGATAATGGCTCAAGGCCGAAATTAGCTAATATCACTATTTTAATAAAGCACAGTACACGCTAAATAGGACAATGTATTCTTTTATTGAACACTTATGGGGTGTGGATCACCACAGAAATAAAATCTACAAGATGAGTTGGTAGGAGGAGAGGAGCAATTGCAATTAAGAAAATTTAGGAGGGAGCGCGGGATTTCCAGTTCGGACATTTCCCTAACATCCAAGGGAAACCACCCGATAACCTCGGTCAGAACCGGGGAATGGGAATAACTTCTAATTTAATTCTAGAAAGAAATGTCTCAGACAAGTAAATATGAAGTGTATGTGAAATTATATTTGTGTATACAGGGTACAGTCGATGCAGTGTACTTATCGTTGTCAGTCTCAAGCAAACTGACTGACAATGGCGCAGGAGTAGCCGGTAGCGAAGGGTAAGCCTTATGTGGATCGTGAAGAGCTGCACCAAACCAGTTTTTGATTACTGAAAACAACAGCACCATTCCTATTTACTTGCCTTTACTGGATGTAGACGCATCGATTGCAGAGATAGATTGTAGGTTTAGTGGCGACGCCAAAGACGGCAGTACTACGCAACGTAATCGCAGGCCACGCAAATAGGGCCGCCTGGTGAACTAAGAAAATTGCAACAGGAAAGGGCGCGGAGGAAGCGGAAGCCCTGTTTCTCTTCAGGCAGCCACCTCAATGGATTATCGCCTACTGTGGTTCGCCACTATCCTCTTACCGTCACTACTACTACAGTTTATTACGACATCTCTCTGCTATCCTCAACTCAACCTGTTTCCTTGTATCACCCACCTGTTGGCGTGCTTTGTCAGCGTTGCTGGACTGCAACTGATAGAATGTGGTACGTTTCCATAGGGCATCTGAAGATCTCGGTGTATACAGTGCTAAGGGACAGTCGATGAGAAGCTAAAACTGAAAATATCGTGTGACTAGGGCCTCCCATCGGGAAGATCGTTCGCTGGGTGCAAGTCTTTCGATTTGGCGCCACTTCGCCGACTTGCACATCTGTGGGGATGAAATTATGATGATGGAATCACTCAATAGAGGAAAGTCCACTGGACCTGATGGGATACCAATTCGATTCTACCCAGAGTACGCGAAAGAACTTGCCCCCTTCTAACAGCCGTGTACCGCAAGTCTCTAGAGGAACGGAGGATTCCAAATGATTGGAAAAGAGCACAGGTAGTCCCAGTCTTCAAGAAGGGTCGTCGAGCAGATGCGCAAAACTATAGACCTATATCTCTGGCGTCGATCTCTTGTAGAATTTTAGAACACGTTTTTTGCTCGCGTATCATGTCATTTCTGGAAACCCAGAATCTACTATGTAGGAATCAACATGGATTCCGGAAACAGCGATCGTGTGAGACCCAACTCGCTTTATTTGTTCATGAGACCCAGAAAATATTAGATACAGGCTCCCAGGTAGATGCTATTTTTCTTGACTTCCGGAAGGCGTTCGATACAGTTCCGCACTGTCGCCTGATAAACAAAGTAAGAGCCTACGGAATATCAGACCAGCTGTGCGGCTGGATTGAAGAGCTTTTAGCAAACAGAACACAGCATGTTGTTATCAATGGAGAGACGTCTACAGACGTTAAAGTAACCTCTGGCGTACCACAGGAGAGTGTTATGGGACCATTGCTTTTCACAATATATATAAATGACCTAGTAGATAGTGTCGGAAGTTCCATGCGGCTTTTCGCGGATGATGCTGTAATACACAGAGAAGTTGCAGCATTAGAAAATTGTAGCGAAATGCAGGAAGATCTGCAGCGGATAGGCACTTGGTGCAGGGAGTGGCAACTGACCCTTAACATAGACAAATGTAATGTATTGCGAATACATAGAAAGAAGGATCCTTTATTGTATGATTATATGATAGCGGAACAAACACTGGTAGCAGTTACTTCTGTAAAATATCTGGGAGTATGCGTGCGGAACGATTTGAAGTGGAATGATCATATAAAATTAATTGTTGGTGAGGCGGGTACCAGGTTGAGATTCATTGGGAGAGTGCTTAGAAAATTTAGTCCATCAACAAAGGAGGTGGCTTACAAAACACTCGTTCGACCTATACTTGAGTATTGCTCATCAGTGTGGGATCCGTACCAGATCGGTCTGACGGAGGAGATAGAGAAGATCCAAAGAAGAGCGGCGCGTTTCGTCACAGGGTTATTTGGTAACCGTGATAGCGTTACGGAGATGTTTAATAAACTCAAGTGGCAGACTCTGCAAGAGAGGCGCTATGCATCGCGGTGTAGCTTGCTCGCCAGGTTTCGAGAGGGTGCGTTTCTGGATGAGGTATCGAATATATTGCTTCCCCCTACTTATACCTCCCGAGGAGATCACGAATGTAAAATTAGAGAGATTAGAGCGCGCACGGAGGCTTTCAGACAGTCGTTCTTCCCGCGAACCATACGCGACTGGAACAGGAAAGGGAGGTAATGACAGTGGCACGTAAAGTGCCCTCCGCCACACACCGTTGGGTGGCTTGCGGAGTATCAATGTAGATGTAGATGTAGATGTAGAACACAACACCCAGTCCCTAAGCAAACCGAGCGAGGTGGCGCAGTGGTTAGACACTGGACTTGCATTCGGAAGGACGACGGTTCAATCCCGCGTCCGGCCATCCTGATTTAGGTTTTCCGTGATTTCCCTAAATCACTCCAGGCAAATGCCGGGATGGTTCCCCTGAATGGGCACGGCCGACTTCCTTCCCCATCCTTCCCTATTCCGATGAGACCGATGACCACGCTGTCTGATCTCCTTCCCCAAACCAACCAACCAACCCTGAGCTGGGAATCGAACCCGGGCCCTTAGGAATACATTCTATCGCACTGACCAATTTCTTTTTTTTTTTTTTGTGCCGGACCGAGACTCGAACTCGGGACCTTTCCCTTTCGTGCCTGTCGCGGGCAAGTGCTCTACCAACATTTTTTTTACTTTTTTTCCGATTTTTAAAATATTTTTATACAGGCAATTGCTCTAACAACTCTTTTTGGTCTTCTGTTTTTTGTGTTGTTATTTGTTTTATTTTTATTTTTTAATTGTAAATTATTTCCTCTGCCAAACTTTTTTTTATATACATGGAAAAAGGGGTCTTTCAGTTACGACAAACAAAATTAGAATGTACATCCGTAGCAACAACAGAACAAGAGTTCCTTCTAAACTATGAAATAGAATTTGAAACCAATAGTGTGATTATAGACAATAAAGAAAAAAAAATCTAACCAAATCCCGCACGCCATTCCATGTGTATGGCCCATCTGCGCACAGATTCCATGTTCCAAATTGGTACAACATTTCGCAGCGTGTGGAGCCCCATAAAAGCGGTCATCCTCTGCCCGGTACTCCCCAACTGTGAGGGGGGTTATCGAAGACACTGCACAAATAGTTCACAAATAGTTGTCGGTATCGGGGTGTACACTCAAGTGTGCTATGACTGTCCTGGAGAAATTGCCAGTAATCAAGCACCATCTTCTCATCATCTCGAAAGAGGTAGTATATGGACATGCCTTTATGCCATGTGAGAGCGTGAGTCTTCGTAGGTGGGAAATAAGTATCCTCTGGGCAAAGGAGGAGCCGTGGCTCAATTGTGCGAGGCGCGATACGTAGGTAGCAGGCGAGGGTCTTCTGCACTAACAGCCATACCTCTAACGCCGATTCACATGTTAAACGGTGTTCGCCAGTATCCACGAGGTGGCAACGTGGGCAAAGGGGGGAATCCGTCATCCCAATAGCGTGCAGCCTTTGTCGTGTAACAACCTTCCGGTTCACCACCTGGTACCACGCGGCTCGTACCCGCGTGGGGAGGAACGGCTTCTGGACCACTCTCCACACTGCAGGCCATAGGGTCGTAGGGCTCTTCCTCTCAATCACATTGCGAGGGATGGCCTTAGCAGCAGTCTGTAAACGTCTCTCGCCTTGGGAGGGCGAGTGTTGGGAAGGTCTGGGTTCACGTAACTATACTCAAGAACAAATGCCGAGAGGTGCGAGAGCGAGGGTGTAATGTGCGCAACCGTGACAGGTGGCAGAAGAGACGCCGGCAGCAATTCCTCTAACAGACGTCTCGTAAGGGAGGCATCTTTGTGGGTCCACAACTTCATCATTGCGCACAAGTATAATGCTGTAGCCCTCGCTCGTACATTTATAAGTCCCAGTCCGCCATCAAGTGGAGGGAGGGTGAGTGTTTCGTAGCGGACTTTGAGTAGGTGTCCGGCGGTAAGGTAATATCCAAAAGCTGCTTGCAGTCTGTGTGCCATCGCTGTCGATATCGGTAGGACCTGGGCCATGTGGATCATCTTAGTTGCCACGTGAAGGTTGAGGTATTCCACACGCTGTAGGAGGTCCATCCGTCGAAGTAAGATCCGGCGAACTTCTGTGCGTATTGCCTGCAGTAATCGTGCATAGTTCATGGCAGCCGTGCGGCGCACATTCTGTGTAAATGTTATGCCCAAGAACCGGATCTTGTTAATTAATGGGAGTGGGGCTAAAGCGTCCTCCTGTAGACCTCTCCCAAAGGGCATCGCTGCCGACTTGGCCACATTCATGAGGCTGCCTGCTGCCAATCCATAGCGATTGATCCATTGTATCACCGAGCGTACCTCGTCACCAGATCGGACAAGTAATAGAAGGTCATCAGCATATATCCTGCAGTGTAGGGTGTGATCCCTCAATGACATGCCCGAGAGCCTGTTTTTCAACCCTCCGACAAGTGGTTCGAGTGCGATCGCGTAAAGGATCAAGGAGAGTGGGCATCCTTGGCGAACTGACCGTCGGATCGGAAAAGGACCCGCAATCCGTCCATTCACCAGTACACGGGATGCTGCTCCACGGAAAAGGCGCTGGAAGATGTCGAGAAAGTCAGGCGGGAAGCCCATGCGGGCCATAACGGACAGAAGGAACTTGTGGTGGACTCTGTCGAAGACGTGGTCGAAATCAATGGAGATCAGAGCAGCTCGAAGGCGACAGGATGTGGCGATGGCTATTAAATCCCTGCATTCACTGGTTGCCGTTTGCATGTTGGTCACTCCGCCCTGTGTCGTTTGCTCCATTGAGAGGAGCAGGGGCAGAACCTTCTTTATGCGGCTGGCGAGTAGTCGGGCGAAGATTTTATAGTCCGAGTTGAGCATTGTAATTGGCCTGTAGGCCTCAACCGTCCGACCTCTGGAAGGCTTGTGTATCGGTATAAGGAGACCTTCCGCGAATGCAGGTGACACGTGGGAACCGGAGGTCATCAGTTCTTGGTACATGATGATCCATCGGGGAATCATTAGATCGCGGAAAGTCCGATAAAACTCGAGCGGCAGTCCGTCTGGCCCGGGAGATTTGTTGAGTGCTCCCTTGTTAAGCACGTCCTCGATGTCGTCTCGTGTAATTCCACCTAACAGCGTCGCCGCTGCTGCATTGTCGAGGGTGTGCGACACGTGCTGCAGTATGTCGTGATCGTCTGCTTCCTCGTCCTCTGTACTCACCTCGTCGTAAAACCGGCGATAGTGATCTGCGACGGCTTCTGTAACCGCCGCCTGAGTCATTACGACCCTACCACCTGGCAATAAGAGGTCCGAGGTCAGCTGCTGTCGGCGTCGGCGGCTGTCGAGCACGATGTGATGCTTAGACGGGTTTTCTCCTTCCACTCGGTCTTGACGTCGCGATCGCACTACGACCCCCTCCAAACGTTTCCTCGTAAGAGACAATATTTTACCTTTAATGCGGCGGCTTTCCATTTGTCGGTTTGGAGATGGTGGTTGGCTGTCGAGTTCGCGAAGCATCGTGTAATAAAAGTCCAATGTGTGACGATGCCAAGATGCGATATTTTTTCCGAATTGTGTTAGCACACGCCGAAACGCTGGTTTTGCACAGTCCACCCACCATGCTAGAGTCGATGGGTATCGGGGAAGACGACGTTCGCAATCCAGCCACGTGTTGGCGATAATCTGACGGCATTCCGGGGCTTGAAGATGTGCCACATTCAGCTTCCAGGATCCTCGGCTGCGCCATATCCGCTGCTGTTGTAGAGTGAGTGTCCATATGAAAGCGCTATGATCGGAGAAGGCAAGCGGTCAACGTTCGGCGTCCAATACTCCCGGCGCTAGAGCTCGTGAGACATAAATGCGGTCTAGGCGACTGGCTGAGTGACTAGTAAGGTATGTCGGCCCGGGACGGTCACCGTGCACTGTCTCCCACGTGTCGGTGAGAAGCAGATCTCGAACCAGGATCCGAAGTTCTTGACAAGTCGATAAATGTGGGACTTGGTGTTTGGGGTGGAGCACACAGTTAAAATCGCGGCTGATAAAGAGGGGGGCGATATCCTCCGAGTAGAACAGGCGGCGTTGGTCAGTTCCTGATGGATCGTAAACGTTAATGGTGCGCGTGCCCAATGCTCTGATCGCCAGACCCCTTCCTGACGGAAGGTAAGTCACTTCTTCGATGGCAATTCCGTCGCGCACTAGTATTGCCGTACCGCTGCCATTCCGGTCCGCCGGTGACAGATATGTCACATTAACCGTAGAAAACGGGGAGGGCCGCTATATACACTTCTTGCAACAGGGCAATGTCAACATCCGAAGAACGAAGCATCTCACGCAGCAACTGGATCTTCACTGCCGTTCGTATCGTGTTGAGGTTAAGAGAGGCGATACGGTAAGCTTGTTGCCGAACCGCAGGTATTAAGTTATCGATTAAGACTGGAATTACCTATGACGCTTCTGACTGTATTGACACCTCCGCAGCCCCCCAAACCTCACCTGCAGTCCTTTCTAGAGAGCCGGTGCCAAAGGCGTGGGCCCTGTTGGCGTAACTTGCATGATTCCGTCATCGTCGTGGTCATCCGCCCACGTCTTGGAACTGAAAGCAAGATCGGCCTCCCTAGCTTCCTCAGGACACGGCATGGGTGCTTGCACTCCAGAAGGTGGTGGGCAGCATCTGTCCTGCATATCGGCATCCGATTTTGCCACTGTAGATATATGTGGTTTGTCCTCAGTTCCGTTCGATGGTGCCACACTGCAGCAAAAGGAGGCTGCCTCTGTGGTAGCGTCGTCATTGAAGGTGGAGTCGTCATCCTCTGGAGGCTGTGTCGCATCCCGTTCGGAAGTTGCTCTACGCCTCCACTTCCGTCGCTTCGGAGAGCGTTGCTTCCTGGTGTGTCCTTCTGTGTCAGACGATGGCAAAGATTCACGACGTTCCGGCACAAAGGCAGCCGTAGGCACAATAAGCGAGTCTACGGCCATGCTATCGTCATGTATGTTGTTATCCGTCGACGGGGGCGGCGGCATCGGAGTTGAATCCGTAGCTTGTGGAACGGGTGTGTCATCATCGCCCTGCCCTGTATTGGAGCATGGAGCCGCGACCCAACAGTGGAAGTCGGTTGTCGTGGTGAAGTGGTAGCTGTCGTGAGGGCTGCTCCATAAGTCACAGGAAGCAGCGTCGGCTGCGATGGTGGGTCCGCGTCAGCCGGCGGCAGTTGAGTGATTCGACGTTGCATACATTCTGTTCTGAGGTGTCCCTCCTTCCCACAACCAGAGCAGGTCTTCGGTTGCCCATCGTAGATGACGATGGCACGGCAGCCACCGATATTCAGATATGAAGGTACATGTCATTTAAGTTCTATTCGGACCTGGCGGACGCCGTTCAGCACAGGATATGTCTGGAATTGCGACCATTTTTCCGCAATATGATCATGGACCGTGCCGTAGGGGCGCAGCGCTGTCACGACGTCCTCCGCCGGTAGTTCGAAAGGAAGTTCGAAAATTCTTATCGTGCGAAGACCCATGCCAGAATAATCGACGTGCACAGTCCCCACGTTGCCATCAGCATGGCAGAAACGGAGGCCCTGATTCGTGTCCCGAAGGATCCGTTCACATATAGCGTCGTTGGTGATCTTTACATATACGATACCACTCACAATGGACAATTGAATGCCGAGAATGTCGGTCGCCGGGATTTTAACTTCTTCTCATAGAAATCGTTCGACTTCGAGTGCTTTGGGTCGTGCAAATTCGTTGCGGAACGTAAATTTGAGCGTCGATTTTCAGTATTGGTGCGCCATAGTGATCTATATGCTGAGTACGGCACGCGCGAAACGGCCGAGTACGATGTAAACAACACGAGCGCTCGCTCCGCGGCGGGAACACAAACAGCGCGTCCTCACCGCAGCACAGCCAAAAGTCTACTGACCACTGAGCTACCGGTGGCGGATGACGAGAAACTGAATTACTACGAGTAATATATGCTATATTATGTGCTTTAATCATGTTAGTTGATAGTTCCACGATAAAGCGAGAAACAGCAATTCTAGGTCTAATTTCAAATCCTCATTAATGACACCTTTGTCAGAATGTGCGTATGTAAACAAAGTGCGAGAAAGGTGGCTGTTAGTAGTATCAACGTGTGCGGTATTCGCGAAAGGATAATGTTTTTCAGATATAATTTTTACTGATCCGTGATTTGAATAACTACAACTAAGCTAAAGACCCTGAAGATATTCCTTAACGCAAATGCAATTCAAAAGCTGTTGCCAACTGGGAACACGTGAATGTACTTAAGGAAGTGAATATATTTAAGCAAGTAAACAATGCTCTGTCCCTTACCATCGATTACGTGAACTTACGTGACAATGTGATGGCAGAAATGTTCAGGGCCATCTTCTTGTTTACATACAGTGGTAAGGACACATTAAAATTAAAGGTTCAAAATGGTTCAAATGGCTCTGAGCACTATGGGACTTAACATCTATGGTCATCAGTCCCCTAGAACGTAGAACTACTTAAACCTAACTAACGAAAGGACAGCACACAACACGCAGTCATCACGAGGCAGAGAAAATCCCTGACCCCACCGGGAACATTAAAATTAATTTTTATTGTTCTGATCACAGATAAATTTTTGGGGTTGCTCTACTTTATTACTACAAAAACTGGTGACCTAAATCGTACAGTCATAAACTGTAACAGTTCGGATCTTTTAATTTGTGTTGTGGGAAATTTTAAAATAATACCCTGTTAACTCGCAGAGCAAGTAAACAGTTGTATGTCAGTGATAACCCATGTTAGGTGCAGTGAATTATGAAGTAAATATTGTTAAGTACCCACTGAAATATTTTTAAGGATAAAATTTTGAATAGAATATACGACGTCAAAAATACGTCGCTGCTCTATAAATTTTTAAAAACAACGGCTTACTGGGGAAAAAAATGCATTTTTATGAGATTTTATTAAAACTTTACCGCGAAATTTCCAATACAACCAACTTATCCTTTACCACTGTTCACAACCTAGGTCTTCATATTACATCGACGTAGTGTGGAAAACTCTGAATCTGCTGAAGTTATTATCAGGTGTTACTGATTGTATCCTGTGATAGACTCTGAACTTCTGCAACTTAAGATACCGGTTTCTTTTACTTAACTCGTTTCCTCGCAGATTTAATATTTTCCCAAATACAGAATCAGGTACTTTAAATTGTACTGATGTTTGATGGGCAATAAATGTTATTGATATGCTGCAGCTTACAGCAATTACTTTACGTCGTCGTCAAACAACGTGTTGATTAATGTCACGCCAATTGCCACCGCATGGCGGAACTTTATTCGACATCACATGACGTGGGACGGTTCCTGAGGTCGTCAGCAGGCCAGGGCCACAGGTGGCGCTTCGCGTGTCCTCGATGTTCCAGCAGGTCGTTCCAGCGCTCCAGTGGGAGGCGTGTCCTCGTCAGAGAGCATTACCGGCACCGGCGACGACAGCGCCACATGCGTGAGCGGACAGCGGCTGAAACTTGAGCCGTGTCGGTGCGCCGAGGCGGAAAACGCCGCACAAAAGAGCTGCCTGGCCAGCGCTGACGTCACTACACAGTTTCTCCTTCGCCCGAGCCTCGTTGTCACTCTACAACACGGCCCACGCAGTTCCTTCGTACGGAATATCACGAACAGAAGAAAATTTCTATCACTATCCGTACGCCGCTGTATTCTTGCGTCCCCATATCTACGTCCGTACTCTTCAAAACACTCTGAGGCTCTCCAGCACATACTGTACATCTACAAAGTCTTAAACAGACCAATTCTCTCCTAAGCCAATGTCGCCAGGATTTGCGCTCCACCGAAACGCTTCCACTCCCACCATCGGAGATCTTGTACTCTATCTTGCCTTCCGTATCCGCCTCCGATGCCCCGCTAGGGTCATGCGTCAGCTTATTAATTCCCCCCTCACCTCCCCCGTATTGGGCAACTTCGATCAACCTACACTTGCCGCAAACTTGACAGCAATCACCCTATCGACTCATCTTTGATTGTTAACCCAACTGCATTTACATCTACATCTGCATCTACATGGACGGTCTGCAAATCACACTTAAGTGCCTGGCAGAGGATCCATCGAACCATCTCCACAATAATGCTCTATTATTCCAATATCGAACAGCGCGCGGCAAAAGCAAACACTTATATCTTTCCGTGAGAGCTCTGATTTCCCTTATTTTATTATGGTGATCGGTCCTCCCTAAGTAGTTGGCGTTAACAAAATATTGTCGCTTTCGCAGGAGAAAGTAGGTGATTGAAAGTTGGTGAGAATATTCCGCCGCAAAGAAAAACGCCTTTGTTCTAATGATGTCCATCCCAAATCCTGAATCATGTCAGTGACACTCTCTCCCCTATTAAGCGGCAATGCAAAACGTGCTGCTCTTCTTTCAACTTTCTCGATGCACTATCTTAATCCTATCGGGTAAGAAACCCAAACCGCACTGCTGCACTCCAAAAGAGGACGCACAAACTTAGTGTAGGCAGTCACTTCGTAGATCTGTTACATTTTCTAAGTGTTCCGTCAATAAAACACAGTCTTTGGTTTACCTTCCGCACAACATTTTCTGAGTGATCTTTTCAATTTAAGATGTTCGTAATTGTAATTCCGAGGGATTTGGTTGAATTTACGGCCTTTAGATTTGATTGATTTGTCGTGAAACTGAAGTTTAACAGATTCCTTTCAGCACTCATGTGGATGACCTCACCCTTTTCTTATTTAGGAATAATTAATAATTCCCTTTTATAAGAAAACGCGGCACTGATCCTTGACAGTGTTCAGCTAATCGTGAACGTCACAAGATCTCAACGGATGGGTCATAGCGTCGAAAAGGTAGAAGAAATTGAAGAAAACATGATACGCCTTAAGATTTTACCTTAAAAGTCTTACTTCTTTGTCTTGAGTAAAACTGTCTGGAGAAACAAAATTTCTTTATTGCTAGAATGAAGCTCCTACGTCTATGGTATTGGACGGAAGAGAGACCTGAAGTGGCAACGAGAAGAGGTTGGCTTCGATCCCACGCAGATGACAAATAAGTCACTTGTATTGACTGTGATAAGCAGAGACAGGACCTATAGCAGAATGCCTCTTTAAATGTGTCAAATCCGATTTCAGTCTGAACTAGAATCTGCACGATTTACAGCTTTGTTACAATACGTCGCCGTTTTATTGTTGTCTTTTTCTGCCTTTTTTATGTGAATCTCTTGCTCCGAAAGAAATGCTTTTTTCGCCTTTTTGATTATCATTTATTCCTCTATTATTAGAAACAGCAAGACAGTCGCCGTATAAACAGGTAATAGTAGGTAATGGGTTTAATTATCATTAGTGTTTACTTGGCTTCCTATCGGTTAATATGTCCTTCAACAATGGGTCCGAATCAAAACGTGGTGTCATTATTGTTCTAAATGGCTCTTCCTTTCAGGTTTCATTGCGACATTATATGTACAAGCTAACCACTAAAGCGCCGAAATTCAGTGTTTCTTTACTCCGGGAGTCGCAAAATTGCATTAATAATTCGGATCCGACGTATTGTCTACTGACGGTAAAATACGTCTGGGCAAACATGTGAGCAGTCAGTGAATTACGAAAAGAAATTTCTCGACGTATCAGTACAACCCAACGCAAAAATGCGCTTTCCACGGCTATTAGGAACAACATTTCTTTGCTTCCGACGGTAACAGCAACAACAATTTAAAAATCGCAGTTTGCGTTCCACTTATGTAAACCATTTATTGCTGTCGGCATGCCTTTGTGAAAATTACAGTATCCTGCAATAAGACAGAATTTTGGAGAAATATGCGGACGAATCTGTGCTCAATGACTCTAATTTGCGACAATGTAACTTAAGTGAATATGATACTAAAGTAATAAGAATGACTAAACAGGAAGTAGAAACTAAAATGATGTCAATATCAATCGACAAGTGATCCTATCGGTAGTTTTACTGCCAATGACATTGTTCGACCATTAGATCTTTCATATGTTGAATCAATAAAAGCACACCTGCCGGCCGCGGTGGTCTAGCGGTTCTAGGCGCACAGTCCGGAGCCGCGCGACTACTACGGTCGCAGGTTCGAATCCTGCCTCGGGCATGGATGTGTGTGATGTCTTTAGGTTGGTTAGGTTTATGTATTTCTAAGTTGTAGGGGACTGATGACCACAGATGTTAAGTCCCATAGTGCTGAGAGCCAGCCAAAAGCACCCCTGCTTGGAGCAATCCGTCTGGAAAAAGTATTTCAAGTAACGCATAGTTATTTATCAATTTGTTGTAGCTACTGTGCCATGAAGACCATGCACCGTGCACGAAAACGGCTGCGACCACTTTAAAACTGCCATTCCCAAACATGCTTCAAACATACTTAGTACATGGTTTTCACAAGGTATCAGAATATATACCAAGCTTGTTTCTGTATGTTAACAAATTGACTTCCAGTATTAAGAATATCCTTTTCAAAGCCTCGTCAAGGATTCAGAGATTTAAATGCATTGCATCAGGTATACTTCTGCTTCCTCAGTCTACCGTAACGAGATGGAGGACATTGTTTTTAGCAACAGTTTACTACGTTTCAGATCTTCGGTGTATAACTAAGGTTGTTAATGCTGTAGAAGTGGAAGCTCCTGCAACTGAAGTAGTAAAGAAACTTCTCAAATCTGCGTAACTGGTAAATGACTTCACTTTCATTGCGGCCGAATGTGGTTTCCAGTTTCAAGGAACAGGGCAGGATCTGTGGAAGTCAGCGAAACTTGTGGATGATTCAGTGCAAAGACTGGAGAGTGTGCTGGGAAAATCAAATGGTTAAAATGGCTCTGAGACTATGGGACTTAACATCTGAGTTCATAAGTCCCCTAGAACTTAAA
The DNA here is from genome assembly GCF_021461385.2 of Schistocerca piceifrons. Classification (NCBI taxonomy): domain Eukaryota; kingdom Metazoa; phylum Arthropoda; class Insecta; order Orthoptera; family Acrididae; genus Schistocerca; species Schistocerca piceifrons. The sequence goes on along the minus strand of NC_060140.1, from coordinate 785,171,784 downwards.
ACTACTTAAACCTAACTAACCTAAGGACATCACACACATCCATGCCCGAGGCAGGATTCGAACCTGCGACCCTAGCGGTCACGCGGTTCCAGACTGAAGCGCCTAGAACCGCTCGGCCACACCGGCCGGCTGCTGGGGAAAATGTGGTTCATTAGTTAGACACAAGCGCAAAATGTTGTATTCGAAAAATCCTGATCTTGACAAACTTAGAAACATTTTAAAAATTCTCGAGGTTACTACTCTGTTGTAATAGAATGGACTCCACAGTAATTCATTGCTTCATAGCTGTTCCAGTTACCTCCATAACTTTTTTAGGTGTCTTTTGCTTAAATGGTAAATCTATTTTCTGACAGGAGGCTCAACATGACTCCGGAAAATACAGAAAAGAATTTGGTTGTAATGTGGAGCCAATAAGCCGATAAAGTACTGCAATGCGTAAGCTTTCAAGAAACTTTACAGTTTTTCTAAGAATTACTACTAGTATTTTATTTAAAATTTCAAAATTGCTAGATAGATGTGTAAAAACACGCTGTTAACATAAATTTGCTGCTTGTGCGATTGCCTGAATAGTGTAATATAGAAAATAAATAGGCATATTCGTAATGTAAGATTATTCTGTATTCCCTTTTATTGCCTCGTTTAGCTATTTATAATGCCTTTTCTCTTAGTGATTTATAGTGCTTAAACTTCCGGTACCTGATGAGAAGCCATTTTGGTGTGACAACGCATTGCACCATTAGCATGGTATTCTTGCTTGTTACTTTCTCGTTAAGCGGGGTAGGACGACAAATGGGCCGACTTGGAGCAGGAGAGGCACCACAGGACATTTTAATTTCCACTGTCTATACTTTTACAAATAAAATCATAAACCTTTAACCGCATGACCAGGAAGGATTCAGGTTTCGTACTCATAGCAGTGGAAGCTCAAAAACGTAACAAAACACATTTTCTTTACATGTGAAATTTCATCATTTTTTCACTTACTATTGGCTGCATTTGTTGTTATAGGTACACTTTTCTTCCTAAGCAAGAAAGATTCTTCGAGGACTTTTGCACAGCATACAAACCATAGTTACAGGCGTATGAAACTCTAGAAATTATTTAATTTATGAAAAAATGAGTGGACTGTTACATTTTAAACTTCATGTTTAGAAAAAATTCAAGTTTTATAGTTAATTATCTCAATATTTTCCACAGTTTTTTTATAGATTTGCAAAATTCTAGAGTTTCGTACACTGTAACTATGGTTTGTATGCTATGAAAAATTCGCCGAAGAATCTCTCTTACTTAGTAAGAAAAGTGTACCTATAGCAACAAATGCAGCCAGTAATAAGTGAAAAAATTATGAAATTTCACATGTAAAAAAGGTATTCTGCTACTTTTTTGAACTTCCACTGCGATGAGTGTGAGTCCTCAATTCTTCCTGGTCATGGTGACAAAGTTTTATGAATTTATTTGTAAAAGTATAGACAGTAGAAATTAAAATGTCCTGTGGTGACTCTATTTTTTCAAGTCGGCCCGTTTGACGTCCTAGCCCCCTTAATATTGAGCTTCGAGAGATATTTTTCTCTGATTTTTGGATGCGAAGATATCTGACGTGGGATGATCGTTGAGTGCGAGTGGACTGTAACCTTCGCAGTTACCTAAACAATAGTAGAGACAAATTTGAGTCCTCTATTAGCAAACTTACTTGTACCCACGCCTATAAAGGTAGCTAGTGGGCTAGCGGCGGGGACAAGCAGACCACGTGGAAGAGCGCCCCGATTACTGGCCGAGGCTCACGTGCCAGGCAGCACTCGCCCGTGGCCTTCCTGATCGATGGGTCGCGTAATCGATTTTATGCCCAGTTGCTGCGTTAGGTGCGACAAAGTACGCCACTGGCGGCGGGGGCGGTCTTCCGCTGAAGGCGTTTATTACCGCGGGAGCGCCGGGCTGCTAATCGCCCACCGCCCACGTACCTGTACCTGTTTCCCGGCCGCGGGTATATTCCCAGCCATCCTTAAGGCTGCAGTATTTGCGGCAGTGGGCGGGCTGTGGTCCACCCTTACTGTTACAGGTAGCTTTGTCATAGTAATGTAGAAATAAACACCAATATCAATGAATCTGTCGATCTGATAACAATGCAAGACCTGTAGAAAATGGCCCATCAAAGAAATATCAATAGTCGCCGGGCACGGGTAACATAAACATTGAGTTGATTAGATATATGTCTGATCAACTAAAGTACAAGCTAGTTTTTAAGCATCTAAATGTTTATGACGCCATAGCTCTTGTATTACGCGTCGTAAAATGACAATAACTTCGCAAGTGCAGTCAGTGGTATATGTAGATAACATCTTCAAACTGCGTTGCGAATAGAGTAGTCAATAAATAAATTATACATTAAAACGTCATGACATGCTGAGGTTAGACTGCATGAACAGTGAAACTATAGTAAACGATAACTTTTGCCACCCATCTCTCTTTTTTTGGGTGGGGGTGGGGGGAGAAGCGTGCCAGCGAGAAAAAGTTTCGTATACGTAACAAACTATGTGTAAAGTTTGTTGGAAGTCACTAAGTTCATACTCAACTTCAGTCCGGGCAGTTCCTGGCTACAATACCTGTTTTATATTTTTAAACTCTCAACGTAAGATTATAACTCTTAATGAAAACCTCATGGCAGCACATTATATTTATAGTTTAATCAATAATTACGTGAAATATTGAAAGTCAAACTTTTTTTGCCCATGGGAGCCTTGAGGTAGGCAACTTGCAAATGTTGTTGTTTTCCTGGATGGCAGTTTAGTAGTATAGATCTTATTGCGACAGTATGCAGATTAATAAAAAAAATTGAAAGAATCTATGACACCATCAACAGTACACTTATAAACCAAGAAATCAGATCAAGTTTCGTAACATGACGCGAGTCCTCTTGATAACAGCAAGCTCAGGACAATAAATTGATCATACAGGGGGAAATAAAAAGCTGTCGAGATGGGATTTAAGACTAAAGACAGGCCACACAGCTACCCATAAAAGAGACGTAATGTACGAAAGGTACGGAAACTGTTTAGTACATGGCATAGAGTATCCCAGTGTAGCGTAAGATGGAAAGAACGTATTAAATTATTCGATGAAAATAGTCTTTCAAATATCTTCATTTCTGTTATGAGAGTCTGAAGAAAAGCAGCTACTTAGATCTGAAGATAATACAGAATGATTGAAATACTTTATGTAATAAAAAATGTGCAGCTGATACTGAAGAATAAATGGGAATTATTTCAAATCTTAATGTAGTTCACTAAATTTAGGAATATCATACCCCAGATGGGAGGATAGGTAGGAACTGTCCGGTATACAAGCTCCTTCTCCCCTGTGAATAATGTAAATGTTAGTCATATTTTCGCTACAATATTTACTAGCGACCCGCCCCGACATCGCACGAGTGGCACTGAGTATCTATGGCGGGACGACTTGTCTGGCGTAGCGGTAGGTTGGGTTATGATAAAAAATCAGAGAACAGCGTTAACTGAATACCACCACTTTCACATAACTTAAAACGATTTAAAGCAGCACATGTGTACTGCAGCGCCTATAAAGCCGATATTACTCGACACACTTAACGTGAACCAGCGGCAGAATTGGTGGAGCTAATAGTTTAGAAGACGGTTTATCCGCCTAGGAGAAATTAGGAGCCGTTTTGCTATGGACACGCACATGCACAGAGGAGGTGATACGAAGGCGCATGCGGAAAACACGGCAGCAGTCGAGATATACTTGAGCTCTGCGAGATATTCTACACAGTTTTCAGTAGATAATCTTTTATAAATACAGTAATAAAACAAATGAAAATTCTCTCTTTTGTATTTCTGTTGAGAAAAGCTCTTTATCCAATGATCGCTGCGAGTAGTAGAAATGGAATGGGACAAAGAAAGTATAAGAATGCTTACTGATGCATACTGTGAGGAAAGGTGGCTGTATGATGCTCTAGATCCGCTATTCCACAGTAAGGTGCGTCAACAGGTGTTTAATTCTGAGTTTATGTATTTTACATAAATATGCGTCTAATTTTACTTTCGATATGTGTACGTGCCACCCTAAGCAGTGAAAGTACCATACGTGTTTGATTTTATGACATCATTTGTATTACTTCAACATACCAGGAAGGATACTCTTGAGAGAACAGACACAAAGATCGAAGCAGTTGTGCAGACAGCGACCACTGGGGACTGTAAAAGCCCTTTTTCATCGTTGCGACGAACTGAAAAAGACACACTGAGCGGAGTGACACAGGCACAATACAAACTCATAAACCGATTGGGCGAAATAGCTTCCCTCATTACTGTGTCACTTGTGCGAATCCCATGACTTAGAATCAACAACAGACTGTCAAAACAAGACGCATCGATTCTGACGAAATTCCTAAACTCCTGAGCATCTTTGGACCTCAGCTCCTTCATTAACAAGTAGTGTATACGTCACTACCTTCACCCCACCCTTTCTTCCCAGCTAGGTTCTAACCCAATTCCTACTCCTGCCATTACGTCATCGTTCTGTTCTTCTGGTAACGACAACGACGGCCAGTTTCCCTTCAAGCAATTCGTAGATATTTGCGTCCTGCATATCTAAAATGTTCCGAAACGTAAACACAGATGATCATTTGCTTGTCCCAAGACGACATAAAACGAACACTCCAGTCAATAATTCTGCATTAACGTAACGTAATTTCATTCTGTTTGCGCAAGATAACAGTAACTGCTTAATAAATATGAAGCTAAACTCCTCAGAAGTTTCAGTATGAATAAATACAGACTTAACAACATCAATTTTCACACTCAATGACGTAAACAAGCCTGCAGTTCCCCTGGGGCGCCAGTGCAGACTTCCACGTTAGATGTATCGAGTAACTGGGCTAACAAAGATGTTGGTAGTTACCGACTAGAACGCTTGGGTGGCTGGTTCAGACTTTTATACGACAGGCGTGTTTCGTTATACCGCCTGAAACCGTTGAGTGCGCTGCCCGACCTCAACCTCGTAACAATGCGAGCCGAACATCAAAGCCACCGCGTCTCGGCGGACGATCTAGATTTACATCTACACTTTGTCGGCGAGACGTACACGGAGAAAAAGCGCTGCAGGATTGTAATTTTTCAGCCAGTCTGCACCAAAAATTTATAAATTACGTCTGTGGTCTATTAGCTGCAACGGTATCAGGATCTGCTAAGGTCGCAGGTTCGAATCCTGCCTCGGGCATGCATGTGTGTGATGTCCTTAGGTTAGTTGGGTTTAAGTAGTTCTAAGTTCTAGGGGACTGATGACCACAGATGTTAAGTCCCATAGTGCTCAGAGCCATTTGAACCATTTTGGTACCAGGATCTCAAAAGTAGTTTCCGGGACAGCGAGTCAAAGGCGGCGAGGGAGCTCAATTTATTGCGTGTACAGGAGAGTGTATATTTATATGCATATATCCTGGTAATAATAATTTCGTGTGAATGTGTCCTGGTGCAAGTCTCAGTTGGGCATCACTTCGGCGACTTAACGTATCCCTAGCGATTTATACGGCAGGAAAAAGACGAATTACAGTTAAATGTGGAATCCGAAACGTGTGAGTGCTAGGTTAAATAATCAGAGATATGAATCCGTGGTCTCGTGACCTTTCAGTTACTACGCCGCCACTTTACCGCTAGGCCACCAAGCTCGACTTCAATTCTGCTCTGGGATACGAAACCTATAGTTTAACATGGCATTTGAACCACGTTTCGCGTCTAGCGAAAGTCCACATCATTGACATCTGAGTGCTAGATTTAAAAAATAGTGGAAAATCAGTGGTCTGACCGGGATTCGATCTCGAGACCTTTCGGTTTTCAGGCAAGTGACAGAGGCCAGACGACCAGGTCCAATATGGTTTCTGCTCAAGTTTCGCTAATTTTCTGGAGCTGCAGCGGCTGTACCACTAAATGTAAATGCAATTGTTTTGACAGTAGCGACGGACTTAAATTCAACCCACCGCCCCTCACACTTCAGTCACTTTCCGTGAAATATTTCTAAATTGTATTGTGAACCTTCATCGTGAATCGATCTATAAATTAGTGGAAACCAGGTCTAAATTTTTACTGTAGTTGTTGAGATCAGCCCATACACAGAAAAAGAACCGAGCAGGGAAGTTCAATTTTTGTAAAGGGTAATTCAGCCGCCTCTAGCTATCGGGTTTTATGCAAACTGAAACGGCTTCAGAAACCATGTGTGACATATGCATGTTCTCTCGCTCACTACATACTGTTAACCCTACAGAAAAAACAGGATCTTTTTGTGTGCAATTTTATATACTTAAATTTTCTACTGCGATACGTTTTTGCTGAAGGGCACTTTTTTCGATATATTCACGAAAAACTTTCTTGGAGATCACTTTTGCAAGTTTTTCTTGCATAATTCGAAAACTACAGCCTCTAGCAGAAACGTATCTCAGCGCAAAATTTAACTAAATGAAATGTAGGGATGTCTGCTGTGAAGATAATTCCATGGAATGTATCATTGCAAGGAATTGTAATTTGGATGACAAGTGGTTTAGAGAAGAAGAAGATTGAAGCTTTTTGAAACTACAGAAGACTGTTGAAAATTAGATAGTTAGATCGAATAACTAATGACGAGTTACAAAAACGAACTGAGAAAAAACGAAATTTGCGATAACACTTAAGTAAAAGAAGGACTCGGTTGACAGCACATATCCTGAAGAGTCAAGCAATCGTCAGTTTGGTATGGAATGGAAGTGGGGAGGGGAGCGGCGGAGCGGGGGTATGAACTGTAGAAGAAGACCAAAGTCTGAATAAAGAATAAGGTTCATGTAGATGAATGTTCCAGTAGTTATATAGGGATGAAGAAGCTTGCACGGAACAGAAAACAGCAAAACACATGTGAACTGTACGTAGAGCAATCAGTTAGTTACCAGATACGCCTCGAATATAACACAAATCTGTAGAATAACTGAACAAATAAAACTGCTCTCACGAATTTTGAAATCTGTGTGTTATATAATACAGCTAATTACACATAGAAAATACTGTAAGAGGGCTTTGAAATCCGGCACCGTTTATTACATCATGTGCCAATGACTTCCATTGTTCTCAGAGCAACTCTTTACCATTCGAAACCATTTATCCTGTGCTAATTCGGGTTCATCAGTTACTTTCGAATTTACTCGCGTAGTGAAACTGAGCCCAGCTAATTACAAGCACGAAAGAGGGACGCCACAGACCCTGGTGCGGTCGATGGATCTGTGTTACACGAAATCTGTTTGTCATGATGCGCGCTCCCCAGAGTTTGCGGTCTGCGGTGGAAGTGACCGGTGACCACGACCAGAAGAGAGGGTGGCGGCGCGGTCGATGGCGCACCGGCAGCGAGGGCGTGCAAGTTGCGAACTGCTGCTGCAGGCCGGGCCACTCCGTGTTTGCACCTCGCTAACGATGGCTAACAACGCCTTCAGTGTTGTCCACCAGTGCTGTACCCTCTTTGACAACGAAGGTCAGTTGAAGTCTAATGACGGCCATGTAATTCGAAAACTAGTTAACAAAATAAATTACCACTCTGGATCATTTGCAAACCTACCACCACAGATGTCAGTATTGACAACTCATCTTGCCAACCCCGCCAACAAAAAAATGTCATATTTCAGAACGATGCTACACCGAATTGAAAAAGTACCAATGAGTGACACAGACCAACAAAATGAAATCAATATTATTAAAACAGTTGCTCATAATAATGGATATTAACGCTTAATAATAGAAAAACTCCACAACAAAATGCAGACAAAAACCACAGATCCACTTCGCAGCAGTCACTTCAAGACAAATCAGTGTGCCACAGAAGCCAAACCTAAATGTTCTACTCTCCCATACAGAGGCCCACTATCATACCAAATAGCAAACTTATTTAAAAAGAAAAATATCACAATCAGCTTTTCCACAAATAACAAATTACAACAAAAAGTAATCCATGATGTAAATACCTCCAAGAGTCCCTACCGTAAATCAGGAATATACAAACTCAAATGCGATACATGCCCAGAATTCTGCATTGGACAGACAGGCAAAAGTTTTGAAATTAGATACAAAGAACACATTGATGCTTTAAGACTTGGTAACTTGAAAAAATCTGCATTTCCAGACCATATTGGTGAAGAAAACCAGTCAGTGAGAAACAATGAGAACAACTTTAAAATTTTACATCAAGCAGAAAAAGGAGCCACCATGAATGTATTAGAAGAAATAGAAATACACTCACACAAAAACAGCACCCCAGATTACATCGTTAAGGAACAAACAGAGTTAGCTAACACTCCGTACGTGAAACATTTTCCAAAAACTATTTTCCAACCTCCAAAGCAAATAATATTAGTACGCCTATCTGCAGATCAAGTAGCAAATTTATATGTTACCATAATTCTTATGATGCTAAATGTAATTAGATAATTTACTATCCCATACAGTACAAAAAAAGGAACAACTTAATGTTGCAGTACCAACTCAAAAAATCAATGTCTCTGTACTAGCGTAAAATGCATTTCAGTTGCGTAAGTGAAAATATGATCCTTTCCAAACATAGAACATCTTCAAATGTTACGATATATCATAGCATCTTTGATATTTATATGTTTGTAAGCTCTTTGTATGCATCTGAACATGTGGTGCGTGGTAGAAATCTTCTCTGTGACAAATCTAAAGTGTTCAGTGAGAAAAATTCACGTGTGCAACAATAAGAATGCAGTGGGAATGTATTCACATCTGTTGGACGAATGTTACAAAAACAAACACTCCAAAACGACATCTCACGTAAGTCACATGCAACGAAAATCTGTAACGCAACCATCTGTGTGTGACGTGCTTATAATTATGTATTATTTATATTTAAGGACAATTAATCTGTAGGAACACACCACATGTTATAAGGAAAGCGTGTAGACCGTCTGAAGATGAATCACAACGATTCGAAACCGGTAACGTTACCCTTTGAATAAAGGAACCTAAAGTAAATTTGTGGCTGGTTGCTGTCCCAACACCATCGACATAAAATTTGCATTACGAAAACGTAGGGAAGAACACAATTGCGGCTAATAATAATGATAAACACCGGAGAAATATGGATTAATAAGTAGAACTAGGAACATAATAATTCGAGAATATTAAATCGATAGCAAATAGCTAAACTTTTACTGTATACATCAGAAGTAAAAAGGATCTCGGCCGGGACTAAATACAAGAAACACTAAACTGTTGCCAGCTTGCACGCATTACACACAAGAAAATATTTCAAAACAAATTTTAGCCGAAGGCCAAGAAGATAACCTGAACAACAGTGAAAAATCTGCAGGATCGACAAATATACTTACACCAAATAACATGTATATTCTGAAAAGTTTGGAGAATATCTAATAGTTAATCGAGCAGTGGGTATAGTATGGCTGGTTATGATAATTTAGTTTGATGATATTAAGTGACGGCAATTACACGCCCTCCCGTGTCGTTTAATGCGTTTACATTATCTTGTTTGATATCACTGTGTTATTCACATTTTGCCTACCTACATATTTCACTCCAGGACGGTACAGAATTAAATACAACGGTTAATGAAATGCTGATGGGTATTTTTTTGCAACTGTTGCAGTAATGCTTCAGTGCTCGCATGTCGAAATATGCGTACTGACTGAAAGTGGCGAAGTTGTTTTGCGTCGTGCACTTAGTTCTGTAGGTCTTCACTCCTTGATTCCTAAAGATTTACAGCGAATCAGAAGATTATGATATACCTAGCATGCCAAGAACAACTACGAATTCAGGTGTAGTTTGGTAGGCTTACATTTTCGTGTTTCCTTATATTTTTTTTCCTTTCTTTAGGTACAACAATAATTCTACCAACGAAAGATAGTTCAACGTGTGCGCAGGAAAGCTGTCACCTTATATATGAGCAGAGAGCAAGTCCATACGACAGCTTTTTGGATGCTTAAGTTATTTTGATATCTCGCTAATGAGTCATGCCAGAAATACGTAAACAAACAACTTTTGACAATAAGTGGGTTCTTCTTATCAGTGAGCAAAATGCGATGATAAGGATGTGCTCTGTACCTATTCTTCCATATATCATTTGATTGGAGACGGTGGACAGAAACAGCCTGCGAAGCTTGTAAGGGTGTTGCAGGGTAGATTGTGCTGAGAAATAATTCTTAAGAAAAATCGATACGTTGCGCCGTTGCGGAATTAATTAGAATTGTGCGTTAAAATTCAAGCCGCCCGCAGATACAGTTAGTGTCAGTTGTTGTCATAGGCTAGATGATATGCACGAGACTGCTCAGCATTTCTTGATACAATAATTTCCAACAGCCGTATGTATTGTAGAAATTTATTTCCGGAACTTCTTATGTGCTACCAGTTTCGGCATTACATTGATGCCATCTTCAGGCCCCAGAAAATAAATTTCTCCAATACATACGGCTGTTGGAAATTATTGCATCAAGAAATACTTGCCAGCCGTTGTCCCATGGTCCATAATGGATCAACGAAGATTAAATGCTCAACATTTGGCTCTAATTCAATACTTACTACCAACCCACGTCCAAATTTTGTATCGCTCTCTCGTTCGGTTGTAGAATACCAAACGAAGTACACGTTTGGCCACACCACTTCTGGCGGACTGAGTCAAATTGCACACGCAACGGCCTGATCGGCTAACTTCAGTGCTAAGGAACTCGTAAACTGCGCAACGTATAGAACTTTTTTCTTAACATTTATTTCTCATCATCACATGTCCTGAAACATCATTAAAAGCCTTTCAGACTGTTTATCACCACAATTTCAGTGATGAGTCAAAACATTTGACCAGCTGCTATATCGCGTGTAATTTCACCTCTGATACGCGGTGACGTAGCGATTGTGTGTGGCATGGATTCGACAAGTTCGTGGTAGGTTTCCGGAGATATATGGCAACGCATATCTACGCACAGGTTACGCAGTTCAAATAAATTACGAGACAGAGATCAGTGAGCGCAGATCTGGTATCCTATGACGCCTGGCCAACACACCAATATGAGTTTATTGTCATGATCCTCAAACAACTATAGCATGAGTGACAGGAAGAGTTATCCTGCTGAAATATGCCACTGCCTTAGGGATAAACACCATTCTTGAAGGCGTACAGGGGCCCGCAAAAATTTTTGCGCAGTATGCTGCCCTCGATTACGACCTTAGGCCCGATGGAAGCTTGATGTATGTACTTTGTAGCATGATTCCACCCCAGCCGGCTTGCGTCTGCAGCGTCCAATTCCAGTAGGTGTTCGCCTGTGTATCCGGAAACGATTATCGGCCAGAGGTAATGAGGAAAGCTATTCATCCGATCAGGCGACACGTTTTCGTTGCTCCATAGTCCAATCTCGATGATGCCGCGCCCATTGCAGTCGTAACTGACAATGCCGGGAGATCAATATCGGAATACGTAGAAATCGTCGGCTGCGGACCGTCGAGTTCAACAGTTCGGGTCCAATGGTGGACTCTGCATCACCTGCACTAGCACCATTACTGTAATCTGTTGCCAGATGTGTCACAGATCGTTGTCTATACCGATAGGGCATGCCTCCGGTCTCCACGTCTGTATTAAGACTTGGACGTCCAGCACCTCGCTGCCTGCAGTCCTGCATTTGGTTTCAGCCTCTTTCAACCACATTCCATATATGCCCACGACCGTAGCACGCGAAGAGCCGATCGGCTTCTCCGTTTCCCAGATCCCCATTGCCAGCTGCCGGGCCGTAATAATCTTCCCTACGAGGCGTGACAGAAGAAGAGACGGCAGTCGACAGGGGTGAGACAGGGGATATAGTGTTAGAGTGAGAATTTAGAAGAGCTTCGGACAACTTAAGAACAAATAAGGCAGAATAGGTCGACAACATTCCATCGCAATTTCTAAAATCATAGGGAAAATCGCAGAAAAACGACTATTCACGTTGGTGTGTCGAATGTTTGAGATTGGAGACACACCAGCAGATTTTCTGAAAACGTCGTCCACACAATTCCCAACAAAGCAAGAGTCAATCATCTTAAGAGTTAATGCATCCAAGCTCCTGACAAGTACAATACACAGAAGGATGGTAGAGATAATTGAGGATCTGTTAGATGACGGTCAGTTTGGATTCAGGAAAGGTAGAGGCACCAGAGAGGCAGATATGACGTTGCAAGGCTGACGTAAAATCAAGACACAACCATAGGATTTGTCGAATTGGTAAAAGTGTTCGATATTCTCAGGAAAATAGGGTTACGCTATAGGGAAAGACGGGTAATATACAATACGTACAAGAACCAAGAGGGAAGAATAAGAGTGAAAGATCAAGTACGAGGTGCTCGGATTAAAAAGCGAATAAGTGATAGGGACGTAGTCTTTCGGCCCTTTTGCTCAATCTATACACCGAAAAAGTAATGACGGAAACGAAGGAAATGTTCAAGAAAGGAATTAAAATTCAAGTTAAAGGATATCATGATAAGATTCCCTGATAACATTGCTGTCCTGAGTGAAAGTGAAGAAGAACTGCATGATTCCCTGAATGGACTGAACATTCTAATGAGTACAGAATATGGACTGAGAGTAAATCGAAGAAAGACGAAAGTAATGAGAAGTAGCAGAAATGAGAACTTAACATCAAGATTGATAACCACTAAGTAGATGAAGTTAAGGATTTCTACTACCTAAGCAGCGAAATAACCAATGACGGACGGTGCAAGGACATCAGAAGCAGAATGGCACTGGCAAAAAGGCATTCCTGGCAAGAGAAGTCTACTAGTATCAAACATAGGCCTCAATTTGAATCACTATAAATGCAAGCCGCCTAAGGGTCCACTGCTAAAGAATACTCCCCGTAAAATCGGACTGGTATTGCAGCCGGGTCTGGCAGCTTATTTCTCTTCCACTCTTTCAGTTGATTCTCTGTGCCAGGGATGGTTATTTTTACGTCCTACATGCCAGTGAGGTGTATTCCATGGATGTAAGGTAAGCACTGGTTACCCTGCATAAAGTGGAAACACGGTGAAACTAACGGAAGTATTAAAGATCAAAAGTATTCTTTACAATGACACATGTGATATTATATAATATTTCTGGATTATCTCTGCCGATTTTTCATGATTTTCAGCAAAATTCGTAAGTTCGCGCTCACTATGTGTTACGATTCAGACGTGGACTGGCAAATGGCGGCTATAGCTCTAAGGCTTGTGGCTACATACTACCCCAACGCACTAGGTCCCGTCGTGAAACGACTGCGGGCGTTGGTGTGAGGTTACTGCAAATGAAAGCGTATTTCCTTTCCTGGTTTTAAAACGTACTCGTGGTCAAGGTTAATGACTGATTACTAATGTGATGTAAAGTTTTATGAAGACTTTGCTTTTATATAGTTTTATATTGTCTCAACACGACAGTTAGCTTTAACAGTTTATAACAACCATCACCTAGGTAAACAGCTGTAGGGCGGAATGGTGTGTTCGGGTCTATTGCGTATTCGTACCGCTGGGCGCCGAAATCACGTGAATGCGGACGTGGCGGCGCTATTGTGGATGTGGGACTCTCCTGCACAACTCTGCTGTGCACAGTGTTCAATAGGAGAACAAAATAGTACAACTGGATAGACTTCCGACTGAATCATGTAGCATAATCAGAGATCTTTCAGTATGCTACTTCACAACAGCAACAAGTGGCTATCAGAATGCTCTAATATGCAAAATCTCACCATTATGTTGAGCTCATACATCCTCTCAGTGAATATGATGAAAAACAGAAAACTCATTTAATTAATTGATCTGTGTTTACAGGTGTGTAAAATCTAGTACGGAATGACTTGACTGCTTCTGTTTCAAAGACACTCATAAGTAAAATAGTAAAAGAGAAAAGTGAAACGAATTTTGTCTCACTTATTATGGATAAAGCAAGTGATGTGTGGAGTTTCTCATGTGTCTCATCAGTACTTCGCTGTCACAGCTGTTGGTCAAGTGCATGAAAGATTTATAAAATTGCCGGCCGCGGTGGTCTAGCGGTTCTGGGCGCTCAGTCCGGAATCGCGGGGCTGCTACGGTCGCAGGTTCGAATCCTGCCTCGGGCATGGATGTGTGTGATGTCCTTAGGTTAGTTAGGTTTAAGTAGTTCTAAGTTCTAGGGGACTGATGACCAGAGATGTTAAGTCCCATAGTGCTCAGAGCCATTTGAACCATTTTTTATAAAATTCACGAACATGCTGAAGGCTCCGATGGAGTTGCAGTTGGCCAGTCTCTTGAGTGGACTGCAGTCAGGGGTTCGGAACACGTTCCGCTCATCGACTCAAGTCAGCTGTATCGGAAGCTATGTCAGTGATCAAAGAATGCAGATTTTTTGCCTCGTTTCTACTTGTCTCCCAGGGTTTTTACCAAGTCATAAAAAAAACTGTACTAGATGAGGAACTAAAGAAACGACTGTGTAAAGGACGTGCCACATGATGGAGCTCTGCATCCGTTTGGTGAAAACCTTATAGAGCAGTCAACTAGTTTAACTTTTCAAGAGCTGTTATTCGTGTATCTGAATGCACGGTAAGATATGTGCGTTTCAGTTTGGTTCCACATACTTTCTCAGATATACTCCCTCTCTCTGATGAGAAGATCAGTTATCGAACAACAACCTATCAACTATAGTAGCGAACACAGGTAACAAATGTCGTATGTGAAACAGGATATAATGTTCTACTCTCGTGGCAGAGAATGAACGTCAAGGAGGAGGATATGATAATTACACTTTTCATGCTCCGTCGAGACCGAGTTCTTTGGAGAGACGGACCCCAAGTACTAAACGTGGAAAGGTATATGAGCTCCTTCTTCAGGCCTTGAAGGCCCAACGGATATCGATCGGCGGCCATGTCACCCTTTATCATTCGGGATCATGAGATGCCGTATGATGGGGCATATGGTCACCACACCGTTCGTCCGGCCATTTTGCTGACTCTCCAGACCTTAGAGCAGCTACTTCTTGGTCAAGAGGCACAGTGCACCCAGTGCTAGTCATCAAAGAAAAATACCTGGCAATAACGGTCATCGAACCCGCGTCCTCCGCGTGGTAGTGACCTACGCTGGCCCGTCTGCTATTTAGGACTAATAATGCCAAAGGAGCCATCCCGGTATTTACCTTAACCGAAATACGAAAAACACGGAGAACCGAAATGTGTAACGCGGTATTCCCGAATTCAAGTCCAATGCGTTAACAATTGTATCACAATGCTGACTGCGACGCAAAGAGCAGCAGTACAATAAGTTTCATATTAAAGTTACACTTCGACTTACACTGAACATACGTTGTAGCTCTTGCAGCTAAAGTCGACCGTATTAGTGACAATAACGCGAACAGCATTCCCAGAAGAGATCGACGGTTAGTGGCATGGCACCTGTTTAGCAAATATTCTCCACATGACATCCTGATTAGAAATGAAGAGCAAATTCAATCTGACCCACACATTTTCTCAATAGCTGCTGCACTTTCTACTCCAGTTTGAGATCAATGATTTCAATCGTGATAATGGTCGCTCAGCTATTTAGCTCTGTCTGGGTAAGTAGGGAAGTTTCTTTTTCTATGTTTATTGGGCTATCCACAGTTTCAAAAAGCTGATGACAATCGTGGTGACAGTGTTGCTGTTTATAATAATGATGATGGTTACTATAACTATGATGTTGAAGGGAAAATTGTTTCTAACCCATTGCCTTCGGTTTTCGGTAATACACGGGGTGATTCAAAAGGAAGCTACATATTTCAGTTGTTTATTATCGAAAAACTATGAGTGATAGAAACACATTGCGCATGTCGCCGTATAGAGGAAGCCTCATAGTTTTATGTTCGCACAGATACACATAGCATGAGCACAGTGCGTAGCTCGAAACTGTAGTACATTTCATTCACAACACGAATCAACAGGTACCTGTTTATTGAATCAACAGTTTTAACAATTTGATTTTTCAACTCTTTAAGAGTAGCTGCAATAGCTGGTAAAAAGACTCCGTGTTTTATGTATCCCCCCCCTCCCCCCGAGAAAAAAATTGCGAGATGTAAGGTCGGGTTACCTGGGACGCCGAAAGCAATGAACATGATCTTGTTGTCCATCTCTTCCAATCCAAAGTTATGATATGGTATTATTAATAAGGCCGCACCTCAAAGTTAAATTGAGCGGACCTCCGTCATGCACAAAACTGAAATCAATGGAATCTTCGTAAAGTTCAGGGATCAATTAATTTTACAGCATGGCCAGGTATGATATTTTGTCACAATTGCCTTCGAAAAAAAGAAAGGTCCATAAACTTTATGAACAAAAACGGCACAAAACGCGTTCAGTTTCGTTGAGTTTCTTTCTTGTTCGACGACGACGCCACGATTTTGTTACCTCCAAACTGTTCCGTTATGGCAGTTTACTTTTCCCGATGCATGAAAATTCCGTTTGTCCGAAAAGATGAGTAGTTTGTGAAAGGTGTCCTCTGCTGTATCCCGGAGAACTGTAATGCAAACTTTTACCTTGTGCTATGGTCGCCGGGCAGTAACTGCTATTTGGGTGGTTTCATATGCAGGTGTCGTTTCGGAACCCACCACGCCGTTGTCTCAGAAAACTGAAGTTCGTGACCTGCCCGCCTTGCGGACTTCCGCGAGCCCTGTGTAAACGCATCTTGTATACAATCGTCATTTTCATCACACGCGCGCGGCCGACCAGTGCTCTACCCTTTGCGTAAGCAACCAACTTCAAGAATTTTGTATGCCAGTCATAAATCTGCTTGTGCAGAGGCAGCTTCTTGCTGAATCGATGGCAGAATGCACGTTACCCGTGGACTATGGGTTGACCCTGCACAAATTTCAACACAGACTGATTTCTTTTGTGGTGTAGTGGCCGTGTTGCTACTTTTTACAAACAAGCAACAGCGCAGCTGTGTCGAAACTTTGAACCTTCCTCTATCCAGTGACACGCGCCAGGTATTTCTGTCTTTTATTGTTTGTAATAAATACTAAATAAAATCCGATCTTTGTTGCAGTTTGTTCACTTTTAAGCTACTGAATCACACGCGCAATACCGAAGACAGCACAGAGGGAACGTTCTCACGACACTAAACAAAACAATAACACAAAGCACACTCGCGAAACAAGCTGTCACTGCAATGGGCCGGGATGTTCCCAGAAGAACAACACTACGTGGCAATGGCAGCTAAATATGAATGTTTTCCGGGTGACGTAACGGGAAACCAGCAAGGTCGCAGTTCACGGCTGGCGGATGGCTCTTGACACGGACTGCGTGTGAATGAGTGGCAGGCGGAAATTATTACTTACGAATATTTCATCATCACATTAGCCCACCACTGTTAAGTTTGACACTGTGCATCCAACGAAGCAAATAAATCGTAGTAACCCCACAACGGAACTGCATTAGCAACTAGCTGCACACTTGTCATTCGTACTCTGAAATAATAATAAGCATTCAGATTCGTCTGAGGCACTATACTCGCCGGCTGCTGTGGCCGAGCTGCTCTAGGCGCTTCAGTCTGGAAAAGCGCAA
The DNA here is from genome assembly GCF_021461385.2 of Schistocerca piceifrons. Classification (NCBI taxonomy): domain Eukaryota; kingdom Metazoa; phylum Arthropoda; class Insecta; order Orthoptera; family Acrididae; genus Schistocerca; species Schistocerca piceifrons. The sequence continues at coordinate 785,154,236 of NC_060140.1, read as the reverse complement.
CCACTACGGTAGAAGGTTCGAATCCTGCCTCGGACATGGAGGTGTCTGATGTCCATAGGTTAAAAATGGTTCAAATGGCTCTGAGCACTATGGGACTTAACATCTATGGTCATCAGTCCCCTATAACTTAAGAACTACTTAAACCTAACTAACCTAAGGACATCACACAACACCCAGCCATCACGAGGCAGAGAAAATCCCTGACCCCGCCGGGAATCGAACCCGGGAACCCGGGAGTGGGAAGCGAGAACGCTACCGCACGACCACGAGATGCGGGCTGTCCATAGGTTACTTAGGTTAAGTAGTTCTGAGTCTAGTAGACTGATGTCCTATGATGTTAAGTCCCCTGGTGCTCAGAGCCATTTGAACCATTCCTTGCATTGAAGAACAGGGACCGCCGCGTTTTGCGGAGTGAGACAGTAAATATGGCATGATATCAACGGTGGGAGGCAGTGTGCTACCATTGCCCTCCGCCACACACCGTTGGGTGGCTTGCGGAGTATAAATGTAGATGTAGATGTACACAAGATGGTGCAATGACTGTGTGCAAGGGTTAAAGGAAATAGGTTACAATGGTTGAGCATCAAAGTACGGCGGAGTTGGCATTACGGTATCGGGGTATTTCCTGGTTAGTGTATTGTCCCCTCAATGCGCTTAAAAGAACGCTAAATGTCGAAAGATATGAACACATTCCACTCAGTTCCGAATACAGAGAGAAACAGTCAGTTGAAGACTGTTGAATCAGCACGACAACGAAGGCTGTCACAAAACAGCGTCAGTGAATTAATGATTTGCGGCTAGTAACATTCCTCAAATGGCCTCGCATGCCCAGAGTCCCGATGTGAACTCAAGGGAACCTCTCTGGGACAAGTTAGAACCCAGACTTCACTCCAGAGGTGTCAGTTCAACATAATTACCTTTTCTGGTTCCTGCTTTTGAGGGAGAATGGGCTGCCATTCCTCCACGTATATTCAGACACCTCGCTGAAAAGTCACCAGCACTGATGAAGCAGTCATAAAGGCAAATCGTGGATGCACCCCATATTAATCTCCAGAAATAATTGTCCGGACGCTTTTGACCCTATAGTAGAGGATAACCTAAAAAAAAAAGCTCAAATGGCTCTAATCACTATGGGACTTAACATCTGAGGTGATCAGTCCCCTAGAATTAGAACAACTCTCACACATCCATGCCCCCATGCCCGAGGCAGGGTTCGAACCTACTACCGTAGCAGCAGCGCGGTTCCAGACTGAAGCGCCTAGAACCGCTAGGTCACCGCTGCCGGCCCGAGGACAACCTCCTCTGGCGCAAAGACTTACAGTTGAATCTCTACATACCTAAAAGTACCATACAGCTAATAAGTATGCGGAAAGACTCATTAATGTTCGACTCCATATCTACGTATCAATCGCTGGAAACAGTGACAACAGAAATTTATACAGGATTTTTTTGTACTGAGAAATACGTTGCAGATCGAGTACATGAAACTGAATGTAGAAAAGACGGTAGATTTGGATTCAGCCGACTAATCATTGATGAGTTTAATTTATCCATCGTAGACATAGGTTAGATGTGCCAGCGGCCTTGCCGCAGTGGTAACACCGGTTCCCGTCAGATCACAGAAGTCAAGCGCTGTCGGGCTGGGCTAGCACCGTCAAGGGTGACCATCCAGACTGCCGAGCGCAGTTTACTAGCGGGCTGCCCTCAGCCCTTGTGAGGCAAACTGAGGAGTTACTTGATTGAGATGTAGCGGCTCCGGTCTAGTAAACTGACACACGGCAGGGAGTGCGGTGTGCTGACCGCATGCCCCTCCATATCCGCATCCAGTGACGCCTGTGGACTGAGGATGACACAGCGGCCGGTCGGTACCGTTGGGCCTGCCAAGGCCTGTGCGGACGGAGCTTAGTTTTTAGTTTTAAAGATAGCTTAGACAATCATCGTTCGAACAAGTCTCGCGTATTTCCTGCCACCCGTAACGGGCAGGACTATTGATGGAGGTAGAGAGTAGATCCAAAGATAATAACACCGTTTCATTACGAAACGAAAGGGGGGAAAATTAGATTTTAATGACCCGTTGATCAACAGCGTCCACTGGGACTGAGCAATCTCAGATTTGATGAGGGGTGGGTAAAGCAATCCCGAGATTAGGGAGACCAGGGAAAACTAAATCATGAACCATCGGATCAGGATTAAACTGTGGTCCTACCGAATGCAAGTCAAGTATGCCAACCACTCTTTCGTCACGCGTTTGTACAGTACGATCAAGAGGTGCACATCAAACTCCAGTGAGTGGCGTAACAAGAGTGGCGTCGTGTGCCAAGGAGATATTCAGCTTTGAAATTCCACGAATTCAAGTACCAAGAACATACAAGCAACGTATCATTTCTTCCCACGAACTTCTCGAGAAATGACCATGACACTAAATTCACAGAAATCATAGTTCATGCGAAGCCTCGCCAACAGTCGTTGTTTCTGCACATCATTCAGTGTCGCAACATGACCGCAGCAGTGTGACTGTGATGTCTGAGCTACCAAGCGACATATTTGGTCTTTTGTATCATAGATGTACGAGTACATATCATGCATCACTCGTCAGGAAAGCAACTGTCTGTCTCAGAGATAGTATATATACATGGAGGCAAATATTTTGGAGTTTCCTTCAGCCGGAAACGGCTTGCTCATGCATACGTGGCCGGCAGCAAAAGGGTGCCTTTCTTAATGCGTAGCTCATAAGTTAGATGGCTGGGTCACTATTGGATAGCTGAGTCACTGTCATTTGAAGCGTGGGCAGTAATCTGTGTCAACTCACAAGAAATTCCGTCTATATTCACATTGCTGTCCATGGTCACCAGACATATTCCCAGATTCCCTACACTGCTGGTTTTTGGAGCTGCTGTCCCAGGTGTCAACTAATTCAACACTGGGAATGAAATAAACACCTCAGAATTTGAAACCATACAGTATTTATTTTGTTTTTATTTTATTTCACTTAGTCTAGTTAAATAGGAGGTCCACAAATGACTTTAATTTGATGTTTTATTAAGACTCGTTTTCTTTATTAAAGTATGAGTTGCACACCGACTAGTGTGTAATTCCTGAAGTACTGATGCAGCAAAGCTCCTTACGGGGTTTATACAAAAAATATTTGTATAAAAAAATTCTGTATGTTACATTTGCTACTGTGTTAGAACTGTGTGTCTGACTACTGTGAAAACCGGCAAGGATCAGTGGACAAAATTCAAAACCGTCGTACATAATGCGTTAGATGAGTATGTGCCAAGCAAGATCGTAAGAGATGGAAAAGAGCCACCGTGGTACAACAACCGAGTTAGAAAACTGCTGCGGAAGCAAAGGGAACTTCACAGTAAACATAAACATAGCCAAAGCCTTGCAGACAAACAAAAATTACGCGAAGTGTGAGGAGGGCTATGCGAGAGGCGTTCAATGAATTCGAAAGTAAAGTTCTATGTACTGACTTGGTAGAAAATCCTAAGAAATTTTGGTTTTATGTCAAAGCGGTAGGTGGATCAAAACAAAATGTCCAGACACTCTGTGACCAAAATGGTACTGAAACAGAGGATGACAGACTAAAGGCCGAAATACTAAATGTCTTTTTCCAAAGTTGTTTCACAGAGGAAGATTGCACTGTAGTTCCTTCTCTAGATTGTCGCACAGATGACAAAATGGTAGATATCGAAATAGACGACAGAGGGATAGAGAAACAATTAAAATCGCTCAAAAGAGGAAAGGCCTCTGGACCTGATGGGATACCAGTTCAATATTACACAGAGTACGCGAAGGAACTTGCCCCCCTTCTTGCAGCGGTGTACCGTAGGTCTCTAGAAGAGCGTAGCGTTCCAAAGGATTGGAAAAGGGCACAGGTCATCCCCGTCTTCTAGAAGGGACGTCGAGCAGATGTACAGAACTATAGACCTATATCTCTAACGTCGATCAGTTGTAGAATTTTGGAACACGTATTGTGTTCGAGTATAATGACTTTTCTGGAGACTAGAAATCTACTCTGTAGGAATCATCATGGGTTTCGAAAAAGACGGTCATGTGAAACCCAGCTCGCGCTATTCGTCCACGAGACTCAGAGGGTTCACAGGTAGATGCCGTGTTTCTTGACTTCCGCAAGGCGTTCGATACAGTTTCCCACAGTCGTTTAATGAACAAAGTAAGAGCATATGGACTATCAGACCAATTTCGTGATTGGATTGAGGAGTTCCTAGATAACAGGACGCAGCATGTCATTCTCAATGGAGAGAAGTCTTCCGAAGTAAGAGTGATTTCAGGTGTGCCGTAGGGGAGTGTCATAGGACCGTTGCTATTCACAATATACATAAATGACCTTGTGGATGACATCGGAAGTTAACTGAGGCTTTTTGCAGATGCTGCTGTGGTGTATCGAGAGGTTGTAACAATGGAAAATTGTACTGAAATGCAGGAGAATCTGCAGCGAATTGACGCATGGTGCAGGGAATGGCAATTGAATCTCAATGTAGACAAGTGTAATGTGCTGCGAATACACAGAAAGATAGATCCTTTATCATTTAGCTACAAAATAGCAGGTCAGCAACTGGAAGCAGTTAATACCATAAATTATCTGGGAGTACGCATTAGGAGTGATTTAAAATGGAATGATCGTATAATGTTGATCGTCGGCAAAGCAGATGCCAGACTGAGATTCATTGGAAGAGTCCTAAGGAAATGCAATCCGAAAACAAAGGAAGTAGGTTACAGTACGCTTGTCCGCCCACTGCTTGAATACTGCTCAGCAGTGTGGGATCCGTACCAGATGGGGTTGATAGAAAATATAGAGAAGATCCAACGGAGAGCAGCGCGCTTCGTTACAGGATCATTTAGTAATCGCGAAAACGTTACGGAGATGATAGATAAACTCCAGTGGAAGACTCTGCAGGAGAGACGCTCAGTAGCTCGGTACGGGCTTTTGTCAAAGTTTCGAGAACATACCTTCACCGTAGAGTCAAGCAGTATATTGCTCCCTCCTACGTATATTTCGCGAAGAGACCGTGAGGATAAAATCAGACAGATTACAGCCCACACAGAGGCATACCGACAATCCTTCTTTCCACGAACAATACGAGACTGGAATAGAAGGGAGAACCGATAGAGGTACTCAAGGTACCCTCCGCCACACACCGTCAGGTGGCTTGCGGAGTATGGATGTAGATGTAGATGTGGATGAAAACTTTGGGTCAGTACTGCACCATGCAGACACACCGCACTAAGGACAACCGGTACTGTATCCATCGTGAACTGAGTTAAACAGTTACATTCACAAAACTTCACAGCTATCACAGTATCTCTGCATTATTTGTTCAACTTACCGTCATGCACATTTACGTGTCCATCGATAGTTGCACTTCATAACGCAACAAAATGAAGATTGGATTGCTTTTTTCTTGCGTGTAAATATAACTGGATGTGGCTCCTTCCTGCCTGCTACAACGCGTGTTATTGCCTTTTAATTCTTCCGATGCTACCTTGTTTCTTCATAATGTACATTTTCTAAGTCGGTAAGGACGGGTGTACGGAGAAATTATTCGATCCGTATTTCAGCACGGAGATTAAATTTACGTATTATAAAAGCATAGGAAGTGACCATCATAGTTACTGAGAGCAGCATTCGAAAAGTCTTTCGGAAAGCGTTTTGAATGTACTGGAGTTGGCAATTTCGAAACTCCGAGGACAGCGTGCCGCTAGAGAGCGTTTTCGCGGCACGGAGAATGGCTATTAGCTATTGAAACTGTAAACCAATGAAAATCCCCCGGTGTAAGAAGCAACCTATGGCACTGATGGGCTAAGGGACTTCGATGCTCGACAAAAAGGGAGAGGTATTGGTAAATCCTAGCTTTGAGGAATAAGCCGTGGATCTTCTGGAGGAACGATGAGGGGCCCGTGAAACAGAAAAATTCTATGCCAACGCAGTTGGGCGTGATCTGACAGTTGCAGCTTAGAGATAGTAATGACTGATAGGCGGTTGCTCTTGTTTGGAGAAGGGACATGGCGAGATGTATGAAGGAGGAAGAAAGTTATATTGTTTCGGTGGAAGCTGAAGTATTTCGTTTGACTTTCTAAAGTTCAATACTCTGAACATACAGTCCAATACTATTTTCTACCTGAGATTTCTCAGGGCATTTTAAAGGGGCAGTTGAATGTTAAGCAGAATTTCGGAATTTATCATACTTCAATCAGATTGCTACCTGGCACTGATCGGTTATGTTAGAGTTTCAACTTTGTCTGACGAGTTAAAACGAAGCTCTCGACCCCTGTAAAAATTCTTTTCACTGAAACACTTATGCAGAGAGGTTTACATCCAAATGCATACGGCGGTTATAATAAAAGTGCATCCACTCAGAGAGGGCCAGTGTGGGCCGTAATTATCACAGGACAGCGAAACTTAGTAGATATGCTAATGCGTTAATGCGGAACCGATTTACGCTGAAAAAAAAAAGAAAATCAAATCCAGATGCAAATCTGGCGCTTTGAATGCAAGGAAGACGTTTAGAAATGTTCCCATATGTAATAGAATGGGAACGGGACGTGGCCAGAAAAATGAGACAGGCAAAATATTGGTTTTATTATCTACCACTGATTACACAGTTTGTTCAGTACGAGAACCGAGATGTCGACCGGATGCTACATCCGTAAAAGGACGTTATCAACAGTGGCCCGCAGCAGTTCCGCAAAGTAATCCTATACTCTGGCATTCATATCAGGTAGAGACCGAACGCGTCCCTAGTAAACGCGTTCTTTTAGGTATCCGTAAAGCCAAAACTCAATTGGATTCACATCACGTGATCCTGCACGCTATGCGACTGGGAAACCTCTGAAAATAACACGTTCGTGGAAGGTTGCGTTACTCATCTCTTTCACTGGGAAAACGACATACGATATTGGTCCTGCTTGCATGAAAGCAGAGGTTTCCACACAATAGTATTCTTCCGAAGCTGGAATCACATCTTGTACAGGGAGGTGTCGATAACGTGCAGACGTCTCGGTACACGTGACAGGCCCTCTGGCTGTACTGTTTTCAACGAAGGCGGGACCGAGAATAAAGGTGCTTGTGAAACCACACCACACAGTCAAATACGGCAAGTGTCGTGGCTCTTCGCTCACAATATGCGGTTCAACAGTACCCTAACCTCAGTAGTTCTGTGTATTCACTACACCCTGTAGTGTATAATGTGCCTCAACACTCCATAGAACATCGCCCGGCCACAAGTCGTCAACTTCGATCCGTGCCAGAAAGGAAGAGAAAATTCAGAACGTCGCTGCAGATCAAAAAAAGGTTCAAATGGCTCTGAGCACTATGGGACTTAACTTCTGAGGTCATCAGTCCCCTAGAACTTAGAACTACTCAAACCTAACCAATCTAAGGACATCACACACACATCCATGCCCGAGGCAGGTTTCGAACCTGCGACCGTAGCGGTCGCGCGATTCCAGACTGTAGCGCCTAGAACCGCTCGGCCACTCTGGCCGGCGCTGTAGATCACGAGGTTTCAGTTGCTGCACCGTCTGGATCTTGTATGGGTACCAGTCTGTAAAAGACCGCAAAGCTTTCGGTACTGTTGACCATGGGATGGACAGTTCCCGTGACACTGTACGAGCACTAGCACTGCCCAGGGTATGTGCTGCGTGGTCAGTTACAGCAAAAACAACCCTACGACGCCTTCCTCTTCCAGGTGCCACACCAATCTCACCCGTATTTTAGAATTTCGATAGTATACTAATTAGTATAGTATAGAGTAATAAAGCTATGGAACGTTAGTTGCCAAATACTGAATTCTCTATGCCTCAAACGTTCCTAGAGATTTCAAAACATAAAAGTTGATCGTTTCAATGCATTATTTAATAAACGCGTACGAATGTTAAAGAAAAATTAAAAATCAGAACAGGAATATACCTTCAGTCCTTATTGTGGCGTGTGAAGCTGCACTTTTGGACTTACCGTCGCTGGGGCCCAGAATTTTGCGAAATTTAACGGCGCGCTCGTCCAATTGGCTCGTTATAAGCGCGGGCTTCGATGCGAGCGCCTCTGGATGGGTTCGTCGATAAGCAAAACTGGTGCATTTGTGGGACTGAGAATCATCATTTCGCGATCGAGAAGAATCTTCACCCTGGACGGGAGACTGTGTGCTGTGCCATGTCCAGTCACGGAATAATCTGTACGATACTCCTTTATGGCACTGTGATCACCGAAACATACTTAGGTTTTGATAGATGATTTCATCTCCATTATCAAAATTGACCCTGATTTTGACAGTATGTGGTTCATGCAAGACAGAGCTCGACCCCATCGAAGCAGGAGAGTGTTTGATGTCCTGGAGGAGCAGTTTAGCGACCGCATTCAGGCGCTGGGGTACCCAGAGGCCACTGGCATGGGCCTCGATTGACCGCCATATTCTCCGCATCTGAGCATATGCGACTCCTTTTTGTGGAGTTATATGAAAGACAAAGTATACAGCAATAACCCCAAAACCACTGCTGAGATGAAAACAGCCATTCACGAGGTCATCGACAGCATCGATGTTGCGACACTTCAGCGGGTCATGCAGAATTTCGCTATTCGTCTGCGCCAAACCATCGCCATTGATGGCAGGAGTATCGAACACGTCTTAACCTAAATCCGAATATCTGTAGCGACGTTTACGTGTTGAATGAAGTTTGTGTACGCCGTAGTTTGTAACCTATTTACGTTGTTTTTATGTAGTTCAATAACTGCCACACTGTAAGATCCTTCGCTCTAGCTAAACTTCTGGCAATTTAAAGGATACGAGAAAACTGCCAGGATTTTCTCCAAAAAAACGGAGAAAAGAAATATTATCCGTTGGCTGGGATCCCAAAACGCGTTACTTTCATGTCAGAATTGCCTTCCTATAGCTCTTCACATTACGTTGCTTAAACGTACTGGAACGCCACAAGAAACTGTACCTTACACGAAACGTTCAGAATGGTCAATGTTAGCATTGATTCATGCATTCATGAGCCTGGTGTAGCGTAGCGGGCCCCTCGGTAAAACGCTGTACACGGCGATCAATGGCAGTTCTGATGACACAGCCTAATGCTGATACAGGAGCAGCTTTTTCGAAACACATTGTGTAGCGCACGTCGTTGAACAAGAGGCTACGAAGCAGTCGACCCATATTTGTTCTCATGTTGACCCGATAACATCGTCACGACTGCAGTGAGCTCAAATCATCGAGATTCTGACGTGGATCAATGGAAACATGTCTCCTGTCCGGATTAACCACGTTTCTTGTTATACCAGATAGACAGTCGTGTCCGAATATTATGTCATCCAGGGTAACGGCTGCTAGAAAAATTCACTGCGTCACAGACACAGACTGTTGCGGCAGTACTGTGCTTTGGGGACATTCACCTGGGCCTCCATGAGACCTCCCGCAGCAATCGATGACAACACGACAGCTGTGGACCACGTTAAGGTTATTGCGGACTACCTGCCTCCGTTTATGCTTGACGTCTTCCCCGGCTGCGATATTGTCATCCAGCAGGATAACTGGCCATGTCGTGACGACCGACTCACATCACAGTGGTTCGAAGCACCAACAGTGAATTCACGTTGATGTCTTTGCAACTAATTTTAGCTGATTTTGAACCGACTGAATACACGCAGGACACTATCTGGTGCAAACTACGCACTCACAAGCCATCGCTCCGTAGTTTAAGGAAATCTGTGACGTGTGCGCAGACATGTGTCGTCATGTACCTCTGGAAATCTACCAAGGCTTTCTCGGATCCATGCCACGCAGAATCGCTACTGTATTGCAATACAAAGGTGGTGGCAAGTGGTTACAGTTCCGGTTCAACACTGTATATCAACCAGCCGTTGTAGTGTAGCCCAGATGAACTGTAGCACGCTGAACCTAAGAATTGCAAAAGGAACGGATAGCGCAATTTTAAAATGTTGTGCAATTACTCTTTCACGTTTTGTGTTGGTGCATTCTCTGTTGTTTCCTTACGATTTACGTACTGTAGGGAGTTGGTGAACATGGGTTTTAAAATAGGAACATAAACGACAATACATTTCTGCTTGTTCATGGTTCCGAGGAAGATACGAGTAGAGAGGAAGTCATAAGAACGTTTAACGACACCCACAGAAAAACTTTCTTTACCGCGAAGCTAGAAATTGATTGCTATTTAAAATTCCTATATTTAGGAATTGGGGCAATATACAAATGTCTACTATTTGCGGGAAACCGACAACAACTGACGCTGTAATTCCCAAAGATTCATACCATCCACAGGCTTATGAAGATGCTTCTTTTTGTAGATTAGTACACAGTGCAGTCAATTTGGCAGTGGGCAGGAAGTATAAACAGAGGAACCAAGCTTCATTAAGAAGATAGTGGTCAACAACAATTACAAAGTACGTATTGTCAATAAATCGCTGTGCGAAGGGAAGCCGGCCGCTGCGACCGAGCGATTCTAAGCGCTTCAGTCCGGAACCACGGGGATGCTACGGTCGCAGGTTCGAATCCTGCCTCGGGCATGGATGTGTGTGATGTCCTTAGGTTAACTAGGTTTAAGTAGTAGGAAACTGATGACCTCAGATGTTAAGCCCCATAGTGCTTAGCCATTTGAACCATTTATTTTGCAAAGGTAATTAGAATAGAGAAAATAAACTTAGAGAAGAAGAAATGAAAGTCGTTGCTATGCCGTACTATAGACGTCTCGTACAATATCGCGAGAAGTTTTAAACCTTACAGTGTGAAATTAGGGTTTGAGACAAATAATCTAAATAGGTGTAGTCTGAAGTAAGATGCCTATAAAAAGTTAACAAGTCTGAAAGGTCAGAAATTAATAAACTTCGTACGCTGCACAACCTGTGAGGCATAGTGTAGTGGTCAGACCGGTAGAACAATTTCAGCAGGTACAAGGAACGTAAAGATGCTTTCAGACTAAGTATCAAATCAGCTATTCTCAACCATGAGTACCTAACAGTCCATTCCCTTAAGGAAACTAGTTAGGAATCCTGAACGTAGAAACGAAACGACGAAGAGTCGACTTACTGGAACAGCTGGAGACTGTTTAACGCACAAGTGAAAGACAACGAAACGACATTCCATAAGGCTTCTTAGAATTATATACATAAATGACCTTGTGGATGACATCGGAAGTTCACTGAGGCTTTTTGCAGATGCTGCTGTGGTGTATCGAGAGGTTGTAACAATGGAAAATTGTACTGAAATGCAGGAGAATCTACAGCGAAATGACGCATGGTGCAGGGAATGGCAATTGAATCTCAATGTAGACAAGTGTAATGTGCTGCGAATACACAGAAAGATAGATCCTTTATCATTTAGCTACAAAATAGCAGGTCAGCAACTGGAAGCAGTTAATACCATAAATTATCCGGGAGTACGCATTAGGAGTGATTTAAAATGGAATGATCATATAGTGTTGATCGTCGGTAAAGCAGATGCCAGACTGAGATTCATTGGAAGAATTCTAAGGAAATGCAATCCGAAAACAAAGGAAGTAGGTTACAGTACGCTTGTTCGCCCACTGCTTGAATACTGCTCAGCAGTGTGGGATCCGTACCAGATGGGGTTGATAGAAGATATAGAGAAGATCCAACGGAGAGCAGCGCGCTTCGTTACAGGATCATTTAGTAATCGCGAAAACGTTACGGAGATGATAGATAAACTCCAGTGGAAGACTCTGCAGGAGAGACGCTCAGTAGCTCGGTACGGGCTTTTGTCAAAGTTTCGAGAACATACCTTCACCGAAGAGTCGAGCAGTATATTGTTCCCTCCTACGTATATCTCGCGAAGAGACCGTGAGGATACAATCAGAGAGATTACAGCCCACACAGAGGCATACCGACAATCCTTCTTTCCACGAACAATACGAGACTGGAATAGAAGGGAGAACCGATAGAAGTACTCAAGGTACCCTCCGCCACACACCGTCAAGTGGCTTGCGGAGTATGGATGTAGATGTAGATGTAGATGAAAACTTTGGGTCAGTACTGCACCATGCAGACACACCGCACTAAGGACAACAGGTACTGTATCCATCGTGAACTGAGTTAAACCGTTACATTCACAAAACTTCACAGCTATCACAGTGTCTCTGCATTATTTGTTCAACTTACCGTCATGCGCATTTACGTGTCCATCGATAGCTGCACTTCATAACGCAACAAAATGAAGGTTGGATTGCTTTTTTCTTGCGTGTGAATATAACTGGATGTGGCTCCTTCCTGCCTGCTACAACGCGTGTTATTGCCTTTTAATACTTCCGATGCTACCTTGTTTCTTCATAATGTACATTTTCTAAGTCGGTAAGGACTGGTGTACGGAGAAATTATTCGATCCGTATTTCAGCACGGAGATTAAATTTACGTATTATAAAAGCATAGGAAGTGACCACCATAGTTACTGAGAGCAGCATTCGAAAAGTCTTTCGGAAAGCGTTTTGAATGTACTGGAGTTGGCAATTCCGAAACTTCGAGGATAGCGTGCCGCTAGAGAGCGTTTTTGCGGCACGGAGAATGGCTATTAGCTATTGAAACTGTAAACCAATGAGAATCCCCCGGTGTAAGAAGCAACCTATGGCACTGATGGGCTAAGGGGCTTCGATGCTCGACAAAAAGGGAGAGGTATTGGTAAATCCTAGCTTTGAGGAATAAGCCGTGGATCTTCTGGAGGAACGATGAGGGACCCGTGAAACAGAAAAATTCTATGCCAACGCAGTTGGGCGTGATCTGACAGTTGCAGCTTAGAGATAGTAATGACTGATAGGCGGTTGCTCTTGTTTGGAGAAGGGACATGGCGAGATGTATGAAGGATGAAGAAAGTTATATTGTTTCGGTGGAAGCTGAAGTATTTCGTTTGACTTTCTAAAGTTCAATACTCTGAACATACAGTCCGAGACTATTTTCTATCTGAGATTTGTCAGGGCATTTTAAAGGGGCAGTTGAATGTTAAGCAGAATTTCGGAATTTATCATACTTCAATCAGATTGCTACCTGGCACTGATCAGTTATGTTAGAGTTTCAACTTTGTCTGACGAGTTAAAACGAAGCTGTCGACCCCTGCAAAAATTCGTTTCACTAAAACACTTATGCAGAGAGGTTTACATCCAAATGCGTACGGCGGTTATAATAAAAATGCATCTGCTCAGAGAGGTCCAGTGTGGGCCGTAATTATCACAGGACAGCGAAACTTAGTAGATACGCTAATGCGTTAATGCAGAACCGATTTACGCTGAAAATAAAAGAAAATCAAATCCAGATGCAAATCTGGCGCTTTGAATGCAAGGAAGACGTTTAGAAATGTTCCCATATGTAATAGAATGGGAACGGGACGTGGCCAGAAAAATGAGACAGGCATAATATTGGTTTTATTATTTACCACTGATTACACAGTTTGTTCAGTACGAGAACCGAGATGTCGACCGGATGCTACATCCGTAAAAGGACGTGATCAACAGTGGCCCGCAGCAGTTCCGCAAAGTAATCCTATACTCTGGCATTCATATCAGGTAGAGACTGAACGCGTCCCTAGTAAACGCGTTCTTTTAGGTATCCGTAAAGCCAAAACTCAATTGGATTCACATCAGGTGATCCTGCACGCTATGCGTCTGGGAAACCTCTGAAAATAACACGTTCGTGGAAGGTTGCGTTACTCATTTCTTTCACTGTGATAACGACAAAAGATATTGGTCCTGCTTGCATGAAAGCAGAGGTTTCCACACAATAGTATTCTTCCGAAGCTGGAATCACATCTTGTACAGGGAGGTGTCGATAACGTGCAGACGTCTCGGTACACGTGACAGGCCCTCTGGCTGTACTGTTTTCAACGAAGGCGGGACCGAGAATAAAGGCGCTTGTGAAACCACACCACACAGTCAAATACGGCAAGTGTCGTGGCTCTTCGCTCACAATATGCGGTTTAACAGTACCCCAACCTCAGCAGTTCTGTGTATTCACTACACCCTGTAGTCAGTGTATAATGTGCCTCAACACTCCATAGAACATCGCCCGGCCACAAGTCGTCAACTTGGATCCGTGCCAGAAAGGAAGAGAAAATTCAGAACGTCGCTGCAGATCAAAAAAAGGTTCAAATGGCTCTGAGCACTATGGGACTTAACTTCTGAGGTCATCAGTCCCCTAGAACTTAGAACTACTCAAACCTAACCAATCTAAGGACATCACACACACATCCATGCCCGAGGCAGGATTCGAACCTGCTACCGTAGCGGTAGCGCGATTCCAGACTGTAGCGCCTAGAACCGCTCGGCCACTCTGGCCGGCGCTGCAGATCACTAGGTTTCAGTTGCTGCAACGTCTGGATCGTGTATGGGTACCAGTCTGTAAAAGACCGCAAAGCTTTCGGTACTGTTGACCATGGGATGGACAGTTCCCGTGACACTGTACGAGCACTAGCACTGCCCAGGGTATGTGCTGCATGGTCAGTTACAGCAAAAACAACCTTACGACGCCTTCCTCTTCCAGGTGCCACACCAATCTCACCCGTATTTTAGAATTTCGATAGTATACTAATTAGTATAGTATAGAGTAATAAAGCTATGGAACGTTAGTTGCCAAATACTGAATTATTTATGCCTCAAACGTTCCTAGAGATTTCAAAACATCGTTTCAATGCATTATTTAATAAACGCGTACGAATGTTAAAGAAAAATTAAAAATCAGAACAGGAATATACCTTCAGTGCTTATTGTGCCGTGTGAAGCTGCACTTTTGGACTTATGGCCGCTGGGGCCCAGAATTTTGCGAAATTTGACGGCGCGCTCGGCCAAGTGGCTCGTTATAAGCGCGGGCTTCGATGCGAGCGCCTCTGGATGGGTTCGTCGATAAGCAAAACTGGTGCATTTGTGGGACTGAGAATCCTCATTTCGCGATCGAGAAGAATCTTCACCCTTGACGGGAGACTGTGTGCTGTGCCATGTCCAGTAACGGAATAATCTGTACGATACTCCTTTATGGCACTGTGATCACCGAAACATACTAAGGTTTTGATAGATGATTTCATCTCCATTATCAAAAGTGACCCTGATTTTGACAGTATGTGGTTCATGCAAGACAGAGCTCGACCCCATCGAAGCAGGAGAGTGTTTGATGTCCTGGAGGAGCAGTTTAGCGACCGCATTCAGGCGCTGGGGTACCCAGAGGCCACTGGCATGGGCCTCGATTGACCGCCATATTCTCCGGATCTGAGCATATGCGACTCCGTTTTGTGGAGTTATATGAAAGACAAAGTATACAGCAATAACCCCAAAACCACTGCTGAGATGGAAACAGCCATTCAGGGGGTCATCGACAGCATCGATGTTCCGACACTTCAGCGGGTCATGCAGAATTTCGCTATTCGTCTGCACCACATCATCGCCATTGATGGCAGGAGTATCGAACATGTCTTAACCTAAATCCGAATATCTGTAGCGACGTTTACGTGTTGAATGAAGTTTGTGTACGCCGTAGTTTGTAACCTATTTACGTTGTTTTTATGTAGTTCAACAATTGCCACCCTGTAAGATCCTTCGCTCTAGCTAAACTTCTGGCAATTTAAAGGATGCGAGAAAACTGCCAGGATTTTCTCCAAAAAAAACAGAGAAAAGAAATATTTTTCGTTGGCTGGGATCCCAAAACGCGTTACTTTCATGTCAGAATTCGCTTCCCATAGCTCTTCACATTACGTTGCTTAAACGTACTGGAACGCCACAAGAAACTGTACCTTACACGAAACGTTCAAAATGGTCAATGTTAGCATTGATTCATACATTCATGAGCCTGGTGTAGCGTAGCGGGCCCCTCGGTAAAACGCTGTACACGGCGATCAATGGCAGTTCTGATGACACAGCCTAATGCTGATACAGGAGCAGCCTTTTCGAAACACATTGTGTAGCGCACGTCGCTGAACAAGAGGCTACGAAGCAGTCGACCCATATTTGTTCTCATATTGGCCCGATAACATCGTCACGACTGCAGTGAGCTCATATCATCGAGATTCTGATGTGGATCAATGGAAACGTGTCTCCTGTCCGGATTAACCACGTTTCTTGTTATACCAGATAGACAGTCGTGTCCGGATATTATGTCATCCAGGGTAACGGCTGCTAGAAAAATTCACTGCGTCACGGACACAGACTGTTGCGGCAGTACAGTGCTTTGGGGACATTCACCTGGGCCTCCATGAGACCTCCCGCAGCAATCGATGACAACACGACAGCTGTGGACCACGTTAAGGTTATTGCGGACTACCTGCCTCCGTTTATGCTTGACGTCTTCCCCGGCTGCGATATTGTCATCCAGCAGGATAACTGGCCATGTCGTGACGACCGACTCACATCACAGTGGTTCGAAGCGCCAACAGTGAACTCACGTTGATGTCTTTGCCACTAATTTTAGCTGATTTGGAACCGACTGAATGCACGCAGGACACTATCTGGTGCAAACTACGCACTCACAAGCCATCGCCCCGTAGTTTACGGAAATCTGTGACGTGTGCGCAGACATGTGTCGCCATGTACCTCTGGAAATCTACCAAGGCTTTCTCGGATCCATGCCACGCAGAATCGCTACTGTATTGCAATACAAAGGTGGTGGCAAGTGGTTACAGTTCCGGTTCAACACTGTATATCAACCAGCCGTTGTAGTGTAGCCCAGATGAACTGTAGCACGCTGAACCTAAGAATTGCAAGAGGAACGGATAGCGCATTTTTAAAATGTTGTGCAATTACTCTTTCACGTTTTGTGTTGGTGCATTCTCTGTTGTTTCCTTACGATTTACGTACTGTAGGGAGTTGGTGAACATGGGTTTTAAAATAGGAACATAAACGACAATACATTTCTGCTTGTTCATGGTTCCGAGGAAGATACGAGTAGAGAGGAAGTCATAAGAAAGTTTAACGACACCCACAGAAAAACTTTCTTTACCGCGAAGCTAGAAATTGATTGCTATTTAAAATTCCTATATTTAGGAATTGGGGCAATATACAAATGTCTACTATTTGCGGGAAACCGACAACAACTGACGCTGTAATTCCCAAAGATTCATACCATCCACAGGCTTATGAAGATGCTTCTTTTTGTAGATTAGTACACAGTGCAGTCAATTTGGCAGTGGGCAGGAAGCATAAACAAAGGAACCAAGCTTCATTAAGAAGATAGTGGTCAACAACAATTACAAAGTACGTATTGTCAATAAATCGCTGTGCGAAGGGAAGCCGGCCGCTGTGACCGAGCGATTCTAAGCGCTTCAGTCCGGAACCACGGGGATGCTACGGTCGCAGGTTCGAATCCTGCCTTGGGCATGGATGTGTGTGATGTCCTTAGGTTAACTAGGTTTAAGTAGTAGGAGACTGATGACCTCAGATGTTAAGCCCCATAGTGCTTAGCCATTTGAACCATTTATTTTGCAAAGGTAATTAGAATAGAGAAAATAAACTTAGAGAAGAAGAAATGAAAGTGGTTGCTATGCCGTACTATAGACGTCTCGTACAATATCGCGAGAAGTTTTAAACCTTACAGTCTGAAATTAGGGTTTGAGACAAATAATCTAAATAGGTGTAGTCTGAAGTACGATGTCTATAAAAAGTTAACAAGTCTGAAAGGTCAGAAATTAATAAACTTCGTACGCTGCACAACCTGTGAGGCATAGTGTAGTGGTCAGACCGGTAGAACAATTTCAGCAGGTACAAGGAACGTAAAGATGCTTTCAGACTAAGTATCAAATCTGCTATTCTCAACCATGTGTACCTAACAGTCCATTCCCTTAAGGAAACTTAGGAGTTAGGAATCCTGAACGTAGAAACGAAACGACGAAGAGTCGACTTACTGGAACAGCTGGAGACTGTTTAACGCACAAGTGAAAGACAACGAAACGACATTCCATAAGGCTTCTTAGAATTATTTTAAAACTGTTGCATGTTCTGAGGCATCAGAGGGAACCAATTTAGTATTGGAGGGCAGCGTGGAGGGTAAAAGTCGTAGAGGATGACCAAGAGATCAATACACTAAGCAGATTCAGAAGGATGTAGATTGTAGCAGATACTGAGAGATGAAGAAGCTTGTACAGGATATAGTAGCATGGAGAGCTGCATCAGACCAGTCTCTGGACTGAAGACCACAACAACAACAATCAGAAATTCAATACTTCTTTCACGAATCATCTAGGTGCCATCGACCACAAACTAATCACGAGTAGCAGCTATGAAATGAGAAAAAGAAGGTGACCAATGAAACACATTGTTGTCGAGCCTATAGCAGTACTAACACAGTAATATTAATTTAATTTCACAACAACTCCCAGAGAGGCCTCAACTGGACAATCTAGGAGCCCAGAGCAGATTAGTGGGACACGGCCTGGTGAGTAGTGCAGCGTGAGATGAGACTATACTGACAGAAGTCGACGATTTTCATGTAAGACGAGGACCCACAGTCCAGCGTATTTTTATTCTACTTTATTTTATGCACGTCGCAAATGTCTTGGTAAATTTTTAATGTTTTAACCTCAAAAATCAAGTGCGACGATGTGATGATGAAAGCATTGTCTCTCGAACCGAATTGTCGAGTCGTGTGTAGAAATTATTTCTGTTAAAGTGTAGCAGCCGTTACCTCACGTCTTTAAAGTCGATAATATTACACAGAAACATCATATTTTCAAGACTATAATAATGGAAAAAAGTTGGGACTATAACAAAAGGGTGTAATGGTTTTTATAGACATAGAAAAGGCATATGATTCAGTTAACAGAGAAACACTCTGGGAAGAAATGAAGAAGATAGATATAGAAGATGGATACATTAATGTAATAAAGATAATGTACAGAGTACTCAATTGTAGAATTAGAACACCATTGGGGAACTCTGAATACTTCGAAATAAGACAAGGACTTAAGCAAGGAAGTATTCTATCTCCTGCACTTTTTAATGTTGTGATGGAGGGAATGAATAGGGCAGTTAAAGATATAGCAAAAGAAAAAGACAAAAAGATGATTTTTGCAGATGGTATGGTAATATGGAGTGATAAAGAGGGAGATATACAGTTGCAACTTGATGCGTGGAGGAAATAATGAAAAGGTATGGATTACAAACAAATAAAGATAAGGTTGAAGTAGTGGTATTTGGAAGAGAGAAATGGATCAACGGAAATATTACCTTGAATGGAGAACCCCTCAAAGTGGTAGAAAGTTTCACTTATTTAAGGAGTGAAATATCTAGGGATAGAAGAATAACTATCGAAATTAATGGGAGGTTACAGAAGGGAGGCAACTTCTACCAAACAATAAAACACCTGATATGGAATAAGGAAGTTTCAGAAAAAGCAAAACTCCTTACGTATAAGAATTATTACTTCCCTATTGTCGCCTATGGTGAAGAAACATGGGCAATGACAGAAAGGGACTGGAGCAGACTGCAAGCAGGGGAAATGAAATTTCTCAGAGCAGTTAAGGGAAAAACAAGATTGGACAGAGTAAGTAATGTAGAAATTAGAAAGGACGTTAAACATGAAAGTATGAGAGAAGAAATTGAAAAAAAGAGATTAAGATGGTATGGGCATATTAAGAGGATGCATGGGCAGAGACTCCCCAAAATTATGGAAGAACTTAATATGGATGGGAAAAGACCTAGAGGGCGCCCAAGAACACGGTGGAAAATGGGAGTGAGAATATCTGTGAAAGGAGAGGTGTGACCTGGCAGCAAGTGGAGGAAGAAAAGTGGTGGGAGGACCGAACCAAATGGAGAGGACTCGTCAGCACTCAGACCCGGCAGTAGCTGGAGTGATATCCGGATATAGATAGATTCTGGGCCAAAGAAGGATTCCGATTCCTGCTGTTTATACCAACTGTGAAGTGGTGAGAGTTGTTAAATCACGTTATCCGAAAAAATTGAGCTAAACAATTGAATTTTTTGTTTGCGGGTGCATATATACTTTCCAGGTACACTATGTAATCTTCGGTGCACATCACAGTAACGCACCGGTAGGAGAACCAAAGTGACACAGCTCATTGATAAAATGGATCATCGTGCGTTAATTCGTTGTCTGCATTTGAAGGAGGATAAGACTGCAATAACAGTGCTGACTTGGTGGAAGTGTACGACAAAAATGCATACGGGAATATGGCACAGCAGGTAGAGGGCACGCACTCTTACGACGTGGTTATATTTGTTTGAATGACTATGTACGAGATAATACTCCATATCTGTGTGAATTACCGGGAATGATAAAAGGAATGGAGAGCATCGCTCTCGAAGATCGACCTACGACAATCGAGGTGACAGTGCAAAAATAAATATATCATGGTTCAGTTTTCAACATCCTGCACGACATTTTCAACATTACAAAAAGAGTCTCCCATTAGATTCGACGAATACTCACAACCAGTCAAAAGGCGTGCTAAGCCGAGACAGCAGCTACGGCAGGCCAATCAAGACGAGATCTTGACACCCAACCACCGTTAACGAGTCCTGTATGTATTACTGTGAGCCCGAAATAAGGTATCAAACCAGGAAATGATGACGCTTCACCGCCGTCGGCAAAGGCGAAGATCAGGCCATCACTGAGCAAAGCGATGCCGTCTCTGTGGGCTCCCATGGACTGTTACGAGACTACGTCTGCAAGAGGCAAACTGTTCCAGGAACGTTCTACTGAAATCTGGACGAGGTTGCGGGAGGCAATGCTTCACGGGGAGCTCTCCAAGTGTCCAAGGGGTGGTTCTGCTCCACGACGACGTCACAGCTCACTCTACACAGGATGCTGTCAAAGGTGCAGCTTCTTTGGCTGGATAATTTTGCCTTCCCCCGCCCCTCTACCATATTCTCCTTGCATAGTGCCAACAGTTATTTCCTTTTCCCTGTTTTGACTTAATTGTTGGTGCCAACATTTGTAAAAGGACGAGGCGGTAAATCACGAGCTGTAACGTTTACTAAACAGTCATAATGCAAACGTCTACAACCAAGATTTTCCCCAGTGAACGCATTATTGGGAATAATTTGTCGCTTTCATGGGTTAATTTGTGGAGAATGGAAAGAGTGATCGCCAGACTTCATGGCCGCACTTTGATTTTTTCGAGCAGTGTGTATCCAGCCGACCATGAAGGCTTATCAGAGTCAAAAATGGTTCAAATGGCTCTGAGCACTATGGAACTTAACATCTGAGGTCATAAGTCCCCTAGAACTACTTAAACCTAACTAACCTAAGGACATCACACACAGCCATGCCCGAGACAGGATTTGAACCTACGGCCATAGCAGCAGCCCTGTTTCGGACTGAAGCGCCTAGAACCGCTCGGCCATATTTCAGAAGAACTCAGGGATATTCCACCAAGTCAAAAACTGATTACAAGGGATAGTAATATACAAAATATGAAGGTATACATGTTAGCTCTAACTTACCTTCTCAACAGACACATAGCTGAAAGTTGTTCCAATACAGTCTTCAGAAAATATTATGAAATCGGAAAGAATTACCCGTCCGAAAGGTCGCTAATTTGTACGCTTCTGTGGTAGCACTTGACTGGAGGTAATTCGGTTCGAATCCTGGTGATCTTCAGTGTTAGTCTTTGGTCGGAAAAGGGGGGTTGGCGGTGAATACGTCGTGACGTAAAGTTCCTAATCACCAGTCTTTGCCCTACTGCCCTGGCTTTAATTTCAAACTTCTCAGAAATGTCTCATGAAATGAAGGGTATGTGACACTGCTGATGATGATCCGTCCATCGGATGGGGAGGCTTAGCTCAGCAGTCGCCTTAGTATGGGTTGGTTATTTGCTGGCATCAGGTTTCGGCCTCACCCTTCTCTCATCATCATACAATGAAGACATAACATTACACTATGCACTCATCCGTTGCACATACCTACACCCTACTACTGCACGTACGTCAAAACTCTTATAAATCCGTACGGAGAGGGACCAATCTACGCAGACGAAGAACACCTTTTGAGACAGGCCGTTGAAACCACCTCGTGGAATATTCTAGCCAACTACACCACACGAAAATCCAAAATTGTAATCACCTCTGTTGTATTCTACGTATATAAAATGAAATAACATATTTGTAATCTTCTGTGAACAGGAGTCATACACAAAATAATTTATGTCTTCGTGTTTTTCACCTTTTCCTTTGTATTTTATTATTGAATCAACACTATGAAGGTAACATACGAGTCTAGTGTCAGTGGTGTTGTAAAATTTGAGGGCTCTCTGTCGATGTGTAGCTTATTTTTCTATCTGTCCAACACTTTTGACGATGCATTCAGTACCGTACTGAGAACACATGTTCCATCAGTACTGTCCAGTACTTCACCACTGAATTGCTGGACATTATATGAGCTTCTGACTTACAGTTAAATGAAGATAATGACTTGTGTCTTGATGATTTTCTGTAATGAGCTCTCTCACATCTTATACGATTTCACAGCATAAGTTCTGAGTTTGATGTGTGAGTTGAGTACTATACGTACAGCTCTTTCCACAATGGCTCGTCCTGCCGTATTTTGGTTCTTCCATTGTCTACAGAAACCAGAAGATCGTCTGTTAACGACTGAAACTGGTCGTGTAATAAAACTGAGTATACAGCTATGTGCAACAATGATATTTCAACAGTTTTAAAAGCTTAAATCATCACCTCTCCAAAATAAAATGCAAGTTAAAATTCTGAATGTAGCAACGTTGAATGTAACTGACTGAGTAGAGAAAATCAGCCAACCATTTTCAGGTATAAAGGTTTATTAGCCACACGTGACCATGGTTTCTACAATTGTAAAATTGTCTTCTTGAGAAGTACGTGTACAGGATGTGCAAAATCATTGGATAAAAACACAGTAAACTAAAATTCCTTACACGGAACATCACATATTGGTGACGCCAAATTTCAGAACAAAGAAGCTCATGTCGAGTAAAATGATGTATATGACCGTCAGTGAATCAAAATAAAATCAATAAAAAGCCAGTACAAGAAATTAAAAGCATAAAAACAATTAAAAATCAAAAACAAAAAATGGGAATGTTTTTAATGAATTTTGTGTGGATTTACTGAAAGTCATGTATACTACGTTACTTGTTATGAACTTCTTTCGTCTGCAATTTGTTCTTATCGCCATGTGTAAAGAGTTCTTCTTATGGAACAGCCGCAATTTTGGAAGTTTTGAAATACGAAGAAACCGCAGGACAGTTGCTTAATCCGCAATCTTTTCTTGTGTACAAGCGACCGGTTTCGGGAACAGCTAAAATTCCATCATCTGGTGCAAACTGTACAGTTAAAAATTATTGTGTTACACGCGAATGTGAGGTTATCCTCTAGTCTGGAATGTCAGATAAGAAACTATGCCGCTAAAATTTCTAAATTAAAACAAATTAAAAGGGAGAACAGAATGTTATTTACAAACAAAATCACTTAGTAACCTGAGGTTCTCCCCACCCCAGTGTTGTCATGGAACCAAAGGTTCTGCGTCAAAAGGATAAAAGGGACCTAAAAAATCCTAAAAAACACAGACATCACGAATGGGCAACAAATGTTACCAAAATAATGAAACATTTTAAATGCAAAAAATGGGGGAAAGGAGGAGAAACCACATAATGCGTGGAATTACTTACAAGAATTCCATAACAACCGTTCCACCGTCCTGTGCGACCGGCAGCGCAAACGGTAAAACTACGCAATAGCAAATACTAACCGTGAGTACGGCACACGACTCATGCGCTGGTGCGGTACGAAACAGACATGAGATTGGTGAATTGTTTGAAGTGGAAAAGTGGAAAGCCAGAGCAGAAAGGAGACATTAAGTGCGAAGAGGACCGATATTAGATTAGATGGACACCTTAAGTTGGCTGGAAAATGTCATACTTAACTAAAATATTTCTGTTCGTTCATTGATTTATCAAGAGGGTGGAAATGAAGACTTCTTAAGATTTCAATCTCTTCCAGTACATTCAATATCCGACGTATCTCTGCAGTGTGTAAGACAGTTAACTTGTTGCTAACCTGCCGCAGCTGATGGTGATTGTCAGTCAAAAGCCTTGGCGGAACTGATCTGGAACTTTAACTGTTCCGAACCTGGTAGTGTGTACACAATAAAAGAGTGTGGAGTAAGCAACTGTCCCGCGGTTTCTTCATTTTCAATAACACCAGTAAGTGATTTTACATTTAAGTGTTTTTTGTTTATTATATTGTTATCCAGTGATTTTGTGCATCCTTTACACCCTCATAATTCTCTTTGACTATGATGTGAAACATTTCCTCAACAGGCCCATGTACTTCTGAAGAAGACAATTTTACAATTGTTGAAATTATAGATGAAACCTTTATACCTGTACCTGGCTGGCTGATTTTCTCAAATCACTCAAAAACACTATTTGTTTGCATTTCACTCCTAAAAAACTAAATATTCAGTTACGTCCTTATCTAAAAGTAGCGTAGGATCCTTAACTGCATGCACCGATAAAATCAGGAATTCAAAACATCCTCAGACCAGGATTCCCTAAACTATGTAAGACAAATCCCTCTATTCCCTCTGTCATCCATATAGCCAATACGTTAATCATTTTTGACAGCCTATACAAGAGACGGTAGCGTGCTTGATACGTTGTGCAACTTTCTGCTGAAATCAATTTTTAATTAATTCATCGCTTCCGTTGTTGGGAGAATGCCAACGAGCACTCGCCTTATGAACCTGGGTCCGGCTGAACTGTGAGTGACGCGACCGAAGCTCGGCCGCTGGCCTATTGATCGTTAACGAGCCAAGCAATCGATGTTCGCCACGCCGTTCCGATTCCGAGACCATTACGCCTCGCCGCCCCCGCACAGAAGGTCACCCGTCACCACTATTTCCCCCCCCCCCCCCCACCCTCTCATCACCCTTACAATATCCCTCCCCACCACCCGCCCCACCCCGGCGCAACAGCTGGTCGCTACCCACACTGCGTCCCGGAGGTCGGCAGTTTCGCAGCAGCACCAAATTCGACGTCATCAAATCTTTCTTCAATAAGGCATACCTGTTTACACAGTGCGATAAAAAAGACGCGATCACGAAAATAAATGCCTCTCTAAATAGGAGCTGTATTTCATTCGTTCGATCAGTCACCACGACATAGCATCCACACGAATCGCCGACAGCAGAAATCGCTCTGAGTACTATGGGACTTAACATCTGAGGTCATCAGTCGCCTAGAACCTGGGACTACTTAAACCTAACTAACCTAAGGGCATCACACACATCCATGCCCGAGGAAGGATTCGATCCTGCGACCGTAGTGGTAACGTGGTTCCAGACTGAAGCGCCTAGAACCGCTCGGCCACAACGGCCGGCCGCCGACAACAAACGCAGACGCTTTCGCCAAAAACACATCTAGCGGCTGCCGACAACCGGTTGCTGCCGACCTTCAGTATGTCCCGGCCAAGGGATAACAGCGGGTCCGAAGATGACGTTGTTACAACGTTGAAAGTAGTTGCCAAAATAGAATCGACACCTTTAATACAGCTGGAGGAATTTCTTCATTTGTAATATAAATTTATACCCACTGACGTCCCACTGTCCTCCATTTCAACTATGGATGCACGAAGGATAAACACATATACCGGTGAATCCAAAACCTTTCACAGAATGACACGCCACATCGGCCGTAGAACTAGGATCAATAATCACATAAGAACCGGGGGTTGCAAAAGCCACGAGAGAGTGCAAAGGTCACGAGGGGGCTGGAAACGTCGGTGATTGTTTAACTGGGCCGCACATTCTCCCGGATCGACTTGATAATGGCACGTATCGTGTATTGCTGCGAGAGGTTCTGGACATGCTGAATGATATTCCACATCTACATCTACATTTATACTCCACAAGCCACCCAACGGTGTGTGGCGGAGGGTACTTTACGTGCCACTGTCATTACCTCTCTTTCCTGTTCCAGTCGCGTATAGTTCGCGGAAAGAACGACTGCCAGAAAGCCTCCGTGCGCGCTCGAATCTCTCAAATTTTACATTCGTGATCTCCTCGGGAGATATAAGTAGGGGGAAGTAATATATTCGATACCTCATTCAGAAACGCACCCTCTCGAAATCTGGACACCAAGCTACACCGCGATGCAGAGCGCCTCTCTTGCAGAATCTGCCACTTGAGTTTGCTGAACATCTCCGTAACGCTATCACGCTTAGCAAATAACCCTGTGACGAAACGCGCCGTTCTTCTTTGGATCTTCTCTGTCTCCTCTTTCAACCCGACCTCATGAGCAAAACTCAAGTATAGGTCAAACGAGTGTTTTTTGTGCCACCTCCTTTGTTGATGGACTACATTTTCTAAGGACTCTCCCAATGAATCTCAACCTGGGCACCCACCTTACCAACAATTTTATATGATTATTCCACTTCAAATCGTTCCGCACGCATACGCCCAGATATTTTACAGAAGTAACTGCTACCAGTGTTTGTTCCGCTGTCATATAATCATACAATAAAGGATCCTTCTTTCTATGTATTCGCAATACACTACATTTGTCTATGTTAAGGGTCAGTTGCCACTCCCTGACCCAAGTGACTTTTGAAATACTCTTTGTAATGATGTATAACAGAAGGTTATATTATGTTTCTTTCATTAAATACACATTTTTAGAGTTGTGGTATTCTTTTTGAATCACCCTGTATATTATTGATGAGTACAGTCTCTGTAATGTGTATCTCTTGTGTGTATTAAATTTATGAAAATCCTAA
Source organism: Schistocerca piceifrons (assembly GCF_021461385.2). Lineage (NCBI taxonomy): Eukaryota > Metazoa > Arthropoda > Insecta > Orthoptera > Acrididae > Schistocerca > Schistocerca piceifrons. The sequence goes on along the minus strand of NC_060140.1, from coordinate 785,127,518 downwards.
GAAGCTATGCACCAACTTAAAATCGTAGGCCATCCAAGCACAAACAGTAGCAATGTCCTGGAATGTGTCTAAATATTCTAGACATGGGTATTTAAATTTTGTTTGATCTCATTATACCATACAAGAAAATTTCTTTCGATGGCGCTTCAAGGAAGGCGAGAACATTGTATACTGGCCCTCAGCAGGGTGAATGCGTTGAGCATAGCTTTTGATGTAATAATACCGAATGAAGTTGCATAATACGAAAATTTCTCTTTCCGGACTACTAGCGAGTATTATTACCATTTTAAGCAGCATGCTAAAAAAAAAAAAAATACAAGATCAGAAAGCTGTTACATACAAGAAATATTTTGGTTCTTGACCCACTTACAACTTTCTGGATTTCACCTCAGTTGACTATGTTTGTGAGTGATCATACCCATGATACCTTTTTAACGGAATATCTTAGGACATCTACGTGTAATCATCTTTTGTACCACTTACATATTTAACATAAATATTTTATGGTTCCGAATTAAATTTTCGCTGACATCAGTGTGCTACAATTTTGGTTTTGTCTTGTGTTTGCATGCTGCTGAAAAACGCAATAATGTGCAATAACAGTTGGACTTACCAGGGCCGAGCGGTCTGGGGCGCTGCAGTCATGGACTGTGCGGCTGGTCTCGGAGGAGGTTCGAGTCATCCCTCGGGCATGTGTGTGTGTTTGTGTGTGTTTGTCCTTAGGATAATTTAGGTTAAGTAGTGTGTAAGCTTAAGGACTGATGACCTTAGCAGCTAAGACCAATAAGATTTCACAAACATTTTGAACTTATCAGGAAATATATACATCACGGTGATTCACTTATTATTATTATTATCATCATTATTATTGATATTATTTTAATGATCCTCATTCGATATTCACCTATATATTATTGCCTAACGAAACATGATTCCACTCTGTATTACTGGCGTCACCTCGAAACGAAGCGTAACAGGGAACCAAAACGAATTCAAAGGAGCCTTGCAGTTCCACTCTGTATATACGTAGCCACGCCATTATATTCGGGGAGTTAACAAAAAACCGATAATCGAGTAAACCTCGCCGAGCTCTGCAAATAGAGAACAAATTTATGCAGTTAAAACCTCAGCCGAGTGTCTGTGTCTGCAAAATACGTCCCTATCAGTTGTACGACTATTTATTGAGAGTCTCAGACTGCTACATTCTTTGCATTATTTCTCATTTATTATTTCTCATTTGCGTCTGCAAAAGAGAACACAGGCGAGTAAAGAAATACGAACGTAACATGATTTTCAATTGAAACGTAAATAACACAGAATATTACTTGATCAGAACACATTTCACTCGACGAACGATTAAAAAATTGAGTTATGCTACGACTTAAAATTGAAGTAGACAGTGCCATTAAACGGGGTAAAGTTACCGATACATGACTCCCGATTTTTAACTTCTCGTAGCTGTGGTAAAGGGTCATGTAAAATACGGTCTGTGCTTTCAGTTTTGCAGTACATTACTTGACAACAGCCCCTGTAAGTAATTGAGATAGTGAATTTTACAGTTAAAGGCGAAGATAGTGAATTTTACAGTTAAAGGCGACCGGGCGACCTTTAAAAATGATTTCGTGATTAGAACCTACAAAACGTGTAGATGACATAGAACAAAGCTTTAATTAAAGTAGCCAAGATTAATTCCAGACATTTTAGCCTGCCTGTTGTATATAAATCACTATAACCCAGGATAAAACATAATTGTTTTATTATTACTGCAGCCACTGATGTACTGTTGCGAAATGCATTGTCGATGATACAGACAAACTTTGTGGTGCGTAAAATATACTCGCAAATTAGGCCTTAGATTTATATCCCTGTAATGTCTACTGACTAGCTAAGACATTATGACCACGGCCCACCATGAGTTTTAATGCCTCGTGGTTGCATTGTGGATACGTGATGCGGTATCGAAAGTAAGAGGGTGAGTCAAAGAGTAAGTCTCAAGTTAGGATAGAGGTAGCAGAGTCGCATATACCAGCCTGAAATTTGTTTTCAATTTCAGTATACTCCCCTTGTAAACATAAACACTTACGCCATCGCCTGACAAAGCGTTAAAAGCCTGCAGCGTAGAATTCTTGTGGCAGCTTTCTCATCCAACAAGTGAACTCTCGATATTCACCAAGTGTATTTGATTACTTAAATTGTTGCAGCCTAGAAGACCAGTGTGTCCTCGGGGCAGTGGAATACCATTAGACTGGGAACAACGTGCCGTCACTATGTAAGCAGGGTAGCGAGGACGGTCCTTGTCTGTGACTCATTCTTGTTCTTTCCAGAATTCCTGTATCCAGTGGAACACAAATTTCCATGGCACGCGAGTCTAAACATATATGGGACAGAATGAAATTTCAGCATGAAATAATTTCAGTCTGGAAACATCCTCCCGGCTGTGGCAAAGCCATGTCTCTGTAATATACTTAGCCGGCCGATGTGGCCGTGCGGTTCTAAGCGCGTCAGTTTGGAACCGCGTGACGCTACGGTCGCAGGTTCGAATCCTGCCTCGGGCATGGATGTGTGTGATGTCCTTAGGTTAGTTAGGTTTAAGTAGTTCTAAGTTCTAGGGGACTGATGACCTTAGAAGTTAAGTCCCATAGTGCTCAGAGCCATTAGAACCATTTTTTTTTTTTTTTTTGTATTTCTGATTTTCGCCGGCCGGGGTGGCCGAGCTGTTCTAGGCGCTTCAGTCTGGAACCGCGCGACCGATACGGTCGCAGGTTCTAATCCTGCCTCGGGTATGGATGTGTGTGATGTCCTTAGGTTAGTTAGGTTTGAGTAGTTCTAAGTTCTAGGGGACTGACGACGTCAGATGTTAAGTCCATAGTGCTCAGAGCCATTTGAACCTTTTTTTTGTGATTTCCTGCCAGGAAAATCTAAGTTTGTAGTAACTGAGAGGAAGGTAATCGAGTATCGCAGAAGTAATACTTGGTGTTCCCCAAGGAAGTGTTATAGTTTCGCTGCTGTTCCTGACCCCTCTTAGATCGTTTGCAGATGATGCCGTCATTTATCGTCTCACACAGTAATCAGATGGGCAGAACAAATTTCAAAACGACCGAGACAAGGTATCTGTAGGGATCAAATAGTGGCACCTGCCTCTAAATAATGAAGAATTTGAAGTCATCTGCATAACTACTTAAAGGAATCAGCTAAATTTCGGTTACAAGATAAATCACACAAATTTGAAGCCTCTAAATTCAACTAAATACGTATGTATTACAAATACAAATAACGTCAATCGGAACGATCAGACAGATAATATTGTGGGTAAAGCAAACCAAAGACTCCGATCTATTGGCAGAACATTTAGGGAGTATTACTGTGCTGCGTGCAATCTCCGTCAGATAGGATCGAGGAAGGACATCGAAAAAGTTTAGTGAAAGGCAGCTGGTTTTGTACAAGCGCGAAATAGTGGAGAGTGCGCCACGGATATGTTACGCGAATTACAGTGGCAGTCTTTAAAACAGAGGCGTTTTCCGTTGTGGTAGGATCTTCACATGAAATTTCAGTCACCAACTCTTACGTCAGAAGGTGAAAATATGTTGTTAGCGTTACATAGAGATGAATGATAATTGCAAAAAAGTAAATCACAGCTCTCACGGAAAGACTTAAGTCTTCGTTTCTCCCGCGTGCTCTTCGGTAGTGGAAAGGTTGGGAAATAGCTTGAAGATGGTTCTGTGAGCTCACTGCAAGGCACTTAATTGCAAATTGCACAGTAATCATTTAGATGTAGACATACGCCGAAGCACCTGTTCTTCCATCAGCATTGTACCCTGCGGTCATATCTACTATACATCACCACATAAGGAGCTGTACAGAGCTGACAAGCCACAGGCTTCTATGTTGTGTGATGAGGCGTGGACGTCCGCCATAATGCCTAACAGTAGTTGCACCGTCCTTTAGCCAGTTTCCGTAAATGCCTAGGACGGTAGTACGCCAGTAGCCGAAGGGCTACACTGCTTCCCAGATGCTCGTTCCCAGGTACCGGGCTATAACTCTCTACGCTCTTTGAAAGTCACCCGTGCTAGTGGATTTCCCCATCTGCGTCCGATATCATAGCTTTCTCATTCGTCTCTGCGAGTCAATAAAGAAGTTGCGAACTCGTAATACCTCATGCAGGATAGTGGACACACAGTATTCCGCCTTCAATGATTAGTGGTCTGCAGCCCGACCAAGATGGCAGCTGTGCTATGAGTGTATATCCAAGTAGAACAACGTGAATTTTATGAGCCGAGGGGCCGTCCACAGAGCACGCCCACAGCGAACCTCGTCCAGTAAATGAAACTTCCTTGCAGATTATAACTGTGTGCCGGACCGAAATTCGTAATCGGGACCTTTGCTTTTCGCAGCAAGTGCTCTACCAATTGAGCTATTGAAGCACTCCTCGTGACCCGTCTTCACAGCTGTATTTCCGTCAATACCTCGTTTCCTAACTTCCAAACTTCACAGAAGCTCTCCTGCGAAATTTGTAGAATTAGCACTCCTGGAAGCAAGGATATTGCAAAAAATGGTTCAAATGGCTCTGAGCACTAAGACCGTAGCGGTCTCGCGGTTCCAGACTGTAGCGCCTTTAACCGCTTGGCCACTCCGGCCGGCTCACAAATGCAGTCTCACAACTGAAATGATATTCCATAGGCACCCAGTTTGATTATAAGTCGGTTGTGAGGAACCATGCCACAAGCCTTCTGGAAATCTGAAAATATGGAGTCAGTTTGACATCCCTATCAATAGCACTCATCACTCTGTGAGAATAAAGAGCTATTTGTGTTTCACAAGAACGGTATTTTTTTGATCTGTCTTGGCTGTTTGTCAATAAATGGTTTTCTTCGAAGTAACTCGTGGTGTTCCAACACGGTTTATGTTCTAAAATCCTACCGAAAATCGACGTTAGCGATATGGGTGTGTAATCCAGCGGATTACTCCTATTTCATTTCTTGGATATTGGTGTGACCTGTGTTACTTTCCAGACTTCAGGTACGGATCTTTCGAGGAGCGAGCGGTTGTATAAGATTGCTGAATATAGAGCTATTGTATCAGCATACTCTGAAAGGAACCTGACGGTATACAATCTGGACCGGAGGCCTTGCGATTATTGTGTGATTTAAGCTGCTTTACTACACCGAGGATATCTACTACTATGTTACTAAAGTTGGCAGTTGCTCTTGATTCGAATTCTGGAATATTTACTCCTTCGGTGAAGCACACTGCTGAACATAGATCTCTGCAATAGTCGACTTCTACCCGATCCCATGCTTACCGAGAGATATCGTCAATTACGTTAGAGGCATAGGTTCACCGAGAGTTGTCCGCTAATCAATGTATATGTAGAAATGTGGCCTTTAGCTATTTTCCCTGCAATAACCACTAAATAAAATGAAACTGTCCCCAGAAGAGTTCACTTCTCGTAATTTGACGCACGCATTGGATGTGTTTCATAAGTTGGTGCACCCAATCTGTAATATATTTTCACTAAGAGGCAGCGGAACCGCTGTTCAGGTGTTGGTAGTACGAGCAAATAACTCTCGCCGCGAAAGTTCCGTTAACTATGAAGGCATTCTGCCACTGTTTCCCGAACAGAACGAGGTCTTCTAGGAGCATTGCTTGTTTAATGAGATAAACTGCCTGTATTGTGGTACTCAGCATTGTTCTTTGGTTAATCCTATGAACTACGGTTCCTTCTCCACTGTTCGTAATGTTACTGTTTAACGCTTTTCTTTTGGTTGTTAAATTTTAGATTCCTAGCATTTCCTGAGCGGCTTTTAAATCCACATCTTTATTTCGTAATCTTACATAACATGTAACAATGAAGCCTTTCGCGATGGCACTGTTGTATAAAACATTCATTGGCTTCTTGCCGCGTGAATACAGGGAAAAACCTCGAGCTTTCAGCGATTAACTCCATCGTTTTCATGAGGAGCTTCTGACTTTACAACCTGCTTCTGCCGTGGCCTTATACAGCCCCTAGACGGCTTCTGATCGGTCGGTGATTACCTAATGCTGTCGCAGATGGTGTGAACATCTGCGCTGGTGGCGCCACGACCCCCGTAGTAGCGTAAACATTGCGACAAATATCTCCGCCTCTTCTCTGCATCAAGAGCTCGCTTCCATGCTTCGCTAAGATTATATCCTCTATCATGGTTGAAGCTCTTCTCTCAAAACTTATTTCTGGAGACTCTTTAATTAAAAAATTACAAAATTCGTATGTAGAAGCCCTAGACAAAATTTTTCTTTCCTAAAACAGTATTTTGTGTTTGTGAGGCTGTGCACGTCAACTACGTATTTCTCTACTTTCAATATGCCGTTGATGTTCTCCGCAGTAGTCGAAAATGGTACGGATGGACTGATGTACGGGAAACACTGACACGAAGAATGGACAGTTGTATGCTGCAGGTGCTACTATGAGATGAAGAGGCTGGCACTGGACAGATATTCGTGGCAGCCTACGTCAAACCAGTCAGAAGACTTACGACTCCAAAAAAAAAAAAAAATCTCCGAAAAGTCTCATTTATATTGGTGTTCGTATCCCCAGGACTCTGCCAACTTTACTGGATGTAGCGCCGGAGTACAGTCAGTGGTTCGTCACGTGAATGTTCAGCATATTCCTGTTTCCTTATGTATTATATTTTCTCACAGGTGGTCCTCACATTAGCCTGAGTTTGAACTTGCTATCTTAAAAGCAAGGTTCTCTCCTCATTCAGCACGTTGGCGTGTTGCAACGTCTTGCCTTCACACCGCGTTTCCGGGCTTCTGTTCCTGCTTTCATTAATTGTATATTTATGAATCTATAGAATCAATGTTTCAAGCGAAACCTTGTAACTTCTCTTGTCCCTTTCATTTACAACTTTCCATCCACCTGGTTAAGAGTATTGAACGTTAGTAAGCACTGGTGACTGATCAGAGTGGACGTTTCATAGAATGCGCCAGCATTTAGCATTACTCGTGTCATGCTTGTTCAGCGAGCTTGAAAAATGGCTCTGAGCACTATGGGACTTAACATCAATGGTCATCAGTCCCCTAGAACATAGAACTACTTAAACCTAAGTAACCTAAGGACATCACACAACACTTAGTCATCACGAGGCAGAGAAAATCCCTGACCCCGCCGGGAATCGAACCCGGGAACCCGGGCGGGGGCCGCGGTGGTGTAGCGGTTCTAGGTGCTCAGTCCGCGACCGCGCGACTGCTACGGTCGCAGGTTCGAATCCTGCCTCGGGCATGGATGTGTGTGATGCCCTTAGGTTAGTTATGATTAAGTAGTTCTAAGTTCTAGGGAACTGATGACCACAGATGCTAAGTCCCATAGTGCTCAGAGCCATTTGAACTATTTGAACCGGGCGGGGGAAGCGAGAACGCTACTGCCCGATCAAACGAGCTTGAATAAATTCATTCTCGAACAGAAGTAAAAACTATATATATATTTCACAACATTCACTGGATTGCTCAGATAGGATGAACAAGTTTAATGACGAATAATAATAATAAAAAAATTATCATACACCCTCCTTTAAAGGTGTCACCTGGTCAGAAGGATAACGTTTCTTGTTACATTAGGTCCATGGTCGTGTCCGGGTAAGCCATCCTCCAAGCAATGGCCTACACAGCGCATCGATATGAGGCCGGTGGGGCCAGTATTACGCTACGGTGGACATTCACCAGAGCTTCCATGCGACCTGCCACAGCAGTAGGAGGTGCCTTCACGCTTTATGTCTTCGTCGATAGCGTTGGCATCTCCCAGCAGGATAATTGTACGAGTCAAAAGACCAGTATCATACTGCAGTGATTTGAGGAGCATGATAGAGAACGCACGTTGAACTATTGCCCACGAAATTTACATTTAAGGCATATGCATGTATATGTTGCTCAACATTTAAAGAGTCTTCTGTTAGTTAAGAGGAGAGGCTACACACCACTTTTATGTTTTGCAGAAAGCGAAAGAAACAAAGATTAGATTTACTATAAACTACTTATTTTCTCTTTTATAGTTTTTCATGGTATATTTTACGGTTAAAGGTGACAGGAAAAAAAATTGTTGAATAGATGTAAAATTTTGCGAGCATTCGTCGTCAATAAAAGAAGTGAATCGGATCTCATAATTCTCGTGTCAGCTCTCATTCTTAAGAGAATCCTCCTTTCTTGCCTGTCGGTGTGGCCGAGCGGTTCTAGGCGCTTCAGTCTGGAACCGCGCGACCGCTACGGTCGCAGGTTCGAATCCTGCCTCAGGCATTGGTGTTTGTGATGTATTTCGGTTGGTTAGGTTTAAGTAGTTCTAAGTTCTAGGGGACTGATGAACTGAGATGTTTTAAGTCCCATAGTGCTCAGAGCCATTTGAATCATTTTTCCTCCTTTCTTCAGAAACTACGTATCACATCAGTCAGCTAAGCGTTAGAGACGTGAACACAAACGTATATCCGAGACAGTCACTTATAGTACTCCTCAAGCGCAACGCATAGAAATTATGGAAATTTGTGGTAAGTTCTATGGGACCTCACTACTGAGGGCATCGGTCCCTGCGCAGTAATCTATCACAGATCATTATTCTACTACCTCCAGTTAAACGTGAAAAGGATCTGAAAGTTTGGTTCTTCTTGGCTAAATAATTCCCAGCAGGTAAATCCTTTCAAGCTTCCCTTTGTTTTTATCGCTTTCACCGCAGAGCTTTACTGGATCGCTTTCTTTAGCCTAGCAACAAGTGCCTCTCGAATTTCCAGTTTACGTGGTTGACTTCCTCTGCAGCTTTTCATTCATATTTAAGTGACGAAAAAATAGCCCGAGCCACCAATGCAATTTAAATCTGGAAGAAAGATTCCAGTTATTCAACTGACTTCCGATAAAAAGCGACCGTATCCGTGCCGCACCTTATCCTGCATACCTTAAATGAGGAATAAGTCTAAAATTAGAAGATGTACTGTGCAACTTCCTAGTGTATGTAGAGTGGCGTGCCGAGACGTTACGCTAACCTGTCCAAAGGACACAGCCCTGCCTTTACGATTAGCCACACTTCGTCCCCAGTACTAATAGAATGTTAAATTTTAATCCAGGACTATTAATAACGTATTCGTTCTAGTGATTGCTCGCAAATAACGCATCTCCTATGGTATTTCAGAAGATGGTTCAAATAGCTCTGAGCACTATGGGACTTATCTGCTGAGGTCATCAGTCCCCTAGCACTTAGAACTACTTAAACCTAACTAACCTAAGGACATCACACACATCCATGCCCGAGGTAGGATTTGAACCTGCGACCGTAGCGGTCGCGCGGTTCCACACTGGAGCGCCTAGAACCGCTCGGCCATATAACGAGGTGCATTCAAGTTCTAAGGCCTCCGATTTTTTTTCTAATTAACTACTCACCCAAAATCGATGAAACTGGCGCTATTGCCGACGTAGTCGCCCTGCAGACGTACACATTTCTCACAACGCTGACGTCATGATTCCATGGCAGCGGCGAAGGCTTCTTTAGGAGTCTGTTTTGACCACTGGAAAATCGCTGAGGCAATAGAAGCACGGCTGGTGAATGTGCGGCCACGGAGAGTGTCTTTCACTGTTGGAAAAAGCCAAAAGTCACTAGGAGCCAGGTCAGGTGAGTAGGGAGCATGAGGAATCACTTCAAAGTTGTTATCACGAAGAAACTGTTGCATAACGTTAGCTCGATGTGTGGGTGCGTTGTCTTGGTGAAACACCACACGTGCAGCCCTTCCCGGACGTTTTTGTTGCAGTGCAGGAAGGAATTTGTTCTTCAAAACATTTTCGTAGGATGCACCTGTTACCGTAGTGCCCTTTGGAACGCAATGAGTAAGGATTACGCCCTCGCTGTCCCAGAACATGGACACCATCATTTTTTCAGCATTGGCGGTTACCCGAAATTTTTTTGGTGGCGGTGAATCTGTGTGCTTCCATTGAGCTGACTGGCGCTTTGTTTCTGGATTGAAAAATGGCATCCACGTCTCATCCATTGTCACAACCGACGAAAAGAAAGTCCCACTGATGCTGTCGTTGCGCATCAACATTGTTTGGCAACATGCCACACGGGCAGCCATGTAGTCGTCCTTCAGCATTTGTGGCACCCACCTGGATGACACTTTTCGCATTTTCAGGTCGTCATGCAGGATTGTGTGCACAGAACCCACAGAAATGCCAACTCTGGAGGCGATCTGTTCAACAGTCATTCGGCGATCCCCCAAAACAATTCTCTCCACTTTCTCAATCATGTCGTAAGACCGGCTTGTGCGAGCCCGAGGTTGTTTTGGTTTGTTGTCATAGGATGTTCTGCCTTCATTAAACTATCGCGCTCACGAACACACTTTCGACACGTCCATAACTCCATCACCACATGTCTGCTTCAACTGTCGATGAATTTCAATTGGTTTCACACCACGCAAAATTCAGAAAACGAATGATTGCACGCTGTTCAAGTAAGGAAAACGTCGCCATTTTAAGTATTTAAAACAGTTCTCATTGTCGCTGCTAGCGGTAAAATTCCATCTGCCGTACGGTGCTGCCATCTCTTGGACGTATTGACAATAAATGCGGCCTCATTTTAAAACAATGCGCATGTTTCTATCTCTTGGCAGTCCGGAGGAAAAAAATCGGAGGCCTTAGAACTTGAATGCACCTCGTACAGAAGAACTCAGGGTTATTCCATTAGTATGCGCATTTAATGTCAGCTAGTCTAAATCAAATTTACTGTGTTCATCGATAATTTTACTACACATGGAATGTGGTGAAAAGTTATTACTCTGCAGCGCTTGTCTTATACCTGAAAGCAAATGTGGACTGAGTGAACTTAGTGCCGACGACAATTTAAAATTACCTCTAAACACGATCTATAATTCTGTAGTACAGTACGTTGCTAAGGAGATCAATAATCCAATAACTTTTACGGTAATTGTACACACGCAATGTCGCGCCTTCTGTGATGTTATCAGTTATAATATTTGCTATTTTCACCTCTTTAAGACATTTAACAATGTCAAGATGCGAGATAACTACGAATATAGTTGGTTATTTATCTCTAAGCAATGTTATCGCTCGGTAAGGTGTTCTACAGCGGAGCCGGTCAACTTTCTACGAAAACGCAATGGATATCAATATATTCAGTCCGGATCGTGCTGCTGCTACGGTCGCAGGTTCGAATCCTGCCTCGGGCTTCGATATGTGTGATGTCCTTAGTTAGGTTTAAGTAGTTCTACGTCTAGGGTACTGATGACCTCCGATGTTAAGTCCCATAGTGCTCAGAGCCATTTGAACAATTTGAACCATATCAACACACGTAGTAAACATCTACCGTAGCTACTACTCATCTTACTTACAGTAAGTACCGATTTAATAAAATCTCTCAACATTAAATGGCAACTCGTCTCTTTCTACGAGAATTCCGATTGTAGCCATCGAAGTTCCAATTTTATTATAAACCAACGATACAGCGATAACTACCTCTGTGATAATATTAATTTCGATGACCTCTACTTGCTCTTATTATACCTTTTATTATCTTTATCTCTTTAAAACGTTGAAATAACCTTTTAAGTATGAACGTTATTATTTCCTTTTGTATATCTCAAATGAAATTCTTATTTAAACCTTTCTAATATTTACTCGACTTTAATCGTAACTGAGTTACACTTGCGACAAACAGCTTTCCTTGTTTCTTTTTCTTTGGCACTACTGAAACTGACTTATCTTTGTGACAGTCTCTTTTGAATGTTTTGAAGTTCAAAATAATATCTTTTTCTTGGTTACGCTATTTGCGTAAATATAATTCAGTGGGAATTCTCTCATTTCCACTAAATTGAAATACGCTAAGCAGATTTAAGTTTGACTGTTTCTTAATTTAATTCAGTTAATTGATTTCGGCACAACTTTTAATCTTCAGCAATAAAGAACGTCGGTTGTTCGAGTTCTGCTTTGGTGAGCATCTACTGAAACTGGTTGAAGAATGGAATTAAATTTGCCAGTTCATGTTTCGATGTATGAGATATGGCTTCTAATTGGAATTTGCGTACGCAAATGAATAGAATACCAATCAACAACACGGTTACAATACTGTTTTCTGTGCAAACTGCCGACAGCCGAGGGTAATGCGCATATAACGACACGATACTGATTCACCACCCATCAGAATTTTATTATCATGTAAGTAGGTCGTTTAGGTTATTATATTGGTAACCCCACGTAGCGCTCTGTATGAAAATCACTGGCTGTGCTGTGTGCAGACTGTGGCTGGTTAGCATTGTCGCAATATTCGCTATTGTAGTGTTGGACAGTTGGCTGTTAACAGCGAGTAGCTTTGCGCAGTTGGAGGTGAATGGCCAGCAGTGGTGGATGTGGGGAGAGAGATGGCAGAATTTTAGAGCGGACGATCTGGACGTGTGTGCGTCAGAAAGAGTAAATTTGTAATACTGGATATCGAGAACTGATATATACATAAATATTATGACTTTTGAACACTATTAAGGTAAATACATTGTTTGTTCTCTATCAAAATCTTTCATTTGCTAACTATGCCTATCAGTAGTTAGTGCCTTCAGTAGTTAGAATCCTTTATTTAGCTGGCAGTAGTGGCGCTCGCTGCATTGCAGTAGTTCGAGTAACGAAGGTTTTTGTGAGGTAAGTGATTCATGAAAGGTATAGGTTATTGTTGGTCAGGGCCATTCTTTTGTAGGGATTTTTGAAAGTCAGATTACGTTGCGCTAAAAATATTGTGTGTTAGTTTAATCACAGTCATATATAATTTTTTTTAGGCGACGTTTCAACCATAACTTGCATATCTGATGTCGATCGATATAGTAAATATGAGATATTCAGAATGTCATGATTTTTACACTAAGAGGTGTGGAAAAACTTCTAGTGAGTGGTGCTATATCCCACATCTACAGTCTCTTATACGGAACTAATTATTTTGAGCTGGTAAGAGAAGTTATCCTCTAGTTAAAGCTGACTGAATTTAGACATCGTTACTGACAACAGAATGATGATTTAAGCTACTTTCTTTAATCGTGTAGTACTAATATGCATTGGTGTGCTAAACTTCAGGATTTAAGTAGTTCCGCATCATTTGTCACTCCCAAGAAACGTAGATGGACGGTACTTGGACTCACAAAGAAAAAACTGATACACTGTAGTACAGAAGTTAAACGAAAAAACAATAATAATTCGCATAAAGAGACGAACAGAAATGACACATTTATTCAAAGACAGTAACTACACTGTCATGGTCGTCTCGACATTACAAAAGTCAGGATGTGGTCTTTAATGTGGAGTCTGATGATCACAGACAGCAAACAGGCACAGAAATGAAAAAAAAATACACAAAGAGCCGAAGAGAAATTACACTTTTATTCGAAGACAATAATTACACTGAAGCCACCGACATCATGATCCACTGGACATTACAGAAGGCCGTAAGTGGTCCTTAATAGGGCGCGTGACGATCACAGGCCACAGTGTGTAACTGTAACGTGTTCCCAAGCTGGCCAAAAGGTTGGTTGGGAGTTCTTGTAGTAGGCCGTTCCATTCCCCCCCCACCAGCGTGGTTGACAGTTGCTGGATGGATACTAGTGCATGCGGACGTCCTGCAATACTATTTTTTCTCTTCAGCGCGTCGCACACGTTTTCGTGGTATTTCAGTCTGATGCATGTTCCTGGATGCATTATGCCATACGAGGGTGCGCCCGGCATTGTCGAACAATCGTTTCGGTGGCCCAGGTGTTAGGGTGTTAGGAGGCGTAATGCTGCATGGGGGTACTGACCTCCAATTCTATGAATGCTTTGAATGCGGTGCACTTGCCGATCAGCGTCCTTGTGGCACTCCACTCTATATGATGAGCGTCCTTTCGAGGGGTGCATCAGGCACTGACTTTATTTTTATGGATGACAATATGGGGCAGCATCGAACAGCGCATATGCATGAGCTATAGGAGCTAGAGAACTGGATTAACCTCTCTGTTCCCCCGACATAAACCTCATCCAACATTTGTCATATGTGGGATGCGTTTAAAAGACATAACGCAGCTCGCCGACGAGCACCAACGGCCACCTAGCAGTTGTCAAAAATTTCATACACTCTTGCCAACATCCTTATTATCCTGTAATGAAGAACAAAACTATTTATTCTCTCAGGCACATTCTCTTCAGGTACGTAGAGTGGTAAGTGATACCCCATAGATTGGTAAGCGACACCTTATACATGTACATTATGTGATCGATAGTATCCGGACACCTGGCTCACAAAGACTTACAAGATTGTGGCTCCCTCCATCGGTAATGCTGGAATTCAGTATGGTGTTGGCCCACCCTTAGCCTTGATGACAGCTTCCAATCTAGCAGACATAGGTTCAATCAGGTGATGGAAGGTTTCTTGGGGAATGGCAGCCCATTCTTCAATGAGTGCTGCACTGAGGAGAGGTATCGATGTCGGTCGGTGAGGACTGGCACGAAGTCGGCGTTCCAAAACATCCCAAAAGTGTTGTGTAGAATTCAAGTAAGGACTCTGTGCAGGCCAGTCCATTACAGGGATGTTATTGTCGTGTAACCACGCCGCCACAGGCTGTGTGAATTATGAAAAGGTGCTCAATCGTGTTGAAAGATACAATCGCCATCCCAGAATTGCTCTTCAACAGCGGGAAGTAAGAAGGTGCTTTAAACATAAAAATGGTTCAAATGGCTCTGAGCACTATGGGACTTAACATCTATGGTCATCAGCCCCCTAGAACTTAGAACTACTTAAACCTAAATAACCTAAGGACAGCACACAACACCCAGTCATCGCGAGGCAGAGAAAATCCCTGACCCCACTGGGAATCGAACCCTGGAACCCGGGCGCGAAAAGCGATAACGCTACCGCACGACCACGAGCTGCGGACGCTTCAAACATAACTGTAGGCCTGTGCTGTGATTGCCACGCAATACCACGAGGGGTGCAAGCCACATCCACGAAAAACTTGACCACACCATAACACCATCGCCTCCGAAATTTACTGTTGTCGCTATACACGTTGGCAGATGACGTTCACCGGGCATTCGCCTTACTCACACCCTGCCATAGGATCGCCACGTTGTGTACCGTGATTCGTCACTCCACACAACTTTTTTCCACTGTTCAATCGTCGTTTGGCATTTACTGGCATGATGTGTGGCTTATGAGCCGCCGCTCGACCATGAAATCCAAGTTCTCTCACCTCCCTCCTAGCTGTCATCCTGACGCAGTTTGGAATTCCTGTGTGATGGTCTAGATATATGTCTGCCTATTTCACATTACAACCATCTTCAACTATCGGCGGTCTTGTCAGTCAACAGACGAGGTCGGCCTGTATGCTTTTGTGCTGTACGTGTCCCACCGCGTTTCCACTTCATTATCACATCGGAAACAATGGACCTAGGGATGTTTGGGAGTGTGGAAATTTCGCGACTGACGTATGACACAAGTGACACCCAATCACCCGACCACGTTCGAAGTCCGTGAGTTCCACCGAGCGCCCCAATCTGCTCTCTCACAATGTCTAATACTTACTGAGGTCGTTTGCAGTAGGTGGCAGCTCAATTCACGTAATATGAAAAACGTATGTTTTTGGGGGTATCTGGATACTTCTGGTAACATAGTGTATAAGTGTGTCGGATCTTCAAAAGGGAACGTAATCTGCTATGGGTACAAGACGACTTCCCGCACTAATGGATTAAGAAGGCCCTAATTAGGTTGTGCCGACTGGCGTCCTCCAATCGCTGCATATTTCTCTTTTTAGCGGCGTTACTTAAGCCATTGCTCATAGGCCTCCATAGAGCGTGTGGAGAGACCCATGCCAAGCGTAAGCCTTCTTCGCATAAAGTTTAGAACAGAGCGCCAAAAGCATATTTTCCTCCTGTGCTAGACATAGGAAAACTTCGGTTTGAGATCAATAGCGTCCCTGAATTGTGAATGCTTCATCTGAGAGGCATTTTTATCGCGGTGGCTAAACTGTCAGACACTGACTAAGCACAGTTTAACGGTGCGTCATAATTATTCAATATAAATTCGCCAGGTGTGTGGAACTAATGAAGACTGATTTAGTTAATTATAACCTTTAATGGAGGTTTTATTCTTGAACGAAGAAACTTGTAACATTTTATCAATCTTCAGATGTCGTTAACATACCATTAACGTTACTGTGAGCTCAGTTATTATCAAATTAGACGTCCTGAAGCATTTATTCTAACTTTGAAAACAATGTCCATAGGCCTCATTTGCTTGTCCATACCGTTAATGTAAATGTAGAGACGGATTTCAAACAGCTCTGATAATTTTAAAGCAACTACCTTGCAGAGTAAGCATGAGGCCCATGGAATTACACGATCTGGATGACCCAATCAAAACCAAACCTCCGCCACGTTTAACTTTTTGGACAATAAACTCGGCCGGAGGTTGTAAAGAACAGTATGATACGAGATTTATCCGACCACATGACTTCCTTCCATTGCTCCATTGTTTTTGCTTCGGTATCACTTTTCCTATTATGGACATGATTATTATTGATGAGGGGGATTTTGGGTTCTAGTTCGCCCTGTAATTCGCTGTTGTTGTCGCAGAGCACATGCTCTGGCTGTTGCAGTGACCTTGGAGATGGCTCGTGTCAACAGGGAGAAACGCCACACCGGACGGTTTTAGTTTGGCGGAGACACAGGCGCCAAGGTGAGCCCGGGAAGGCGGTCACTTCTAGCGCGCCAGGTGGTCTGTGTTTCTTTTGGCTGGTCGCAAGTGGCGGACACGTCTATCGCACGGAGAACAAAGGCACCCTCTTTGCAATCCCAGTCCCACAAATTTTGCCCCGTGCTGAGGAAATCCTTTTTTGCTGTGAAGACGTAATTACCAGATGGTCACGTGCCATTCCTCCCGCCCATGACCGTCAAGTGTTCGCACGTGGTTCGTTAACAGATATTAAGTCTTAGAAAATTAGCTTGTAACAACTCATTGACTCTACGTCAGATATCATGAGGATGTGACTGTTACCAGAATATTCTAAGGTTGGAGGAGGAAAGACACACCGCGGTTCTATAGCCGTATTAGAAAGCTGGTACGATTATCATACATTTAAGTGGAGTTAAAGTCGAACTGAGTAAAGTGCACGATCGAAAATGAGTGTAAGGGGAGCAATACAAGAAGCATTCCATGAATACGAAATTAAAATTTTGCCAACCGACCAGACTAAAAATATTAAGACGTGTTGGTCTTACCTAAAGTCGGTAAACGAATCGAAAATACATGTTTATTAACTCAGAGGCTACACTATTGTAGAAGCGGAAGATGACAGAGAAAATGCCGAAACATTAAATTCGGTCTTCGGAAACTGTTTCACCGCGAAGTTCGTAACTCTCTTCTTCTTTCCACTCCTCGCTGAAATGAGTAATATTGAGATAAGTGATCCCAGACTACAGAAACAACTGCGATTTATCAACAATGGCTAGGCGTCTACACCGGATTAGGCACCTGTGAGGCTCTACAGATAATATGCAAAAGAACTTCCTCCTCTCAAAGCAGCTGTTCTCTTAGGTCACTGGAGCAACGAAGAGAATCGTGTTATCGTAAAAAAAGCTCAGATAATCCCGTTTCCTGAGGAGGGTCGTGCGACAAATGAACAAAATTATAGATCTACGTCGCTGACGCATATCTGCTGTAGAACTGCAGAACATGTCACTGAAGAACAAGGTGGGCGCTTTCATCGAGACATCAATGTGCTGGGAAGACGGTATCAGGGCCATTTGATGCCAGTATGATGGGAGATTGCCGCTGGTAATCTCTTCTAACTGTACTACCAGCAATTCAAAGCAGAATCGGTTTTCTGAGATGCATGAATACAATAACGAATACACTCCTGGAAATGGAAAAAAGAACACATTGACACCGGTGTCTCAGACCCACCATACTTGCTCCGGACACTGCGAGAGGGCTGTACAAGCAATGATCACACACCCACGGCACAGCGGACACACCAGGAACCGCGGTGTTGGCCGTCGAATGGCGCTAGCTGCGCAGCATTTGTGCACCGCCGCCGTCAGTGTCAGCCAGTTTGCCGTGGCATACGGAGCTCCATCGCAGTCTTTAACACTGGTAGCATGCCGCGACAGCGTGGACGTGAACCGTATGTGCAGTTGACGGACTTTGAGCGAGGGCATATAGTGGGCATGCGGGAGGCCGGGTGGACGTACCGCCGAATTGCTCAACACGTGGGGCGTGAGGTCTCCACAGTACATCGATGTTGTCGCCAGTGGTCGGCGGAAGGTGCACGTGCCCGTCGACCTGGGACCGGACCGCAGCGACGCACGGATGCACGCCAAGACCGTAGGATCCTACGCAGTGCCGTAGGGGACCGCACCGCCACTTCCCAGCAAATTAGGGACACTGTTGCTCTTGGGGTATCGGCGAGGACCATTCGCAACCGTCTCCATGAAGCTGGGCTACGGTCCCGCACACCGTTAGGCCGTCCTCCGCTCACGCCCCAACATCGTGCAGCCCGCCTTCAGTGGTGTCGCGACAGGCGTGAATGGAGGGACGAATGGAGACGTGTCGTCTTCAGCGATGAGAGTCGCTTCTGCCTTGGTGCCAATGATGGTCGTATGCGTGTTTGGCGCCGTGCAGGTGAGCGCCACAATCAGGACTGCATACGACCGAGGTACACAGGGCCAACACACGGCATCATGGTGTGGGGAGCGATCTCCTACACTGGCCGTACACCACTGGTGATCGTCGAGGCACACTGAATAGGGCACGGTACATCCAAACCGTCATCGAACCCATCGTTCTACCATTCCTAGACCGGCAAGGGAACTTGCTGTTCCAACAGGACAATGCACGTCCGCATCTATCCCGTGCCACCCAACGTGCTCTAGAAGGTGTAAGTCAACTACCCTGGCCAGCAAGATCTCCGGATCTGTCCCCCATTGAGCATGTTTGGGACTGGATGAAGCGTCGTCTCACGCGGTCTGCACGTCCAGCACGAACGCTGGTCCAACTGAGGCACCAGGTGGAAATGGCATGGCAAGCCGTTCCACAGGACTACATCCAGCATCTCTACGATCGTCTCCATGGGAGAATAGCAGCCTGCATTGCTGCGAAAGGTGGATATACACTGTACTAGTGCCGACATTGTGCATGCTCTGTTGCCTGTGTCTATGTGCCTGTGGTTCTGTCAGTGTGATCATGTGATGTATCTGACCCCAGGAATGTGTCAATAAAGTTTCCCCTTCCTGGGACAATGAATTCACGGTGTTCTTATTTCAATTTCCAGGAGAGTATATCATTGCTGTTATAAATAAGTTTTGTCATGTTTGTACTTCAGTAAACTCCTGCCAATTGCACCAGCCTCTCCTGGCGAAATCGTTAACGCTTGCCTGTCAGATGACGTTCGACTTGGAAATACCCTGTTCAAGGAGGAGGAGGAGATTCGTTTTTAACGTCCCGTCGATAACGAGGTCAGTAGGGACGGAGCAAAAGCACGGATTAGAGAAGGATGAGGAAGGAAATCGTCCATGCTCTTTCACAGAAACCATCTCGGCATTTGCATGAACCGATTTAGAGGAATTACGGAAAAAATAAATCAGGATGGCGGATGCGGGTTTGAATGGTTCAGATGTTCAAATGTGTGTGAAATCTTATGGGACTTAACTGCTAAGGTCATCAGTCCCTAACCTTACACAACACTTAACCTAAATTATCCTAAGGACAAACACACACACACATGCCCGAGGGAGGACTCGAACCTCCGCCGGGACTAACCGCACAGTCCCTGACTGCAGCGCCTGAAACCGCTCGGCTAATACCGCGCGGCTGTTTGAATGGTCGTCCCCCAAATGGGAGTCCAGTGTGCTAACGACTGAGACACCTCGATCGGTGATAGCCTGTACCAAATCTGCTGATGGAACAAATTTTCACAGTAACTATAGGAAAGCAAGGAGGTGGCGTAAAGTTCCACATCACCTTGCACAAGTACCCTGGTTTTAGGTAGTATGTCACAGTTGGTGGTGGTCTGGCCTTCTGTTTGTGACGTCAAGCTCACCGGTCTCCTTAATGCTGTTTGAGAGAAGTAGGCCACATACTGGGATCGGGTTTCAACCTCTTCCTTTTCGTTATTCATAATAATACAGACATAACGCTACATTGCACAAGCACCCATTCCACTCACCCACACAAAATATATACTCATTTCAGATTTCACTGCAGATAGGAGGAAAGCAACTGCAAACCACTTCCACTAGAACTTTGCCAACGACGGCAATGAGAATTCCTGTACCTGTACTCAGCGCTTTTCCCTTAGGATGACACTGATCTAAGTTTGAATGAAAGCTTTGTCCACATAGTAAAATTCAATTACATTTCATTTCGTGACAGTTACATTCTGTTTTGCTAATTTAGTTGTTTTTAACCAAAGCGCATAGTAACTGAACTATACATGACAGAAAAATAACTGGATTCAGATGTTGTTTGTCCACTAAAATCATTACCTAAGAAAAATTTGTAACAAAATATTGTTTTCTGTAATTCAAGGCTGGAGGGGCTCATCCATTTGGCTAACATGAACGTCAAACATTGTTGTGTAGGAAGAAGAAGGCCTTGTCTCAGACATGAAGGTCCGGTCTTTCCATAATCTTCATAAATGGTTTGTGCTGTTTACTTAGAGGGGTCAAATTTTTCCAGAATGGCTAGAAAGTCTCGACCGAATTTAACACTTGACAGCTGACTGTTATAAGCTTGGGAGGGAAAGGGCTGATGAAATCGTGTGCATTCTGTCCTTCTATGTGACTGACTGAAAACCTAGGCGCAAAGCAGTTTCATCGAGCTGTATGCAGATCACGTTAATGACTCAGCAGTGGGCAGCCCTCGGAAATGGGGTAAATGCTTGGGTAGCTCAGTAGGTAGAGCACTTGCCCGAGAAAAGGAAAGGTCCGCAGTTCAAGTCTCGGTCCGGCACACAGTTTTAATCTGCTAGTACGTTTCATTTCAGCGCACACTCCGCTGCAGAGTGAAAATTTCATTCTTGCCGCGAGATTAGAGGCGCCATATCACGGACTGCGCGGCCCCTCCCGTCGGAGGTTCGAGTCCTCCCTCGGACGTGGGTGTGAGTGTTGTTCTTAGCATAAGTTAGTTTAAGTAGTGTGTAAGTCTACGGACAGATGACCTCAGCAGTTTGGTCCTTTAGGAATCAATATATATTTGAACATTTTGTGGGAAGCAGCTGTGGGTCCTTAAGGTGCGCATCAATACTCTCTACAGTATCCAGTCTGGAGTGTTCGACGGTACGTAAAAGTTTGAATGAGTTCTCAAGTGGTTTATTGCGTGCGATCACTGAATTCAGCCTAAGTTGTCGATTTTCTAGGCAACTATCGCAGTTCAGTGAGTATGCTTGTGCCAGGTAGGAAGAGGCGGAGTAGCAGGGTGTGGAGTCGTTAGTTGGCTGGAATTGGTAGTTCATAAACCAGCTGGACTTGGTGATATGTAATACATGACAAACGAAATTCCGGTCTTTTTTTATTGTATGTTATGGACTGAAAACCCTGAAGTCAAGATCGCACATGAAATCTTATTTATATGGATGGATTATTAGTTTCAGCTATCAGTCTACTCATCTTCAGGTCTAAAATATGAAACAGACTCTTTTCTCCTGTTAAGAACATACAACAGCTTATAGAACTGCACATAACACTGCAGCAGGGTTCAAGAGTATATACATGAATTAATTACAGAGGAAATACCATAAAATATTTTTGATCAGTGGTGCAATGGGTTCAGTCATCGTTATAATCTTTCTTAAAATCAAAAAATCCATACATGACATAATTAAAAACAGCTTTTCATCGTTCGTGGCCAGTGTAATTGAACGATGTTCATAATACTGAAAATATACATAATAGCACCTTTGGTAGAACGATATCGTTCGCATTCAGTCTTTTAGTGGAGAATGCCATACGCAAAAATTGTTTTATTTCCGTTGCTTCTTCTCTATATTGATGTATATATTAAGTTTCATCGTCGTCTTTGACTTACACTCGCCATGAACGATGAAAACCTGATTTCAATTTTGGCATGTAGGGATGTTGTCATTTTAGCGAAGATTTTGCCGATGTGCTAGGCCGTAATGGCATCAACAGTAATCAAGGATGTTTCATGGTATATATTCTTAATCAATTTGTGGACATACTCATTTGGTCAGTGATCTTGACCTCATGGGTTTTCAGAGCCTAACATAAATTTTAAAAAATTGCAACAGATCGCCTATCTCCTGGTTGAGAGTGTCAACAAACTTGATCAATTCCGGTTCCCATGGAAACTTGAAATGTGCTGGATTGAAATTTTGACTCTGCAGCGGAGTGTATGCTTATATGAAACCTCCTTCCAGCAAGTTTTGAAATGTGCTGTTTTTGCGTATGTGTGATTGTCTGTGTGTGTGTGGGTGTGAGCGCGCGCGCGCGCGCGCTAGCGCGCTTGTGTGTGCTTGAGTTTGTTCCTCCGTTTTACCCTACAACTGTTACCCCGTATTGGTTAATAGGTACTAATTAGCAGAAATCAGCCGGAGATGGTTTACTAGCTGTTTGCAGCGCTCATTTTCCTCTCTAGTGATAGAATCTCTGATTATTTTGAAAGTGTTTGGCACTATTATCACTATAAAAGTAGTAACAATTATAGCCCTGTCTCACGCATCAAAAAGAGGCGGCCGATCTTAAATTAGTGAAATTTAGTAGTACAGAAAACTAATATGTATCCACCAATAAACGTTTCTGAGTAAATCTGCGGAGCAATACCTTGCGTAATGTATCTTCACGCGCTATCGCTACGAGTATGTGAATTCAGTTTGCGGCCGAGAGCGGTAGTTCGTGGTCGCCACGGAAAGCAGTGTAATTTATGCAACCGGCCATTGCAACTGCAACACCATGTGGGCAACACACAGCGAATGTCTAATTGGCGTCAAGGGTACTACGTGACTGGATATGCAAGGGATTAGCATTTCAAATAGATTTTCGTTCTGTATACATGCAAAGATAAGGCAGCTTGTTTCTCATTAAAAAATCGCATTTTAATGTCGGTTGTTTCTGCCCCGTGTTAAGAAGGACAAATGTCTACCACCGCTTTTCAGAATTTCACAGTGGCCGTTTCATGGTCCCTGCGGTTTATCGTTCGTGATATCGCATCTTGCTGTTGTGGGGCGGCGGGTGGAATTATTGTTATTAAAATGTTCCTATTATTTATGCTGTTGTTTGTCACAGACCAAAAAAGAATCCACAGAATCCAACTACCAGAGCAGTTCAGAGTCTAATGCGCTGATGCAACTACAACTGTTCAAATAAAATGTTTAAGTGAATGCTCGCCATAATTTGAAGATAATGTTCATCAAATGCCACGCTAAATAATGGTAGAATGTCTGTCCCGCGGCGGCACGTGAAAATACGACATACGCAAACTGAAGATAGATCATTAAAGTCATCCCAGAATTAACACTTCAATCGAAAACGATTTCATGGTTACGCGTATCCCGAATAACTTACTACGGCATCCGAGCCTGTTTGTAGCAAGGATACCGTGGTCTGGGGGTAGCGTCTGCGATTCATAATCAAAACATTTTAGGTCTCGGTTTCGATCCCCGCCACTGCCTAAATTTTGATAAATAATCAGCATTGGCTGCCGAAGACTTCCGGCATAAGAAGTCAGCCTCGTTCTGCCAACGGCCTTGTCAAAGAGGGCGGAGGAGCGGATAGAGGCTCACGGCACTCTCTTGTCCTAGGGGTGGGAAATTGCCCCTAAAGGCGGAAGAATCAGCAATGATCAACGACGTGAGGATGCAGAGGGCAATGGAAACCACTGCATTAAAGACACGTAACATGTATCCAGAGAACATGTGGCCTGTAATTGAAGAAGTGTCATGACGATCTCTCCATTGGCAAAAGATTCCTGAATAGTCCCCCATTCGGATCTCCGGGAGGGGACTGCCAAGGGGGAGGTTACCATGAGAAAATGATTGAATAATCTACGAAAGGATAACATTCTACGAGTCGGGGCGTGGAATGTCAGAAGCTTGAACGTGGTAGGGAAACTAGAAAATCTGAAAAGGGAAATGCAAAGGCTCAATCTAGATATAGTACGGGTCAGTGAAGTGAAGTGGAAGGAAGACAAGGATTTCTGGTCAGATGAGTATCGGGTAATATCAACAGCAGCAGAAAATGGTATAACAGGTGTAGGATTCGTTATGAATTCGATGGTAGGGCAGAGGGTGTGTTACTGTGAACAGTTCAGTGACCGGGTTGTTCTAATCAGAATCGACAGCAGACCAACACCAACAACGATAGTTCAGGTATAATTAGTCGGCTCGCAGCCGTGCTAGCGTGCGGAGCTGCTCCGCGCGCCGTGTGACGCTCCGCTCCTGGCGGTGTTTACTTCCGCGTCGCGGTGTTTGTGTCTATCGAGTCCAGTACTAACGTACACCATGGCGCACTCGTACCGCCGTGCAACGATCAAAGTAACGTTTCAGGCCGAACATCCACGACCCAGAGCTTTCGAAGTCGAGCAGTTCATACGTGAGATCTACGTTTGAACCCCCAGGACGTAATCGGCATACATTTTTCCATCACTGGAAGTGTTGTCTGCATCAAGATGTCGACGGAGGAAATTTGCAATGACATAATTCACCGTCATGCCACCGGACTGAAATTTAAACACTCTGATGGACATATGGGTGCTGTGACAGTCGCCCATGCTGGATTCGGTCTCCGGACATTGCGGGTGTTTGAACTCCCGTTCGAGGTGCCTCAGGATGTGGTCATTGCCGCGTTCCAACCATATGGCACCGTCTTGGGTCACGTCGCGGAGAAGTGGCAAACATTTACGACCTACCCCGTATTAAATGGCGTCAGGCAAATAAAAATTGAGCTGACGAAACATGTCCCATCGTACCTGCTGATTGGCGGTGTGAGGGCCATCGTCATGTATGATGGACAGCCACGAACGTGCGCAGGATGTGGCCAGGAGGGACATGTACGTTCAGAATGCTTACACCGCCGTTTAATACAGACGCCGTTACTTGAAGAGACCCAGGCTTCGACGGTCACGTCCTTACCCATCACCTACGCCAAGGTTGCACAGGACCCCGTCGTACCAATCTCGGTTGCGCCAGCAGCATCGTCAACGCCACCCGCCGCAGCACAACGCGCCGAGGACACAAGCACGGCATCACCTCCAGTGCTCGCTTCAGGACCGTCCGGTTTGCAGACCGAAACCGATGTTCCTGTTGGAACCATGGACGTCGACCTCGGTGTCGTGCCGACGTCTGCCTTTGTCCAGACGGGTTCGGCGTCAGACGACGGGCGACCACATTCTGATTCAGAAGGCCACATCAGAAAACAGCGGTCGCCTCGCAAACACAGGAAACGACGACGAACGCCTTCCGATGACGCCCTTTCTCAGACGGCCCCACGAGATGTCGACCTGATGTCTGACGGTGATCTCCCACATTGCGTCCAGTCACGCGATGTGGCAGCAACAGGAGCCCCTCCTGTGACGCCTACTCTCCCAGCCAGGGACGTGTCCTCGCCGTTGTCAACGAATGATGACGGCGGTCCCCCTGCCACTCATGTTGCGGAATCCACAACACCCGTTCCGGAAGTACGTGACAGTCACATGTCCACGTCATCAGCTTCCTGGGCCGATGACGTTGAAGAAGAAGCGGAACAGACTGCCAGCGTGTCTGCACAGGAGTCCACCTCGGCGACACTGGGGCTGGCGCCCCGCCAGTAATTATCACCACTGCGGGACCACCGGCGGGTCTCCACCTGCCGGCTACTTCTACCGCACGTTCTGCAAATACTGAGGATGGCCACACACAGCAATATCGTATCGCCACGATGAATCTTGCCACCATTCGTGCCCCCCATAAACTGGCCATGTTCAGAGACACTATTTACTCTGCGGATGCGGATATAGCACTCTTACAAGAGGTGTTTGTGGCTGACTTCCTAGTTCCCACCGGATACAACGCCCATGTTTCCCCCGCATCCGATACCGGTAGCGGCGTCGCCATCCTGCTACGCGACGGACTCCCTGCAGAGGACGTCATCTACCTCCCCACTGCGAGAGGTATGGCCCTCACACTGTTCGGCGTGCGTATTATTAATATCTACGCTCCGTCCGGCACTGGCCGCCGTCATGACCGACAAACTTTTTTTGCCGAAAGCGTCACACCCCCCTTCACCGGTCCGCAGGACGATTTGGTACTCGGTGGGGATTTTAACTCGACACAAGAGCCCGCGGACCAACTCCCGCGACATTCCCGTTGTGCATCTCTCTCAGTGGTCATCGACCGTCTCCGACTTGTTGACACATGGAAGAAGCTCCACGGAATTCAACCGAGCTATGCATTCTACACCTCTCACTCGTCAAGCCGCATAGATCGCATCTACGTTACCCACTCCCTAGCTGATGGCACACGTCATGCGGAAGTCTGGCCCTTGGCCTTTTCAGACCATGATGCATACCTCTGTGACGTCACTCTCGCCCGACAGCAAGTGTGGCATAGTCGTGGTCTGTGAAAACTCAATGTCGCTCACCTGACCTCCTCAGACTGTCGCCGTCCCTCAAGAACGTCCGTCGATGTACCACCTCCTTCAGGAAAGACAACGACGACGACGAGCTCTGATCCAAGTCCTCACTGATGTGGAAGGGCGCCGGCACGACACCCAACAAAGCATCGGTCGTGCTCTCCATGCTCATTTTGCCGGGCTATACGCAGCCGTACCGCATTCTGCAGCACTGATCACAGAAGAAGCTCAGCTCACTACGAACACTCTTCCGGAGGATGCAGTGCATGACCTCCAAGACGACGTAACCTCAGATGAAGTGGTAGATGCTATCAAGGCGGGTTCCGATAACAGGTCTCCTGGACCTGACGGTATACCCATCGAATTTTATAAAAGTTTTCAGTATCTGTTGGCTTCCACGTGGACGGCAATCGCACAAGAGCTGATGTCACCGAGGACAGTGGTCCCGAGCGCCTTTCTAGAAGGAATTATTATCCCCGTACATAAACCGCGCGGGTTATCGAGGGTCCAGGACTATCGACCACTTACTTTGCTCAACAGCGACATGAAAATATTCACACGGCTACTGGCATCGCGACTCAAGAAGGTCGCACGTTACGTCACATCCTGCGACCAGACTTCCCTAGGAGGCGACAACAACATCCGTACGGCCCTTTGCCGTTACAGAGACATGATAGCATTAGCGCATCATCAGCGTCTCCCTGGCGCCTTGGCTTCAC
The DNA here is from genome assembly GCF_021461385.2 of Schistocerca piceifrons. Lineage (NCBI taxonomy): Eukaryota > Metazoa > Arthropoda > Insecta > Orthoptera > Acrididae > Schistocerca > Schistocerca piceifrons. The sequence continues at coordinate 785,100,213 of NC_060140.1, read as the reverse complement.
TGGACTTTAGCCAGGCTTTCGACCGTGTTGACCACTTCTATTTACGGACAATTCTTCAGCATATGGGTTTTCCTGGCGGTATTGTAACAGTGTTTATGCGCCTGTTGAGTAGTGCAACCTCTAAAATCATGTACAATGGTCGTCTTACACCGTCCCTGGTCATCGCACGATCTGTACGGCAAGGATGCCCTCTTTCCACGATTTTGTATGCTTTCGCCTTGGAACCCCTGCTCCAGGGCATGCGCCAACGTTTGGAAGGCATGGCCGTGCAAGACCACCGTTTTTGTTGTACAGCCTACGCAGACGACATAGTACTATATCTGCGCAGTGAAGATGAAGTACGAGCAGCACTGACATGGGTGGCGACTTACGGCGAAGCGTCGGGGAGCTGCCTCAACGTGTCAAAATCCAAGGTCCTGCTCATTGGTGAGGGCTTGCCGGAGAGATGCGCTGCCCCCCTTAGTGTCGCCGCCACCATACGGTGTCTTGGACTTGATTTCACAGCAGACCTGCGCCGCTCAGCGGCTATCAATGGTAGACGCTTGCTACAGACAATCGGAGCAAATCTCGCAGATCGCCGGCTACGAGCTCTCGACGTTATCCAACGCGCGCAATACGTGAACATGTATCATGCTTCCCGTATACCACACGTGGCTCAAGTACTACCAGTCCCAAATCTCCTGGCGCGACGACTGTTGATGGCTTTCGGCTCCTTCGTCAGCTCGGGGATGTTATTCAAGGTGGAGTATGAATCCCTTGCACTGCCACGAGATCATGGCGGGGAGGGACGCATCCACGTGCCGACTCGTGTCAAGGCACTATACGTCAGCTCCCAACTCAAACTTTGGCATCGTTGCCCGCAGAGCCTTACTAGCCTCCTGCTTCACAACTTTGCACTGGCCTCCTTGTCCGCCCCAGTACTGATATCGACCATTCCAACCCCCTTTTATTACATCCAACGATTTTTCCTGGAGTTCAATTATATCTACCGGTCCTTACCACTTACACGTTTGTACCTCACGAAAACAGTCTCCGAATTGTTACAACAGTGCCGCCCGTCCAACCCCATCGAACGTAAGTATCCACAGTACGTGTGGCGACACATATGGAAGGCGATCCATGCGCGTTTTCTCGAATCAGACGTTCAATCAGCGTGGTACATCACCGTGAATGGCAAACAAGTTAACCGAGATCGTCTGCACCGCATCCATCTCGCCGATTCATCCCTCTGCACCCACTGTGGCGTGGATGACACGGATGTCCACCGGTTCCACTGTGGCACAGCGCTAGACGTCTGGACACTTGCGCGGCGAATTTTGGCGTTTCTTACTCGCCAGACACCGGCTCAGATCGACGTCCACATGCTTTTGTACCCCGATAAGACTTTCTACCCCTCTGCCAAAACTAACTCTGTGAATTGGATCTGTGGCCACACGATCCGCTATCTTTTTACTTCAGGCGACAAGTCTACGCTAGGATATTGGACTTATCTCAACGAACGACACTGCGTCCTGATACGCAACCCACGCTATAAACAATATTTTTCTAATTTCTTGCGGAGCACTTTCGATGACCCACCTAGTAGCTGGAACGTCCAAGCCCTGAGAAGCTGAAAACTGTATAAAACGAACCGAACTGAATAGATCTGCTACCCAGAACTCACGCCTACGCCATGAGAAGACACGTTTGGACGAGCTGGCATGCTGTAGGCGGATACACTTCAGGAGCTCCTGTAAGAACTGGACTTTAACTACAAGTCGCATGACGACTTAAAAAGCTTTTCCTTATTTCTTCCTCATAGTTTGTTCTTAAAGGAAAAAGAAATTAGATTTTGACTTTGAGATACTTTTTTTTGTTGCAAAGGATTGCTTCTTCGCCAACAAGACGAAGGAGACTCATTTTTGTTTACTGGAAAGAAAAACCAGTAATCGGAGTCTTTGTTTTCTTTCGGAAAAAAAAACTTTTCCTTATTTATTCCTCACAATTTGTTCTTAAAGGAAAAAGAAATTTGAGTTTGGCTTTGAAAAAAAAAAAAAAAAAAAAAGGGGGTAGCGTCTTCGATTCATAATCAAAACATTTTAGGTCTCGGTTTCGATCCCCGCCACTGCCTAAATTTTGATAAATAATCAGCATTGGCTGCCGAAGACCTCCGGCATAAGAAGTCAGCCTCGTTCTGCCAACGGCCTCGTCAAAGAGGGCGGAGGAGCGGATAGAGGTTCACGGCACTCTCTTGTCCTAGGGGTGGGAAATTGCCCCTAAAGGCGGAAGAATCAGCAATGATCAACGACATGAGGATTCAGAAGGCAATGGAAACCACTGCATTAAAGACACGTAACGTTTATGCACAGGACATGTGGCCTGTAATCGAAGAAGTGTCATGACGATCTCTCCATTGGCAAAAGATTCCTGAATAGTCCCCCATTCGGATCTCTGGGAGGGGACTGCCAAGGGGGAGGTTACCATGAGAAAATGATTGAATAATCTACGAAAGGATAACATTCTACGAGTCGGAGCGTGGAATGTCAGAAGCTTGAACGTGGTAGGGAAACTAGAAAATCTGAAAAGGGAAATGCAAAGGCTCAATCTAGATATAGTACGGGTCAGTGAAGTGAAGTGGAAGGAAGACAAGGATTTCTGGTCAGATGAGTATCGGGTAATATCAACAGCAGCAGAAAATGGTATAACAGGTGTAGGATTCGTTATGAATTCGCTGGTAGGGCAGAGGGTGAGTTACTGTGAACAGTTCAGTGACCGGGTTGTTCTAATCAGAATCGACAGCAGAGCAACACCGACAACGATAGTTCAGGTATACATGCCGACGTCGCAAGATGAAGATAAACAGATAGAGAAAGTGTATGAGGATATTTAAAGGGTAATGCAGTATGTAAAGGGGGACGAAAATCTAATAGTCATGGGCAACTGGAATGCAGTTGTAGGGGAAGGAGTAGAAGAAAAGGTTACAGGAGAATATGGGCTTGGGACAAGGAGTGAAAGAGGAGAAAGACTAATTGAGTTCTGTAACAAGTTTCAGCTAGTAATAGCGAATACCCTGTTCAAGAATCACAAGAGGACGATGTATACTTGGAAAAGGCCGGGAGATACTGGAAGATTTCAATTATATTACATCCTGGTCAGACAGAGATTCCGAAATCAGATACTGGATTGTAAGGCGTACCCAGGAGTAGATATAGACTCAGATCACAATATAGTAGTGATGAAGAGTAGGCTGAAGTTCAAGACATTAGTCAGGAAGAATCAATTCGCAAAGAAGTGGGATACGGAAGTACTAAGGAATGACGAGATATGTTTGAAGTTCTCTAACGCTATAGATACAGCAATAAGGAATAGCGCAGTAGGCAGTACAGTTGAAGAGGAATGGACATCTCTAAAAAGGGCCATCAAGGAAGTTGGGAAGGAAAACGTAGGTACAAAGAAGGTAGCTGCGAAGAAACCATGGGTAACAGAAGATATACTTCAGTTGATTGATGAAAGGAGGAAGTACAAACATGTTCCGGGAAAGTCAGGAATACAGAAATACAAGTCGCTGAGGAATGAAATAAATAGGAAGTGCAGGGAAGCTAAGACGAAATGGCTGCAAGAAAAATGTGAAGACATCGAAAAAGATATGATTTTCGGAAGGACAGACTCAGCATACAGGAAAGTCAAAACAAACTTTGGTGACATTAAAAGCAACGGTGGTAACATTAAGAGTGCAACGGGAATTCCACTGTTGAATGCAGAGGAGATAGCAGATAAGTGGAAAGAATACATTGAAAGCCTATAGGAGGGTGAAGATTTGTCTGATATGATAGAAGAAGAAACAGGAATCGATTTAGAAGAGATAGGGGATCCAGTATTAGAATCGGAATTTAAAAGAGCTTTGGAGGACTTACGGCCAAATAAGCCAGAAGGGATAGATAACATAACATCAGAATTTCTAAAATCATTGGGGGAAGTGGCAACAAAACGACTATTCACGTTGGTGTGTAGAATATATGAGTCTGGTGACATACCATCTGACTTTCGGAAAAGCATCATCCACACAATTCCGAAGACGGCAAGAGCTGACAAGTGCGAGAATTATCGCACAATCAACTTAACAGCTCATGCATCGAAGCTGCTTGCAAGAATAATATACAGAAGAATGGAAAAGAAAATTGAGATTGCGCTAGGTGACGATCAGTTTGGCTTTAGGAAAAGTAAAGGGACGAGAGAGGCAATTCTGACGTTACGGCTAATAATGGAAACAAGGCTAAAGAAAAATCAAGACACTTTCATAGGATTTGTCGACCTGGAAAAAGCGTTCGACAATATAAAATGGTGCAAGCAGTTCGAGATTCTGAAAAAAGTAGGGGTAAGCTATAGGGAGAGACGGGTCATATACAAAATGTACAACAACCAAAAGGGAATAATAAGAGTGGACGATCAAGAACGAAGTGCTCGTATTGAGAAGGGTGTAAGACAAGGCTGTAGCCTTTCGCCCCTACTCTTCAATCTGTACATCGAGGAAGCAATGATGGATATAAAAGAAAGGTTCAGGAGTGGAATTAAAATACATGGTGAAAGGATATGAATGATACGATTCGCTGATGACATTGCTATCCTGAGTGAAAGTGAAGAAGAATTAAATGATCTGCTGAACGGAATGAGTACACAGTATGGTTTGAGAGTAAATCGGAGAAAGACGAAGGTAATGAGAAGTAGTAGAAATGAGAACAGCGAGAAACTTAACATCAGGATTGATGGTCACGAAGTCAATGAAGTTAAGGAATTCTGCTACCTAGGCAGTAAAATAACCAATGACGGACGGAGCAAGGAGGACATCAAAAGCAGACTCGCTATGGGAAAAAAGGCATTTCTGGCCAAGAGAAGTCTACTAATATCAAATACCGACCTTAATTTGAGGAAGAAATTTCTGAGGATATACGTCTGGAGTACAGCATTGTATTGTAGTGAAACATGGACTGTGGGAAAACCGGAACAGAAGAGAATCGAAGCATTTGAGATGCGGTGCTAGAGACGAATGTTAAAATTAGGTGGACTGATAAGGTGAGGAATGAGGAGGTTCTATGCAGAATCGGAGAGGAAAGGAATATGTGGAAAACACTGATAGGGAGACGGGACCAGATGATAGGACATCTGCTAAGACATTAGGGAATGACTTCCATGGTACATGGTAGGAATTCGTGGCGGGTCGCATCAAACCAGTCAGTAGACTGATGACAAAAAAAAAAAAAAAAAAAAAAAAAAAAAAAAAAAAAAACCGACGCGACGCGACTCCCGGCACAGGTGGTGGGCTAATCAGCGTCTGGAGAGAACTGGGGCCTTTTTTCCTCACGCAGCGTTCTTATATACAAAGCCGCGGTGCGGACTGCTAAGGGAATGGCTGATCAAATCCGCTCTCCGACTAGCCGTTGGGCTAGTAATGCACCACTTTAAGTTATCGAATAAATCATTGCTTCCTTTGCTGATGGCCGATGAAGCTCTCAATTTAAATGTGCAATCACCGCACAGGTAAGTAATCATAATAAAAGTCTGATGTGGCTAAGTCAAATATTTTGGGCGAGAGAATTAATTTAATTACACTACATGCAGTAGACGAGCTCTGAACTTGCCCTTTGGAGATACGCTATCGCTATAGTTTTGTAGTTATTCAGTTGAAACTTCTCACATCTTTATGATTACAGCGGATCTCCCTTCTACTTAAATTTAAACATCCTAGCCTTATTTATTCGCCTACTTAATCTATCTTGCTTCCTTAATTTTTAAGACAAAAACCAGGAAATCATGAATTTCAACTAAAATTTTAATTTGTGAGATCCAGAATATTGTTTCTATTAAATTATTATGGAAAAGGAATCTAAACATAAATTTTTAAGTTTCTATCTCTTTTCTGTTGCGCCAATGATTTTTACATAAAAACGTCCAAATTTCGAAAATGGTTAAAGTTATTGAACTGATATTCAACACATATTGATTTAGTATTACTACTGACATACTAGAAACGTTTCAGGTTATTTACTTCATTTTTAAAGTATTGTGCAACATTTATGACGTCAGAGCTAGTTACAGCGGACTGGCTGGCACACAATGGAAAGACTGATGTGAATTTTATACGGCGTGAGTAGGCTGCATCCCTACACTGTGGTCAGGATCCCACGACTGTCTATCGAAAATTGAATCGACGGGTTCAGGAGGGGCGTACTCAACGACGCTCAACGTCTCAGCAGCCTCACGTCACTAGCGCCCGAGAGGGCAGAAGTATTGTCTTGTCTGCGCATGATCGTACACTCACGTCAGACCCCTTGAATCAGGAGCCCTGCTTGTTTGAAGTAAGACACGGACAGAGGGAAGACGTCTGTGGCTCAGCAGACTGCCAGCAAAGCGATCACTGTTGCGACTACTCTTGACACTGATGCAGAGAGGCTCCCAAATGTAGCATCTAACACTGGAATGGTGCCTCGTCGTCTTTTCAGACGTGCCCCTTGCTGTGCACACCATCACGATGAACGTATCCGTGGATGGAGGTTCGCCGGCCGAAGTGGCCGCGCGGTTCTGGCGCTGCAGTCTGGAACCGCGAGACCGCTACGGTCGCAGGTTCGAATCCTGCCTCGGGCATGGATGTGTGTGATGTCCTTAGGTTAGTTAGGTTTAACTAGTTATAAGTTCTAGGGGACTAATGACCTCAGCCGTTGAGTCCCATAGTGCTCAGAGCCATTTGAACCATTTTGGATGGAGGTTCAGAGGAGAAAAGCTGCCACACTGTGTTCGTTACCTGGGGTAATGGTAAGAGGTGGCGTTGATTGTATAGGACTTCCACCTCTCTTTTGTATACTGGAGAGCAGGCACGGTATTTGTGATGCGTTGTGGCCATAGCTGTACTCTGTCTTCGACGTCTCCGTTACGTTATCCTTCAGTGAGATAACGTCATACAGAATGTCGCCTACGCTGTCCTGTCCTAGCTCGATAATGAGGTTGTCCTATTGTTATCCTGGCCGGCAAATGCTGCAGATCTCTCTCCTACTGAAAAATCTGTCTGCATTTTTGAGATGTTATCACGTCACCAGTTAAAGTCACGAGAACTGGTGAAATCCGGCACAGAGTTGAAGCGGCAGGGAATAGCCATATTTGTCATCCAAGCTCAGTTCGACTCAATGCTCAGCCTAGTCGGAAGTATTGTTGCTTCCAGTCAAGGCAGCTATCTGCACTAAAATGTACGAGACATGCGAAATACTTCAAGAAAAGTGTAATAATACTAATTTCAAAGAAAGCAGTTGCAGACTGGTGTGAATATTACCGAACTTTCAATTTATAGAGCCACGGTAGCAAACTACCAGCACGAATTCTCTACAGAAGAATGGAAAAACTGGTTGAAGCCGAACTCGGGGAATTGTGGAGAAATGTAGGCATTATTGATCATACGCCTTATGTTAGAAGATCGGTTAAGGAAAGGCAAACCAACGTTAATAGCATTTGTAAAGTTAAAGAAAGTTTTTGTTGGTGTTGACTGGAATATAACCTTTATAATTCTGAAGATAGCGGGTGTAAGCTAAAGGGAGCGAAAGGCAATTTATATCTACAGAGACCATATAGCAGTTATAAGATTTTATATGTCCATTCTTCTGAATGGAACTTTTGGAGACAACGGTTGTTCACTATTATAAGAAAATAAAACGCCTACAGACGTTCTTAATGATCTTATTTATCGCGTAGCTACAGTTTCGGAACTTCAGTGCGCCATCTTCTGGCCTTGGCTGATGTTGAGGGGGTTATCACGTTCCTTATATACGCTGCATCAGTGGTCAACATAACTGGTTAACGCCGACTAGCTGTAACTGTGATGTCGGCTCTGCAACTGTGAGTTGGCAGTTATGGTTGGGGTGTCGACATCCCAGTTACCTATAATATGCTTAAATCAGTTATGTTGGCTAACGATGGATCGTGATAACCCCTTCAACGTCAACTAAGGCCTGAAAATGCCGCTTTGAAGTGACGAAACTCGTAACTACACAATAAATAAGATCTTAAGGACAGTAGCAGGTTCAAATGGTTCAAATGGCTCTGAGCACTATGGGACTTAACAGCTGAGGTCATCAGTCCCCTGGAACTTAGAATTACTTAAACCTAAGTAACCAAAGGACATCACACACATCTATGCCCGAGGCAGGATTCGAACCTGCGACCGTAGCGGTCGCGTCGTTCCAGACTGAAGCGCCTACAACCACTCGGCCACTCTGGCCGCTCTACAGTAGCAGGCGTTTCATTTCCTTACAACCGTCATAAGAGCCTAGGGACGTGAAAGGGAAGCAGTGGTTGAGATGCAAGTGAGACGGAGTTGTAGCCTACCCCGGTGTTACTTGATTTGTGCACTGAGCAAGCAGTAACGGAAATCAAAGAAAAGTTTGGAGTAGGTACTGAAGTTGAAGGAGAGGGAATAAGAATTTTGTTGTTTGTCGATAGCACTGTAATTGTGTCAAAGACAGCAAAGGATTTGGAAGGACCATTGAACGGAATGGACAGCGTCTTCAAGGAAGTCATAAGCTGAAAATCAACAAAAGCAAAACAAGGATAATGGAATGTACGAAATCGAGTGATACTGAGGGAGTTAGATTAGGGTACGAGACACTAAAAGTGCCATTTAGATAACAAAATAACTGATGATTGCAAACTAGGCAGGATATAAAATGTAGTCTGGCAATAGTAAGAAAACTGTTTCTGAAGTAGAGAATATCGAATATAGATGTAAGTGTTAGGAAGTGTTTTGTGAAGGTATTTGTCTGGCGTGTAGCCATGTATGGAAGCGAAAAATGGATGATAAGAAGTTTAAATAAGAAGAGAATAAAGGCTTCAGAAATGTCTAGCTACAGAAGAATACTGAAGATTCGATGAGTAGATGACGCAACTAATGAGGAAGTACTGAATAGAACCAGTGTGACAAAATTGCGGCACGACTCGACTAATAGAGCCGGCCGCTGTGGCCCAGATGTTAAGTCCAATAGTGCTTAGAGCCATTTGAACCAATTTCAACTAATAGAAGAGATCAGTTGAGACATCAAGAGATCACCAATTTAGTATTGGAGGGAAGTGTATGGGGTAAAAGTCGTAGAGGGAGACCAAGATATGAATATAGTAAGCAGATTCAGAAGCATACAGCAACTCGGAGATGAAGAGGCTTGCACGGGACAGAATTGCAAGACCTGGTTGAAACCAGTCTTTAACCAGTCTTTGGAGTGAAGACGACAATAGAAACACTTATACCACCGCTTTCTCCATTCCGAAAACACTTATGGAACTCGATCTTTCGTATAGTTTTCAGCTCTGTCGGCGATACGTGTTAATCTGTACTTTCAAAGCTACGGATGCTTAAGTTTTTCTTTATTTTCGAGGAGAGAATCAAGCCACGCGAAGCCATATTTAGTTAATATGGAGGCCAAAATTCACAAACTTACTATTAAGCATCTGCACTTGCGTTATCGGGTTACAAAAGGAAACGTTTCGCCACAAATACTGGCGATTTGTTACGGCTGCTTGACAAAACGATATTCAACTTTGACTGCTATGGCTTGTTGATCGTTAAACTTTGCGGCAAGAATTTGTGGCGCATTATCGAAGGACATAGCGACCATAACCTTTACATTTGACCACACTAGTCGAGCTTTTCTCGGTCTCGGCTATCCAGTGGAGTACGTCGCGAAATAAGTTACGGAAATTTTAAACTTCAGAGATTATAGCAGCAATCTTGTGCGCTATCGGATCACGGGTTTACTCTCTGCTGTTATTGTTGTTCGTTATCTGAGGTAAAACGAATCAGTTCATAATTGATGTGTGACAGTATTTAGCTAATAAAACGTCTACCTCGTAGTGTGTGGGACAATCTAACGTATTTTCGGCCTTCTGATTGTTTTTAAGCATCAGAACATCTTCTTTAATTGATTTTCGTAATCACTGGTTCTCCATGGTCAGTCATTACAGAATCGACATTTGGAGACGATGCGTTACGTCAGTATAACTAATATCGAATATTCAAGCTGGCTATTGACTGTAAAATACACAGTGCATTGCTAAGAGCTACTGATTACCTATGAAGAGAACACTATTTATTAAACTTCGAGTTAATTTGAATTGTTATTAAAGTATTCTGGAGAATAATTTACGTGTTCCATTGAAAGGAATTATTATCGCTATTTACTGATTCATAAAAATATTCCAGATAAATTTTTATAGTTGTTTACCAGCTGGTAGATTAGGCCGGCTACTATACTTACGATTATTACTGAAAATAGTATTATGTCAAAGGGATATGTTTTACCAGGACTCTTCCACTGGGACGATTGAGCCATAGTTTCCATGTGATACTCATAAACTCATACTTAATCTCCAATTATGGAAACTCCATCAGTACTACATTGTTGTTTTTCATCTAATGCCTCCTGAGCAACTTGCGTCCTCCGATGTTCTTGTTTGAAATGCAACACTTTGCACAAATTTTATCGTCACGCGGTTCGTACCAAAACTACCTGAAAGAATTTCGTGGAATAAGGCTGCTGATATGTTAACATCCTAGGCTTCTTATCTGTCTGTGATTCGGTTACGGCTTATAATCATCACTTTCCCTTTTGCCACAGTTTCGTCTGTTGATATGCTGATAGTGGGCTCTTAATCCTTGTATTCACGGCCATCTTCGCAGCTGTTATACTACTCGTAAACCGTTGTTTCACTCAAAGCATACTCCCAAAATCAATATCACCATTACTAAAAGTTTCTTACTTACTACTCCACTCTTGCAGAAAAATTTAATATGAAAGCCTGACATGGTGTCAAATCGAGACATGTGTAGGCGACAACTGGTTATTATTCTAATACCTTTACTGAACCCTGTTGCCTCACTTACCAAACTTCGTCCAAATTTCGGAAGTATTCAGATCACAAATGTAGTGGCAGAGAAACCCTTCAGTTCTATATACGGCATATAGCTCCTATACATCAGTAATAAGCGATTTACGGAAGCTGTGCACAGCGCTTAGTTCTCACAGGTCACTCAAGTCATCTTCAGAAGTTCGAAATTTAAATTACTAAGATTAACGCGACAATAAGCTACAACAAAATATATGAAAATATAATACCAATTCACTTTTCCATTTTTACACTAAATAAGTATTCGCCGATACCACTAAAACACTTGTAACCTTTTTGGCAGCTGACACCAGACTATGTATCCTATCTGGGTAACAGAGTTCAGACATGTTTACCAAGAAAACAACGCTGAACTTGCGCTAATCGAATACAATTTACGAAATTACAAAATGCCTATTTTCTTTTGGATGAACATCGTGTATCTCCAGATCACATACTAATGTAATCATGTAGCCTTTCTACTATAATGTACCGGGTGATCAAAAAGTCACTATAAATTTGATAACTGAATAAATCACGGAATAATGTAGACAGAGAGGTACAAATTGACACACATGCTTGGAATGACATGAGGTTTTACTAGAACAAAAAAAAAAAAATACAAAAGTTCAAAAAATGTCCAACAGATGGCGCTTCGTCTGATCAGTATAGCAATAATTAGCATAACAAGGTAAGACAAAGTAAAGATGATGTTCTTTATAGGAAATGCTCAATACGTCCACCATCATTCCTCAACAATAGCTGTAGTCGAGGAATAATGTTGTGAACAGCACTGTAAAGCATGTCCGGAGTTTTGGTGAGGCATTGGCGTCGGATGTTGTCTTTCAGCATCCCTAGAGATGTCGGTCGGTCACGATACACTTACGACTTCAGGTAACCCCAAAGCCAATAACCGCATGGACTGAGGTCTGGGGACCTGGGAGTCCAAGCATGACGAAAGTGGCGGCAGAGCACATGATCATCACCAAACGACGCGCGCAAGAGATTCTGATTATGATAATACAGCTTCACTAAAATCGCCTTTTCAGGTAACGTCAACTTGCTGGCGCATCTGATTCTCTCTCTCATTACAGCTCCTTTTATACACGATTGTCATGGGCAGTCACTGACGTTTTGCTGTCCAGCGCCATCTGTAGGACATTTTGTGAACTTTGTATTATTATTATTTTTTTTTTCTTTTAATAAAATCCCATGTCATTCCAAGCATGTGTGTCAGTTTTTACCTCTCAATCTACGTTATTCTGTGGTTTATTAAGTTTTCAAATTTATACTGACTTTTTGATCACCCGATATAAGCACAAGAAGTAAAGGTCCATTTTGTCTCCTCCTTCCTGGTGTTGCACTTGTAATGGGAAAAAAATGTAGCTCGTGGCAGCAGGGAAGGCCGGAAGTGTAGTTTGGGGCACCAGAGAGATGAGGAGTGTAGCTGGAGGCATTATAAAAGTTTCTTAAACAAAGCTCCAGGTAAACAGAAACACTGCAGTGCGTCCGCAGTGGTAGGCATCGACCCTAACGAAGCCCGAACCAGATCTGCGTTATCTGGCGACGACGGAGCGGCCGGTTCGCAGGTTGCCAAGCCAAACGGCGTCCGCGACGGCTGCGGAACTGTAGTACGCCGCGGCGCCGACGGACGCGCGACGAGCGACGAGCGACGGCCGGCTGCGCGACAGGTGGCGAACCGGCCAAGACAAACGCCGCTCGCTCTCCTGAGGAAGACGCGCGTCCGCCACGTGCGAAAGCTTGGCCCGCCGCCCACAGACCCGACCTGTGCCTCGCCAAGCCGCCGGACACACACACGATCCGTCCGTTTCCGGCACTCCAGAAATACGCGCACGGCGCTTTATCCACAAATACTCCGCACCGTGTACTCTCACCTCCCGGACTCCGGGGCTGTTACCGAGTACAGGATTAACGCCTCCGTGTGCCAGCTCCGTTACTGTGGACGTATTGATGGGTAGCTAGACGGCAGAGAGCTCGCGGGTGTAATTTAACCGATTAAGAGAATATTTCTGCTCAAGCGTGTCTGTAATTTTACATCCCCGATAATTATACCATATTAAAACTGACGCGTTTCGGATGAGCAAGCCGTCACTATCAGATACACAGCGTCATAAGAATCAACAGCATACTATCTGAGTTGTACTGCGTATGTTCGTATTGGGACTGTGCGTTGCTTCCAACATACTGAATGCACATGAAGTCAACTTATTCATGCTGTTCACCTTGTATGTAGGCTGTTTACGTTTTTATGTTGGTTCAAATGGCTCTGAGCACTATGGAACTTAACGTCTGAGGTCATCAGTCCCCTAGAACTTAAAACTACTTAAGCCTAACCAACCTAAGGACATCACACAGATCCATGCCCGAGGCACGATTCGAACGTGCGACCGCAGCGGTCGCGTGGTTCCAGACTGAAGCGCCTAGAACCGCTCGGCCACACCGGCCGGCCCTTTATGTTGGTAACGCCACGTAGCGTTTTGTATGAGAATCATTTACTGTGCTGTGTGCATTCTGTGGCTGGTTTTGCATTGTTGGAATATTTGCTATTGTAGTGTTGGCAAGTTGGCTGTGAACAGAGCGTAGCGTTGTGCAGTTGGAGGTGAGCCGCCAGCAGCGGTGGATGTGGGAAGAGAGATGGCAAGAGTTTCGAGAGCGGATGATCTGGACGTGTGTCGATCAGAAAGAGTAAATTTGTAAGACTCGATGTCATGAACTGATATATATATATATATATATATATATATATATATATATATATATATATATATATTATGACTTTTGAACACTATTAAGGTAAATACATTGTTTGTTCTCCATCAAAATCTTTCATTTGCTAACTATGCCTATCAGTAGTTAGTGCCTTCAGTAGTTAGAATACTTTATTTAACTGGCAGTATTGGCGCTCGCTGTATTGCAGTAGCTCGAGTAACGAAGATTTTTGTGAGGGAAGTGATTCATGAAAGGTATAGGTTATTGTTAGTCACGGCTATTCTTTTGTAGGGATTATTGAAAGTCAGATTGCGTTGCGCTAAAAATATTGTGTGTCAGTTTTTGTGATGATCAGAAAAAGTAAAGAGAGAAATGTTTGAGTACGTTCAGTTTTGCTCAGCTGTTTGAAAATCAAATAACGTAAGCGGTTCACCAGCACAGTCATTCATAAATTTTTCTAAGGGGAGGTTAAACTTACTGCATGATCCTAGCAGTGGGAAGCTCCTTTTTGCGATACACATGAATTTTATATCAGTTTTTTATTATTTTCCTTTCCTGTCTTGATCACAATGCAGTTTAACAGACATAGCACCATCATTGTTTGTTCTGCAAATGCTCAGTTCATAATTCGTTTCTACGTTTTAATTCGTGTAAATTAAAAACTGCTAATGGTTACTAATGGCATAAGCGACTGAATTCCATTTTTTATTACTCCTTTCTTACGTATTTCGATATTGACTGATTTTTCCATAATGCCAAGCAAAAGTCGTTGTCTTTCTATATTCAAATTTTTAGACAACATCCTGTTCTAGCAAGAAAGTAACAACCGATCGCATACAAAATATGTAAAAAAGGGAGTCATAATCGCCGTAAGTAAACCGCGCATGAAACTGTTCTAACCTATAGAATCAAAATGTAGTAAGCTGTTGTGTATGCGGTATTTGCAGAGCCACCATTGATCATACGCCTTTTAGATAAAGAATCAAAATGTAGTAACTTATTATGTATGCAATGTTTACCGAACCACCACTGACAGTGTAGTCTGTCAGCAAAAGGAAAAAGCATCTAGTGTTGCTGTGTCTTCAACTGTATTATGTTTAACACAAAAAAGATACAGTGCTGTATGGTAATGATTAAAGAGCAGCTTCTCCCGGAGATCGAATCTAGACCGCAAATGTCGTACGACAGCGAAACTTGGGAGATATTCTAACACGTAATGCGGAACCGATTTACGCTGAAAAAGCAAATCTGCAAATCTGGCGCTGTGCAGCACCTCGTCAACGTTTTTACAATGGTTATATTCAACAAATTGAGTAAGCAGCAGTTAATGTTAACATCAACATTGCGCCTTTCTCTCTCGTTTGTCCTTTTCTGCCCACGTGCAGTTCCAAAACGATTATACATGGAGAATTTTCGTTACGTCTTTCTTGCATTCACAACGCCAGATTTACACGTGGTGGTTAAAATTGGAACTAATTTTTGCCAGCGTAATTCGGTTCCGCGTTACATCGTTAGAACATCTACCACGTTTCGCTGCCATTCGGTAATTACAGCACACACTGGAACTCTATGAGTAGCTGCAGTTTAATTACAGCCACCCAGTATGTATAACAGCTATTGCGAAAGATGACAATCGAAATAAGCATAGAATGAACTTCTTCCACGAATTTTTCGGGACTGCACCTGGGTGACGTCCTCATCCTGTCACGATATTTCGACTTAACAACCATTCTTCTTCTGTTGTTTGTTTTGGACTGGAGACTGGCAATGCACTTCGATAACTTCATACCAAGAACTGGCGCGGAGACACATGCGCATAGATAATCGTTACATAAACGCCCTCTGTCGAGTTTAGTACCCTCTTCGAACACCGCTCCATGTGCGGAGCGCAGGCTGTACTATTATTGGATTTCAGATACTTTGCATATGAGATATTTGTCGTAAAAGAAAAGGACAGCCAACGAACTGTAGTTCGTAAAAATACTAAGCATCGCAGCGCGAGGGTACAGAGACGAAATATTTTTTTTTTATGTTCGCCTATACCAAGTCGTGCGTCCATCTTTTAAATACTCTAAATAAACACTATAATTCACTGGGAGCAGATATTTGAAATCATTACCACAGCGCTCGATGGCAATAAACTGCGAAATATTTGAGAGAACAATCTACCTTTTGTTAAGAAATATTCTAGAGACTTCATTATCCCTTGTACAGGGCTATTACAAATGATTGAAGCGATTTCATAAATTCAGTGTAGCTCCATTCATTGACATATGGTCACGACACACTACAGATACGTAGAAAAACTCATAAAGTTTTGTTCGGCTGAAGCCGCACTTCAGGTTTCTGCCGCCAGAGCGCTCGAGAGCACAGTGAGACACAATGGCGACACGAGCCGAGAAAGCGTATGTTGTGCTTGAAATGCACTCACATCAGTCACTCATAACAGTGCAACGACACTTCAGGACGAAGTTCAACAAAGATCCACCAACTGCTAACTCCATTCGGCGATGGTATGCGCAGTTTAAAGCTTCTGGATGCCTCTGTAAGTGAGCGAAGAAACGGTTGAACGCGTGCGGCCAAGTTTCACGCGTAGCCCGCAGAAGTTGACGAATAAAGCAAGCAGGGAGCTAAACGTACCACAGCCGACGGTTTGGAAAATCTTACGGAAAAGGCTAAAGCAGAAGCCTTACCGTTTACAATTGCTACAAGCCCTGACACCCGATGCCAAAGTCAAACGCTTTGAATTTTCGGCGCGGTTGCAACAGCTCATGGAAGAGGATGCGTTCAGTGCGAAACTTGTTTTCAGTGATGAAGCAACATTTTTTCTTAATGGTGAAGTGAACAGACACAATGTGCGAATCTGGGCGGTAGAGAATCCTCACGCATTCGTGCAGCAAATTCGCAATTCACCAAAAGTGAACGTGTTTTGTGCAATCTCACGGTTTAAAGTTTACGGCCCCTTTTTCTTCTGCGAAAAAGCGTTACAGGACACGTGTATCTGGACATGCTGGAAAATTGGCTCATGCCACAACTGGAGACCGACAGCGCCGACTTCATTTTTCAACAGGATGGTGCTCCACCGCACTTCCATCTATGATGTTCGGCATTTCTTAAACAAGAGATTGGAAAACCGATGGATCGGTCGTGGTGGAGATCGTGATCAGCAATTCATGTCATGGCCTCCACGCTCTCCCGACTTAACCCCATGCGATTTCTTTCTGTGGGGTTATGTGAAAGATTCAGTGTTTAAACCTCCTCTGCCAGGACTGCGAGCTCGCATCAACGATGCTTTCGAACTCATTGATGGGGACATGCTGCGCCGAGTGTGGGAGGAACTTGATTATCGGCTTGATGTCTGCCTAAATCACTAAAGGGGTCTGTCTGCCTAATGTCTGCCTAATGTCTGCCTAAATGTCTGCCTAAATCACTAAAGGGGCACGTATCGAACATTTGTGAATGCCTAAAAAAACTTTTTGAGTTTTTGTGTGTGTGTGCAAAGTATTGTGAAAATATCTCAAATAATAAAGTTATTGTAGAGCTGTGAAATCGCTTCAATCATTTGTAATAACCCTGTCCTTTTGGTCGCCGACATGTTAAGACGTACAAGTTGTATTTTTATTTTGTGTAAAAACTATGTGAAACGACGAACTGACATTTCAGTAACTTTGGTGTGGGTACAATGTACTTACGCACACGCAAGGACATTTAATTTTTAAGAAGGAACGGACTGACAAAGCAGCGATTATTGGAGTGCGCCATCCACAAAATAAATATCAGATGTAAGTTATGCATTTATTGTGTATTTGTCAATGTGTAGGAGTTTAAAGCCAATTAATTCAAAATATATTAATATTTTACGATGCAGTAATTTTCTTCTTATTCTTTTCTTACACTAACCAAAAATGATGTTCAAACTGTATATCAGCCTTGTTACAGGTTCGCTCTTTATCGCGGTGTCTCGGTTGTATTTGGGAGACCACTAACGTGTTCGAATTCCGATTTGTTAATATTTCTCTTACGAAATTCCACTAATTTGCTTTCATTTCCTTTTTTATACTCAAATACGTCCCTTAGGTATTTTCATCGAAGATTATGATTGCGTGAAGGCAGTCCGGGACAAAAGGTCAATTATTCGCGTAATCAATCCGTACGTCTCCTGAACATAATCGAGAACCGAAGCATCGGTGATCAATTAATAATCTCTCTCTCTTTTAAAGTCGTACTAAAAACGGCCGCACAGGGTATCCGTAAGTACGCAATCAAGCGTTAGGTTGCATTTTGTCAGTAAATAATACCAACCAACAGTTACAGCATCACTATTATTAATAAGCAAGTTCCTAGCGTCAGATGTGGCGCCCAAACAGGGACAGGACTAAAAATTAATCTGTTCTTTTTATTTTTCATGCTACCATCTGGAGGAAATTTGGAAGTGCACGGAAAAAGAATCAGTAAAAAAGGACGTATGTGCAGAAAACCGCAGTACAAATCCACAACAGCAGTAAATAGCAGCGCGCAACACAACTAAAGTGAGTACGACTTTTCATTGCGTTTTAACCTTTGCGTACCGAACGTTCAATCGGCTAGTGAATATTCACTCTCTGCGCTTCTTTCCTTTTTCTCACGCTATTTAATTTCCAAATTTCTCCTTCCTTTTGCTGTTAGATCCGCCTCTTTAACATCATTTCGCTTAAAATAGTTAGAAATAGTTAGTCAAAATTTCCATTGTTGTATATTTTAGTGGATCAAAATCGCCGCTATCTACACTAGTTTCAGTGGTGTATAAGTGTTTTTCATTTGTTTTATCTCTCCAGTTGCCATATTGGCGTCTTCGTGTGCTAGAGCTTCAATTGTTCATAGCGCGCAAGCAATATCTCAGAAATCAGGGCGCGAAATCATTGGCGAGCCTGACAGGTGAAAATCATAATTATAAATTATCTATTCTGTCTTGTGTGGTATAACTACGCTAAATTTAAGATGGCAGATGAGCAACCCAGACAACTGAGGCCGCGCGCAGGTGTAAACAAACTTGAATCTCGTAGTGAAGGAACAACAGACGACGAGGCGACACGCGAGGTGTCGGCGCCACAGTCCGCGTCGCAACCGCGTGAATGCTCGTTGTCATATGTACTAAAATAGTTTGCTGATATGAAAACCAGTTTTGAAGCACACATGGGATAGTTAACACAAAAAAGTGACAACATTGAAGTTCACATGGGTAATCTTAGAAGCCAATTAGCGGATGTAGATGCCAGATTACAGGATGTTGATGCCTGATTACAGGAACAGAACAGAGCTGTAGACAGCAGGTTCAACAGTTTAGAATTGAGGATAGAGGACACTCAAGTGCGAATGACCAATATAAATTCTGTTATTACAGACATCCAAACACAAATCCAAAGTTCGAATGACACCGTGGAGGAAAAAATTAAAGCCATTACCACTGCTTACGCAAGCGAGCTAAACGCAAGCGTACTTGCAAAAATAGACAGCGTTCTTTCCATGGTGGATTCCGCCGATACCAACATGGTAGAAAGTTAATAGGTTTCCAGACCCATGTCGATGTGTGTAAATCAACAGCGAGAGACTCTTTGGAACATTACAATGATGTTTCAAAAAGAGTAGGACAGTGGACAGAAGGTGTCAGCCACATTGGCGAGCAAGTAGAAAATTTTGCTCAGCGAATATCCGATGTCAATATTGTCAAAAGGATCGAAGATGTCACCGCAGGAATAAGCACTCCCCTTAATAGGGAATCTGAAAAGTGGATACAATCCAAGGAACAGTACATTGCCGGCCGGGTTGGCCGAGCGGTTCTAGGCGCTACAGTCTGGAACCGCGCGGCCGCTGCGGTCGCAGGATCGAATCCTGCCTCGGGCATGGATGTGTGTGATGTCCTTAGGTTGGTTAGGTTTAAGTAGTTCTAAGTTCTAGGGGACTGATGACCACAGCAGTTAAGTCCCATACCGCTCAGAGCCATTTGAACCATTTGAACAGTACATTGAGAGTATGGTACACTCTAATCTAAAAGGTGCAGTTAAATCCTCCACAGTAGGAATCCCAACCGCTCCCGGTATTTCTGGTGACACTTTAACCAGTGAATTAGGCGAAATCAGTCGAGCCTTCAGCCACGATTTACTGGAATGGAAGCAACGGCTGACCGCTGACATAGATCAGCTGAAAAAGCAAATTATAGAATTGCAAGGTGACAATCAAAATTATTCACTACCGCCAGAACAAGATACTCGTAAATATCCCGAGTATCAGGTACAATTATCACCCACTGTAAATAATACGCGTGATAAAGCTTCAACGCCACGTAGTCATACCGATCAACTGACACTCGTTGAACTAATGCGAGTTGAGAGTGTGCTGTAACACAGAGTTTTCCAGCCTTTTATACCTGAAAAACGAAATATACATCCCATGGTATTTCTAAAATCATTCACAGATGCTTTTCCAGAATCATGGAACGACAGACAGCGAATATACTTCATATTATGGTATGTACACGGCGAAGGATCGATTTGGGGTACTGAAATAATAGAAAAATGGTTCAAATGGCTCTGAGCACTATGGGACTCAACTGCTGATGTCATTAGTCCCCTAGAACTTAGAACTAGTTAAACCTAACTAACCTAAGGACATCACAAACATCCATGCCCGAGGCAGGATTCGAACCTGCGACCGTAGCGGTCTTGCGGTTCCAGACTGCAGCGCCTTTAACCGCACGGCCACTTTAGCCGGCGAAATAATAGACAAATGTCACACCTACGCATATTACGAAAGGCATTTTTTGTATAAATTCAAGAGTTCAGGTATACAACAAAGACTCCGAAACGCGGCCTACATCGCCGAACCTTTCAACACCAAGGGAGGAGGTTTAAGGTGTTATTTCGAAAAATATGCGCAGGCTACCGTTAACACTTCAACACAAACAACGACATTTGCTTATCATGCCGTGGCCGGGAAGGGTGAACTGTTGATGAACAGCGTCGCATTGTATTCAGTAATGAACCTTCGTTCTATACTATCCATGATGACCATAGGCTGCTGGTATGGCTACGATCTGGGGAGATGTCCCATTCCCCCAGTATTTTGGGGAGGGACAGCGGTGTTACTCCTACCTCCATAGTGTGGGGAACCATCGGGGTTTACCACAGGTCGCGGCCGGTGGTGATTGAGGGAACTCTGACGCCACAATGATACGTCACGGACATTCTGCATCGTCACATCCTACCTCTTATGCGCCAAGATCGTGGTGCCTTTTTCAACTGAACAATGCTCGTACACACATGGGACGTGTTTCTATGCTGAGGGACTCCCGTTGCTGGTAAGATCCCCAGATTTGTAGGGTGTAGAAAAATTTCCGCTACCAGTCACCATAAAAGGTTATTTATTTGTAACATTACCGGTTTCGGGCTTGCGCTCATCTTCAGGTGTTTATACATTCATTTACATGTTTATATTGCTGGAGATCACTGTACAAATATAAAAAAAGGATTTGCTGGTGACTAAACAGATACAAGTGGGACAATTGTAAGTGGCAAGGCAGCATTTGTCGAAAACATGTCTGTACTTTCATAAACATGAGGCATCATTATTACAATTAGCCGGCCCACGGTCGCAGGTTCGAATCCTGCCTCGGGCATGGATGTGTGTGATATCCTTAAGTTAGTTAGGTATAAGTAGTTCTCAGTTCTAGGGGACTGATGACCTCAGAAGTTATGTCCCATAGTGCTCAGAGGCATTTGAACCAGTATTACAGTTACGTTGTGGTGACAGTTCTTCCACTTAGATACACACTTATTATCAGTTTCACGTCCTTATTTCAGTTTTTATAAAGTTTAGCTGCATATTTCACTATTACGATGTGCACTCGTGAAATACACTCGGTTTACATACAAACATTTGGGCTGTGGTGAAAGAACTTAGACATAGCAGGTGTAAAGATGTTGCTCATACAGAAACATGTGGGTTATGGTCAAAGAACTTAGCCACAGGAAGTGCAAGGGTGTTGCACATATAGAAACTTGAAAAGGTATTATAGACTGCGGAGTTATTTGATGTACATTATGAAATTGTTCGATCCACATTTTTGTCGAAGAACTTAGATCTAGGAAGTACAATGATGTTGTAAATATTTATGAAATTACTAAAAGCTGTTACAAATTAAAAATGACAGCTAGAACTGTTTTGAGCCACACTGTTGTCAGAGAACTTAGATATAGGAAGTACAATGATGTTTCACGCATGAAATTTTGAAAGTTATTACAAATTATACAATGTTCAAAAATGTGTGTGAAATCTTATGGAAGTTAACTGCTAAGGTCATCAGTCCCTAACGTTACACACTACTTAACCTAAATTATTGTAAGGAAAAACACAAACACCCGTCCATGCCCGCGGGAGGACTCGAACCTCCGCCGGGACCAGCCGCACAGTCCATGACTGCAGCGCCTGAGACCGCTCGACTAATCCTGAGCGGAAAATTATAAAATGACAGTTACAGCTTGTGTTCACAATATGACTATCACAAATTACGATAATGACACTTGAACTGTTGTATGAGTGCTACATCGAATTTCCATTGAATATTACTTTGTTATTATATCAGAGGATAAATAGTTTTTGTTTTTGAATATAAAATGGTTCAAATGGCTCTGAGCACTATGGGACTCAACTGCTGAGGTCATCAGTCCCCTAGAACTTAGAACTAGTTAAACCTAACTAACCTGAGGACATCACAAACATTCATGCCCGAGGGAGGATTCGAACCTGCGACCGTAGCGGTCTTGGGGTTCCAGACTGCAGCGACTTTAACCGCACCGCCACTTCGGTCGGCTTTTGAATTTATATATATTCAAAATGCTGCCTTGCCACTTAAAATTGTCCCACTTCTATCTGTTTAGACACCAGCAAATAGTTTTTTTTGTATTTATACAGTGATCTCCAGCAATATAAACATGTACAGGAATGTATAAACACATGAAGATGGGCGAAAGCCCGAAACCGGTCGTGTGACAAATAAATAACCCTTTATTGTGACTGGTAGCGGAAAAAATTTTCTACACGCTATAAAGGAACAGTCTCAGAGTTCAACAGCATCCACTATGGAAAAACTCATCCCGAGATTTGTTCTTGACAGAGTATATGTGGGACCAGTTTGGGTGTTAACACTGTCCCAGTGCTAGTATCCAGGATATCAAGGACCAGTTCTAACATTCTGCGTGGTGTCTGTTTGTTCTAAGTCGTTTCTCCCTACCAGTTTCGCGCAACGACACTCTGAGCGTGTTTTTTTTTAGGGAATTGACTAGTTTGAACCTGGGACCTGTTGCTGGTAAGAAGACGCCAGACCACACATGACATGTAGAGTTCAGAAGAGTTCAGTGAGAATAGCGATGATATATTCAAATACTTAATGATTTCAGCGTCAGCTCCACTGCACTCCCTGTAAAAGAATCTTAATACTAACTAAATTTAGTAGAAGGGGTTCAAGGCTTTCCTATTTTTAGATAGCTGGTAAAATAAGTCGAAAAAGCAGTTAAGCTTACCATTGGAATTTTTATTCTACTCACAAAACATTGTTTATAAATTGGACTATTGATAAAAGGAAATATTTTAATACAGGATGATAAAAACCAACTGCGTTCAACAAAAATGTGAACGAATATGCGCTGAATGGGTTTCCAAGTTCTGTAATGAATCGAAGGATGACCTGTGCCATATCACATCTATAATCTAGGTTTAAAGTAAGTTTCATAAAAGAGAAAACTATCAAAAATGGTCTACAGTGACCCTCAATTATCTTTTATTACTTATGTAACTTGTCGTAAATTACAGTGACTGATGTGGCTTCTCAATAATTATATAACAGAAAAATCATCGCGTTTCAGATTTTTAACTTCTAGTAGCAAATGTGAATACCATGAGCTTTAATTGACGATCTACACTAGTATTACGCAAAAAGGGGGTGTTACAGATGAGACTTCTGCAGTTCTGAGTGAAGCCTTATGCGCTCTTATGCGGGCGGCATCACGTGCCTTAATTACCTTGTCGGTGTTTAGGCAGCGTCAGGGGGCGGCATGCAGCACAGCTCCACACACCTCGCCATCTCGGAAGCAACTCTCTCTAACTTCTCCTTACTATAATTTGGTTTAAGAAAAGCTATCTGGCTGTTTTTTCAGCTGACCAATCAGCGTCTCAATGTTAACCTTAAGCTCCACCTACAAAAATTCTGTCTATCCAATGAGAAACGTTATTCTTTTCGAGGTGGCGCAATGTTTTTAACGTTTGCAACGTAACAGAGACGCGTATATTCTCACGCTAAAACTTGCAGCTGGTGTGGCCCTTTTAGTGTTATCGTAAGATCTATACTGTTCTTCTGGAGGGCTCTATCTTTTAACATGGGTGGGGGCTGCTCTTGACGATCGGCCAGCGATGTGGGTGTCCGTCCCTCCATTATCGTAGGGCCTTCTAGGCTACACGGCTCTGCTCTTGGCTTCTGTTCTCGTTTCTCCCCTCGGAACTGCGTCTGTTTCACAGTGGGAAGGTATAACATGCATTTAGGCGTTCTTGTGTTAGTCTGTGGCATTCCATTTGCTTACTCGTTGATCATATTACTTTGGTTAATTTAATGTCATGATTTATTCGGAGCTATGTGACATACTGCCGGATTTGCTATCATGTCAGGGTTTTCATGGAAGGTGTTGGATTTGCCTGACACCTCACACAGTTACAACATTTGTGGACAATTTTGCTTCAGGATCACGCATCCAGGTCAGAGGAGATACAGCGTCATATCGACAGTTTGCTCATACTGCCAAGATCCCTATTAATTGGACTCGATTTCACAACCACTGAAGAAATGTAACATACCCTCTGAGCTCGTGAAGTTTCATTCCCTTTCGTCCTCCCCTTCTCCGTGCCTCACTTTTTTTTTTCTCGTGTGGCGCGTATTGGGTGGCACATTTACGGATTTTCACGGCATAGTCTTCCCGCCACGCGTCACGCTCCAACACCATAAAGGTGAACGTATCGGATCCGCCGCATACCAGCGCAGTATGACGCGAAGCGCGCAGCTCGCCGCACGCAGATAACGCACCTGACGTCAATGAGGGGCCCTTCAGCAGCTGGCGGCGCGTCACGGCCCATATCTCGGCGACGCGGCGACACCAATTGGTAGCCACGCAGCGGGTGCTAAGCGCCGACCGCGCTGCCGCTAAAGCCCCTGAGGGCCAAAGTGGCACCGACTCTGACTGGGACTGATTATACGTGAGTGGTAGCGTTCTTTGCAGCGTTGACTAAATAGAGACGTGTAATAGGCATATCCATGCAGTAACTGCGAATACCGTTAACTGTTTACTTACTCCTGCGATAAAGTTTCACAAAAGCGATTATATAATCAAAAAGTATGAAATTAATGAATTAAAAAGTGATACAAGGAAATCCTTCTATTTCTATACCATTGCACTAATTTTCTCCAGCTACTTGAATTATTGGGCAAGTGTGATAGCTTCCTATGCACCTCATATGCAGGGTGATCCGTAATTATATTGCAAATTTTCAGACACGATGGAGAAGAGTAAGTATCAGTATGAAGTAAGCTGCTCCTGAGAGCTTTTACAGTGGAAGAGACGTGTTTCACAGTAGCAAAGATGAACAAGTTCTGATATATCTTTAAAGTATGCACATTAGACTCCATGTTTACTGGTCATTTTTTTCTTATTTTGGTCCATGGTACCTCTTCCCAAAATATGGAAAACAGAGAGCTTGCACTAGAAGAAGTTCACTGTCAGAGGTATCAAAACGGTTTTCGCGTATAACTTTCGACTCCGTCGTTTCGGGACCTGAGTCCCTCACCTCAAATTGATACATTCACCCTTTTCCATCATTCCCTAAAATTTGTAAAATCATCACAAAAGCAACCTATATATCGCATTCGTGCGGGGCGTTCCGTTTACGCAGTGTCATAATGAAACATAGTCTCCTCACCGTCAGCATCTTAATGAATACGCTCACTACCGTCATCACTCGATTCAACAATATTATCAGTTTCCTAGTGAGGCTTGCGACAGGCCACAATTGAGTATACGGCTTTGACAGAGTACTTACCAGTACTTACCAGTGAGATGCAGATATCCTTTAAATGGAATAATAACTGATTTTGTTCCTATCGCTTACCCCGAATTGTTACCTTGTTTATCTATTGTTATTTAATAAGTAAAATTGTATGGTGGTGTTGTAAAGAAATCGAGGGTTGGAGAAATTTTGGAATTGCAGACATGGAGGGAACGAAACCAAGTTGTGCGCCCTCTCCATAGATGTTAAGACGCCATCGGCGTCGTAGCTCGCCACCTGATAAACCACAGATGGCCATTACCTACAATATTACTATTATTAAAAACCTTAAAAACGCTCATCCTCTGTCTCTCTACAGTTTGGGTTCCAGTTCAGAATAACTACGTTTACATGCGTCACAACTTCCAGATGCGAAAGTCGAAATTCGGAAACTGTTTATCGCTGACCTGTTCACATGTTAAGCAGGGGCTAAACCGGTTTTGTTAGACCGATCAAATATCAGATGCGTTGCTCCAGTTTCTGAGTTAGTCAGCACATTGGCTGATCTTTTTCGATTAAATATTTGAGGTAATAAACATCATACTCAGGCTAATATTTCTACTTCCCTTCCCTACATAAAAAGTCACTCCGTCCACATGAGTTGAAAATATTTACACAACAGGACGTTATCTGAGAGCTCAAGTATAATTCAAAAGTCCTTATCCACTAAGATATGTTATTGTTACCCTGTGCGCGTGCGTGTGCCTGTGTGTGTGTGTGTGTGTGTGTGTGTGTGTGTGTGTGTGTGTGCAACAAATTACTTGGGATATTGTTAAATAAACCCCAACGTTAGAAATTGATGAGATACGTTACTGAAATTGGTAACTATTAGTGGCAGTTAAATTGTTTTCATTGCGTTTATAAAAGCATCTTGTTAGAAAATAATCAGAAATTGACGTGAGCTATCTCTGACAGGGCAGGAATAACATCGCTAGAGTAATGCTGTGTTTCCGTGACCAAGGAAGTATTTATTCAGTAATTATTTGCTTTTCGTAATGTTCAAATGGCTCTGAGTACTATGGAACTTAACATCATCCCATAGAACTTAGAACTACTTAAACCTAACTAACCTAAGGACATCACACACATCCATGCCCGAGACAGGATTTGAACCTGCGACCGTTGCGGTCGCGGGGTTCCAGTGTGCCCACGGGGTTAGAGGCGCTTCAGTCTGGAACCGCGCGACCGCTACGGTCGCAGGTTCGAATCCTGCCTCGGGCATGGATGTGTGTGATGTCCTTAGGTTAGTTAGGTTTAAGTAGTTCTAAGTTCTAGTGGACTGATGACCTCAGATGTTAAGTCCCACAGTGCTCAGAGCCATTTGAAGCGCCTAGAACCGCTCGTCCACACTGGTCGGCTTCATAATGTTCACTCATTAACATTTGAAAAGAGGATTTACTCTATTTAAACTATGGTAATGTAAATAGGAAACCTTTTCACTGACAAGGTAATGCCTGCAGCTTTTACATACTTAGTAACAAGCCAGAGATTCATATTAGCTTACTGTAATTACGAGCGATAGGATTTTAACAGTAGACTGCACATAATCTTTGTGTGCATATTAATCATTTTACTTTGATATGCTCTTTCGTAGTTGAACTTAATATCAAAAGATATAAATAAGACAATATGAAAATTTACTCATAATGGTGTCCTTACTGTAAACACTACTGTCGTAGTACTAACGTAAGCTTTTTACTCCCTGATATTTCTGTCCTCGCGCCTTATGCGCTGTCCCTTCCCACACCTCTCTATTTATATCTGTCTTACAGCTGCAACAAAAATCGTAACTTCCGGTATACGGTAATATGTAAGTAGCGGTCAGCAGATGTTGTTGGTTGTTTTTGGGGGGAAGGAGACCAGACAGCGAGGTCATCGGTCTCATGGGATTAGGGAAGGAAGTCGGCCGTGCCCTTCGAAAGGAACCATTCCGGCATTTGCCTGGAGCGATTTAGGGAAATCACGGAAAGCCTAAATCAGGATGGCCGGACGCGGGATTGAACCGTCATCCTTCCGAATGCGAGTCCAGTGTGCTAACCACTGCGCCACCTCGCTCGGTGGGTCAGCAGAGAACAGGTGCATGGAGAAGACGTTGATGCTTTGTCACATTTTCAAAAATAAAGGGTAAGATCCTAGAAAGAATATTAATTTGAGAGGACGTAAGTAGAGATCATCTTCAGGAACCCACACCTTTGAAGAGTTAATGCATAGACCCATGATGCCTGCCTATGAGATAACAGAAGACGAGATGAACACGAAGACAATATTAGCATTATTTTTGTTGAAGTTTTCATTCGCGCAGTGACTGGTTTCAACTGCCGGACGTGGAATACACTGATGAGCGCAAACAATGTGACTGCCAGATTATTAGCATGTTGGTCCACCTTTGGAACGCATTATAGCAGTGATTCTGCTTGGCATACATTAAGGTTTTTGGATGAACATGGTAACAGATGTCTACGCAGAGGTGACGAAGTTCCTCTAAATTACGAGCCAGTGGTTTGCTATTGCGAAGCTGCTGCCCAATAATGTCACAGATGTGTTGCATCGTGTTCAGTTCATGCACATTTGATTTGTGGCCAAATAAATAACGTGAGTTCACTGTTATGTTCCTTGAACCACTGTAGCCCCACTCCGGCCTTGTGCAGTCACTCCACTGGCAGATGCCCTCGTTAACGGAGAAGACATCAAGTATGAAGGGATTCAGGTGGTCCTCCATAATGTTCATTTGGTCCACTTCTGACATTATGTTTTCGATTGCTATCACAGTTCCCATGGAATTCCAGGTGGAAGTCGTCCATAACATAATACTGGCCCCCTAGGCCTACATACACGGCACCGAGCATGTTACGATGAGCCCTTGAGCAGCACATGAATAGAAACCGAGTGTAATGTGAGATGTTGCTCACCCGACCAGGCGACAAGTTTTGTTTATTCAAAATCTGTTCTCGATGGCACCGTGCCCATCACAGTCATGGATGTCGTTGGATCACCTTGGGAAGCCGTTCTCTGTTACGCAGCCCCATGTTCAAGAATGTGCGCTGAACGGTATGTTGCGAAACACCTGTATCCGCACCAGCACTTTCGTCACATCTACCACAGATCGTCGCCTGTCTACCTTTACCGAGTGGGCAAGCCTCCCCATCCTTGTCGGCGCCTGCATGTTCAGCATCCTGAAGTGTACTTATGGTTTCGCCGTTCTTCAATCACTTCCCATAGATGCTCACCATAGTATCACTCGAACAGCTAACCGCCCTCGCCATTTCCGAAATACTCATTTCCTGACGCCGTACTATAATGCTATATCCTTTTACAAAGTCGTTGATCTAATTGAATTTCAATATTAGCGGTCTGTATCGTCGGTAGAAAATTCAAGATGGTTCAAATGGCTCTGAGCACTATGGAACTTAAGATCTGAGGTCATCAGTCACCTAGAAGTTAGAACTACTTAAACCTAACTAACCTAAGGACGTCACACACATCCAAGCCCGAGGCAGGATTTGAACCTGCGACCGTAGCGCCTAGAACCGCTCGACCACAACGTCCGGCGCTAGAAAATTCCTGTCACCTCTCTTCCTCTTACATACAAGGGTTGATGGAAATATGAGAACACCGCTAGAAATGCATGCTTGAACCTAATGCAATAGCTAGGCAAGCCTGCAGGATGCACTGTTGTATTTGCTCAGGAACGGAATCTTTGCAATATCCTCACTACGCTGCAAGTGTCAGTCGTGGTCAACCGGAGTTGTGTGTAGTTGTGAATGTATTATGTCGGACCTAAATGACCGAGCGAGGTGGCGTGGTGCGTAGCACACTGGATTCGCATTCGTGAGAATGACGGTTCAAATCTCCATCCGGCCATCGATATTTACACTACTGGCCATTAAAATTGCTACACCAAGAACAAATGCACACGATAAACGGGTGTTAATTGGACAAATATATTATACTAGAAGTGACATGTGATTACATTTTCACACAGTTTGGGTGCATAGATCCTGAGAAATCAGTACCCAGAACACCTCTGGCCGTAGCCGGCCAGAATGGCCGAGCAGTTCTAGGCGCTATAGTATAGAACCGCCGGGCCGCTACGCTCACAGGTTCGAATCCTGCCTCGGGCATGGATGTGTGTGATGTCCTTAGGTCAGTTAGGTATAAGTAGTTCTAAGTTCTTGGGGACTGATGACATCAGCAGTTAAGTCCCATAGTGCTCAGGGCCATTTGAACCATTTTTTTATCTGGCCGTAATAACGGCCTTGATACGCCTGGGCATTGAGTGAAACAGAGCTTGGATGGCGAGTACAGGTACAGCTGCCCATGCAGCTTCAACACGATACCACAGTTCTTCAAGAGTAGTGACTGGCGTATTGTGACGAGCCAGTTGCTCGGCCACCATTGACCAGACGTTTTCAATAAGTGAGAGATCTGGACAATGTGCTGGCCAGGGCAGCAGTCGAACATTTTCTGTATACAGAAAGGCCCGTACAGGACCTGCAACATGCGGTCGTGCATTATCCTGTTGAAATGTAGGGTTTCTCAGGGATCGAATGAAGAGTAGAGCCAGGGGTCGTAACACATCTGAAATGTAACGTCCACTGTTCAAAGTGCCGTCAATGCGAACAAGAGGTGACCGAGACGTGTAACCAAAGGCATCCCATACCATCACGCCAGGTGATACTCCAGTATGGCGATGACGAATACACCCTTCCAATGTGCGTTCACCGCGATGTCGACAACCACGGATGCGACCATCATGATGCTGTAAACAGAACCTGGATTCATCCGAAAAAATGACGTTTTGCTATTCGTGCACCCAGGTTCGTCGTTGAGTACACCATCGCAGGCGCTACTGTCCGTGATGCAGCGTTAAGGTTAACCGCAGGCATTGGCTCCGAGCTGATAGTGTATGCTGCTGCAAACGTCGTCGAACTGTTCGTGCAGGTGGTTGTTGTCTTGCAAGAGTCCCCATCTGTTGACTCAGGGATCGAGACGTGGCTGCACGATCCGTTACAGCCATGCGGATAAGATGCCTGTCATCGACTGCTAGTGATACGAGGACGTTGGGATCCAGCACGTCGTTCCGTATTACGCTCCTCAACCCACCGATTCCATATTCTGCTAACAGTCATTGGATCTCGACCAACGCGAGCAGCAATGTCGCGATACGATAAACCGCAATCGCGATAGGCTACAATCCGACCTTTATCAAAGTCGGAAACGTGATGGTACGCATTTCTCCTCCTTACACGAGGCATCACAACAACGTTTCACCAGGCAACGCCGGTCAACTGCTGTTTGTGTATGAGAAATCGGTTGGAAATTTTCTTCATGTCAGCATGTTGTAGGTGTCGCCACCGGCGCCAACCTTGTGTGAATGCTCTGAAAAGCTAATCATTTGCATATTACAGCATCTTCTTCCTGTCGGTAAAATATTGCGTCTGTAACACGTCATCTTCGTGGTGTAGCAATTGTAATGACCAGTAGTGTAGTTTTACCGTTATTTCCCTGTATCACTCCAGGCAAATGCCTGGATGGAACCTTTGAAAAGAGCACGCTCAATTTCTTTCCGCAACCTTCCGTAATATGAGCTTCTGCTCCGTCTCCAATGACCCCGCTGTCGACGGGACTACCAACTCTAATCTCCTCCTGCGGAGCTAAGTGAATTCCAACGCCGCAAAATTGTTCGTGCACGATGTGGTTGTTGCTTGCAAAAGCGAGGTAACCGGAGTGCTTGATGTTTCGAGAGGCACCGTGTCGAAGATTTATACCGCATACAGGGAAAGCAGAAAAACATCATTCGAAAAGTCACAACGCGAAGGAGAGTGTGGGTTGAATCAGGACTGTGACGTAAAATAAGAAGACGACAACTGCGAAACTCGCTGCAGAACTGAAGGTCGCATTCGTAAACTCTGTCAGCACCAAATCAACACGACGGAGCCCAATAAGCACAGAAGTGAAGGGCAAGCTGAAATTCCAAACCTACACCCAAATTATGCAAATGCCCACAACAGGAAATCGTGGTGCCGAAATCATAAATCCAAACCTTTAGAGCAATGGAAAAAGGTAATTTGGTCGCTGTTTACAGCTTCTGCCAAGTTTAAGTCTCACGAGCGGGGCTTCGATGATGATTTGAGTTCCCAGGGACCTTATGGTTACTCTGCAGGGCCGCATTACTGCTTAGCATTAAATGACAATTTTGACGGATCAGATCCATTCCGAGGTACAGTGTTTGTTCTCCAATGGTGATGCCGTGGTTCGAGACGACAGGGCCCTTGTTACACAGTTCTCATTGTCCAGGGCCTGTTTTGTGAACACGAGAATGAATCGTCGCATCTCCGCTGCTCACCACAGTCACCAGATCACAGTATTACTGAGCACAATATTATTGAGCTCCAGGCTTGCTTTCATCCAGGAATTTCACTGACTGGAATAAAGCTGTTTTCGGTGATGTGTCCTGCTTCTAACTGAGCCCCGATGGTCCGCTAGATGTCTGTAGACCCCGGGGACTGCGGTGGGATACCAACCTGACTATTGCCGCAATACGGTTGGGAGTGATGATTTGGAGTGACATTTCATTTCATAGTAGGACCACTTTGATTGTCATGCGCGGACCATTTTAGCACACCGATGGGTCTATGGCGTTCTATGCCTTGTTTTTTTGCCCTTCATGGCAAGCCATCTTGGACTTACAGTTCAGCAAGATACTGCCCTCCCGCACATGGTGAGAATTTCTACTAGTTATCTTCGTACAGAAAATTTTCAAAATATCTGCTAGTCTTTTTTCTCTTTAATATAAAATTCTCATCAAAATTCGTTGGTCTTAAAGTGTTCTAAATAAAGTATAGCTGTAAAGTGTATCTCTCTTTAAACTCTATTACAAAACAGTGTTAACAACGTACAGGGAAAGCACATGCGATTCTCTGTCCTCGTTGCGCTACTGCTTCATTTTATGTCTGTAAGTTATTTGCTGTCTCGCATCTATAGCTGCCATATCTGATCCCTGTGTATAGTCTTCTCGGGTTTCCAGAACGTCAGGTGGTTACACATCACGAGATAGTCGCTTAGTATTTGCTCCCGATCCCAGTCATGTTGCTTTCAGTATGCGGCAGCAAACTCGAGGAAGCTAGCAAGAATTATTACGTCAGGAAAAGCCTATGCACTCTCATTTCACTAACTGCTTCCAGGCCAGTGTTAAGTGATAACTGACAAAAAGTTTTAGAACTCTGTACACCCGTAGTACAGGCAGTGATGTCACTGGTGATTAGTCCATCGTCATCATAGAGGATTTTGTAAAATATTTTTATCTCTAAAGCTTTCAATACTCTGTCCCAGAAACTGTTAGCCATCATGATGATACACCAGTCGTCGAACGTAATTTTATGTCAAGTTTACAAAGCACCTGCAGGAATCCAGCTACAACACCACTGGTGAGGTCTGTGGAAGGTAATGTGGGCTTGTTACAAAATACTGTATGGGCGCAGAAAATATTCCTCTGGGCAAACCGTGCGCTTTTTAGAACCATACAGGCTCGAATATGAAAGATTTCTGCGACTACATTATCCAGAGATATCGGCATATGTGAAACTGCTTTGAAAAATAGACATAAACTTGCCATCGGCGCCGCTTCTTTCATCGCGAGTGCTACCTGTTTCTTGGAGAGTGTAATAAATCGAACTATAGAGATCAAAATATCTAATAACATAGCAAAGACGACGGCATGAAGCTGAGAATAACAGGGCTTAGGGCTATCGCGTGGTTGTCTGTCCCCAGTAGCTGCTTCAGAGCGATAGAATGTCAATCAAAAGGGACCGGGTTCGATTCCCGGATGGGTCAGAGATTTTCTTCACTCAGAGAGTTGGGTGTTGTGTTGTCCTAATCATCAACATTGCATCCCCATCATGTGCCGGCCTTGTGACCGAGCGGTTCTAGGCGCTTCAGTGTGGAACCGCGCGACCTCTACGGTCGCAGGTTCGAATCCTGCCTCGGGCATGGACGTTTGTGATGTCCTTAGGTTAGTTAGGTTTAAGTAGTTTTAAGTTCTAGGGGACTGATGACCTCCGATGTTAAGTCCCATAGTGCTCAGAGCCATTTGAACCATTACATCCCCATCGCCAAGCAAGTTGCCGAAGTGGCGTCAAATCAAAAGACTTGCACCCGGCGAACGGTCTACCCGACGGGAGGCCCTAGTCACACGACATGTACATTTATTTCGCAGTTAAAGGGGTCACGGCAGATGTGGGTCCGAAAACATTCCCTTGTATTGGCTTCGAATGAGCTCGGAACCCAAGGGAAGCACGGCCTGCAGAACGATCTTATGACGTCACAGTAGTTGCTTTCCCCGACACGTCACGAACGCTCGGCTGTGCCCGGGGCAGGCGCGATACCAGTATGTCAATGAAAAAGTACCCAATAAATTATTTAACATTATCATATGTTATCAACCGCGTGAGTCTATTTAAACGTGGAGCTACGAAGTATTAAAGTGGCCTCAAATAGTAACAGAGACGGTCGCTGCAACTCGCAAGACCGCTAGGACACTACTGTGGCGTACGCCACAAGGGCCTTATATTTCTTTGGCTCCGACTGAGCACGAGTGACGGCACAATCAGTACGACTTATATATAAGGGAGGGACACGGTACGATCACCGCAGGTCATGGTGTCGCCCATGACGAGTAGTGACATTGGTACACTGCACATGTCGAAAAAGTCGTAGACTTGGCTCTGCATACTCTGTGAAAATGTGCACTTACGCATACTCTACCTCTTTACATTTTAAGTCTGGGAAGCACTGTCCGCGAATTAAATAAACAACTTTTGCTATCCCCTGAACCTGACCAACATTTTCACGTAGTTTCTCTCCGTTGTAGGGCAAGTTACACAACGGGATATGCACTCCCACGTATTCCCTATGTGGAGTCGCTCTGCCTCACTAACAGTTCGCGTATTGATTAGCAGAAAGCATCTTAATAGCCAGAGAGAATGCAAGCATAAAAAAAAACACACGGCAGTACTGTACCATTTCACATGGCCGAGGAACGCTACAGCGAATGATTAAGGATGTATGAGAGATAGATATAAAATGTTAATTATTATCTAACGAGAAATCAGGCTCCCATCCTCTGAAACTTCATGTTAACTTATTTGTATTGACCCTTGAATGCGGCACATATTTCCCAACGGAAGATCTATTGGCGGTTACCTAGGTCGTAGAACGTAGCATTCAGGAAACGTTACGCCTCCAAATTCACCTTCTCGAAACGCTAT
Source organism: Schistocerca piceifrons (assembly GCF_021461385.2). Lineage (NCBI taxonomy): Eukaryota > Metazoa > Arthropoda > Insecta > Orthoptera > Acrididae > Schistocerca > Schistocerca piceifrons. Next base: position 785,065,204 of record NC_060140.1, on the reverse strand, counting down.
AAGTGCTGCCACAAAATGATTTCCTCATTCGAAGCAAGAAGAACTCTGAGTGCCATGGTAGACGAATCGGGTAGGAGGAAGGGGGAACAATATAGTGCAACGGAGCAATAAGTATGAATACGTTTTGTGTCTGTGCCGTATGAGCTGCGGAGTTTTCGTCGAGCCAAAACACCCCCGTCGCACAGCATCATTCAACACTTCGTATTGACAGCCTCCTCCTGTAATATAGTCAGGAGGCCGCTGTACCTGCTCCTGTGACGGTTTGACCCTTTCGTGCAACTGTTAGCACCACACTGTGGTATCAATGTATTAATTATAAGCTGAAATGACATCGACACATGCATGTAGTATGGATGGCGGTAGTATCCCGTACACAAGATATAAAAGGGCAGGTGCAATGGCCGAGCCCTCATTTGTACTCATGTGATTCATGTGGATGGGTTTCTGACGTGATTGTGGCCGCACGACGGGTGCTAACAGAATTTGAACGCGGAATGGTAGTTGGAGCTAGACGTATGGGTCATTCCTTATCGGAAATCGTTAGTGAATTCAATATTCTACGATTCACCGTGTCAAGAGTGTGCCGATAATCCAAATATAAAGGCATTACCTCTCACCATGGCCTTCACTTAACGACCGAGAGCAGCGGCGTTTACGTAGAGTTGTCAGTGATAACAGACAAGCAGCCGAAATCAATGTGGGACGCACGACGAACGTGTCCGTTCACAAAGTGCGGCAAAATTTGGCGTTAACGGGATAGGGCAGACGACCGACGCAAGTGTCTTTGCTAACAACACTGCATAGCTTGCGCTCGTGGCCATATCGGTTGGATCCTAGACGATTGGAAATCTGTGGCTGGGTCCGATGAGTCCAGATTTCAGTTGGTAAGAGCTGATGGTGGGATTCAAGTGTGACACAGGACACTGCGCAAGCTGGTGGTGGCTCCATAATAGTGCAGGCTGTGTTTACATGGAATGGACTGGGTTCTCTGGTTGAGGTAAACCGATCATCGCCTATAAATGGCTATGTTCGGCTATTTGAGACCACTTGCAAACCATTCATCATCTTCAAGTGGAATTTTTATCGATGACAATGTGCCCTTTCACCGGGCCACAGTTGATGACATACTGCACCGTTTGAGAGGCTGATTTGGACACCTAAATCACCCAATATGAATCCCATCGAAAATGTACAGAACTTAATCGAGAGTTCAGTACATGCGCAAAATCCTGCACCGGCAACACTTTCGCAATTACGGACGGCTACAGAGGCAGCGTGACTTATTACTTGCGCAGGTTATTTCCAATGACTTGTTGAATCCTTGCTGCACTACGGTCCCAAAAGGAGGTCCATCATGATATTACAAGGTATCTCAGACTTTTGTCACCTTAGTGTTATCAGCAAATCCGGCAACGCTTCGCAGGTGTTAAGGTTCCAATGGTTCAAATGGCTCTAGGCACTGTGGGACTTAATATCTGTGGTCATCAGTCCCCTACAACTAACTAAAATAAGGACATCAAAAACATCCATGCCCGAGGGAGGATTCGAACCTGCGACCGTAGCGGTCGCGCGGAGTCCTACCACTTCTCTTTCTCCATTTCTTTCTCCTCCGAACCCCCCCCCCCCCCTCTCTGTGTATCACCTGTCTCTGTCTCCTTCTCTCCCCTCTCTATGTTCATTTCCTCCATCCCCCCTCTCTGTACTCATACCCATCTCTCTGAGTTTTAGCATTGTTTAGTGTTGTTGTAGACGAAACTCTGACTTGGAAGTGAAGTAGCTTAAAATGAATGTTAAATTTGCTGGGACCATTGGTATATGGAACAGAAAACCTCTAAATAGGCGTGTAAAAACAATGTGGCGAAAATTTTCGACAAGTAAATAGGTCAAGAGCTATCAGATTATCTGTTAAAGCTTTAAGTACAATGGTTAAGATCTTTTCGAGATGTTTGGAAACGTAAACTAAGTCGGTCAAGCAGTTTTCGAGGTTTTTGATAACAACGACTTGTCTTTATACATGGTGTACGGAAACAGCCGTTACAAACATCCAGGAAGTGAGTAAGTAGTAATAAAAATAGGAACCGATGTCCGGAAAACGCGGTTACAATTCAGATGTGTAACGCGTCCACGTCCACTAAGGGAATGAAAACAGTTGCTTGTCCTAGTCTGCAAGTGTGACGTTTACTACGTGAGACGGTCACCGGATGTCACGTGAAGTGTGCGCAAAGTTTAAGTTACGAGACTCCTGTAGAGATAGAGGAAGATGTGCTGGCACGACTTCTGGCCTGAAGATAGACACCAGGTGGGATGGAGAATGTGTACCAGAACATGCTTCGTTGGTACAATGCCTGTAACATCGTTGCTGATCGCCACAGCGAGCCGCTGTTGTGCTGTATCAGCTATGTTCTGTACGTACGGTATGCTGGGTTCTTCTTTGTTTTGGAATAATGTAAGCACCCCTAATGATTAAGTGTTAATACAAACAAATGTGCTATGGGTTCTTGTTCAAAAGGTTGTGTACTGACCCCCTATACAAGTCCTAGAAGCTTGTAACGGGAGTTCCCGAACACCCTGTATAATACTATGAATGTATTATAGATATACGGAGATGATTGGTGCCCAGCTACTGCAGACACTTGACATGGCTGGAAACCAGAGAAGAAGATTTCGTTAGTAAAATTACATCAAGATAATGCTTTCATACACTATGAGAACGTTGTATTAAATTACTCCGGTTTGTTAATTATACAACATTACTACATTACACTGTATATTACCTGTGAGTGCTGTCTTCGAGAGGTATTTGATTTTTCTATCAGGGTAAGTGTTCGGTTTCTTGAGAAGTATTACAAAAATGGCTGTGAGCACTATGGGACTTAACATCTATTGTCATCAGTCCCCTAGAACTTAGAACTACTTAAACCTAACTAACCTAAGGAGAGCACACAACACCCAGTCATCACGAGGCAGAGAAAATCCCTGACCCAGCCGGGAATGGAACCCGGGAAGCCGGGCGTCGGAAGCGAGAACGCTACCGCGAGAAGTATTACAGCTGGCCGGTGTGGGCGAGAGGTTCTAGGCGCTTCTGTCTGAAACCGCGCGATCGCTACGGTCGCAGGTTCGAATCCTGCCTCGGGCATGGATGTGTGTGATGTCCTTAGGTTAGTTAGGTTTAAGTAGTTTTAAGTTATAGGGAACTGATGACGTCAGATGTTAAGTCCCGTAGTGCTCAGAGCCATTTGAACCATTTGAAGTATTACAAGTAAACGCATGAACCGTTTAAGACATTTATACGTGTTCTTCCAGAGACGATGACCCTCAATATCAGTTCCCAGCATAAGATACACAAGCGGTCAGAAATGAGAGCAGATTTGCGCCTGCGCAGTGGGGAGGATGTCCTCCCGTAAGGCGATCCTCGGGGCGTGACGGCTGCCGCAGCCGACTGCTCAAGACCCGAGCTGCTGTCGCGGTCTGCCTTCTCCGCTTGCATTCACTTCGGGTCACCCCTTTCGCGTGGCCAATAAAAGTAGGGACCCTATTGCTTTATAGAAAGGTATACCTTACATGAAACTTCATCGTACTTCATTTTTTGCTCCAACCGATTTCTCCTCGGGTCCTAGTAGCCTATAGGTACAAGGTGGACCAGGAATACACTTAGAAACTCTGGAGTGCAATCTTCAGACCAAAGACTGTGGCTAATTCGTTTCTCCACAGTCATCTCTTCAAAGAGTGCTAGACCATCAAGACAGGAAAGAAGATATCTGTCAGCTCTGACAACTGGGTGAGAGGTATTGGAAGAACTGAAGGTGTGAGGGTCGATCGTGAGTCACGGCTGGATAGCCCAAATAGTAATAGCACTGGCACCGGTGAATTACAACCCAGGAGCGACTTACAGCAGCACACAACCCCCCAGGAAGCTAAAGAAAACACTCGCACCATCCGCTGCAAAGTGAAAATTCACTCCCGATGATAAAAGAAAATTTAATTTAATCAGGAGCTTCCAAATTCCTACATGGTCAAAATGCTGAGTATTTCGATAAAGATTACGACGCCCATAGCAGTCAGTCAAGTAGTAAGGCAAGAGAGCGACATCTTTATTGTTGGACCTGTACATAAAAGTGTTCAGGAGCGTCAAAAGACGAGCCAAGTAGGAGCACACTTGGAGAATAACGCTGTGGAATACCAGGTGATTACATAATAGGGGCGTAAGTTCTTATCTTTCGAAATGCCGTCTAAACGTAAGCCGGAAAGATCTCCAAACTTTAAACAATGGCTCTAGGCCTGCAAACAATGGAAGAATGGGGTTAATACATGATGGTGCTAGAGCACATTTGTGTCACATTGAGATGAATTACACGAAAGCCACCATAACGGTTGAGTAGGCAGCGGTTGATAAGCTCCACAGTCTTCACGGCCCACGAATCTAACTCTTTGCACTATTATCTATGGGTCGCCTAAAGTTATTTATGCGGCAGACATTTGTAATGGACGGAAACTTCACTAAAGATCAATGAAGGCCTGCGAAAATATTCGATACAGTGCGGCAGTGCTGAAAGTGTGCAACAGTCCTTGATTCGATGAGGGCAAATTCCATAGTATTATGTCATTACTATCGCGAAACAAAGGGAAATGTTTGTGACAGTTTTCGGTGAATTGCTTTGTTGGCATTCCGGTGCAGCATACAGTTTTAATCCGATAGGAAGCGTGTTTTTACCCGTTTTTTCGTACGTTCATTCTCGTTCACCTGGCCAAACGTAACAATTATATGTGTCTGACCACGAAAAAAGTATCCTTGTCTAAACGGAGCACTTACTTCGTATGTCATAACTATCCAACTAATGTAAACAAATGTCAAATCTAAACGTGTCTGAACAACACCACATCACCATCGAAGTAACAACGTTCGTATCAGTAAGCAGACTTGTGTTGGATACCGATTTAAATTATTGTTAGTATCACACTTTAGCTCTTGGCTATCATCTTGAAACAATCTGAACGTAAACGTCAAAGATACAGGGAAAAACTAAAGATTTTCCGACTTCTTGATGTTTTGGTGTGAGAAATATGCCTCAAAGGAAAAGTATTGACTATACAGGCTGTTTAAGGAACCTGTAACATATTGATACAGGAGGTAGTATTGGTCAAAACAAGAAGTAGAGTTCACTACAATGGTATATACAGAAGTCAAGAGCTGTTGAGATTTGAAGCGTTGAAGATACATAGTTCACAGACTGCATTTTATTTGCAAAAGAGGCAGGATTCACAGAAGACTGCATTGCAAATTATCACAGTAAGCACTTGTGGACAGATGCAAATCTTGGAGCAATCATGAAAGTGAGTCACTGTGATCGCTTCAGTGTCAATGTGCGGGCGAGAAGTGTCTGTGACACATTCATGCCGCAGGGCCACTCACTTTAGTAGATTAACAGCTGATTTCTGCACCATAAATTACCAGAGATTGAGGGAAACATTACCCATACAAAAAGACGACTGTCGTTTAAGCATGATTTGGGCACCATGCCATTTTCTACTGATCGTTTCATGGGCGAGGGATTCGTCGAGGTGATCTGGTAGCATAGCCTCCCAGTTCCAAAGCCGTTATATTTCTAACGGTGGGGACTTTTAAATGCGTTAGTGTGTGCTCAATCCATCCACATATGCAGCCGTTACAAGAGAGTGTAACCAATGGACGTGATGCAATCTGAATGGAGTCAGGTATATCCGTAAGAGGACATGGTTCACTGCAAAGAAGGGCTGAAGGGTGACAAAGCGTGGTAACCACATGCACCACTGCCTCTAATGTGTGCTCTTAGGTAACAAATGGGAATGAGAGGATAGATTGGCTCTTAATCGGTATTGGGCTCAGAAAGTATCATTACAGGAACTTTTATTCGCAAATATTACCTACTGTACAAATATGTGACACTTTTATATATCCTGCGTACTTGAGACTTTTCCTCGTATTTAATAGGGAATTGGTTCATAGAAAGCATCCACAACTATCAAATAAAGATAGTATGGCATGTGGCTTATGTCAGTTTCCTAAACATAACTCCACAATAATCATGAAAACGTCAATTATTAAAGTAAATCGTTGATGAACATTTGCAGACTGTAGCAACGAATGAAAATTTGTACCAAGACCGTGATTCGAACACGGGTCTCCTGCTCACTAGGCAGACATGCTACCCACTACGCCATCCCAGCACAGTCGCTTTGCACAGCTGCAAGAGACTTGAAAATGACTTTGGAACCACGTAGCCTCATTTGATCAAATTGTTGATTGTTTACAGCAACCAGATACCAACTGGTTTCAAGTTACCTTATTCAAAAAATACCGTTACTGGTTTCAATTTTATACAGTTCATCGCCAGACGGCTCTCATGCTTTCGTCTAAAGAAATGTTGCGTTGCTTTACTGGTGAGTTACATGGAAACAACGCATCATATGTTTTGACGAAAACACGAAAGCCGTCTGGCGGCGACTTGAATAAATTCGAAACCAGTAACTGTCCTTTTTTAAAAAAGTAGCCTAAGACAGTTCGTTGCTGGTTGCTGTACACCATCAAAAATTTATTTCACATAACAGCCACTGGCTCCAACCATGGGTTCTTTTGACCATAATGAATTATTAAACTGTTACTGAAAAACTAATAGTAGTTTTATTTGTTTTTCTACCTTTTCCTGTGGCCTACGGTGCTGTCTCTATCACTAAAAAAATGATTTATCCTAAAAAATAAAAAAAATGTGAAGACGACACTATCCACTGCTCGGATCAGCACTCCATGTAGCAACTGCACTGCGAGTCTGGCAACTCCTTGATCCAATTTTTAAACGGCGTTCTAATTTTAAATTTATTTTTCATTTAACTCAAGCAAATCAGAAAGAAATTAAGTTCAGATCAAAAGAAGTGATTATACCAGTACTTCCATGCTCTCTGTCAAAACAAACCACGTGGAAAGCACAAAAACAGAATACCGTTTGTATACAAATAAAACTTGATCTGTAGTATACACAGAAACTAACCATTAATCCAGTCAAAGCGTGGCTAGACTACAACAGCGGTAAAATGAAGCAAGGGTTTGAAGACTCAGAGAGCGTGTGGTTGGATGTACAAAGATTCGAGGTTATGTGGTTTGTCAGATGCATATCCACAAAGGATTTCGTATGGTAACAATTTTTGCTTTCGGCAAGCTTGAAAATGACAAAATTTTGAACCTGAAAGCGCAATAAATGTTTTAAATAGCCATTAGAGGAATGACTACATTCATTAATTTCAGAAGGGATGTTGACCCAGTACTCTTCAAAATTTTGTAGAAATTTGTCGACGGAGATCACTCTGAAGACAGTTACAAGTTCAACATCAATCCAACATTGCTCATTGGTGATCTCGGATACTTGACGTGTCTCCTATAGTTTTGCTAAAGGCCCCTGCAGCAATTTTGTCCATCGTAAATGTATTGGTGTTATTTGTCATGATGATGTATTCGATATGATTGAAATAATTGGTTGGCCGAGTGAATATCGTACCGCAATGCAGAATATAAATGTCAAGAATCGTTAACTGATAAGCGGTATCAGCTTCCACATCACAATAACGCCGTGAGGGGATTAGCAATATCATTTCCCGTATCTTCATCACGCAGCCTGAGGTAGCGTTCCTATCAAGTTATTGTAGCTCCGATAGAGGATGAAAAAGTTATATCTATAAAATTAACTGCTACTTAAAGATTCACGAGAAAGATTACATTTGATTCAGCCTTTGAAATGTAAATCGCGGTGGTGAAGTAGAAAATATTTTATTAATGGGGAATATTAAAGTTCATGCAATATTTATTCCCTAATATCCTGCAGAAAGTTCATAAATATGTTAAGATGTTCTTCAGGTGAAGCTCCATTCGTTATTTCAGGTACTTTTAAAGTACTCGCTCTTTAATATGAACACCGAACAAATGATAGTATCAACGAGTTCTTAATGAGTACACGTAAATTAGAAGTGCATTCAGCCTCCTTCTAATGGAACGAGCAAAGATGAACTTATTTTACGGTTATCAAGAGATTTTATTCCCCCATATGGGAGGGGCGCGCTGGCAGTACCCATATTGCTGTTCCTCAGCCATATTATGTTTAAAATATATACATATAGTATGAATGCCTGGGGTCTGTTCTTTTGGGCATGTCCAAAAGGACAGACACTAAGCCCAATCCACAGCTGCGATATCGATTATGTAAACTGAAAGTGGACAGGGGAGAAAAGAAAGGGCCAGCTGCATCGGGGCTTCCTGCGGAATCACCAGCGGCGAGAAAAAAATTGTGGCATACTGAGATTCGAACCGCGAATCTCCCTCTCATTAGGTAGTTGCAGACTCTAGCATTCCAGCAGGGGTCGACGTAATTGTGTATCCGCACTGAAGGCGGTGGATTTATTGTCCATCTAGACGGATCAATTATACACTACTGGCTATTAAAATTGCATTCACACAAGGTTGGCGCCGGTGGCGACATCTACAACGTGCTGACATGAGGAAAGTTTCCAACCTATTTCTCATACGCAAACAGCAGTTGACCGGCGTTGACTGGTGAAACGTTGTTGTGATGCCTCGTGTAAGGAGGAGAAATGCGTACCATCACGTTTCCGACTATGATAAAGGTCGGATTGTAGCCTATCGCGATTGCGGTTTATCGTATCGCGACATTGCTGCTCGCGTTGGTCGAGATCCAACAACTGTTAGCAGAATATGGAAATCACTATCAGTCGAGATAACAGGCATCTCATCCGCATGGCTGTAACGGATCGTGCAGCCACGTCTCGATCCCTGAGTCAACATATGGGGACTTTTGCAAGACAACAACCATCTGCACTAACAGTTCGACGACGTTTGCAGCAGCATGGACTATCAGCTCGGAGACCATGCCTGCGGTTACCCTTGACGCTGCATCACGCACAGGAGCGCCTGCAATGGTGTACTCAACGACGAACATGGGTGCACGAATCTCAAAATGTCATTTTTTCGAATGAATCCAGTTTCTGTTTACAGCATTATGATGGTCGTATCCGTGTTTGTCGACATAGCGGTGAAGACACATTTGAAGCGTGTATTCGTCATTGCCATACTGGCGTATCACCCGGCGTGATGCTATGGGATGCCATTAGTTATACCTCTTGGTCACCTCTTGTTCGCATTAACGGCACTTTGAACAGTGGACCTTACATTTCAGATGTGTTACGACCCATGGCTCTACCCGTCATTCGGTCCCTGAGAAATCCTACATTTCAGCAGGATAATGCACGACCGCATGTTGCAGGTCCTGTACGGGCCTTTCTGGATACAGGAAATGATCGACTACTGCCCTGGCCAGCACATTCTCCAGATCTCTCACCAACTGGAAACGTATGGCCAATGGTGGCCGAGCAACTGGCTCTTCACAATACGCCAGTCACTACTCTAGATGAACTGTGGTATTATGTTGAAGCTGCATGGGCAGCTGTACCTGTACACGCCATCCAAGCTCTGTTTGACTCAATGCCCAGGAGTATCAAGGCCGTTATTACGGCCAGAGGTGGTTGTTCTGGGTACTGACTTCTCAGGATCTATGCACCCAAACTGCGTGAAAATGTAATCACATGTCAGTTCTAGTATAATATATCTGTGCAATAAATACCCGTCTATCATCTGCATTTCTTCTTGGTCTAGCAATTTTAATGGCCACTAGTGTATGAATGCGTTATGTGTGTTCTTTCGGACACCATGAGGAAGCCGCAGCTGTGATAGATATTAATATTTCGCATGGTGTGTGTTCTTTTGGACCTGTCCAAAAGAACAGAACCACCCATTCATGTAATCGATTCGTCTCGGTGGGTAATGAATCCAACACCGCCAGTGTGGACGCACAAGTACGTCGGATCTCCTGCTGGAATCTTAAAGTAGCGAGCGTGGAGTGCAGGGATAGGGACAGCAGGTTAGTGGAACCAGACAGAAAAGTGGGTCGATCGAGAGGATTTCCGAGATAGCCTGCACAGTTGCGATAAACACTGTGTCCGATAGCCCAGTGGGTAATGCAACTGCCTAGTAAGCGGGAGTTCCCTGGTTCGAGTCCTGGCCCAACTCACATTTTCACTCGTCGCCACAGATTCCGCGTAAAAGTCCTGATGCTACTATTCCTCCCCCCCCCCCCCCCCCCCCGCCTTTAGTTTACATAAAACACATACACGGTTTTTGACATTTAAGATATTAAAGTTACAGAATTACACCAAAATATAGACTATGCTTTTATTATAAAACTAAGACGATGACGGTGACGAAGACGATGACACATCTGGGAAGTCCCTGGCATGAGAGATGTGGGGTACAGGATGCTACAGGTGAATGGGTCACTGCGTCTGAGATGTCTAGGAAGGAGCGGGGCGGTCATGTTGGGCTGCGAAGCAGAATGTGTAAATTAAGGCCGTACGAAGATGGGCACGAAGATGGGTACGAAGATGGGAAGAGTTTGTGGGACATAGCTGTGAGACGGTTAGACATCAGGACGGATTTCTCACTCAGTAAAAGGACGTGTGTTGAAGCTTCCTTGAAACAGGATGAGGATAGTGTGGGGGTGGAAATACTGCTGGACATATTGGTATAGGCACGGCAGAATGGCCGTACCGAGGCCGTGGCGAGACTGGCAACGCCAATGCCGCAGCCACAAAGTGGGGATATGATCTAATTTATTAACTTACATTTGTAGACATTCTGAACAAAAATTATTGCAAAAAGGTATTATGAAGCGTGTTTCGGTATTTTTCCCTTACACTTAATCCTTCTGGGAGGATTATGTAAGTAAATGAATATACAGAACTAAACACCATAGGTTATTTTTATTATTCCAGTTTCACTTGTGTTGAATTTTATTCTTGGCATATTGTGAACATTTTATGTTTCTATATTCAGTACTTTTTGAGATCACAGGAAGTTTAGAACAAGAAAAGTAGTTCTGAGATAGTGAGGTTGAAAGTCCTTTTAATTACAAACATTTATACAGACTAACCGTTCTGATTCCTTCGTGCTCTCTTGCCTGCTCTATATTCTGTGTCTTCATCAGCATCACAGTCACCCAATGCTTGCCTTCTTTACGGTCCTGCTTCTTTCGTTATTTACTGAACAGTAAAATCTGCACAAAGCGCTTCCAGTTCTCACAGTCCTCCAGGTGTGTTCTGCCCTACTCTCACCGCTAACGTCTCCAGAATCTTCAATATTCTATAGTTGCCACCTTTAAATGTTATTACGGTATCACATATAGCCAATTTTTAGAGTCATTAGGTCAAAAAAACATTTTTATGTGTATGGCACCACACAATATTACTTACGAAAACATTCACATTTGGAGTCTTCCATGCAAACATTTCGTTAGTGGCTCTGGATCTGCCAAAGCTTTGAATGTAGGTTTGATTGTTACCATTATTGTTAATGGAAGAGAATGTTTATGTGTAGATGCATCTAACTTACCAGAAAACTCAGCCTCCCAATATTTACACCGAACTCTTTGGGACTTATTCACTACAGAAACATAATTCACGTTATTTACGCTTCCTTCAATGTTTACACAAATACAGACGTAAATTCTGATCTCATATATATGGTACCTATAGATTTGCATTTCTTTTACACTTAGTCATTTCATGTACTTATAAAAGAACAATATATGCAAGTACACAACAGAAATCGCGGGGTCGCAGATCATTTTCTATCAAACGAGTGCCGGAAACAAAGGACTGATTTATTTATTCGAAGTTCGTGAGACCTAACAGTGGCATCAAAACAAGACAATTCACAGCCTTCTAGACTGGGTTGTTCAATATTGGTAGTGTATAGGATGTGGTGAAACTTGTCAGTCACATGTCCAATTTAAGAATATTATTTGAAGGTCTTAAATGTGCCTATTTTTTGCGTATGATGTATCAAAATGATCAGGTCAATCGAAAGTACATTATGGAATAGAAAGCAGAAATATCAGATTTCGTCGAATCTGGCATACAATCTTCCCGTGACCAAAGGCTTCCCATATTTCCCTATTTCTGCCAAGTGAGGACTGGAGTGGAACTGTTTAAGCTACACTGCTTCAAAATATCTGATAGAATAAAAAGTTAAATAGCAGAGAGATATCACGTATAAAATGTACCACACCATTTCATCTGACTTTAATTTTCTGTTAGAAAAGCGTTAAATGAGAGCTCTGTATCTTATTATGTAACATATGCAGCAGAGTTTGGTGCAGATATAACAGAACTATCGATGTATCAGAGCTAGTTAATGAAGTAGTTCGTTTCAAATTGCAGTAGAAAGAGACCATGAAGAACACTGACACAGATTCCCAGTTAGATATTTTGAATTTCTTTCCCAGATACGGGTTATAAGATGTTTATCCAAACATCGAAATAGCTTTGAGAATATTTACAATTTCACCGCAGTTTTAGCAAATTAACGACAGTATAAAAATCTACTTAAAGTCGAATACAGGTGAATTATTCTCTCAAATTCGACAGAATGCGATGCAGTTGCTAAATGGTTCAGTGGCATTATCAATAAGCTTGTTACCATCATAGAAAAGAAATGGAAAGTAAAATTATAATAAGAAAACAATTCCTTGATAAGAATGTGTTGTTAACGCTTAATTGAAGATGTTTTTTTTATTTTCTGTTAAGAATTCGTACACTCCTCATAATTTAAGAGGAGCAGATAAAATCTTTTATTTATTGTACATCATGATAAAATCAATGTACAGTAGCTGTCACAAACGATTAGACATAGATTTTGCTTTATTTCAGATCTTTTAGGAAATCTGTTAGTCTGTAATTTATTGACCACAAAGATACATTTCATTTGTTATGTGTAATGTTTTTCGTCTATGTGGCTCATTTAAGGAATACTTTTGTATAACGCTTCGACTTCATTAAACCTACCTTACAAATTACGAAATTTCCTGTAAGTATTTACAAAAAAATGCAGAAATGTAGTTTTTGCTGGGGGTGAGGCGTGGAGGGGTGGGGAGTGGGGAGGACTTGTATGGTAGTTCTGCCAGGGGTACAGCATCACCTCTGTACGGTCTGCTTAGCAGATGGGTTGAAGTTCAGATCTTCGAGTTTCCTTTGTATAAGACATGCGAACTGGTTCGAGGAACCTGTAGAGGGTAGGATTACTGTCATAAACTGTTTCTATCTTAATTGACGGACTACTGAACTACATCCTGACTGAAAACCGTGAGCAGCATTAACGCGAGTCAGTCCAACAATAGTTATTAAGTGGTTTTTGGAGCTCGTAGGCACAAATTTTTACCTGATTCTGTAATTGCGACTCTGAATCACCATCTGAAGGCAATTGTAATAGAGACAAATAAAAATATTATCTGCGCCATTCGTAGATAAATGTCTCTCACAATTCTGTTCAAATTAAAAGGAAACTGAGGGCACTTCGCTGCCCATTTGCCGCCTATGTTCTATCGGTATTAAACACAAGTAATTCGATTTTTAATTAATGTCACTGCTACATGGAATTGAGAAACGTATTTTGATTATATTAAGATTTTAAAGTTTAATTTTTCTCTTTTCCTTTGTAGATTCTGAAGAGGAACTATGGCAGTACCAGTATTTATTGTAAACAGTCAACAAGTAAGCTTTACTCATAGACATTCAACAATTTGTATGTTATTTCCAAGACTCCTTTGGAGCGATTGATTGGTGCTATGTTTTCGGCTACCTTCCTGTATTATGGATTACACGTTTCATTCTGTGGTTCGACGACTGAAGAAATCACCTTCTTGGATGCGCCGGTTAGTGACATTACCTGTTCTCAATGCCTAGGCTGTAGTCAGACAGGTTCATGTAGGCTGATCTTTTCACATTTGGTTCCTCCGACCGTTGGGCAATTCATTCATCTCTACATTATGCAGAAAATTTGATCCTCGGTTCGGCCAGAAACCGAAAACCCATCACCGGAGAGCTATATACCGGTATCTTTATTGGGTCTCCAATATTGTTGGCTTAAACGCAGAACTTCAACATAGATTCTTCATCCAATTGATAACGAACATGTAAATATGTTCTGGTATAAAACAAGAATACTGAATTCCACATGAAACCGTAATTTTTTCTTTCATAATAACGCTTTTCAACTTTATCATTGTTAAATTAAGTTCGTACTACTGTATGTTTATAAGAAAAGAAATGATATTGATTGGTAATCTGTCTCACAATATTTCAAATATCCTAAAAAATATACCCAATATTATGCTAGAAATCTACAAGACTGGCAGTGCAGTAACTGTGTAACAAGTAATTTAATAAAATTCCTTATTTATTTTGCCCGGAGTTGTATAAATTCTGCTGCGGATTGAACACTGCCAATCGACACGATTAAATATTGTTTTATTTAGTTGCATGGAATTCACTTCCAAACCGTAACTAACATTATACGGCCGAATGTATTTATTTCAAATGTGTCGGGCAGTTTCACGCATCCATTAACGTTGCATGACAACGTATGAACCGTGAGAATATTGTGCATGATGCGAACACAAAAAGCCACTCGTAAACGACAAGAGCGCATGTTGCACAAAATGTGGCGCAGAAAGCCCTTTACGCGGAAATAAAAAGGCGGCTTTGAGAGCACAGATGGGGTCTGTTCCACAGTCGAATTCCCAAACACATTGTGTTGCAGCCATGGGGCTCTCACACCGGATATTTGACGACGAAATGGCTAAATGCCTTTTGTCGACATTCGAGTCAAACATGAACTGTCTGAAAAATCGTGCCTGAGAAGAGCAAAGCTGAAGGAAAAAGTTGAACAGGAGTACTACTTTTAACAGTTCTTTAAATAACAATAAGTTCTCAATGTAAAGACCTATTTATCGTAATAAAGCAGGACGTGCCACAAGCTTTTGTTTGAAAATTTATGACAGTGAAATTGTATCTGCATTCCGAAAACAAGAAAATCCAAATCGCGTCGATCATTCTAATTGCTTCTTATACTATTGTTAATCGGGAATTGCTCGAGAGTCAATAAGAGAAACCTGCCGCTACAAGTCCCATTTTTTTGTGTTTGGGTGTTGTTTCATCACTCTGATCACGGCTTTCTTTCTGCTTCGAAGACAGTCATAACTGGTGACACAGCATTCAGGCTGTGATAGTCGACGGAAGACAGGCGCTTTGTCCCGTTAGCGGTTTGGAGCCGGTATCTGAATATTGTTAGCTAATATTTGGAATCACTCTTAGTGACGAAATGCGCAAAACAGTACCTACCGCAAAATATCTCGGCGTAACTATCCAGAGCGGCCTTAAATGGAATGACCACGTAAAGCAAATAGTAGAAACAGAAGATGCTAAATTAATACTCATAAGAAGAATCGTAAGGAAATGTAACTAATCCACGAAATAAATGTCTTACAAGGCGTTTGTTCGAACGGTTCATCAGTACTGTTCACTATCTGGAATCCTTACTAGGTAGAATTGATGCAGTATATTGAGAGGATCCAACGAAGAACGGCTACGTTTCGCCACGGGAGCGTTGCAGACGTTACAGGAGAGACGTTGCGTATCACTGAGAGGTTTACTACAAAAATTTCTAGAGAGAGCTTTCCGGGAAGAGTCAGACAACGTATTATTTCCACCCACACACATCTCGCGATGACCACGGTGAGAAGCTTACTGAGAATAATTTTTCGTAAGTGGAAGGGGGATCAGTTATTGGTGCCAGACGTACCCTCCGCCGCACACAATTGAGTAGATTTCGGAGTATGATGTATATGTAGATTACGTCAATTAGAATACATTTGGGGCTGCAGTCGCCAGAAGATGCAAAGCTGTTACCTGAAGGACTATGACGTTTCGAGTTTCGTGTTTTGCTGCCTGCTGTTGTCTGTTCTGGTGTTTAACGTGGTATGAGTTCAGTGCAAGAGATGTTACATTTCATACTATCAAAAGTAGCTTCCTGGCTGTGGTTTTATCTCATTAAGGCCGGCCCGTGTGGCCGTGCAGCTAAAGACGCTTCAGTCTGGAACCGCGTGACCGCTACGGTCGCAACTTCGAATCCTGCCTCGGGCATGGATGTGTGTGATGTCCTTAGGTTAGGTAGGTTTAAGTAGTTCTAAGTTCTAGGGGACTGATGACCACAGATGTTAAGTCCCATAGTGCTCAGAGCCATTTGAACCCATTTATCTCATTAAATTAAAGGAAAAAACGATTCCGAAAGCCATGAAAACCAAATACGTTATTAGTTAATAAAGTGGCAGAAAATGTAGAATCGTCGTGTTCTATGCCAGTAGACTGCAAGTGCGCTTATTCACGTAAGGATGCAGTGGCATTTTCCACATTTTATTTCCATGAAACCAAGCTAACAATTCATTATTTTGTGAATACGTTTCAGCAGTGCTCGAAGAAACGGAAGTGCTATTTTCTGACAGTAATGCAACCGAAGAATCAACACTGAAAATGCAGTAAGGATCGTAAAGGTGAAAGATTCAAACATGAACATCCAGATAAACTACGATATTTCCTAATCATTATAGTGATAGGAGTCAGCTAAATGAAAACACTGTATAGTCCAAATATTTAGTGATAGGAGTCAGCTAAATGAAATCACTGTACAGTCCAAATATTTACTTTTAACTGATTTTATAAAGTTTTGAAAAGAACCGTTTTAGTTTATTAAAAGTGAGTGGTACATTAATACCAGAGCAAACGAAATTGAAAGTTCTGTGTAGGTTACGTTCAAAAGAAGCACAAACGAGCATGCTAAATTTATAACCATTTTTCCGCCCGCATTACACCCTACAAGGGTAATATTTTTCTTTTACATCACGCTTGTTTCTTGCATTTATGCTCGCTTGCGCAACAACAGGACGACAGATATCCTTTATGTGGACTAGAGAAGGGAATTAAATGAAGTACTTCGATGTTGACGTAACGCCTGTTCCGCTATGATTGCAGTAAGTCGATGCCTTTTCTAATGAAACATTCCAGAAACTATGTTTCAACCTCAGAAGAGATGTTGTTGGTTTGATCAGCTCTGACAGATTAAGAATAGACTCAAAGTGAAAAAGAATTAGAGTTTGTAGTCAGGTTTTTCACATTTCAGTTCTACACAGACCACGTATCACCTGAAAACTTCATCTTACCACTACATCTCTTATCACCCACTTTTTGGTGTTGTTAGGCCATGAATGAAAAGCAGTGGTTGAGAAGGAAATGGGACAGGGTTGTACCCTATTCCAGATGTTATTCGATCTTTACACTGAGGAAGCAGTAAAGGAAGCACAAAAAAACTTTGAAGAAGGAATTAAAGTTCAGAGAGAAGAAATAAAGATTTTGCGGTTTGCTGATGGCAATATAATTCTGTCAGAGACAGCATAGCACTTGGAAGTGCAGTTCAGCGCTATGTACTGCGTCTTGAAAGGAGGATATAAGATAAACATTAACAAAAGCAAAACAAGAGTAATGGAATGAAGTCGAATTAAGACAGGTGATAATGTGGAAACTACCTTTGGAAATGAGACAATAAGAGTAGTAGATGGGTTTTGCTGTTTGGGAACTGACGGTGGCCGGAGCAAGAATGATATAAAACATAGACTGGGAATGGCTGAATAAGCGTTTCCGAAGGAGAGAAATTTGTTGACTTCGAATATAGATTTAAGTGCTATGAGGTCTTTTCTGAAGATATTTGCCTGGAGTAGTGTGGCCATGTATAGAACTGGAATATGAATGATAAAATGGCGGAAATGATGTTTATGTTGATCTATTTCCAGCTTTCTGAACATGTTCCGTACCTCTCAGCACCGAGGTGATGCAAAACAATTTTTTTTCATGTGTGTGGTATAATATTCATAGACAATAATAACTTTTAACGGAAGGTATATCGGCTTAATTTAGCATGTTACAGTTACGTATTAGAACTGTACCTGTTAAAGGAAGTGCTGTCCTTGCAAATCGATCTACTGCTGTAATCCTCTCTGTATCTATGTTTTGAAATGTTTCTAAGACCTTCGATTAGTATCCAATATGTCGCCACGTGGGATTAGCCGAGCGGTCTAAAGCGCTGCAGCCATGGACTGTGCTGCTGGTCCCGGCGGAGGTTCGAGCCCTCCCTCGGGCATGGGTGTGTGTGTTTGTCCTTAGGATAATTTAGGTTAAGTAGTGTGTAAGCTTAGGGACTGATTACCTTAGCAGTTAAGTCCCATAGGATTTCACACACATTTGAACATTTATCCAATCTGTCACCAAGTATCCGAAAATTTTCACCCCAGTTTATCAGCCTTGTTAACGAAAGTGCTGTACGCAAAGCATTTAGAGAAAATTCTGTTGCAGCAAAAACGCAGTGACATCCAGTTCCATCTCCCCAATAGTTCCGTCTGGTGTAAATGAGGGGTGCTTGATCTTAATGTAGACAAAGGCAAAGTATTGCACTTCGTGGAACGTAAAGGCGTTCTTATGCTTCAAAAGGGACTACAGGATTAATAAGTCGCAATTAGAGTCAATCATGTGACTATGTATACGCGCCTATCTATTGTAGTGTAAAACCTAGCCAGACGCTGTCATTTTTAGACAGAGTCCTTCGCCCTATAGAGAAATTTCCTCTGACTAGAGTATCGGTAGACATGACTTAGAGAAAGTTCAGCAAGTCAATTACACGGAGCAATTACGAGGCGTGTTTTTTAAGTAAGTTCCTTTTTGAAATTAAAAAAAGACGTGCTAAGATATGGGCGTCCTTCGGTCGTTAATGAAAGTTTGGTGCGGTAAGTGGACAAAAAGGTGAGAGAAAACAGACTCTTTACGATTTCCTCCTTGCGGGATGACTTTCCTAATGGTTCTCGTAGTGTTTTGTGTGGCATTGTAACCGAGCACTTGAAATGTCGAAAATTGTGCGCACGTTGGGTACCGAAAATGTTGACGGATGTGCACAAAACCAAACGTTTAGACAGCGCATTGACTATCCTTTAGCCAAATTGTTACGGACAATGAAACATGGGTGGCCTACGTCACACCAGAATCAAAGCAACAATCCATGGAAGCTGAGCAAGGGCATCGTTTTGCTGCAAGACAATGCCTGTCCGCATGTGGCGCATCAGACCAAAGATCTCGTCACATATTTTACATGGGAAGCTCTAGTTCATCCTCCGTACAGCCACGATCTTGCACCCAGTGACTACTTGGGAAGTCAGCGTCCTCAAAACGATGACGAAGTCAAAATAGTGGTGATGCAGTGGTTAGCAAGTCAGGCGGCAGACTTCTAAGAGGGGGTATTCAAAAACTGGTTCAACGTTATGACAAGTGCCTCAATATTGGCGGACATTACGTCGAAAAGTAGATTAAGGTACAGGCTTTCATGTAAAAATAAAATTATTGACATATCTTAGGAGCACTTCTTTTTTAATTTGAAAACGGTACTTACTTAAAAAAACACGCCTCCTTCGACTGAGAGATGACAGCTACATCATCGTGAACGGAAGTAGGGCTCGATATTCTGTACAGTCAGTACGCTTCGGCAGTTAAAACGTATTGCTACTGCTGCAGTGATATACTTACATAAAAAGTAATTCAGAAGGGAGAGGGAGGCTGCATCATAACATAGAAGAGGCGGGACACACCAAATTTTGAAAGAATGTAAGAAAGGAAGACACTAACTGTTACATGAGTATCATGAGAATGCGTCACGATAATGTTCATTGTTTGCTGAAATTAGTGATTCCCAAAATGAAAGCGAAAGAGAAAACTATTCACTAACTGAAGCATTATTCCACTGTTTTATCGCATTGAGGAAAGACCGTCATGAACTTCATCAAGAAATTCAAATACGCTCTTTCTAGCATCGTCAAATTCAACACTGCTTTTTCTGTTGCGTATTTCGTGTTTCTCAATTCATTTTGAACCAGCTATTGTGCTGTTTTCTGTTTAACTCTTCTAAAATTGTTGCAGAGCCTCTTGGTAGTAGCTTCAACGCTGTAGTTTTCAGTCCCTGTTCCTATATTCTGGTCGAGATGCTGCAAATTTCTAACTTCTGCCCCATAAAACTAACCAACTATTGCTCACATCTCCAAAATATATCCGAGAAAGAAATTTACGGTATTCGCAGAAACGCAAGTGAAGTGACATAAGGTGAGATCCAGACGGCCAAGTCTTTGGAAAGAATAGCATTTAGCAATTCTGGCGTATTTAATAACAGCTTGCACAGAGGCATACAAACATCCCACCAACAAACGTCCAACGGATTCCAACCAAGGGACGTTGGAAGTGAACGGTGCGCTACATCTTGCCTCACACTACAGACACAATACAGCACAGACAAATGTATGCCTTAACTGAACTTCTGGCGTAGTGTACGGTAGCAAAAATAAAACCGAATCAGTGCAGAACTTGATGCTGGATATGTTATTTGCAAGTTAGCGGCGAAGATCTTCCATCATCCACTACTTCCCTCCGACTTTCCAATTTCATGTGGACTGCGCCGTGCGATGAGGTATTTTATCCCGGAGCTGAGCCGGGCCGGTGGCTAAGTCACTCTACAGCGCGCCTCTTCTCCCACAGGACACACTTCTGCACCTAAGGCCTTGCTGCGGAGTTTGGGGGGCCTGCGGGGCATTGCGGCCTCGTAGTCTCCCTGAGGCGTGCCCGGGGAGATCAAACAGCTCTGCAGAAAAGCAGCGGGGCTTTAGGGTCCCGTCCGGCAAGAAGTTTTCATCTGACCTATGACGTTTCATTTCTTGTCCAGCAAGCTCCCCTCTGTGCTCGTTACTAAGAAATTCTGATTACCTACGTGATATTTATTATTATCATCATGTGCTGTACTGTCATACAGACTCATCAGTGGTGTCTCATGTGGGTTATATTTTTTGATCTTTTCATTACGCATTCGATTATTACATTTACACTTACGTTTACCACACACGCATACACAGTGTGTGTCAGGACATGGTAGCTGACATCTAATCGAGTTGAATTTGCCAAATAACGATAGATCGGAATGCACCGTTGTGACTGCGTGACCCTAAACAGTATTATGTCATGGACGGGAGCGCGGAAGTCAACACCTAGAAGAGCTGATCGCAAAAATTTTTAACCATTGGGTACTTAACAGGGGCCTTTCTTACCTGACAACCTTCTATTTTATGAATAAATGAGCCATAGCTTAGATAGTTTTAAACAATAAAACTACATCAGGAGATAATTCTGTTGACCGAAGGCATGTACGTAGAAATGCAGGAGCGAATCAGGATGTTAGGCTTTTGACTTAAGGATAAACATAATGGCTGCAGAAAGATTTCCACGAAGTACTGCTACCAGGCGACTGGTTGCCGTTATTTGTGGAAACCTTGAACCACCCCAGTCGCAGTCTTCCAGTTTTATAATGAATTTAACATCCACAAAATTTTCACAGCATCATCCCAACTAGCAGGAAGGCAGATGTGATGAAAAGAGATTTTTAACCAAGGAATTAAGGCAAGAAGTTATATATCTTCATATGGAAAAAGAGAGTGAACAACTTATGCCTTCAACACAACTGTCTACAAATCATGTCACGCTGTGGAGTTACTCGCTAAAAACTGAAAATTTGTAAACACGAAGATTGTCAAAAAGAATATGTCTCATGACAAAACGTAGATTAGACACAAAAATTAATCAAGTATGCAGCAAATGCATAAAATATATTTGCAAAAACGTGGTAATGATGTGTAAAGTGTAAGCCTAGAATAACTCAGTTTTATTACATTGTTTTCATACACTAAAATGACGGTCACAGTATCATAATAAATCAGTATATATTAGGAAGGTAAGTGTACAATGTGCATGCCGCTAAAACTCAGAAATCAGGCGAAAAAGCGAAACAGACGAAGAGCACCCTGAGAAGCAGAGAAACCGAAGAATATGAAAATTCCATGGTAGTAATATTCACCGCTACCACTAATGGTATATGAGAAGGGGAGACGTAAAAATGTTCGAAAGATCGAAGACGACCTCTTGGTACTTATTTTCTGTATTTAGTTGACTTGGAAGGCTTTCACAAATATGAAATACAATTTGTCTCTTATTTTTGCTGTTCATTGTATCAACCAAATCGAAAGAAACTGCACTTGACCTAGGCAGTAATTAACACTACACATAAAATAAACATCTTTTCTAGACTCGTAGAGCTCAAAACAGCAGAGAATTAGGGATATATACGCCCAATGTAAGTCATATATGTTCGAAATCTCGTCCTATGCCGATGGCTCGATTTCAACCAAACTTGGTGTATATATTTCTTATTACTTGGAAAGAAGTATTACGGGGTTAAAAACCACCAAACTCCCATTGGGGTGGGTGTGGATGTGATAATGGGGCGACGGACCGAGAAGGCGAAGGATGACGTGGACGGAGAAGGACTGGAGGAGATGGGAAAGGAGAAGATGAAGTGAGAGATGATGAGAAAGAGATGGGCAGAGAGAGAGGGAGAAGGAAGAGAGACGGAGGATAGGAGGAGATAGACAGAGACGTGTTGGATCGATACAGGGCTGAGTAGGAGATGACTAGAAAGAGGGGAGGACATGGACTGGGAGAGGGAGGAGGAAGTACAGAGAGAGAGGGGAGGACGACGGAGATGGGAGGGAGAAAGAGATGGGCGAACAGAAGATTGGAATAAGTAAGTACCAAGGCAACACAGCTAGTACAGGTTGATTATAATTAAACTTTCAAAACACACTAGAAATAATACCACTGGTCAGAATGACGTCTAATTGCTACGGAAAAACGTATGGGAGAAGCAAAAGAGGTGTGAAAATTGATCAATAGATGGCGCTGTATGTGTCAGAACATGTAAAGGAAAACACCTGTAATGCGTAAGACCCACTGAAGTCCTTATAAACATTCCGAGTACACGGCTTTTCTTTCTTTCGCGTCTGCTACGTTCGCCGTGACTGTCTAATGCAGGATCGCGTTCTGCTTGTAAAGCTGTATTACAAGAATGGTGACTGCGCACGTATCGCTCTGTAGAAATTCCGGGCACTGAAGGGTTTGAAAAAAGGCGTTGGTCCGATGACTGCCTTGGGTCTGGAGAAAATGATTCAGAAATTCGAAAAGAAGGGTTCATTTGGTGTGCAACTGGGTAGAGGGAGGAAACGAATTGATTCAACGTCAGTGAAAGCAGTGGTTACAACAATGCAGGAGGAGACAAGTGGTGGTGTGCAAAGGTTTAGTGAGCGGAGAATTGCTCGAACATTGGACATAACCGTGAGCACGGTGCGTAAAATCCTATGAGACATCCTTTTTTGCCATCCATTCAAAATTACCAAAGCACACGAGTTGCCCTGCAAGCAAGAGAGACCTTTGCTTTGAATTTCTTGCTCGCATGGAAGTGGACAATGATTGGCCATGGAAGATTTAGTTACCTGATTTGATCCATTATAAATGGTTCTGAAAACCTGCGACTCTGAAAACAATACGTTTGTTTATAACTCTTCTGCTACCGGTCACGATTAACGTTATTTTATTTTTCGCACGCCGCTTTTCGGGAAATGATTCCCATTTTCAAGTGAGTTTTTTGTGTTTGTTATGCCATTTCTATGTGATTTTGTCGATGTGTGAGAGTCTGTTTCATTTCGTTTACTGCAATATATGAGAAAAAAACGCGCTTTTTGTTGGTTATCTACCTTTTTGTGAAGTTAGTGGCCACTAACCAACTTCAACGGGTCGTGCGCATTACTGGTGTTTTTATTTACATATTCTTACAGATACAGCGCCATCTATTGATCAATTTTCACACTTTTTTTTCTTCTGGGATTTTTAGTTGGTTGTCGATCTTTCGTGAAGTTAGTGGGCCTAAACTTCACAAAAAGATCGACAACCAACCAAAAATCACGTGCTTTCTTATATATTGCAGTAAAGTCAGTGAAATGGAACAGACTCTCACACATCGACAACACATCATAGAAACGCCATAACAAACACAAAAAACGCACTTGAAAATGGGAATCATTTCCCGAAACGTGTCGTGCGAAAAATAAAATAAAGAAAATCATGACAGGTAGCAGATGAGTTATTTATAAACAAACCTACTGAAGATTTAGTAGACAGACGAAGCCCACTTCCATGTGACAGGATATGTCAGTACACAGAACTGTCCAATATGGGCAATGGAAAATCCACGCGCAAATCAACCAGTACCACTTCATCCTGAGATAGTCACTCTGTGGTGCGGGTTTACTGCATCATTTATCAAAGTGCCATATTTTTTCGAAGAGACAGGTGCTTCCGGTCCTGTTTCCTATACCGTCACTGGTAAGTGCTACGAATGTCTTTTGCGCAACCACGTCATTTCAGCTCTCCAACAGCTTGGATGTGTGGATGGGATCATTTTTATGCAAAATGGCGCATCTCCGCACATGGCAAATCCAGTTAAGCAGCTGCTGGAGCTCCATTTCGGAAATGCTAGAATTATCAGCTGTCATTTCCCTACAGCCTGGCCGGCCTTGTCACTTGATGTTAAACCGTGTGACTTCTGGCTCTGGAGCTATCTGAAAGATACTTAGCTGCATTGAAGGCACGCATTTCCCAACATATTCTGAACGTGACCCCAGAAATACTTCGATCAGTTGTGGATCATGTTGTTTCTCGATTTTAACTTGTTGCAGAAACGGTCGACAGCATATTGAACATGTTTTGCGCCAGCCGCACGCCAGTTAATACCCCAATATTGTTTTGACTGATGCTTTATGCGGTTTTCGGCCTCAGGTCAATTAAAAGCCGGTGTGAATGATGCTTTCTATGCGGTTTTTGGCCTCAGGAAAATTAGAAACCGATGTTTCCCATCCGATGTGACATGACCTTGCCGGCTGCTGTGACCGAGCGGGCACTTAAGTCAGGATTCACGAGGCTGCTACCGTCGCAGGTTCGAATTCTGCATCGGGTATGGATGTGTGTGATGTCCTTAGGTTGGTCATCAGTCCCCTATGTCTAGGGGACTGATGACCTCAGATGTTAAGTCCCATAGTGCCTAGAGCCATTTGAACAATTTGATATGACCTTGCCGTGGTGGATGGGCTTACGTAAGCACCCATGCACACCGAGTAGTGCAGTTTGTTTAACGTCAAACGTACACCTTACGCATTGTTTATGATTCATTTGTTATTTGTAGTCGACCACTGTTATTAAATTATGACGGTTACAGCGCCATCTATTGCTACATTTTGTAACTATTTATTTTTCTTCTGCCATACGTTTACCCCCTCCTCCGATAATATTTCGTTGCAATTTGACGTCATTCTGAACAATGGTGTTATTTCTACCGCGATTTGAAAGTTTAACTTTAAACATAACAACCCCGTAGTTTGTAATTAATTCTGTATTGCTGTATCGAACGTAATTTGATAATATTTTTTTAATAAATGGCTTTTTGGGTTTGTTCAGAGGTCGGAGTCCCATAGAACCCGCTGGCGTGAAGGGAGCGTGGCATGTTTGCCGCGAGTGCCGTTGAGGCAGGCCTTGAAGCAGCATGGATAGCGCAGATCCGTGGGCCAACGAGACGACTGTTCGTTCTGCCGTCCGTGTGACTTCCATGTTGGTCTGGCTGGGCATGTTCCAGGAACGAGAGACGTACACTGGACACATTATTCTCTTGAAATTAGAATGAAATCCACATCTTTAGCTGCTTGCAAGTGTTGATAAATATCAACGGGAACAGTTGAAAATGTGTGCACCAACCGAGAGTCAAACCGGGATCTCGTGCTTACATGGCAGACGCTCTATTCGTCTGGGTCACCGAGGACATAGAGGATAGTGCGACAGCAGGGAGTTATCTCTGTAACGCTCCCCGTGAGACCCACATTCCCAACTTACTGTACACTCACTACATATTATGTAGTGCCCCTGCCCACTATACTCATTACTCATTACTCGCGGCAGTCATCTCCCGAGTCCCGTAAGAGTTCGGCTAATGTGAGTGCATCCGCACTGAAGACGATCATTGACCGATAAGCTTTATCTACATAAAGATGGTATCTGTTCTTTCGGGCATATCATAGATAAGGCTTACCGGCCAATGATCTACTTCAGTGCGGGTGCACTCATATTGCCCGAACTCTTACGGGAATCCATAGATTGACAGTCGCGACTAATGAGTATAGTGGGGCCTCGATGGCTCAGACGGATAGAGCGTCTGCCATGTAAGCGGGAGATCCCAGGTTGAAGTCTCGGTCGGGGCAACATTTTCAACTGTCCCTGTTGATACTTCTCAACGCCTGTAAGCAGCTATCATTGCAATTTCATTCTTAGAGAGCTGCAAGATCACCAATTGTCTGTTCTTTCGGACATGTCCGGTAGAACAGATACCATCTTTATGCGTTGTTGTTGTTGTGGTCTTCAGTCCTGAGACTGGTTTGATGCACCCCTCCATGCTACTCTATCCTGCGCAAGCTTCTTCATCTCCCAGTACCTACTGCAACCTACATCCTTCTGAATCTGCTTGGTGTATTCATCTCTTGCTTTCCCTCTACGATTTTTACCCTCCACGCTGCCCTCCAATACCAAATTGGTGATACCTTGCTGCCTCAGAACATGTCCTACCAACCGATCCCTTCTTCCAGTCAAGTTGTGCCACAAACTTCTCTTCTCCCCAATCCGATTCAACACCTCCTCATTACTTATGTGATCTACCCATCTAATCTTCGGCATTCTTCTGTAGCACCACATTTCGAAAGCTTCTATTATCTTCTTGTCTAAACCATTTATCGTCCATGTTTCACTTCCATACTTGGCTACCTCCATACAAATACTTTCAGAAACGACTTCCTGACACTTATATCTATACTCGATGTTAACAAATTTCTCTTCTTCAAAAACGCTTTCCTTGCCATTGCCAGTCTACATTTTATATCCTCTCTACTTCGACCATCATCAGTTACTTTGCTCCCCAAATAGCAAAACTCCTTTACTACATTAAGTGTCTCGTTTGCTAATCTGATACCCTCAACATCACCCGATTTAATTCGACTACATTCGATTATCCTCGTTTTGCTTTTGTTGATGGTCATCTTATATCCTCCCTTCAAGACACTATCCATTCCGTTCAACTGCTCTTCCAAGTCCTTGCTGTCTCTGACAGAATTACAATGTCATCGGCGAACCTCAAAGTTTTTATTTCTTCTCCATGGATTTTAATATCTACTCCAAATTTTTCTTTACTTTCCTTCACTGCTTGCTCAATATACAGATTGAATAACATCGGGGAGAGGCTACAACCCTCTCTCACTCCCTTCCCAACCACTGTTTCCCTTTCATGCCCCTCAACTCCTATAACTGCAATTTGGTTTCTATACAAATTGTAAATAGCCTTTCGCTCCCTGTATTTTACCCCTGCTACCTTCACAATTTGAAAGAGAGTATTCCAGTCAACATTGTCAAAAGCTTTCTCTAAGTCTACAAATGCTACAAACGTAGGTTTGCCTTTCCCTAATCTTTATATACATACATTATTCGTTTCGTCGACCAGGTCTAGAGGCGAGCGGTGGGTCGTCCTCATCCAATTGTTTCCTGGCGCTCTAAGTTTTCCACTGTTTGGCATCGCACAGCTGCTTCCTTTGCTCAGTGTGCCACTTTTAGTTAGTCGCTTCGGTGCCGAGACGACGCGACATTCGCAACGACTGTTCTTCCTCCCAGCTGTGAGCGTTATAAGTGTGACTGGTTCGCTTCCTGCGCGTGTTTGTATCGTGCTGCTTCTGGGCTCTGAGCACTATGGGACTTAACATCTGTGGTCATTAGTCCCCTAGAACTTAGAACTACTTAAACCTAACTAACTTAAGGACATCACACACATCCATGCCCGAGGCAGGATTCGAACCTGCGACCGTAGCGGTCACGCGGTTCCAAACTGAAGCGCCTAGAGCCGCACGGCCACACCGGCCGGCGTGCTGCTTCAATGTCGAACTCGGTGCAGCCTCTTATTGTTTTTATTTCTTGTTCCTGTGTCTGGCTAGGCGATCTGAAGAGCGTATAGCTCGTATCAGAACATAACAGCATACGTTTGGTAATTAACATAGAGTTCTGATTTGATTGTCTGTTTTAAATTATTGGAGTTTTGTAAATTTCTTCTATGTTCAGTGTCATTAATCATGACGTCCAAAACATTTTTCATGCCCAGTAAGTTTTGTACTAAATCGCCAAGTCGCTTTCTTTAGTGGTTTTGAAGCCGCAAACTTATGCACCTCCCCGAGGTAGATCTTGTTGATTGTATTTTTGCCTGTTACATTCCAACCCAAGATCGTATTTACATAGGTGAGGTTCATCAGCCAACCGTTCGCACCTTGCTTCCACCTACGTCTTCCAGCCCTCACGATGGGTAAGTATTTACCGTTTCCGCCTCGTAACGCGATTTGAAGCAGAATCTCCGTTGGCTGCTGAACTTCTTTAATATCAGGCGTAAGTGGGGACGCTTGCCTTTGCCAGTTAACTTATTATCTTGTAGAGACATTTCACAGTTTTGTTTTGTCTACGCTGTCAGCTTGCAATCTGATGAGTTACTCGTTTCGCTTAAATATTACTTCTCTGTTTATCAGGCTGTCACTGTACATTTCTGCCTTGGGGCGTGTGCCCACTTGTTCTTTAAAAAAGGAGGAGTGTGGTGAGCAGCGTGTCAGGACTTCCGTCAGTAATTTCGTGTCCGTTCGTCCGGATGACTCTATCCAACGGATGGCTGGTTTGTATCAAGCAGGTTTAATTGTTTTTTGTTTTATTTTAAGGAACTAGTTTTTAAGTAAATGTGGGTTATATGTTGTATTTTAGCCAAACACATTCTAAATAGCTTCGTGGCCCACCTATTCGAAAATTGTTCCCCTAGAATTTTTAAAGAGATTTTTCGGTAACTTCAATCGCTGAAATATTGTCTTGTTTCTTTTACTGAAATTTGCAGTAAATTTTTCAACAATAGTAACCAATGGCACACAAGATTTATACACTTTCGGAAAGACAATAAAATTTTTTGTAAATTTAAACTTTCATACACCATGTTACCTTGAATGGCGTTTGGGGAGCTGAGAGCAAGTATTTGAATCAACACTATCATCTTTTGTTATTTGATCTCACCGAAATATTTGATAACATTGCTGATCGATTATCAGTGATGGTTCTCAATTTTCTTTTATGTAATTCAACAGTTTTTGTTAACAAATCAAGGTCCTGTTGACGTAATTGGTACAGTTATTTTTCCTAAAAAGTGTTAATAAATATCTTGATACGAACAATGTTCAGTCCTTATTTGGCCCGGTCCTTCCACTCCCAGACAACCTCACGCCAGTAGTGCGTACCACATGCTCCTTGTACGTTACTAAAACCTCAATTACATGTAGCCGAATATTCGTTACCTCTAACACTGCACCTTACAGCACAGCATGGTACTACTACAGTGCAGCCTACTATTTTAACTGATTTATAGAATAACGGTGCTTGTGCAGTAACTGATACAATCAAGATTTTCCCAGTATCGCCACAGAAGTGCTCGTCTAACAAAACAGACAGTGGGTAGCAGTTTAAAGCTGTTCTAAATTTGGTTTTCATATTAGTTACTTACAGCTAGTTTAACTGCTAACTTCAGCGAAGTGTGCTGAATTTTCGTAGCTTCACAGCGAGGCATATCCGATGATATGCACCACACCGACAGGTGGCTTGCGGAGTATGGATGTAGATGTAGATGTAGATGATGATGTTTGGTTCGTGGGGCGCTTAACTGCGCGGTTTTCAGCGCCCGTACAAATTCCCAACCTTCCTCAGTCCAATCTCGCCACTTTCATAACTGATGAAGAAATGATTACAACACAAACACCCAATCATCTCGATGCAGGTGAAAACCCATGACCCCGCCGGGAATCGAACCTGGGACCCTGTGCTCAGGAAGGAGAACGCGACCACGAGACCACGAGATGCGGACTGTGTATTCCATCAATACGTATTTGCCAAATTTTGCTCAGTTTGACGTTCGCTAGCCTGCTATAACTTTATTATAAGTTACATCTGCATTCTGTACTGAGAATTTCTCTCGTTTCGTCATATTTTGGAGGATAGAGTAACGACACGATTACAACTTCCTGACCAGCAGTGCAATATTAGCCAGAGCCCACAGACAACGACTACTACCGACTTATGATTGCATGTGTTCGAAATTACGCGCTAGATATGAGTCAATGATTTTCCTCAGAAACGTCCTTACACATCTTAGGTATGCAACAATACCTAACGTGATATATACAGTGAGGGAACCATATCTGTAGAGGGTTTTTCTAGGTCTATAGCATTATAGAGCACTGCCATGTTGTAGTAGGACTGCATGATAGCATGAATTAACATGTCTTTAAAAATACCTACGGGGAATATACCGACGTTTGTTCAGGAGAAAAGCAGAGCTTAGAATTGTAACGGGAAGCTTCAGGGAATGCAGTACTGTTATATTTCGAGATACGATTTCCCTGTAATAATATTTCTTTGAGAAATAGTGGACAAAAATAGCTTGTTTCTTGTAAAATAATAAAAAAAAGGATGAAGGCGCTAAAATTGACTTTAAAGAGAGATAGTTTAAACCTTAAGCATTAAACATTTAGCCAATTAAAAGTTGACTTACTTGGTAATTTCAGGTTACATAGGAATTAGTCAAGAAACCTGATGCACTGTATCTGAACAACTTTAAATTAAACACGGCTCGCATGGTACAGGTGTACATGCTCCTTAAAACACCGGTAATTCAGAAAAAAATTTACTTATCGAAATGGGTGTATTCTGCAGGAAAAGAAACATTCTTGACATGTGAACTGCAAATATTAGTTTTCAATAAGCTAGTGGCACTCTTTCGCAGATAACAAACCACTGCCACAGTTTAACCGGCTTAATATTCCGAAATATATTCTTTCTGTTATAAGAAGTGTGAAGCTGATATCTGATATATAGGCGTATAATATATTTCTACGAAAGCCTTGTAAATTTTTAACTAAACCTGCCCTCCACCTCCGCTATGCCTTACCACATTAACTCTAGCCCTTCGCCTCGTTTCCTCCTAGACATTGACGTAATTCATGGCCGGTTAATTTACAATTTTCTAGTTTATCGACGTCTGTCTATAGCGAGACCCATGTCGTTAGTGGTGATCATTAATACATGCATGTGTGTTAGCCCTTGACTCGGAGGAAACCGGTTCGAATACTACTGTTGCATGCTCTACGGCCAGACCCAAACTTCCGTACGTCGTTAACCAAGTCTCTTCACCCCGCATTCGTACATTCATTGTGTACATTATCTAGCAGTGTTCACTGGTATCGATCATCCTCCAAAGTCCCGGCCTGGCCCTATCCGACTTTCATCTGTTTCCAAACCTTAACGAACACCTTTGAGGACTCCATTTCGACAGCGAAAAAGCGGCCCAGTAAAACGTGAGGCTGTGACTCCATGAACAATGTCAGACATTGTTCAGTGACGGTATTAACAAACTTGGCTCTCGGGTTCGCAGGCGTAGCACTAAAGTGTCTACGGCCGCTCCATATATCATGCTTAGCTGTAGTATATTATTTACACAAACCTTCGTCGTGAAGCAGAGTCTATTAGTGAAGAACTGTCTGAAAGATCGTACAGTTGATCCTAAGATTACTTTTTAGTTATAGACTATAGCTAAACGCTACAATTCGGTGCGCTTGAGCTGCAGAGGGTTGCAAAAATGTGCATGTGAAGAACAAAGATGTAGGCTGTCGTTAACATCTGGTTTATTTAAAAAGCTTTAAGAGTTTTCACACAAAAATTTTGGAGGCATTACTTTTCAGCACGCCCTCATGATAGCCTATAAGGGTGAAAGAATTTTTAAGAGCTCTCTACACACTAGAAATAAAACCACTAATTTGCATTAGAACTAGTGTCCAAATCGTTATATCGTCACTTGATTAGCATTACTACTTCTGGAAATATAAACACTCCTTCCCTCTCATTCAGTTAGATACCTGCTCCTGTTTTCTTTTGCTTCCAAATGTTCTAATTTTATAATGCTTCAAATAGACCAGAATAGAATAGTTGACCTGGACAGAGGTTGTTCTTGTATAACCTTTACAGCAGCGCTCCAATTCTCTCTCCCTCGCTCTCTCTCCCTCTCTCTCTCTCTCTCTCACTCTCTCTCTCTCTCTCCTTCCCTCTTTCTGTCCTGGGACTAAAAGCTGCTACACTGTTTCCAGAGGTCTCTCATAGAGCAACGAAAAATTCATGACCAAACTTCCACTGGAATGTACCGTACGGAACAAAGTTCTCCCACACCGTTCGTTGGCAACTGATCTGCGAGTTTTCAGGTAAGCATTACACAACGCGTAGTGTAGAAAAACCAACACTAACAACAGCCACTTCGCTGCTTATACGGATTCAATTTGCAGTACTGGCTGGCAATCACTCAAGGGGACAACTTCAACACACTTGTATCCCGAATGTTGTCTTGAGTGGTCACTAAAATTTTTCTGGGTTTGAGGCCGCATTGTTATCTATAAAATTCAGACGTTTCGGCGACCGTTGCAAAGCTTCTTCCTCAAGAAGGAGCTTTGCAACAGTCGCCGAAACGTCGGAAATTTTGCCGGCCGCGGTGGCCGAGTAGTTCTAGGTGCTTCAGTCCGGAACCGCGCGACTGCTACAATCGCAGGTTCGAATCCTGCCTCGGGCATGGATGTGTGTGATGTCCTTAGGTTAGTTAGGTTTAAGTAGTTCTAAGTTCTAGAGGACTGATGACCTCAGATGATAAGTCCCACAGTGCTCAGAGGCATTTTTTCGTCGGAATGTTATAGATGACAATGCGGCCTCAAACCCAGAAGAATTTTATTGACTGTGACAACTGCCGCAGAAGCGTACGTTTACATTTGTCTTCACTTACTGGATATAGATGTAACAGCGTCGCAAACAT
This sequence comes from Schistocerca piceifrons, assembly GCF_021461385.2. Taxonomy (NCBI): domain Eukaryota; kingdom Metazoa; phylum Arthropoda; class Insecta; order Orthoptera; family Acrididae; genus Schistocerca; species Schistocerca piceifrons. Next base: position 785,032,308 of record NC_060140.1, on the reverse strand, counting down.
TCAGATTGCTTTGCTTGCAGGAATTCGAGTCATCTAGTGTAAATTCTTCTCCAATAACTTGTTGTCAAATAGACGGAAACTTCTGAGTAATTTTATTGACATGTGAAATCTGGGCAATTACTGAACATCAAAGTAAGTACCCGACAGCACGTAATTTCCTGGATATTCTAAGTGAACTTCTTTAAACGGACACAATCACAGTATATAGTCCATTCCTGTCACCTGTTTTGAAATAAATAATGCACTCAGGTAGTCCTCCTTCCACTCCAATGGTTTCACGCAAGTCCGTTAAAACGGATGAAGGACTTTTCAGCAGCAGGCCTTCGCTTTCTTGATATGATCTTCGCATTTTGTGTATATGAAAACCAGTTGTATGGCGCGTCATTGCAACTCCGTTTCGAACTGTGTTCCTTTAACAGGGATTGGACAAAAATTTGGAAACATCACGAGAAATGAATGTGTCAACATAAAAGCAAGTACTAGCCAAGCCTGTACGTGGCACTATTGTATCTGATCACGAACAGCACCTGTGCAATGCCCTCAATCCGTTTAGAGTGTCTATTGTGGTCACAAAAGTATTCTGTACAGTTGTGAGTACATTATGTTGGAGCTAAGTGAATTCGAACGTGGGCAGCTTGTTGATGCTCATATGGTGCGTACTTCCGTAACCAGGGTAGCCAAAGTATTTAGTGTTTCAAGAGACACCACATTAGGATTTATACTGCTCATGGAAAAAATTATACCACCCTCTCATACAGGGTGTTACAAAGAGGTACGGCCAAACTTTCAGGAAACATTCCTCAGACACAAATAAAGAAAAGATGTTATGTGGACAGGTGTCCGGAAACGCTTAATTCCCATGTTAGAGCTCATTTTAGTTTCGTCAATATGTACTGTACTTCCTCGATTCACCGCCAGTTGGCCCAATTGAAGGAAGGTAATGTTGACTTCGGTGCTTGTGTTGACATGCGACTCATTGCTCTACAGTACTAGCATCAAGCACATCAGTACGTAGCATCAACAGGTTAGTGTTCATCACGAACGTGGTTTTGCAGTCAGTGCAATGTTTACAAATGCGGAGTTGGCAGATGCCCATTTGATGTATGGATTAGCACGGAGCAATAGCCGTGGCGCGGTACGTTTCTATCGAGACAGATTTCCAGAACGAAGGTGTCCCGACAGGAAGACGGTCGAAGCAGTTGATCGGCGTCTTAGGGAGCACGGAACATTCCAGCCTATGACTCGCGACTGGGGAAGACCTAGAACGACGAGGACACCTGCAATGGACGAGGTAATTCTTCGTGCAGTTGACGATAACCCTAATGTCAACGTCAGAGAAGTTGCTGCTGTACAAGGTAACGTTGACCACGTCACTGTATGGAGAGTGCTACGGCAGAACCTGTTGTTTCCGTACCATGTACAGCGTGTACAGGCACTATCAGCAGCTGATTGGCCTCCACGGTTACACTTCTGCGAATGGTTCATCCAACAATGTGTCAATCCTCATTTCAGTGCAAATATTCTCTTTACGGATGAGCCTTCATTCCAACGTGATCAAATTGTAAATTTTCACAATCAACATGTGTGGGCTGACGCGAATCGGCACGCAATTGTGCAATCACGCCATCAACCCAGATTTTTTGTGAACGTTTGGGCAGGCATTGTTGGTGATGTCTTGATTGGACCCCATGTTCTTCCACCTACGCTCAATGGAGCACGTTATCATGATATCATACGGGATACTCTACCTGTGCTGCTAGAACATGTGCCTTTACAAGTACGACACAACATGTGGTTCATGCACGATGGAGCTCCTGCACATTTCAGTCGAAGTGTTCGTACGCTTCTCAACAACAGATTCGGTGACCGATGGATTGGCCTCCACGGTCTCGTGACCTCAACCCTCTTGACTTTCATTTATGGGGGCATTTGAAAGCTCTTGTCTACGCAACCCCGGTACCAAATGTAGAGACTCTTCGTGCTCGTATAGTGGACGGCTGTGATACAATACGCCATTCTCCAGGACTGCATCAGCGCATCAGGGATTCCATGCGACGGAGGGTGGATGCATGTATCCTCGCTAACGGAGGACATTTTGAACATTTCCTGTAACAAAGTGTTTGAAGTCATGCTGGTACGTTCTGTTGCTGTGTGTTTCCATTCTATGATTAATGTAATTTGAAGAGAAGTAATAAAATGAGCTCTAACATGGAAAGTAAGCGTTTCCGGACACATGTCCACATAACATATTTTCTTTCTTTGTGTGTGAGAGATGTTTCCTGAATGTTTTGCCGTACCTTTTTTTGTAACACCCTGTATACATCGCGGACTAAAAAGTGTATGGAGTGATCGTGACGGAGGTCGCTGAAGAGAACTGTGACGAAAACTTACAGGACGACAGCTGCAAAAGTCACTTCGGAACTGAATGTCGCACTCAGCACAAAAACAGTGCGAAGGGAGTCCATAAGCAGAAAATAGCAGTGGGAGCAGGAATACCAAAATGCCGTAATAACAAACCGTATCGCAGAGGCCATAAAACATGGAGTATGAGGAGTGGAGGGAAGTCATTCGGGAGGATCAGTCCTGTTTCACATTGTTTCCAACGTCTGGCTGAGTTTGCAAACCCATAGTAAAATAGGGTGGGGATTCGGTGATAATGTGGACAGCCTTATGGTCGCATTCCATAGCCCCATGGTTACTGTGATAGGTCACTTTACTGTCAACGATTACGTGACCATTTTGGCTGATCAGTTCTATCCCATATTGCAGTATTCGTCCTCTAATCGTGACGCTGTGTTCTAAGAAGACAGAGTCTCTGTTCTAATGGCCTGAATTTGCCACACGTGTTGTGAGAATGAGGATGAAATGTCGCATTTTCCCTGGCCACCAGAATCAGAAGGTCTCAATATTTTGAGCCCTTGTGTTCTGCTTTGGAGAAACAGGTGAATCATGGCTATGCAACACTACCATTGTTACCTGCACGTGCAATCGCTTTACAGAAGGAATGGTACAAGGTTCCCTTTGAGATTTGTACTTTGAGAGATTACCGGGCACTCTCACTTCTCATACGGTGGTATGGTGCGTAATGTACTCTGGGAAATTGGTCTTTATTACTTGGTTGCTAAGCCTGGATACGATCGGACTTCATTCATATGATGAAATGATTGACAGTAGTTAATGCTGTTGCTTGTGTGCTCTACTGAAGGAATAGTGGTAAGCTTTACCTGCGTTCAAAGGAAGAGGGTGCCGATTTAAACGACTGCAGAAAAGTGTACGGCGGTTGAGGGCCGATGGGAGCGTTTTTTCGGGGGAACCTGTGTGGAAACATTTGAGGACTGTCTAGTCCCTTGGTCTCATTGTGCAGACACTTTGGACGGCGCCGGTCGGTCGGCGGTCACGTCCAGGTAGGCTGACTAGCGCCAAGGAGTTGCTGCAGGTATGGGCAGAGCATTGATGACCGGCAATAAAGCAGAGGATGGGCCCTTGTCAGGTGGGAAGCTGATTAGACGACTGGGTGTTTCTGCGAATTTCTGTGGGACAGGTCAGTGGCGCTCCGACGCCCAGACTCTGCTACAAAACATATTTGTGAAGGCACAAGGCTTTTAGCGAGTTTATGGCTGTTCTTTGGAAAGATCGAAATGGACACAACAGGGGAGATAATGATATCTTTATGGAGGGCTGTGGTTCCATCCAGGTCATGATTTTAGCAAAAGACACGGCGTACACGTGTGGGAAAAGGCCACGAAGCTGAATCTTTTGTCCTTTTCTCCCAAATAACTTTTAAAGTCGCTGATTGGTCAAATCTGCGTATGTACAGCAAGGGGCGATCTCCCAGCTTCGGGTGCCGGGTTCCAGCTCGTGATTGGCTTGGTCTAACGTGAGAGTAGTCTAAGATGTAAATGTGCTATGTTAGCGAGCTGGCGAGGAACGCTGAGAGAAAGAGATGAGCGGACTCTCGTACTGGCACTTTGCTGGTAAGGAACTGTACGTCTTTACCTAAATGGTGAGACTTGTGCCCTTTGCTAGTGTGCCACTTAGGGCCTGTGCCATTCACCATCTGAAGCGTCAGAGGTACTGCTTCTAGAATCATGCACACAACGAGTGATGTGTGGGTGTACTTATTTGTGTTGAGTCGGCCGTCTAAACATTTGACATACTCCGTCACGCCTAGTGGTGACAGGGAGACGGTTTGGCAGACCAGCAAACGGGTCCACCTACACACTGGAATTCACTGGGGTTTCAGAGGCTCATAGGGAAGTACCTGATTTTCGAATTAGCCGAACGTCTGACCGCGTACTTGTATTTCTTTCGGGCGCCCAATATTAATAACAGATTGCTGCTGAGCTGCAAGAGCCGCAGATCACAAAATTAGTTGACGATTATAAAATGAACAACAGCAACAGCCATGTCACAGAAAACTACACCGTCGCTAGGCGATACAGAAGCCACTGTCTCACGCATGCTCCATCGGTCTCCGCACGGAGCGGATATTTGAATGGGCGCAAGACCACCACAACACGATGGTCGAAGCTTGGTAAAAAATTTCTGGACTGATGAATAACGATATATTTTCGTACATGTCGAATCCCGGCCACAAATCCATCGAGAACCAGTGAGGATCTCCAGGAAACAGTGATGGTGGTGATGGAGATACTTTTGTGCAAGGCGTGTTTACATAGGATGTTACTGGTGGTGATTTGATACACCTACCATCGATATTCACCTACAAACGATACATTAACCTACAAACCCGTACGCCGGCCGGTGTGGCCGAGCAGTTCTAGGCGCTACAGTCTGGAACCGCTACCATCGCAGGTTCGAATCCTGCCTTGTGCATGGATGTGTGTAATGTCTTTAGGTTAGTTAGGTTTAAGTAGTTCTAAGTTCTAGGGGACTGATGACCTCAGAGGTTAAGTCCCATAGTGCTCAGAACCATTTTTTTGAACTTTCCAAAGAACGGCCATAAACTCGCTAAAAGCCTTGTGCCTTCACAAAAACGTTTTGTAGCAGAGTCTGGGCGTCGGATCGCCACTGACCTGTCCCACAGAAATTCGCAGAAACACACAGTCGTCTCATCAGCTTCCTGCCTAACAAGGGCCCATCCTCTGCTTTATTGCAGTAGGAAAGTAACACTAGAACAAACCTCACTCACAGTCTAAGTTGAACAAAGGAGAGACTTATTAGCCATAATTCTAATAACATGTAACCTATCAGATCCAAAACGGCTACGGGACCCCTTCAAAGAGAATATGAGTGATGATGTTTTGTACCAAATCTGACAAGCTCATCCTGAACTGACAATCGAATTCGGCGACGATATCTTCAATGAAACACTCATTCCCATAGAAGATATATCTTTAGCTATAAACAACCAGACCTTAGCACAACATGGATGCAAGCACCACGAAAAGACGCTATCAGTGTGCCAAACTTACAAATTACAAAGGAAACAAGCTACAAGATCAACGAACTACTTCTGCACTTTGCTAACAATAAACCACTTGCCCGCGAAAGGCAAAGGTCCCGAGTTCGAGTCTCGGTCGGGCACACAGTTTTAATCTGCCAGGAAGTTTCAAATTTATTGCTGACGGAAATACGTGCTAAACAATACATCGCACGTGCACTGGAATCATCCGGCATTACAGCCACAGTTACGGAAGGAGGACGAACTGCCCATTCCGACCTCCGACTACCGTTCAATATAGCCGGAGAAAATTCCCAGCATGCAAAATATCAGCAGCTAAAATTACTTCTGGGATGAATGCACAGAGGCACATAAAAAGTCTCTCGAAGCCGTGGACATGACATTACAAGACTTACGAGAAACTCTGAAGTGACGCGAGCAGCTATAGTTATGCTCTCAAGACATATTCGGCAAACCCTTACAGTTTTCCTCAAGGCACCACCAGCTCAAGAGATTAATGCTAGCGTTAACAAATGGTTCAAATGGCTCTGAGCACTATGGGACTTAACTTCTAAGGTCATCAGTCATCTAGAACATATAACTAATTAAACCTAACTAACCTAAGGACATCACACACATCCATGCGCGAGGCAGGATTCGAACCTGCGACCGCAGCGGTCGCGCAGTTCCAAACTGTAGCGCCTAGAACCGGCCGGCTTAGCGTTAACAAATCACATCTCTGCCCATATATGCAAATACTGCGACTAACAAAAAATATGAGAGTTGAACTACGGAAAGACAAAACAACAGCACATTTTGCTCAAACACTTTTACAAAGAGGCGAAGGCACATATCCTGCTGATCAGGCGAGCGGCCTCACTAAACTCGACAGTGACTTCTGCAACATAGCCATTGCAGAAAACGAACTCATCAACCAAATTTATCCAAACATTGTTCACAAATACAAGAATATAGATTGGCTGTTTGAAAGGGAAATTTTGCCAATTAAAAATAATATTGTCGACAATATTAGTTCGAACATTCAAACGAAAATTCCCGGTGAAGAGAGAGTACACAAATTGATTCACACGATGGTAAACATTGAAAAAAGTGTGATTTTCCTTACAGAATTTCGACACTCTTTTGCAAGTACTAGAAAAGCCTTTACACTATCTTTGACTTGAAATTGAACCCCCGATCACACTACTCCGAAATCTCAACTCACCAAAACTATGTAATGGAAGGATGATTGTCGATGGCTGTCGAAGTACATCATTGAAACCAAAATGACGGCTGGAAAACACAAAGGACACACACTATTTATCCGCAGAATACCACTGATCTCTACTGACAGCCACTCTAGTTTAAAAGACTGCAATTTCCAATCAAATTAGCCTATAGTTTTACAATTAACAAAGCGCAAGGACAATAAAATATTGCGACATCAGCCGCAAAGAATCCTGCTCCTGTAACGGTCAACTACACATACCTTGCTCTCGAGTACGAAATTCGAAAAATTTGTACATAAATACAACGGATTTCAAAATGATAAGTGTTGCTTATCAACAAGTATTGGAAATAGTCAGAATATGTTTTCAATAAAATAATTATCTCTTATACTTCAAAAAAATTGTAAATAGTTAGAATGCGTTTTCAATAAAAGTTTTAGCTCTTATACTTTAAAGTGTTTCCTTTCATTCCATATCAACTCCCTGAGCGATTGCGGAGACCCCAGCTAGCGCTCCTTGTAATAAGAAACAGTAACGACATTAATTAGGATATAATTGGTGATCATGATTAAGGTACAGCTCCTCCACGTAATATAATTATTTTATGGCTGCGAAACTTGGTAGATACACCAAAGCGTTAATGGGGGACCTACTTACGTTGGAAAAAAATGATTTCCAATTTTGGCCGCCAAGTGCAAATGTGGTGCTGTACAGCGTAATTTGTGGTCGAAGTCTCTGGTGCCCATACCGAACAAATTGGGTAAGCGGTGGTTAACAATGAAATCAACTTTTGTGACGGCTCCCAAACCCAAGGTCCTCGGCGGTACTTTTGGGGCAGCCACCACAAATTGTATAAAGCGTGGAGCCCTAATCTATCTTATCTTTGTGGTCTTTCCGCGAAATGTAAGTTGGCGGCAGTAAAATTGTACTTCAGTCAGCCTCAGATGCTGGTTCTCTAAATTTCCTCAGTAGCGATTCACGAAAGGAACGCCTCCTTTCCTCTAGAGACTCCCACCCGAGTTCCTGAAGCATTTCCGTAACATTCGCGTGATTATCAAACCTACCATTAACAAATCTAGCAGCCCGCCTCTGAATTGCATCTATGTCCTCCCTCAATCCGACCTGATGGGGATCCCAAACGCTCGAGCAGCACTCAAGAATAGGCCGTATTAGTGTTTTATAAGCGGTCTCCTTTATAGATGAACCACATCTTCCCAAAATTCTACCAACTAACCGAAGACGACTATCTGCCTTCCCCACAACTGCCATTACATCCTTGTCTCACTTCATATCGCTCCGCAATGTTACGCCCAACTATTTAATTGAGGTGACTGTGTCGAGCGCTACACTAATAATGGAGTATTCAAACATTAGAGGGTTCTTTTTCCTATTCATCTGCATCATTTTACATTTATCTATATTTAGAGTTGGCTGCCATTCTTCACACCAATCACAAATCCTGTCCAGGTCATCTTGTAGCCTCCTACAGTCACTCAACGATGACACCTTCCCGTACACCACAGCATCATCAGCACACAGCCGCACATTGCTATCCACCCTATCCAAAAGATCATTTATGTAGATAGAAAACAAAAGCGGACCTACCACACTTCCCGGGGGCACTCCAGATGATACCCTCACCTCCGATGAAGACTCGCCATCGAGGACAACGTACTGGGTTCTATTACTTAAGAAGTCTTCGAGCCACTCACATACTTGGGAACCAATCCCATATGCTCGTACCTTAGTTAGGAGTCTGCAGTGGGGCACCGAGTCAAACGCTTTCCGGAAGTCAAGGAATACGGCATCCATCTGATACCCTGCATCCATGGTTCGCAAGATATCATGTGAAAAAAGGGCGAGATGCGTCTAGCAGGAGCGATGCTTTCTAAAGCCGTGCTGATTCGTGGACAGCAACTTCTCTGTCTCAAGGAAATTCATTATAGTCGAACTGAGAATATGTTCGAGAATCCTGCAACGAACCGATGTTAAGGATACTGGTCTGTAATTTTGAGGATCCGTCCTTCTACCCTTCTTATATACAGACGTCACCTGCGCTTTTTTCCAGTCGCTCGGGACTTTACGTTGTACAAGAGATTCGCGATAAATGCAAGCTAAGTAAGGGGCCAGTGCAGTAGAGTACTCTCTCTAAAACCGAATTGGAATCCCATCAGGACCTGGCGATTTAATTATTTTAAACCCATTCAGCTGCTTCACAACCCCACGGATGTCTATCACTATGTCCTCCATACGGGAATCTGTACGAGACTCAAACGGCGGTATGTTTGTACGATCCTCCTGCGTGAAAGATTTCTCAAATGTTAAATTTAAAATTCCAGCTTTCGTTTTGCTGTCTTCCGTTGCCAGGCCAGACTGATCACTGAGTGACTAGATTGAATCCTTCGACCCGCTTACCGATTTTACGTAAGACCAGAATTTCCTTGGGTTTTCAGCAAGATCTTTTGCTAAGGTATGACGGTGGTAGTGGTTGAGTGCTTCGCGCATTGCTCTTTTTACAGCAGCACGAATCTCTATTAACTTTTGCCTGTCCTCATTCTCCCGATCTTTCTTGTACCGCAAGTACAGCTGCCTTTGCTTCCTTAGCATTCTTCGAATTGCGCTGTTAAACCACGGTAGGTCTTTTCCGCCGGCCGAAGTGGCCGAGCGTTTCTAGGCGCTACAGTTTGGAACCGCGCGACCGCTACGGTCGCAGGTTCGAATCCTGCCTCGGGCATGGAAGTGTGTGGTTTCCTTAGGTTAGTTAGGCTTAAGTAGTTCTACGTTCTAGGGGACTGATGACCTCAGAAATTAAGTCCCATAGTGCTCAGAGGCATTTGAACCATTTGGGTCTTTTCCGCCCGTAACCCACTTTTTCTGCACATACTTGTCCAATTCGTAATTTACAATGTGTTTAAAATTTGACCATAATTCTTCCACGTCCATCGTACCGGAAGTAAATGAAGTCGATTCATTTACTAAGTGGGATGCTATCAACTGCTTATCTGCTCTTTCTAGTAAGAATACTCTCCTAGCCTTCTTGACCGACTTTTTTACTTTCGTAACCATAGTCGTAATGAGAACATCATGATCACTAACCCCTGTCTCAACACCGACACCGTCGATGAGGTCTGGTCTGTTCGTGGCTACCAGATCTAAAATATTTCCATTGCGCGTTGGCTGTCGGTTTATCTGCTCAAGACAGTTTTCGGATAATGTGTTCAAAAGTAATTCACACGACGGCTTGTCTGTACCACCTGTAATGAATCCATAGACATGCCAGTCTATACTAGGTAGGTTAAGTCCCCTCCGACTAATATAGCATTATCTGGGTACTATTGCGATACAGAACGTAGACTCCCTTTGAATGTCTGTTGGCCGAAAAATAATTAATGACAAGAATTGCGCCAGCTAGAATGAAGAGATAACTTATCTTTATTTCTGACGAAACGTGCACCAGCAATACAAGTCCAAGTAATATCCAAGAGTTATCCGTGTACTGAGCCTAGTCGAATACAATAGCAAATATCACACTGCAAGGGCTCCGCTATAAACTCCACGAAAGGCTAGCAATACACAATCGACAATAGACTGTCCGTCTCGGGGCCAGCCCTCCTCCTTATATGCAAAAGGCAGAGGGCGCTGCGGACCCGAGCTCAGCCATGGCGCGACCTCTTCCGTCGGCGGTAACGCCCTGAAATGCCGACGGCCGCGACGGGAGCTGTGGCCAGCGAGGTCAAGGTCAGGGCGCGCGTGCACGAGTTGGTTGGTTGGTTGGGTCCGTGGATACAACATCAACATTATGCTTTCATCAATTATTTGACTTTTTCTGACCACGTCCTATTCCTAATTCATTACATGCGGTAACATTTCTATTCATCTTTCTTGCAATCACAGAGCCAGATTTGCACCTGGAGGCCAAAATGGGAACTAATTGTTCTCCACCGTAAATCGGTTCCGCATTAACGCGTTAGAGCATCTACCAAGTTTCGCTGCCATACGATAGCAGCAGCCTATGGTGGACCTCTGTGAGTAGCTACAGTTTAATTATAGCCAGCCGGTATTACTATATAAAAATACTAAATGACAAAGCCTGCTCTGCCTAGGTATTCAATTTGCCAATTTTCTAATAGAAACAGAAACATAAAGTGAACATTGTCGCCAATGACTTACAGGTGTATGAAACTCTAGAATTTTCCAAATCTATTACACTCTGTGGTAAAAATTGAGATAATTAACTAAGATCAGATCTTGTGCGACTCTCACAGTGAAAAGGCTGCATTTTGACGACGACATGTACTCATGTCAGATAGTTTTATACTCTGACAGAATGTAACTTTGCAGAGTTACTTGAAAATGGCCATAAGGCCGAAATTGCAATAGTAACAATAAATATTTTATACAGTCAACGGCGTCTATGATGTCTTTTAAGAAGACCATAGTGTTTGGCGCATGGCTCTGTAGCACCGTACTGCATCTGCAGCAGCAACCTGGCAGCACAGTAACACAGCGATATGTAAATCGGGTACTTGAAGGACAGCTCCGAGACAGAAGCGCTGTAACGTACATTCCTCTGACCCCGAACTACACAAGCTGCGACTTAAGTAGCGTCAAGCGGAAGCTCATGGGAGAGCGGAGTGGAGGTCTGTTGTGTGTTCTGGGGAAAGATAGTTCTGCCTCGTTACCAATGAGGTCCGTGTGTTGGTTAGGAAGAGGCCAGTTGAGGACTGCCACCCAACCTGTCTGCTTGCTAGAAATTTGGGAATTTGTGATAAGGACTGTGGGACCAAATTGCAGAGGTCATCCGTCCCTAGGCCTGCACACTAATTAATCTAACTTAACCTAACTTACACTAAGGACAACACACTCACCCATGCCCGAGGGAGGACTCGAACCTCCGACGGAGGGAGCCGCGCGAACCGTGACAAGACGCCCAAGACCACGCGGCTACCACGCGCGGCTGCTTGCTAGACACACTGTACCTACAGCTGGAGTTACCGTCTGGGGTACTATTTCATATGGCCGCAAGGGGTCTCTCGTGGTTATGTCACAACACCCTTACTGTAAAATTGTACGTCCACCTGATGATTCGACCTGTTGCGCTGCCATTCACGAACAGCATTCTAGGGAGTCTTTTCCAACAGGACAGCGATGAAACTCAAGATGCTCTACAGAATGTCGACATGTTACCTTGGCTTGCTCCATCACCAGACTGGTCTCCAGTTGAGCACACACGGGACGTCATCGGACGACAACACCAGCGCCATCCACAAACAGCATTAACCGTCCCCATATTGACCGACCAAGTACAACAGGCACCGAACTCCATCCCACAAACTGTCATCCGGCACCTGTAGAACACAATGCATGCGCGTTCACTTCCTGGGGCATTGTCATCGACAACATGACAACGCACGAAGTGATTTCCGACATACTCATCTCTTCTTATTTTAGAAACCTCGCAATTACGTAGCCTGTGATCTTGCACTGTTCATCATTTAAATGTGTACGTATGAAGACAGTAACTTGTTCTCGAAAGAACAGTTACTGTTGATGACTGTGCAGCTTTTCCCTGGAATAAATGATAACTAAGTGACAACCTCAGCTGCCGACAGGTGTTGTTATTATACCTCGATGTGGACAGCTGAAAATGTGTGCCCCGACCGGGACTCGAACCCGGGATCTCCTGCTTACATGGCAGACGCTCTATCCATCTGAGCCACCGAGGGCACAGATGAATAGCGCGACTGCAGGGACTTATCCCTTGCACGCTTCCCGTGAGACTCACATTCCCAACTGTCCACAATTCTACATATATTTTGTACCAAAAAAATGGCTCTGAGCACTATGGGACTCAACTGCTGAGGTCATTAGTCCCCTAGAACTTAGAAGTAGTTAAACCTAACTAACCTAAGGACATCACACACATCCATGCCCGAGGCAGGATTCGAACCTGCGACCGTAGCGGTCTCGCGGTTCCGGACTGCAGCGCCAGAACCGCGCGGCCACTTCGGCCGGCTATATTGTACCTTATGGACGTTTGCCCACCCACTCATTACTCGCGCACGCTTTGGCGATTCCCGTAAGAGTTTGGGCATCCTGTGCGCGAGTAATGAATGGGTGGGCAAATGTCCATAAGGTACAATACATATGTAGAATTGTGGACAGTTGGGAATGTGAGTCTCACGGGAAGCGTGCAAGGGGTAAGTCCCTGCAGTCAAGCTATTCATCTGTGTCCTCGGTGGCCCAGATGGATAGAGCGTCTGCCATTAAAGTAGGAGATTCCGGGTTCGAGTCCCGGTCGGGGCACACATTTTCAGCTGTCCATATCGAGGTATAACAACAACACCTGTCGGCAGCTGAGGTTGTCACTTAGTCATCATTTATTTAAATATTTTACCTGGACAAATCTATTCCCGAATTTCCATTAGCCTACATTAATAATTTTTTGGTTTTGCGATTTTTTTTTTTTCACCAGTGCAGTTGGAGATATACTTACGCCAGCTACAAACTTGATGGGTAATGCGCATGTGTCAAAAGGGCGTATCTGTCCTTTCACAGACACCGAACTTGCGAAACAAAGTGTCTCAAGCAGCAACTCGTTCCACCATTGTGTTTCCTTGTTCCCAGGCACCTTCCCTCCTCCCCCCCCCCACCCCCCCACCCACCCCTCAAGTTAAAATTTTTTTCGTTTTCTTTTTGTGCCTGTCTTTCTGTCTGTGTCTCTCTTTTTTTGCAGCCTCTTCGCATTTAGAGCCGCTGGCAAACAAAGGCGACGGCTGCTAAGCAGTGCTGGAAAGAAGACAAGCTGCTAATGCCGGAGCAGAGAGGGTGGTGAGAGCAACAGCGGTCGTCTAGAAATAAGACCGCCCTCGCGTCTGGCGGGCGAGGTAAAGGCCGTCTTACAAAACGACGTCCCGTCTGCAGAGAGCTGTGACGTGTAGGCCGGCGCAGCAGCGCGTTGCTCTGCTGCGGTGTGCTGTAGTTACGGCAGAGGAGCGACGCGGAAACAGGCGGGGGGGGGGGGGGGGGGGCGATGCGGTCTCCTGTAAAAGTGTTTACCCGCCTTCTGAGGGGGCGCTGAAAGCGGCCACTGTGTGGCATTCCGCGCTCACAACGCCCCGGGCCACTTTCGCTCGCCGACGCGCGCGTCGTTTGTTTTTATGGCAAAGCCGCAAACATTTCCTCGCTTAGACTGTCGAACGCTCTCCGGGTTCCAGATTTTCGGGACCGACAGCTACTATCGTAATTCAGAGGCGTCCCCGTTACAGGACAACGGCAATTATTTCTGACGTATGCGACTGAACCAGAGAGATGAGTTACAGTAAAGAGGCTGCAGCGCCCCGAGAGAGAAGCAGGTTGATGTCCCGACTCGTATCAATGAGGTAAAGAAAAAATAAAGAACACTCCTCCGGGCAGTTTGGGGTCCGCAGCCTAGATATTTCGTGAAAACGTCGGGATAAAATCATGACAAATGACTCCTACTAACATGTAATTCAATTATCATTGCCTTGTAATTGAATAATTACACTATTGCAACGGTTACATAACAAATTAATCATAGGTTTGTACCCGTGTCTAGCGGTAGCGTCTTTGATTCATAATCAAAAATCTCTTCAGTCCCGGGTTCGATCCCCGCCACTGCCTAAATTTTGATAAGTAATCGGCATTGGCGGCCGAAGACTTCCGGCATAAGAAGTCAGCCTCATTCTGCCAACGGCCTTGTCAAAGAGGGCGGAAGAGCGGATATAGGTTCACGGCACTCTCTTGTCCTAGGGGTGGGAAATTGCCCCTAAAGGCGGAAGAATCAGCAATGATCAACGACATGAGGATGCAGAAGGCAATGGAAACCACTGCATTAAAGACACGTAATGTGCATCCACATGACATGTGGCCTGTAATTGAAGAAGTGTCATGATGATCCCTCCATTGGCAAAAGATTCCGGAATAGTCCCCCATTCGGATCTCCGGGAGGGGACTGCCAAGGGGGAGGTCACCATGAGAGAAAGATTGAATAATCAACGAAAGGATAATGTTCTACTAGTCGGGGCGTGGAATGTCAGAAGCTTGAACGTGGTAGGGAAACCAGAAAATCTGAAAAGGAAAATGCAAAGGCTCAATCTAGATATAGTAGGGGTCAGTGAAGTGAAGTGGAAGGAAGACAAGGATTTCTGGTCAGATGAGTATCGGGTAATATCAACAGCAGCAGAAAATGGTATAACAGGTTTAGGATTCGTTATGAATAGGAAGGTAGGGCAGAAGGTGTGTTACTGTGTACAGTTCAGTAACCGGGTTGTTCTAATCAGAATCGACAGCAGACCAACACCGACAACGATAGTTCAGGTATACATGCCGACGTCGCAAGATGAAGATTAACAGACAGAGAAAGTGTATGAGGATATTTAAAGGGTAATGCAGTATGTAAAGTGGGACGAAAATTTAATAGTCATGGGCGACTGGAATGCAGTTGTAGGGGAAGGAGTAGAAGAAAACGTTACAGGAGAATATGGGCTTGGGAAAAGGAATGAAAGAGGAGAAAGACTAATTGAGTTCTGTAACAAGTTTCAGCTAGTAATAGCGAATACCCTGTTCAAGAATCACAAGAAGACGAGGTATACTTGGAAAAGGCCGGGAGATACGGGAAGATTTCAATTAGATTACATCATGGTCAGACAGAGATTCCGAAATCAGATACTGGATTGTAAGGCGTACCCAGGAGCAGATATAGACTCAGATCACAATATAGTAGTGATGAAGAGTAGGCTGAAGGTCAAGACATTAGTCAGGAAGAATCAATACGCAAAGAAGTTGGATACGGAAGTACTAACGAATGACGAGATACGTTTGAAGTTCCCTAACGCTATAGATACAGCAATAAGGAATAGCGCAGTAGGCAGTACAGTTGAAGAGAAATGGACATCTCTAAAAAGGGCCATCACAGAAGCTGGGAAGGAAAACATAGGTACAAAGAAGGTAGCTGCGAAGAAACCATGGGTAACAGAAGAAATACTTCAGTTGATTGATGAAAGGAGGAAGTACAAACGTGTTCCGGGAAAATCAGGAATACAGAAATACAGGTCTCTGAGGAATGAAATAAATAGGAAGTGCAGGGATAGCTAAGACGAAATGGCTGCAGGAAAAATGTGAAGACATCGAAATAGATATCATTGTTGGAAGGACAGATTCAGCATACAGGAAAGTCAAAACAACCTTTAGTGACATTAAAAGCAAGGGTGGTAACATTAAGAGTGCAACGGGAATTCCACTGTTAAATGCAGAGGAGAGAGCAGATAGGTGGAAAGAATACATTGAAAGCCTATATGAGGGTGAAGATTTGTCTGATGTGATAGATGAAGAAACAGGAGTCGATTTAGAAGAGATAGGGGATCCAGTATTAGAATCGGAATTTAAAAGAGCTTTGGAGGACTTACGGTCAAATAAGGCAGAAGGGATAGATAACATACCATCAGAATTTCTAAAATCATTGGGGGAAGTGGCAACAAAACGACTATTCACGTTGGTGTGTAGAATATATGAGTCTGGCGACATACCATCTGACTTTCGGAAAAGCATCATCCACACAATTCCGAAGACGGCAAGAGCTGACAAGTGCGAGAATTATCGCACAATCAACTTAACAGCTCATGCATCGAAGCTGCTTGCAAGAATAATATACAGAAGAATGGAAAAGAAAATTGAGAATGCACTAGGTGACGATCAGTTTGGCTTTAGGAAAAGTAAAGGGACAGGAGAGGCAATTCTGACGTTACGGCTAATAATGGAAGCAAGGCTAAAGAAAAATCAGGACACTTTCATAGGATTTGTCGACCTGGAAAAAGCGTTCGACAATATAAAATGGTGCAAGCTGTTCGAGATTCTGGAAAAAAGTAGGGGTAAGCTATAGGGAGAGACGGGTCATATGCAATATGTACAACAACCAAGAGGGAATAATAAGAGTGGACGTTCAAGAACGAAGTGCTCGTATTAAGAAGGGTGTAAGATAAGGGTGTAGCCTTTCGCCCCTACTCTTCAATCAGTACATCGAGGAAGCAATGATGGAAATAAAAGAAAGGTTCAGGAGTGGAATTAAAATACAAGGTGAAAGGATATCAATGATACGATTCGCTGATGACATTGCTATCCTGAGTGAAAGTGAAGAAGAATTAAATGATCTGCTGAACGGAATGAGCAGTCTAATGAGTACACAGTACGGTTTGAGAGTAAATCGGAGAAAGATGAAGGTAATGAGAAGTAGTAGAAACGAGAACAGCGAGAAACTTAACATCAGGATTGATGGTCACGAAGTCAATGAAGTTCAGGAATTCTGCTACCTAAGCAGTAAAATAACTAATGACGGACGGAGCAAGTAGGAGATCAAAAGCAGACTAGCTATGGCAAAATAGGCATTTCTGGCTAAGAGAAGTCTACTAATATCAAATACCGGCCTTAATTTGAGGAAGAAATTTCGGAGGATGTACGTCTAGAGTACAGCATTGTATGGTAGTGAAACATGGACTGTGGGAAAACCGGAACAGAAGAGAATCGAAGCATTTGAGATGTGGTGCTATAGACGAATGTTGAAAATTAGGTGGACTGATAAGGTAAGGAATGAGGAGGTTCTACGCAGAATCGGAGAGGAAAGGAATATGGAAAACACTCACTGATAAGGAGAAGGGACAGGATGATAGGTCATCTGCTAAGACATGAGGGAATGACTTCCATGGTACCAGAGGGAGCTGTAGGAGGCAAAAACTGTAGAGGAAGACAGAGATTGGAATACGTGAAGCAAATAATTGACGACGTAGGTTGCAAGTGCTACTCTGAGATGAAGAGGTTGGCACAGGAGAGGAATTCGTGGCGGGCCGCATCAAACCAGTCAGTAGACTGACGACCAAAAAAAAAAAAAAAAAAAAATGCTCCATGGACCTAATACTCTTCGCGCCTTTTACTTCATTTCCTTTGTGACGCGTATTTGCTCACGTATTTGCTAAACACTAATCTTTTTAAGTTCGTTGGATTATTTTCGAAGCACCTGTGACTTTCGCTTTCTGTAACTTCGAGCATGTTTACGACTCATGTCACACAACAGCTTTCATTATTTATTTAGCGAGAGTGGGCACTCGCCCGCTCCTGTAATTTCACGATACTGACCTAGAAGGTACTTATTACAAAACTTTCATTCGTAGCAATCATTTCCTGCGATTCCGCACATGTAGCATTGATGAGAGCGATGGGAAATATTGATATTTAAACATTGTTCCTACAGTTTGAAATAATAATTTAGAATTTTCTCCTGCTTCTGTTTGTTGCTATTCAACATTTTTCCTCGATTGTTATGATTACTTTTTTCTGTCTGAGGTTCTTAGCCTTAGCCTTCGGTTTTGACAGAAGAACAACATTTTTCATGTATAATTCGTTGAGGACCATGTATTTAATCAGAGTGAAGCCGTAATTTTTGATCTTTTAATCAAAATATTTTCATCCATATTCATCCTAACAATCTAAAAAGTACATATTTTTATAACGAAATATGCATTCCATTTCGGTATCAAAGTAGTATAGTCAAAGCGCACGTGAGTTATTTCACAGACAAAAAGTTTTGTGTAAGTCCTATGAAATATAGATTTTGACGGACTTTAGAGTCACTATACATTCTCAGAATCAATGAGTTATAGCAAAAGTGACAAGTATAGAACGACCATGTTACAGAAAATACGATTATACTCTGTTTTGGGTCCCAGTAGTGCTCTGTAAGCTCTTCACAAAGACGCCCGGGTCATTTCTCCAGCTTACGACGTTTTCACGTAACGATCATAGGCACACGCCTACGCTGGTACAGTGACGTCATATGCGAAACAAACACTGTTCGAAAAACAAGAGTGGTAGTATTGCACGGTTAAATCGCCTATTTAATGTGATTTGGAAGTCCGTATGCATAAATTCCACTGTCTCCAGAGGGCAGACTAGCTACTATTTCACGCGAAAATGTGTGATTTCGCCCAAGGATATACAAGCTCACAGGAGTGCACTACGACTCGTAATACCAACTGAGGAGCTACCTGAGAGAGAAGTAGCGACTCCAAGATCTAGAAAACCAACAGCGGCTGAGAGGGCGGTGCCTCTCCATACCACATCCAAGTAACGCCATTGGCAGAGGATGACACGGTCGTTGTTCGGTCCCTATTGACTCCTCGAGGCCAAAATGCTCAGCTTAGTAATGTAGAGGTGTGCGATACCATTTTAGTTTTATCAAAGAGTAGTATCAGTATTATTTCTCATTCTAAAGTATTGCTCAGACTGCTGATTGGAGGACTATATGGCATGTTTGAAATATTGTTTGGGAGGCATCATTCGGATTTAGAAGAATAAAAGGAACAATAGATGCTACTTGCCTGTTAAGAATCCTAGGGGAATGCTACGTTGAGAAAGAGAGAGAAATTCGTGCTTTTTTTATTGGTTTGGAAAAAGCTTTCGAGAGAGTACAATGGAACAAGATGATGGATATTTTGAAGAGGAAAGGAGTAGATTATAGCTAGAGACGATTGGTACAGAACCAATATTTACAACAGAAAGTAGGAATAAGCACTGCAGATGCCATATCTGGAGAACGTAGCATTGGAAGGGGCGTTAGACAAAGTTGTTGCATCTCCCATTTATTGATCAGCGTATACCTCAAAGAGAGTGTTGCGAAAGGCTTAGATTGAAAAAGAGAATAAAAAAGTAATGTATATGATTGACTAACGACGTGGTATTAGTGGCAGAAAGTGAACGAACTGTAAATAAATGTTAAAAGATCTGAACATTGCATGAGCGGAATATGAGATGAGAATCAATACAGGAGAAGCAAAGAAAAAGGTCGTCAGCAAAGAGAGGAGACTGACACATATTAAGACAAAAATGGGTCAAATGGCTCTGAGCACTATGGGACTCAACTGCTGTGGTCAGCAGTCCCCTAGAACTTAGAACTACTTAAACTTAACTAACCTAAGGACATCCATGCCCGAACCTGCGACCGTAGCAGTCGCACGGTTCCGGACTGCGCGCCTAGAACCACGAGACCACCACGGCCGGCACACATATTAAGACAGAACAAGTTACCAGCCAAGAGAAAGAATTTAAATATCTTGGTAGTACGATTACGATCACAAGAGATTCTAGCAGGAGGTGAAAACTCGCACTGCTATAGCGAAGAAGGCATTCGATAGAAAGATTATTAGGTAGCAAACTAGATAAAGGTTTGAGAAAAGACTTGGCTAGTGATTTGTCTGGAGTGAGGCATTCTATGGGGCAGGAACATGGCACTGAGGCTAGAGGATGAGAAAAGCCTAGAAGCATTTCAGATATAAATGTGGAGAAGAATGGAGAAGATTGTATTGTATTGTATTGTATTGTAGTGAACTGGGAACCTAGAAAAGACGGACAGGCTTCCTCCCCACCGTAGCCCTCAGTGGTTCACAAGCCTCCAACAGGCTACAGCAGTCCACTCACCCCACCGCCGCCCCACACCGAACCAGGGTTATTGTGCGGTTCGGCCCCCTGGGAACGTCTCTCGCCAGACGAGTGTAACCCCAAATGTTTGCGTGGTAGAGGAATTGTGTGTACGCGTAATTGGATACAGTGTTTGAGCAGCAATCGCCGACATAGTGTAACTGAGGCGGAATAAAGGGAACTGGACATCATTAGCCGAGGCCGATGGAAAACCACCTTAAAAACCATCCATAGACTGCCCGGCACACCGGGCCTCGACATTAATCTGCCGGGAGGATTAGTGCCGGGGACTGGCACGCCTTTCCGCCCGGAAAGCAGTGCGTGAGACCACACGGCTAACTGCGCGGGCCATGTAGAGGATCATCTGAATAGGAAGAGTACGTATTGAAAGAGTAGTGGAAAATGTGAGAGCCGGCCGCTGTGACCGAGCGGTTCTAGGCGCTTCAGAACGGGACCGCGCTGCTGCTATGGTCGCAGGTTCGAATCCTGCCTCGGGCATGGATGTGTATGATGTCCGTAGGTTAGTTACGTTTAAGTAGTTCTAAGTCTAGGGGACTAATGACCTCAGATGTTAAGTCACACAGTGCTTACAGCCATTTGAACATTTGAAATTGTGAGAAGAGAAGACTGCTACAAGTTATTAGAGAAAGGAAGAAGAACTAGACTGAATATTTTTTGAGATGGAAGTGCCTGTTTACAGAAACAAGGTAAGGAGCGGAAATTACGCAGATCTGAAGGGGATGGCAGAAGACAGGAGAGCACGGAGAGTTACCACAGAGAACTTGCCTTTGGGCATTACACTGATGATAATGATTCACGATACTGGGTTCAAGAACTTATTACCTTCCAAGTTCTCGATTTTAATGTGCCTTAGCATTCGGTAACAGCGTAGTTGGAATGACAGATGTAGTTTCTTCCGCATTCACAAGGGATCTTATAAACGATGCACGCCAATAAATCCAAAGCCACCACAACAGCAGCCACGGCAATCAGTTGACGATAGAAGATACGGCGGTACAAAGAAAGAAAGAATTAAACACGGGGCTCAGAGTGATTGTAATTGAACTAACAGCAGAATGTGAAGGATGCAGTGTCCAATGCAGTACACGCCCTCCTCATTCGTTCACCCATTCCCTGCTATGTCTTACCAAACGTAACACTAAATGTTCCCATTTGTTCTGAAAATGCGTGACAAGCGAGGGACCTATGTGTATTCTACCGCATCAGAGCAGAACACTGAGATTCTGCAGTGACCTTCAGCTTGGTATCTTCTAAAACTGTCTCGGCACGTATCTAGCACTCGAGGAGGCCCTAAGATACTAGTGAGATGGCTAGGACTCTCAAAGCTACGAATTAATCTGTCAAATTTCAATTCTGGATGGTAGACGCTTTTTTATTTATCACACAAATCACATCACAGACAAAGAAGCCTACAAAGTCTCACATATCAATGTTAGAGCCACTAACAAGTCTTTACCGCCAAGTAAATTGGAGAAATTACAATCAAAAACGAAAGTTACATTTCTGAAATTTTCCCGGCGTATTTCTTCTTCTAACAATTTCCGGGTATGCAGCCGGATCCCGTCGACATTCTGCCACGATATTTCGGCCCAGAGGCGTCCGGCCATCTTCAGGTGAGTACACAACTACTGAAGAGCCCAGGTGCAGTCGCGGTATTTATGCCGAATCTCGCGCATGTGAAATGTACTGGCATCCTACAGCGCATGCGTCAGGTGTTGACATGCGCAGCATAGCCGAGTTGTACGTGCTGCCCTCGGTGGTGGAAATAAAGGTTCATCTAGTCAAAAAAAAAAATGGTTCAAATGGCTCTGAGCACTATGGGACTTAACATCTATGGTCATCAGTCCCCTAGAACTTAGAACTACTTAAACCTAACTAACCTGAGGACATCACACAACACCCAGCCATCACGAGGCAGAGAAAATCCCGACCCCGCCGGGAATCGAACCCGGGAACCCGGGCGTGGGAAGCGAGAACGCTACCGCACGACCACGAGCTGCGGGCAGTTCATCTAGTCATTCGATACTCAATGACTAGATGAACCTTTATTTCCACCACCGAGGGCAGCACGTACAACTCGGCTATGCTGCGCATGTCAACACCTGACGCATGCGCTGTAGGATGCCAGTACATTTCACATGCGCGAGATTCGGCATAAATACCGCGACTGCACCTGGGCTCTTCAGTAGTTGTGTACTCACCTGATGATGGCCGGACGTCTCTGGGCCGAAATATCGTGGCAGAATGTCGACGGGATCCGGCTGCATACCCGGAAATTGTTAGAAGAATGTAACATTTCTAATCTGTTCTTCTCTGCTTCCCATGTCGAGTCGCGATTAAATAAGATCATGCAAAAAGCTGGGCCACTACGTCTTAATCGTGCAGCCCATAAATCGAACTGTACATGTGTACCCCCCACACCCACCGTCACAAACAAAGTTGTCTGTCCGTCTCAGGACCGTGCGTCTCAGCATGATTCACTTAGCTTCGCATGCACTTTTGATGGGAGCAAAGTGCTTAGTGGATCATTATTCTGAAGTTAATGAAATTTATTATTAAAATAATATCTGAAGTGATTGGAAGATCTCTTGCTATTGAGGGGGTTCTTAGCATGACAGACAATTGAATCTGAGAAATGCTCTATGAAATTATCAATAAATGAACTTTTGGCGCGTTGGCTCTTGTGGTGTCAATCAATCAGATTATTTGAGCAATTTCTTACATCACAGGTACACACAGTACAGTCTTTGCCCGTCTTTCACTCCTTATGTCACACCTCGGCTAATCCATCTGAGCAAAACTATGAAATGAAACTTGCCCTAGAATATTATGGCTTCTAAAGCCACAGATGTCAAGGATATCGTCGAAAACTGGAGTCGGTGCCCAGATTTGATATGTCAAGTAAACCCAGAATGTTTTATACAATGATGCGTGATGAATATAGCTCCGTTGAGTTGCATGTCGTAGTAAGATTGAGGCATTCAATCTAAGAGCTGGTCGACGTTGATACCAAAAGAAAACGATTTCAAGGCTAAATGCCCCCTTGATGATGAGGTCTCTACAGGCAGAGCACAGTTCTGGAAGGCCGGGGAAGATTCTAGGTTATCATTGTGGAATTCACCTTCATCGGTCTTTTGAAACCAAACAAACATAAATCATAATGACAGGATAGGGTGTGAACCCCACTTATACCACATACACTGCCATTACAAAAACGCCAGCGTGTAAGGGCATCTGGCAGCTCCCATATTCCAAGATTTCCGGAAAGCAGTTGACATGTTACTCCACTACGGGCAGTTAATAAAGTTATGAGTATGTTGTACGTCCAACCTTTGTATCTGCACAGTGAGTGTATTAATAAGTTCAAACGTAGCTTACCACTTAGCGTGCAAATGTACAAAAGATCTTAACTGTCTTCTCAAGCCCAGAGTTTCAGACATTCTAAATAAATATGACCCGGACCCTGTAAGGCAGGTAATATCAGCTGCAGATCGTAACAAAAATCATTAGAAATGCTGCTTTCATGTACCTAGAACGCATGAATTAATAATGGTGAAAGTTAGGGGTCTATTCTAGGAAGACCACACAGCCATTTCCTTTTTTATTCTGCATATACTTTATCAACTTCTGCTTTGAGGGTCAAATGATAAACAACAATCATGTTCAATTAGTTCTGAAAATAACAAAATATTTAATTCTTGCACATTTTGAAATGATGATTATTAAAATTGTTGTCTATACATGAAAATTTTTTATCACAGGAAAGAATGATTATTAAAAATCCTCATCAGCTCATTTAAATATACGTTGTCATAGCTGGTCAATGCATTGATTTGGTAGAGAATAAATTTGATTTTTGAACCAATGAAAAAACTCTCGTGTTCACAATGTAAGGATAGGTTAGTATCCGAGCTGTTGATATTCAGTGGCCAAAGTGTACGTAAGTTGGAGGCAGCAAAATCTAGACTCAACATTTGCAGTGGCCTAATGCGTGATGGTACTTTACCAAGTGGCATCTGCAATCGTGTTGTCTCTGCGCTGGATCTGAAATGCTAATTCCCTACTCTGGCCTTCACTGAATTCACTCAGTCACAACATTCCAGCGTTCCGTAGAACGTTAATCTTTCTCTAGTCGAAACAATATTGCACACTCGCTATAGATGGAGCGACGTGCACAATTTCTTTACCCGCAAAAATTCCCGGAGGAATAATTAAATATGGCTTTGGTATCTGTCACCACGATACATAGAGTGTAATCGTCCTCACTTTGCAGAAAGTAAAGCTGTCAACTTCCTCTTTTCCACACACTTGTCCAGTCCGCCACAAGACGAGAGAGAGAGATGGCAATTCTTCGGTCTTAAGATGCTTTTATGTAATTGGGATCTTTCCACCGTGTCGTGTCTGCGTCGCCAAGTATGACTTCAGTCAATCACCATCTCGCTGGAGGTGAATAAACATTTTTATTTATCTTGCTTGGTCGCAGCCTAGCCCTGTTGATGACGTGCTGCCACTTACCCTCGATCCTGGCCTTATTTACGTCAAAAGGAATAACATACTGTTCTGGCCTAATTCCTTTCTGCGCTGTAGCTAAATTGGAGTTTTACGATAACATTAACCATCTGCTTGGTTCGTCTCCAAAATGCGTTTCACTTTAACTTGTTTGTTTATGTCAGTGGTAGATATTGGTAGATATTGTTTTGTTAGTTTTCTGTACTTGAGATTAACTGCATTTGCCTTTTGTTGATATAATGTAATTATTATTTTCTGACGATCTGATACTGTATTGTCCTGTCGTTATGGATCAAGCTCATGTAAGCTCCGTAAAATCCGTAAGCCTTACAAGCATACTGATTAGGTTCCGAAGTATGTGACTGACTTGAATACTTCTTAAGTACCACAGCACGGTACACTGCCCTCATGGTCCAATGTTCATCAGAGACAAGGGAGTCGTTGGCAGTGCCCCAGGAAGTGAGATAGACCGTTCTTATTTTCTGTACACGTAAATGATCTGACGGCAGAGTGAGCAGCAGTCTTCTGGTGTTTGCTGAAGATGCAGTGGTGAGTGAGTGATGGAGGATACAAGGTGGCTTAGAAAAATTTCCTATTGGTGTGATGAACACCAATTTGCTCGAAATGTAGAAAACGAGTAGGAAAAATAATCTCGTAATGTTCGAACAGAGCCGGCCGGAGTGGCCGAGCGGTTAAAGGCGCTACAGTCTGGAACCGCACGACCACTACGGTCGCAGGTTCGAATCCTGCCTCGGGCATGGACGTGTGTGATGTCCTTAGGTTAGTTAGGTTTCAGTAGTTCTAAGTTCTAGGGGACTTATGACCACAGCAGTTGAGTCCCATAGTGCTCAGAGCCATTTGAACCATTTTTTGTTCGAATAGAGCGTTATTAATGCGCCGCTTGACACAGTCCCGTCGATTAATTATCCATGAGTAACTTTACAGAGTAACGTGAAATGGAACAAGCTCGTAAGGATGGTAGTGGGGAATGGTCACTTCGGTTCAGCGGCAGAATTGTAGGAAATTGTAGCTTATCTAAAAGGGATACTGCGTATAGAACACTAAAACGACAAATCGTTGAGAAGTGATAGAATGTGTGAGATCTCCGCAAGGTAGGATGAAGGAAGACATCGAAGAAATTGAATGGCTTGCTGCTAAATTTGTAACAGGTAAGTCGATCATCGACGCACTTATTACGAAGATGCTTCGTGAAATCAGATGGGAATCCTCGGAGGTAAGATAACGATCTTTTCGTGAGGCATTGCTGACATAATTTTGAAAATAGGCAGTTGAGACAGGCAGTAGATCGACTCTACTACCACTAACGTACATTTAGAATACGAACCATGGAGACAAGAGAAATTAGGGCTCGTATGTAGACATATAGAGGGTCGTTTGTCCCTTGCTCCATTTGTGAGTAGAAAAAGAGAGGAAACGGCGATGCACCGTGTGGTGGCTTGCTGAGTGTGTATGTAAATGTAGCCACAGAAGTAAATAATTTGAAACATCCCCTTAGAAAAATTTATGAATTACTGTGCTTGGATACCCCTTACGTTATTAGATTTTCAAACAGCTGAGTAGAACTGAACGTACTCCGACATTTCGCTCTTTACTTATCCTGATCAACACTAAACTGACACACAATATTTTTAGCGCAACGCAATCTGACTTTTAATAATTACTACAAAGGAATGGCCATGACTAACAATGACCTATACCTTTCACGAATCACTTACCTCACAAAAATCTTCGTTACTCGAACTACTGCAATACAGCGAGCTCCAATACTGCCGGCTAAATAAAAGATTCTAACTACTGAAGGCACTAACTACTGATAGGCATAGTTAGCAAATGAAAGATTTTGATAGAGCACAAACAATGTATTTACCTTCATAGTCTTGAAAATATATATCAGTTCATGACATCCAGTCTTACAAATTTACTGTCTCTGATGGACACACGTCCAGATCATTCGCTCTCAAATCTCCGCCATCTCTCTCCCCACATCCACCACTGCTGGCGGCTCACCTCCAACTGCGAAACGTTACGCGCTGTTCACATCCAACTGCCCAACACCATAATAGCGAATATTCCAACAATGTTAACCAGCCACATACTGCACATAGCACAGTCAGTGATTTTCATACAGAGCGCCACGTGGTGTTACCAACATAAAAACCTAAACAGCCTACTTACAAATTAATCTGGATAATCCACAGCTTCGCTCATAGTGATTTAAGAAAAGATGAAATACCTCACCCAAGGTTGCGTGTATTAGGAGATTTCATTTACGTGGAATCTTCCTGGACGAAGTCGGGTTGCATTTTATCGTCAGTGGTAGCCGCGGTCGGCGAACAAAGGCGGCTGATGAAATTTCACGTACCAGTGGTCAGAGGTGAGCTCGAATGAAGCCAGGCGGCGGGAGCCAGCGATTTGGTAAATTGGCTGCCGCGGCGCTCTTGCGGCGGAGCGAGCGCGCGATAACACCACCGTGGCAGGCGCTTGTGTGCGGGGGGGTGCGGGGGAAGCAGGTAGGAGCAGGGAGCACACGCGAGTCGGCAATCAGTCGCGGTGACGCGTGCTGGCACTGTGCTACGCTGCGGCGGCAGCGGCTGATAAGCACGGTACTGCACAGCGTGGCCTTTGTTTTCATTTGTTGGGTGCAACCTCAGCAGCATGTCTGCTACACGTGTTTGCTGTCAGGGTAGTGTTTGCACTTGTCCGAAATCAGAAACGTTTATTAAAGCAGTGAAGACTGCTTGCGATAGTCGCTGTAATATACAAACAACACAGGTGTTGAGCCAATTTAGGTCGATTGCGTGGCAGAGGCTACTATTTTCCTTTTTAACCTTTCCTTATACTAAAGCTTTATGGATCGTTTCATGTATTTTCAATTCCTATAATGTCTCGGCTACAGCCATCATCAAATGAAAACTCAGAACGCATAAAAATGCACTACTGGCCATTAAACTTGCTACACCAAGAAGAAATGCAGATGATAAACGGGTATTCATTGGACAAATAAATTTTACTATAACTGACACGTGGTTACATTTTCAAGCAGTTTGCGTGAGAAATCATTAACCAGAACAACCACCTCTGGCCGTAATAACGGCCTTGATACGCCTAGGCATTGAGTCAAACAGAGCTTGGATGGCTTGTACAGGTACAGCTGCCCATGCAGCTTCAACACGATACCACATTTCATCAAGAGTAGTGACTGGCGTATTGTTGCTCGGCCACCATTGACCACACGCCTTAAATTGATGAAAGATCTGGAGCATGTGCTGGCCAGGGCAGCAGCCGAACATTTTATGTACCCATAAAGGCCCGTACAGGACCTACAACATGCGGTCGTGCATTATCCTGCTGAAATGAAGGGTTTCGCAGGGATCAAATGAACGGTAGAGCCACGGGTCGTAACACATCTCAAATGTAACGTTCACTGTTCAAAGTCCCGTCAACGCGAACAAAAGGGGATCGAGAGGTGTAACCAATGGCACCCCATACCATCATGCCGGGCGATACGCCAGTATGGCGATGACGAATACACGCTTCCAATGTGCGTTCACCGCGATGTCGTCAAACACGGATGCGACCATCATGATCCTGTAAACAGAACCTGGATTCACCCAAAAAAATGACGTTTTGCCATTCGTGGACCTAGGTTCGTCGTAGTACACCATCGCAGGCGCTCCTGTCTGTGATGCAGCGTCAAGGGTAACTGCAGCCATGGTCTCCGTCCGAGCTGATAGTCCATGTTGCTGCAAACGTCGTCGAACAGTTCGTGCAGATGGTTGTTGTCTAGCAAACGTCTGTTGACTCAGGGATCGAGACGTGGCTGCACGATCCGTTACAGCCGTGCGGAGAAGATTCCTGTCATCTCGACTGCTAGTGATACGAGGCCGTTGGGGTCCAGCACGGCGTTCCGTATTACCCTCCTGATCCCACCGATTCCATGTTCCTGACATTGGATCTCGACCATCGCGAATACTAATGTCGCGATACGATAAACCGCAATCGTTATACGCTACTATCCGAGCTTTATCAAAGTCGGAAACGTGATGGTACGCATTTCTCCTCCTTGCACGAGGTATCACAACAACGTCTCACCAGGCAACGCCTGTCAACTGGTGTTTGTGTTTGAGAAATCGGTTGGATACTTTTCTCATGTCAGCACGTTGTAGGTGTCGCCACCGGCGCCAACCTTCTGTGAATACTCTGAAAAGCTAATCATTTGCATATCACAGCATCTTCTTCCTGTCGGTTAAATTTCGCTCCTGTAGCACGTTATCTTCGTGGTGTAGCAATTTCAATGGCCAGTAGTGTACTTACCTCCCGGCTACTGTCGTAATAGGCACTGTGATTCAGGTGCTCTCACCTATGTGCTTTTTGCAGCCTGCAACACCTTCAAATACCATCACTAATATATTCATATTCTCTCTCTCGCTAAGCGCATATTGCCAGTCTACTGAAAAATGGACAGTGTATTTTTGTAGGAAATTTAACACAGCTACATTTTGTACCGGGATATGTTCACGCTAGTTGCCGTATTTTTCGAATTATTCAAGAAAAACGTACAAAAGAAACATTCAAACGCTTTTTCCTTGAATAACTCAAGAACTGTGACCTCCAGCGAAGACGTGCTCCTGCACAAAATTCAACTACATCCAATTCCCTACAATAAGGTCCTGTTCATTTTTTCTGTGAGACAGATGGTTTGCGGGCAGGCAGCGATTAATATGAATATTTTGCGCGTGGTATTTGCAGGTGTTGTGGGTTCCGTAAAACTCATAGGTAGGGACAGCTAAATGTAGTTATCACATTGTGTCCCTTTGACACCAATGTAATCAAGACTGCTGCTCCAGCTTTTGCGAATATTGTAGAGTTTTCTACAGTACATCTTGCAAACGACACATATATTGAACAGAAAAATCTCATTAACCGATGAGCTGTGAAGCGGAGTAAAGATAGAAGGATAACGTGTGAATGGTACTATTATCGATAGCGATAAGATGTAGTAAATCGTACGCCTTAGGCATCATTGATTTTGTGGAACTTTCTCAGCTCAATGTGCCTTGTTTTGGGAGGGTATTGTCTTGCTAGTTAGTTCAACAATGCCAAGGCGCTAGAGGTCACCCACTAGTAACCTAGGAGTGTAGGAAGCAAGGAGTGTAGGAGTGACTCGTTGTTCGGGTTTGTTACGAAACGGTCACGTGTAATTGCGTCGCACCAAAATTATTGGAGCTGTCTGCTAGGGTGATGAATTGTGTTTTAGGAGGTCTTATATCTATTGGTAAGGCAATAATGAGTAAACACTCGATTTATTCCCTGTAGACGCTCGTAATTACATATGAAATCAGTGAAAGGAACGGTGACGTCGTTGTTGGTAGCTTCCATGTGCGGAACATATCATTATTTGGGAAGGGTTACCGCGGGCAGTTATAACATGAAAGATTAATTCGGAGAAACAATAGATCAATGGCAATCATTCATGTAAAAGTGCAATACATCTAACTTAACAGGGCATGGCTGGATGTACGCATTGTTAGCAAGGGTGCTACGAGCAAAAAGCCAATAAACGAATTAAAATGACCTGTACTGTTATCCTTTCATAGCTTAAATTTGACGAACAATATTCATAAAGTAAAGAGACGCATTTTCGTATTAGGGAACGGCCAAATTTATTTTGCAATGAACTATGTTTTCTCTCTTAACCATCCACCAACCATGTTCTAACACGGCAAATTAATATAAAAAGAGGTAAAGAGGAGATTACAAACTCACTGAATCAGTTTAACTGCGTACAATGTGAAACTATGTAGGCAAAGAATGATCGTGTAAGTGAACCATTTTTGCAACCAAAAAAAGAAAAAAATTGTATTTGTACAAGCTAATCAGCAGATACAGAATATGACAACAGGGGAAAAATTTTTTTTAAATACGTTGATGCAATGACGAACCGAGACGAAAGCGTACAACAGGATTCCTCAGTACCATAAGAGTTCCCGGTGTCCTCGGATGAGAGCGTTTAAAAATCACACAAGAAAAAATATTAATCCGGAAAGGAGTCGCTATTCATAATGCGGATTTCATTCATTTTAACTAACGTACCATTCAGTCTTAAAAGGTTTCCATTTCCGGTATTATCTGTAATACTATCGATAAGCACAAGGTCAAACATTCCAAAGCTGTGGAATGAATTTAAAACAATCGTGTTTCTCGTATGGACAACTATATATAGCGTGTTCAGGTGTTGGACAGTCACCAAACTTACTCGCCTTTTGCATTCGAAAGCAAATTACCAAGCTAATACATTCAACAAATGAGATGCTACTGTGATGAGATGAACAAACTACACAGTTATTTCCAGTTCAAAGAACGAATAGAATAAATAGACTAAGCGAAGTGGGTCCTGGCAGCTAGTGCATTTGGAAATAGAAAACATAATTTGTAGGAGGAGAGCAGAGTAGCTTGGGGGACTGGATGAGTCGATAGCAGGGCAAGTTTCTCGGACTCCCAAGGATGCGGGAGATTCAAATTTTGCATTTTAGCTGGGACAATGGGACATCTCGGAATTTCATACTATGATCTTGGAATTTCACCTATTGATAGTGACTATTGTCCAGCTATTGTGTCTCCCTGTAAACCGACAATTTTCCCAACTTACTTTTGACATGATTAAGACTAGACCTGGCACTCGTGAAAATACGACTTCTAGTATAGGTCGGCCCATGCTGATTTATTCTCCCGTTTTTGAAATTTCCTGCTAGATTAACACTGTGCCCCAGACCTGGACCCAAACCTGGGAGCTTGCGTGTCGTGAGCTTGCGCTCTACCGATTGAGCTTCATTTCCTTCCTTTTCCCTCTCCAGTTATGCACGTACCGGCGAGCTTCTCCGTCATTCTTTAATATACTGTTGGAACTTTCCCTTTCAATTGTATGTTTCCTTGGAGAAATGGAGCAATAATGAAAAGAGGCACTCCTTAGTCAAGTACATTAAATTTGGCGTGTCTTAATGATATTATAATCCTTCTTTACCCTTCCTTAAGACAGCGCTAAAAGTCAAGGAAGAGAAATCGGTAATGAACGTCTTTTTGACAAGCCGTTTTATATCCCAAAGTTTTGCTAGAAACTTAATGCAACTGATTAAAAGAGCTGAAGAATGAAAGCTGAAAATGATACCTGTATCTTTTAGCGTAAGTGTAAATGTCTTATTTGCCACGTTTGTGTTTAAAGGTTGTTAACCTAAAGCAACTTTTAGGGTCAGATGAACTATATATACTGTATTGGATTGGATTGTTTGGGGGAAGAGACCAAACAGCGAGGCCATCGGTCCTATATGTACTGGTATGTATTAAAGGTGAACCGTTCACGCTATAGAAATTACTTGAAATAAGGTCGAACATGACTGTGTATACCAATGGTGCTTATTTTGTTCCAAGCTTCTGATTTGTAAAAACTTTCCATCTTTCTTTACTCAGATGGTCCTGGAAACGTGTGCGTGTTTTTTCTTGAAGTTTAGCAGTTTTTCTGTTACACAGTTTTATGCATCGTCTGAATCAATCTGCGTCAGATAACCGTTACTTCCCATCGCAAGTCAGTGTTAGGCTTTATTCGTTGGGTCAGCTACATCAACACTCCACACGCAGCCCGACGGTGTGTGGTGAAGAGTACTTCTCGCACAATTATCAAATCCCCCCCCCCCTCTCTCTCCCTCTCCCATACACGAATGGCACGCGGGAAGAATGATTGTCGGCAAGCCTCTGTATTGGTTATAAATTCATGAATTTTCTCACTGTGATCATTTCGCGAGACGTATGTGGGAGTAAGAAAGATATTGTCCGACTATTCCTGGAAATTACTCACTCGAAATTTCAGTAGTAAGCCTCTCCGTGATGCACAACGCCCCTCTTGCAGTCTATGGCAACTAAGTTTGTTGTGTATCTCTGTAATGGTCTCGCGACGAGTAAATGATCCCGCGGCGAAAGACACCACCTGTCGTTGGATCTTGTGTATCTGTTCTGTCAGTTCTACCTCACACTGGTCCCACATCTCGTAAGGCACTTCCTTTGTGGATGAATTACATTTCCTTAATATTCCTCCTATGAATCTCTGTCTCTCATCTATTTGGAAAGCAATGTTAAACACTCCGGCCTGTTTCTGCAGAATGTAAGTCTTTGACACGCTACATAGAGATTGGCGCGCTTTTGTAGTCCTATGATATTCGAGAAAGTAGTACGGATTGCTCAGCTTCTGTACTGCTTACCTTGTCTGTTTTGATCAAGGTACAGTTGTCGGTTTGTACTTTCGAAATGAAGATTTCGTAGACTGTCGCAGTGGGGAAGAGGTTCCGCTACTGGATCCACTTTCCACGGATTTTTGGAGCCTTTGTAGGTCATTGATTCGCCGTGGCGTTTTTATCTCTGAGTATTCAGAATAATTATTTTCGCTTGTTTCTCGATCATTCTTCGCTCTCACTAACGGTTCCTCCCACCCCCATACCCACTGCCACTTTCACAGGAGCATTCTGATGCTCCTTATCCTGTATGTTATCAGTAACGATGGTAGCATCCTCGTCGATTGGTTTACTTTTACTGCCAGCAATATCGACTCCATTCTGTTCCCTTGCTCCTCAGCTACTTCATTCATATTTTTCCCATTTCTAGGTTCCGACACACACATAGTTAGATCAGTCTGCCTTAAAAGGACAGCAGCACATCTCAATACTCATAGTACTTGTTACTAACAGGCAGTTGTTCGGAAAGTCAATGGTCACAATTTTCCATCAGGTATTCGGTTGAAGTACATATGAAACGTACGCTATGTAGGCTTTCACACACGATATAGCTCAACTCGGACCGCATAGAGTCACATAAGAGGGTATGTACCTCATTGCTTTATGTCTGCCAGTATCTCATCGCCTGCCTTCAAAGAAGTTCGTCACAAATGTTTAATCTGCCACAAAGTTTAATACTAGTACACGCTCTGCTGCAGAGTAAAAATTCATTATGGAAGCAATCCCTTAGATTGTGGCTAAGCCAAGTCTCGCCAATATCTTTTCTTCTCAGACAATATTCCCGTACGGAATGCCAATACGTACGACTCCTGTGAAGTTTGAAATGTAGGACATGATGTACTGACGGAAGTAAAGCTGTGAGAGTGAGGTGTGAATTTTGATTGTGTGCTCAGTAGGTAAAAAAAAAAAGAAAACAGTGGCAGGCAAAGGTCCCACTTTCGAGTTCCAGTCCGCCACACAGTTTTAATTGGCCACGGAATTTCAAACATGTGCCCACTCCGTTGCAGGGTCAAAATTTATTCTGGATACTATACTGTGCCTAAGACACTCGTGAAGAAGGAGGAAACATTCTTAATAAAAAAGGAAAAGAACAGCTAGATGCCGATTTTCTTTCTTCTGTTTGTCCATCCGGGAAGCGTTTAGCCATAAATCACTTCATCCTGCTGTTCTGGCCCAGCAATTTTACTGTGCATACGTGCCCCGTAAGAACTGGGTTGTTTAGCAAATCAGCCTTACGCAAACACAATTAGTATATTTTTATGTTTACCTAGACATGTTTCGACACCAATGTGTCATCTTCTGTGGGTCAAATTTTTATTTCTAAAAATTACATCGTTAATAGAACTGTATTACTATACATCGATTTCAGTGCTCGTTTTCGTCGTTGTTTTTTCTTTTTTTTTTCTTTGGGAGCATGTCATCTGCAAAATTTTTCGTCCTGTTTCCCGGCCCTGGTTGGTGTCTCAATCAACTGCTATTTAGTGCGCTGTTTTCAATCAGTTTTTCACGCATTTCCCCTCACTACTTCACCTCACATGCACTTACACAAAATGTGACGAAACGTGATCTGAGCAGACACTTCTGACAACACACTCAGTGAGAAGTG
Source organism: Schistocerca piceifrons (assembly GCF_021461385.2). NCBI lineage: Eukaryota > Metazoa > Arthropoda > Insecta > Orthoptera > Acrididae > Schistocerca > Schistocerca piceifrons. Next base: position 784,997,754 of record NC_060140.1, on the reverse strand, counting down.
TAACTATTATCGATGTATAATAATACAGTTCAGTTAGCAACGTAATTTTAAGAAATAAAAATTTGACCAACAGAATATGACACTTTGGTGTGGAAACATGTCTGGGTAAATACAAAAATATACTAATTGTGTTTGCATAAGGCTGATTTCCCAAACAACCCATTTTTAAGTCACAAACACGGAAGGACGAGAAGAGGAGCTTGAAACGTTAGCAAAATGAGTACCCCGTAAGATTAGTTTATCATTCACAGCTTGCGTAGCGACTGACCCATTTATTCTCCCCGTGGCGCAAGCCTTGGACGATGAGTTTTCTCTCCCTGCGTTCTATGCTCGTGGACGATAGAGCTTATTTATCTCAAAATATCCTACGATTATATTATACATTAAAGTATTTCATATCTACGATAAAATACGAGCACAGGATAGAAGAATCAGGATAAAATAGACAAGAAAAGTTCTGTAAACACTGCTGACGCCCATTAAGATACTTTCAAAAATCAGGAATATGCTGTTAGTAAGGGGAAAGTAACCTGGTACAAAAACACAAGGACTCGTAAGACGTCGAGAGCACAAGCTTACGTCAATGATAGCTCCATTATGTTTGAACTTTCGTAAGTTTTTTAATGTAAAATGCAACATAGTGCCTCAGCCGACACTTGGATTTTGTTCTGCGGATTATGACACGAATGGTTTGTGGTGGTGCTAAAGAACTGGATATTGCTCATTGTAGGTCAGAGCAAGATAGTCGAAAATTATACTCTGTTAAAGGAACATTAGTAGCACAACGAAGTGCAACGATACGTTCAAGAAAATGTTCTGCAGTGCAAGCAGCTGCCTCAAAAGTTGCAGTTTAGCAGCAAAAGTCTCAGGAATGAGATCGATTAGCAGAAAAACTGTTGAACCAGTTCGTAGAGATTGTAGATACGTAAATCGCATGTATGTGAGTCTGCTAGGAGCATACTTATCCCCTGTTAACTATCCTTTATTGTTTCGTGCTTTTTTGTTATGTGTCTCCTGTTTCGCCGGCCGCTGTGGCCGAGCGGATCTAGGCGCTTCAGTGCGCAACCGCGCTGCTGCTACGGCCGCAGGTACAAATCCTGTCACGGGCATGGATATGTGTGATGTCGGTAGGTTTAAGTAGTTCTAAGTCTAGGAGACTGATGACCTCAGATGTTAAGCCCCATAGTACTTAGAGCCATTTGAACCATTTTTTCTCCTGTTTCGTAACGTTTCAATTTCACGGTCTGGATACAGTTGTATTCCAAAGGCTGAAGGCTTATCTCGACTGCACGCCTTCCGACATAGCTTTTTATATTGCTTTACTGTATTTAAAGGCCGGCCTGGTTGACCGAGCGGTTCTAGGCACGTCAGTCCGGAACCGCGCGACTGCTACGGTCGCAGGTTCGAATCCTGCCTCTGGCATGGATGTGTGTGATGTTCTTAGGTTAGTTAGGTTTAAGTAATTCTAAGTTCTAGGGGACTGATGACCTCAGAAGTGAAGTCCCATAGTGCTCAGAGACATTTGACCCATTTTTGTATTTAAAGTAGTAGATATAGTTGTTAGACCCAAGGAAGAAAGAAAATTAAAGACTACGCCTCTTAGTTGATAGTTACTGTGATTCAATCCAGTTAAAACAGGAAGTAGGTTATGTACCTAATCGTGTCCTACTATTCATTTCCACGTGGTTTATATGCTTTAATGACTCTGACTGGAATTAACAAACCTACCCTCAGGTGTCAGGTTGACCAGGGGCTTTCGAACATTGGTGACTTGTCTGGCGGTCCACAAAATGCTGGCTTATGTCCGAATAATCAAATAAATCGACAGTTGTTCCTGTATTTAATTTCAGTTAAATTAGAGACATAGTATAAGTGACAAAAATGACGTTAACTAATTCGTCCGTCGCTTATTGGTAGAAGAACATAATTATAAAGGAAGTATGCAATATTATATGCTGAAGTGACAAAAGTCATGGGATAGCGATATGCACGTGTACAGATGGCGGTAGCATCGCTTACACAAGATATAAAAGATCAGATCATTGACGGAGCTGTCATTTTTACTCAGGTGATTCATGCGAAAAAGTTTTTGTTGATTACGGCCATGCGACGGGGATTAACAGACTTCGAAGACAGAATGATAGTTCTAGATAGAAGCTTGGGGCATTACATTTGTAAATCATTAGCTAATTCAATATTCGGAGATCCACTGTCTCCACAGCATGCTGCGAATACCAAATTTCAGGCATTACCTCTCACTATGGACAATGCAGTGGCCGATAGCATTCACTAAACGACCAAGAGCAGCGGCGTATCTGTAGAGTTTTCCGTGCTACCAGACAAGCAGCACTGCTTAAAATAACCGCAGATATAAGACGTACGACGAATGTATCCGACTGTTAAATTTGTGGCCTGGTCAGATGGGTACCAATTTCGGTTGGTAAAAGTTGATGGCAGGGTTCGAGTGAGGTGCAGACCCAACGTAGCTACGGATCCAGGATGTCAACTAGGCATTGTGCAAGGTGGCGGCGGCTCCATAATGGTGGCGGCTGTGTTCACGAGGAATGGACTGGGTCCTGTCGTCGAACTGAAACGATCATTGGTTGCAAATGTTCAGCTACTTGGCAATAATATTCGACAGCCGACAACACAAACTAAAACCAAGTGTGATCAGTTCCTAGTACTGTGAAATCTGAAAAAGAAAAACTCAAATGGCAATTACAAGAAGAAGAAAAGCGCCAAAATACAACATGTAACACATCAGCATCTACGCCATAGAAAAGCCAACCACCAGAACTGTTTATAACCTATACATGCATTGTCCCAAAACGTAAACTGAAAAGCAAAAATATGTACATATTCCAGGCCATTGAAGATACCTTACAAAGAATAAAGGCGAACCTCGTATAGCACGAGAACTGTGTTTCATTCAGTTGTAATCAGACGGTCCAAAAGAGAAAATTATCAACATTCCGTATTAAAAGTAACGATCCCAGATATACAGCCGCTACACCCCTGCTCATTATTGTAATACTCCGGAACAGCAGCGCTCCAAGCGGTCAGCAAGATACAATTCTGAATACGATAGCGGATGAGTGCGGATAGGATCGTTTATATTGATTCTTAACACAGTTTTTATAAGAGGGATCGTATGTAGAGCCATAAAAATCAACAAAGATTACAAAATTTCGCAACATTTGACTTTCTTTAATTTCGTACGATCGTCGGGAAGTATAAAACATTACATTACTGGACAGCTTATTTACGAATCTCATGTAATCTACAGATATTTATTGAAGAGAAAGGTAAGTAACCATAAGAAGACCTGACCCTTTACAGGAAGACGAGAAGACGTCTAAAAGTACTCAACAACGTGAAGCTTTGTTCACTACATTTCCAGTCAAATCAGTGAATGTGAAACGTAGTAAAACTGTGTGGAATACAATACCTACATTATTTAAAATGTCAAATACGCCACCACGTCCATAGCTGATGGGAAAGCCATGCAAACGTGATAACAGAGCGTCAAAAGTAATAAAACTCTTTCCCAACCCTGAAGAAACCTACTCCACTATTGTTATTACATGTGAGCCACAAGCAATAAGAAAATTCAACAGAGTAGCCTTTAAAGCAAGAGTAGTTGTATGTAAAAAAATATTCGTGCATTGGAAAGTCGAGTAAAGTGCTAGAATGTGCTAATCGTTAGAGTCCATATAAAATTTTTACATGGCAAGGATAAGAGCGTATCATAATAAGGGCAGGCTATAACAGAAATATATACTTCTCATGCATCAAGTATGTGTTTACATTCTCTTAATTTCATCGGTATAAGCTGTATTTATACACATATAGGAATGTATTTCTTCGTAAGTTGGCGCTTATGACAGGGAATCAGTGAGATTCGACTGTTTTTACATTTCTTTCACGGTCATTTATGTATCTAGGTAATTTATAACACACGGAACGCAAAAAAATAGTAACTACTTCGCTTAATAAGTAGAAAAATAATTTAAAACTCTCTCCCCACTGATGTCGTTCTAGGTGTAGGATGGTAACAAGTTTCAGAGAAGTGAGTGTCGTGACTGTATACGGTAGATTGTGTTTGTAAACTCCGTTGCAAAAGCTGTTACTCGAACATGTACTAAGTGCAATCTTCGGCAATGCAGTGGTATATCACTGGTTCAGTGTTAATGTAATTAACAAGGTAAAAGTTTGAACAGTCAATAAACATAAAGAGAGAAAACCAGGCAAAACAACACTAAACTCGAAGAACAATACCTATACAACAATTTAAATTAAGTCCCAATAAAATGAAATTTATGTGTCATTTAATTGCATTACCGATGCACTACCAAAGATGGCGCTTACTGTATCTTGGTGATTCAGGCTCGATGAGTAACATCTTTTCCAATGTTGTTTACAAACGTTGTAGCTTCTGTGACGACGACGACAGCCATGTAAGCCAGAATCCGGTAAACTAAATAACTTAATTCTGTAGCACATACGCAATACTTTATTTTTTACTTATAATATTTGTAATGATAAGAATAATGTTGGGCAATACGTTAATTAACTTGAAAAACAGTTTATATCATGAAAGAGCGTTCAGCAAAAGTAGCTCTACTTGAAAGTTCCAGTGGCCTAAGATATAACTAAGAAAAGAACCCTCTGCACTACATTATAAAATTTCACTAAACCTCTCAGCTGTCCCGCTTAATTAGTATAGAAAATCAGTTTCTTGGTGTGAAACAGCGTATCTATTACAGCTCACCAATTAAAATCCTATAGTGGACTTACCATAGAAAACCTCTGTATTTCTATGGCAGACGCGAAATTTCAAGTGTTAATGACACGGTGTCGCCTCTACGTACAACGATTGTTCTCGTAAAAGTATCTGAGCGTTGGAACAGAATACTTGTGAGAAAATTCCTATGTCCTCAGAATGTGTGCCCGAGGGGCCGTTCAGATCGTAACTGCGAGTCATTCTGTATCTCTTCTTGTACTGTATCTATCAAAATCTAAACTAACGTCCTTTCGAGCTTTAATATATGAGTGCCAATCCCATCAATTTCATGGCAGGTAGATTACGGAGTGTTAGAAGATAAACTCTGATTACTACATAATGCCACAATAAATGGATTGACTTTCACACCGAATAAAACTTTTATACACTTGACTCCTGATTGAGAATGTTGACGTGACACAATGTATCTAATGAACAATTTGTATGATTGTCCTAACATTGTTTTGTGTTGTATTTTGTAGCCTTCGAAAATGACGGAATGACGAAACGTGTAAGGTGTCTTTGGAAATAATAAAAGTGTATTCAGAACATAAGAAATGTTATTAAAGAGCATCCAAATGTCCGCTCCGTATCAAAGCGTTTTCATGTAACTTGCGGGTTATTTCTGTGATGACGAGATTCCGTAGTTACTGCCTCAAAATAAAATCATTTCAAAATAACATATGAAAATGCAACAGGCACGTCATGCTATTACTTTTTGACGTACTCTGTCATAAGATAATCTCGGAATTATTTTATCTAGAACGTTTCACTCCAGTTAAATCATCTTTGGGCACAAAAACAAGGAATGGCCTCTACTAACAAAAACACACATCCTCCATCATTACCATAAACTGAGGAAACACGAACCTCACAATATGCTGTTGTGTTCTGTGGTTTTTCAGGGATTCATTACCAAAGAATTTGCTAACTAGTTCTAATTAGAAGTTTTCAGCTTTTACGCTATCTAAATGGGCGTCAATCTTCAGCTGTTTGTTGCAGCTTATTTTCTTTGGAACATCAAACTTCTGACGGGTCTGTCGTTGTCTGTCGCTCTTTCGTACCCAGTGCTAACCTCTTCATCTCAGAGGAGCAACCCACACATAATCCTGGAATGCAACTGAATTGCTATCTCTTTATAGTAACTAAAACTCAACACTTCGTCTGTTAACACAGGTGGCTGCACTTAATCACCATTAAATTCGCATTCATTCTTAAAGTAAATCACGCGTAAATTGGGTTAATGCAAAGAAATTTCTGACTTTTTATTTACATGTGCAGTGATTTAGTTTCTCTCAATACGGGGTGAACTGGTGATTTTTCGCTTTTTAGGAGCTCAATAAGGCAATTGAAGTACATGAAAATATCTTAATTTGAGTGAAAACGACGAAGTATTTGGAAATGGTGTCGTCTTGAATCCTGTGGAGATGCTACTGCTCTGGAAGCAGTTTTGATCTGACAGGAAGTTATGTGGAATGAGTATTGGGAGGGGTCGTGGGACAGGATTTACGTGGTAGGAGCGTATAGTGATACAACGGCTTAGCAAGTAGTCATTGTAATGAAGCATTCATTTGGCAAAGAAGAGGTAGAATACTCTAGAGTCGAGAAAAGCTAAATAACGATAACGATTATGTTCACAGTCGCTCCTCTAATCCTCAAGATTGATAATGTCAAAATGAATTTATTTTGGGAGGAGCTTTCTTTTGACACATCTGCCTCGTCTGTCGTGCGTTGTACCATTTCTTTTATTTCCATCTATAACCAATACTCAAAGTTTTTATCTTCATTGTCCACCAAAAATAAGTCCGCCGTTGCGCAAGTGAGTTGTCTGAACTCCCAGGTATCCACGGCTAAGTGTTTCATGGGTACTTCAGATGGCTCTCCGCGTTCCTTCGCTGACTCCGCGAACCACGTCTCCAGCGATGCGCACGACCCTTCTCGTGTTCTAACCTCGCATCTCACACTGTTGTGAAATATCTCATGAGAATCTATTACCGGCATTGGTTCACGAATATATTGGGCTCTGTTTCTTAATCGTGTCAATCTTCTAAACTTCTCTGTATCTGTTTCATATCAGACTAAGATGTAAAACATTAGGTGCCCCACGAAATTAATTTCACTCCTCAATATTTATAATAAACTTTGCAGTTTTAATCATATTCGTTTCATATAATGTTTAATAGATAAGGTTGGCAACAATTTGCGCCAGTTTACTGACGATGTAGTGTACGGGACACCGTAATTGTTGAGTGGCTGTAAGAACGTACAGAATGACTGGACAGAATTTCTGAGTGGTGTGATGAATGTCAGCTTGCCCTAAAGGTAGAAAAATATAAATTAATGCAGTTTAGCACGAAGAATAATACTGTAAAGTAAACTAACGTCTCTTATTGTTCTTAGATAAGTAATTAACTGCAACCAAATAATATATTTTCACTGCCATTGCTTATCCTTTGGTGTGAGGTATTCTGTTGAAAGAGAAATTCCAGCTTCAGTAAGCGTCATTCAGTGTGACTCGAACGTATACAAAGCCGCTAACACTGCTGGCCATTAGTGGTCATACAATTAGCGACACTTCATATTAAAAAATACGCTGCTGTCGCTTGCTTATCTAACTCTGACCGACGTTATTAAATATTATCGTCCCTATTCACATGTCACTGTCGTAATTATTATTCTGATATGTCACGAAGTATCTCAGTTAACTTCACGTTGACAAGTGAAGACAGCGCCGAGATTAATTAACGCCAGCTAATGCTTCACGTGGTAATAAAGGCAGACTAGTTGACAGAACACGGTGATGCCTTTATTGCGTCTGACACAAATCTGCAATTATTTCTGGGAACAGAGGCGTAGAACTATTCAGTATGCCCATAGAAAATTGATCTTGTTGTGTTACGGTCTTTCGTCGCAAACTCCAGTAGTTCCCTACTGTTTATCTCGAGTCGAGCACCAAAAGCCACAAAACGTAGACGACATTACATCTATGCACAGGTACCGTTTAAAACTTTTTACTCGCGGTCATCAGAAAATTACAATTTATTTGAACGCAACCGTTCTTTACTAAATATGGACTTTTGGGTGTGGCATGCCGTTGCCTTTCTGTGACCTTAAATTTGCCCCACACCGTCATTTACACAGGATCGTAATAGTTAAACGCAGATTATGAACTGGAACGAAATTGGACAGGTTTTATACACTCAGAGTTCTTAGAAAATAGTTGTATTATTTACCATGGCGGGCCCACTTGGGTCTGAATCTCAGAAATTTGTAGTTTGATAACCTGCGAAGCCGCACATACCCTAAATATTAGTAGCTTACATTTGGCCTACAGTTACTGAAACAGAGAAATTCTATTCTGTCTGACTCTTAATATAGGACTGAGAATCGAATTCTATGAGATCGTACGTAACAAAACTGTTGCGCTTCAATTTCACTAAGAAAGTACAAGTTTGAATTGTTCAATGCCTAGTTAAGAGTTGAGGGGCAAATACATACCACCAAAAAACATAGAACAGTTTTGAGACTAAGAACTTATGTAACTATTATTCACAATGATGCCTTAACCTGAAATGCTAAATCACGTACTTCATCGTAGGCATTCAGGTTACTATTTAATGCTACAGAGTCACGTAAATATTTATTTGGCGATTCAGAATTTTCTTGACATGAAAAAGTTGTGAGAAGGCGTCGAAGGAAGTTTTCCATAGGGAGTTGGGTACAGGAAAATTTGCTCAAAATATTCACATAAAAATTCTCATAAATGTAGCTTTAAAAATATTTGAGTAGTTCTTTAATAACTATTTTTTTACAAAAAATGAGAAAAAAGAGAAACCTCTTACTCACTATTTCACACTCATAGAGGCTATTTTTCAAAAAATGTTGAAAACATTTTTCTTTAAATCTCACGAAATACGAATTTTCGTAGGTCCAGATTCAAAATTGCCTTAATAGCGATCTTTTTCTTTTTTTTAAAAAAAAAAAGGCCTTTCACCCTCTGCTTGACGTCGTTAGGGGTGGAATTTCGAGAAAACCCTTCTTAAACGACACCTACGGTTCGGCCTGGGTCATGAAGAGTCAGTGAGTGAGTCAGTCAGTCGGTATATTGCCTTTTATATACAAAAACGATAAGAATTTATAGCGAGAAATAAATATCAACATACTTAAGCATTAAATACGATAATGCAAAGATATTAAAGGCCTGCATGATGAGTACACTTCAGTAACCGAAACAATATTATTCACCTCATAGGCCTCGCATCCGTAAACAACAAGCATGTGTGAATCACTTATTTTTGACCTTCTAAATTAAGCTAACTTGGAACGATTTTTTATATAAAAAGGCGGAATAAAATATGGGAAAAGAAAACTGTCAGAAAGTTTTAACTCAAGAAAAGTCACTGTCGCTTAATGACGCATTATTCTCCTGCACATACTACATCAGTTTCAACGTATCTTGAACTGTACTAAGGTCAGTTTACAATTAACCTTCGTGAAGGGAAGTTTGGACTGCTGAGTCATTTACACGAAAGATTAGCCTAATTGTAAACATACATGAGAGATAATTTCATGTTAAAGGTATTATGAACCTTAACTATTCCAATTTCCAACTCTTGGACAGGTTCAGACTATAGAGTGAATGTCATTTTATCCAGTACGAAATGTGATAACTGTTAACGTTGAAACGTCCCCTTTGAACAATTATACAGGACTGTGCTTAACCTGACACACAATATTTTGTTAGCGCAACGCAATCTGACTTTCAAAATTCCCTACAAAATAATGGCCCTGACTAACATTAAACTATACCTTTCACAAATCACTAAATCACTTACCTCACAATAATCTTCGTTTCTCCCACTACTGCAATACAGCAAGCGCCACTACTGCCAGCTAAATAAAAGATTCAAACTACTAAAGGCACTAACTACTGATAGGGATAGTTAGCAAATGAAAGATATTAATAGAGAGCAAACAATGTATTTACCTTAATATCATCACATGCCATAATATATATATCAGTTCATGAAAAATTACAAAACTCCGCCATCTCTCTCCCCACATCCACCACTGCTGGCGGCTCACCTCCAACTGCGCAACGCTACGCGCTGTTCACAGCCAGCTGCCTAACACTACAATGGCGAGTATTACAACAATGCAAAGCAGCCACAGACTGCACACAGCACAGCCAGTGATTTTCATATTGAGCGCTACGTAACGGTGCCAATAAGAAAACATAAACAGCCTACTTACATAGAGAAAACATAAACAGCCTACTTACATAGAGAAAACATAAACAGCCTACTTACAACGTATGTGAGTAACAGTGAGTGTCAGATTGCAGTCACTGTTTTTGAGCACAAAATCGCTTAACGGATATAGATTTGAAACGATCACAAACGCATTTCGTGTGTAATATCGACAAAACAAATAATATTTACAAGTTTTTCTCTTGTCTGCTGCAGATCGTATCCTCAGTATACATAAACGTAGTTTTTCGCAAACACAACATGGCTTTTATGTCTCAACTAATGAGTAAAATACTTACGGAACAGTAACATTTAGGAACTAGTGTCAGTGTTACGACAATCTGTCACCAAAAAATTAATAATGAATTACTGGAGAGAAATTCCGCCTAACGCAAGGCCCAGTTGGGCCATTTTTGCTTTACCCATACATGTTTCAGCAGTTTTTGTGCAGCGAACAGTGGGCTTATGTTAGTAAATCGTCTCACCCAACACTATGAGTTATTTTGTGGGCGTAGTATTATATGAATCATACATTATACAGTCTTCCGTGGTTTGCATTTCTGTGTTCTCATTTACCTTTCCTCTGGACGTGTTAAAACCATAATTTTTTTAAGCAGAGTCGTTTTTAACCGTTACATGTCATTTTTTTAAACACAAGGTTTCAGAAAGTAGCTCACATTTTACTGTAACTATATGTGTTTTGCGCCAAAAATAAATATAATTTCTATAATGAAGAAATTGTTGTAAAGCGTCCTACAGTAACAGGGAATGAGACCTTAGAATCAGAAAGACTGTGTAATGTATCAGCACAAAATAATGAACAGAGACAAATAAATAAAACTGAATGTGGAGGTCACAGAAAGTACGGATATATGTTTGGCTAAAGATAAAATAGATAAACTGTGTTTTGCACAAGGCGGAATTTATGGACAGTTTTTCTTTGCAGTCACGGAAATTAACAATAACTACAACACCCAAAAGATGTTTATAATATTTACAAATGTCTAAATGTGATTATGGCTTTGTATTATTAATCAAACTGGATACTAAACCAAAGTCTGTTAGATTCTTTCGTAGGTGACATTCCTAAAATCATTCACATTTTCAGTATCTATTTTTTTCAAAAATGAGTCAAGACTAATACGCATATGTGCGGGTGAGACAGACGGACGTCACTGAGACTATATTTCTTGCCGCGATAGCGATTAGCAAAGCACTGCAGACGAATCCATAAATTCATTACTATCTACTGATGACGGCTGTTTAGAGGCCTCATTTACAAGCCCCTCTAGGTAAAAATTGACTGAGATCGATACCACGTCACGCACGACAGCATCTGAGAGAGAAACATTCTGGCATATGGCCATTTTACAATTACAAATCTACCGCGAAAGCAGATATTATCGCCTAATATAATTTCATGAGTGAGCCATATTTATCGGAACATATACAGTGAACAATAAATAATTCAGCCACAGTTTATGTTTTGCGATCCGGTTGCCACATCGATTAATAAATATAGGCGTTGCTTACACAACGGAATTTGTATTACTAGTACTGCTCGGCGTTGTGAATTATTTGAGCTTAGCTGCCTGCTGTTATATTACTGAACCCAATGCAGTCGCATTCCATGCCAATTTGATTGATGGGAATTGTTCAATACTTTTTAATGAGAAGGCAAGAAGATTCTCAAAAATGACATATCTCGCGTACTAAAGATGATGCAGAGATTTCGCCTTTAAGGTCAACAGACGAACAGTCGGCGTTATTTTTATGAATTTTTCCAGCCTCGTCTAAGAGCGACTTGTGTCAACCTTAATGTCAGTGAGAGGGCCCCCCCGTCGATTTCGGCATGATATCTTTCGAATACAGACCTGATGTATGAAGCAATACATTTTACTGGATGAATGGCAGCAGAGAATACACTGTAAGAGAAATTGAAGACCTCTGACACTTAAGGGCCCAGTATCAGTGTTTCCTTACGTTACTCGAATCTTGTGCCTCTTGTGTATCAATCTGTTCTCAGTATGCGTAAGATTGTCCACAGTACCACTTCATAATCCCGATAGTACTGAAGCGAACTGGAGAGAAAAGAATAATATGGCGTAAGGTGCCTAGAAAAGGGGGCGGCTGATAATACACATCTTGAGGCAACAAGAAATATTTAATTTGGTAATGGAGCAGTATATGGAAGGTAATAATTATAGAGGGAAGGTGAGATATGACTACAGTAAGCAGGTTCAAGTCTATGTAGCTAGCGCGACTTAACGCAGAGAAGAAGAGATTTGCACAGGATAGAATTTGCGGGGTACAATTGCATGGACAGCTGCATCAGATCAGTTGGACTGAGAACTACAATGCTGGGCTATTTTTGGTATGGTTAAAGAACGAAACGTGAAACCGTATACTAAATAAGCTATCCTGTGAAATCCTGTGTCGTGAAGTGCAATGAACAGTGCTACAATTCGTGACGTCACAGTTCTTGTCTTATAATTTCAACATACAAAACTAACAGAATAAAAATTCTGCATAATATTGCAAATCGAATTTTGAAAGAATAAATGCTCAAAATACTTTTATTAAAGTGTCCAATAATTTTACGTGCTTAAACTGACTAAGCACAATCTCGAAAACTAAATGACACACACACACACACCCAAATGTGTAACATTGGACTGTAAGAATAAGATTGTCTGACAAGGTAAATGAGACCTGAATTAAGCTTTACTGAACTGAGCCTGATAATAATTTTGAAACGCAAAGCTTAATTGTGAAAAATTTTACTGTAACCTGACTAATGTTAAATAGGCCGTACCAAATTATCATGATTTACCTTGTAGGAACGGAAACTCGATAGTACTCGAATGTGGTGAATGTTAAAATACAGCGCCCTAGTAAATCAGTCAAGGAAAAAACCTTCGAAGCGCAGTGCAAGGAAATGCAACTGTATTATGCACATCTCGTACTTCTCACTGAATGCTATTCCGGGAACAACGATGCTACTGACACCAAAGATCACATTGCTCTTAACTAGAACCTCTATGGCGTAACATATCGACCAATGAACATTTGTCTTTGAAACGTATCCAATGTATAAATATTAAGTGCGACACATCGAATAAAAAGAGAGTTCACCTCACGTTAGCTGAATACCAGACAGAAGCTAGTAACATTACAGTCTATAGCATCTTCATTGATGGTTTAATCATCGCAGCCTACCTCTATATTTCCGAATCCAACATTACAGCTTATGGTGGAGGGTACTTCGTCCCTCACTAACATTATTTCCCTTATACTCTTAGATTTGTGAATGGTTCAGAGGTAAAACGATTGAAGGAAGCCTTATTATGCCCTCAAATTCCTCGGATTTTACCATCACATTAACTACGCGAGATACGTGAGAAAAATGTAGTAGACAGCTTAATTCAGTACTATCTGGCTCAGTTTTCTCATGAAAAATTGAGCCATAACATACGGATAGGATCTACCCACTTGAGTCTCTACGAAACAGCATTGCTTTGCATGTTATCTACGAGCTCTAAGAATCCTCGCAGATAAGCGTACCAAAATATATATTGGACAGTAGATAGAACGACGTTTCTCAGGCGAACTTCATTCTCCGTTAAGATATACACTCCTGGAAATTGAAATAAGAACACCGTGAATTCATTGTCCCAGGAAGGGGAAACTTTATTGACACATTCCTGGGGTCAGATACATCACATGATCACACTGACAGAACCACAGGCACATAGACACAGGCAACAGAGCATGTACAATGTCGGCACTAGTACAGTGTGTATCCACCTTTCGCAGCAATGCAGGCTGCTATTCTCCCGTGGAGACGATCGTAGAGATGCTGGATGTAGTCCTGTGGAACGGCTTGCCATGCCATTTCCACCTGGCGCCTCAGTTGGACCAGCGTTCGTGCTGGACGTGCAGACCGCGTGAGACGACGCTTCATCCAGTCCCAAACATGCTCAATGGGGGACAGATGCGGAGATCTTGCTGGCCAGGGTAGTTGACTTACACCTTCTAGAGCACGTTGGGTGGCACGGGATACATGCGGACGTGCATTGTCCTGTTGGAACAGCAAGTTCCCTTGCCGGTCTAGGAATGGTAGAATGATGGGTTCGATGACGGTTTGGATGTACCGTGCACTATTCAGTGTCCCCTCGACGATCACCAGTGGTGTACGGCCAGTGTAGGAGATCGCTCCCCACACCATGATGCTGGGTGTTGGCCCTGTGTGCCTCGGTCGTATGCAGTCCTGATTGTGGCGCTCACCTGCACGGCGCCAAACACGCATACGACCATCATTGGCACCAAGGCAGAAGCGACTCTCATCGCTGAAGACGACACGTCTCCATTCGTCCCTCCATTCACGCCTGTCGCGACACCACTGGAGGCGGGCTGCACGATGTTGGGGCGTGAGCGGAAGACGGCCTAACGGTGTGAGGGACCGTAGCCCAGCTTGATGGAGACGATTGCGAATGGTCCTCGCCGATACCCCAGGAGCAACAGTGTCCCTAATTTGCTGGGAAGTGGCGGTGCGGTCCCCTACGGCACTGCGTAGGATCCTACGGTCTTGGCGTGCATCCGTGCGTCGCTGCGGTCCGGTCCCAGGTTGACGGGCACGTGCACCTTCCGCCGACCACTGGCGACAACATCGATGTACTGTGGAGACCTCACGCCCCACGTGTTGAGCAATTCGGCGGTACGTCCACCCGGCCTCCCGCATGCCCACTATACGCCCTCGCTCAAAGTCCGTCAACTGCACATACGGTTCACGTCCACGCTGTCGCGGCATGCTACCAGTGTTAAAGACTGCGATGGAGCTCCGTATGCCACGGCAAACTGGCTGACACTGACGGCGGCGGTGCACAAATGCTGCGCAGCTAGCGCCATTCGACGGCCAACACCGCGGTTCCTGGTGTGTCCGCTGTGCCGTGCATGTGATCATTGCTTGTACAGCCCTCTCGCAGTGTCCGGAGCAAGTATGGTGGGTCTGACACATCGGTGTCAATGTGTTCTTTTTTCCATTTCCAGGAGTGTATTTCCTTAGGAATCTTCTAGACTTTTGACAGTTTTAATGGGAATACGTTCTTCGAAATTCTGACAGCTGCAGCCTGTTCTCTATGTAACTTTTTCCGTCCATAGAGACAGGAGAGAAGGCAACAAAAGAGAACTTAGAGAAGGCAATTACTCATTAGACAAACGAAAGAAAACTTAAGTTTGCTAATGTATTATAATTCCGTCTGAGACGCAGTAATATTTGAAAGTCCACATGAACGAAATGGATTGTATGCTGAAAAGAGGTAACACCACTAATTTCAGCTAAATTAAAACAAGGGTGATGGAGTGTGGGTACACTATGTCGAGTGATGTTCTGGAAATGAGATGTGATGGAGAAGTATCTTTATTTACACGGACTGGCAGTGTCAAAGTAAATATGTTGAATCCTGTATAAATTCAAGTGTATCTAAGAATCTTCTAAACATATTTGTCTCGAGTATAGCCATAATTGACTTGATTAAATCGCTAGTGTCACGATACTTTATTGCGTAGCCTGTACTGTGTAAAGTACGTTCTGCCACGATCTTCTTTGTCGAGTTTGCACAAAGCAACAGTTCCTCTTGCGCTCCGCTAAACGAATATTAACGCTGGGCAGTCAAATGAAAACGAGTATGATGGAGAAAAGTAAGTAAGCTCTTTATTATTTCAGAATTAATTGCCATAGTCGCTAACACATTTACCCCAGTGTGAGACATGGAAGAAAGAAAGTAAATTATTTTTTATTTCAAAAGTAAACGCCATAGTTGTCAATACATTCGTACCACTGTAAGACCAAGACGATCAATACCTTTGTGCAAGAAAGTTTGTAGTTGGCTATGGAATCATGGTTGTACCCAGGCGTGCATTTCTTCTTTCGAAGCAAGTCTAAGGCCTCGAATATCTTCCTTCGGGCCTCCAAAAAGACGAAATCGTATGGGGTGATATTCGAACTTTATGAAGGAAGTGTAAGGGTTTCCCAGCCCAATTTCAGCAGCGTAGTCGAAATAACAAGGCACGCCAGGTCCAGGAAAGTTTTGGTGAACTTTTTCTTAGACAGCCAGGACCTGCTGTTCATTGACTTTCTAGAATACGGCGCCACAGTTAACACGCGGTGGTACGCGGACACTTTTCAAAATTGAATCCCGGTGTTATGTCCAAATGCCAAGTAATGTTAAAGGAAGGCATCATTCTGTTGCAGGATAGTGACCGCACACGTCAGGCCAAGTTTGTTACGACTACGTCCCGCTGGGAAGAAGTTTCGCTGGGAGGCCCATACGCATCCTGAGCGACCAAAAGTCATGGGAGCGCACTGTTACTTGGGGTCATCGTCGGCTTCTGAATTATAGACGGTTCATTTATCTCCTCGCATATCCGGTAGAAATGGATTCGTGACGCCCCACATTCAAATCGGCGTCTAGCTGAATCCCAGTAGTCCTTCATCGCCATGCTTAGCGGAGGTGACGTGAGGTCCGTTAATCAGACACTTGTTTTTATTCCGAATGGCGGATTGCGCTTGTGGAATCGTCATCATATTTGAGATCCACTCTAGGCCGCAGCTGTAGGGGTCACACATGGCACATCAAATTGGCCACCTCTTCCTTTGACTTTTCGCCACTAAGTTTAAATGCGACGTATCCCTTTCCTGCAGTGTATGCCTTCTGAGGAGATGTCCACCAATGTACTTGTGTTTACAGAATTTCGTACTAATGTTTGTGACAATTTCAGTTAACGGATGTTACTTCAAACACGCTTTTACTGTCGTTAAGAAAGTTGCAATGTTCCACTAATAAAACACAGTTTCCTCAATATGACAACAGATGTAAAAGGTATAACTGTCGTCAATACAAGTATTTATTTCTGTGTTTGTGAATTAATATATTGAGGGAAAAAAATTGCAGCACCAAGAAGGAGTTGAATGACTCAAATGAAAGGCGTGTTTCTACAACCGAATTACGATGTCTATTCAAATTTACCGCCAGTCACGTAAGAGTGGGGCTAGTAGCGCAAATCTTGAGGACGTAAATCAGGTTTGCTTTAAATACGATCTAAAACGGTCTGGAGCGTTAGTTACCTCTGAGATTGCACGTGATGAATTGATGAAACTCAAGAATGTGTTTAAGGTGACAGAGACGCCAATGTCAACACCTCACTGAATTTGAACGAGATCGTGTAATAAGGCTACTAGAAGCTCGATATTCCTTCTGCGACATTGCAGAAACGCTTGCAGGAATGTAGCCACTGTAAATGACTGCTGGCTGTGGTGGTCACGGGAATGTACAATCGGAAGAAGACCGGTCTCTGGACGGCCACGTGACACTGCCCAGGAGGAAGGCCCATCGTGTTCGGCATCTGCAGCAGCCATTTAAGCAGCAGTCGGGACCAAAATGACACTACAAACTGTTAGAAATCGGTTACTTCAGGGACAACTACGAGCTAGACGATATCTACGGTGCATTCCTCTGACCCCTAACCACAGCCATTTACGACTTCAGTGGAGTCAAGCTAGAGCTCATTGGTTGGCTGGGTAGAGATCTATTGTGTGTTCCGACGAGAGCCGGTTCTCCCTCGGCGCCAGCGATGACCGTAAGTTGGTTAGGCAAGCTGAGGATCTGCAACCAACGTGTCTGCGAGCTAGACGTACTGGACTTACAGGTGGAGCTATGGTCTGGTGTGCGATTTCGTATGACAGAAGGAGCTATCTCATGCTTATCCCAAGCACTCTGGCTGCATATTTGTACGCCGGTCGATTCGACTTGTTGTGCTGTCATTCATGAACAGCATTCCAGGGAGTGTTTTCCGACAGACTAATGCTTGCCCACATACCATGTCGCTTGGCTTCGTCATTCACAGAGCTTCGTCTCTAAGCTGGTCGTCGGTTGTGTTCCAAAAATGAACACCATAGAGACAGAGGCGATGACACTTTCTGCAGGACCTGACCATCATTTTGCAGGACAATGCTCAAGCACGTACTGTGCAAGCTGGTACTGATTTGTTTGACTGATAGGGCTGCTAAGTGCTATACCACCTACTGCACTCCCCTGACTTAAGACCCCCTAACTTCAACTCGATTTCTAAACTGAAGGAAACACTCCACGGCATTCGCTTTAGAACTGCTACAAATTCGTCGTGCAATAGACCGCGCCGGTCGAACTGTCAACATACCTGGTAGTGCTAGGAGTATCCTACGACTTCCACATCGCTGGCAACGGGTTATACACAATGCTGGTGACTACTTCGAAGGTCAGTAAAATTTTGAAACACTATCTATTTTGTAGGAGCTGCAAATCAATAGTTGCCACTATTAAAATTCCAAACATCCTATCTTGCAAGACGACGTGAAACTGTTCTGAATGCCTACGGCTTTACTGTACCGTAGTAGACATGGTAATGTATTGTGTTTTTAGTGCTTCCATATGTGTGTCCACCCCTTGTTATAAGTACAAAGGCTATAAACTTTCAGACAGTACAAAAAATGTTCTACAAAAAAAAAAAAAAAATGGTTCAAATGGCTCTGAGCACTATGGGACTTAACAGCTGAGTTCATCAGTCCCCTAGACTTAGAACTACTTAAACCTAAGGACATCACACACATCCATGCCCTAGGCAGGATTCGAACCTGCGACCGTAGCAGCGGCGCGGTTCCGGACTGAAGCGCCTAGAACCGCTCGGTCACAACTGCCGGCTAATGTTCTACAGGTGTTTAAAATACAACAATCATAATCCGTGACTTGCCCGATACCTTTATTATTTCTGGAACCAGTAATAAACTGATTAATGATATGCGATATTACAGTTTTATTTAGCAGAAATATTACTTAGCAGAAACTGTCGCATTTTGTCAAGTCTACAAGTGGCCGATTTTATAATCATGACTCTTTTATGTGTGTGTACGAATAGAATTTTCCATCGAAGTAAAACAGTGCGAGAACTAAATCTAAAACAATCGATACTGTTATGATGCCTGTTACAGGCTGAGGAACGCAATGAGTGAATTTTGTCACAAGACGGTCATTTTACAACACTATTTGTTTATGGTTCATCTATATTTTGCATAATTTTTTTGCTTTAAAATTTTCGCATATTGGTACTATATTTTCTGTATATGTAAAGTAAGGGTGATACAATGGAGGTTGAAGTTCCTTGCATTGTATGTAGGTTACGTATGTAAAATACTACGTAAATTGTTTATTACGTTGAATAATTTTGTGATGAAATTTTGTATTTAAAAGTATTTGTGAGTATAAACTGTTCATGTTGTGTAAATTTGACAACTGTAAGAAATGGTCACGCCGAAGAACAATGTAAGAAATAGGTGTTATATAAAAAGTCACTGTGCTTTTGTTTGAAACGAACGTGGCTGCGAGGAGTGGAAAAGGTGGCAAGGGTGAATTGGCGGGCTACCTAGAGCAAGCACGGGAAGTAGGTCACACAGTCTGAAGGCAGCAGTGATTGAGGCAACAACCTTGAGGAGTAGGAGAAGCTTTGCCAGCAATTTGCACAAAAATGCCTCGGGTGAAGACTACAGACGCCTTACGCCATAGCCTGGAGTTGCTGGGCTACTGCATGTAAAACTGAACGACGCCAAGAACAGAAATTGAGCCCATATAGTAAGATACTTTCAGGCCGTACTGTGGGTAGTGTAGCCGCCTTAATAGTTCGCCACACCTAAGGCTACAGCCACCAGATAAGATTTTTTTGGTATTCCGCTTTTCTACTTTTATTAGTAAATAATCATTCTTGAACTTTAAAGAAACTTGTTCACCCTGTTATTTTATCCTAATCATACATCTATATGGGGTTATTTCCTGATGTTTGATTAATCTGAGTATCCTGTTTTATAGACTTTTGAAGTGCCAAGTTAATATAAAGAGGTAACATTTAAATTGTTTTTATGTAAATAATGAGAGTAATAGCTTTTGGAATAAATTCCAGTAAGAGAGAGGTTTTTTTGAAGGGAAATGATCAGTATAAAAAGTGTGTGCTTTAGTATCTAAGCATTTTGGTACTTAAGTTGATTGGTTACAGTAAGTGCTTTTCTAAAGATCCCGCATGGCTAAATAAATATTTTAGGCTTCCTTGAAGTTATCTACTGGTCTTTTGTCCTTGAAAAATAGTAAAGTAGTCAAAAAAGAAATTCCAGTGTCCGCACCAATATAGTTAACTTGGAGTAATATTTATTTGAAGCAACTTAAACAGTAGCAAGAAAGTAGGCAAAATTTATTTGAAGCAACTTAAACAGTAGCAAGAAAGTAGGCAAAATTCATACTTCTCATTTTCCAAAACTTCACCGTTTCATTGCCTGGAAAGGCTAGCGACCTTTAGTACATGTCTTAGACCACTGCTTGAACTTGGAACTGAATTGTCCTAGCTTCAGTATAATACCATTCACACCGCATTTCTTCCTAACTGCTGTGTAACTTATTAGAAAAAGAATCGAATAGTCTGATTTAGTTATCCATTAGACACAGCACACGGTCAAATACTGTAAACAGGGTAGCTCCATCCTTTAGCTTCTCCTGTTAACAGAACTATCCTCCCATAGTTTCTTTATTTTGGAAACTAAACTAAATTTACTAAGAGGGCTATTCGTGGGAACATAGAGACAGGGTTTTCTGTTATTTAAGTAAAAGCATATTAAATTACAAAAGTATTGGTATGGTTATAATTTGCCACTTAAGTAGTACGCTTAGATCGAGTTACGTGATTCATTCTGTGAAGAAGATAAACCAAAAAAAAGTCTAATAACTTTGGCGAGCGCAGGCATCGCTTACAATGGAACCGCGACCGTTATAAATTATACTGATGTCCAAAATTAAAGCAACGAACTGCTATTTCCCCACCTTGTATCTAATTCACAATATATACGCATAAAAACTGTCAACAGACATCGTTACGGTCGCGTTCTGCACGGAAGATGGCATTCCGATCAACGGACAACCACACCAACAATGACGTCAGGACACCTATCAAGTAGGGAAGAGTTTGCAGTATAGTTACACATTCACAACCGCTTTATACACAGTCACAAGCGGTGCAGTATAGCACAGGGAAGACACCTACAGACTCTCTGCTGTGGAGGGCCATAGGAAGAATGGACGCAGGAGAGTCGCAAACTGCTGTGGCCCGATGGCTTAATGTGAATCGTTCTGTTGTTTCTCGGATGCGGCGACAGTTTATAGAGACCGAAACTGTATCCCGGAGACCAGGAGAGGGCTGACCAAGTGTGATAACAGAAAGATTGAACCGTTATCAGGCTGTAAGGGCACTACGGCACCATCCTAGTACTGCACATCAAGTGGCATCTCACCTCGCAACATCCCCTGGACGTACTGTATATAGGCAAACGGCGTACAGAAGGCTTCAGCAGAGTGGCCTTTATTGTTGGAGACCTGCTACCTCTTCACCTTTGGCGTGTCTTCAGAAAGGGGAACGTCTAGAGTGGAGCCGTCAACATGCAGCATAGGCGGTCGAAAGGTGGACCAAAGTTCTTTTCGCAAATGCTTCCCGATTTGGTCTGGAGAGTGATTCTCGACAGTTTCGCATCTGGAGGGCAGCTGGAGCCTTATTTCGGGACCTAAACACTGTGGAAAGAGGAAGGAAGGATCCATGATGGTGTGGGGAGGGATTATATTGACTAGTCGAATACACCTTCAAGAAATTTTAAATCGGCAATATTTAACTGCTGTAAGGTACCGTTAGGAGATCTTGGTATCTCAAGCGCGATTGTTCCGAAGTGCTATGAGTCCAGAGTTCGTATTGATGGACGATAATGGTCGACCTCGTAGAGCACTGGTGGCTGATGTTCTTTTGGAAACGAAAAATATTACACACGTGGCGTGGTCTCCTCGCTCTTCCGATTTGAATTCCATAGGGCATGTCTGGGACGCATTAGGGAGACGGGTTATATCACGTCAGCATCTAAGGCTTCCGAGCAGCAGGAAGAATGGGCGCTATTGCCTCAACATGAGATTAATGACATCATTCACAGCACGCCCCGTCTTTGACAGGCCTATATTGGTGTCAGAGGTGGTGATACTCCATACTGAGCACATTAACGTTGTCAGAATGTGTGTGCAGATCCGTTAGGTTGGAAATAAACGAAAAACATTTTGTCTATCTTTATGCACGTTGCAGTTGATTAAGTTCTGTGTCTAACATTGCTTCTACATTACTGTCACCTTTTTACACTGTTTTGTAGCAACAAGTAAACGCAACGTTGCAAAATATCCGTTCGTTGCTTTAATTTTTGACACCAGTGTAAATTGTAGAGCAGTCGCAGTTGGTATGAGGCATTCCTTTCTTAAAGCTTCACGCGATTTGTGGTTGGTGTGTAATTTTATCTAATAAATTTATTCAGAGAGTCAGTATGTCTGTTACAACTGTCCATGTTCTCCTTAAATTTTATACAGTGTGGTCCAGGAGGAATGGCCAATATTCAGAGATATGACAGCGCGATCATTTGAGGCAAAAGAAGTTCAGTAAACATGGGCTCTAAAAAACGTATCGTAAGAGGTATGAGCACTTACTCATCTTCACTAATGTGAAACACTTCTCTTATGTCGGGAAAGTGCTCATAACTCTTAAGGTATGCATTTTAGAACTTACGTTTCCTAGACAATTTTGGCTAGAATGATAATTTCTGTCCTATCCAAAATTATTGGCCGCTCCTCCTGGGACACCGTGTGTGAATAGGAAGGAGCATGTGCAGTTTCCTCGTATGACGACTCGATATGATTAGCGAACTGTGTATAATCAGATCTGGAGATACTCATTACAGATCGAAGCTAATAACATGGTATATAAGTGTGTTACAACTGTACCTAGATTATATCTGAGGATGTGTCAACTATCGGGAGACGGTTGCATGCTTCCATTTGCTGAATGATCTCTCGTGCTCTATGTATCAACCCACCACGGTGTACATAGTTTTGTATACAGTAATCATAAATGCCTGTAATTTATTCTACCCTTTGGATCGTTATGTACTGGCTTTATACTACGAGCCATGTCGGTGTTCATTGTAGAGTTGGATCTAGGTTCTTGTCTATATTTTCGTCAGCTAAAACTGTTTTAAAAAATAATAAAGTTGTAGTTTTGTACAATCTTCGGCATAATCTTGTACACATCGTCGTGTTAGTGCGGTAGTGTCGACTGGCGACCAAGCATGTAACCATTTAACATGGCCTCTAAAGCCCATCAGCTCCGTGTACCTGTGTTGTCGATGACGCGTCATCTTTACTGATGGACCTGTTTTTGCTCTTGCACTCCTTATTGATGCTATGAATATTTTATTTAGCAATTTTTACATACTCTGGCCGAACAAGCGTGCAGCTGTATTACTGTAATTGGATCATTTTCTGGGTATGTCGACGAGATTGATGTGTAGTTATATTTCCGGAAGGTAGGCAGTTTTTATTATACAGGTAACATAGTTCATCGTGTATAATCATTGTATGATCATCCAGGTTACTACACTGATACTGTAGATCTGTTACTGACAAAACTGGTAATGAAATAAAATATTTCATATCAAGCGATCTTGGATACTTGTGTTACTTCTCTGCCTCGTGATGACTGGATGCTGTGTGACGTCCTTAGGTTGGTTAGGTTTAAGTAGTTCTAAGTTCTAGGGGACTGATGACCATAGATGTTAAGTCCCATAGTGCTCAGAGCCATTTGAACCATTTGTGTTACAAAATATACAAAAAATTATGTTCCCTAACTGGAATAAAGAAAATCTTCCTGGATCACTGCCAAATTTTGCTACGACTGTGTCGCAACTCGTAAGGCCTTACAGGAGACTTGCGGTAATAATAGTGGTGTACAGTATTATGCGGCGCCCAGAAACAGGTCGTTGTCAGTCTCGGATGTTGTCCCGCGACGAGCTTTGTGCAGAGGGCGCTCCGGCGCTTCGCAGGCGCATCCTAAACGCGCGATTAATATTCAAAGTGGCGGCGCAGGAGTCCCTGTGAATGGAGCTCGGCCGGCGAGCAGGCAGCGGCACTTCACGCAAAAGGCTTTCCATCAGGCAATCCGCGGAATGAGCCGTCCGGCGCGGCACCACAATGACTGCTCTCGTCGGCAGCGGGCATTCGCCAGTCAGATGGCGTGCGGTGCGGTGCGGGGTGGGCATTTCGCGGCGGACCACTGTTCACCCAACACAGTGGCTATTCACTGTGCGCAGTGTATTGTTGAGCGGAAAAGACCACCATTAACACAATGGTGGTCTTTTCCGCTCAACAATACACTGGTAACACACCAGGTTGTTGGCAGCCAGGAGGAAATAGGGCGCAGTTGTGATTAAATGATACTGTTTGACTTCCTCATTTGACATATAGGGTAACAGCACAAAATGTGGATAAAGTTTAGGAAATCTGGCCCCACCGGCTCGCCTTCGAATCTTTCGTCGCATTGCTCGAAGTTCCACCCACACTCACGACTTTTATTTTATTATTTTTTTTTATTTCTTCATTCTGTAGGTACAGGGGTATTCATGAACTGAATACGTCCTTAGTTATATGTTGCTTAATAAGAAGCCACTTATGTAAAAATAGGGCCTCTCTGCTTTCTTAGATTATGGATTACTCTGAAAGTTAAATCTACGTAATTTCTGAATCGTGTCCGGAGAAGGAAGTTTATCAGCCTGAAATTGGGCTACGTCCAGTATATCCTTGTTTTCCTGTCATACTTCACCCAGAGTAGACTACGTTTGTTGATTGGTGAGGACGGGGCACAAAATGTCCCACATCCTGATATTTGCCTAATCACATCCGTCCCCATATTCACCTTTAAGGCCCACTTCATCAGGTTTGCCTCTACTGGTGCTACATCCATTGTGATGCCGTTCAGGCTTCTCTAAATCTTCTCGCCACTGTTGACCTGCTGTAGTGCAGGGTAGTCATTGTTAAGAATGTATTATGGGGTTTAAGTCTTCTAGGCCCACAGGAAGATTCAAATAAAGAAACATAAAGATGCTAGTACTAAAAAAAAAAAATCCTCTTATGTATGTAGACTTCCGATATTCGCCATGCCAACAAATAGTGGATGAAAAACTTAACTGAAACTGAGAAATTATTATTTTATAAATTTCGTAATACTGTTGCAAATGAGTTCTGTCAATATGGACAAGCCTTGGCGTGAGTTTAAGGCGGCAGAGAGGTGTCTGTCCACCTTCTGCCACTTACATTACCAACTCCTGCAGTAAACTTTACGACCTTGTGGCGACAGGAAATGCATACGTTCACTTTCTATCACTAAGATTACCAAACCCATTAATTAATATGTCAACCTTGAATTAGGCCTCTGTGAAAATAAATATGTAGAAAACGATTATCTTTCGAACTCCAGCATTACCATTCTCATATCCAAGATCCTGCCATCTGACCGTGTTAACTATAATCATCATGTACCCTCTACGTCATTACGTGTTACACAAATCTTTGTTACGGTGAAATCTAGTTCATCGTTTGGCTACTACGAGGACAGAAATTTCCAGAGCTGTTGGGATTTAACTATGCTTCTGAAATTTCACTCTGCCAAACTGACTGTTATTTCTCTGTTCAATTGGTTACCGTTTTATTTTGCCTTACTATTGTTTACGAAACGGATTCCTCCAACTCGATTATCGTTAGTGGACAAGCGCGAGCGAGTATCGGACACCTTCTGTACATCGAATTCTACAGTATTCACCATCATTTCGCACGTCCATCACTATAGCCGATTAAGTAGCTGATCATTCTAATTGTAGAGCCACAAGTAAATCGAATCAGTCAATAAACTGAGATTCCATTTGCTTTGAAATGCTGTATACTTGCATACGAAATGTCTGTGGTCACATAAAATAGGCGTGAGTGATGGGTACATACTGCTGATATCTAGCATTTAATTATAAATGTCTAAAGTCCCATATGTTGCCTGATTATAGGTATATGCGGGTAAGACATTCTGATAAATTCGCGGCAGGAACGTGGAAGTAATTAAAGATTTTGGTGCAGCGGTTTTCAAGCAAGTAAGCTTTCAGGCGACTTCAGGTATGAACGCTCATTCCTATACTGAAACTGATTTTCCTTGCGTAATCCCAAAATAAAACAAAAAAGAGTACATCATGTTAGTGTACCAAGCAAGGACATTTCCGCTGGTATTGACTGGCGGTTAAAAATATAATGTCATGTCTGCAAGTTTTCGGCCAACTCATCCAATGCTGAATAGTTTTTACACTTTAGCAATCAGGAACGTAGGAATTGCACCAATGACACTATTTACGGCTTCATATGGGCTCTAATAATATCTTAATATAAGCGAAGAAATCGCGTGTTCTTTCCCGACTATGAAAACAAATTTGATTTATTCAGTTATGTAATCAGCACAGACCGGCGCCTTCATAACGGATAATGCCCAATACATACTCGTGTAAACTCAGTGGACACTAGGCGCGGTGGCTGATGGGAGCATGGGAAATGCCTTTACCATAGCTCCAATCATCCAACTGCCTACTTCTCCCCAAAAGCTGACACCGAATGATGATGGTATATTAGCTCTTTTATCGTAAAATTTGTAATGTAAAACTAACAATGACAACATGAAGACGAAAGAATACAGGGAACGATATAAAGAAAAGAAAATCTTTGAAACGTTTTTTTTTTTAGAAATTAATAATTCATGCGTTGATACTTCACCTAAGCTCCGAATCTTTAGCCTTAATGGATAGTAGGATACTTATTGTATGGAATTATTAAATAATTGACTTACTTTTGCTATTCTCACTTGGTATAAACATATGGTATCATATTCTTGAGAAACGCTTAAAAAAATGTGTTCGGTGCCAAGGAGCGGATAATAACGTTTGTATGCGACGCCTACTCTAAAATCTCTTTTAGACTCCTTTATGAAGAGCTGTTCACACTGCTACGTCTGATAATACACTTACTCCATTATGAATCATAGCTCAGTTGTAACGGATCGTACCAACTGAGCCAGCCGGAGTGGCCGAGCGGTTCTAGGCGCCACAGTCTGGAACCGCGCGACTGCTACGGCCGCAGGTTCGAATCCTGCCTCGGGCATGGATGTGTGTGATGTCCTTAGGTTAGTTAGGTTTAAGTAGTTCTAAGTTCTAGGGGACTGATGACCACAGAAGTTAAGTCCCATAGTGCTCAGAGCCATTTGAACGTACCAACTGACAAAATCGTTTTATATACGATGATGCTTTAATTCGTAAGAAACCAGTAATTATAATAAAATAGAAGAACCTGATTTAAATAGTTTTGTTCTGAATATTACAACACAAGGCTATTTCTTCAACACAGTGCTATCTGTCGACTTTAGAAAATTGTTAGTTTCATCGGTAGATTCGCTCAATTATGGCGCTGTCTTACGGGCTTCGTTTATCAGGCAACAATCTTCAGATCAAATTACTACCGTCGCGGTATATTAGTAGTATATTGAAAACCCAATTGAAAGCCGCAGCACTGACGCCACAAGCGTTTTAATGTGCAACAACGTGTCAGCAACCTGCCATGACAGTAATCTGATCTAAAGATGTTTGCTTGGCAAACGAAACTGTGAATGGTGTAATATATGAGAGATTTTTATCAGTTGAAAAAATTTTTAACCACAGAAAAATATTACTGATGACGAGGTTTGTTGTGTTGGTTGTGTTCCTGTGGCAAAACGACTGAGCCCAGAATGGGTCTGAGGAACATCCTCTAACACGAAAATACTTCACTTTGATATGACAGACTTGAGTATGATGATGTTGACTGTATTTCCCGATAGCGTCATCGACAGTTAATTGCGAGGATCAATCAGATAGTAACGCGTCCTACTTTTATTATATTATTTTTCAGGAAAAGTAAATAGTGAATACACTAAGATGACAAAAATCATAGGATACCTCCTTATATATTGTCTGACCACCTTTTTCCTGCTTTAGTGCACCAACCAGACGTGGCATGGACACAAACAGTCGTTGGAAGTATCCTGCAGAAGTACTGAGCCGTGCTGCACATATAGCCGTCCATAATTGCGAAAGTTTTGCCGGTGCAGTATTTTGTGCGCGAACTGATCACTCGATTATGTCCCATAAATCTTCGATGGGGTTCATGTCGGGCGATCTGGGTGGCCAAATAACACGCTCGAACTCTCTAGTATGATCTTCAAACCAGTCACGAACAGCTGTGGCCCGGTGTCATCTTTGTTTTGGAACATGTCTTAAAGGAACCGAAATTAGCAGTTTCCTGTCAGTGGTCGATTCAGTTGGACCAGAGGTCCCAGTCCATTCCAAATAAACTCAGCCCACAACACTATGGCGTCACCGCCAACTTGGACAGCGCCTTGTGTTGTTGATAACTTGGTTGTATGGCTTCGGGGGTCTGCGCCACCGCTCGAACCCTATCGTCAGCTCTTGCCAACTGAAATCGAGAATCGCTGACGAGTCCACGGTTTTTCAGACGTCACGAGCCCAGGAGAGAAACTTGCATCGGTCGTCTGCTGCCACATCCCATTAAGGGCAATGTCGCCGCACTTTCCGGATGGGTACGTTCGTCATATGTCCCACATTGATTTCTGTGGTTATCTCACGCTGTGTTGCTCGTCAGTTACCACTGACAAGTACATGCAAACGCCGTCGGCCACTGTGTTGTCCGTGGTGAGAGATAATGCCTGAAGTCTTTCGGCACACAGTTGACACAGTTGACACTATTACGCACTCAAAGTCTGCTAATCCCGTCTTGCGGCCATAATCACGTCGGGATCAATTTCATACAAAGCATTTGAGTGACAGCTCCACCAATGCTCTGCCGCTTTATATCTCGTGTTAGCGGTACTACCGCCACCTGTATATATGCATCCGCCATCCCATGACTTTTCGTCACCTCAGTGTGCTTAGAATACTTGCTACCGCATTCAAGATTAATTTTTCCCTTAACCGTATTGATATTATCTTTGGCGACAGCTTTTTTTATTTTTTTTTCAGCAGCGTTTAACTTGAGCATGTATAACTACATGGTACAAATAATTGTTATGTTTCCTCAGTCATTCGCTCTCATTCGTCTCCGCTCAGAATTTTCACCAAAACTCCTGTCCCTTAATCTCCATGTCAAATTCATGAGCTGCGCCTTACCAACTTGAGGTAGAAAAAGAAGAGGTACTGTCTGAGTGATTCTCGTTGGTGCAACAATGCTTAAGGAATTCAGTCGAGCCGTGTTACGACGCTTCTGTACTCAAATCCAAACAATTCATAACGGCCCTTTAACCTCTTGTATTTCTTTTCTCCTACATGTCAACGCCCCGGCTCATTAAGCAGCAGCCAGTCACCCGTTTCTCTCTGAAAAGCAAGTGTCTTCACCGCACCATCCATCTTATTCGCAATATTTGTTACCTCCAGACTATTTACTCTACCCAGATTCGGATCCACTGAAGACATCCGGTAGGATGTGGCCGACTAATGAAGATCCAGGCAATGAGTAGATAGAAAACTCATGTTAAGCATTCTGTTGCTTGAAAATGATCCAGTCTTGAGCTATAAAAACTCATGCCCATTTTTAATTTATTTTGCCTTAATCTAGAAAGTGGTGGCAAACTTACATTATAAATCTGACAGTTGCTTTATATTTTTAATTTTACTTTAAATATACGAGGGTTGGAACTTTAATAATGGCAACTATTTATTTACAGGCGTAAAAAATAGATACTTGTTTCAAAGTGTTACTGACCTTCAAAGTAGTCACCAGCATTGTGTATAATCGGTTGCAAGCGATGTAGAAGTCATAGGATACTCCTTGCAGTGCCAGTTCTGTTGACAGTTCGACCGGCGTGGTCTATTGCCCGATGAATTTTTAGTAGTTCTGAAGCTTGCAGGACAATGCTCAAGCGCGTACAGTGCAAGCTGTTACTGATTTGTTTGACTGATGGGGCTGCTAAATGCTATACCACCTACTGCACTCCCCTGACTTAGGCCATAGTGAGTTCAACTGGATTTCTAAACTGAAGGAAACACTTCATGGCTTTCGCTTCAGAACTGCTACAAATTCGTCGGGCAATAGACCACGCTGGTTGAACTGTCCCCACAACTGGCACTGGTAAGAGTATCCTACGACGAGTGGGACGAGAAAGACTACACTAAAATATAGTTCAGTATAGATCGACAAACATTAGATGTCAAGGGAGATCGTGACGTAATAGATTCAAACGATAGAAAGGAGTGTGAGTAATATAAATTTGACAGTTGAAGACATACTAAAAAAGCTATTATGGAGGCTGACATGCGAGATGTAGTAGGAGCCGTAGGACTTTGGCTAATTGTATAGAGTGCAGATATTGTGATCTTTGTTACCATAGTATGTACGCACTTCAGTGTGTCGCTTGATTTTTCTCTGCATCTAACAGTCTTCCCGAAAACACATCACATAATGTAGTACCTGATCATCGTAACTGGAACATTTAGCGGACTACACTAATTACTTTGTGTCCCATACTTCAGCACCTGACCTGTCACCCAGGGAAAAAATGTTTTAATGGATTGCTCTAGCCCACATGCACGTGTATGTACTAACCAACAATAAAATGCTACTCCTTATAGCTACAACTATTAATCTGCAAATTACTGTTCTCAGTCACTAATAAAAGCTCTGCACCATTGCCCAAAACATTCTCTCTCTCTCTCTCTCTCTCTCTCTCTCTCTCTCTCTCTCTCTCCCTCTCTCCCTCTGTCTCTTTGAAATTTGAACCGTAAATATTGCGCAAGTAGTCAGGAGATCGGATTGTTAGCCAATAGCCGGCCGCTGCGACAGAGCGGTTCTAGGCGCTTCAGTCCGGAACCACGCTGCTGCTCCCGTCGCAGGTTCGAATCCTGCCTCGAGCATGGATGTGTGTGATGTCCTTAGGTTAGTTAGGTTTAAGCAGTTCTAAGTTCTAGGGGACTGATGACCTCAGATGTTAAGTCCCATAGTGCTCAGAGCCATTTGAACCATTTTCTTAGCCAATAAACAGATTGTAAAAATTCTTTGAACGTGTATTTTTTCGTGCAATTGGCTGATGAGGTTGATAGCTAATTGCGGAGATGGTTGACATCTGTTATGGTATCTTGCCGAATACACTGAGTAAGAACGAACTATAATCTTCCCACACCCTCCATACAGCACAAACACGCCGGCTTTTTCTGCATTGGTAAATCGCATCGTCCACCCACGACCTAATTATTAGACTCTCAGACAATAACTAGCAGGTCGCAGTGCACTTAAGGAACACACAAACACACAATAAGCAAACATAACAACATCGAACATAACAACTAAGCAGGTTAGGAAACTTCCCAAAATACGATATATCGTAAGCGACTCGCACTACAATCCTGCAACAAACACCACTGACGTTCTTATTTACCCTATTCTATATGTATACATTGTAACAGGCATAAGTGCAGATATTTTTAATATCTTCATATGTGATATCTTACTATGTACGTAACAGTGTGTTGGTTCTTTTTATTTGTCTAACAGGGTTCCCAGAAACACATCACATAATTTACTGCCTGATGTGTTCTGCACTGTGGTAAGTGCGCCTCAAAGTGGACTATGCCTGTCGGTATAGACTTAGGTTTTTGTATCTGCGCATACTCACTCCAACGCCTGACCTGCTGCCCAGGGTCAAATAAGCATCAACTGCTTTCTCTTGCCACATTTGCTCGGAAGCACTAACCAACGTAAAAACATGACTTCTAATAGCTACAATTATTAGTAAAGACTGTTGTAGTGTTGTTCAGTACAACGTCGTCAGTCATAAATACAGATATCTGCACTTGTACCTGTTACACCTTTTATACATATGTACGCATATATAATTTTGAGTACTGCCTCCTGAATGAATGACTACATAAAAATTACAAGGAACAGTTCTTTCCTGAAGGATGGTGAATGGTTCTAACATGGATTTGAAATTGTCGTCTGCCACAGACGGTGAGATGCTGTCCCCCTTGTAGCGTACGAATCAGCTGCAAACTGCTTGCAAGCACGTTCTGCTCTTCCGTGCGGTCACGTTAAAACAGAAATGGGGCCGCGGGCAGGTTCGTCCAGCAGTGAGTAGCGGCCGCGGTTGCCCGAGACCTGCAGAGGGCCCTGCCTCCTGTAGCTAGGGACGCGGGAACCGCTTTCGGCTGTGCAGTCGCCGGTGGCCGGTGGCAGGGAATATTGCGTTATGGCTGTCCGCACCGGCTCTGGCCACTCACATAATCCGATAACCCCTCCCGTCCACAGCCACGCGCTGTCCGCAGACGGCGACCGACCGCCGCTCTGTGTATGTTCTGGTGTACCGGGGGAGCTCCGCCCGTGTGGTACAACCACGCTTCTGAGGTCTGGACACAGTGTACTGCGGAACTTTACTGCCGGCGGCGCTGGAGTGAATTTTGGGCGGCGGACGCCTATCACTTTGACTGACTAATTCCCCGCTACAGCCTTAGTGACGTTAGACATATGTGGGAAGAGCGATATTTAATGTTGGCCGAATATATGTCGTACGCCAATTTAAGACTCACCCTTAGTTTTGATTTGGGAAAAACGCAGGGACTCTGGTGAAAAATTCTTCTGACAACCGATTAACAAAAAACTGTTCACAATATGGTCACTCTTCATTGCATTTCTTATGTCGTAAATTAGATGAATTATACAGAAATACCGGGATTCTCATCACAGTCTTCACTAATACCACTGGTAGCTTCATTCATCTACATATATGCTCCACAAGCCACCATGACGGTGAGTCCCTTGTACGTTGTATTAACCCACTCACGTATTTTAGAACCTATGCCTTGTGATCGGACGTTGGTTAAGGAGGGTAGGACGTCAAACGGGCCGACTTGGAGCAGGAGAGTCACCACAGGACATTTTAATTTCTGCTGTCTATTCTTTCACAAATAAATTCATAAAACGTTGTCACCATGACCAGGAAGGATTGAGGATTCACACTCATCGCAGTGGAAGTTCAAAAACGTACCAAAAGACCTTTTTTTACATGTGAATTTTCAGAATTTTTTCACGTATTATTGGCTGCATTTGTTGCTATAGGTACACTTTTCTTCCTAAGTAAGAGAGATTCTTCCATGAATTTTTCATAGCATACAATCAGTAGCTGTAGGTGTATGAGGCTCTAAAATTTTCCAAATCTATTAAAAAACTGTTTGAAAAATTGAGATAATTAACTATAAAACTTAAATCTTTTCTTAACATGAAGTTTAAAATGTATCAGTTCATTCATTTTTTCATAAATTAAATAACTTCTAGAATGATGAAATTCCACATGTAAAAAAAATGTTTTGTTGCGTTTTTGAGCTTCCTCTGGTATGAGTATGAATCCTGAATCCTTCCTGGTCATGCTGTTAAAGTTTTATGAATTTATGTGTAAAAGTATAGACAGTGGAAATTAAAATGTCCTGTGGTGCCTCTCCTGCTCCAAGTCGGCCCGTTTGGCGTTCTATCCCCCCCCCCCCCCCCTCCCTTTAACCGTCCGTAGTGCGGCGCTGTGTCAAGCACTGTATGGAAATATAGAATTTTGGACTTAAACTGTTTTCCTTCATCAGTGGGTTGCAGGACGTCGTGCGATAAAAAGGAAGCTGAGTTTTGTTTTCTATCTTTATCACAACGAAATTTATTATATTAGAACTTAGAAAACGTTCCAGAATTGCACAGCAAACCGAATATAAGGTCATTGACCCATGATTTTCCGCCGGCCGCGGTGGTCTCGCGGTTCTAGGCGCGCAGTCCGGAACCGTGCGACTGCTACGGTCGCAGGTTCGAATCCTGCCTCGGGCATGGATGTGTGTGATTTCCTTAGGTTAGTTAGGTTTAAGTAGTTATAAGTTCTAGGGGACTGATAACCACAGCAGTTGAGTCCCATAGTGCTCAGAGCCATTTGAACCAGCCATGATTATCCTTTCTTGTGTACGGAAATCACCTAGGCTCTCTCGCGGTCGCTTGGGATTTTTCGCTGGGCGAGAGATTCACCATAGATTGAAGTTATGCATAAGGCCACCAGTCCTTAAAACCGACTTAGGATTCTATCCGGACCTGGCTTCTTACTTGTTGTGAGCTTTAAGTTGCTAGTCGCACCACTGACCCTTATGTCCTTCAATTGGAACTCTCTGCGGCGGTATGTGCTTATGACCCTCCTAGGTGAACAGTTTTTAAAATGCAAAATTTGAAACTTTATCTTTCCTTCTGCTGTCTGCTATTGCCACATTAGGTTGTCTCTCCTATCTCGCTGTCTTTTTCTATCTTTCACCTCTCTCAGTACTTGTCCAACTACGGCACTTGTCACGAAGTTCTTCTTGAACCCTGTGATGACTGATTTTGGTGATACTGTGCTTCATTAAGGGAGAATACACGGCCAGATAAAGGTGAATGATGGAGTACTAATCTTCTCAGATGAGAATGTGTGATCTTCTACAAGTCACTGGAAGGAGCGTTTAAAAAGCCGGTCTTTAAATAACGTGCCTATCATGTCCGTGGTCTAGGGGTAGCGTCCTTGATTCATAATCAAAACGTCTACGGTCCCGGGTTCGATCCCCGCCACTGCCTAAATTTTGTTAAAATAATCAGCATTGGCGGCCGAAGACTTCCGGCATAAGAAGTCAGCCTCATTCTGCCAACGGTCTTGTCAAAGAGGGCGGAGGAGCGGATAGAGGTTCAGGGCACTCTCTTGTCCTAGGGGTTGGAAATTGCCCCTAAAGGCGGAAGAATCAGCAATGATAAATAACATGAGGATGCAGAAGGCAATGGAAAAAACTGCATTAAAGACACGTAACTTGTATCCACAGGACATGTGGCCTGTATTTGAAGAAGTGTCATGATGATCTCTCCATTGGAAAAGATTCCGGAATAGTCCCCCATTCGGATCTCCGGGAGGGGACTGCCAAGGGGGAGGTTACCATGAGAAAAAGATTGAATAATCAACGAAAGGATAACGTTCTACGAGATGGAGCGTGGAATGTCAGAAGCTTGAACGTGGTAGGGAAACTAGAAAATCTGAAAAGGGAAATGCAAAGGCTCAATCTAGATATAGTAGGGGTCAGTGAAGTGAAGTGGAAGGAAGACAAGGATTTCTGGTCAGATGAGTATCGGGTAATATCAACAGCAGCAGAAAATGGTATAACAGGTGTAGGATTTGTTATGAATAGGAAGGTAGGGCAGAGGGTGTGTTGCTGTGAACAGTTCAGTGACCGGGTTGTTCTAATCAGAATCGGCAGCAGACCAACACCGACAACGATAGTTCAGGTATACATGCCGACGTCGCAAGCTGAAGATGAACAGATAGAGAAAGTGTATGAGGATATTGAAAGGGTAATGCAGTATGTAAAGGGGTACGAAAATGTAATAGTCATGGGCGACTGGAATGCAGTTGTAGGGGAAGGAGTAGAAGAAAAGATTACAGGAGAATATGGGCTTGGGAAAAGGAATGAAAGAGGAGAAAGACTAATTGAGTTCTGTAACAAGTTTCAGCTAGTAATAGCGAATACCCTGTTCAAGAATCACGAGAGGAGGAGGTATACTTGGAAAAGGCCGGGAGTTACGGGGAGATTTCAATTTTCGCACAATCAGCTTAACAGCTCATGCATCGAAGCTGCTTACAAGAATAATATACAGAAGAATGGAAAGAAAATTGAGAATGCGCTAGGTGACGATCAGTTTGGCTTTAGGAAAAGTAAAGGGACGAGAGAGGCAATTCTGACGTTACGGCTATTAATGGAAGCAAGGCTAAAGAAAAATCAAGACACTTTCATAGGATTTGTCGACCTGGAAAAAGCGTTCGACAATATCAAATGGTGCAAGCTGTTCGAGATTATGAAAAAAGTAGGGGTAATCTATAGGGAGATACGGGTCATATACAATATGTCCAACAACGAAGAGGGAATAATAAGAGTGGACGATCAAAAACGAAGTGCTCGTATTAAGAAGGGTGTAAGACAATGCTGTAGCTTTTCGCCCCTACTCTTCAATCTGTACATCGAGGAAGCAATGATGGAAATAAAAGAAAGGTTCAGGAGTGGAATTAAAATACAAGGTGAAAGGATATCAATGATACGATTCGCTGATGACATTGCTATCCTGAGTGAAAGTGAAGAACAATTAAATGATCTGCTGAACGGAATGAACAGTCTAATGAGTACACAGTATGGTTTGAGAGTAAATCGGAGAAAGACGAAGGTAATGAGAAGTAGTAGAAATGAGAACAGCGAGAAACTTAACATCAGGATTGATGGTCACGAAGTCAATGAAGTTAAGGAATTCTGCTACCTAGGCAGTAAAATAACCAATGACGGACGGAGCAAGGAGGACATCAAAAGCAGACTCGCTATGGCAAAAAAGGCATTTCTGGCCAAGAGAAGTCTACTAATATCAAATACTGGCCTTAATTTGAGGAAGAAATTTCTGAGGATGTACGTCTGGAGTACAGCACTGTATGGTAGTGAAACATGGGCTGTGGGAAAACCGGAACAGAAGAGAATCGAAGCATTTGAGATGTGGTGCTACAGACGAATGTTGAAAATTAGGTGGGCTAATAAGGTAAGGAATGAGGAGGTTCTACGCAGAATCGGAGAGGAAAGAAATATGTGGAGAACACTGATAAGGAGAAGGGACGGGATGATAGGACATCTGCTAAGACATGAGGGAATGACTTCCATGGTACTAGAGGGAGCTGTAGAGGGCAAAAACGGTAGAGGAAGACAGAGATTGGAATACGTCAAGCAAATAATTGAGGACGTAGGTTGCAAGAGTGCTACTCTGAGATGAAGAGGTTAGCACAGGAAAAGAATTCGTGGCGGGCCGCATCAAACCAGTCAGTAGACTGATGTCCCAAAAAAAAAAAAAAAAATTATTATGAAGCACACTCCTAGGTATAGCGGCTAGGCCTGTTATCAATGAGAATTAGTATTCAGTACTTGAGATATGAGGTGACCTTCAAAGGCATACAACAATAGCGCAGTTCTCTTACTGAGCAGCGCAATAGATCCGCTGCTACAAACAGTGATTAGCGAATACATCATCAGCTGTATTGTATTCCAGGCATTTTTTTAGCAACCTATCATTGTCCCCTCAACCAACACTTTAAGCTTCAGAATAACATACGGATCAATATCCAGCCCTTTTCGGGAATGATAATATCACGATAATTATTTCTTCTTCCTTTAGAGTAGCTCTTTGTGAGTCACATTTCTCCCGTTTATAATATACTGTTGTATTTCTCTGTATGTCCCAGAGGGTGGGCGTCTCGTCGTCGTTGCCGATCTGATGTAGAGGGCTGAGAGTGGAGAGAGCCTCATTCGGATTACATGCATCTTCTAGCAAACGCTGCGCCAGTAAAGCACCTCCTTGGACAGACAGACTACTTTTACGTATAAAACGTGTGGCACCTAACGCGAACTCCCACTGAATTCTCATTCTTATAAACCATACCCTTGACGGCTTCTCTAGAATCGCGTAGATGAGCCACGCTCTAATTATCTCATGGCCGAAATTTGGAGAAAGTGTGCGGCTTACACTAGCGCCAACATGGTACTAAAATCACACTGTTACTGACAAGTATTTACTAACCATAACCACTGTCACTGACAACCAAACAGTGGCACTCACAAACATGCCAACATACATAGAAATATTATATGAAATTAAACAGTAAAGTGAAATTGCAGTATGACAACATTTTAGGCTTGCGAAAACTGGTCATATACATTATTCCTCGTTTGCTACACAGCATCTAAAAAAGTGTAATACGAGTGTCCTTTGAGAAGAGTAATATTAATGAAATTTGACAAATACAAGCAATTTATTTCCTGTCTTAAGAATAAGACATCCTGCTTTTCTGAACTAATTACGCCGTTGTCTTAAACATCCTATGCTCTTGTTTTCACGCAACTGAATAATAAGACTTTTTGCATAATACCAAGGCGTGCAGAAAATTAGTGCCTCCGAATTTTGTATTTGAAAACACTTAATGTTTTTTTTTTAATGAAATGAATGTTTTTAATGTTCTACATGCCTGCCCGGTTGGCCGTGCGGTGTAACGCGCGGCTTTACGGGAGGGAAGGAGCGCCTGGTCCCCGGCACGAATCCGCTCGGCGGATTTGTGTCGAGGTCCGGTGAACCGACCGGTCTGTGGATGGTTCTTAGGCGATTTTCCATCTGCCTCGGCGAATGCGGACTGGTTCCCCTTATTCCGCCTCAGTTACACTATGTCGGCGATTGCTGCGCAAACAAGTTCTCCACGTACGCGTACACCACCATTACTCTACTACGCAAACATAAGGGTTACACTCCTCTGGTGTGAGACGTTCCCTGGGGGGTCCAGCGGTGGCCGAACCGCACAATAACCCTGGGTTCGGTGTGGGGCGGCGGAGGGGTGAAGTGGACTGCGGTAGCCGTCGTGGGGTTGTGGACCACTAAGGCTGCGGTGGGGACGGAGCCTGTCCGTCGTTTCTAGGTCCCCGGTTAACATATAATACAGTACAATACAGTTTTTTACATCCCTATTCTTCACGTCCTCGTATTTGCAGCCTTCTGCCGCTAGACGGCTCCGAATTGAAGCGTATAACATGACGGTGTGTAACGCAGCTACAGATTATCGATGCCTGAATGCGTGTTGCAATCGGGGTTGGAATTTGAACCGTTCATCAGCACATTGCACATCCTCTCCTTCAGAATGGCAATACCAGACCACATAGGAGCACTGCAACATCAGACGCCTTGGGTTCTCTGTCGTCGATCACCCTTGACACAATCTTGACTTCCCCATCCGATTATCATTCGTTTCCAAAATTTCGAGAACTTGTCTTTGATAGCGATGAAGCTGTCGACAACAGAGTCAAACATCAGCGACTGTAGCAAGAAGCTGGTGCCTCGTTGAGGGAATTGTTCGAAACCAGGATAATTGTGTTGAGAAATAGATATGTAGACCCGAAGAACAGAGATGCTGAATATTAATAATGTCTGTTTTATTTAAAAATCTTTAATATTTATCACATGTAAACTGGTAGGCTTTACTTTCAGCACATTTTACGTCGATATGACTTTCAATTGGCGTTCTTTCTGTGTACGATTGGCAGCCAAAGGACAATGTGGGAAGTGAGTAGATGTACAGAAATTTACTAAAGAACTCCCTTTCGCTGAGGAAGACATGTGTGATTGCATTTAATATTTCCTCAATTTATTTTCCATCTTCTTATCCGCAAGGAAGATAGAGCGCAAATAAGGTCACCGAAAACACAACACCGCCTTGAAAGAGCACAGTGGTTGGTTGGAGCGCTTTAGGCGTCCATGGGATCATCCGTCGTTCACGTTGGTCACTGCAGTTATTTTGCGTGTATGTCCCAGTCAGTTGCATGTAATCAGGCCAGTAAGACGTGTCGACGTGGAGTCGTGACACGACGACAGAAAGGACTCGCCGTGCTTTGACGTGTCCATAGCGCACCGTGAATAAAGCTGCATCAGTCTGATCTGTCAATGTGTCTACAAGGAGCCAATTACCACTCGCAGCAAGAACAATGTCTCAAAAGTATCTTTATTGGGTAGGACCGGTGACGAGAGTCACCGCTGCCGATGGCAATCGATATCGAACGTGACAGGAACTAAGTGAATGCTCGTTCATCTCTACCAGTTTCCGAAGAGCGTTGCGAAGGGAACTACGTGTTATGGATATTTGGACTCGGCTATCTCCCGTAAGGATATCGCTCGAACAGTCATATGAAGCTGCGCGTTTTCCTTGTCCTAACAACACAGGAGATGGACAGTGTCTGTCTGGCAGCGTATATTGGTAGTCACCGAGGGGTCATGATTTTGCCTTCATTAAAATCTTCGAAAGATTTGCCACACGTTCTTAAGATGATGTTCTCAGGGAACTAAGAAACTTTTTTCGACGTCGTTTTTACGTTTCATTTATGTATTGAAAAAAGACTTGAAAATTGAAACAATGCCATTAAAAAATTGTGATAAACGAAGGCGTGCCGAAAAGTAATGCCTCCGAATTTTTGCGTGAAAACTATTAACATTTATAAATAAAACAAACGTTATTAACATTCTACATCTTTATTCTCCATGTCTACATATTTCCTGCTCTCTGCCGTTAGAGGGTTGCGTTGCGTTGCGTTGACTCGACGGCCCTCCGAATGACGCCATTGGCAGATTATGACATGCCTGTCTGGACGAGAACTCTGAGCTTTGCCTTATTGCGATACTTTTTAGATATTTTAAGATACCTGAAGACTGCCAACACAGACCGAAATTTGTAGTCCTTTTTTGTGATCATACACTGGAATTACAGAAAGAAGTCGCAGTGTGAAATGTAAGCGTAGGCTTCCACGGCCGTTGGCACTTTCAATAAAATTCTTATGGGCTGTTGACCACACTGTCAATATATAAAACTGTCCGACGTTTCTGCGACTATTGCAAGTGGCCTTCTTCAGGGCTTTGTGCTAAGCTAACCACTGAGTTAGCTCAGCACAAAGCCCTGAGGAATGCCACTTGCAATAGTGGCCGAAACTTCGGATAGTTTTATATACTGACAGTGCGGTCAACAGACCAGAAGAATTTTACTGAGAAGTTGCAGTATCGTTGAGTATCGATGGCGACGCCAGAAGTATCGACTAGTGCAGAGATACCGTACAGCTAAGCGGTATCATGAGGCACCAATGAAACGATAGGAAGAAGCCGTTCTTCCTTTAGTTCGGAGGCGCTTCCGTCACGCCTTTGCCCCGAAATAGGCCAGGACGGCAGTTCTGTTCGATATGTTAAAAAATGACGAAATTCCCCCAGCTGTATTAAGGCGTCGGTTTTATTGGCGACTAGTTTCGATGTTGTTACATCATCATCTTCGGGCCCATACTTGTTGACAGCAACCGTAGTCAGTGGTGAGATAGGCGTGTTCTATGCGGGAGGCAGGTAGTAACTGATGATGTTGTAACAACATCGAAACTAGTCCCCAATAAAACCAACACTTTAATACAGCTGGGGAATTTCGTCATTTTTTAACGTAGATTATACTAGCTGACGTCCCAGATCGTCCATTTCAATTATGGATATACGAAGAGTTCTGTTCGATGTCGGATCCCACGACTTCCAGGAAGTTGCTGTCGGAGCAACCTCGTTGTGCTTCTTACTCGCCGTGACACAACCCTTGTCAATCGTCGAGCAGTGAAGAGACTTCCGTCTCCTGTAAAGTGCTGCTACACCGTAACACTATCAGAACAAGTGTCCATGATCTTCAGTTTTCTAGTGACTGTGTCGGACACAGCACAAGGGACGTCTCCTGTTATTGCAATTCGATAAGGGTACAGCCGGCCGGAGTGGCCGAGCGGTTAAAGGCGCTACAGTCTGGAACCGCACGACCGCTACGGTCGCAGGTTCGAATCCTGCCTCGGGCATGGATGTGTGTGATGTCCTTAGGTTAGTTAGGTTTAAGTAGTTCTAAGTTCTAGGGGACTGATGACCGCAGATGTTAAGTCCCATAGTGCTCAGAGCCATTTGAACCATTTTTTTTTCGATAAGGGTACCACAAACTTGAACGATATTGTAGGGTTGACAGTACGAGGTGTTCTGTAAGCAGTCTCGTTTGAAGATAGACTACATTTGCCAGTACCCAATCAACCAACGTCTGGCACCTCCTGTTTTCATTATAATTTAGTCAGTTCCCATCCTGACAGCTTTCGCGTAATAAAACTCGGCGGGAGGCAGAGAGCGTTAACGTCTGCGTGCCGGGCGCCGCCTTCTGGCTAATGGCAGCGACGCCGGCGCTGTCCACCGCCCCCAGTCTCGGCTCCACTGCCGCCTCCGACTTATGAAAGTGAGCGGCCGCACCCTAATGTAGGCAGCCTCAGCCTCCCGGTCGATGCTGCGCCTCCTGCGCCGCCACTGCCCCCGCCGCCTCCGCCGCCCTTTCAATTACGCCGCCGATCCCGGCTAAGAGGATTACCTGGCCGCCTGGCGACGCAGGCCGCCGCCGCCGCCGCCGCCGCGACGGCGAGTTTCCCCGCCGCCGCCGCCGCCGGCAACTGCGTCCCTTGTCCAAACTTCCGGAAGTGGCGCGGCGCCAGAAATACGGTGCTGTTTGCGCCCGCCATCTGATTGCGTCGTTTGTAGCCACCGCTCCCAGCAGGGCGTCTCTTGTCGGAGTGTGTGTGTGTGTGTGTGTGTGTGTGTGCGTGTGAGTGCCGCGCCGTGACTCACGAACAGGATGTTACCAGCAGTGATCAACTCACTGGCTAAATTGAGAGATCTCAAAGAAAAGGAGGCATTCGTTACTGGGGAACTTTATTCTGTAGTTTCTAGGTTTACATTTTGAGGGGATGGTT
Organism: Schistocerca piceifrons; assembly: GCF_021461385.2. NCBI lineage: Eukaryota > Metazoa > Arthropoda > Insecta > Orthoptera > Acrididae > Schistocerca > Schistocerca piceifrons. The sequence goes on along the minus strand of NC_060140.1, from coordinate 784,955,342 downwards.
TTTGCTATTTATGAAGTGAGTAGGATCATAAGTTTTCTTCGTGCACAAATTGTGTCTTTGAGAACAGCGAAACAGAGACCAGAAACGGAGAGAGTACGAGTTTAATGTTGAGGTATGCAAGGTATCGTTCTCATGTCAGTGCTGTACTGGATTCCTCCTTCTCACTATAGTACGCGAGTATTACGAGTGCGAGGAAGATGGCGTCCAATAGCTTCCTAGTCGTCAACTGGTTCTGTCTTGACGAACTATGCTGGGATGAAAAGCTAATCTTAACTTACTACGAAAGAACAGTGCACCACGTTGTTACTGTAATGTTGCACTGACAAAGCGAAATAATCGACTTCCGGGATCACAATGATCTCTGACGAAGCAGTGTTTTGCTAAGCTGTGGAGGGTGCAAGACTAAAATTAGGAAGTGCAGTGTTGACAATGATAAATTGCTCAATTAGGATAAGAATGACGTCTGGAAAAATTTCGGTGCTATAGTGCACGCACCCTTCAAGCGAAAAATACACAAAGAGCGTCCAACGCAAACGAAAGGCCTGTATTCCTGTTCATTCCACCTCCACCATGAGGAAACATACGCGTTCTGTCAAACGAAAATTGGTCGTAGAGCTATATGACTGTTATGTCCCTGCGACAAAAAAAGTGCCTGCAAATTTATTTTAATTTTCATAATTAATAATAATTTAAAGAATAACCTTTATATATATATATATATATATATATATATATATATATATATCCGAAACGCAGATTTTTTGCTTTGAGAAGTAGTACGATAAATTATTTTTTACTAGTACAAATGTTGTATTAACACTTATAAAATTTTAAAATGTGCAGAAAAGTGTTACAATAATGTTTAAAGAGGTTTAACACTCCTCTCCCTCTTCCCCATATACATCCTATTTGCTGATTTTTGTCTCTATGAGTTTCTCCTGAAAATGTCGGATGCACTTAAACGACCTTTTCTAAATCCGTTTTTTACCCGATGCAGGGTACGTCTGATGTGTCGCATGCACCTTGGATCCACCGGATCGAAAAGAAGTTAGAAGAAGCCATCTAAGTTCATCAGAAATTTTCAGGAAAAACTCTTAGGGACAAAAAAAAATCAGTAAATATGAAGTACTGCCACAGAATCAAGTCGCAACCTTCCCAGAGAAAATTGAATGAAGAAAGAAAAGAACGAGATTTCCACTCTGCAGTGGAGTGTGCGCTGATATGAAACTTCCTGGCAGATTAAAACTGTATGCCGGACCGATACTCGAACTCGGGACCTTTCCCTTTCGCGGCAGACCACTTGTCCGCGAGAGGCAAAGGTCCCGAGTTCGTGTCTCGATCCGGTGCACAGTTTTAGTCTCCCAGGAAGAATACAGGGAGAAAAAAATGAGATCTGTTTGGAAGCTCCGATGACTGGTTCATAACAGCTTTGCATGATTCGATAGGGTTCATTTGATACAGTGAACTCTGATCTGCGTGTTCTACAGTAGCTGCGCGAGGGGGACCCTGTCGTTCGCTGCACAAGGTGTATCTGCCACGTGTTCTTTCATACAAACGATCCACAAACCTTGTTGCGCATGCCACAACGGTCTCCCTCGTTGGCATCATATCAGTTCCTAGCGACCGTTCTTATAGTTGGTCAAAAACGTTGCGAAGTGGACCTGGGAGACATGGAAAACGTTCTCGATACATGCGTTGAGCAGCTCTACCTTTGCGTAACGTACTATGAGGCGGTGAATTTCAAAGTGATCCATTCATCAAAGTTATTTTGTGTGCTTTGTATAACATTGAGCGCATTATTATGTCGGTTGTAAGTGAAATCAAACATGGGCTTATTGGTGCTAGCATGATACGTGCATGAGGATAAGGGTTTCTTACCAAAACTTAATCTACAAAGGTCCTCTGTGAAACCTCTAGAAACCTGTAATAGGAATTCGATTTCCGAATCTTCAGTGGTGCCATTTGACTCTGAAATCACTGGATTTGGATCACTAAATACAGAGTGTGAATGACGGAGCAAACAAAATAATTTTTTTCATCTGTTAGAAAAAAGATTGGTGTTCGCTAGAAGAGCATTCAAACAAAGATGTAAAGGTAGAAGCAAATACCCCTACGCCTCAAAGAAATCAAACGGCGCATCAAAACATGAGTGTGCTTGTGTTAAATTCTATATCCCTGCGAGTTGGCACATTTTTGATTCAAACAGAACATATTCTAAGATGACTAACATATATGCAGGGAGCAGATAGAGAGCACCATAGGTCTCCGCAACTTGGCAGCAGCATTAAAGAATCGTATGCTCGTAGCCGACAGGCACTACCGTCATCTCTGAGAAGGGTGGCGTGGTGGTGACTTAATGGATTCTCATTAGGAAAGACGAAGTTTCATATGGCCATCCGGCCATCCAGATTTAAGTTTACTGTGATTTTCCTACATCGATTAGATTCCGGGATGGTTTCTCAGGGAAAAGACGTGGTCCACTTCTCTCTCAATCCATTCCCAGTTAGTGTACGTGCAGTCTCTAATGACCTCATCGTTAACGGAAGGTTAAATGCTAACCATCGTTTTTTTTTTTTTTTTTTTTTTTTTTAATTTTACTCTGGGCCTGTGCCACCGAATTAGACCTATCTGCGTAGAAGGTTCGGCGCCTTATGCTAAGGGTTGATATGACGGGATGTACGTTGTTGCATCCATGTTCAATGAACAGTAATAGCAACTGCCTCAAACTCACAATGGGCACAAGACCTACGTTACCGAACTGTTGAGTGAGGAACTTAATGGTTGGTTGGTTGGTTGTTTTTGGGGAAGGAGACCAGACAGCGTGGTCATCGGTCTCATCGGATTAGGGAAGGATGGGGAAGGAAGTCGGCCGTGCCCTTTCAGAGGAACCATCCCGGCATTTGCCTGGAGTGATTTAGGGAAATCACGGAAAACCTAAATTAGGATGGCCGGACGCGGGATTGAACCAGGAACTTAATGCTTGTGGGCGATTTCTATATACGTGCAAGTCAGTTGCTACCATTATCATCACAATTGGTCATCCTGCATAGTTAAACAGCCTATCTCCCAAATTTTAACTGTTCTGTGTTGGCAATACAACACGTGATCGCGAATGCAATGCACTGAGACCGAGGAACCTATTCGGAACGTCATCTTCTCATACATTTGGGGCATACAGCATCAGTTATTGAACTGCCGTATACAAGGGTTTGTCAAAAACAAGAAAACACCACGAGAAATGCTTGCTTGGACATAAATACAGATGCCAAGCAAACATGCAGCTTGACAACCAACGGCACCTGTGCAATGTCCTCAATACGTCGCAACTCAGTCGCGGCCAGAACAGTATTCTGTGTAGTTTTGAGTGCATTCTGTCAGAGCTAAGTGAAATCGAATAAGGGCAAATGATTGGTGTTAGTACTGTGGGTACTTCCACAACCAAGGAAGCCGAGGTGTTCGGTATTTCAAGAGACACCGTACAGCAGGTTGCATGACATACCAGATATGCTCAACAATGTTCATTTCTGGGTTGTTTGGTGGTCAGCGGAAGTTCTTAAACCCAGACGAGTGTCACTGGAGCCACTCTGCAGCAATTCTGGACCCGTAGGGTGTCGCATTGTCCCGCTGGAATTGCCCAAGTCCGTCAAAATGCATAAGGGACATGAATGGATGCAGGTGATGCTTACATACGTGTCACCTGTCAGAGTCGTATCTGGACGCCTCAGAGGTCCCATACCACTCCAACTGCACACGAACACGCCATTACAGAGCCTCCACCAGCTTGAACAGTCTCCTGCTGACATGCAGGTTCCATGGATTCACAGGATTGCCTCAGACCCGTTCACGTGCATCGGCTCGACAGAATATGAAAGGAGACTCGTTCGACCACGCAACATGTTTCCAGTCATCAACAGTCCAATGCTGGTGTTGACGGACCCGGCCGGGGAATGAAGTTTTGTGTCGCGTAGTCAAGTGTACGCGAGTGGGCTCCGAGAGTCCATATCGATGTTGTTTCGTTGAATGGTTCGCACGCTAACACTTGTTGATGGCCAAGTATTGAAATCCGCAGCAATTACGAAAGGGTTGCACTTCTGCCACGTTGAACGATTCTCTTCTGTCGTCGTTGGTCCCGTTCTTGCAGAATCTTTTGCAGCCGCAGCGATGCCGGGGATTTGATGTTTTACCGGTTACCTGTTATTCAAAGTACACTCGTCAAATGGTCGTACGGGAAAATCACCACTTCATCGCTAAGTCGGAGATGCTGTGTCCTATTGCTCGTGCGCAGACTATAAACCCACGTTCAAAGTCACTTAAATCTTCATAACATAACAACAGTAACCGATCTAACAGTTACGCCAGACACTTGTTGTCTTATATAGGCGTTGCCGACAGCAGCGCCATATTCTGCTTCTTTATATATATCTGTATTTGAAAACACATGCCTATACCAGCTTATTTGAGCGAGTATGAATTCCAAGACCATTCTTCAGTGATGCAAACCTCTTTAACAGGAAAACGTGATGAGCAGGAAAACGCGGTGCCGCAGCCATGAAACCTGGGCTAAGGAGCCATGGAAGAAAGTCGTTTGGTTGGATGTGTCGTGCTTCACACTGATTAAAACTTCCGGCTGAGTTCACGTCCAGAGAGTGAAACAAGGCGGGGACTAGGTGATGATCTGTGCCCCCATGCCTTGTTACTGCACAGGCTCCACGGTTGCTGTGCGAGGTCACAGTACTGCCTAGGATTATGTCCCCATGTTGGCTGATCAAGCACTACCCATGGTAGAATGTTTGTTCCCCAACCGTGATGCTGTATTCCAACGCGACAGCATCCCTTGTAACAAAGCTCCCATCAACCCGGGCTGGTTTTGTGAGCACGATGATAAAATTTCGTATCTCTCCTGGGCCTCACAGTCACCATATCTCAATATTATTGAATCTTCGTGTCTACTTTGGCGAGAAGGGTGCGTGATCACTATCCACATCCATCGTCGTTACATGAACTAGCCTGTATTTGAAGGAGTAAATGGAGTAAGACTCCGTTTAAAGCCATTCAGGATCTTTATATATATGTTCTTTCACGACTGGAAGCTGTTTTTAACGCCAAAGGAATTCCCGCATCGTATTAGGCAACGCACTGTGAAAGGTCTCTGTTGGATTCCTTTCATGTCAATTTCTTAAATCTGTTGTCATTTACGGCATACATTCCAGTTCTGAAATTACTGTGGTGTTTCTGACTCCATCTGGGAGGAGACTGAGCAGTGAAACGTGTTACTTTTACACATAAACAAGAATGATCAGTCACACTACTACACTTTAAAACATGGTTTATATGTAATTCATGTCACACAGTCTCATATGGAACCTACATGCGCTTTTTTATGTAGTGTATATGATAAGATACTGTCATCCCCCTTCCCTTCTGTGTGAAAGGATGAATGAGCAAATGAATTTCTAGTTGCATGCTTGATGGTAGCAGACAAGCCTGTCTGCTAGAGAACAGTGGGACCATCGTCGGAGCAGGGAGCTATGCTTTCTAAAAGCCAAGAGGTTTCTATTCTTAGTATGGTCCTCTCCGTCTGTTGTCATGTTGGTATAGGAAGCTGCCTCTCTGGTCACTTCCGTTTGTATCTGTGAAGCACCCTCGGTAGGGGCCCACGGAAGTCTGTCCGCGGCGAGCGTCTGTAGTGGTAAGATCTCCAGCTAAGCGCGTCTCTGCTAAGTCCGTAGGACAATGGATTTCTTAAGTTCAGCCTAACTGAAAATTTAATCACCTTTAGTTCAGGTTTAGATCTAAAATATCTAATATTATCTTAAATTGCAACACAGTGTAATTCGAGTGTAAAGTTCAGAATATCTTCCAGTAGTTGCTTTGTCACTACTTTGTGAGCAAAGTGGAACCACGTGTGGATGATCCGTAACTCTGACTAAGATCTTCAATCTTAAATATGATTGTGCGTGAGATTATAACGTCTCGTCTTGACAATATTTTTCAATATAGCAACTTTTATTTATGTTCAACCCACCTGGGGGTACTTTGTGACACCAGTACCACGTGCTTACACAATTGTTTGACCCATCAGGTTAATAGTAAGATGATAGTAATCAGTTCGAGGTTTTTCTTCTGTAATTTGCGTTTCGATGTAATTTATTTTAACTATCAAAATTATTGTGGAGTTACACTCTTTGTGTAAACCAAGTTGACCACGTAAAGCATGTGGTGTAATCATCAAAGTAGCCCTCAGTTATTCTTTTTGGGAAGATTTCACAGAGAGTTAGTATGAATTTAGTATATCAGTGTGTGTAATTTCATGACGGGCAGGATTGCGCTACGGACGTAACTTCTTTGGGTGAATGTTGAATCGGTTGGTTGTAATTAATTTGCTCTTGCATACGTTTCAACGTTCTTCGTGTGTTATTTTATGAATGCAGTCTCCCAATCTTGGCTCCATATTTGATGTGTTCCGTAAGATTACAGACTCACATTTTCACAATGCTAAATGAGGCACCAGTTTAGTTATGAATCAAGTTTAATATGCTGAAATGTTAACAGAACAATGATCAATGTTAAAATAAATGTCCAAATATAAACTGATTTATTGCTTTTTATTTAAATTCTCTTTTATATATATATATAATCACCAGTTGTCGTAAGATGACTATTGAAAGATTGTAATTAATGTTAGTCTGGTTGGGAATTTGGTAAGCTAGACTGGATACCTAGTGAAACAGTTGCTCAGTAATGCAAGGTTAACTTCCCCAGATAGCTCACAGCTGCTATTGTCTTTAATATCAGCACCGCTTTCAGAACAACTTAATGCATCAACATTACAAGTGTATTCTGTTTTTACTGTTTCCATATTTTTGTCCAACCCCTGTTTTATTCCACCTCTGCTAATATTTCCTTAGTAATGCTACCGTTTGGAAGATAAATCCTCAATCATCAAGCATTATAATATGGACAGTTAAATCCCCTTGGTATACAATAATCTTCCAGCCTCTGATAGTGCTTGGGTCGTGGCACTTAAAGCATCATGCGCTCCTACACCGAACGGGTAGTGCGACATGCCATATCGTTTCCCAACAATAATCAACTGTCCACATTCAAATGCCTAAAGTCGGTTTTAATAAAGGACATTGTGGCTGAAGTGGAAGTGAACTTTCGGTAGTTCATATGATACGTTCAGCAAAAAGTGCCCAGCCACATGTGATGAGGAATGAGCCAATTGTTTTAAAAATAATAATTGGTTTCACTGCATCCCTATCCCTGGTTTGTTATATTAATCACTGAAAATGCCTAGTCTCAGGTTGGTACGTAGTTTTCTTGTCTCGGTCTCCAATAGAAACTGGTTACACTTTTGGCATCCACATAGAAGAAACCGGAATGACAGTCGCACAGGAACATATCCAGGCTCTGTCGGATGTCATACCATC